>NW_027362771.1:404785997-406147084 GCF_046119375.1 Phyllobates terribilis
TTTTTGGTGGCCGGGGTTGCATCAGGATGTGATTGATCACGTATCTGCTTGTAGTATTTGCGCATGTTCTAAGGTTTCGCATACCTGTCCATCTGGTACTCTTTATCTGCTACCTATCCCTAGTAGGCTATGGACACACTTGTCCATGAATTTTATTACTGACCTACCTTTTTCTGCAGGCAAAATGGTGGTTTTGGTGGTTATAGATAGGTTCAGTAAAATGGTCTATTTCGTCGCATTACCTGCACTTCCAAATGCCAAGACACTTGCTCAAATTCATAAATGAGATTGTGAAGCTTTGTGGGGTTCCCTCCGATGTGGTATCAGATCGGGGGACCCAGTTTGCTTTCAAGTTCTGGAAGGAATTCTGTTCTCGACTGAGGGTGCAGCTGTCCTTTTCCTCTGCCTTCCACCCTCAGTCGAATGGACAGACCAAGCGCGTCAGTCAGAATTTGGAGACCTACCTCAGGTGTTTCGTCACCAAAAATCAGGAGGATTGGTCATCCTACTTACCGCTGGCAGAATTTGCCATTAATAATCATCATCAAGAATCCACTGGCAGGTCACCGTTCTTTGGTGCATACGGTTTCCATCCACAGTTTGGTACCATTAGTGGGGGAGGAGCTTCGCGAGTTCCTGAGGAAGAACATTTTGTTTCATCGTTCTCCTCAGTGTGGCAGGGGGTTCTGAGTAATTTACAGATCTTGGGAGACAGGTATAAATGTATGGCTGAGAGAAAACACTTGCCAGGTCCGAACCTGAATGTGAATGACTTTGTGTGGTTGTCTACCAGCAATATTAAGTTGAAAGTACCTTCTTGGAAGTTGGTCCCTATAAAATAACCGGCGTCATTAACCCAGCAGTGTTTCATCTTGAGCTTCCTTAGGCCCTTATGGTCCACAATGTTTTCCACAGGTCCTTACTCAAGAAGTATGTGGAACCTCTTGAGCCCTCACCTCTACCGCCACCCCCAGTAATGGTTGATGGTAATCTGGAGTTTCAGATATCAAGGATTGTAGATTCTCATCTCCAATGTCGTTCTCTACAATACTTGGTGCACTGGAAGGGTTATGGTCCAGAGGAGAGGATGTGGGTTTCAACATCAGAGGTGAACGTTCTCAGGTTGGTTCATTCATTCCACACCTCTTATCCTGAGAAACCTGGTCCTGAGTGTCTGGAGGCCACTCATAGAGGGGGGGTGTACTGTCACGGGTGCGTCAGTTGTGACAGACAGTCTCCCTGCAGTTGGCTACAGAAGATCTCTTTGTTTGGCATTACTGACACCTTTTTAGCTGTTTCACTCTAGGACCCAGCGGCTACCTCCTTCCTGCTGTAATTGACACCCTGGCCTGGGTGTTTAAATAGTTTCACTTTGCAGAAGGAAGGTGCCGGTGATATTCCCATGCTTCCTTGTGAAAGCTTGGAGCTCGAGCTGTTCTTACTTCCTCTCTGGTGCTAAGAGGACGTGTGTGCTTTCTCTCTGAAATCGGCTCAAGCTAAGTTACTTTCCCCCGTGTCTGTCTACCTTGTTGTCTTTAGTTGTTAGTGGGGACTGACTAGTGCTCATCCCCCCTTCTCTAGCCAGGGCCTAGCTCTAGGGAAATACAGGGTTTTAGGTTCCTGTGCGGTGATTGGTGAGGAACTAATATAGGGACGTTAGGGGAGACAGGGTGATATCAGATCAGCCTAGGAGGTCTCCACTTCCCCTTTCCCTAGTGTCTGGGCTCCCTTCCCCTTATCCCTTCGTGCTGCACTTAGTCTTTCCCTGGAATGACAAATGCAGAGCACAGGATAAATGTGAGCTGAGCCTTACTGCGATCTTTGGGAAATTAATAAATCTAGAAGTGGGAAACAGCGCACAATAGGCTGATACTATATGGAGGAAGAGTAGGAGAGTGCTGTTTAAGGTCACCTGGTAGAGTTGTGACAAGCACAACTCCTATTTAGGCATGAAGAAAAACAGCTGCTGTTGCCCCGTGGCTGTTGAATAAATCCACCAACTGGATCACTGCGATCTTTGGGAGGCAGAATAAACAAATCAACAGCAGGCCAAGAAATTTTTTTTTTTACATTGTTTCTCTTGCAGTATAAGTGATAAAGATATTTTATTCTTTGGGTCTGTGTGATTACAGCAATACCAGATTTATATAATTTTTTTATTTTTGGCTACTATCAAACACTAAAAAACGCTTTTCTCTTATATAAATAATAACGTTTTTGCATCGCCTTATTTTGAGAGCTATAATTTCTCTATTTTTTTGCCAACAGAGTCATTTGAGGGGTTGTTTTTTGTGGGATGAGTTGATGTTCTTATTGGTACCATTTTGAGGCACATAACACTTTTTGATCACTTTCTATTCTGATTTTCGAGAGGCAAAATGAACAAAAAGCAGAAAATCAGGAATTTCACTGTGTGGTAAAAGTGATAAGGCAGTTTCATTCTTCGGGTCAGTACAATTACAACGATACCACTTTGATATAATTTTTTTATGTTTTGCCACTTTTACACAATGAAAACAATTTTATAAATTGAAGAATTGTTTTTGCATCACAGTATTCTGCTGATTGAACTGTATGGAGGCTTGTTTTTTACAGGATAATATTATGTTTTCAGCGATCCCATTTTTATTTACATTTGACTCTTTGATTGTGTTTTATTCCACATTTTGTGTGGTGGTATGAAGAAAAGGCATAGTTTAGGGATAAACTACTGTGACAATTTTATAGATTGGGTCGTTCCTGACATGGCGATACCAAATATGTGTACATGCATTTTTTTTTTTTTTAATTTCGCGATTATTTTAAAAATATTTTTACTTTTTTTTTATTTTTTTTACTGTTTTACCTAGTTGATCCATGTGACATCAACCTTCTTGCCCCGATCACTGATCTATTACTTTGCATTGCTTTTGCATTGCAGGTTATTTGATTAGTCAATCTCACACATGCAGGAAGAATTTTAGATTCTGCTCAATGCCGGACCTCACAGGCTACTGTACCTCAGTGACCCTACAGCCATTCTTCTGCCCAGAATCACCATGGAAATCATTGTCACACGTGATCGCAATCGCTTTGTGCTGATTGAAGCTGAGAAGGAGTTCCCTTCCTCCATAAGCCTATTAATGCCGCTGTCGATATTGACAATCTCATAGGAGTCTCAGAGGGGTTAAATCCCTGCGATCGGCGCTACACCAATTGTGGGCGTCACCACAGGGTATCAACCATGATGTATCGCTGACACCCTTTAATGGTTGTGCCAGCCTTGCGAGTGAGCCAGTATGATCGTTGCACCAGCGTTGCGAAGGGTTTAAACAGTAACCGTCATTTTAATTTTTACTTCTTAAATCAATAGCTCACATAATAATAATTATTTATAGTGTCAATATATTCCGTAGCACTTTACATTTTAGAGGGGACTTTTACAGATACATACAACAAAGACTTTATAGTATAACACATAACTCAGATATAGTGATGAGCGAACGTGCTCGCCACTACTCGGTACTCGCCCGAGCATCATGGTGCTCGACAAGCTCGGCGAGTATTTCCGGGTTGCTCGGGCGGGAACTCGGGTCCCCTCCCTGCATGTTTGGCGCTCCTTAGAGAGCCAGTGAACATGTAGGGATGGCCTGCCATGCACTGTAATGCAGTAGCCATGTTGGTTGTGGGCATTACAGTGATTGGCTGGCCGCACAGCGTCATCAGATGTACATCAGACCTGGCGCCGCCATGGTCGTCACAGTCACTCCGGATCAGACAGTGTAGGGAGAGCTGCTGCTGTGTCAGGGAGAGATTTGCTTGTGTATTAGGTAGTGAAGGGAGAAAAAACGTACGTTACACAAATCTATCTTAACAAACAGTCCTTTTGAGGACCAACTAATCCATCTGCAGAGATATCAGGCAGGCAGTGTATATAGGCAGGCAGGCACTGTATATAGCAGACTGCAGTGCACATAGCCCTCCAGTCCAGTTCTGTCAGCTGCTGCTGTTAGATATTTCTGGAAATAGGCCCAGGTCTCAGGGGCCAGGAATATTTTTTTTTGCATGTTAATCCTCATTATTTGCTTAAAAAGAAATCAAGAGAACACATTTTTTCTGCATTATTTGCTTGTTGGCACTGCAGAATACAGCCAGATCCTTTCCTTATTACAGCGCTAAAAATCCATCTATTTAAAACTGCGTTTTCTCCGTCACACGGATCACATATACGTTTTCAAAAAATACTGCCGTTTCTGGCCTCCATTAAATTTTTTTTTCAGTATGTCAGTGAAGCAATTGACACCAGATTGCTGTTCAAAATAGTTACCTACAGGCCAGGTATCTAAAACTGTGCTTTCTCCGTCACACGGCTCACATATTCGTTGTAAAAAAATACTGCCATTTCTGGCGTCCATTACAATTTTTTTTCAGTGTGTCAGCAAAGTTTTTGACACTGGTTTGCTGTTCAAAACAGTTACTTACAGGCCAAGTATTTAAAACCGTGTCTTCTCCGTCACACGGATTACATAAATACTGCCATTTCTGGCCTCCATTAAAAAAAATGTTTCAATGTGTCAGTAAAGCAATTGACACCAGATTGCTGTTCAAAATAGTTACCTACAGGCCAGGTATTTAAAACTGTGTTTTCTCTGTCACACAGATTACATATACGTTTTCAGAAAATACTGCCATTTCTGGCCTCCATTAAAAAAAAATTTCGGTGTGTCAGTGAAGCAATTGACATCAGATTGCTGTTCAAAATAGTTACCTACAGGCCAGGTATTTAAAACTGTGTTTTCTCCATCACACGGCTCACATATAAATTCTCTCCAAACTCAGTCATTTGTAGCAAGCGTGGAAGATACTGTCCTCCATTTTAAATGGGCAAGGCACGTGGCAAGGGATGGGGAACTGGACGTGATGGTAATGGTGCATGCAGAGGTCGAGGACAAGGACGTGGTCAAGCCAAAATTGTGCCACAACAATCACCCACATCTTCTCGCCTGACCTTCCTGTCCCAATTTCTAGGGGACCACAGCACACCACTATTGAACCCAGAGCAGTGTCAAAAGGTTGTTGGTTGGATAGAGGATAATGCTTCCAGTCACTTAGCCACCACCACCCTGTCTTCCACACGGTCAAGTCTCAGTAGCCGTGAGTCTGGACCGCATATTCCTCACCCTGATCTTCCTTCCTCCCACCATGCCGAGTACCCAGAGACAACAGATCCCACACTTGGACACTCTGAAGAGCTGTTCACTTTTCCATTTATAGATTCGGGCCTCTCACCCGGTCCACTTGAAGCGGGGCAAGAGGAGATCGCATGTAGTGATGCCCAAATATTTGAGCAGCCACGGTCACACGAAGGCGACGGTGGGAAAGTGGCACAAGAGGTGGATGATGATGAGACACAGAGTCAGGAGGAGGACCAGGGTGCAGAAGTGGAATACGAGGTGGTGGATGATATAGTAACTGACCCAACCTGGCAGGAGGACATGCAGAGAGAGGACAGCAGCAAACACGGGGAGGGAGGCAGAGCACCCCAACAGGCAGAAGAAGCAGTGTGGTGGCCGCAGACAGAAGGCAGGCAACCGTTCCCCGTACCACCAACATGAAGGAAGTTGCCAGTACAACTGTTAGGTCTTCCCGAGTTTGGTTGTTTTTTAAAGACACTGTCGATAACCTCAAAAAGGCCCTTTGCAACACCTGCCAGGCCAGCATCAGCAGGGGTGGCAAAATGACCAGCCTGACCACCAACAGCATGATCAGGCACATGGCAGAAAAGCACCCGACTTTGTGGGCCGAACCCCAGGGTTCAAGAACAGTCCATACCCCAGTCGTTGGAACGCAAGCGCAAATATGCAGACAACACCCCACAGGCCACACTACTAAATTCTCACATTTCACGACTGCTTGCGCTCGAAATGTTGCCTTTTAGGCTCATGGAGACGGAAGCATTCCGCAATCTGATGGCGGCGGCCGTCCCTCAGTACTCAGTCCCCAGCCGCTACTATTTCACCCGGTGTGCCATCCCCGCATTACACAAGCACGTGTCCCTAAACATTAGCGGTGCTCTTAACAACACAGTTACGGTAAAGTCCACCTAACCACGGACACGTGGACAAGGGCTTGTGGGCAGGGACTGTACATCTCGCTGACGGAACACTGGGTTAACATAGTGGAAGCCGGGACCCAGTCAGACTTTGGGACGGAACACGTCCTCTCGACGACAAGGATTACGGGCCCTAGGTCAATCAGGGTTGCCCTCACGGTCTACAGCTCCTGCACCTCATCCTCCTCAGCCTCCTCCTCCTCTTCAGCCTCCATCTCCGAAATGACCACATCAGTTACCAGCTGGAAGCACTGCAGCACTGCCTCGGCCAAGCGGCAACAGCCTGTGCTGAAGCTAATATGCTTAGGTGAAAAACCACTCAATGCTGAAGAGTTGTGGACAGCTCTGAAAGAGCAGACAGATTTGTGGCTCACACCGCTGAACCTACAGCCAGGCATGGTCGTGTGTGACAATGGCCGGAACCTGGTGGCGGCTCTGAGGCGAGGCGAGCTCACACACGTGCTATGCCTGGCCCATCTGATTAACATCTTGGTTCAGCGGTTTCTCAAATCCTACCCGGAGCTCCTGGATCTGCTTGTTAAAGTATGCCGCCTGTGTGCCCATTTTAGAAAGTCAGCTACAGCTTCCGCCGCCCTTGCAGTGTTTCAGCAGCGTTTACAGCTTCCGGCTCACAGACTGGTGTGTGATGTCCCTACGTATTGGAACTCTACACTGCAGATGTTGGGAAGGATTTGTGAGCAGAACAGGGAAGTTGTTGAGTACCAGCATCAACAAAGCGGTCGGTATTCTGTTCAGACTCAACACATAAGACCTCAGGAGTGGATATGGTTGTCAGACATATGTACCATCCTGCTAAACTTTGAGGACTCCACCAAGATGGTGAGCGGCGATGACGCCATCATTAGCATCACCATCCCGCTTCTCTGTCTTCTGAAACGCTCTCTGCTCACAATCAAAGAGGATGCATTGCAGGCGGAGCATGATGAGATGGAGAAAGGAACCATACAGGGTGATTACACACAGCCAAGCCTCATCTCTTCCCAACGTGGATTGGGTGACAAAGAGGAAGAGGAGGAGGAGGAAAGACAGGAGCTAGTTTCATGCACTATAGACGGTACTACCTGCACAGCTGTCATACCGTCTGTTCAGTGTGGATGGTCAGAGGACAGAGAGGAGGAGGAGAGCATGGTCAGTCATCCTCTTGGTGAGGACACGGAAGTCTTGCCTATTAGTAGTCTGGCACGCATGGCCGAGTTTATGTTACGCTGCCTTTCCCATGACCCTCGCGTTCTCAAAATTTTGGGTGACAGTCATTACTGTTGGGTGACACTTCTAGACCGATGCTACATGGAGAACTTTGTATCTCTTATTCCTGAGGCGGACAGGTCTACAAAAATGGGGCTGTACCAGAAGGCCCTTGTTGCGGAACTATTAAAAAAATTCCCATCTGAAAACGCTGGCGGCAGAGGGAACACTTCGTTGGACAACCAAGGAGTACTGGAGAGAGAGACACAACTTCAATCCAGCAGAGGCAGGGGAACACTGTCAAAGTTCTGGGAGAGATTTCTTAGACCCTCCCATCGCACAGGCCCTGAGGCGCGGGGTACTCTCACAAGGAGTCCAAAGTTTGGGAAAGTGCTGAGGGAGTACCTTACCGACCGTACCAACATCCTCCCTGATTCCGCTGTGCCTTATAATTATTGGGTATCCAATCTGGATACGTGGAATGAACTGGCTCTCTATGCCTTGGAGGTCCTGGCCTGCCCTGCCGCCAGCATTTTATCAGAGCGGGTTTTTAGTGCCGCTGGTGGAATTATAACTGATAAGTGCATCTGCCTGTCAACTGAAAATGCTGACAGGCTAACTCTTATGAAAATGAACAAGGGCTGGATTGGGCCAAACTTCTCAACACCACCGAATGATAGCAGCATTACATAAACTCCAATCCAGTGTCTTTTCTTGGGAGGTGTATTCCCATGCACCTTTTCACACCCACACATGGGTATACACTTCCTGGTTTTGGCTATTTGCTCTTGTCCTCCTCCTTCTCCTCATCCTCCACCACCATATGACCAGGGTGACCGTGGTCCGTGATGCAACACCCACCTAATTTTTGTAAAGGGTGTTTATAATGCCCGTAAAAAATTTTTTTTATACAGTATGTTCATTAGTGTTGAGCCACCCCCGTAGTGTTCGAGTTCGGTTCGGTTCGTCGAACACCCGTGCGTTCGCCGAACTGTTCGTCGAACTGTTCGTCGAACACCTTCGAACACCGTTAAAACCAATGGCAGGCAAGCAAAAACACATAGAAACACATAGAAAACACCTTCAAAGGTGTCCAAAAGCTGACAAACTGCTCAGAAGACATAACTAACACATGGAAAAGTGACAAGTACATATAGTCATGCGAAAATAAAAGAGGTGGAGGAGTAAAAGGAGGGGGAGACACAGATATAGGCATGTCATGCCCTTCTAAAATCCAAAAAGTGAGAAGCCGACACGGCCAGTCCGCTCCTGCCCGTGCCACCTCCGTGTCGCCGGGTTTGTGCCAGAGCCGCGGTGAACCCTGACGGCCAGCCCCCCTCTCCCAATACTGGTGCCTGTCCGCTGGTGGGTCGAGCGAGCCCCCCTGTGGTGGAGGCAGCTCTAAGCTTTTTAATTTAAATTGTCTCTCTAATTTGAATGAATACACTTTAAATCCATTTACAAGGATCTATTGGAGGGCAAGTCTCATGCCAGCAGCCGCGGTAATTCCAGCTCCAGTAGCGTCCACTAAAGCTGCTGCAGTTAAAAAGCTTTTATAAGGATCGAGCTCGGCTGTCCACCGCAAGGCATCCTACTGCCAGTCCCAGCCCCTATGCCTTGGGGTGCCTCCTGATGCTCTTCACTAAGTATCCCATGGTCCCGAAGCATTTCCTTTGAAAACATTAAGTGTCTAAACTACAGGTGGTGCAGCTTGCTTAACAGCCGGGATAATCAGCTTACTAGCAGACACTGCTACTAGGCACAAAGTATTTCCTGGGCTAGATGCAGTTAAAAATTTGTAATTAGATACTCTCGTTGGATGCTGAGAAAGCATTCCATAGAGTCTCCTGGCACGCCATATATGATTCTCTTAAAAAGCTTGGGGTAGGGGTCTAGGGGACCCTTTTATAGCCAAAATCACGGCCCTGTATCGCAATACGTCACCTAGGCTGAAGATAAATGGAACTGTAGCACCCTGAGGGCTCGGTTGCTAAAGACGTATTGCACCTCACCCAGAGGTGTGATATCTCACTCTCAGGTAAGGATGGAGTGTGGATCAGGACCCGACACCTGCATGCATTACACCACATTGCCGTGGGGCAGGGCGACCAATATGCCCCTGAGATGGGCACGACAGTCCCTGTCCCAGGCTGGAGTGGGGGGAGGGAACACTGAGGAAGGGGAACCCTGTAGTGCAGGAGCAGGGAGGAAGCAGTTCCTGGGTGCATTGAGAAGGGAGTATAAAAGGTGGGCACCATCTTAGTTCAGTGCAGAGAAGTCTGAGCAGAAGTGGCAGGGAGCAGGGGCTCTGCATGAGCTCTGCTCCGGAGGCGGGCCTAGTAACAGAGGCCCAGGCCTGGAAGAGGGAGAAGGAAGGAAGAGGAGCGGAGAAGGCTCCAGGAAAGAGGAATGAAGGGATCCCAGGGGTGCGGACGGGCGAGTCGCCACCGCACGCCCGAATCCACCTGCGTGGAGGGGTCAGGCCAAAGGGGGAGACCGGTCCCCGAACTAGTGGAGGCAGGAAACGACCCTCAGCTAGAAACCGGAGGCTCTGACATTTTATGTGGCACAGCCCCTCGCTACACCCGCTAGGAAGGCACCACATAGGGTCAGGGAAACTGGCACCAAGTTTACCAAGAGGAGGCCCGAGGCAGCCGGACAGAAGTGTTGGTAAGAAAGGCCAGACAAAGGACACACAAAGGGGGTCCTGTGAAGTGCTCCAAAGTTATCTGGGAGTTGTCTGAGCCCCTCACCTGGTGAGCACAGTACGACGTGGGCAGCCGTTACCTGCAGACGTGGTCTGGATAATAAGAACTGTGAGTAAAGGCCCTGAACTGCATCACTGACTCCGTGTCGTTACTGCTGCTGCCCTGCACCATCACCCCCATCCTCCGCATACACTGCCCTGAGGCTATACTCCTCCCGTGGGGAGTTATGCTACGCTCTGCTGCACCCACAACACCAGCCTCAGTGGTCTGCCCCGTAGCGGCGGTTCACTCTGACCGCAATCCACGGGTGGCGTAGTCGGACATTTAAACATGAAAACCACATAAATAGTTCCGCCACTGGTTTGACCACCCTGAGCCACGGAACTGGGTCGCCGCCACGAAGACTACAACCACCAGCATCCACCAAAAAGGGTCCGGCTCCGGGTGTCCCAAGGCCCAGGGGGTGCGTCAGAACATTTTCATCACCTTTCACAATCACCAATGGGACAAGGCAGTGATGTCCTCTGTCCCCTCTCTTATACATCCTAGTGACGGAGCACCTGCTCTCATCAATTCGCCATAACCCCAATATTAGGTGGATTGAGGTGGGAGGCACCGAGTACAAGTGCTCTCTATTTGCTGATGATGTCCTAGTATATATCACTCAATCACATATATCCATCCATGCTGTTATGGCTGAAATAGATCACTTTGTTACATGGTAAAATTTTAAAATCAGTGCAGCGAAGTCTGAGGCCCTCGATGTCTCCCTCCCCAAATCCATATAGGATTCCATCCAGTCCAACTTTCCCTTTGCCTGGCCCTCACAGGGTATCAAATACTTAGGAATTCCTATTCATAGAGACCTCTCCCATCTATGTTATCTTAATTTTGGGCCCTTTATTGAACAACTCCATACAGACCACGGTTGGCAAGTTAGAACTGTAAGATTCACTACGTGAACCACTGGTGTTTTGTGGAAAAGCACATGTACACCGCGTTCCAAATTATTATGCAAAAAGTGTTTAGGAGTGATAAGGGAAGAATTTGTTTGTTTGTCAGTTAAACTCATTGATGGTGATGTGTGTCAGGGCTCTTTATATCACTGTAAGCAATTGCAGACACCTGTGCTAATTAGTTTGGCAATTACGTCAGGTTGAAAGAGCAGCGGCAAAAAAGCCTTGTCATAGCAGCAGACAAGTTTTTGAAGCTGCTTGTGCCTCCAACGTCCCCCGAACAACAAGATGCAGGGTCCTTCAGAGGTTTGCAGCTGTGCATGCGCCATCCTGTCGACCTCCTCTATCCACTTCACACAAGCAGAAACGGCTCCAGTGGGCCAAACATTACATGAAGACTGATTTCAAAACTGTTTTGTTCACGGATGAGTGCCATGCAGCGCTCGATGGTCCAGATGGATGGAGTGGAGGATGGCTGGTTGATGGACACCCCACGCAAACACGGCTACAGCGCCAACAAGGAGGAGGTGGAGTAATGTTTTGGGCTGGAATCATGGGGAGAGAGATTGTCGGCCCCTTTAGGATCCCTGAAGGCGCTAAAGATGAACTCCATAATGTATGTGGATTTTCTCAAACAGCACTTCCTGCCATGGTTCAAGAAGAAGAACCGTGTATTTCACAGCAAGATCATTTTTCTGCATGATAATGCACCATCTCATGCTGCACATAAAACATCTGCATCTCTGGCTGATATGGGCATAAAAGGGGACAAACTTATGGTGTGACCCCCATGCTCCCCTGACCTCTACCCCATTCAGAACCTTTGGAGCATCATTAAACGGAGTGTCTATGATGGCGGGAGGCAGTTCACATCTAAGCAACAGCTCTGGGAGGGTATTCTGTCCTCATGCAAAACAATTGAAGCAGAAACCATCCAAAACCTGACAAATTCAATGGACGAGAGAGTTCAGAAGCTCCTTTCGAACAAGGGGTCCTATGTGAAAATATAACATCACCTAGAATAAAGTTTTGAGTTGAAAACTGTTTGATTTCAGTTTCTAACAACCTGCTAATGCTTATAATTTCAAAAATGACCATTTTTTTGGTCTTTATTAAAATGAAAAGGTTGATCGAAAAGTTTGGGGGATCTAAGAGTGTGGCAACCCAGTAGTCATGATTACTTCGAATTCTGACAATATGAGGGTCATGCTGCAGGTAGTGCAGCAAGAAGGCACTTATGTGCCTTGCGCATCTCGGAGCCCCAAAATTATTTTCCGGGCTAGATGCAGCTAAAAATTATTATTAATTTTAAATCTGGTGAAGCTTTAGTATAGATGGCCTAATAGGATCAGTGCTGCACACTGCTACAAAGCCCAAATTATTTTCCAGTCAAGATACAGATAAACATGATAAGTAATTTGAAAGCTTAAAACGGTTGGTAGGGTGATTTTAACCAATCATCAAGCTTTTACTCTCCCCAGGATGACACAGGGGTAGAAAAGTCGTTTCGGATCCATGATTTGTTCATCTTTATGAACGTGAGTCTGTCTACATTATCAGTGGAGAGCCGCGTGCGCTTATCTGTCAGCACACCACCAGCAGCGCTGAACACACGTTCAGACAGAACGCTGGCTGCGGGGCATGACAAGATCTCCAAGGCGTAAGTGGCTAGCTCCGGCCATTTATCCAGATTGGAAGCCCAAAAAGAGCAAGGGTCCAGTGACACAGTCGTGGCTTCAATGTTTACTTGGAGATACTCCTGTACCATCGTCTCTAGGCGTTGACTATGTGTCAGACTTCTTGTCTCCTGTGGCCTTGCAAAGGATGGGCTAAAAAAGTGGTGAAATGATTCCGCAAAATTGATGTTACCAGCAGATACTGTGGTTCTGTCACGGTTTGAGTGCTGAACACTTGACGGTCTCACGGTTGGCAAGTTGGAACTGTGAGATTCACTACGTGCACCACTGGTATTTTGTGGAAAAGCACATGTAAGATTCTGCAACAGTCTCTGCTGATACTCCTGCATGCGTGCATCCCTTTCTATGGCAGGAATAATTTCTGCAAATTTACTTTTGTACCGGGGATCTAACAGTGTGGCAACCCAGTAGTCAGGATTATTTCTAATTCTCACAATTCGAGGGTCATGTTGCAGGTAGTGCAGCAAGAAGGCACTCATGTGTGTTGCGCATCCAGGAGCACCAAGTCCCTGTTGTGTTGGTGGCGAGGTAACAATCATGCTTCCTTCCTCTGTCCTCTCCCCCCAACCTCGCACAACAGAAATGTGATCAAGGTCTCCCTCATCTGATGAGTCTTCCATCAGTTCGTCCTCCACTTCTTCCTGGGCTCCTGCACCTTCCTCACTAGTTTGGCTGCTACCATGCGCCCTGGTAAAACCATCTCCCCCACCCTCACATGCCTGCCGCCTTGGTGCTGCCGACCGTCTGGACCTTGCAGATGTTAGCCCTTCCGCATACAACTCCTCCTCCTCTACTTCCTCCACCTCCTCTTGTGCCACCACCTGACTCCGAATTCTGTTTAACATGTGCTCCAGCATGTAAATCACCGGAATAGTCATGCTGATAATGGCATCGTCAGCACTAAACATCTTTGTCGCCATTTCAAAACTGTGCAGAAGGGTGCATAGGTCCCTGATCTGAGACCACTCCTCCAGCGTGATTTGCCCCACCTCTGAATCTCGTTGGCCCAGGCTATACGTCAGAACGTATTGCACCAGGGCTTGTCGGTGCTGCCACAGTCGCTGCAACATGTGCAGAGTTGAATTCCACCGGGTAGGCACATCGCATTTTAGCCGGTGAAGTGGCAGGCCCAACGACTTCTGTAGAGATGTAAGTCGCTGAGCTGCGGGATGCGAACGGCGGAAGTGAGCACACAGCGACCGTGCCCTCTGCAGAAGGCCATCTAGTCTGGGATAGTGGGCTAAAAATTGCTGGACAACCAGGTTCAACACGTGAGCCATACAAGGCACGTGTGTGACATTGCCCCGGCGAAGGGCCGCACCCAGGTTTGCAGCATTGTCGCACACGGCCTTCCCTGGTTTCAGGTCCAGTGGAGACAACCATTCATGAAATTGGTTCTCCAGAGCTGACCACAACTCCTCAGCTGTGTGACTCACATTTCCCAGACATTTCAATGTAAAAACCGCCTGATGACGTTGAGCCCTACTGCCAGCATAGTAAGGAGGTGTGCAGGATCCCTTCTGCGCAGTTAGAAAGCTTGTGGCATGACCAGACAGGCTTTGGGTGCAGGTGGAAGACCGAGAGGAGGTTGAGGAGGCAGAAGCAGTGGTGGAAAAATGACATAAAGAGGATTGACGCACAACTCGTGGGGACGGCAAGACTTGGACAGCAGCCCCTTGTCCTGCTGTCACCATAGTTACCCAGTGCCCAGTCAGCGACATGTAACGCCCCTGTCCATGCCTACTCGTCCAAGTGTCTGTGGTGAAATGCACCCTGTCACACACAGAGTTTCTCAAAGAAGCGGTGATGTTGTGTGCGACATGCTGGTGGAGCGCAGGCACACCTTTCTTTGAGAAGTAGTGCCGACTGGGCATCTGGTACTGGGGCACTGCGACGGACATAAGGTCTCGAAAATCCTCTGTGTCCACCAGGCGGAAAGGCAGCATTTCTGTAGCCAAGAGCTTGCAGATGGTGAAATTCAACTTCTTAGCTTTCTCATGGCTAGGAGGAAATGGTCTTTTACTTGTCCACATCTGAGGGACCGAGGGCTGGCTATTGTGCTTAGACGGGGTTGATAAGGGTGTCCCCGGCAAACTGCCGGTCTGTGAGGAAGATGCAGGCGGACATGTTAGGTTGCCTTGATCCAAAGGTGGTGCTATCGATGTCGGACAGCGCTCAAGACCAGCTGGTGTTACCACCTCCAAAGAAAATGATGACCTGCCAATCACGCTGGCTGTTGCGGGTAAAGAGGTGGCAGGTCTGCGCCCCAAAACAGGTGTGACTGCTGTCCCCCCAGTCACAGAGGATGAAGAGGCCGCGGATGCACAAGATATGGCAGACGGTGGTTGGCCCGGCCGGCTAGACCGCATTGTAGCACACTGAGCTTCCCACTGCAACTTATGCTTCATGTCCATGTGCCGGTTCATGCATGAAGTACTCAAACTATGTATTTTTTGGCCTCTACTTAGCTTTTGCTGACAAATGTTACAGATAACACGAGTTGGGTCATCTTTATCGATCTGAAAAAATGCCCAGGCTATGCAAGGCTTAGCACCCATGCGACCTGAAGAGCCACCACGACTTGTGGTGAGAGGCAGAGTTGTGTTTGAGGATGCAGTTGTTGACGTGCTTCCAGTACTACGTCTCTGTCCAGGAAGGCGCAACCTGACCTCGTCGTCACTAGCATCTTCCTCCACCTCCTCTGCTGACCTCATCTCTTGGCTGACTGTGGGTTGACAGTAAGTGGGATCTCCGACCTCATCATCATCACCCTGTGCGTTATCACACCCGTCGTCCTCAGAGCCAACCTGTTCCTGCCCTGACAAAAAACTAAAGTTGTCGCTCCAATCAGGTATTTGAGTCTTATCATCGTCTTCCTCATTGTCTCCACCAACAGGAGTTACAGTTTGGGAATGAGGGTCTACATTATGGTCAGAACCTTCTGCGTCTGGTCCTGGATCCGACTCATAAAGATTCTGGGCATCAGTGCAGATCATTTCCTCGTCTGGATTCACAGAAGCGCTGGAGTCGACCTCTGATTCCCAGGCTATAGTATGAGTAAACAGCTCTGCAGACTCAACCATCTGTTCTACCTCATACTCAGACGGGCAGCTGGAGATTTGGGAGCTGTGAGGAAGCAAGTGCGATTTGGGTGACACCTTTGAGGACTGGAGTATTTGTGATGTTGAAGTTGATGTGGAGGAGAGCCCACTTAAAGGAGCACTTGATATCCGTTGAAGCACCTGCTGTTTTTGTGCCTCATCTGGAATTTGTAGCGATTGGCGTGGCCGTAAGAAAGGGATCTTATCACATTGTCCGCTAAAAGAAGTAGACATTTTAGTTTGGCTGGAAGATGGTCTTTCTTCTGCACCTACCCCACGGACACAACCTTTTTTCCCCTTCCCAACACGCCTATTCCCCTTTCCACCAGCAGCAGGCCTTTTTCCACTCATTTTGGTGGTTAACTAATTCACAACTCTGGAGTTGTTTGCACAAAAAAACAATGGATAGTAACCGAGCAGAGCTGAGTGGCCAAACTGTGGTATTAGGCCAAAACTATTGGCTGGGTTAGATGCAGAAAAAAATTATTTTTAATTTGCAACCTGATGGAGGTCAGTATAGATGGACTAATAGACCAAGTCCCACACACCGCTAGAAGCCCAAATATTTTTTCAGAGCTAGATGCAGAAAAAAATTATTTTTAATTTGCAACCTGATGGAGGTCAGTATAGATGGACTAATAGACCAAGTCCCACACACCGCTAGAAGCCCAAATATTTTTTCAGAGCTAGATGCAGAAAAAAATTATATTCAATTTGCAACCTGCTGGAGGTCAGTATAGAAGGACTAATAGAACAAGTCCCACACACTGCTAGAAGCCCAAATATTTTTTCAGAGCTAAATGAAGAAAAAAATTATTTTTAATTTGCAACCTGATGGAGGTCAGTATAGATGGACTAATAGACCAAGTCCCACACACCGCTAGAAGCCCAAATATTTTTTCAGAGCTAGATGCAGAAAATTTTTTTATTCAATTTGCAACCTGATGGAGGTCAGTATAGATGGACTAATAGACCAAGTCCCACACACTGCTAGAAGCCCAAATATTTTTTCAGAGCTAGATGCAGAAAAAAATTATTTTTAATTTGCAACCTGATGGAGGTCAGTATAGATGGACTAATAGACCAAGTCCCACACACTGCTAGAAGCCCAAATATTTTTTCAGAGCTAGATGCAGAAAAAAATTATTTTTAATTTGCAACCTGATGGAGGTCAGTATAGATGGACTAATAGAACAAGTCCCACACGCTGCTAGAAGCCCAAATATTTTTTCAGAGATAAATGAAGAAAAAAATTATTTTTAATTTGCAACCTGATGGAGGTCAGTATAGATGGACTAATAGACCAAGTCCCACACACCGCTAGAAGCCCAACTATTTTTTCAGAGCTAGATGCAGAAAAAAATTATATTCAATTTGCAACCTGCTGGAGGTCAGTATAGAAGGACTAATAGAACAAGTCCCACACACTGCTAGAAGCCCAAATATTTTTTCAGAGCTAAATGAAGAAAAAAATTATTTTTAATTTGCAACCTGATGGAGGTCAGTATAGATGGACTAATAGACCAAGTCCCACACACTGCTAGAAGCCCAAATATTTTTTCAGAGCTAGATGCAGAAAAAAATTATTTTTAATTTGCAACCTGATGGAGGTCAGTATAGATGGACTAATAGACCAAGTCCCACACACAGCTAGAAGCCCAAATAATTTTTCAGAGCTAGATGCAGAAAAAAATTATTTTTAATTTGCAACCTGATGGAGGTCAGTATACATGGACGAATAGACCAAGTCCCACACACCGCTAGAAGCCCAAATATTTTTTCAGAGCTAGATGCAGAAAAAAATTATTTTTAATTTGCAACCTGATGGAGGTCAGTATAGATGGACTAATAGACCAAGTCCCACACACTGCTAGAAGCCCAAATATTTTTTCAGAGCTAGATGCAGAAAAAAATTATTTTTAATTTGCAACCTGATGGAGGTCAGTATAGATGGACTAATAGACCAAGTCCCACACACTGCTAGAAGCCCAAATATTTTTTCAGAGCTAGATGCAGAAAAAAATTATTTTTAATTTGCAACCTGATGGAGGTCAGTATAGATGGACTAATAGACCAAGTCCCACACACCGCTAGAAGCCCAAATATTTTTTCAGAGCTAGATGCAGAAAAAAATTATTTTTAATTTGCAACCTGATGTAGTTCAGTATAGATGGACTAATAGACCAAGTCCCACACACCGCTAGAAGCCCAAATATTTTTTCAGAGCTAGATGCAGAAAAAAATTATATTCAGTTTGCAACCTGATGGAGGTCAGTATAGATGGACTAATAGAATGATGCTATGCCCAAAAGATTTTACTTCACTAGGTGCAGTAAAAAAATTGGTATTCTATACACAGGTGTTATATCTTGCAACACAGATAGGCTACTCCACTGACTAACACACTCTGCAATAGGCCAAAAAGGATTAGCTTTGCTAGATTCAGCCAAATGCTGTGAAAAAAACTTGCACAGCACTGGCACAGACCTGCCTGGCAAAAACTGATAGGAACTCATGTAACCTAGTCCTGAAAAGGACTCCAATTACAATTAGTCTTTACTCCCACAACCTATCTATTTAAGAGCACAGACCTCCCTGATAAAAGTCGTAGAAAATGCTGTAACCTAGTCGTTAAAAGGACTGCAATCACAACTATTCCCTACTCCCAAGCTATCTGTATATTTGTGCGAAAATTGGCTTGAAATTAACAAGGTATAGCACACACAGCAACAGCGGTGCCGTCTAACACGCAGCTGCAGCAGTGAGAAAATGGTGGCGACGGGGAAAATGGCTTGGTCTTATAGGGCAAGGACATGTGACATACACTGCCAATCACACATGCCCTTGCTTGTGTGAAAAAAAGCACTTCGCTCCGTGTGTGCGCTGCTGATAGGCTGACAGATTGCACCTCCCCACTGCAAATGCGGGAAAGAGAAAAAAAAATGGAGATCTTCATTGTTCCTGCAGAGATCCATCCCCTGCCCCTCCCCCCGCCCCGCTGTACACTCAAACTGCGTATTAACATTAATTTTCATCATTACTGAGAAAAAATCCAGTTATGATTTTGGTGCACGAACAGTTATCGAACATAACCTCGAACAGCCAAATTTTTCTCAAATTGTTCGTGTTCGCCGACCGGCTCGAACACCGCCCAAAACAGCTCGAATTTGAGATTGGTGAACAGTTCGAGTAGAACAACGCTCATCTCTAATGTTCATGTATACCCCCCAGGGGTAAATGTTTGTCAGCCCATACACTTAGTGCATGGGCATTACAAGTATAGGAGGCCCGCTTCTTTCTAATGGGAACATTTTTTATATGGCCCTCCTCCATATCTCTTCCAAGGGGCATTGAAGTCCTCCAAATTTTTGGCAGCCCTTGCATTCACTGCATAGGCCAACACTATGGGAGACTCTCTCCTTTCTAATGGGAATTTGTCATTACTGTGGCCCTGCTCTGGGTGTCTTTAAATTCTTAGTGGGGTTTTTCCTAAAATTGGTCAGCCGTTGGGCTCACTGCATAACCTATAACTGTATAGCAGACTCTCTCTTTTCTAATGGGAAAATGTTGTACCTTGTTACTGTGGCCCTGCTTTGTGTGTCTTTATTAGTGTTGAGCCACCCCCGTAGTGTTCGAGTTCGGTTCGGTTCGTCGAACACCCGTGTGTTCGCCGAACTGTTCGTCGAACTGTTCGTCGAACACCTTCGAACACCGTTAAAACCAATGGCAGGCAAACAAAAACACATAGAAACACATAGAAAACACCTTCAAAGGTGTCCAAAAGCTGACAAACTGCTCAGAAGACACAACTAACACATGGAAAAGTGACAAGTACATATAGTCATGCGAAAAGAAAAGAGGTGGAGGAGTAAAAGGAGGGGGAGACACAGATATAGGCATGTCATGCCCTTCTAAAATCCAAAAAGTGAGAAGCCGAGACGGCCAGTCCGCTCCTGCCCGTGCCACCTCCGTGTCGCCGGGTTTGTGCCAGAGCCGCGGTGAACCCTGACGGCCAGCCCCCCTCTCCCAATACTGGTGCCTGTCCGCTGGTGGGTCGAGAGAGCCCCCCTGTGGTGGAGGCAGCTCTAAGCTTTTTAATTTAAATTGTCCCTCTAATTTGAATGAATACACTTTAAATCCATTTACAAGGATCTATTGGAGGGCAAGTCTCATGCCAGCAGCCGCGTAATTCCAGCTCCAGTAGCGTCCACTAAAGCTGCTGCAGTTAAAAAGCTTTTATAAGGATCGAGCTCGGCTGTCCACTGCAAGGCATCCTACTGCCAGTCCCAGCCCCTATGCCTTGGGGTGCCTCCTGATGCTCTTCACTAAGTATCCCGTGGTCCCGAAGCATTTCCTTTGAAAAAATTAAGTGTCCAAACTACAGGTGGTGTAGCTTGCTTAACAGCCGGGATAATCCGCTGACTAGCAGACACTGCTACTAGGCACAAAGTATTTCCTGGGCTAGATGCAGTTAAAAATTTGTAAGTAGATACTCTCGTTGGATGCTGAGAAAGCATTCCATAGAGTCTCCTGGCATGCCATATATGATTCTCTTAAAAAGCTTGGGGTAGGGGTCTAGGGGACCCTTTTATAGCCAAAATCACGGCCCTGTATCACAATACATCACCTAGGCTGAAGATAAATGGAACTGTAGCACCGAGGGCTCGGTTGCTACAGACGTATTGCACCTCACCCAGAGGTGTGATATCTCACTCTCAGATAAGGATGGAGTGTGGATCAGGACCCGACACCTGCATGCATTACACCACATTGCCGTGGGGCAGGGCGACCAATATGCCCCTGAGATGGGCACGACAGTCCCTGTCCCTGGCTGGAGTGGGGGGAGGGAACACTGAGGAAGGGGAACCCTGCAGTGCAGGAGCAGGGAGGAAGCAGTTCCTGGGTGCATTGAGAAGGGAGTATAAAAGGTGGGCACCATCTTAGTTCAGTGCAGAGAAGTCTGAGCAGAAGTGGCAGGGAGCAGGGGCTCTGCATGAGCTCTGCTCCGGAGGCGGGCCTAGTAACAGAGGCCCAGGCCTGCAAGAGGGAGAAGGAAGGAAGAGGAGCGGAGAAGGCTCCAGGAACGAGGAATGAAGGGATCCCAGGGGTGCGGACGGGCGAGTCGCCACCGCACGCCCGAATCCACCTGCGTGGAGGGGTCAGGCCAAAGGGGGAGACCGGTCCCCGAACTAGTGGAGGCAGGAAACGACCCTCAGCTAGAAACCGGAGGCTCTGACATTTTATGTGGCGCAGCCCCTTGCTCCACCCGCTAGGAAGGCACCACATAGGGTCAGGGAAACTGGCGCCAAGTTTACCAAGAGGAGGCCCGAGGCAGCCGGACAGAAGTGTTGGTAAGAAAGGCCAGACAAAGGACACACAAAGGGGGTCCTGTGAAGCGCTCCAAAGTTATCTGGGAGTTGTCTGAGCCCCTCACCTGGTGAGCACAGTACGACGTGGGCAGCCGTTACCTGCAGACGTGGTCTGGATAATAAGAACTGTGAGTAAAGGCCCTGAACTGCATCACTGACTCCGTGTCGTTACTGCTGCTGCCCTGCACCATCACCCCCATCCTCCGCATACACTGCCCTGAGGCTATACTCCTCCCGTGGGGAGTTATGCTACGCTCTGCTGCACCCACAACACCAGCCTTAGCGGTCTGCCCTGTAGCGGCGGTTCACTCTGACCGTAATCCACGGGTGGCGTAGTCGGACATTTAAACATCAAAACCACATAAATAGTTCCGCCACTGGTTTGACCGCCCTGAGCCACGGAACCGGATCGCCGCCACAAAGACTACAACCACCAGCATCCACCAAAAAGGGTCCGGCTCCGGGTGTCCCAAGGCCCAGGGGGTGCGTCAGAACATTTTCATCACCTTTCACAATCACCAATGGGACAAGGCAGGGATGTCCTCTGTCCCCTCTCTTATACATCCTAGTGACGGAGCACCTGCTCTCATCAATTCGCCATAACCCCAATATTAGGTGGATTGAGGTGGGAGGCACCGAGTACAAGTGCTCTCTATTTGCTGATGATGTCCTAGTATATATCACTCAATCACATATATCCATCCCTGCTGTTATGGCTGAAATAGATCACTTTGTTACATGGTAAAATTTTAAAATCAATGCAGCGAAGTCTGAGGCCCTCGATGTCTCCCTCCCTAAATCCATATAGGATTCCATCCAGTCCAACTTTCCCTTTGCCTGGCCCTCACAGGGTATCAAATACTTAGGAATTCCTATTCATAGAGACCTCTCCCATCTATGTTATCTTAATTTTGGGCCCTTTATTGAACAATTCCATACAGACCACGGTTGGCAAGTTAGAACTGTAAGATTCACTACGTGAACCACTGGTGTTTTGTGGAAAAGCACATGTACACCGCGTTCCAAATTATTATGCAAAAAGTGTTTAGGAGTGATAAGGGAAGAATTTGTTTGTTTGTCAGTTAAACTCATTGATGGTGATGTGTGTCAGGGCTCTTTATATCACTGTAAGCAATTGCAGACACCTGTGCTAATTAGTTTGGCAGGTGTGTCCAATGAAAGGCAAGACTACTTAAGAAGGCTCTCTCACATTATTAAGCAGCCTACATTTTCTGCCAAAATGGGAAAGAAAAAGGATGTGTCGGCTGCTGAGAAGCAACAAATTGTGGAGTGTTTAGGTCAAGGCATGACTACAATCAACATTGTGCGATGATCAGGATGAAGTGTCTTGGCAATCAAGAAGTATGTAGCTGATTCACAGTACACACGTGTGCGTGCTGATAAGGGCAAATTGAGGACTCTTTCCTACAGGCAATTACGTCAGGTTGAAAGAGGAGCGGCAAAAAAGCCTTGTCATAGCAGCAGACAAGTTTTTGAAGCTGCTTGTGCCTCCAACGTCCCCCGAACAACAAGATGCAGGGTCCTTCAGAGGTTTGCAGCTGTGCATACGCCATCCTGTCGACCTCCTCTATCCACTTCACACAAGCAGAAACGGCTCCAGTGGGCCAAACATTACATGAAGACTGATTTCAAAACTGTTTTGTTCACGGATGAGTGCCGTGCAGCGCTCGATGGTCCAGATGAATGGAGTGGAGGATGGCTGGTTGATGGACACCCCACGCAAACACGGCTACAGCGCCAACAAGGAGGAGGTGGAGTAATGTTTTGGGCTGGAATCATGGGGAGAGAGATTGTCGGCCCCTTTAGGATCCCTGAAGGCGCTAAAGATGAACTCCATAATGTATGTGGATTTTCTCAAACAGCACTTCCTGCCATGGTTCAAGAAGAAGAACCGTGTATTTCACAGCAAGATCATTTTTCTGCATGATAATGCACCATCTCATGCTGCACATAAAACATCTGCATCTCTGGCTGATATGGGCATAAAAGGGGACAAACTTATGGTGTGACCCCCATGCTCCCCTGACCTCTACCCCATTCAGAACCTTTGGAGTATCATTAAAAGGAGTGTCTATGATGGCGGGAGGCAGTTCACATCTAAGCAACAGCTCTGGGAGGGTATTCTGTCCTCATGCAAAACAATTGAAGCAGAAACCATCCAAAACCTGACAAATTCAATGGACGAGAGAGTTCAGAAGCTCCTTTCGAACAAGGGGTCCTATGTGAAAATGTAACATCACCTAGAATAAAGTTTTGAGTTGAAAACTGTTTGATTTCAGTTTCTAACAACCTGCTAATGCTTATAATTTCAAAAATGACCATTTTTTTGGTCTTTATTAAAATGAAAAGGTTGATCGAAAAGTTTGGGGGATCTAAGAGTGTGGCAACTCAGTAGTCATGATTACTTCGAATTCTGACAATATGAGGGTCATGCTGCAGGTAGTGCAGCAAGAAGGCACTTATGTGTCTTGCGCATCTCGGAGCCCCAAAATTATTTTCCGGGCTAGATGCAGCTAAAAATTATTTTTAATTTTAAATCTGGTGAAGCTTATTATAGATGGCCTAATAGGATCAGTGCTGCACACTGCTACAAAGCCCAAATTATTTTCCAGTCAAGATACAGATAAACATGATTAGTAATTTGAAAGCTTAAAACGGTTGGTAGGGTGATTTTAACCAATCATCAAGCTTTTACTCTCCCCAGGATGACACAGGGGTAGAAAAGTCGTTTCGGATCCATGATTTGTTCATCTTTATGAACGTGAGTCTGTCTACATTATCAGTGGAGAGCCACGTGCGCTTATCTGTCAGCACACCACCAGCAGCGCTGAACACGCGTTCAGACAGAACGCTGGCTGCGGGGCATGACAAGATCTCCAAGGCGTAAGTGGCTAGCTCCGGCCATTTATCCAGATTGGAAGCCCAAAAAGAGCAAGGGTCCAGTGACACAGTCGTGGCTTCAATGTTTACTTGGAGATACTCCTGTACCATCGTCTCTAGGCGTTGACTATGTGTCAGACTTCTTGTCTCCTGTGGCCTTGCAAAGGATGGGCTAAAAAAGTGGTGAAATGATTCCGCAAAATTGATGTTACCAGCAGATACTGTGGTTCTGTTACGGTTTGAGTGCTGAACACTTGACGGTCCCACGGTTGGCAAGTTGGAACTGTGAGATTCACTACGTGCACCACTGGTATTTTGTGGAAAAGCACATGTAAGATTCTGCAACAGTCTCTGCTGATACTCCTGCATGCGTGCATCCCTTTCTATGGCAGGAATAATTTCTGCAAATTTACTTTTGTACCGGGGATCTAACAGTGTGGCAACCCAGTAGTCAGGATTATTTCTAATTCTCACAATTCGAGGGTCATGTTGCAGGTAGTGCAGCAAGAAGGCACTCATGTGTGTTGCGCATCCAGGAGCACCAAGTCCCTGTTGTGTTGGTGGCGAGGTAACAATCATGCTTCCTTCCTCTGTCCTCTCCCCCCAACCTCGCACAACAGAAATGTGATCAAGGTCTCCCTCATCTGATGAGTCTTCCATCAGTTCGTCCTCCACTTCTTCCTGGGCTCCTGCACCTTCCTCACTAGTTTGGCTGCTACCATGCGCCCTGGTAAAACCATCTCCCCCACCCTCACATGCCTGCCGCCTTGGTGCTGCCGACCTTCTGGACCTTGCAGATGTTAGCCCTTCCGCATACAACTCCTCCTCCTCTACTTCCTCCACCTCCTCTTGTGCCACCACCTGACTCCGAATTCTGTTTAACATGTGCTCCAGCATGTAAATCACCGGAATAGTCATGCTAATAATGGCATCGTCAGCACTAAACATCTTCGTCGCCATTTCAAAACTGTGGAGAAGGGTGCATAGGTCCCTGATCTGAGACCACTCCTCCAGCGTGATTTGCCCCACCTCTGAATCTCGTTGGCCCAGGCTATACGTCAGAACGTATTGCACCAGGGCTTGTCGGTGCTGCCACAGTCGCTGCAACATGTGCAGAGTTGAATTCCACCGGGTAGGCACATCGCATTTTAGCCGGTGAAGTGGCAGGCCCAACGACTTCTGTAGAGATGTAAGTCGCTGAGCTGCGGGATGCGAACGGCGGAAGTGAGCACACAGCGACCGTGCCCTCTGCAGAAGGCCATCTAGTCTGGGATAGTGGGCTAAAAATTGCTGGACAACCAGGTTCAACACGTGAGCCATACAAGGCACGTGTGTGACATTGCCCCGGCGAAGGGCCGCACCCAGGTTTGCAGCATTGTCGCACACGGCCTTCCCTGGTTTCAGGTCCAGTGGAGACAACCATTCATGAAATTGGTTCTCCAGAGCTGACCACAACTCCTCAGCTGTGTGACTCACATTTCCCAGACATTTCAATGTAAAAACCGCCTGATGACGTTGAGCCCTACTGCCAGCATAGTAAGGAGGTGTGCAGGATCCCTTCTGCGCAGTTAGAAAGCTTGTGGCATGACCAGACAGGCTTTGGGTGCAGGTGGAAGACCGAGAGGAGGTTGAGGAGGCAGAAGCAGTGGAGGAAAAATGACATAAAGAGGATTGACGCACAACTCGTGGGGACGGCAAGACTTGGACAGCAGCCCCTTGTCCTGCTGTCACCATAGTTACCCAGTGCCCAGTCAGCGACATGTAACGCCCCTGTCCATGCCTACTCGTCCAAGTGTCTGTGGCGAAATGCACCCTGTCACACACAGAGTTTCTCAAAGAAGCGGTGATGTTGTGTGCGACATGCTGGTGGAGCGCAGGCACACCTTTCTTTGAGAAGTAGTGCCGACTGGGCATCTGGTACTGGGGCACTGCGATGGACATAAGGTCTCGAAAATCCTCTGTGTCCACCAGGCGGAAAGGCAGCATTTCTGTAGCCAAGAGCTTGCAGATGGTGAAATTCAACCTCTTAGCTTTCTCATGGCTAGGAGGAAATGGTCTTTTACTTGTCCACATCTGAGGGACCGAGGGCTGGCTATTGTGCTTAGACGGGGTTGATAAGGGTGTCCCCGGCAAACTGCCGGTCTGTGAGGAAGATGCAGGCGGACATGTTAGGTTGCCTTGATCCAAAGGTGGTGCTATCGATGTCGGACAGCGCTCAAGACCAGCTGGTGTTACCACCTCCAAAGAAAATGATGACCTGCCAATCACGCTGGCTGTTGCGGGTAAAGAGGTGGCACGTCTGCGCCCCAAAACAGGTGTGACTGCTGTCCCCCCAGTCACAGAGGATGAAGAGGCTGCGGATGCACAAGATATGGCAGACGGTGGTTGGCCGGGCCGGCTAGACCGCATTGTAGCACACTGAGCTTCCCACTGCAACTTATGCTTCATGTCCATGTGCCGGTTCATGCATGAAGTACTCAAACGATGTATTTTTTGGCCTCTACTTAGCTTTTGCTGACAAATGTTACAGATAACACGAGTTGGGTCATCTTTATCGATCTGAAAAAATGCCCAGGCTATGCAAGGCTTAGCACCCATGCGACCTGAAGAGCCACCACGACTTGTGGTGAGAGGCAGAGTTGTGTTTG
This sequence comes from Phyllobates terribilis, assembly GCF_046119375.1. Classification (NCBI taxonomy): domain Eukaryota; kingdom Metazoa; phylum Chordata; class Amphibia; order Anura; family Dendrobatidae; genus Phyllobates; species Phyllobates terribilis. The sequence continues at coordinate 404,812,675 of NW_027362771.1, forward strand.
AGGATGCAGTTGTTGACGTGCTTCCAGTACTACGTCTCTGTCCAGGAAGGCGCAACCTGACCTCGTCGTCACTAGCATCTTCCTCCACCTCCTCTGCTGACCTCATCTCTTGGCTGACTGTGGGTTGACAGTAAGTGGGATCTCCGACCTCAACATCATCACCCTGTGCGCTATCACACCCGTCGTCCTCAGAGCCAACCTGTTCCTGCCCTGACAAAAAACTAAAGTTGTCGCTCCAATCAGGTATTTGAGTCTTATCATCGTCTTCCTCATTGTCTCCACCAACAGGAGTTACAGTTTGGGAATGAGGGTCTACATTATGGTCAGAACCTTCTGCGTCTGGTCCTGGATCCGACTCATAAAGATTCTGGGCATCAGTGCAGATCATTTCCTCGTCTGGATTCACAGAAGCGCTGGAGTCGACCTCTGATTCCCAGGCTATAGTATGAGTAAACAGCTCTGCAGACTCAACCATCTGTTCTACCTCATACTCAGATGGGCAGCTGGAGATTTGGGAGCTGTGAGGAAGCAAGTGCGATTTGGGTGACACCTTTGAGGACTGGAGTATTTGTGATGTTGAAGAAGCCCAAATATTTTTTCAGAGCTAGATGCAGAAAAAAATTAGTTTTAATTTGCAACCTGATGGAGGTCAGTATAGATGGACTAATAGACCAAGTCCCACACACCGCTAGAAGCCCAAATATTTTTTCAGAGCTAGATGCAGAAAATTTTTTTATTCAATTTGCAACCTGATGGAGGTCAGTATAGATGGACTAATAGACCAAGTCCCACACACTGCTAGAAGCCCAAATATTTTTTCAGAGCTAGATGCAGAAAAAAATTATTTTTAATTTGCAACCTGATGGAGGTCAGTATAGATGGACTAATAGACCAAGTCCCACACACCGCTAGAAGCCCAAATATTTTTTCAGAGCTAGATGCAGAAAAAAAATATTTTTAATTTGCAACCTGATGGAGGTCAGTATAGATGGACTAATAGACCAAGTCCCACACACCGCTAGAAGCCCAAATATTTTTTCAGAGCTAGATGCAGAAAAAAATTATATTCAATTTGCAACCTGCTGGAGCTCAGTATAGAAGGACTAATAGAACAAGTCCCACACACTGCTAGAAGCCCAAATATTTTTTCAGAGCTAAATGAAGAAAAAAATTATTTTTAATTTGCAACCTGATGGAGGTCAGTATAGATAGACTAATAGACCAAGTCCCACACACTGCTAGAAGCCCAAATATTTTTTCAGAGCTAGATGCAGAAAAAAATTATTTTTAATTTGCAACCTGATGGAGGTCAGTATAGATGGACTAATAGACCAAGTCTCACACACTGCTAGAAGCCCAAATATTTTTTCAGAGCTAGATGCAGAAAAAAATTATATTCAGTTTGCAACCTGATGGAGGTCAGTATAGATGGACTAATAGAATGATGCTATGCCCAAAAGATTTTACTTCACTAGGTGCAGTAAAAAAATTGGTATTCTATACACAGGTGGTATATCTTGCAACACAGATAGGCTACTCCACTGACTAACACACTCTGCAATAGGCCAAAAAGGATTAGCTTTGCTAGATTCAGCCAAATGCTGTGAAAAAAACTTGCACAGCACTGGCACAGACCTGCCTGGCAAAAACTGATATAAACTGATGTAACCTAGTCCTGAAAAGGACTCCAATTACAATTAGTCTTTACTCCCACAATCTATCTATTTAAGAGCACAGACCTGCCTGATAAAAGTCGTAGGAAATGCTGTAACCTAGTCCTTAAAAGGACTGCAATCACAACTATTCCCTACTCCCAAGCTATCTGTATATTTGTGCGAAAATTGGCTTGAAATTAACAAGGTATAGCGCACACAGCAACAGCGGTGCCGTCTAACACGCAGCTGCAGCAGTGAGAAAATGGTGGCGACGGGGAAAATGGCTTGGTCTTATAGGGCAAGGACATGTGACATACACTGCCAATCACACATACCCTTGCTTGTGTGAAAAAAAGCACTTCGCTCCGTGTGTGCGCTGCTGATAGGCTGACAGATTGCACCTCCCCACTGCAAATGCGGGAAAGAGAAAAAAAAATGGAGATCTTCATTGTTCCTGCAGAGATCCATCCCCTGCCCCTCCCCCCGCCCCGCTGTACACTCAAACTGCGTATTAACATTAATTTTCATCATTACTGAGAAAAAATCCAGTTATGATTTTGGTGCACGAACAGTTATCGAACATAACCTCGAACAGCCGAATTTTTCTCAAATTGTTCGTGTTCGCCGACCGGCTCGAACACCGCCCAAAACAGCTCGAATTTGAGATTGGCGAACAGTTCGAGTAGAACAACGCTCATCTCTAGTCTTTATATTCTTAGTGGGTTTTTCCTAAAACTGTCAGCCATTGGACTCACTGCATACCCTATAACTGTATAGCAGACTCTCTCCTTTCTAATGGGAACATGTCGTACCTAGTTACTGTGGCCCTGCTCTGTGTGTCTTTAAATTCTTAGTGGGGTTTTTCCCAAATTTTGGCAGCCCTTGCAGTCACAGCATGGGCATTACCACTATAGGAGACCCGCTCCTTTATAATGTGAACATTTTTTTTACTGAGACCCTCCTCTATGTCTCTTCAAAGAGGTATTGAGTTGCGTCCAAATTTTTGGCAGCCCTTGCAGTCACTGGATACGCAATAACAGTATAGGAGACCCACTTATTAATAATGGAAACAACAAAGCATAGCCGGCTGATGGCTCTCTAACAATAGCTAGGGACAACTGCTGGCCTTTTAAGAATAGTAAGGGCCGTCTGATGTCCCTATAAAAATAGGCTTTATGACTTTCAGAGTCCCTCCATCATAAATAAAACAGGATGTGTCTCATGATGTGTCACACATCACATTGCCAGATTAGGTTGTAAAATGTTAAAATGACATTTCCCGGTGAATGCATTTGTCTTAAAAAAAAACGTAAAAAAAACAAAACAATAAGATCTTTCTTTAGTATAAAAAACAGCGTCACCAATTTAACAACAATATAATCACATTGTTCAGCTCATGCACCTCCTCCTCCATCTCCGAAATGACCACATCAGTCACAAGCTGTCAGCACTACAGCACTGCCTTGGCCAAGCGGCAACAGGCTGTGTTGAAGATAACATGATTAATGCTTAACTGACAAACCGCCCAGCGCTGTAGAGTTGTTGAAAGCTGTAACACAGCAGCCTGATCTGTGGCTCTCACAGCTGAACATACAGCCAGGCATGGTCGTGTTTGACAATGGGCGGAACCTGGTGACGGAGAAATGACAGCCCGGGTAGATACGGTTTTGCTCTATGCAAGTCTTTTCATCGAGCGAAAGAATATGGCTGTGGTGAAATACAACTCCCACTGAGAAGCTGTTTCAGATTGAAAAACATTGTGCCCACCAAAGGATTTGATTCTGAGGGCTAACCTTTCTCCCCCGCTCAATAGCCCCATAGCAGCTGCAAAGTTAGCGCTATCATGAACTCTCCTGATGTAGAAGCCAGGGGACACCAGAGGATTCTCTGGTGGGACCGTCCGACCCTGCCAAGAAGCAGTCCTGGCTAAGAAAAGTGTGTGGGAAGGTTCTCGGACACTCTATGGCTGCTTTTTTACTGAGGAGGAAACACATGCAAACACGGGGAGAACATACAAAGTCCTTGCAGGTGTTGTCCTTGCTGGGATTTGAACCAGGATCCCAGTGCTGCAAGTCTTCAGTGCTAACCACTGATCCAATGTGCTGCCGTTCACCCTCTAATATCTAACAGACTGGAGAAACTTGCACCTACTGCCACTCTATCTTCAGCTCCTTTGTGAGAAAATGTATTTGGGCAGCCACTCAGTCTACCAAATAAAATTCCTGAGAAGGAAATTGGGGATGGCTTTGCTACTGGTACTGGGGGCAGTGCTAATACCATGGCGTCGTACCATAGTTTGCTGGAAATATTCCAGTCTGGTAGGAGGCAAGCAAATTCCCACAGAAAAGTACCAGCAGTAATGTTCAGGGACCCGCGCTTGTAGAAGACGGAGACAACACCGGGAGAAATAGTGACGGCTAGGGACCGAGTATGGACACGAGGTATGAGGCATGTGGTTGTGAAAAGCTTCTGCCTCCACAAGCCTAAAAGGCCACATTTCAAGAGAAAGCAGCTTTACAGGACTTCCTGTGAGAAATGACACGCAGGGTAGATAGGGTTTCTCTCTATGCCAGTCCTTTCACCGAGCTAAATACAACTGTCAGCAAAAAAAAGTTGTGGACTGTCTCCGTACCGTTCCTGGCCACATTCACCTGTCCACGTGATTTTGGTTAGGCGATCCTTCCCAGTAAGTGCACTGGGGAGGGCACGGGTAATGTTATGGGGCCCGTGCTTGTGGAAGGCGGAGGCGATACCGGGAAATATAGTGGCGGCTGGCTAAGAAAAGTGTGGGGGAACGTTCCCGGACACTCTATGGCTGCTTTTTTAATGTGGATCAGCCATGGTTATGCATGTTATTTCTCAAACCGCATTACAGATCAGGCCATTGTCCAACTCTGTATTCAAGAAATTAAATGCGCAAATAAAGATGTGTGTGTGTCAAAGCACCGCCGACAAAAGCAAGTTGATGTTGGACGGGCTGCCATTGCTTCTGCAACAAGCTGCATTACAGGACTTCCTGTGAGAAATGACATGCAGTGTAGGTTTCCCTCTATGCCAGTCCTTTCACCGAGCTAAATACAACTGTCAGCAAAAAAAGTTGTAGACTGTCTCCGTACCATCCCTGTCCACATTCACCTGTCCACGTGTTTGTGGTTAGTCGGTCCTTCCCAGTAAGTGCACTGGGGAGGGCACGGGTAAAGTTGTGGGACCCGTGCTTGTGGAAGGTGGAGGCGATACAGGGAAATATAGTGGCCGCTGGCGACCGAGTATGGACACCCGGCTGCTGCCGGCATGAGGTTATGAAAAGCTTCCGCCAACACGAGCCTAAAAGGCTACATTTCAAGTGCAAGCAGCTGTCAAAAATTTGGCAGTATAGTATTGCAGCCTGTGGGTGGGTGGGTGGGTGTCTGGCTGCCTGCATACTTGCGCTTGCATTCCAAGGAATGGGGTAGGGACAACTGAATGCTGCAGTGAGACAAGGACGTGGACGGTGATTGTTGCAAGTCTGCAATGACAGGTTCATGGTGGGAGGCATCTTCGCATGCGCCAAGGATCACTTATTATGGGCACACTTTTAGGCAGTGACCTGGGAGTCAGAGATGCTTCCAGAGGTCTTCCTCATGCTGTTCCCATGACTTTTCAACACTGTATGCATGTGTCTGATGATGTGTCACATACCACATGGCCAGATAAGGTTGTAAAATGTTAAAATGAAATTTCCTGGTGAATGCATTTGTCTTGGTTGAAAGCAATGCAAAAGTGCAAAAACGCATCAAAAACGCTACGTGTGAACATAGCCCAAGGTGTGGAGGAGTATTTTTGTTTTTGGTTATTTATTTTGCTTTATATACATTGTACATGTCATGGAAAGGATGTTCCTTAACATATTTCCCAGGAAAATCCATTTTGGTTTTGTTTTGGTTTGTTTTATTGTGAGTCGGTAAAAATGGCGTAATACCTCTGACAACGTTGTTGACCGAAGTGACGTGAGAGTCACAAATGCTTCCAGGGGTCTTCCCCATGCTGTCCCCATGTCATTTGAGCACTGTTGCCATCGATTTGGGCAATTTTTAGGCCCTCTGCAGACCGCCGGGGGGAGCTGCCTGAAAAACGCTTGAGTTTCCCATAGACTTACATTGGGCTCATTGCTCGGGTCAAGCACCCGAGTATTCCAATTTTCTCGACCCGAGCAAAGAGTACCCGAGCATTTTAGTGCTCGCTCATCACTACTTAGATACCAAGAGAAGTGAGGGCCCTTTTCACAAGCTTACAATCTATGAGGAAATAGTGGAGATACGAAAGGAAAATGGTAAAATTGCTTATATTGTATTGCCCAGCCATTAATAAAACACATGAAAATAAGCAACTTTGTAACATACCTTATCAGAAAGATCTGCTTCTTTCTCCTGCAGAATTGATCAGTCATGCGCGATTCTCAATTCTGAGGTAAAATCTGTATTCAATGAACACCGACTTTCCCATTACTGAGATAGGAGATCGCAGCTGCCACGGATACAATTCTATGTAGATGGGAGGAGAGAGGAGCTACAGTCAGAGCTCCTCACTCCTCCTCTCCCTTCTATGTAGATTACACATGTCAAACTCTGGCCCGTGGGTCAAATCTGGCCCTCAGGGTGATTATATTTGGCCCTCGATGTCAGGGACTATGTGGGGCAATTATGCTGTATGTAGAATTATGTGGGGTCCATTATACCGTATGGAAGACTTTGTGGGGCCCATAATACTGTATGGAGGACGATGTGGGGTCCATTATACTGTATGGAGGACTATGTGAGGCCCATTATTCTGTATGGAGGACTATGTGGGGCCCATAATACTGTATGGCGGACTATGTGGGGCCCATTATACTGTGTGGAGGTCTGTGTGGAGATTACAGTTGGGGCATCACACTGTGATGGGTCACCATACTTTGCTGGGAGGGTGTCGTAGGGTCATCATACCGTGTGTGGATGGTTATGTGGAGGAATTCACTGTGGGGGTATTGTACTGTGTTTAGGGGGGCAATTGTGTGTTATTTATTAATTCAAAGTTTTTTATCCTTTGTTATTATTTATTTAAATTAGGTAATTTGGGCCATATGCTCTTTACTGCTCTTAAATAACATATTATATTATTCCAGTACTTTCCATTTGTGATTATGTGCTAATTTTATTCTAAGATCTATTAATAAAATGTACTTTGTTCATGGGAAAAGCTCTTTAAGTTTGTTTCCATATGAATAATTTCATCATATTTGATGATAATGAAAATCTCTCAATTGTAAACTTTATTTAATAAATATCATCAAAGTTGTCCTGCGACTTTGCCCAAGTTTTTAATTTTGGCCCTCTGTGTGAGTTTGAGTTTGACATCCCTGATCTAGATAGATTCTCATCAGTAGCAACTGCCATCTTCTATCTCAGCTTCGCATGCAGTTTAAGACCTCATTCAAACATCTATCTTTCATAAACATGTTATATTTTTGTTTTTCTACTGATAGAATGCGTACTATTTCTATTCTATGGGGATGTTCACATGTCAGTTTTTTTTGTCGACTGTGTGACGGCAAAAAATAAAACCGGAGACAACTGATTTTTTTCAGTCACCGATCAAACATGCCAATGCAAGTCTTTGAGCCTGTGAAAAACTCAACCAGCACATGGATAGCATCCTAGTTGCAACAATGTGCCATCCATTTTTTGTAATTGCTAGAAGAAGCTTGAGATACTTCCAAACTGATGAAACTTTGATGGCAAAAACTGACACACTGACCAAACATTGATAAAAATCTTGTACAGCACACTGATGAAAATTGGTCATTTTTTCCAAAATACTAGAAAGTGGATAGCTGAATGAGGCACCAAGACATAATTTCTGATACAGATAGTAAGCCAAAGCTAGGAGTGAATCCAGCAGAAAAGTATAAGTCTTTATTTCTATCCCCTATTGCTTTTGGATCCATTCCTGGCTTTTGCTAAAATAATATTGTATCCAAAACTGCACCAAAAACTGTAGGTGTTATTAGAGCCCCGGGGTTATTCTAAGACTTCTGAATACAATATTGTTATAATAGTCATAAGCTAGAAAAATAGAAAATAAAACATCAAAAATTAACCTCCTTGGAGACATTGGGTCTGCAGCAGTCCGTTTTATATTCTTTGCATGTGACTTTTATAACTACATATTCTTCCGGCATATTAATGCTGCAGGTGGTAGTGACAAAAGATGAACAACCCACGCTCTGAATAAATGTAAAGGGAGCCCAACTTTACTGATAAACCATCTTAAAACTTCTTGATTATACCGAATAGTTCCACCGTAACATTTAGTTCTACAGGCAAAATGAGAGCCTAACTATAATGATGAAACATACTTTATCCAGGATTAAGTTAATGACTGCATTTATTCAGAGATTTGGTCTTCTATAAATGCTTAAATAAAATAACTATGCAAGGGAAAATTATTCTAGAAAACTACTTTCATAACAATCAACAGCTATGAATAAGCTCCTTTCTGAAGATACATTGAGAAACCGAAGAATTACAAAATGTAAAAGACTTTGATTAAATTAGTGGAAAATACTAGATTCACACAGGAATCATTAAGTTTAATCTACAGACTCAATTACAGGACAGTAATTACAAAAGGAAAACAGAGCTGAGAAAAATGGTGAGTAGTGATGATATTCTTTTAATTTGTGAAGTAAAACATTAGACACTAAAACAACAGCAAATCAGTATAGTAAGTACGAGATTAATTTCTTCATTTTTTATTATGAATTGCTGTTTTAAGGAACATGATAGATTAAAGGGAGATACAGCAGAGAGTCTCCGTATGAGTGTAACGTGACGCGAGACGGTAGCCATGGGCGAGGTACTCATCTTGTATGCCCTGGCACGTTACATGAAAGTGGGGGTCCTGGCTGGGTGTGTGGACTTGTGCTGTGAGGGCGGTATGCTCATGCAGGCCGCATGTAACCAATGATACTGGTTCACCAGGACCATGTGTTGAACAATTCATGGAGGGAGACCACCAGTTGAAAATATTTTTTTTACTCAACGATAACTGAGAAGGGATTATATACAGGGGATAGTGGGCACAGATTTTGATGACCATTTATTTTACATTATGCAACATTCCCCTCACACAGTTTCAATGCTCATCTCTTTCTATCTTTTTCTCTTCACTTTTTCTCTCTCTTCACGGCTCCTCACTAATTCACCACAACCCAGCTCAGTTCCACAGTCCAGCTAGCAAGAATCCTATACTCTACCCGCGGTTCCGCATCTTCTTTCCTTACTGTGGGAACTATGGTGCCAGTATTGCCAGTACTTATCTTGTCTCTTTTCTGACGCTGTGGAACTCCCACCCAGGGCACTTTCTTCATCCCACTTAATCTGTCCTGTCCTGGCCCGTTACCTTTACAAGTTGTAAACTCTGGGCCATATGCCTAGGCGTCTTCCTCCAGCACCCATCTCTGTAAAATTTCTCTGTCTCTCAGTCACTTCTACACCGGATCCCGCTATCTCTTCCTCTTGGTCTCCTCTCACTTGGGAATACCCAAGAATGCAGCACTGCTCACATGGGACCTTTTCTCTACCTACTCCAGGCCCAGAAAGACTCCCTACCAGGAAGCTACAGAAATGAAAGCAAAGTTACTCTGCGCTGGAGAAAGAATAGGAGATGCAGATCCAAGTTTAGGCAGTTTAATCGTCAACGCATTTCAAAGTTTTACAACATCTTCATCAGGACAATCCACAATAACAGCAGCAGCCTTTAACTTTGTCAGTGGTTGTGTGCACACAACCACAGTAGGTGAGCACCACTGTGCATGTTCTTTTATTTACTGTTTACCCCAGAAAAGACCCTATTTGGTCTTTTTATCCTTTCCAACATTTGTATCCCTATTACCTACCACTAAGTTCAACTTTTCCCCTCCCACTCTGGACTAGTCCCAAAATTTAACCCTCACTATCCCTCCTGTCACACTACACAATTTATCACCATTACTAACACAAGTCACAATTCACATTGTACATTACAGTTCACATTACAAAAAGTTACAAATTCTTCTAGGGGGAATGTGGCCAATATGTCCATCTCTTTACATGAGAACAGTTTAGAAGCCCATAAGTAGGGTCAAGATCACTTCAAGAAATATGTTACTTTCGTTTTAGATGTGCAGTAGTTGTAGTTTTATAATTTTGAGCTTGTTTAGTAGCTGAGTACTTCAGGTTCTGGTGTCTATTACTTTAATAATTTACTGCAGCACTTACTACCTGGTGGTTTGTTTTCTCCCTGTATCCAGTATTTTAGTATCCCAGAACTTTTGTTCTACTTACAGCATTGAGCTGATCCATAAACCGTTCATCAGGGTTTAAATTTATCTACTTATTTTACTCAATTTTACTACTGACTTCCGGGTCAGCAAATTGGACCATTGGCAAGAACTGGCCAAGGTTTCAACGGATGTACTGTAATGTACAGCCTGCAGTTTATTGTCAGAGAAAGTATTGAACATGGCCAATAGAATTTTCAAACCGTACCAGACAAGGTTATCAGCGACAAGTGTAGAAAATCTAACATTTGTCAAAATGAATCAGGCATTAGTTGTGCAGACTTTAATGCATCATTTGCCAATGCAAATGATTAAATTGGCTATACTATTTGTCTGCCTGCTGTGGTAGATCGGTTAACTCGGCTACACATGGAGGTAGACATAGGAACACTGTCTCTTTAAATCTTCTGCTGTGATTATTAAGAGTACGGCATAAACAACGACAACATTAGCAAAACAAACTCGGCCTCCCCGGCCTAACAGGAATAACAAAACATAATGTATAGCACAGTCCTTGTTGCTACAGGAAACCACCTGCTTCAGGAACAAACAACCAAAGGTTTAGCTTTCCTTCATATGACAATACAGCTCCAAAGCTTGTGCCACCTGACCCGCCCCACACCAAATGCTCTAAAAGGCTGGGAATTTATGCTCTGATCTCCTCCCTCTCTACAGGTGTTTAATCACCCTAACACGAAACATGGCTGACCAACCCCTCTCTACACTTCGTGTGCTCCAACATTTTTTCTATGCTAATATTACTGGAGCTAACAATCTCAGTGCTACATATCTCCCCTCCACTACTCTGCCAGTGACTTTGTCACACTGCCTTACTGTCCTTTTTCTGTCTTCTACACTGTTCTTCTACCATAAATACTGATGCACCACAATCAGCTGGGAATCTACTCCCTGTCCATCATGTCATATAAACTGTAGTACTGCTGCTAAAGAGACTGCCATTGCTGGCCCCAAACTGTCACATATCTCCTTGCCTGCCTCATTCTAACTATCTTTCATGCTGTTCCTGATGCAGCCACTGCACAACCACAGCAGACGAACATCTATTGGCTGCCAAATATATTTTATAGTGATAGACAGTACTATGGGTGCTGTGAATTGTATTCTTTTGTACTCTCTTATAAAAATATTTGGTAAAAACAAGCCATTGATTTATGCTCAAAATAATTCAACTATTTTGTCTCTAGGAAGAGAATTATAGATTTTAAATGGCATGTTAAAATTTTGTGATTAGCAAATAAGGTACAGACCCCAAAAGGGTTAAATTTTTCAATTCTAGTTGAGAATAACTTCTTCACATTTAAAACACCTGATTCATCTCCAAAAAATGGAGAGAATTTTTGGACGACTTATTAAAAAGCCTTTCTAAATACCTAATCATTTTGTAATTAGCAAATATGTTGCAGATCCCAATAAAGGGCAACATTTTTTTTTCATTTCTAATTAAGAAACTATTACTTCATGTTCAAAACAATACATCTGTTCTGTCTCCATAATAAAGGGATAATTTTGGGACAGCTTGTGAAAAGCTGTTGATTCTTCATTTAGCAAAGTGCTAAGTTCTTGATATTCCTCCAAACAGATTTGCACCCATCAGTGTGAAAAAGCAATAGTAATGCATACATCTGCCCCCCAAAAGGGATACTTTTTGGACCATTTATAGAATACAATTAGCTTACAAAGTCTGAAACTTCAGTGAGTGGTTAAATAGGCTGCTGGTTACCACTGCTTACCATCCATTTTCCCCTAGCTAAATAAGTTGAGGTCATTTGGACATAAAACAGGTTGCATATTTCATTACAGAAATCAAAATGGGTTCAATAGACTGAAATTGTTATATATACTGTATATGCTTTCCAGGCATCTAGAGGCTTCTAAGTAATTCGATTTGCATGGAATTCATTCTCCGCCAATTGAATATTTCTAGCTAATTTTGAGAAGCCAGTGAGTTCAAATTTTAAATCTCTAGTAGGAACAATGACAGTTGAAAAATTCTCTTAATGGACATGTATAGCATAGTGTTGGAAGACCTGACATCCTCTGGATTCTCTTAGTTACACATACATTATGTTTTATAGCAGACCTGGGCAAAGTGCGGCCACATCCGGCTCTCTGACTGTTCTAGTCAAAGGAGTGAAAATACTTACCCACGGGCCGCAGCATGTGGCCACCCTCCTTCTCTCAGTGTTCTAATTTCTCTGCTATCTACCGCATATTTAAAAAATAAAATAAACCAAATTAGACAAGTCTTTACTGCTCATCTACCACAACCTTTTCATATAACAGACCAATGCCCTTCCCCCATTACATTGCTCTCCACTGTCACTAAAGAAATGCTTACTCATCTTGTCTCCAAATCACATCTCACCACTTGTGCACTTAACCCCAATCCATCCGAACTCACCACCATGCTTATCTTGATCTTTGCTCATGTCTTCAAATTATCATTAACTTCTAGTACCTTCCTTCTACTTTCAAGCATGCAACAATCATACCAATCCTGAAGAAGTTATCGCTCAAACCATCCTCTTCATCCAGCTATCACCTCATATTACTGCTCTCGCTCGTTTCTAAACTCCTTGAAACGCAGGTCCACATTGACTACAATCCCAACTCTAATCCAATTTAATATTTGACAACCTACAATCTTGCTTCCATACCCACACTCCACCGAAACTGTTCTAACCAAAATTACTGACGACGTACCACCAAAGCAAACAATTTTCTATACTCCTCCTTCTAGACCTGTCCTCTGGCTTTGACACAGTCAACCAGTCCCTCCTACTACAGATCCTCTATTCCATTGTTATGAGAGATCCTGCCTCTCCTAGATCTCCTCATTCCTTATTAATTGCAGATTTAGTGTCTCCGTTTCTCTTACTACCTCCTTATCCTGCCCTTTCTCTGTCAGTGTCCCTCAAGGCTCTGTCCTGCAACGCCTACTCTTCTCGATCTATACCTTTGGTCTGGCAGAACTAAAAAAGTCAAATCACTTCCAGTACCACCTATACACTGATGACACTCAAATTTACCACTCTTGGCCACACATAACTTCTCTGATGTCTAGAATCCCATATCCGTCATATCCTTCTTCTGTTCATCATGCTTCCTAAAGCCCAATGTATACAAAACTGAACTCATCATCTTTCTTCCATCCCACTCAGCTCACCAACTCGATCTATCAATCATAATAAATCATATTTCCCTTTCTCATATAACAGAAGTTCGCTGCCTCAGAGAAACTCTTGACTCTGTCCTGTCCTTCAAACCACACATCCAAGCTCTTACAACTTTATGCCTCCTCCAACTCAAAAATATTTCCAGAATCCATCTTTTTCTCAACACTGAATCTACTAAAATGTTTGTGCATGCTCTGATCATCTCTTATGTCGACTACTGCAATATCATCCTCAATAACCTCCTAGAAAACACTCTTGCACTTCTTCAATTGGTCCTTGTCTCTGCTGCCTGAGTAATCCACCTCTCTCCTTGCTACTCCACAACTTCTTCCCTCTACACATCCCTTCAATGGCTACTAATTCCCTAACAAATCCAGTTCAAACTTTTAACATTGATCTACAAGGCCATCCATAATCTGTCTCCTTTATACAGTACAGACCAAAAGTTTGGACACACCTTCTCATTTAAAGATTTTTCTGTATTTTCATCACTATCTAAATTGTACATTCACGCCGAAGGCATCAAAACTATGAATTAACACATGTGGAATTATATACTTAACAAAAAAGTGTGAAACAACTGAAAATATGTCTTATATTCTAGGTTCTTCAAAGTAGCCACCTTTTGCTTTGATGACTGCTTTGCACACTCTTGCCATTCTCTTGATGAGCTTCAAGAGGTAGTCACCGGAAATGGTCTTCACTTCACAGGTGTGCCCTGTCAGGTTTAATAAGTGGGATTTCATGCCTTATAAATGGGGTTGGGACAATCAGTTGTGTTGTGCAGAAGTCTGGTGGATACACAGCTGATAGTCCTACTGAATAGACTGTTAGAATTTGTATTATGGCAAGAAAAAAGCAGCTAAGTAAAGAAAAACGAGTGGCCATCATTACTTTAAGAAATGAAGGTCAGTCAGTGCAAAAAATTGGGAAAACTTTGAAAGTGTCCCAAAGTGCAGTTGCAAAAACCATCAAGCGCTACAAAGAAACTGGCTCACATGAGGACCGCCCCAGGAAAGGAAGACCAAGAGTCACCTCTGCTTCTGAGGGTAAGTTTATCCGAGTCACCAGCCTCAGAAATCGCAGGTTAACAGCAGCTCAGATTAGAGACCAGGTCAATGCCACAAAGAGTTCTAGCAGCAGACACATCTCTTCAACAACTGTTAAGAGGAGACTTTGTGCAGCAGGCCTTCATGGTAAAATAGCTGCTAGGAAACCACTGCTATGGACAAGCAACAAGCAGAAGAGCCTTGTTTGGGCTAAAGAACACAAGGAATGGACATTAGACCAGTGGAAATCTGTGCTTTGGTCTGATGAGTCCAAATTTGAGATCTTTGGTTCCAACCACCGTGTCTTTCTGCAACGCAGAAAAGGTGAATGGATGGACTCTACATGCCTGGTTCCCACCGTGAAGCATGGAGGAGGAGGTGTGATTGTGAGGGGTGCTTTGCTGGTGACACTGTTGGGGATTTATTTAAAATTGAAGGCATACTAAACCAGCATGGCTACCACAGCATCTTGCAGTGGCATGCTATTCCATCCGATTTGCGTTTAGTTGGACCATCATTTATTTTTCAACAGGACAATGACCCCAAACACACCTCCAGGCTGTGTAAGGGCTTTTTGACCAAGAGGGAGGGTGATGGAGTGCTACGCCAGATGACCTGGCATCCACAGTCACCAGACCTGAATCCAATCGAGATGGTTTGGGGTGAGCTGGACCGCAGAGTGAAGGCAAAAGGGCCAACAAGTGCTAAGCATCTCTGTGAACTCCTTCAAGATTGTTGGAAGACCATTTCCAGTGACTACCTCTTGAAGCTCATCAAGAGAATGCCAAGAGTGTGCAAAGCAGTCATCAAAGCAAAAGGTGGCTACTTTGAAGAACCTAGAATATAAGACATATTTTCAGCTGTTTCACACTTTTTTGTTAAGTATATAATTCCACATGTGTTAATTCATAGTTTTGATGCGTTCAGTGTGAATGTACAATTTTCATAGTCATGAAAATACAGAAAAATCTTTAAATGAGAAGGTGTGTCCAAACTTTTGGTCTGTATTGTATATCTCCAAACTAATCTCCCAATATCTTCCCACATGAACTCTGTCCTCCCAAGACCTCCTTCTCTACTCCACACTTGTATGTTCCTCATCTAATTGCCTACAAGATGTCTCCCGAGTATCCACCATCCTCTGAAATTCCATACCCCAACCCGTCCAATTATCCACCATATCCACCAACTTGAAAACCCATTTCTTCAAGAAAGCTTACAGCTGACAATGACACCACTATCACCTTACCACTACTGCAGCTGTTGCAACCCCCTAATCTGCTATCTCCTTTCACATTACCCTGTAGACTGTAAGCCCGCAAGGGCAGTACCCTTTCTCCCTTTGTTTCAGTCTGTCATTGTTGGCTTGTTCATTGTAATTTATATATTGTATGTAAATCCCTTTTCACATGTACAGCACCATGGAATCAATGGTGCTCTAAAAATAAATATTAATAATACAGACAAGCATAGTTGAGAACAATATTCTAGAAAAATAAGCATTAGATAAACTATAAGCTTTGATCATAAGTTAACATTTCAGTTGATGTTTTATGATTGGTTAACTTGCATAAAGTACATTTGTTTTGGCCTAGCTTTTCAGATTCTTTGCAAAACTCTAAGACATAAGTAGAGATGAGCAGTGTTCGAATCGAACTGTTCGCCAATCTCAAATTCGAGCTGTTTTGGGCGGTGTTCGAGCCGTTCGACGAACCCGAACGATTTTAAAAAAATCCGGCTGTTCGAGGTTATGTTCGATAACTGTTCGTTCACCCAAATCGTAACTGGATTTTTTCACAGTAATGCTGATAATCAATGTTAATACACAGTTTGAGTGTACAGCGGGGCGGGGGGAGGGGCATGGGATGGATCTCTGCAGAAATAATGAAGATCTCCATTTTTTTTTCTCTTTCCCGCATTTACAGTAGGGAGGTGCAGTCTGTCAGCCTATCAGCAGCGCACACACGGAGCGAAGTTCTTTTTTTCACACAAGCAAGTGCATGTGTCATTGGCTGTGTATGTCACATGTCCTTGCCCTATAAGACCCAGCCATTTTCCCCGTCGCCACCATTTTCTCACTGCTGCAGCTGAGTGTTAGACGACACTGCTGCTGCTGTTAGCGCTATATTGTGTAACTGAATTGCAAGCGAATTTTCTCTTCAATAGACAGAAAGGTTTAGGGAGCAGGGACTAGTTTGTAATTGTAGCCCTTTTGAGGGCTAGGTTACAGCAGTTCCTAGCACTTTTAGCAGGCAGGTCTGTGCTCTGAAATCGACAGATAGGTTGGGAATAGTGACTAGTTGTAATTCCAGCCCTTTTGAGGGCTAGGTTAAATCAGTTCCTATCACTTTTTGCCAGGCAGGTCTGTTTTAGTGCTGTGCAAGTGTTTTTCACAGCATTTGGCTAAATCTAGCTAAGCAAATCCTTTTGGGCCTCTTGCAGTGTGTGTTAGTCAGTGGAGTAGCCTATCTGTGTTGCAAGCTACACCACTTGTGTATGAAATACAAATTTTTTACTGCACCTAGCCAAGTAAAACATTTTGGGCCTGTAGCAGTGTGTGGTACTCAATCTATTAGGCCATCTATACCAAGCTCTACCAGCTTTGAAATTAATAATAATTTTTAGCTGCATCTAGCTCGGAAAATAATTTTGGGCTTAGTAGCAGTGTGTGGTACTCATTGTATTAGGCCATCTATACCAAGCTCCACCAGCTTTGAAATTAATAATAATTTTTACCTGCATCTAGCCCGGAAAATAATTTTGGGCTTAGTAGCAGTGTGTGGTACTCATTGTATTAGGCCATCTATACCAAGCTCCACCAGCTTTGAAATTAATAATAATTTTTAGCTGCATCTAGCCCGGAAAATAATTTTGGGCATAGTAGCAGTTTGTGGTACTCATTGTATTAGGCCATCTATACCAAGCTCCACCAGCTTTGAAATTAATAATAATTTTTAGCTGCATCTAGCCCAGAAAATAATTTTGGGCTTAGTAGCAGTGTGTGGTACTCATTGCATTAGGCCATCTATACCAAGCTCCACCAGCTTTGAAATTAATAATTATTCTTAGATGCATCTTGCCTGTAAAATAATTTTGGGCATATTAGCAGTGTGTGGTACACATTCTACTAGGCCATCTATACTAAGCTCCACCAGCTTGCAAATTACTAATAATTTTTAGCTGCATCTAGCCCGGAAAATAATTTTGGGCATAGTAGCAGTGTGTGGTACTCATTGTATTAGGCCATCTGTACCAAGCTCCACCAGCTTTGAAATTAATAATAATTTTTAGCTGCATCTAGCCCGGAAAATAATTTTGGGCTTAGTAGCAGTGTGTGGTACTCATTGCATTAGGCCATCTATACCAAGCTCCACCAGCTTTGAAATTAATAATAATTTTTAGATTCATCTTGCCTGGAAAATAATTTTGGGCCTGTAGCCGTGTTTGGTACTCATTCTATTAGGCCATCTATACCAAGCTCCACCACATGTGTATCTAATAAAATTGTTTTACTGCTTCTAACCCAGCCAATCCTTTTGGGCTAGTACCACAATTTGGCCACTCAGCTGTGCTCGGTTTCGATCCATCGTTTTTGTGCAAACAACTCCAGAGTTGTCAATTAGTAAACCACCAAAATGAGTGGCAAAAGGCCTGCTGCTGGTGGAAAGGGGAATAGGCGTGTTGGGAAGGGAAAAAAAGGTTGTGTCCGTGGGGTAGGTGTTAAAGCAACAGTAACATCTGCAGAAGAAAGACCATCTTCCAGCCAAACTAAGATGTCTACTTCTTTTAGTGGACAATATGATATGATCCCTTTCTTACGGGCACCCCCATCGCTACAAATTCCAGATGAGGCACAAAAACAGCAGGTGCTTCAACGGATATCAAGTGCTCCTTTAAGTGGGCTCTCCTCCACATCAACTTCAACATCACAAATACTCCAGTCCTCAGAGGTGTCACCATAATCGCACTTGCTTCCTCACAGCTCTCAAGTCTCCAGCTGCCCATCTGAGTATGGGGTAGAACAGATGGTTGAGTCTGCAGAGCTGTTCACTCATACTATAGCTTGGGAATCAGAGGTTGGCTGCAGAGCTTCTGTGAATCCAGACGAGGAAATGATCTGCACTGATGCCCAGAATCTTTATGACTCGGATCCAGGACCAGATGAAGAAGGTTCTGAGCATAATGTAGACCCTCATTCCCAAACTGTAACTCCTATTGGTGGAGACAATGAGGATGACGATGATGAGACTCAAATACCTGATTGGAGCGACAACTTGAGTTTTTTGTCAGGGCAGGAAGAGGTTGGCTCTGAGGACGACGGGTGTGAGAACACACAGGGTGATGATGACGAGGTGGCAGATCCCACTTACTGTCAACCCACAGTCAGCCAGTCGATGAGGTCAGCAGAGGAGGTGGAGGAGGATGCTAGTGATGACGAGGTCAGGTTGTGCCTTTCTGGACAGAGACGTAGTACTGGAAGCACGTCAACAACTGCATCCTCAAACACAACTCTGCCTCTGACCACAAGTCGTGGTGGCTCTTCAGGTCGCATGGGTTCTAAGCCTTGTATAGCCTGGGCATTTTTTCAGATTGATAAGGATGACCCAACTCATGTTATCTGTAACATTTGTCACCAAAAGCTAAGTAGAGGCCAAAAAATCCATAGTTTGAGTACTTCATGCATGAACCGTCACATGGATATGAAGCATAAGTTGCAGTGGGAAGCTCACTGTGCTACAATGCGGCCTAGCGGGCCATGCCCACCATCGTCTGTCCCATCTTGTGCATCCGCGGCCTCTTCATCCTCTGTGACTGGGGGGACAGCAGTCACACCTGTTTTGGGATGCAGACCTGCCACCTCTTTACCCGCAACAGCCAGTGTGATTGGCAGGTCATCATTTCAATTTGCAAGTGGAAACACCAGCTGGTGTTGCTCTCCGACATCGATAGCACCACCTTTGGATCAAGGCAACCTAACTTTTCCGCCTGCATCTTCCTCACAGACCGTCAGTTTGCTGGGGACACCCTACTCAACCCCGTCTTAGCACAACAGCCAGCCCTCGGTCCCTCAGATGTGGAAAAGTAAAAGACCATTTCCTCCTAGCCATGAGAAAGCTAAGAGGTTGAATTTCACTCTCTGCAAGCTCTTGGCTACAGAAATGCTGCCTTTCCGCCTGGTGGACACAGAGGATTTTCGAGACCTTATGTCCGACGCAGTGCTCCAGTACCAGATGCCCAGTCGGCACTACTTCTCAAAGAAAGGTGTGCCTGCGCTCCACCAGCATGTCGCACACAACATCACTGATTCTTTGAGAAACTCTGTGTGTGACAGGGTACATTTCACCACAGACACTTGGACGAGTAGGCATGGACAGGGGCGTTACATGTCGCTGACTAGGCACTGGGTAACTATGGTGACAGCATGACAAGGGGCTGCTGTCCAAGTCTTGCCGTCCCCACGAGTTGTGCGTCAATCCTCTTTATCTCGAAGTTCCTCCACTGCTTCTGCCTCCTCAATCTCCTCTCGGTCCTCCACCTGCACCCAAAGCCTGTCTGGTCATGCCACCCACATTCTAACTGCGCAGAAGGGATCCTGCACACCTTACTACTCTGGCAGCAGGACTCAACGTCATCAGGTGGTTTTTACTTTGAAATGTCTGGGAATTGTGAGTCACACAGCTGAGGAATTGTGGTCAGCTCTGGAGAACCAGTTTCATGAATGGTTGTCTCCACTGGACCTGAAACCAGGGAAGGCCGTGTGCGACAATGCTGCAAACCTGGGAGCGGCCCTTCGCCGGGGCAATGTTACACACGTGCCTTGTATGGCTCACGTGTTGAACCTGGTTGCCCAGCAATTTTTAGCCCACTATCCCGGACTAGATGGCCTTCTGCAGAGGGCACGGTCGCTGTGTGCTCACTTCCGCCATTTGCATCCCGCAGCTCAGCGACTTACATCTCTACAGAAGTCGTTGGGCCTGTCACTTCACCGGCTAAAATGCGATGTGCCAACACGGTGGAATTCAACTCTGCACATGTTGCAGCGTCTGCGGCAGCACTGACAAGCCCTGGTGCAATACGTTCTGACTTATAGCCTGGGCCAATGAGATCCAAAGGTGGGGCAAATCACGCTGGAGGAGTGGTCTCAGATCAGGGAGCTATGCACCCTTCTGCACAGTTTTGAAATGGCGACGAAGATGTTTAGTGCTGAAGATACCATTATCAGCATGACTATTCCGGTGATTTACATGCTGGAGCACATGTTAAACAGAATTCTGAGTCAGGTGGTGGGACAAGAGGAGGTGGAGGAAGTAGAGGAGGAGGAGTTGGTGTGCTTAAGGGCTAACATCTGCAAGGTCCAGACGGTCGGCAGCACCAAGGCGGCACGCATGGGAGGGTGGAGGAGAGGGATTAACCAGGGCGCATAATAGCAGCCAAACTAGTGAGGAATGTGCAGGAGCCCAGGAAGAAGTGGAGGACGAACTGGCGATGGGCATGGAAGACTCATCAGATGAGGTAGACCTTGATCACATTTCTGTTGTGTGAGGTTGGGGGGAGAGGGCAGAGGAAGGAAGCATGATTCTTACCTCGCCACCTACACAACAGGGACTTGGTGCTCCTGGATGCGCAAGACACATGAGTGCTTTCTTGCTGCACTACCTGCAACATGACCCTCGAAATGTCAGAATTAGAAATAATCCTGACTACTGGGTAGCCACACTCTTACATCCCCGGTACAAAAGTAAATTTGCCGAAATAATTCCTGCCATAGAAAGGGATTCACGCATGCAGGAGTATCAGCAGAGACTGTTGCAGAATCTTACATGTGCTTTTCCACAAAACGCCAGTGGTGCACGTAGTGAATCTCACAGTTCTAACTTGCCAACCGTGGGACTGTCGAGTCTTCAGCACTCAAACCATAACAGAAACACAGTATCTGCTGGTAACAGCAATTTTGCGGAATCCTTTCACACGTTTTTAGCCCATCCTTTGCAAGGCCACAGGAGACAAGAAGTCAGACACATAGTCAACACCTAGAGACGATGGTACAGGAGTATCTCCAAATGAACAACGAAGCCATGACTGTGTCACTGGACCCTTGCTCTTTTTGGGCTTCCAATCTGGATAAATGGCAGGAGCTCGCCACTCACGCCTTGGAGATCTTGTCATGCCCCGCAGCCAGCGTTCTCTCTGAACGTGTGTTCAGCGCTGCTCGTGGTGTGCTGACAGATAAGCGCACGTGGCTGTCCACTGACAATGTAGACAGACTCACGTTCATAAAGATGAACAAATCATGGATCTGCAAAGACTTTTATACCCCTGTGTCATCCTGGGGAGAGTAAAAGCTTGAGGATTTGTTAAAATCACCTCACCAACCATTTTAAGCAGCTCTGGGGTCTGTGCCCCAAATTTTTGGAAAAAATGGAGACTCTTTTTGGTTGTCCCCTTGCTGTGTTTTACGTGACGTTGGCATCGTCAATTACAGGCGGGTTGGGTCTCCCCCCCCCCCTTTTAACCGTAAGAAACTACATACACTATGGCTTGGGGTAACACAGATGGTTGAGTCTGAAGAGCTGTTTACTCAGAGGTCTACTCCAAAGATTCAGTGTCTGCTAGTCAGCGTAGTAGCCCAGCTGTGAAGCAAGCTGCACCGCCTGTGTATCTAATAATAATTTTTAACTGTATCTAGCCTAGGCAGACTGTGGGGACCCCCAACCAAACCCAGACGCTCAGCCCCCCTACCGCCCTCCTTTCATTGACAATACAATCATTTAACTCTTACAACTGGATGGGCGAGGATCGATCACAGCTTTATTAACTGTTTATACTCATGACATTAGAAAGGCATTTTATTTCTAACCCCCATCCATCACTCTTAATGCTTGTTCCACTCCGTCCTGGAGTCCTGACAGGAATATGTCCAGTCCAATATCCATTAAGTGAACACAGTCGGGCCGTATGAGGCCTGCTTTATCTCATTCCACTTGTCCGCCTCTGTCTCTTATAAATTTTGGCATCCAAATATTTATTAGCCGCCTTGTCCGTTCGATGGCCGTGATGTCTCGGGCACCTTGCCATACCGCTCTCGGCACAATCTCTGACTATTTTTGTGAAAAATTCTCTGAAGCGCTCAGTGTCTAGTTTCATTATTGCTATTAGTTATGCGCTCTTGTGATAACCTAGGTCGTTTCCCCCGGCCTGTATAACTAAGATGACCGGACCTCTTGCCTCTCTCCCTACCTTGATTACCTCCATTAGTACCTGTGGCCATTGCAGGCCTCTAATAGCTCTCCAGTTGAAATATGTGTTATGAAACTCTAATTTCCTCCCGCCTGGGCGGACTTTTGCCCTTTTTTCTGTCCAATATATATACGAGTGGCCTATCACCCACACTGTTGGCTTAGCGTCACCTGTAAAAGAAACAAACCACGTTAGGATAACAAGTCCGGTCTTATGTATGTTGCCAAACACGTGGATCGCCAACTCCCTATCCTCTGAACTTCCGTTTCTGACAGTCCTGCTCTTGCTGCTTCCGTGGCCGCGCCTATGCGGAATGAGTGTGTACCGTAATCTTTGGGGTGGTTCCCTGCCGATGTTATGCATTTTCGATTTGCGTATGCGTAGACGTATTGCATTATTGGCTATGACTACGTCCTGTTGTAATAAGCCTCCACTGGTGTTAATTTTGGATTGAGGGACTAATTCGCTTATGCATAGCGCCCCGAAGAAGGCAATCACAAATACAGTAGACAGTAGTGTTACTTCGAATTGTGAGTATCATGTTAATGGTGTTAGGGATATGATGTGAGAAATCAGTTTTAGTGACACGGGACGGGACGTCTACCCTCCTGACTTGGCTGACCCCTTTTCCACCCTTTTATGGATTGTCTGATGATGAATCACTTTGTCACATGTCCCCGATTCAGTAGTTGGAAGTGAAATGCTACTCCGGTCAGCCCCCGCTGCGCTGACTCCCCTGATATACCCCTCATCATTAGCTGGTGGAGAAATTCTATGGTGACTTGTAATCTGGCTTGTTCACATTGGTCAACCCGTCTGCCTGCTACTGTTCCCATGCCTTACCGTATGCTTGCCACCTTGACGGGGCAACTGACGCTCTGATTAATGGCATCAACTATTCTCCACTAGATCCCATAGGGAGGCTGGGCAACTGTTGCCCGATGGGTGGGCGTTGGGGAGGAGCTCTGTGAAAATCTGCTAATTGAATTGTGGTAAAGCGTTAGCAGCAGCGTTAGACCCCTCAGCATTGTAGCTAGCGCGGACTCATACATTGTGTTTTAGGCACAGGAATGCTAACCGGCATAGTAGGCCTAGCACTGGGAGAGATGATGATGCCATATTATTAATGAAGTGTGCTAGACTGGTGTTTTTTGTTATGAAGAGTATATTTTTGTTAGCCAGGTACGCGCCCCATATTTCTATTGCTACCACTATTGGAAACAGTTCCAGGACTGTCTGTTTTTTTGTCAGCACTTGTTCTGCCCAATACGGAGGCCATAAGCTTGTGCACCATTGGTTATTTAGAATCGCTGCATATCCGCCTGATTCTGCCGCCCCGATGAATAATCTTAGTTGAATGTTGGACTATTCTGCTGACATAAATAACGTGTGACCGTTGAATGATTATAAGAAGGTTTTCCACACCTCTAAGTCCGCCCGTAGCTGCCTGCTGATTCTGATTGTATGACTCGGTTTAGATGCCCCTTTTGTTGCGGGCGATAAATGAAGAGAAAAAACCCTTCCGACTGGCATTACCCGGCTTGCTAACACGAGGAAACCTAGTAATACTTGCATCTGCTGTAGTGTTACTTTCCATACTGTGCAAAAAACCTAGATCACGTGTAATGTTTTGGTATTTTTTCCCATGGGAGGTGGAACAACTTTGCTGTGGTGTCGATTTCGATGCCTAAGAAAGATTTTTTTTAGTTGTGGGGCCTATGTTTTTGGTTGGGCATAATGGGACTCCAAACCGACGGGAGATGTTTGGGAAAAAATCAGCTCACCCACCTAGAAGATCAACAGCACGGAGCCAGGAGTGCTACCAGACGAACATGAGGAACCAGGAAGATCCAGCTGAACAAATCTTCTAAAATCCACTTTTTATTGGCTCATACAAAAAATATTTTAAAAGTCCACCTTGGAGATGAACAGCAAACGCGTTTCGAACTAAACATTCTTAATCATTGCATAGCAAAAAAACAGCAAGGAAGTGGTATTTATATGTCATGTCCTGCTATGCACCTGTTCAAGGCTGAGTTAATCAGAAATTTAAGCACACATACCATGTTAAAATCATATAGCATAGAAACAATGCATATAAATGTAAATAATCCAAAAGAAAAAGAAAAGAAGAAAAAAGGAACATATATATAATAATAATCTATAAATGATCATTCATAATGATACATCAAATCATGTCTGATGTTTAAACCCGCTGGTGCACGTGTATTTAAAGGATAAATCCACCAACTTTCTCTATTAACCCTAGAACGCATGACCATAAAAATCTACATTTTCACATACCTGGGGCCTAAAAGGCCCGTGTGCAAATAATATATAAATGACCAACTGGAAATGACAAACAACTATATACCTGAGGAATACCTAGAGTTTCAAAATTCTAACTAAAGAAATTTTTTCGAAAATAGAAAACAATTAACAGGGCGGGCCTGCGAGGCCCCAGGTATGCGTTCTAGGGTTAAGGAGCTTTCTCCTATAATCATCCACCAAATCTCCACCAATCACCACGGCCCACGGAGGGGACACCACAGTCAGTGAATCCTTCCTTATTTAGTATAGAGTCTACCAATTCTTTGGGCATATTAGCCCAGCTGTGAAGCAAGCTGCACCGCCTGTGTGTCTAATAATAATTTTTAACTGCATCTAGCCTAGGCAGACTGTGGGGACCCCCAACCAAACCCAGATGCTCTGCATCTAACCCAGCCAATCATTTGATAGTATTGCGAGTAGCAGAGTCGCATGGGCTCTAAACCTTGCATAGCCTGTGCATTTTTTCAGATCGATAAGGATGACCCAACTCGTGTTATCTGTAACATTTGTCACCAAAAGCTAAGTAGAGGCCAAAAAATCCATAGTTTGAGTACTTCATGCATGAACCGTCACACGGATATGAAGCATAAGTTGCAGTGCGAAGCTCACTGTGCTACAATGCGGCCTAGCAGGCCGGGACAACCACCATCAACCCCACCTGTGTCATTCTGGGGAGACTAAAAGCTTGAGGATTTTGGAAAATCACCTCACCAACCATATTAAGCAACTCTGGGACAATTTATGCCACTTAAGTGGTGTCTGTGCAACAATTTTGGGATAAAATGGAGACTCTTTTTGGAGTCCCCTTGCTGTGTTTTACATGACATTGCCATCGTCAATCCCCCCCCCCTTTAACTGTAAGAAACGACATACACTATGGCTTGGGATAACACAGATGGTTGAGTCTAAAGAGCTGTTTACTCATACTATAGCCTGGGAATCGGAGGTCTGCTCCAAAGCTTCAGTGTCTGCTAGTCAGCGGAGTAGCCACCGCCTGTAGATCTAATTACAATTTTTTTTCTCAAATTCAAGGTTTTTTTTATCTTTGTGTTGAAAAAGTACAAGAGTATACATAGTAAAAGGGGTAGTATAACTATAAATCTATGCATAACGACAGTACATTGGGGGGTACAGGGAGGGTTTTCCATCAATATCCAGATCAAGCATGTATTTTTCCATATGAAAGATAGAGAGAGAGGGAGCGGACCACGGCAGACCACCAATCAATAGAGTGCGATTATGATCATTGTTGTGCCGACATCACGGATAACTTTAGTTAGGGGCTATAAACATCAGCCGGTGAGATGGCAATCAGATGCTCCATCCTATTAAGGAGGGAGATCTCCGCAAACCATTCCTCCACAGTGGGTGGGTCTCTGATTTTCCAGTGTCGTGGAATGACATTCTTAGCCGCCTGTATTAGGTAGCCTATTGATGACCTTTTATAACTATGTTTACTTATTGGTAACATTGATAAAAGGAGGGCTTCTGGCGTATTAGGGAGAGTCAAACCAGTTATTTTCTCAATCATGGGAACCACCTTTGCCCAAAATGCATTTATTATAGGGCATGCCCACCATATGTGTGACATTGTCCCTTCCTCCTCCCCACATCTCCAACATCTGAGACCACTGGATACCATCTACGAAGGACTGCTGGTGCCCGGTACCATCTAGAGATAATTTTGAAGGAGGTTTCCTGAGCTTTGGACCCTATTGAGGTTTTATGTGTTAGGAAGAAACATTTATCCCATTGTGAGTCAGAGAAGGACTTCCCCAGTTCCCTTTCCCATGCACCGCAGAATCCTGGTCTATTGTCAGTTGCCTGGGCAAAGAGGAGATTATACAGTAGGGAGATGGAGTGTGTAGGGGGTGACAATGATAGGCTCAATTTTTCAAAGTTTGTGAGATCTCTATGAAGATGTGTGCGCTTCTTCACAGTTGAATAGAAGTGTTGTAACTGGCTATATTCAAAATTAGCCTTCGGGGAAGTGGCTCTTCCCTTTTTCAAGTTATTGAGGGGGAGCAGCGAAGTATTGGAGATGACATAAGAAAATAATATCGGATGGGATTTATTTGAACCGAGAAATCTATTTGCAGATAATCCTGGTGGGAAATCTGGATTTTCTGAAATCTGGAGCAAGGGGCCCTTGGGGTCGATTGAGGATAAGCTTTTTTCTGGGGATCTCAAAGCCAAAGCAGTGGCATAAGTACTGTATGACATGAGGCCAAGAGAGGGGACAATTAAATGGGCGCACCATGGGAGAGTGGTAAGAGCTTTAGGACAAATGGATTGAGCTATTTTGACCCATAATTTCCCCTTCGAATGATGGAAGAAGTCCAGGATTCTAGCGTGTACTGCTGCCATGTAATACCTTCTACAATCTGGAAGGCTAAGGCCCCCCTTTTGTTTGTGTCTAATCAGAACGTCCCCCCGAATGCGTGGACGCCCACTTGCCCAGATAAATCTGCAAAAGCTGCTGCGTAGTCTTTTCCAAGAATTTGAGGGAATTACCACGGGAATGGTTTGGAAGAGGTATAAGAGTTTAGGTAGGACGTTCATTTTTAGTATATTTATTCTGCCGAACCAGGAAAAATACTTCATCGGCCAATAAGTAAGATCTCTATGGAGTTTTCAATAAAGGGCCCAAAATTAAGATAAAATAGATGGGAGAGGTCTCTATGAATACGAATTCCTAAGTATTTGATACCCTGTGAGGGCCAGGCAAAGGGAAAGTTGGACTGGATGGAATCCTTTATGGATTTGGGGAGGGAGACATCGAGGGCCTCAGACTGCATTGATTTTAAAATTTGACCATGTACCAAAGTGATCTATTTCAGACATAGCAGCAGTGATGGATATATGTGGTTGAGTGATATATACTTGGACATCATCAGCAAATGCAGAGCACTTGTACTCGGTGCCTCCCACCTCAATCCCCCTAAGATTGGGGTTATCATGAATTGATGAGAGCAGGTGCTCCATCACTAGGATGTATAAGAGAGGGGACAGAGGACATCCCTGCCTTGTCCTATTGGTGATTATGAAACGTGATGATAATGTTCCATTTATCTTCAGCCTAGCTGACGGATTGCGATACAGGGCCATGATTTTGGCTATAAAAGGGTCCCCTACCCCAATCTTTTTAAGCGAATAATATATGGCGTGCCAGGAGACTCTATGGAATGCTTTCTCAGCATCCAATGAGATAATCTAATTGCAAATTTTTAACTGCATCTAGCCCAAGCAATACTTTGGGCCTAGTAGCAGTGTCTGCTAGTCAGCGGATTAACCCAGCTGTTAAGCAAGCTACACCACCTGTAGTTTAGACACTTAATTTTTTCAAAGGAAATGGTTCGGGCCTCCCGGACACTCAGTGAAGAGCATCGGGGAGGCACCCCAAGGCACAGCGGCTGGGACTGGCGTTAGGACGCCTTGTGGTGGACCGCCAAGCTCGATCCTTATAAAAGCTTTTTAACTGCTACAGCTTTAGTGGACGCTACTGGAGCTGGAATTACCGCGGCTGCAGGCATGAGACTTGCCCACCAATAGATCCTTGTAAAAGGATTTAAAGTGTACTCATTCAAATTAGAGAGACAATTTAAATTAAAAATATTCGACCTGCCTCCACCGCAGGGGGGCTCGCTCTACCCACCAGCGGACAGGCACCAGTATTGGGAGAGGGGGGCTGGCCGTCAGGGTCCACCGCAGCTCTGGCACAAACCCGGCGACACGGAGGTCACACGGGCAGGAACGGACTGGCCGTGTCGGCTTCGCACTTTTTTGGTTTTAGAAGGGCATGACATGCCTATATCTGTGTCTCCCCCTCCTTTTACTCCTCCATCTCTTTTCTTTTCCCATGACTATATGTGCTTGTCACTTTTCCATGTGTTAGTTGTGTCTTCTGAGCAGTTTGTCAGCTTTTGGACACCTTTGAAGTGTTTTCTATGTGTTTCTATGTGTTTTTGTTTGCCTACCATTGGTTTTAACGGTGTTCGAAGGTGTTCGACGAACAGTTCGACGAACAGTTCGGCGAACATACGGGTGTTCGACGAACCGAACCGAACTCGAACACTATGGGGGTGGCTCAACACTAGACATAAGGGCTGGCACTTGGGACCATTAGGAACCAGTTTTAAAAGTTAGATGCATAAGTTAGGAATTAGCATCTAGTCTACACAGTACAATTGGCTTCCATATCTGCTATTTTAAACTCCTTTTTATCCTATTTTTCCATTCTGGTTTGATCTCTCATGAACTTGGTGCTTGAATAATATACTCTTAGATGCTCCTCAGTTCTGTGAGTTCAACGTTGAGTGGCGTGGCCAGTATCATGTCACCAACATGAAATGTTTAGTGTACCCAACTTCATCATCACTACAGAGAGACCATGACTAGAACAGAGCAAACTGGCTTGCTGGCATTTTGGAAAATCCATTTTAATTCCTCAGAGATCTAGTTCCTTTGTTGTGCTGCATATTAAATCTGCTATAGTCCATCGGTTTCACTACTCTTTCTGAATAAAATTTTGCACACTTGGTTAAACTGTAAAGTATTTTGGGGATCTGTATTTTAATCTATTTAAACCTTGTTCTATAATTATCGAAAAATTAAAGATCTACCATCTGTTTGCTGAAATTAATGAAATCTCCTGCTCTCCAGTCTAATATTATTATTTCAATTCCACATACTAGGGAAATAAATTGACCACCATGTTTTTCTGCATAGTGCCTATTCTAACTGATCTAGTTATTGTCTAAAAGGCACAACAAAAAAGAGTCCTCAGATTTATTTTTTACATAAAATCAAGTTACCTGATGGTCTATTAGTGTTTAGATCATTTCACTATTGGTCTGCACAGTGGCCCCACACGAGTCTTCCTTCAAGGATTAGTACTGGGAAGTTCTTGCGCTATGGGTGACTCGGGGAACATCTACCAAGCGCTCAATTACAGGAAATGACACAATAATGCAACAGGTAAGTATAAAATAAAGGGAATAGTATTTATTGCTATAGCAACAAGTAGACTGAACTGTTAAGCCAGATGCACAGCATGAGTGTAATGAGTAAAGTGAAGGATAATTTAACTACTGGAAAACAGATGATATTCTTACATTAACAGTCACATAACAATTAGTAATTACTAGTGTTGAGCGAGCACTAAAATGCTCGGGTGCTCGAAGCTCGGGCCGAGCTCACTGTGATACTCGGGTGCTCGACCCGAGCAACGAGCCCAATGTTAGTCTATGGGAGACCCGAACATTTTTGCGTCGGCTCCCCCGGCAGTCTGTAGAAAGCCTAAAAAGTGCCCAAAACGATAGTGACAGTGCTCAAATGACATGGGGACAGCATGGGGATCGCCCCTGGAAGCATTTCTGACCCCCAGGTCACTGCTGTCAACAACGTGGTCAGAGGTATTAAGCCACTTTTACAGGCTCACAATAAAACGTTCAAAAACGAAAGTGAAAGTGCTTTCCTGTGAAATATGTTAACCCCTTAACGACCTTGGGTCTTTCTGTTTTCGTGTTTTCCTTTTTTGCTCCCCTTCTTCGCAGAGCCAGAACTTTTTTAATTTTCGTTCAATATGGCCATGTGAGGGCTTATTTTTTGCGGGACGAGTTGTACTTTTAAACACCATCACTGATTTTACCATATCGTGTGCTGGAAAATGGGAAAAAAATTCCAAGTGCATTGAAACTGCAAAAAAAATGCAATTCCACAGTTGTTTTTTGGGTCCTTTTTTTACCACGTTCACAGATTGCTAAAACTGACCTGCCATCATTATTTTCCAGGTCGTTACGAGTTCATAGACACCAAACATTTATAGGTTCTTTTTTATTTAAGTGGTGAAAAAAAAATCCAATGCTTGCTAAAAAAACAAAAAAAAATGACGCCATTTTCCGAGACCCTTAGCTTCTCCATTTTTCGGGATCCGGGGCCAGTTGAGGGCTTATTTTTTGCGTGCCGGGCTGACGTTTTTATTGATACCATTTTGGGGTAGATCCGATGTTTTGATCGCCCGTTATTGCATTTTATTGCAAAGTTGTAGCGACCAAAAAAACTTAATTCTGGCGTTTAAAATTTTTTTCTCGTTACGCCGTTTACTGATTGTATTAATTCTTCTTTTATATTGATAGATCGGGCAATTCTGAACGCGGTGATACCAAATATGTGTATGTGTTTTTTTTTTTTATATATATATATTTTATTTTGAATGGGGCGAAAGGGGGGTGATTTAAACTTTTAGATATTTTTTATTTTTTAAAAACTTTTTTTTTTACACTTTCTGCTTGCTTCTATAGTCTCCAGAGGAGACTAGAAGCAGCAGTTGTCCGATTGCTTCTACTGCATACAAACGATGAGCAGATCGCTTGTATGCAGGAGAAATGCTCTCTTGCTATGAGCGCTGACCACTAGGTGGCGCTCATAGCAATTGAGACATGACAAGCACAGGCGTCGGCTGCAGACCCTGAGTTGTCATGCCCATCCATTGGTGACCCGCGATCACGTGACGGGGTCACTGATGGGCGGAGCTTAGGATTCCCGGAAGCGCGAGTTAAATGCCACTGTCAGAGATTTAACATGTTAACAGCAGCTGGTGGATTGCGATTCCAATAATCAGCTGACATGTGCTCGCTTCAGTGCGGGTTCACCGCCGGAGCCCCCGCTGAACCGGTCTTCCCAACCTGGTGCGTACTATTACTGACCAGGTCGGAAAGGGGTTAAGGAACATCCTTTCCAGGGTAAAGACTTGTGTATAAGGTAAAATAAATAACCAAAAACAAAAATACTCCTCCACACCTTGGGCTATGTTCACAAGTAGCATTTTTTATGCGTTTTTGCACGTTTGTATTGCTTTCAACCGTGACAAATGCATTCACCGGGAAATGTCATTTTAACATTTTACAACCTTATCTGGCCATGTGCTGTGTGACACATGCATACAGTGCTAAAAAGACATGGGAACAGCATGGGGAAGACCCCTGGAAGCATCTCTGACACCCAGGTCACTGACTAAAAGTGTGCCCATCAGAAGTGATCCTTGCCGCATCAGAAGATGCAGACTTGCAACTATCCCCGTGCAAGTCCTTGTCCCAGGGCAGTGTTCAATTGTACCTCCCCCATAACTTGCAATACAAGTGCAAGTATGCAGCCTGCCACCCACCCACCCCCAGGCTGCAATACCATACTGCTAGCTTGCTTGCACTTGAAATTGGGCCTTTTAGGCATGTGGAGGTGGAATCTGGCCACCACATCATGGCTGCGTTGTTAGCCTGGTATTCATACTCAGTCCCCAGCCGCCCAGCAGCCTGGTGTCCACGCTTGGTCCCCTGCCACCAGGGGGCGGCCGGGTGTCCATACTCAGTCCCCAGCCGCCCCGCGGCCGGGTGCCCACACACAGTCCCCAGCCACGTGGGGGTGGCTGGGTGTCCATAAACGGTCCCCAGCCGCCCCTATTTGTCCCGGTGCGCCTTATACACAAGCGCGCATACCAAAACATTACCTGTGCCCTCCCCAGTGCATTTAGTGAGAAGGACAGCCTAACCACAAACACGTGGACAAGTGAATGTGACCAGGAATGGTCCATCTCACTGACGCCTTCACACTGGGTTAATATTGTGGACGCCGGGACACAGTTGGACACTGGGATGCAACATGTCCTTCAGACATAGAGGATTGCGGGTCCTGGGTCAATCAGGCTTCAACACAAAGTTCTGAAGGTAGACAGCAGCAGTGGTTGGCCTCCTACACAACGAGTAAATTATTCATGATCATGAGGCCATCCACCTCCTTAACTTTCTGTTCCTTGGAATGCAAGCGCATATATGTAGTAGCAGCTAGGCGTGAGGTGGTCAACGTTTTGGCGCATATTCTACCTCCTTCGAGGATTGCTGGATGTTTTCCTGCTACTATCCCAGTTCTATGACTACCGTTAAAACAAAGCTTCAGGTGATGAATGATGGATGAGGTGGTGGCAAAGGAGAAAGAGCAGGAGGAACAGGGACCATTCACATCAATATCAGGCCAGCCAACCACACATGTCTTGTAGGATATGTTTCTGTACCAAAAGGAGCGGTTCAGCTACACAGTTATAAGGCATACAGTGAATGCAATGCCTACCAAAAATTTCGAGGCACTCCAATGCCCCTTGGAAGTGACATGGAGGTCAGAGGGCCTTAACTAAACCGTTTTTTCCATTTATAGCAACTGGGTCTCCTGTACACTGTTGGCCTAAGCAGGGAATGGAAGGCTTTCCAAAAATTATTAGGCACTGCAATGCCCATTGAAACAGACGTGGATTACAGCGTATTAAAAACCTTCTACCCATTATTGGGGAGTGGGTCTCCCTTAGTGTTCGCCTATGCATTGAAAAGCAAAAGCTGACAAAAATTAGGAGGAAATACAATGCCCGTTGCAAGAGTCGTGGAGGTTAGAGGTAATTAAAAACAACATGTCAATGCCCCTTGGAAGAGCTGTGGAGTTCAGAGTGGTTTAACAAGACGGTTTTAATGCCCCTTAGAAGAGACGTGGAGTTCAGGGTGGTTTAACAAGACAGTTTTAATGCCCCTTGGAAGAGATGTGGAGGTCACAGTAGCTTAACAAGATGGTTTTAATGCCCCTTGGAAGAGACGTGGAATTCAGAGTGGTTTAACAAGACAGTTTTAATGCCCCTTGGAAGAGTGGTGGAGGTTACAGTGGAATAAAAAGACAATATCAATGCCCCGTGGAAGAGACGTGGAGGTCACAGTAGCTTAACAAGACGGTTTTAATGCCCCTTGGAAGAGTGGTGGAGGTCGCAGTGGAATAAAAAGACAATATCAATGCCCCTTGGAAGAGTGGTGGAGGTTACAGTGGAATAAAAAGACAATATCAACGCCCTGTGGAAGAGACGTGGAGGTCACAGTAGCTTAACAAGACGCTTTTAATGCCCCTTGGAAGAGTGGTGGAGGTCGCAGTGGAATAAAAAGACAATATTAACGACCCTTGGAAGAGACGTGGAGGTCACAGTAGCTTAACAAGACGATTTTAATGCCCCTTACAAGAGCCATGCAGTACAGCATATTAAAAACATTATTCCCATTATTGGGGAGTGGGTCTCCCATAGTCTTTGCCTATGCCTTCCAAGCAAAAGCTGCCAAAAATTAGGAAGGGGGAACTTGCAATGTCCCTTACAAGAGCCATGCAGTACAGCATATTAAAAACATTATTCCCATTATTGGGGAGTGGGTCTCCGATAGTCTTTGCTTATGCCTTCCAAGCAAAAGCTGCCAAAAATTAGGACAGAGGAACTTGCAATGCTGGCAACATGGACCACGGTCACCCTGGTGGTATAGTGGTCGTGGAGGCTGAGGATGAGGAGAAGAGCAAAAAAAAGCTGAAATGAGGAAGCGTATACCCAAGTGTGGGTGTGAAGCGATGCATGGGAATACACCTCCCGAAATAACACAGTGGATTTGATTTTATGTTACTCTGCTGTCATTTGGTGGTGATGAGAAGTCAGGCCCAATCCAGCCCTTGTTCATTTTGATAAGGGTCAGCTTGTCAGCATTGTCAGTTGACAGGTGAGTGCGCTTATCAGTTATAATTCCCCCAGCGGCACTAAAAACACGCTCCGATAACACGCTAGCGGCATGGCAGGCCAGGACCTCCAAGGCATACAGAGTGAGTTCATTCCAAGTGTCCAGCTTGGATACCCAATAATTAAAAGGCACAGAGGAATCACGGAGGACGCTGGTACTCCCTCACCATCTTTTGAAACTTTCCACTCCTTGTGAGACTACCCTGCGCCTCAGGGCCTGTAAGCTGGGCAGGTCTCAGAAAACTGTCCTAGAACATTGACAGTGTTCCCCTGCCTCTGCTGGATTGGAGTTGCGTCTCTCTCGCCTGTATGACTTAGTTGGGCAGCGAACTGTGACCTCTGCCGCTACCGTGTTCAGATGGGAATTTTTTTAATAGTTCTGCAGCAAGGGCCTTCTGGTACTGCCCCATTTTTGTAGACCTCTCCAACTCAGGAATAAGAGAGTGAAAGTTCTCCTTGTAGAGGGGGTCTAAAAGTGTCATCAACCAGTAATGACTGTCACCCAACATTTTGACAATGCGAGGGTCACGGTTAAGGCAGCGTAACATAAAGTCAGCCATGGGTGCCAGACTGGTAACGGGCAAGACTTCCGTGTCCTCACCTAGATGACTACTGATAGTGTTGAGCGATCACTAAAATGCTCGGGTGCTCGAAGCTTGGGCCGAGCTTACCGTGATACTCAGGTGCTCGACCCGAGCAACGAGCCCAATGTTAGTCTATGAGAGACCCGAGCATTTTTGCGGCAGCACCCCGGCAGTCTGTAGAAAGCCTAAAAAGTGCCCAAAACCATAGTGACAGTGCTCAAAAGACATGGGGGCAGCATGGGGATCGCCCCTGGAAGCATTTCTGACCCCCAGGTCACTGCTGTCAACAACGTGGTCAGAGGTATTAAGCCACTTTTGCGGGCTCACAATAAAACGTTCAAAAACTAAACTGAAACGGTTTTCCTGTGAAATATGTTAAGGAATTTCCTTTCCAGGGTAAAAACTTGTGTATAAGGTAAAATAAATAACCAAAAGTAAAAATACTCCTCCACACCTTGGGCTATGTTCACAAGTAGCATTTTTCATGCGTTTTTGCACTTTTGTATTGCTTTCAACCGTGACAAATGCGTTCACCGGGAAATGTCATTTTAACATTTTACAACCTTATCTGGCCATGTGCTGTGTGATACATGCATACAGTGCTGAAAAGACAAGGGATCAGCATGGGGAAGACCCCTGGAAGCATCTCTGACCCCCAGGTCACTGTCTAAAAGTGTGCCCATCAGAAGTGATCCTTGCCGCATCAGAAGATGCAGACTTGCAACTATCCCCGTGCAAGTCCTTGTCCCAGGGCAGTGTTCAATTGTACCTCCCCCATTCCTTGCAATGCAAGCGAAAATATGCAGCCAACCACCCACCCACCCGCAGGCTGCAATACCATACTGCTAGCTTTCACTTGAAATGGGGCCTTTTAGTTTGGAGGAGGCCGAAGCTGGCCACTACCTCATGGCCGCTTCGGCAGCGAGGTATCCATACTCTGTCCCAAGCTGCCCGGCGACCGGGTGTCCACGCTCGGTCCCCAGCCGCCAGGTGGCGGCCAGTTGTCCATACTCGTTCCCCAGCCGCCCTGATTTCTCCTGTCACCTTCCCCCACACTATTCTTAGCCTGTCCTACTTTAGGGCAGCATTGGACGAGCCCACCAGAGAACCAGACTCCTCCGATGGGCCCTGGCTTCTCCATCAGGGGAGTTGAGAGTGCCTAGGTGAGGAGCATGATGATGATGATAGAAGTTAGCATCTGCTTTGTTTTCTTGGAATGCAAGCGCATGTATGTAGTAGCGGCTAGGCCTGAGGTGGTCCGCGTTTTGGCGCATATCCTACCTCCTCCGAGGATTGCTGGATGTTTTCCTGCTACTATCCCAGTTCTATGACTCCCGTTAAAACAAAGCTTCAGGTGATAAATGATGGATGAGGTGGTGGCAAAGGAGAAAGAGCAGGAGGAACAGGGACCATTCACATCAATATCAGGCCAGTCACCCAGATATGTCTTGTAGGATATGTTTCTGTAACAAAAGGAGCGGTTCGGCTACACAGTTATAGGGCATACAGTGAGTGCAATGCCTACCAAAAATTTCGAGCCACTTCAATGCCCCTTGGAAATGACATGGAGGTCAGAGAGCATTAACTAAACCTTTTTTTCGATTTATAGCAACTGGGTCTCCCGTGCACTGTTGGCCTAAGCAGTGAATGGAAGGCTTTCCAAAAATTATGAGGAACTGCGTTGCCCCTTACAAGAGCCATGTGTGGCACCCCAGGGGTCTGGTCACCACAGTAATAGAGATATTACGTCGGAGAGCAAGTGGGAGGTTTCCTGGTCAGGATCCCTTAAACATGCAACATCCTCATGCCCCAGTCCTGGGAGGGGAGAATTCTGCCCTTATAAACTGGATCTGGGGCGGGGTTGAGTGAGTTAGAGAACAGTCAGAGTCAGAGTGAGAGCAAGGGAAAGTAACAGCAAGGAGCTCTGTAGGAGCTAGGAGCTAAAGACCAGGGGCTGGAAGCTGAGCAGAGCTCTCCCTGGCAGAAGACGATAGGAACCGGACACAAGAGTCCGAAGCTGTGAGGACTTAAATATCCAGCAGCAGAAACCAGCCGGCAGGGGATTTCAGGTCCTCTGGCCATTGAAGCCCGGAGGCTCAGTCACAAGCAAGGGACCAGCACCGCCGTTGTGGAGCGGAGGCTAACAGAAGGCCCCAAGTCACCAGCCATACGGGTGAGCACTACACGGTACACTCAGGGACGTGGGCTACTTCTACCCGCTTACAGCAAGGTAGCCAGGAAGAGTGCAGACAGACGGGGAGGCCTACAACTCCACCTGGCCAGGGGAACTCTTGCTTGCTCACAGACTGACCAGGCCTCTTATGCTAGCTAGTACTCCCGGGAGGGTCTACCTTATAATCATCAGTAAAGACCCTGCACTGCACTGCAAAGACTCTGAGTCGTTTCTGCTGCACTCGTCCACCATCACCCCCATCATCCACACTCACTGCCCTGTGGCTATACTCCTCCTGAGGGGAGTTATCCAATTCTATGCTGCGCACACAACACCAGCCTCAGCGGTCTGCCTCGCAGCGGTGGTACTCCCTGACCGCAATCCACGGGTGGCACAATCGGACAATTAACCTCAAAACCTAAGAAAGACTGCCACTGGTTTGAACAGCCTGAGCCACGGGACCAGGTCACCGCCACGGAGACTACAGACCCCAGAGACCCGGCACCGGGTATCCCACAAACGTGTACACACGGCCCAGGGGGCGCGTCACATGCAGTACAGCATATTACAAACATAAGTCCCATTATTGGGGAGTGGGTGTCCCATAGTATTTGCTTATGCCTTGCAAGCAAAAGCTGCCAAAAATTAGGACGGAGCAACTTGCAGTGCCCCTTACAAGAGCCATGCAGTACAGCATATTACAAACATAAGTCCCATTATTGGGGAGTGGGTCTCCCATAGTATTTGCTTATGCTTTCCCAGCAAAAGCTGCCAAAAATTAGGACCGAGCAACTTGCAATGCCCCTTACAAGAGCCATGCAGTACAGCATATTACAAACATAAGTCCCATTATTGGGGAGTGGGTGTCCCATAGTATTTGCTTATGCCTTGCAAGCAAAAGCTGCCAAAAATTAGGACGGAGCAACTTGCAATGCTCCTTACAAGAGTCATGCAGTAAAGCATATTGCAAACATAAGTCCCATTATTGGGGAGTGGGTGTCCCGTGGTATTTGCTTATGCTTTCCCAGCAAAAGCTGCCAAAAATTAGGACGTAGTAACTTGCAATGCCCCTTACAAGAGCCATGCAGTACAGCATATTACAAACATAAGTCCCATTATTGGGGAGTGGGTGTCCCATGGTATTTGCTTATGCTTTCCCAGCAAAAGCTGCGAAAAATTAGGATGGAGGAACTTGCAATGCTGGCACCCTGGTGGTATAGTGGTGGTGGAGGCTGAGGATAAGGAGAAGAAGATTAAACAGCTGAAAAGAGGAAGCGTATACCCATGTTGGGTGTGAAGCGGTGCATGTGAATACACCTCCCGAAATAACACAGTGGATTTGACTTTATGTTACTCTGCTGTCATTTGGTGGTGATGAAAAGTCTGGCCCAATCCAGCCCTTGTTCATTATGATAAGGGTCAGCCGGTCAGCATTGTCAGTTGACAGGCGAGTGCGCTTATCAGTTATAATTCCCCCAGCGGCACTAAAAACAGGCTCCGACAACACGCTAGTGGCAGGGCAGGCCAGGACCTCCAAGGCGTACAGAGCGAGTTCATTCCAAGTGTCCAGCTTGGATACCCAATAATTAAAAGGCACAGAGGAATCACGGAGGACGCTGGTACGATCTGCAAGGTACTCCCTCACCATCTTTTGAAACTTTCCACTCCTTGTGAGAGTACCCCGCGCCTCAGGGCCTGTAAGCTGGGCGGGTGTCAGAAAACTGTCCCAGAACGTTGACAGTGTTCCCCTGCCTCTGCTGGATTGGAGTTGCATCTCTCTCGCCTGTACGCCTTGGTTGGGCAACGAACTGTGACCTCTGCCGCTAGCGTGTTCAGATGGGAATTTTTTTAAGAGTTCTGCAGCAAGGGCCTTCTGATATTGCCCCATTTTTGTAGACCTCTCCACCTCAGGAATAAGAGAGTGAAAGTTCTCCTTGTAGCGGGGGTCTACAAGTGTCACCAACCAGTAATGACTGTCACCCAACATTTTGACAATGCGAGGGTCACGGTTAAGGCAGCGAAACATAATGTCAGCCATGCGTGCCAGACTGGTAACGGGCAAGATTTCCGTGTCCTCACCAAGATGACGACTGATCATGCTCTCCTCCTCCTCCTCTTCCTCCTCCCCCCTGTCCTCAGGCCACCCACGCTGAACCGACGGTATGACACTTGTACAGGTACTACCGTCTACAACGCATGATAGCAGCTCCTGTTCTTCCTCCTCCTCCTCCTCCTCCTCCTCTCCCTCATTGTCCCCCAATGCACATTGGGATGAGATGAGGCTGGGCTGTGTGTAATCGCCCGCTACGGCTTCTTGATCCATCTCATCATACTCTGGCTGCAATGCCTCCTCTTTAATTCTCTGCAGAGAGCGTTGCAAAAGACAGACAAGTGGGATGCTGACACTAATGATGGCGTCATCGCCACTCACCATCTTGGTGGCCTCCTCAAAGTTTGTCAGGATGGTACATATGTCAGACATCCAGGTCCTCTCCTGAGGTCTTATGTGTGGAGTCTGACCTGAATATCGACGTCCTTGTTGCAGCTGGTACTCCACAACTGCTCTCTTCTGCTCACAAATCCTTTGCAACATGTGGAGGGTAGAGATCCAACGTGTGGGGACATCACACACCAGCCGGAAGCTGCAAACGCTGCTGCAACACAGCAAGGGCGGCAGAAGCTGTAGCCGACTTCCGAAAATGAGCTGACAGGTGGCGTACTTTCACGAGCAGATCTGGCAACTCGGGGTACGATTTAAGAAACCGCTGAACCACGAGGTTAAGCACATGAGCCAGGCATGGTATGTGTGTGATCTCACCTCGCCTCAGAGCCGCCACCAGGTTACGGCCATTGTCACACACGACCATGCCGGGATGTAGGTTCAGCGGTCTCAGCCACAGATCTGCCTGCTCTTTCACAGCTGTCCACAACTCACAAGCAGTGTGAGGTTTATCACCTAAGCTTATGAGATACAGCACAGCCTGTTGCCGCTTGGCGGTGGCAGTACTTCATTGCTTCCAGCTTGTAACTGATGTGGTGATATCTGAGATGGAGGCTGAACATGAGGAGGAGGAGGAGGATGCGCAGGAGCTGTACACTGT
Organism: Phyllobates terribilis; assembly: GCF_046119375.1. Lineage (NCBI taxonomy): Eukaryota > Metazoa > Chordata > Amphibia > Anura > Dendrobatidae > Phyllobates > Phyllobates terribilis. Next base: position 404,852,921 of record NW_027362771.1, read on the forward strand.
GGGGGCAACTCTGAATGACATAGGGCCCGCAATCCTCGGTGTGGGGAGGATGTGTTCCGTCCCAAGGTCCGACTGGGTCCCGGCTTCCACTATGTTTACCCAGTGTGCCGTCATAGAGTTGTACCGTCCCTGGCCACAAGCACTTGTCCACGTGTCCATTGTCAGGTGGACTCTCCCAGTAACTGCGTTGTTGAGGGCACGGCAGATGCTTTGGGACACGTGCTTGTGTAGTGCGGGGATGGCACACCGGGCAAAATAGTGTCGGCTGGGGACCGAGTACCGAGGGAGGCCACCGCCATAAGATTGCGGAAGGATTCCGTCTCCACCAGCCTAAAAGGCAGCATTTCCAATGCAAGCAGTCGTGAAATGTGCGAATTTAGGACTGTGGCCTGTGGGGCGTTAGCTGCGAATTTCCGCTTTCGTTCAAAGGTCAGGGATATGGACAATTGAACGCTGTGGGACGTGGACGTTGATGCTGTTTCTTGAGAAACTGCCATAACAAGTGAAGACTGAGAGGAGGGGGCATCTTTACATGCAGTATGGACAGGGGATTGCCTTGCACACACAACAGGGGGTTCTATTGCACGCACAACAGTGGAAAAAGCAGTGGTGACACCCGCTGACACTGATCGTGGACCCTGGGTTTCGCCCCACAAAGTCGGGTGCTTGCTGCCATGTGCCTGATCATGCTGGTGGTGGTCAGGCTGGTAGTTTTGTCACCCCTGCTGATGCTGGCATGGCAGGTGGAACATATGGCCTTTTTGGGGTTATCAGCAGAGTCTTTAAAAAAATTCCAGACTCTGGAAGACCTACCGCTTGTACTGTCAACGTCCCTCGTGTTGGTATTACGGGGAACGGTTGCCTGCCTTCTGTCTGCGGCCACCACACTGCTTCTTCCTGCCTGTTGGGGAACTCTGCCTCCCTCCCCCTGTGTGCTGCTGTCCTCACTCTGCATGTCCTCCTTCCACGTTGGGTCAGTTACTAGATCATCCACCACCTCCTCCTCTTCCACTTGCGCACCACGATCCTCCTCCTCACTTCCTGGCAATGTGTCTCGTCATCGTTCACCTCTTGTGACAGATTGCCAACGTCGACTTCCTGTGGCCGTGGCTGTTCAAATATTTGGGCAACGCAACATGGGATCTCCTCTTCCACCACTTCAAGCGTATCAGGCGAGGGGCCCAAATATGGAAATGGACCAGTGAACAGCTCTTCGGAGTGTCCAAGTGTGGGATCACTTGCTGTCTGACGACACTCAGCATGGTGGGAGGAAGGAGCATCAGGGTGAGGAGGAGTATGCGGTCGAGACTCACGGCTACTAAGAGTTGACCGTGTGGAAGACAGACCGGAGGTGGTGGTGCCCAGGTAACTGGAAGTATTGTCTGCTATCCAATTAATAACCTGTTCACACTGATCAGTTCTCAATACTGGTGATGTTCTGTGCTTCCCTAGTAATTCAGTCAAGAAGTGGGAGCGAGAAGATGTGGCTGTTGGTTGTGGCACATTTTCACCTTGGCCACGGCCCCGTCCTCTGCATGAACCATCACCAGAACGTCCACTTCCACGTCCCTTGCCACGCGCCTTACCCATTGTAAATGAAGTAAAATAGCTTACACTTGCACTATCAATGTAAAAAGGGTAATAAAGAGTAGATTAGAACCGTGGAAGAGGAAAACCACAGTAACTGTTTACTGGGGTATACCACACTTTTTTAAATAGAGATATTTGCGGCTGAACAGTGAGCGACACACTCAAACTGCTTTTTTTTTAGATACCAAAGGCCCAAAACTGGATAGTACAGCGATTTGACCCGTGGAACAGCGAAACCACACTGGGATATCAGGCCTACACAAGACTATTTTCAACAGATATATTTTTGTGTCACAACAGTCAGGAGACACTACTGTTTTTCTTTACGGAAAAAACTACCAAAACCTGAATAATAGAGATCATAGAATCATAGAATCATAGAATGGTAGAGTTGGAAGGGACCTCCTGGGTCATCTGGTCCAACCCCCTGCTCAAAGCAGGATTCACTAGATCATCTCAGACAGATGTCTGTCCAGCCTCTGTTTGAAGACGTTTGAAGGGGAACTCACCACCTCTCGTGGCAGCCTGTTCCACTCATTAATCACCCTAACTGTCAAAAAGTTTTTTCTAATATCTAATCTGTGTCTCCTCCCATTTAGTTTCATCCCATTGCTTCTAGTCTTTCCTTGTGCAAATGAGAATAAAGATGATCCATCTACAATGTGACAGCCCTTGACATATTTGTAGACAGCTATTAAGTCTCCTCTCAGTCTTCTTTTTTGCAAGCTAAACATTCCCAAATCCTGCAACCGTTCCTCATAGGACATGGTTTGAAGACCAGTCACCATTCTGGTCGCTCTTCTCTGAACTTGCTCCAGTTTGTCTATGTCTTTTTTAAAATGTGGTGCCCAAAACTGTACACAGTATTCCAGATGAGGTCTGACCAAAGAGGAGTAAAGACCGATAATGACTTCACGTGATCTAGACTGTATGCTTCTGTTAATACATCCCAGAATTGTATTTGCCTTTTTTGCTGCTGCATCACACTGTTGACTCATGTTCAGTCTATGATCTATTAGTATACCTAAGTCTTTTTCACATGTACTGTTGCTTAGCTCTATTCCTCCCATTCTGTATATGCTTTTTTCATTTTTATTGCCCAGATGTAGTACTTTGCATTTTTCCCTGTTAAAAACCATTCTGTTGGTTGCTGCCCACTGCTCCAGTTTATTTAGGTCTTTTTGAATCCTCTCTCTCTCTTCTCTAGTATTAGCTATCCCTCCTAGCTTTGTGTCATCAGCAAATTTAATCAGTTTACCCTCAATTCCTTCATCTAAATCATTGATAAAGATGTTGAACAATACAGGTCCCAGGACGGAGCCCTGTGGTACCCCACTTGAGACATTCATCCAGCTGGATGTGAAGCCATTTACAACCACCCTTTGAGTCCGATCACTAAGCCAGTTATGAATCCACCTAACAGTTGCCTGGTCCATTGCATACTTGGTCATTTTTTCAATAAGGATGGTGTGAGATACTTTGTCAAATGCTTTGCTGAAGTCAAGATATACTATATCTACAGCATTTCCCTGATCCACCCAGTCAGTGATTCTGTCATAGAAGGAAATTAAGTTAGTCTGACATGACTTGTTAGTTACAAACCCATGCTGACTCTGGTTAATCACTTCATTCTTATCCATGTACTTACATACATGTTGTTTAATAATTTGTTCAAAGATCTTTCCTGGTATAGAAGTCAGACTCACCGGCCTATAGTTCCCTGGGTCCATCTTCTTCCCCTTTTTGGAGATAGGAACAACATTTGCTCTTCTCCAGTCTTCTGGGACTTCTCCTGTTCTCCAAGAATTTTCAAAGATTATGGAGAGTGGCTCTAAAATTTCTTCTACGATCTCCTTCAGTACTCTGGGGTGTAATTCATCTGGACCTGGAGACTTGAACTCATTTATGTTAGCTAAATATTCCCTCACAATCTTTCTGTTTACAGATAACTTGGATTCCTCTATTCCTTTAAAAGGACAGTGAAGATCAGTTGATGTTACATTTTCTTTCTGAGAGAAAACAGATGCAAAATAGGAATTAAAAAGTTCGGCCTTCTCAACATCCTCTCTTACCATTTCTCCATTTTCATCCTGTAAAAATCCTATAGCATCTTTGACTTTTCTTTTACTTTTGACATACCCCCAAAATCCTTTTTTATTGCTTTTGACATCTCTTGCAAGCCTTAATTCATTGTCAGCTTTAGCTAACCTGATACGTGCCCTGCAGGATCTGCAGACTGCATTATAATCTTCTTTAGATATGCCTCCCTCTTTCCATTTAATAAACATTTCTTTCTTTCTTTTTAGCATGTGTTTAAGTTCTGTGTTCATCCATCCTGGTTTCCTTAAATGCTTCCCATTCTTCCTACTTTTCGGGATTGTTAACGATTGTGCTTTGAGAATCTCATTTTTAAAAATTCCCCATCCTTCCTGGACATTTTTGTCCTTAAGGACATCCAGCCATTGGATCCCTCCTATTCTCTTTCTGAGTCTCTTAAAATCTGCCTTTCTAAAATCTAACCTTGAAGTTTGAGTCTTCACATGTCTTCCTCCTCTAGTTATCCAAAATTCTATAATAGCATGATCACTGCCTCCTAGGGTCCCAGCCACCTTTACCTCCTCAACCATTTCCTCCCTGTTTATAAGGATTAGATCCAAAGTAGCAGATTTTTTACCGTGGGATGGCAAAACCACAGTTATTGTTTACTGGGGTATACCACACTTTTTAAATAGAGATATTTGCGGCTGAACAGTGAGCGACACACTCAAACTGCTTTTTTTTTAAATACCAAAGGCCCAGAACTGGATAGTACAGCGATTTGACCCGTGGAACTGCGAAACCACACTGGGATGTCGGGCCTACACAAGACTATTTTCAACAGATATATTTTTGTGTCACAACAGTCAGGAGACACTACTATTTTTCTTTACGGAAAAAACTACCAAAAGCTGAATAATAGAGATTTTTTACCGTGGGATGGCAAAACCACAGTTATTGTTTACTGGGGTATACCACACTTTTTTAAATAGAGATATTTGCGGCTGAACAGTGAGCAACACACTCAAACTGCTTTTTTTTTAGATACCAAAGGCCCAAAACTGGATAGTACAGCGATTTGACCCGTAGAACTGCGAAACCACACTGGGATGTCGGGCCTACACAAGACTATTTTCAACAGATATATTTTTGTGTCACAACAGTCAGGAGACACTACTGTTTTTCTTTACGGAAAAAACTACCAAAACCTGAATAATAGAGATTTTTTACCGTGGGATGGCAAAACCACAGTTATTGTTTACTGGGGTATACCACACTTTTTTAAATACAGATATTTGCGGCTGAACAGTGAGCGACACACTCAAACTGTTTTTTTTTAGATACAAATGGCCCAAAATGGATAATACAGAGGTTTGAACCGTGGAAGTGCAAAACAACACTTCTATTTCTCTAGCCTACACCAGACTATTTTCAACAGTTATATTTGTGTCTGAAAAATCAGAGAAACGCTTTCTTTTGGGGGGGGGGGGGGGGAGGGGGGACACACCAAAAGGTTAATAAGACGGGTATTTGTACAGTGTGAAGGAGGAAAAAAAAAGGAGGATTTAGATGGAAAAAAAAGGACTTTTCCTGGCCCCCGACACCTGGTGCTAAATCCAGCAATTTGAGCAACAGGAGCACACAGGACTGTAATGCAGCGTTTGCTGGTATAACCACTGTGTCTCCTATACAGCCTGCCTGCCTGGTATCTGGGATGGATATTAGTCCTGAAAAGGACTGTTTGTTTGTTCTGGCAGCCTTTACAGACCCTACACTAACTATTTCGCAGTTTATATCTCTCCCTAAATCAGCAGCGCTGTCCCTACACTGTCTAATCCGGAGCGACTGTGTCCAAGATGGCAGCGCCCGGTTTTAAATACTCGAGGTGACTCTGTGCGGCCAGCCAATCACTGTAATGCTCACAACCAACATGGCTGCAGCATTACAGTGACTGGCTGGCAATCCCTGCATGTTCATTGGCTCTGTAAAGAGCGCCAAACATGCAGGGCGGAGACCCGAGCTCCCGCCCGAGTAACCCGGAAATGCTCGGTGCTCGCCGAACATCCCGAGTAGCGTGATGCTCGGGCGAGTACCGAGCAGTGTCGAGCATGTTCGCTCAACACTAGTAATTACAGCATAGTTTATATACAAAACATAAAAGTTAACACAACACATAGAGGTGGTATAAACTTGTCTACCTGATTAGCTTCTTACTCTCAGAGCTAAGAGCAGACAGCAAGCAATAGCCCCAATATTGTCAATTACTGGTATTATTAGCACGTTTAGATGGGGACTGTCCTGATCCTCACCAAGACTGAGATTAATAATAATAATAATAATTTTTATTTATATAGCGCCAACATATTCCACAGCACTTTACAATTTAGCGGGGGACATGTACAGACAATAAATTCAATACAAGGTGAGACAGTTTAAACAGTTACATCAGGAGTGTGGTCCCTGCTCGCAAGCTTACATTCTACAAGGAAATGGGGGGACACAATAGGTGGAAAGTGCTTGTTATTTCAGGTCTGGCAATTATAATAAGTCGGGATTATCATATAAAGCTGTATGATCCGGTCATCAGCCTGTATGTTCAAGTGCAATACTCAATTACCCAGAGCAGTTATCGTGTGCATGGAGGGTGTAGAGACAGATGAACAGTAGGGAGCAGATTCTGAATAGTATTTAGGAGGGAACAGGGGAAAGTTTGTTTACTGGGTATTTGAGGTGGTAGGCTTGTTTAAAGAGATGGGTTTTTAAAGCGCGCTTGAAGACATCGGGGTTAGGCATCAATCGGATCGCCTGGGGTAGAGAATTCCAGAGAGCTGGCGCAGCACGAGAGAAGTCTTGGCGACGTAGGTGCGAGGTTTGGATTATGGGGGATGTTAGTCTTAGGTCATTTGTGGAACGGAGGGCACGTGTAGGACGATAGACTGAGATGAGAGAGGAGATATAAGGTGGTGCAGAACTGTGGAGAGCTTTGTGGGTGAGAGCAATGAGTTTATATTGGAACCTGTAGCGAATGGGTAACCAGTGTATTGACTGGCACTAGGTGGAGGTATCGGTGAAGCGGCTGGACAGAAATACTACCCTGGCTGCCGCATTCAGGACAGATTGAAGAGGGGAAATTTTGGTAAGAGGGAGACCGATCAGAAGAGAGTTGCAGTAGTCCAGACGAGAGTGAATAAGAGCGACAGTAAGAGTTTTAGCAGTTTCAAAAGTGAGAAAAGATCGGATTCTCGAGATATTTTTAAGATGCAGGTGACAAGAGCGAGTGAGTGATCGGATATAGGGAGTAAAGGAAAGGTTAGTGTCAAATATGACACCCAAGGCAGCGGGCGTGCTGCTTGGGAGTTATGGTTGAACCCTCCAAGGTAATTTCGATGTTAGGTAGAGTTAGGTTAGTAGAGGGGGGAAACCCAAGAAGTTCAGTTTTGGAGAGATTCAGTTTAACATAGAGGGAGGACATGATGTTAGAGCAGACAAACAATCCTTGGTATTTTGTTTTAGGGTAGGGGTGATGTCAGGGGAAGAAGTGTATAATTGGGTGAGATGATACTGGAACACAAATCTGCTGATTGTTTGTCCAATAGGGGCAGTGTATAGAGAGAAGAGGAGGGGGCCTAGGACTGAGCACTGCGGAACCCCGATAGTAAGGGGATGAGGAGGGGAAGAGGAGCCGGCAAAAGATACAGTGAAGGAGCGGTCAGAGAGGTAGGAGGAGAACCAGGAGAGAACGGTTTCCTTGAGGCCTATAGAGCGGAGCATAGTGAGGAGGAGCTGGTGATCCACAGTGTCAAATGCTGCAGAGAGATCCGGGAGAATCAGCAGGGAGCAGTGACCTTTGGATTTGGCTGTTAGTAGATCATTAGACACTTTAGTGAGGGCAGTTTCAGTGGAGTGTAAGGAGGGGAAACCAGATTGTATAGGGTCGAGGAGAGAGTTATCTGAGAGATAGCGGATTAAACGGGAGTGGACCAAGCTTTCCAGGAGTTTAGAGATGAAAGGAAGATTAGAGACAGGTCTGTAGTTAGCATCGCAGTTTTGGTCCAGGGATGGCTTTTTAAGTAAAGGGGTTATGATGGCTGTTTAAATGAGGAGGGAAAGATACCTGAAGAAAGAGAGAGGTTAAATATTTTAGTTAGTTGAGTGGTGACCACCGGTGAGAGGGACTGCAGGAGATGTGAAGGAATGGGGTCACTGTTGCAGGTTATAGGCCGAGAAGAAGCGAGGAGCTGGGTAACTTCTTCTTCTGTAACAGGCTAAAAGATGGCAAGTGAGCTTGAAGTGCGGCAGGGAAGGGGATCCAGGCACTGAGGAGATTGGGCTGAGATGTCCTGATGGATGTGGTTGATTTTTTAAAAGAAATAAGAGGCCAGATCCTCCCCGCTGAGGTTGGTGGTGGGGGCCTGTGCTTTAGGTTTCAGGAGGGAGTTTAAGGTTTCGAAAAGTCGTTTTGGATTGTTAGACATTGAAGTGATGAGGGTGGTGAAGTAGGATTGTTTGGCCAGATGAAGGGCAGAGTTATAGGTTTTGGGCATGAATTTATAGTGGATGAAGTCCTCTGCTAAAAGAGATTTTCTCCACTGACGCTCAGCACACCTTGAGCAACACTGAAGAAAACGTGTTTGCATCGTGTGGCAGGGCTGCCGTTGTCTGTGTCATGTGTTTCTGTGAGTAGAAGGAGCTGCTTCATCTAGGGCACTCTTCAGTGTATTATTGTAGTGTGACAATGCTAAGTCTGGACAGGAGAAGGAGGAGATGGGGGCTAAAGATGTGTGGAGATTGTCCATAAGCTGCTGGGTATAAATGGTACATTTATTCCTATAAGTGTGGTAAGTGGGGGTGTCCCGGGTGAGGAGACAATTCTTGACAGAGAAGGAAAGAAGGTTGTGGTCCGAGAGCGGGAGAGGGGAGTTGCTAAAGTCATCCAGCAAGCAGAGACTGGAAAAAAACAGGTCCAGAGTATTCCCGTCTTCATGGGTAGGAGAATTAGTAAACTGTGAGAGACGGAATGAAGAGGTTAGAGAAAGTAGATGAGAGGCAGATTGGGAGACGGGATCATCTATGGGGATGTTAACGTCGCCTATGATGAGGGTGGGGATGTCACAGGATAGAAAGTGAGGAAGCCAGGTGGCAAAGTGGTCCAAGAACTGGTGGAAGGAGCCTGGAGGGCGATACACAACTGCCACTCGCAGGGAGAAGGGTTTAAAGAGTCTGATGGTGTGGACTTCAAAGGAAGGAAACATAAGTGAGGGAACCGGGGGGATGATCTGGAAAGCACATTGTGAGGAAAGGAGCAGACCAACACCTCCACCCTGTCTGTTGCCAGATCTGGCGGTATGTGAAAATTTCAGCCCACCAAACGAGAGAGCAGCAGCAGTGGTGGTGTCTGGCTGCTGAATCCAGGTTTCTGTGATAGCCAGAAGGTTAAGGGAGTTAGAGAGGAAAAAATCATGGATGTAAGTTAGTTTGCTACACACAGACCATGCGTTCCAGAGAGCACAATGGAAATCGATAGGAGAGGGCATACACTGAATGTTAATAAGATTAGCAGGGTTTCTGTAACATACCTGGCGGCGTCCTTGCATGGTGGTCCATCTCCCACTGTGCAAGAGCGCGCACTTGATCTCCAGTCCAGAATGTCTCTCTGGCTTCCCTCCATGCTGTCTGTTTGTGTCTGTTTCTGCTGCTTAAGGGCGGCGCCCGATCACTTCCTGCTTTTTGTACCTGCTGTGGGTCACACCCCTTGTGCGTCCTCAGCCTATTGCTGTCTGTCACCTGGTATATAGCTCAGCTGCTCCCATCTATTCCTGCCTGAGCATAGTGTTTCATTCAGTGTGTGCTTGCACTCTGAAGGTGCCAGGTCCCGGTCTGTGTTCTCTTGTCTGCCTATCCTGGAGGCTGTATTTCCAGGCCTGTCTGAACACGCTCCTAGCCTGTTCCTCCTGCCTTCTAGGGGCCGATTACCTAGACCCGTTCCTGTATCTTGTCTGACCTGTCTGAACACGCTCCTAGCCTGTTCCTCCCGCCTTCTAGGGGCCGATTACCTAGACCTGCTCCTGTATCTTGTCTGTCCTGTCTGAACACGCTCCTTGCCTGTTCGTCCTGCCTCTCTGGGGGCCGTATTCCCAGACCCGCTCCTGTATTCCGCTGCAGTGTCGGTCTCCTCCGTACACTCAGTTCCAGTCTGAACTCTCTCCTATCCTTTACCTGTTTTGCCTCTATGTCCGTTCCCTTCCTTTTTCTGCAGAGTCTGAACTCGTACCTAACTCCTGCTTGTTGTCTCTGTACTCCCGTTTGTGAGTTTGTGGTCCACTCGCTACTTCTCTGCTAGTACCCTGTGGGTGTCTGGCTCTGCCTTTCCCTTCCTGTCTGTTCCGTGTGAACAGAGCCCTGTCCCCCCTACTCAGCCTAGCCTGCTCTGACTCCTTTGCTCACCGCTCCGGCGGTTCTAGCCTGCTCTGACTCCTTTGCTCACCGCTCCGGCGGTTCTAGCCTGCTCTGACTCCTTTGCTCACTGCTCCGGCAGTCCTGTCCTGCCCTGCTTCTGCCCGCTGCTCCGGCAGTCCTGTCCTGCCCTGCTTCTGCCCGCTGCTCCGGCAGTCCTGTCCTGCCCTGCTTCTGCCCGCTGCTCCGGCAGTCCTGTCCTGCCCTGCTTCTGCCCGCTGCTCCGGCAGTCCTGTCCTGCCCTGCTTCTGCCCGCTGCTCCGGCAGTCCTGTCCTGCCCTGCTTCTGCCCGCTGCTCCGGCAGTCCTGTCCTGCCCTGCTTGTGCTCGCTGCTCCTGCAGCCCCGTCCTGCTCTGTTCTTGCCCACCGCTTCGGGCGTTCCCTCTCTGCTGTGGTTGTCTACCGCATCTGCGGTTCTGTGACCCAGTCTGTACTGGGTCTTAACCTTTCTGTGCTCCAGCCCGTCCTTTCGGCCAGTACCTCCCTGCCTGCATACTCGCCTGTATCCACCCATCTGCATACCTGCCGTGTTTGCTTACATCCACCAGTCTGTGCCAGCCTAACCTGCCTGTTCCTGAGTCCCAGTGTGTACTGGGTCCTATCCCGCCGGTGTTCCTACCTGCTAGTGCCTCCCTGTCTGCACTCTAGCTGTGCTTGCCTGTACCCCTCTGCCTGTATTGTTCCTGAGTCCCAGTGTGTACTGGGTCCTATCCCGCCTGTGTTCCTACCTGCTAGTTCCTCCCTGTCTGCACTCTAGCTGCGCTTGCCTTTACCCGCCTGCCTGCATACCAGTCGTGCCTGCCTATACCCTACAGTCTGTGCGTCAGCCTAACCAGCCTGTTCCAGTAATCCCTGTGTGGGTCAACCCCCGTGTCCGGAGTTTGACCTGGAGTAGCACCTGGTCCCTCTGCCCGGTTTCTCCCTGGTGCACTGGCGTCGTATGCCGTCGTGCCATCTTGGTCGGATCGGCCAGATACTTAGTCACGCCCCTCCAAGCACTCTCCGGTTCATGGTCCAGTGGAACCACAACACCCGCACACGCCAGTCAGTCCGGGCGTGTGCATAACAGCATGCTCAGGCCATGGTTCCCGTTGAGCCCCACGGCCTTCGCTCTCTGAGAAGTTTTCCAGCGAATACATGCATTAAAAATAAATAAATAAATTTTTTTTTTTTTTTTCTCAGCTGAGTTCCAGGCGAATTACGCACCCGTCCAGATGGATCTATCTGCTCTCGTTCCTGCGGATCCGCCACGTTACTATGGGGATCCAAGACAAAGTCGTGCATTTGTGGAGCAATGCATGCTACACTTCAAGTTCTACCCTCTATGTTTTCCCACCGATCGGGTTAAGGTGGCATTCATTATGTCTTACCTGGCGGGTGATGCCTTGGAATGGATCAACCCCCTATATGAAACACAGGATCCGATCCTCCTGGACCTAATGGCCTTCCTGGTGGCCTTTCTAATGGTCTTCGATGATCCTAACCCGGAGGCTCCTGCTGAAGCTTCACCTCCCAATATCCCGGAGCAGCCCCGATGGGTAATGTGTGTGGGTAGCGCAATAGTCCTCCAGCCCAATGAGACTACTGTCCACCCAGAATCTTCACAGGGTGACTACGCTTTCCGGAATACATCTCCCAACCTCAAGAGGCAGTCCAGACGTGCTAGACGTAGAGGCAAGCCGTCACGCCAGGGTCTGTCCTCCCTGAGACCTCCTGACCCCAACCTTGAAGTCCCTACTGAAGCTTCATCTCCCTGTATCCCGGAGAAGCCCCAACGGGTAATGTGCGTGGGTAGTGCTCCGGTTCTCCTGCCCGAAGAGACTTCTGCCCATCCAGACTCCACACAGGAGAACTTCCTGCACCCGGCATCAGATGCTTCACCCACTTTAACCGGTGTGCATGTCCAAGGATGCTCCAAAGCTGTGGTTACCTCTGAGTCTGTGCATCTCTACTACCTGGCGGAGGACCCCCTGTTGCCTCCTGAATCCTCCGGGATACCACTCGATGACAAATGGAGAGAGACTTCTCTACACTCTGTACTCGATACTTTGTCCGCTTCGTCCTGTGAGCCTGACAATCGGTACCCCAAAGTGGTAGTTACCCCCGAGTCTCTACACCCCTCCGACCAGGCGGAGGACCTCCAGTTGTCTCCAGAACCCTTCGGGGTGCTACCTGGTAGCGAAAGGACAGAGACTCTCCTATACTCTGTACCTGATACCTCGCTCGCTTCGTCCAGTGAGTCCAACCTCGTGTACTCCGAAGCAGAGGTTACTCCCGAGTCTCTACACCCCTCCGACCAGGCGGAGGACCTCCAGTTGTCTCCAGAACCCTTCGGGGTGCTACCTGGTAGCGAAAGGACAGAGACTCTCCTTTACTCTGTACCTGATACCTCGCTCGCTTCGTCCAGTGAGTCCAACCTAGTGTACTCTGAAGCAGAGGTTACCCGTGAGTCTCTACACCCTTCTGACCAGGCGGAGGACCGCCAGTTGTCTCCAGAACCCTTCGGGGTGCCACCTGGTGGTGAATGGACAGAGACTTTCCTATACTCGGTACCCGATACCTCGCCTGCTTCGTCCAGTGAGTCCGACCTAGTGTACTCTGAAGCAGACGTTTTCTCTGAGCCTCTGCACTCTTCTGACCCGGCGGAGGACCTCCAGTTGTTTCCTGAATCCTCCGGGGTACCACCAGATAACAAAGAGACAGTGACTTTTCCTCATTATGTACCTGATAACCCGTCTATTTCTTCCTGTGAGCTTGACAAGATGTACCTCGAAGCAGAGATTACCCCCAAGTCTCTGTCCCCCTCCAACCCGGTGAAGGACTTCCAGTTGTCTCCTGTACCCTCTGGGGTGCCACCTGAAAATATGTGGAGAGAGACTTCCTTGTGTGCTGTTCCTGGTACTCCACCCGTTTCGTCTGTTGCTGAGGATGGCTGGATAGGAGGTAGTATCCTAGCTAACCAGATGAGATCAGTTTTTCCTGTGGACAGTGGAAGTGATCTCCTTGAAGTGAACGACTGGTCCTCGAATTCCCTGCGGAAGATTCTGGCAGGCCTGAAGAAGAGGGGGCGTAAGGGGGAGGGTACAGTAACATACCTGGCGGCGTCCTTGCATGGTGGTCCATCTCCCACTGTGCAAGAGCGCGCACTTGATCTCCAGTCCAGAATGTCTCTCTGGCTTCCCTCCATGCTGTCTGTTTGTGTCTGTGTCTGCTGCTTAAGGGCGGCGCCCGATCACTTCCTGATTTTTGTACCTGCTGTGGGTCACACCCCTTGTGCGTCCTCAGCCTATTGCTGTCTGTCACCTGGTATATAGCTCAGCTGCTCCCATCTATTCCTGCCTGAGCATAGTGTTTCATTCAGTGTGTGCTTGCACTCTGAAGGTGCCAGGTCCCGTTCTGTGTTCTCTTGTCTGCCTATCCTGGAGGCTGTATTTCCAGGCCTGTCTGAACCCACTCCTAGCCTGTTCCTCCTGCCTTCTAGGGGCCGATTACCTAGACCCGTTCTTGTATCTTGTCTGACCTGTCTGAACACGCTCCTAGCCTGTTCCTCCCGCCTTCTAGGGGCCGATTACCTAGACCCGCTAATGTATCTTGTCTGTCCTGTCTGAACACGCTCCTTGCCTGTTCGTCCTGCCTCTCTGGGGGCCGTATTCCCAGACCCGCTCCTGTATTCCGCTGCAGTGTCGGTCTCCTCCGTACACTCAGTTCCAGTCTGAACTCTCTCCTATCCTTTACCTGTTTTGCCTCTATGTCCGTTCCCTTCCTTTTTCTGCAGAGTCTGAACTCGTACCTAACTCCTGCTTGTTGTCTCTGTACTCCCGTTTGTGAGTTTGTGGTCCACTCGCTACTTCTCTGCTAGTACCCTGTGGGTGTCTGGCTCTGCCTTTCCCTTCCTGTCTGTTCCGTGTGAACAGAGCCCTGTCCCCCCTACTCAGCCTAGCCTGCTCTGACTCCTTTGCTCACCGCTCCGGCGTTTCTAGCCTGCTCTGACTCCTTTGCTCACCGCTCCGGCGGTTCTAGCCTGCTCTGACTCCTTTGCTCACCGCTCTGGTGGTTCTAGCCTGCTCTGACTCCTTTGCTCACCGCTCCGGCGGTTCTAGTCTGCTCTGACTCCTTTGCTTACCGCTCCGGCGGTTCTAGCCTGCTCTGACTCCTTGCTCACTGCTCCGCAGCCTTGCTCCGCTCTGACCCTTTTGCTCACTGTTCCGGCAGCCTTGCTCCGCTCTGACCCTTTTGCTCACTGCTCCGGCAGTCCTGTCCTGCCCTGCTTCTGCCCGCTGCTCCGGCAGTCCTGTCCTGCCCTGCTTCTGCCCGCTGCTCCGGCAGTCCTGTCCTGCCTTGCTTCTGCCCGCTGATCCGGCAGTCCTGTCCTGCCCTGCTTCTGCCCGCTGCTCCGGCAGTCCTGTCCTGCCCTGCTTCTGCCCGCTGCTCCGGCAGTCCTGTCCTGCCCTGCTTCTGCCCGCTGCTCCGGCAGTCCTGTCCTGCCCTGCTTCTGCCCGCTGCTCCGGCAGTCCTGTCCTGCCCTGCTTCTGCCCGCTGCTCCGGCAGTCCTGTCCTGCCCTGCTTCTGCCCGCTGCTCCGGCAGTCCTGTCCTGCCCTGCTTCTGCCCGCTGCTCCGGCAGTCCTGTCCTGCCCTGCTTGTGCTCGCTGCTCCTGCAGCCCCGTCCTGCTCTGTTCTTGCCCACCGCTTCGGGCGTTCCCTCTCTGCTGTGGTTGTCTACCACATCTGCGGTTCTGTGACCCAGTCTGTACTGGGTCTTAACCTTTCTGTGCTCCAGCCCGTCCTTTTGGCCAGTACCTCCCTGCCTGCATACTCGCCTGTATCCACCCATCTGCATACCTGCCGTGTTTGCTTACATCCACCAGTCTGTGCCAGCCTAACCTGCCTGTTCCTAAGTCCCAGTGTGTACTGGGTCCTATCCCGCCGGTGTTCCTACCTGCTAGTGCCTCCCTGTCTGCACTCTAGCTGTGCTTGCCTGTACCCCTCTGCCTGTATTGTTCCTGAGTCCCAGTGTGTACTGGGTCCTATCCCGCCTGTGTTCCTACCTGCTAGTGCCTCCCTGTCTGCACTCTAGCTGCGCTTGCCTTTACCCGCCTGCCTGCATACCAGTCGTGCCTGCCTATACCCTCCAGTCTGTGCGCCAGCCTAACCAGCCTGTTCCAGTAATCCCTGTGTGGGTCAACCCCCGTGTCCGGAGTTTGACCTGGAGTAGCACCTGGTACCTCTGCCCGGTTTCTCCCTGGTGCACTGGCGTCGTATGCCGTCGTGCCATCTTGGTCGGATCGGCCAGATACTTAGTCACGCCCCTCCAGGCACTCTCCGGTTCATGGTCCAGTGGAACCACAACACCCGCACACGCCAGTCAGTCCGGGCGTGTGCATAACAGTTTCTATATGCAGCTGGAAGAGAGTAATGTATGCTAGTGGAGCTGGGCCCAGGGTAGGGGGAGATGCCGCCTGCGGCTAGTAAGAGGAGAAAGAAGAGAAAGAGCAGGTGGTGCAATGATTTGTATGAACGTTTTGAGTGCTGTATGGAGGTAGAGGATGGTTTGCAGTGGGTGAGGAATTTCAGTAGAGCCTCAGAGTTATACATGGGAGAGGGGAGAAGAGAGGGGTTGATATGGAGAAAGTGCACAGAATGTGTTAAAGGGCGGGCGAGTTGTGAGAAAGAAGTGAAAACAAATAAAAAGCAGATTGATAAGACTAATGCATAATGCAGTACGATTGACCGAGAAGCATGTTTGCATGAATATCTTAAGCACCTTACCTGTCTCCTGCGCTGTCCAACTGCCACTGTATAACTGCACTTTTAACTATTGCACTTAAAATCTATTGCACTCGTGACCCAGCACGCGTGCTATCC
The DNA here is from genome assembly GCF_046119375.1 of Phyllobates terribilis. Classification (NCBI taxonomy): domain Eukaryota; kingdom Metazoa; phylum Chordata; class Amphibia; order Anura; family Dendrobatidae; genus Phyllobates; species Phyllobates terribilis. The sequence continues at coordinate 404,868,864 of NW_027362771.1, forward strand.
CGAGCCAGAGCTGAATATATATGAAATGAGATTAGTCAGGACCGAGCCATAAGTCAATTTTACTTAGTCTTTTGGCGGTTATCCACAGCCTGAGGGGGGAGCAAAAGAATTTATCAGGCCTCTTGTGCTTAAAGTCTCTCACTATAGCAAACAAAGATTATGCTCATTAACAGAGTACTCTACGTTGCCGTCACAGTGTTTTTGTTATTTTTCTGTCAGCCCCAATAGAAATACTAAACACAATCTAAGGTTGAGAGTCATAGATGAAAAAGCTGTCAAGGAAATAATGTCTCTAGTGGTTTGCCTTGTACGCAGAGGTCAATTACCTTCTGTGTATGTTCTGCATGGCTGTGGGGTTTAGTTGGATCCTGTAGAACTCCTCAATGATTCCAGGCGGTCCTTACTGACTCCAGGCGGTCTCCACACTGACTCCAGGCGGTCTCCACACTGACTCCAGGCGGTCTCCTCATTTCTATCTCTTTTCTCACATCTCACTTTCCGCTCGGTGTTCTCACAATCTTCTGTTTTGTGGCCTTTTGCTTCAGATCTATCCTATGGAGAATATGCTTCCCTGTTATATTCTAAGCTTAATATTCAATTCTTTTGTATCTTCATAAACTGACTTTTACGGATATTTGAAAGCCAGGTACAGAAAAGACAACTTATTGTCATTATATTAATTAGATAAAATTCTTACAGTCAATTGATTTTTTTTAAACGTTTTGGTTGGTAGATAAAACAATAAGGAAGCTGACGTGGTGAGATCCAAACCCCCCCCCCCCTACCCTTCCCTATTGTGCCTAAAACAAATCTAATCAAAAAGGGCTACATGGCATTCCTTTGTGGGGGGTGCCCGGATAGGATTCCACTCCGTTTATACAATTCAAAATGAATCCGGCACTCCAAAGTATGATGAAAATGAAAAAATATATATATTTTACATGATCCTCCATTATGCAAAATTTATTTAACGTTTCACAACATAGAGGAAAGCACAACCGTGCTATAGAGAATGCGCTGTGGGAATAGAACGCCTGGCGTTCTTATGTGTTCTGCCGGTACTTCCGGATTGTGACGTCAATCCGGTGCTCTGCGGTCACGTGATGCGCATGTGGACGTGTCATAGGAAGTGACGTGGCTGAGAACATGTGTCACCGGCTGGCGTCATATTGGTAGGGTGGTGGTGTGCTGTAACGTGTCACAGGAATTGACGCGTTGGATAAAAGTGTCCCCACTAGGTGCCATATTGGTGGGGTGGTGATATCCTAAGATGTGTCACAGGAATTGACATCAGGCGCCATATTGGTGGGTAAAAAACATACAATCCTAGTACACATAGTGATACGTTAGGTAAAATGATATTATATTACGGAGTAACATCTCAACACAATAGCTAATATAGGGTATAAGGGAATTAAGTCTCTGGGACCAACACTGCTACATTGGAGAATATTAGCATAAACGGGGAAATTCGAGTAATTAGTTATGATCATAGAGGAAATAAAGAAGCTAAGAAAAAAAGAGAAAATTAAGAAAAAAAATAAATAAAAAAATGGAAAATAAAATGATGGAAATGAAATGAATGTAAGTAAAAAATGGGGGGGGAATGACACAAAAAGTAAAATAATTGAAAAAAATGAACATAATAATGGATTTAAATAAAAATAAATAAAAAATAGAAATAAAAATAAAATAAAAATAAAAAGGAAAAAGAAAAAAGAAAGAAAATAAAATCAAATAAAAATAAAAAAAGTAAATGAAAAATAAAAAATTATATATTAAAAATAAAATAAAATGACAATAATCTACAATTAGAGGGTATCCACAACCCCGATTAACCAAAAGTAGAACAAGGCCCAGGAACCATAGAGAACAAGTAGGGAAAAGAATACCCTTTATACATACATTCCATCCATTTATGTACAAGATACACAAAAGCATACATAAGTTTTATCACACCCTACAGGATAGTTATCCTAAGATTGAAGAATTTCAATCACCATTCTTACCTTGTTTCCGGCAACCTACAAACCTCCGTGATAGATTGATATGGGCAGATGTTGGCTCTAGAAAAATACTCCCAAGCCAGACATTTCTTAAAACCCCCAAGAAGGGAACATTCCCTTGCTTGCATTGCCCACAGTGTGGTAATGTTCAGAAGGGTCACAAATTCTTTCACCCCCACACATGAGAGGCCATTGACTTGAAAGGTTTCTTCACATGTGACTCTTGTTTTGTTATCTATGCCATTAAATGTCCATGCGGTCTCGTATATGTGGGGGAGACGACCAAGCACATATGGGACCCCACGTCATTTTTTTTTTGCGGCAAACGCAGGAGAATTTTCCCACGCTGTCAGTGACGTGCATGAGGTGAGCTGAGTTCATTGGACATGAACTCGGCTCATCTGGATGCCGTCACAGTGAGAAACTGAGGAGCGCAAGCATGCCTGCTCTTCTCAGTGTCTGCGGCGTGGCAAGCTGGAAGGCAGCTTTCTGCTGCGATCCAGCCTGTCATGTGAATGTAGCAGAGCTGGAGCCGTCCTGGGAACCATGGAAAGGTAAGGATGAGGTTGGTTTAATATTTTAATTTTATTGCAGGAGATCGTTGGCTTCAGCTGGAATGGGCATGATGGTAAGTATGGTTTAATTTAGAACATTAAAGAATTGTGTGTTTATTTCAATTAAAGGACTTTATTCTGGGTGTTTGTGTTTTTTTTATTTTGACTATGGGGTTAGTAATGGGGGTGTCTTATAGACGCCTCTCCATTACTAACCTGGGCTTGATGTCATCTGGCATTATAAGCTGACATCAACCCCAGTCCTATTACATCACTGCCACCGCTACAGGGCAGTGGGAAGAGTGAGGCTAAGTGCCAGAATTGGCGCATCCTATGGATGCGCCATTTCTGGGGCGGCTGATGGCTGGTGTTTCTAGCCTGGGAGGGGGCTAATATTTATGGCACCCTTCCTGGGCTATTAATATCAGCCCCCAGCTGTCTGCCTAGCCTTTGCTAGCTATTAAAATAGGGGGGACCCCACGTCATCTATTTTTTTGGGTCCCCCATTTTAATAGCTAGTAAAGGCTAGGTATTAAGCTGGGGGCTGATATTAGTAGCCTGGGAAGCTCTGTGGGTATTACCCCATTCCCAGGCTTCAAACATCTGCCCCAGCCATCTGCTTAACTTCCGCTAGAGACGAAAATTACGGGGAACCCCACGCCAATTTTTTTTTTAGTAAATCGTTTATTTTAACACTAAATGACAAGTAGAGTAATCAACACTATCACTGTACTTATTATATATGTGACTGACATGTTTCTATCTATCTAATCTATGTGTGATGCTCTATTCTTTCTGTTCTAAATTGTCGGGTACCGGTGTATGCCGCTGCTGAATTGCCGGCTTTTCATGTTTCACTGTGAGCACTGCTCCCATCGATTTGGGCAACCACTGTAATGCCACAACCACCATGGCTGTGGCATTACAGTGAGTGGCAGACAATCCCTGCATGATGTGAAAAAATCCAGTTACGCTTTTGGTGCATGAACAGTTATCGAACATAACCTCGAACAGCCGAATTTTTTGCAAATCGTTTGCGTTCGTCTAACGACTCGAACACCGCCCAAAGCAGCTCGAATTTGAGATTGGCGAACAGTTCTAGTTGAACAACGCTCATCTCTACTTAACAGGGATTATGAAATTCTGAGTTTTATCTAAATATTCTTATTTTTTTCTCTCACCTTTTCTAGAGTGCTGCATCAATTGACTTCCATGCTCCTACGTCCACAGACCAGTATGGTAATATAATTTTTCAATATACCATTTTTATTTTTATTTTTAATATTATTTTTTGTCTTATTTTTATTGTAATTTTATTTTATTTTTATTATTATAGAATTTTTTATTTTTCATTTACTTTTACTATTATTTTTATTTTCATTTGATTTTTTCTTTTTTCTTTTTCCTTTTATTTTAATTAAATTTTATTTTTATTTCTATTTTTTTTATTTATTAATATTTTTATTCAAATTCATTATTATGTTCATTTTTTTCAATTATTTTACTTTTTATTTCATTCCCCCCCTTTTTTTACTCACATTCATTTCATTTCCATCATTTTATTTTCCATTTTCTTCATTTTTTTATTTATTTTTTTCTTAATTTTCTCTTTTTTTCTTAGCTTCTTTATTTCCTCTATGATCATAACTAATTACTCGAATTTCCCCAGTTATGCTAATATTCTCCAATGTAGCTGTGTTGGTCTCAGAGACTTAATTCCCTTATCCCCTGTATTAGCTATTGTATTGGGATATTACCCTGTAATATAATATCTCTTTACCTAACGTATCACTATGTGTACTAGGATTGCATGTTTTTTACCCCCCAATGTGGCGCCTGATCGCGACACTTTTTAACCCGACATGTCACTTCCTGTGACACATCTCAGTATATCACCACCCCACCAATATGGTGCCTAGTGGGGAAATTTTTATCCAACGCGTCACTTCCTGTGACACGTTACAACACACCACCACCCCACCAATATGGTGCCAGCCGGCGACACATGCTCTCAGCCATGTCACTTCCTATGACACGTCCACATGCGCATCATGTGATTGCAGAGCACCGGATTGACGTCACAATCCTGAAGTACCGGCAGAACACATAAGAACGCCCGGCGTTCTATTTGCACAGCGCATTCTCTATAGCACGGTTGTGCTTTCCTCTATGTTGCGCCATTGAACCTACGCCCCTCCTCCACGTGGTCTTGGTGAGTACTGCATATTTATTAGGGTCTCCCTCATATATTTTAGTTTGCACAGAGATAGTGATTCATGGTATTCCCCTTTTCTTTGCAGCTTTGATTGACTATCCACATATCAATTGGGCAGCATCCTGGTAATAATGAGATGTATCTTCTGTATTTTCTGTCTCTTATATCTCGTATGTGATGTTGTATGCCTGTTAATCACATCTAATAAATTCAGCCACTTTGCTTTTTATAGACTATTTGCTCACACTTGCTAAAACTGGAAAGATGTACTATGGACTTACCATATTAAATCCAATTTTTTGCTCAATTAATTGTAATACTATGAACATTGAGAATATATTGTACTTTCATATTATAATTTGTTGTTCAATTTACAGTTCTGGTGATAGCCAAATTGGGCCGAAAAGTTAAATAAATTTTGCATAAAACAGATGTAGCCCCAGATTTCAAAATGCAAGCTGTATACATTGCTAAATAAATATCTTAGACCTGATAAGACTGGTGTATTAACTTTGAAAATCCTTGTCAGAATGGCACTTCATGAAAGTTTAACTCCATCTCCACCCAAATAGACTGACTGACAGCTCCTCAGTGTACTTACTCCTGCTTCTACTGAGATCTTACACTGCTTAGTGAAAACTGCAGCTGTCAGTCAGGATGGGTAGAGATCAAATACATTTGGTATGATGTGCTATTTCAGTGTATAGCAGGACTCATAAAATGTTCGTCCGATCAGCAGAACTACTTCAAGAAAAAAGGGGGGAGTTAGTCACATCCAAATAAAATATTCAAGCTTTATTTTGTATGGCTTTTTAAGATATTATTTGGATGTGCCTACCTCCCCCATTTTTCTTGATGTTTTCCTGCGACTCAGCAGTATTGGAATTGCACCCACTGTCGCAGAGTGCATCTTCTTACAGTCACCACTGTACTTACGAGAGCTTCAATCAGCAAGATATCTTGAGTAAACAGTATTTACTTCATACTGGTTAAACATGAGATACAATTCAGTGTCACACAGTCCGTGTGCTGCTGACATAACACATACAGGAAAAAAAAACACAGGAAGTAAAAACAACCAACAATTGAGAGCTTTCCTCCCCCATTACAGCAAGCATATAACTATACACACTATCGCCATCTGCTGTCTGGTTAGTATAAAGTCCTCCTTTCACTTATAATAAGTCCTAATCTGTTGTATATACCAACACCCACAACGATAAAGACAGGCATTCATTGATTGAGTACGGCGAGATCTTTCTACTTTCCTCAGAACAGCAGGACTACAGAGACATTCAGATATGAATTTTCAAAGTCAAAACTCAAGTCTTTTCAGGCCTAATAGATCTATTTAACAGTGTGAATAGTTTGTATTGTGAAATCTTGTGATAGATCTGCTGAAATCGTAGGTCATACATAAGATTATCATGACCTCTAAATTTAAAGAAAACCTGTCCCTAGGTTTCACAATGCCAACTGCATACATTATTAAACAGATCTCACAGGTTTGAGGAGACTGTTGTACTTTCATTGAAAATACATGTATGAATTTGGGAATTTTCAGTCAACCCCAGTAGTGTCCGGTGGTTCTCACTAAGTTGACATAGAAATAATTAAGTACAGGGACTAAGATGTCGTTTCATGTACCATCTGAATATGTGTTAGATAATCATAGATGCAAGAGCTGTCAGGCAGCAATGCTCTTTTAATATCAATAAGAAGATTATAGAGCTATTGTAACATGGATTTTCAAAATGGGTACACTAGCCTCATCAGGTCTAAGATAGTTATGTGCTAATGCATGTATTTTGTATAGAGTCACCTGTCCTTAGATCTTCTTTAGACTGGCCTTCTCAGATAAAAAACAAAGTGCTATAGTAAAGAGATCATCACTGTGAGTACTATAATGAAAAAATGGCTTTTTTTTTCACTTCACAGTTGTACATTTGTATGCTTCAAATACGCTCAGTCTAAGTGCATAAAATGCATACAAGTTATACACCGCATATCCAAATGATAATATAAATGCTTCTATACTAGGTAAAGAAAATATGTCAATAAAATAATATTTGCTTAAGCAAAATATTTCCACTAACCAAATGAATACAGATTGCTGGAAAATTGACAATAACTCGTGGTCCCGAGTATCTATTAAAATTGAATTTTTATGCAAATTGGCACAAAACCATAACAACATTCAGCAATTATCTTACAGGTTAGACAATAAAAAGTCATGTCAGAGTGATTTCTGTGTTATAGTACAGCTTATAAACTGAATGAGTTTGGTTAAGAAATAAGCATTGGTAAGTTTAATAAAAGCAACTCCTGCTGCGTGAATCAAGGTTAACATAAAGTACCGACAGGCTCCTTCATTATAAAAAGTTATGTTGTGCTTTGAAACATTGCATAATTCCTGATAAACATAAAGAAATGGGCCAGAGAAGAAGAGCCCAGGCACAGGGAGAGAAGTCTGCAAGGTGGCTCCCTCCAGCTTCTCACCTCTTGGCTTAGCTTCATTGATAGGTCTCTTACTGTATGCAAATAGGAGAAATGTCAATCAAGGCGATCTGGCCAGTAAACAACAGAAAGGCATCAATCAGTAGACTGCTTTTTCCATGCCATGCCATGCGTCCTATTTCATTGCTCTTCTAATTTCTAAATGGATTTACAATTTACATCTTCACAGTTTATTGGTGCAATCAGCCCTTGGGTTCATTCACGCAACAATATTTTCAATCCTATACCATGGTAATGGGGCAGTACAGGTAAGTGATTTTTATCACTGTCCAAATCAGTGGGTGAAAAAAATTGCAGCATGCACTGTAAATCGGATGAGACCCATTTAAGTCTATGGGTGTTTAAAGCGCACCTGTCAGCAGGATTGTGCTCAGTAAACTACATACACTGTCAGGTTGGCGACATTACACTGATTAATAGGATGCCTTGGTTGATGAAATCCGCCCTGTGCTTCTTGATTAATTTTCACTTTCAGTTTGGAGGTAATGATATGCTTGTGCTTCGGTGCGGCCTGTGGGGGGCGCTCTATCTGGTGCTCTACTTATATATTCATCTGTATGCTCTTATGACAGCTCACTATGCCTTCACTGACCTGCCTCCTATTTTACCTAGCCCCGCACTACTAGATGCATTATGTAAAATAGGAGGCAGTTCAGTGAAGACACAGGGAGCTGTCATAAGAGCATACAGATGAATATATAAGCAGAGCGTCAGATAAAGCGCCCCCCACAGGCCACCCCGAAGCACGAGCATATAATTATCTCCAATCTGAAAGTGAAGATTAAACAAGAAGCACAGGACGGATTTCATCAACCAAGGTATCCTATTAATCAGTGTAAAGTCGCTCACCTGACAGTGTATGTAGTTTACTGAGCACAATCCGGATGACAGGTGCGCTTTAAGACAATCGGATTCCATATGGAGCCACAGTATAGCATTTGATATTTACAAATACATTGTAGTTCTATAGTATAGGAAACTGTAAATGGTTTTGTAAATGATTAATAGCTGCTGATGTAAAAAAAATAGGTTGTATAGGAATGACAAGTGAGAAAAAATTCTTCCACTTTTCTGGTTAGCACCTCCAGCACTCTCCCCTGATCTTTGTTGACATGACTATAGTGGTGATGCCATATCGGGAGAACCTGTCCATTGCAACGAGGCTCAGTCACCTTGACATTATTCATGCTGTAGATGTGACATCACTGCAGCAGCCATGCCACCAAAGGCCATGGGGAGAAGTAGCCCTAAAGTGGCAGTTGATAAGTAAGGCTAATTTTCTCATCGTCTTTGATTTTCCAGCCTTTGGGCCATTGAACTGTGAGAATTGATGACCCCTTTAACCACTTTGAGGCATGGGTTGTGCTCATTAGCTGGGACAATCTTTTATTTTGAATACAAAATCTGAATGGCTAATCTAGCATTGGACTGGAAGTAATATAATAATAATATAGTAATATCATATTACTTTAGGTCCATTACTAAACTCAACTCTCATCTCTTTATTCTAAGCAGATCAAAGTACATTTCTAAGGTGTTTCACACTGTTTCATTATATGATGGCAAGTATTTATGTTGTCTTGTATTTTTATATTTGTTCATTGTTTCTATTTGGTAGGCACATCACCCTCTTGAAATTAAGAGACTGAGCTCAAATATGTTATATGTTTTAAAACTGCATGATTTTATTATAATCGGTGGAATTTCCTATACTTCATGCTATCTGATTTTGGTGCAAGCACTCTGTAGATACTCTATTAAGGCCATCACTTGTGACAATCTGCTATCACATTTGAGGTTCTCTTTTGGTATAAAGTGGGTGAAAGACTGTAAGTATTGAAAACGTCACCAATTTTTAAAGGTAATATATTTCTCAAGGTGCTATTGACATGAAATTCTCACTAGATTTTGGTAACTATCCATCCAATTCACACTGGCAAATCAATCAAATAGTAGATGTCCATAAATTATGTGTAATAATTAGTGATGATCGAGTATGCCTCATTAACCCTTTCGGCGAGCACGCTCGGATGCTCGCCTAGTATTTTGGCATGCTCAGCGTTTCATTCATTGTCACCGCGCCTGCATGTGTCACGGCTGTTAGCTGTGACACATGCAGAGATAGCCTAGTACTCACTATGCCACTTCAAACAATCTAAAAAGTTAGGCGTTTTGATTTCTAGAGTGCCGTAAGAGAGCAAGTTACAAATTTTAAGAAGCCAGCTGTTCATACAGCTTTGGGACATAATCATCCCGCCATCTAGCAGCTTTATTTTCTTTCTCTGAAATCATTTGAGTGTTTCCCTGGCTGCGTGTTTGGGATCACTGTCTTGCTGAAATGCCAACCCTTTTTTCATCTTCATCATCCTGGTAGATGACAGCAGATTTTTTTTCAAGAATGTCTCGGTACATTTACCCATATATCTTTCTTTCAATTGTATGAAGTTTGCCAGTGCCGTATGTTGAAAAACAGGCCCACATCATGCCGTTTCCACCTCCAAATTTCACTGTTGGTATGGTGTTTTGGAGTGATATGAAGTGCCTTTTGGCCTCCAAACATGGTGTTCATTATGGTATTCAAAGAGTTCAATTTTGGTCTCATCTGTCCAGAATATATTCTCCCAGTGTTTTCACAGACTTGTCTAAAGGTTTTTGAGCAAACTTTAAAAGCACTTGAACATGCTTTTTACTCAGCAATGAAGTCTTGCGTAGTGAGCGTGCATGCAGACCATAGAGGTTGAGTGCATTACTTATTGTTTTCTTTGAAACAATTATACCTGCTGATTCCATGTCATTCTGTATCTCTCCAGAGGTGGTCCGTGGATCTTGGACAACTCTTCTGAAATTTCTTTTCACTCCTCTATTTGAAATCTTGCTGGGAGCACCTGGTCATGGCAGGTTTATTATGAAATGATGTTCTTTCCACTTCCAGATTATGACCTTAACAGTGCTCATTGGAACTTTCTGCAGCTTAGAAATTTTTTTGTATCAAACACCATCAGTATATTTTGCAACAATAAGGTTGCAACGGTCTTAAGACAGCTCATTGGTTTTATCCATCATGAGATGTTTCTTTTGTGGCACCTAGTTGATGAGACACTATTTATAGGCCATAAATTGAACCAGCTGATATTTTTCACAAAGAGGCAGGATTGCTTTCTAATCACTGATAAATTTCATCTGGTGTCATGACTTTCCATGGCTTTTTGCACCTCACCTTCTTCATTTATTCAATACTTTTTTCTTGTATCATTTCTCATTATTACACATAACTTATGGATATCTATGGTTTAATTCCTTTGCCTGTGTGGATTGGATTGGTTGTTACTGACATCTGGTGAGAATTTCATGTCAATAGCACCTTTAGAAATATATATAATTAGAAAATAGGTAACGTGTTCAATACTTATTTCACTCGCTGTATCTTTCGGCCATTGTGGATCCTGTCCAGCAGGTGACCATGATAGAGCAGAAAAGTTAGGAGACTGCAAAACTAAACTATACAGTACAAACACAAAGGTGTTTTTGAATTTCTTACCACAGTTGCACAACTACTGAATTTGATGACCTATCACTCTATTTCTTACCATCTACAAAAACAACTACACTTAGAGAAAGTCTGCTTTTTGCTTCTGTTGTTTCCCTCTCATCAAGGTTCCACTATATAGCAAAGATACACTTTATTATAATTTTTTGTTATTTATCCTATTGACATTAAATAATTATTGTCAGATTTTATTGGTTCCCTTTATAGTTTCATAAGTAGTAAATTTTATTTTACTTCTATAAGCTGTTAATGGGCGATTCAATTATAAATGTAGCATTTTGTAGCCCTCTAAACAAATAATAATTTATACCTGAGTTCAATTACAAAAAAATTCTACCTATTTTGCTAGTCCTGTACTGATCAATTCATCAATTCTTTGTCTCTTACTGGTATTGAACTGTAGTGATGACAAGTTGTTGCTACACCTAACTGTTGTTTCCAAGAACTAGGATAAGTGGTGATGCTAGGATGCATAATATCAATATAGCTTGTAATTGGATGATGTTAAAGTTTTTGTGTATGAAGTTCTGACATTATCCTCCAGGGTATGTGATATCTTGGTACTTTTCAATCTTTGCTGACCTCTGGTCCTTTCATCTTCTATGCAACTATCGGAGAAAGCAAAGTTCTGTACTTGGCTTTTTCCAGCAGTTTTATAGAGCCGAAGCAGAGGTATACATGATCTACTTCTTGTAGCGCCGGCGTCCCTGCCCTCTGCTAGGCAGGGACGCTGTTCCCCTCACCCCTCTGCTTTGAGCCCGTCGTCCTCCTTCCGCTCTGCTGGCAGCGCGCGCTCCTTCCCGGCCACTGTGCATAGGGCACGCGCGCGCTCCCTCCCTCTTAAAGGGGCCGCGCGCGCCGTCCTAAGGAGTCCCCGGACAGTGGCCGGAGGACTTCACCATATATAAGGCACCTCCTCCAAAATGGAGGTGCCCGAGCAATGTTGTTGCACTGTTCACTACTCTGCTTCAGCCCTCAGGTCCCGTTGCCAGATTCCTGACAGTTTGCTGTCTGATTCCTGCCTGATTTCCTGCTTACCTGCCTGCTAGCCTGAGGTCCGACGGTCTGCCTACTGACTCCTGTCAGTCTGTCTAAGGACCAGCTTGCCCGCTCACCTGGGAGCGCTCCTCTGATACCTGCCTGCTAGCCTGAGGTCCGACGGTCTGCCCTCTAACTCCTGTCAGTCTGTCTATGGACCAGCTTGCCCGCTCACCTGGGAGCGCACATCTGCTACCTGCCTGCTAGCCTACCTGGAGGCTCCGCCGTCACGTGCTGTGACCACCTGCCATTCCAGAGACTCCTGCCCGCTCACCTGGGAGCGCACACCTGCTACCTGCCTGCTAGCCTACCTGGAGGCTCCGCCGTCACGTGCTGTGACCACCTGCCATTCCAGAGACTCCTGCCCGCTCACCTTGGAGCGCACACCTGTTACCTGCCTGCTAGCCTACCTGGAGGCTCCGCCGTCACGTGCTGTGACCACCTGCCATTCCAGAGACTCTCGCTTGCTCACCTGGGAGCTCACATCTACCGTCTGCCTGCTAGCCTACCTGGAGGCTCTGCCATCACAGGTCGTACCTACCCTTTACCCAGAGATTGCCCCGGTCACTTGCCGCGATCTCCTGCCCGTTCATCCAGAGACTGCCCCGGTCACTTGCCGTGACCTCCTGCCCGTTCATCCAGAGACTGCCCCGGTCACTTGCCGTGACCTCCAGCCCGTTCACTCAGAGACTGTCTTGGTCACCTGCTGTGACTGCCTGCTCGTCTTCCCTGGTCGCCACCCGCTCACTTAAAAGGACCGCCCCCTTGTATAGTAGCTCAGAGGTTCCGCCTCCCAGACCCGTTACAGTTTGCTCGGGCCATGGAACCCGGTGGCACCCAAGCTCCCTCACTCTCGGACCTGTGTCATGAACTGTCCCGTCAGAGGTCCCAAAAGGAGTCCATCCTGGGTCACCTGCGGAATGTCAATACTCGCCTGGACACTCTGACTGCTCCACCAGCAACCACCGCCAGAGCCATGACTCGCAATCCGGCAGCTCCGCTGCCCACCAATACTATGGTATCCTACCCCGGACCCCGGCTTTCTGCACCTCCTCGCTTCGGAGGCGACTCCGCTCAGGCTCGGGGCTTTATAAATCAGTGCACCCTGCACTTTGAACTCCTGTCCCACCAGTTTAACTCCGACAGGGCAAAAATTGCCTTCATCATGTCCCATCTCACCGGGGAGGCCCTGGCCTGGCTAAATCCTCTATGGGAGAGAGGAGACCCCCTGGTGTCCGACTTGCCTGCCTTTCTCACGGCTTTCCGGAAAGTCTTCGACGAACCTGGACGGAAGACCTCATCCGCATCATCTCTGCTACGCCTCCGTCAGGGAAGTCTCACCGTGGGCCAATATGCCATACGGTTCCGTACCCTTGCCTCGGAGCTGGCCTGGGATAACGACGCTCTGGTATCTGTCTTCTGGGAGGGTCTGTCCGGCTGTATCAAAGATGAACTTGCCGGTCGAGACATTCCTACCACTCTCGATGACCTAATAACTCTTGCCACCCGGATTGACCTACGGTTCCAGGAGCGTGCCAAAGAAGTCACCCGTGAGAGGAGGTTTCCACGTCTAGCTCCTACTTTTCAGAAATCCGTCACTCCCTCCGTTTCTCCCCAGGTACACTCTCCTGAGCCTATGCAGGTCAACCAGACCAAGATCGTCAAAACCCGTCAGGACTTACGCCGTGCCGAGGGGAGCTGCTTCTACCGTGGCAGTAAGGAGCACCGGATCCGTACCTGCCCGGAGAGGTCGGGAAACGCCTGTGTCTAGGTTCGCTCAGAGAGGTCGACCTAGACAAGAATAAATCCTCTCCATCTCTGCTGCTGTCAGTCTCAATTATCTGCGGGGAGAATCGTTATTTCGAACTAGCCCAACTTGACTCTGGAGCTGCCGGGAATCTTATTTCACAGGCTCTGGTAGAAAAATACTGCATTCCCACCAAACCTCTGGCTATACCATTATCTGTCGCTGCTGTGGATGGGGGCCTCTTACCACGTCCCATCCAACTCATCACCGAATCCGTAACTCTGCAGGTGGGAATGCAGCATTCTGAGAGCATCTCTTTTCATGTTCTGCCTGGACTCTCTCACGCCCTCTTACTAGGTCTACCTTGGCTCCAATGACATGCACCCGTGCTTGACTGGCAGACCGGAGAAGTCCTTCGCTGGGGACAGGACTGTCATAAGACTTGTTTGGTTCCTGTTCATCCCGCCCGTCCTTCTCCTACCCCAACTAATCTACCTGGACTTCCGATTCCCTATTGGTCATTTGCTGATGTCTTTAATAAAAAGGAGGCAGAGACTTTACCCCCTCATAGACCATACGACTGTCCTATCGACCTGTTAACCGGTACTACGCCTCCCCGTGGGCGTATTTACCCATTGTCCGCTGCTGAGACCCGGTCGATGTCCGAATATATTGAGGAGAATTTGGCCAGGGGATTCATCCGGAAATCTACCTCCCCGGCGGGAGCAGACTTCTTTTTCGTAAAAAAGAAGGACGGCTCTCTCCGTCCCTGTATAGACTATAGAGGCCTTAACCAGATCACGGTGAAGAATAAGTACCCCCTTCCGCTCATTCCAGAATTATTTGATCGTCTAAGGGGGGCTAGAATCTTCACCAAACTGGACCTCCGTGGGGCGTACAACCTGGTCCGTATCCGTCAAGGGGATGAATGGAAGACTGCATTCAACACCCGGGACGGCCACTATGAATATCTGGTAATGCCCTTTGGTCTCTGTAACGCTCCTGCCGTCTTTCAAGAGTTGGTCAATGACATCTTCCGGGATCTTCTCTACTCCTGCGTAGTGGTGTACCTGGACGACATCTTGGTCTTCTCTCCGGATCTCCAGACTCACCGGAGAGACGTTCGTCAGGTCCTGCTCAGGCTCAGGCAGAATCACCTCTTCGAGAAATATGAGAAGTGCCTCTTTGAGCAGACCTCGCTTCCGTTTTTAGGCTACATTATTTCTCAGACCGGCCTTCGAATGGATCCAGAGAAACTGTCTGCCATCGAGAAATGGCCCCGACCGGAGGGGTTGAAGGCCATTCAGCGGTTCCTGGGCTTCGCCAACTACTACCGCCTCTTCATACCGCACTTCTCTTCCCGGACTGCCCCAATTTCCGCGCTCACCCGTAAGGGCACTAATCCCAGAGAGTGGCCACCCGAAGCAGAGGAGGCCTTTCTTTCCTTAAAACAGGCCTTCTCTTCCGCCCCGGTGCTGCATCGCCCAGATGGCAACAAGCAGTTCTTCCTGGAGGTTGACGCCTCCTCCTCTGGAGCCGGAGCGGTACTTACCCAAAAATCATCTTCCGGGAGAATGGTAACTTGTGGCTTCTTCTCCAAACTCTTCTCCTCTTCTGAGCGCAACTATTCCATAGGAGATCGAGAGTTATTGGCCATCAAGCTGGCATTGGAGGAGTGGCGTTACCTGCTCGAAGGGGCTCTTCACCCGGTAATAATTTACACTGACCACAAGAACTTGGCTTACCTCCAGCATGCCCAGAGACTTAACCCGCGCCAAGCTCGGTGGTCCTTGTTTTTTGCTCGCTTTGATTTTATTCTTCATTTTCGCCCGGCTGACAAAAACATCAAGGCGGACGCCTTGTCCCGATCCTTTCTGGTGTCTGATCTCGAGGAGGAACCGAAACACATCATCGATCCCGCCAGAGTAATGCAGGTGGCTCCCGTGAGTCTAAATCTTCTCCCTCCCGGTAAGACGTTCGTATCAGTACCTGATCGGGAGAAGATCCTACACTGGGGTCACTCGTCTAAACTAGCTGGCCACGCCGGTCAGAAAAAGACCCTCCAGCTTATTACCCGGCACTACTGGTGGCCTACCCTGCACAAGGACGTAATAGACTTTGTTTCTGCCTGTGTGTCCTGCGCCCGCAACAAGGTTCCGAGACATCTGCCAGCCGGTCACCTCCTTCCGCTCCCAGTACCTGCTGCCCCCTGGCAGCATATAGCAATGGACTTTATAACTGATCTCCCCATCTCTGCCGGTTGTACGGTCATTTGGGTGGTCGCTGACCGCTTTTCCAAGATGGCTCATTTCGTTCCCCTGCCAGGCCTCCCGTCTGCACCCGAGCTGGCTAAAGACTTTATCCGCCACATCTTCCGTCTTCATGGCCTGCCCCTCCACATCGTGTCGGATCGTGGGGTACAGTTCACCTCACGCTTCTGGAGAGCCACTTGTAAACTGCTAGACGTCACCCTGGACTTCTCCTCCGCTTACCACCCACAGTCAAATGGTCAAGTGGAGCGGATCAATCAGAACCTGACCAGTTACCTCCGGCACTTCGTTAATGCCCACCATTCAGACTGGGTGGATCTCCTGCCATGGGCCGAATTTTCTTACAACAATCACGAGAGCGAATCTTCCTCCAAATCCCCGTTTTTTGTTGTCTTCGGTCAGCATCCTCGGATCCCATTTCCCGTCTCCACCTCGGTGGACAATCCGGCTGCGGAATCTCTTGTTAACAAATTTTCCTCCATATGGGAGAGTACCCGATCCGCACTCCTTCTGTCATCCGAGCGTATGAAAAGACATGCTGACAAAAAACGTCTGGATCCTCCTCAATTCCGTCCAGGGGATAAGGTCTGGCTCTCGTCCAAGTATGTCCGGCTCAAGATTCCTTCCTATAAGTTAGGGCCTCGGTTCATCGGTCCTCTGGAGGTCATCAGTCAGATCAACCCGGTGGCCTATAAATTGAAACTCCCGGCCAACTTGCGGATCCCTAACTCCTTCCATGTATCTCTCCTCAAACCTGTGGTACTTAACTCTTTTTCCAAGTCTACAGGTACGCCTACTCCTCCGGTTTCCGCTGAAAACGAATTTGAGGTAGAGAACATTCTGGCCACCAAAAGGGTAAGAGGGAAGACCTTTTTTCTAGTAGATTGGAAGGGGTTTGGTCCTGAAGAGAGAACGTGGGAGTCCCGGGAGAACATCCATGCCCCTCTCATCCTAGCTAAATTTCTCTCTGGCCTAAAAAAGGGGGGGCCTAAAGGGGGGGGTACTGTAGCGCCGGCATCCCTGCCCTCTGCTAGGCAGGGACGCTGTTCCCCTCACCCCTCTGCTCCGAGCCCGGCGTCCTCCTTCCGCTCTGCTGGCAGCGCGCGCTCCTTCCCGGCCACTGTGCTTAGGGCGCGCGCGCGCTCCCTCCCTCTTAAAGGGGCCGCGCGCGCCGTCCTAAGGAGTCCCCGGCCAGTGGCCGGAGGACTTCACCATATATAAGGCACCTCCTCCAAAATGGAGGTGCCCGAGCAATGTTGTTGCACTGTTCACTACTCTGCTTCAGCCCTCAGGTCCCGTTGCCAGTTACCTGCCAGATTCCTGCCAGTTTGCTGTCTGATTCCTGCCTGATTTTCTGCTTACCTGCCTGCTAGCCTGAGGTCCGACGGTCTGCCTACCGACTCCTGTCAGTCTGTCTAAGGACCAGCTTGCCCGCTCACCTGGGAGCGCTCCTCTGATACCTGCCTGCTAGCCTGAGGTCCGACGGTCTGCCCTCCAACTCCTGTCAGTCTGTCTATGGACTAGCTTGCCCGCTCACCTGGGAGCGCACATCTGCTACCTGCCTGCTAGCCTACCTGAAGGCTCCGCCGTCACGTGCTGTGACCACCTGCCATTCCAGAGACTCCTGCCCGCTCACCTGGGAGTGCACACCTGCTACCTGCCTGCTAGCCTACCTGGAGGCTCCGCCGTCACGTGCTGTGACCACCTGCCATTCCAGAGACTCCTGCCCGCTCACCTGGGAGCGCACACCTTTTACCTGCCTGCTAGCCTACCTGGAGGCTCTGCCATCACAGGTCGTACCTACCCTTTACCCAGAGACTGCCCCGGTCACTTGCCGCGATCTCCTGCCCGTTCATCCAGAGACTTCCCCGGTCACTTGCCGTGACCTCCTGCCCGTTCATCCAGAGACTGCCCCGGTCACTTGCCGTGACCTCCAGCCCGTTCACTCAGAGACTGTCCCGGTCACCTGCTGTGACTGCCTGCCCGTCTTCCCTGGTCGCCACCCGCTCCCTTACAAG
This sequence comes from Phyllobates terribilis, assembly GCF_046119375.1. Taxonomy (NCBI): domain Eukaryota; kingdom Metazoa; phylum Chordata; class Amphibia; order Anura; family Dendrobatidae; genus Phyllobates; species Phyllobates terribilis. The sequence goes on from NW_027362771.1 coordinate 404,886,776, forward strand.
GACCGCCCCCTTGTATTGTAGCTCAGAGATTCCGCCTCCCAGACCCGTTACACTTCTGCTCCAATTAAACCAGGCCCTTCAGAGCTCTGTTCTTGGGAATGATGATAGTATTAGTGGTTGAGCCCCCAGTGGTCCATACGTTATCCTCTATTCTATGGGACATGGTACAAACCTTTAAAGAGGTTGGTCAATATATGTTCTTGATGCTGCTGGTGAAGGAGCATGTGACCAGACCAGTTCATTATCCTCCTCCAATTGTAAAACACCTCACAAGGGAAATCTATTTTTCAATTGGAGATGGCCGATTGACTGGTCTGCTCTTGTCACAAGCTTCTTCATCAGCAGCCATTTTCTGGACAGTAGTGATGTGTAGTTTGTGAGGAACATCCATTTCAAAAGATCAGCAGACCCGCCCTGTGGCAAGTATATACCACTGGAATATGCGAGTCCTGGATGAAGCATAATTAGACACGAAACAGCTGTATCTCCGACTATATGTCTTCACTTTGTATTACTATATGACCTTGAAATAATAATGCACAAAATAGTGCCTTTCATTTTCCTTCTATTTTTGCAATTGTTGTAGTTTGTGAGGAAAGCTGCCCTTGCAAGAGAAAGTGACCAACACCTTTAAATTAAAATCTGTATTGAAGCCGCATGAAATCTACTTTTTCTAGTCAGTGTGGTATTCAGAATATTATGATAAACTTAACTAATATAGGCATGCTATGTGGTACATTGTAAGACTGGCAGTGTTAAGTGAGTGGTGACAATTACCAACAATGATTATGAGACTTGCAATAATAAGTCAGTGTTCAGCCCAATAACTGTTCTGTGCATTTTGCACAATAATTACACAGTTGCTGCAGTGCAACCATTCCACAATGTTATAATTAGTATGTAATTAACTAAAGTATGTGTTTCAATATGACAGACATATTTATACAGGATTCTAGACAAGAGAAAAGTCATTAGAACAGCTTTTTATAATGATTCAAAAATATGAGCAGTAATAGCAATCCACCCATCAAGCTCCGTTACCTACTGCAGAAAGGTATCTCAGTGAATAAATGCTATAACAAATATTGTATTTATTGAAAACTTTAAAAAAAATCACATTGTTATTATAACTTTCTTGTGAAGAAAATCAAGAATGATCTGCTATAATGGCTGCTAATTAGTTCTGGTCCAGATAACATAACCAATAAATTTTCCTTAAGAAATATAAAATATTCTAAAATTAATCTACATTAAATAATTTAAATATTGTAATAAAGACAAAATAATTTGTTAATTTGTTAATATTGGTATGCTGTAATTTTTATATTAGGCAGTTGTGCAGTCTTAAATTAATACAGTATACCAATTAAAGGGAATGTTTGATTGCTACATTTCCACTCCCTCCACTGGAGGCTGCTGCTGTGTTCTGCAATTGCCTTTTATTAAGGCGGCGGAATCTGAACCTGTGAAATCCATCTTCTTTCCTGTTTGGGCCTACTTAAAGCTACATGGAACTCTCACTCATTTCTTCAGTATTGTGTCTATCTGTTAGTCTACTTCCAGTCTCCAGCTCCTAGAATGTCCTACTCAGACTTTTCCCACTCCTCTCCAGATGGTGTTCTACAACTCCTATTGCTACCTCCTAGGACATTTAATACTGCTTTCCGTTCCTTGCTTGTGCTCCTTGGGTCACTGGATTCCAGCAGTGCTACACCAGTATCATAACACTTTGAGAGTTGGATAACCCTTTTAAGACAGAGCTTTAGAGATTCATAATTTGGGTCCTATTATTTCATAATTGGGTTTTAAAGCTTATTGTATCCAACATGAAAATAACTGTATTGTAAAACTTCTTGTTGGCTCATTGTGTTAGAAATTTTTATGTGCTGATGTATATTCCCACCTTGTAATACCTCATAATGTTCTCAATTCAACTCAAATAAAATAAAATTCTCATTTTAATCCTTTATTTTAATATTGTCTTATACTTTATGTTTATATATCACCAACACATCAGGTGTATAAGAAAATTTTGCTTGGCTTCAGTACTTGTCCCCTATAGAGTTTGCAATCCAACCTCATCCAAACATGAAAAAAAAATAATAAGAAAGGTTATTTGGCTTCTAATTAAATTTATCAGTATTAGAAATTATCGAATCTTCCAAGATTTGATTTTTCCAAATTCAGTTCATATTGAAGTTATTCTATGCAAATTGAATTTTCCTTATTATGCTTTAGAAGTGTTTCGAGACCCCAAAGCATGAAAAACATAGGAACTGAAAAACAAAAAAAAATAGAGCTCACCTCACTATTCAGTTATTTTATCCCGTCATGACAAGGCCTCAAGCTAATCATGTTGTAACTGTCATGATTTATCCTATCTGTGTGTCTGGATGCAGTGGGTGACAGTTCAGCCTTCCAATCTAGGGCTGGGGTGCGCTGAGCTGTCAGTATGGTGATGGAAAGCTCTGCCATCAAATCAGAGGCTGGGGCGTGCTGAACTGTCAGTGTTGTGAGTGATTTTCCTTTGACCATCAATTTGCCTAGCCCATTTGTTTTGTTCCACTACCTTCCTGGAATTCTGATCTCAGACTTTGATTTTACTAGGCCTATGTCTTTCCCCTTAGTTTACAGAAAGCTCTCTTAGTATCTGACACCAGACCTCTTGACTACCATGTCTCATGGCTTGTCCATGAGTAGTGACTGACATCACAGTAACATGTTGATGTCATGACATGCACTACTGTGATTGTAGGCGCACAAAGATCTTGTTGTTGGTGGAAGACCCAGTATTGATTAATGCAGGTCAAAGAGCATGCATATGATGGGGAAATGTGAAAAGAAAAGTCACGGAAGTCTGGCAGGTTGTGTAAACAGCAGGAATCTCTACCTCCAACTGTCAACTACCACCCAGATAACAGTTTTCCATCTGACACAGCAGTGAAGAAATCCATGGACAGATGAGTCAACGGTCTTTCCAGAATTGGCAATGGAACCATTTGCCCGGCCAGCCGGTTATGATAAACTTTAGAGTGCACGCACACTTCACAGTCAGATACAAAATCTTTAATATCCTTACTCATACACGGCCACCAAAAGAGTCTGGAAACAGCATTCTGCGTAGCTGTGAACCCAGGGTGACCACTCAAGATGGAATCATGAAACTCCTGCAACAGGCGTAATCTTAAGTACACAGGAACAAATAGTATGGATGCTAAAAATTAGTTTTATGGATCTCCTCTTCCAACTCCAAGGATACCACAGAAATCACAATTAGTGTTGAGCCACCCCCGTAGTGTTCGAGTTCGGTTCGGTTCGTCGAACACCCGTGTGTTCGCCGAACTGTTCGTCGAACTGTTCGTCGAACACCTTCGAACACCGTTAAAACCATTGGCAGGCAAACAAAAACACATAGAAACACATAGAAAACACATTCAAAGGTGTCCAAAAGCTGACAAACTGCTCAGAAGACACAACTAACACATGGAAAAGTGACAAGTACATATAGTCATGCGAAAAGAAAAGAGGTGGAGGAGTAAAAGGAGGGGGAGATAGGCATGTCATGCCCTTCTAAAATCCAAAAAGTGAGAAGCCGACACGTACAGTCCTTTTACATTACCGGTACCCGCCACGGAGCCAGCAGCGACGCCAGGAGCAGACTGAGGCTGCCGGAATTGTGAGTATAAGGTTATTTTTTATTTTTTACGTTCTAATTCTTTTTTTTTTAACATTATGTTGGTCACGCAATATAAATTCATGCCGGTTGCATGGATTTATATTGTGTGACCAATAGTGTTGAGCCACCCCCGTAGTGTTCGAGTTCGGTTCAGTTCGTCGAACACCCGTGTGTTCGCCGAACTGTTCGTCGAACTGTTCGTCGAACACCTTCGAACACCGTTAAAACCAATGGCAGGCAAACAAAAACACATAGAAACACATAGAAAACACCTTCAAAGGTGTCCAAAAGCTGACAACTAACACATGGAAAAGTGACAAGTACATATAGTCATGCGAAAAGAAAAGAGGTGGAGGAGTAAAAGGAGGGGGAGACACAGATATAGGCATGTCATGCCCTTCTAAAATCCAAAAAGTGAGAAGCCGACACGTTCAGTCCGCTCCTGCCCGTGCCACCTCCGTGTCGCCGGGTTTGTGCCAGAGCCGCGGTGAACCTTGACGGCCAGCCCCCCTCTCCCAATACTGGTGCCTGTCCGCTGGTGGGTCGAGCGAGCCCCCCTGTGGTGGAGGCAGCTCTAAGCTTTTTAATTTAAATTGTCTCTCTAATTTGAATGAATACACTTTAAATCCATTTACAAGGATCTATTGGAGGGCAAGTCTCATGCCAGCAGCTGCGTAATTCCAGCTCCAGTAGCGTCCACTAAAGCTGCTGCAGTTAAAAAGCTTTTATAAGGATCGAGCTCGGCTGTCCACCGCAAGGCATCCTACTGCCAGTCCCAGTCCCTATGCCTTGGGGTGCCTCCTGATGCTCTTCACTGAGTATCCCGTTGTCCCGAAGCATTTCCTTTGAAAAAATTAAGTGTCCAAAAAATACAGGTGGTGTAGCTTGCTTAACAGCCGGGATAATCCGCTGACTAGCAGACACTGCTACTAGGCACAAAGTATTTCCTGGGCTAGATGCAGTTAAAAATTTGTAATTAGATACTCTCGTTGGATGCTGAGAAAGCATTCCATAGAGTCTCCTGGCACGCCATATATGATTCTCTTAAAAAGCTTGGAGTAGGGGTCTAGGGGACCCTTTTATAGCCAAAATCACGGCCCTGTATCACAATACGTCACCTAGGCTGAAGATAAATGGAACTGTAGCACCCTGAGGGCTCGGTTGCTACAGAGGTATTGCACCTCACCCAGAGGTGTGATATCTCACTCTCAGGTAAGGATGGAGTGTGGATCAGGACCCGACACCTGCATGCATTACACCACATTGCCGTGGGGCAGGGCGACCAATATGCCTCTGAGATGGGCATGACAGTCCCTGTCCCTGGCTGGAGTGGGGGGAGGGAACACTGAGGAAGGGGAACCCTGTAGTGCAGGAGCAGGGAGGAAGCAGTTCCTGGGTGCATTGAGAAGGGAGTATAAAAGGTGGGCACCATCTTAGTTCAGTGCAGAGAAGTTTGAGCAGAAGTGGCAGGGAGCAGGGGCTCTGCATGAGCTCTGCTCCGGAGGCGGGCCTAGTAACAGAGGCCCAGGCCTGGAAGAGGGAGAAGGAAGGAAGAGGAGCGGAGAAAGCTCCAGGAATGAGGAATGAAGGGATCCCAGGAATGCGGACGGGCGAGTCGGCACCGCACGCCCGAATCCACCTGCGTGGAGGGGTCAGGCCAAAGGGGAGACCGGTCCCCGAAACTAGTGGAGGCAGGAAACGACCCTCAGCTAGAAACCGGAGGCTGTGACATTTTATGTGGCGCAGCCCCTCGCTACACCCGCTAGGAAGGCACCACATAGGGTCAGGGAAACTGGCGCCAAGTTTACCAAGAGGAGGCCCGAGGCAGCCGGAAAGAAGGGTTGGTAAGAAAGGCCAGACAAAGGACACACAAAGGGGGTCCTGTGAAGCGCTCCAAAGTTATCTCGGAGTTGTCTGAGCCCCTCACCTGGTGAGCACAGTACGACGTGGACAGCCGTTACCTGCAGATGTGGTCTGGATAATAAGAACTGTGAGTAAAGGCCCTGGACTGCATCACTGACTCCGTGTCGTTACTGCTGCTGCCCTGCACCATCACCCCCATCCTCCGCATACACTGCCCTGAGGCTATACTCCTCCCGTGGGGAGTTATGCTACGCTCTGCTGCACCCACAACACCAGCCTCAGCGGTCTGCCCTGCAGCGGCGGTTCACTCTGACCGCAATCCACGGGTGGCGTAGTCGGACATTTAAACATCAAAACCACATAAATAGTTCCGCCACTGGTTTGACCACCCTGAGCCAAGGAACCGGGTCGCCGCCACGAAGACTACAACCACCAGCATCCACCAAAAAGGGTCCGGCTCCGGGTGTCCCAAGGCCCAGGGGGTGCATCAGAACATTTTCATCACCTTTCACAATCACCAATGGGACAAGGCAGGGATGTCCTCTGTCCCCTCTCTTATACATCCTAGTGACGGAGCACCTGCTCTCATCAATTCGCCATAACCCCAATATTAGGTGGATTGAGGTGGGAGGCACCGAGTACAAGTGCTCTCTATTTGCTGATGATGTCCTAGTATATATCACTCGATCACATATATCCATCCATGCTGTTATGGCTGAAATAGATCACTTTGTTACATGGTCAAATTTTAAAATCAATGCAGCGAAGTCTGAGGCCCTCGATGTCTCCCTCCCCAAATCCATATAGGATTCCATCCAGTCCAACTTTCCCTTTGCCTGGCCCTCACAGGGTATCAAATACTTAGGAATTCCTCTTCATAGAGACCTCTCCCATCTATGTTATCTTAATTTTGGGCCCTTTATTGAACAACTCCATACAGACCACGGTTGGCAAGTTAGAACTGTAAGATTCACTACGTGAACCACTGGTGTTTTGTGGAAAAGCACATGTACACTGTGTTCCAAATTATTATGCAAAAAGTGTTTAGGAGTGATAAGGGAAGAATTTGTTTGTTTGTCAGTTAAACTCATTGATGGTGATGTGTGTCAGGGCTCTTTATATCACTGTAAGCAATTGCAGACACCTGTGCTAATTAGTTTGGCAGGTGTGTCCAATGAAAGGCAAGACTACTTAAGAAGGCTGTCTCACATTATTAAGCAGCCTACATTTTCTGACAAAATGGGAAAGAAAAAGGATGTGTCGGCTGCTGAGAAGCAACAAATTGTGGAGTGTTTAGGTCAAGGCATGACTACAATCAACATTGTGCGATGATCAGGATGAAGTGTCTTGGCAATCAAGAAGTATGTAGCTGATTCACAGTACACACATGTGCGTGCTGATAAGGGCAAATTGAGGACTCTTTCCTACAGGCAATTACGTCAGGTTAAAAAAGCAGCGGCAAAAAAGCCTTGTCATAGCAGCAGACAAGTTTTTGAAGCTGCTGGTGCCTCCAACGTCCCCCGAACAACAAGATGCAGGGTCCTTCAGAGGTTTGCAGCTGTGCATACGCCATCCTGTCGACCTCCTCTATCCACTTCACACAAGCAGAAACGGCTCCAGTGGGCTAAACATTACATGAAGACTGATTTCAAAACTGTTTTGTTCACGGATGAGTGCCGTGCAGCGCTCGATGGTCCAGATGGATGGAGTGGAGGATGGCTGGTTGATGGACACCCCACGCAAACACGGCTACAGCGCCAACAAGGAGGAGGTGGAGTAATGTTTTGGGCTGGAATCATGGGGAGAGAGATTGTCGGCCCCTTTAGGATCCCTGAAGGCGCTAAAGATGAACTCCATAATGTATGTGGATTTTCTCAAACAGCACTTCCTGCCATGGTTCAAGAAGAAGAACCGTGTATTTCACAGCAAGATCATTTTTTTGCATGATAATGCACCATCTCATGCTGCATATAAAACATCTGCATCTCTGGCTGATATGGGCATAAAATGGGACAAACTTATGGTGTGACCCCCCATGCTCCCCTGACCTCTACCCCATTCAGAACCTCTGGAGCATCATCAAAAGGAGTGTCTATGATGGTGGGAGGCAGTTCACATCTAAGCAACAGCTCTGGGAGGGTATTCTGTCCTCATGCAAAACAAATGAAGCAGAAACCATCCAAAACCTGACAAATTCAATGGACGAGAGAGTTCAGAAGCTCCTTTCGAACAAGGGGTCCTATGTGAAAATGTAACATCACCTAGAATAAAGTTTTGAGTTGAAAACTGTTTGATTTCAGTTTCTAATAACCTGCTAATGCTTATAATTTCAAAAATGACAATTTTTTTGGTCTTTATTAAAATGAAAAGGTTGATCGAAAAGTTGGGGGGATCTAAGAGTGTGGCAATCCAGTAGTCATGATTACTTCGAATTCTGACAATATGAGGGTCATGTTGCAGGTAGTGCAGCAAGAAGGCACTTATGTGTCTTGCGCATCTCGGAGCCCCAAAATTATTTTCCGGGCTAGATGCAGCTAAAAATTATTATTAATTTTAAATCTGGTGAAGCTTAGTATAGATGGCCTAATAGGATCAGTGCTGCACACTGCTACAAAGCCCAAATTATTTTCCAGCCAAGATACAGATAAACATGATTAGTAATTTTAAATCTGGTGGAGCTTATTATAGATGGCCTAATAGAATCAGTGCTGCACACTGCTACAAAGCCCAAATTATTTTCCAGCCAAGATACAGATAAACATGATTAGTAATTTGAAAGCTTAAAACGGTTGGTAGGGTGATTTTAACCAATCATCAAGCTTTTACTCTCCCCAGGATGACACAGGGGTAGAAAAGTCATTTCGGATCCATGATTTGTTCATCTTTATGAACGTGAGTCTGTCTACATTATCAGTGGAGAGCCGCGTGCGCTTATCTGTCAGCACACCACCAGCAGCGCTGAACACACGTTCAGACAGAACGCTGGCTGCGGGGCATGACAAGATCTCCAAGGCGTAAGTGGCTAGCTCCGGCCATTTATCCAGATTGGAAGCCCAAAAAGAGCAAGGGTCCAGTGACACAGTCATGGCTTCAATGTTTACTTGGAGATACTCCTGTACCATCGTCTCTAGGCGTTGACTATGTGTCAGACTTCTTGTCTCCTGTGGCCTTGCAAAGGATGGGCTAAAAAAGTGGTGAAATGATTCCGCAAAATTGATGTTACCAGCAGATACTGTGGTTCTGTTACGGTTTGAGTGCTGAACACTTGACGGTCCCACGGTTGGCAAGTTGGAACTGTGAGATTCACTACGTGCACCACTGGTGTTTTGTGGAAAAGCACATGTTATATTCTGCAACAGTCTCTGCTGATACTCCTGCATGCGTGCATCCCTTTCTATGGCAGGAATAATTTCGGCAAATTTACTTTTGTACCGGGGATCTAACAGTGTGGCAACCCAGTAGTCAGGATTATTTCTAATTCTCACAATTTGAGGGTCATGTTGCAGGTAGTGCAGCAAGAAGGCACTCATGTGTGTTGCGCATCCAGGAGCACCAAGTCCCTGTTGTGTTGGTGGCGAGGTAACAATCATGCTTTCTTCCTCTGTCCTCTCCCCCCAACCTCGCACAACAGAAATGTGATCAAGGTCTCCCTCATCTGATGAGTCTTCCATCAGTTCGTCCTCCACTTCTTCCTGGGCTCCTGCACCTTCCTCACTAGTTTGGCTGCTACCATGCGCCCTGGTAAAACCATCTCCCCCACCCTCACATGCCTGCCGCCTTGGTGCTGCCGACCGTCTGGACTTTGCAGATGTTAGCCCCTCCGCATACAACTCCTCCTCCTCTACTTCCTCCACCTCCTCTTGTGCCACCACCTGACTCCAAATTCTGTTTAACATGTGCTCCAGCATGTAAATCACCGGAATAGTCATGCTGATAATGGCATCGTCAGCACTAAACATCTTCGTCGCCATTTCAAAACTGTGCAGAAGGGTGCATAGGTCCCTGATCTGAGACCACTCCTCCAGCGTGATTTGCCCCACCTCTGGATCTCGTTGGCCCAGGCTATACATCAGAACGTATTGCACCAGGGCTTGTCGGTGCTGCCACAGTCGCTGCAACATGTGCAGAGTTGAATTCCACCGGGTAGGCACATCGCATTTTAGCCGGTGAAGTGGCAGGCCCAACGACTTCTGTAGAGATGTAAGTCGCTGAGCTGCGGGATGCGAACGGCGGAAGTGAGCACACAGCGACCGTGCCCTCTGCAGAAGGCCATCTAGTCTGGGATAGTGGGCTAAAAATTGCTGGACAACCAGGTTCAACACGTGAGCCATACAAGGCACGTGTGTGAAATTGCCCCGGCGAAGGGCCGCACCCAGGTTTGCAGCATTGTCGCACACGGCCTTCCCTGGTTTCAGGTCCAGTGGAGACAACCATTCATGAAATTGGTTCTCCAGAGCTGACCACAACTCCTCAGCTGTGTGACTCACATTTCCCAGACATTTCAAAGTAAAAACCGCCTGATGACGTTGAGCCCTACTGCCAGCATAGTAAGGAGGTGTGCAGGATCCCTTCTGCGCAGTTAGAAAGCTTGTGGCATGACCAGACAGGCTTTGGGTGCAGGTGGAAGACCGAGAGGAGGTTGAGGAGGCAGAAGCAGTGGAGGAACTTTGACATAAAGAGGAATGACGCACAACTCGTGAGGACGGCAAGACTTGGACAGCAGCCCCTTGTCCTGCTGTCACCATAGTTACCCAGTGCCCAGTCAGCGACATGTAACGCCCCTGTCCATGCCTACTCGCTCAAGTGTCTGTGGTGAAATGCACCCTGTCACACACAGAGTTTCTCAAAGAAGCGGTGATGTTGTGTGCGACATGCTGGTGGAGCGCAGGCACACCTTTCTTTGAGAAGTAGTGCCGACTGGGCATCTGGTACTGGGGCACTGCGACGGACATAAGGTCTCGAAAATCCTCTGTGTCCACCAGGCGGAAAGGCAGCATTTCTGTAGCCAAGAGCTTGCAGATGGTGAAATTCAACCTCTTAGCTTTCTCATGGCTAGGAGGAAATGGTCTTTTACTTGTCCACATCTGAGGGACCGAGGGCTGGCTATTGTGCTTAGACGGGGTTGATAAGGGTGTCCCCGGCAAACTGCCGGTCTGTGAGGAAGATGCAGGCGGACATGTCAGGTTGCCTTGATCCAAAGGTGGTGCTATCGATGTCTGACAGCGCTCAACACCAGCTGGTGTTACCACCTCCAAAGAAAATGATGACCTGCCAATCACGCTGGCTGTTGCGGGTAAAGAGGTGGCAGGTCTGCGCCCCAAAACAGGTGTGACTGCTGTCCCCCCAGTCACAGAGGATGAAGAGGCCGTGGATGCACAAGATATGGCAGACGGTGGTTGGCCCGGCCGGCTAGGCCGCATTGTAGCACACTGAGCTTCCCACTGCAACTTATGCTTCATGTCCATGTGCCGGTTCATGCATGAAGTACTCAAACTATGTATTTTTTGGCCTCTACTTAGCTTTTGCTGACAAATGTTACAGATAACACGAGTTGGGTCATCTTTATCGATCTGAAAAAATGCCCAGGCTATGCAAGGCTTAGCACCCATGCGACCTGAAGAGCCACCACGACTTGTGGTGAGAGGCAGAGTTGTGTTTGAGGATGCAGTTGTTGACGTGCTTCCAGTACTACGTCTCTGTCCAGGAAGGCGCAACCTGACCTCGTCATCACTAGCATCGCCCTCCACCTCCTCTGCTGACCTCATCTCTTGGCTGACTGTGGGTTGACAGTAAGTGGGATCTCCAACCTCATCATCATCACCCTGTGCATTATCACACCCGTCGTCCTCAGAGCCAACCTGTTCCTGCCGTGACAAAAAACTAAAGTTGTCGCTCCAATCAGGTATTTGAGTCTCATCATCGTCTTCCTCATTGTCTCCACCAACAGGAGTTACAGTTTGGGAATGAGGGTCTACATTATGGTCAGAACCTTCTGCGTCTGGTCCTGGATCCGACTCATAAAGATTCTGGGCATCAGTGCAGATCATTTCCTCGTCTGGATTCACAGAAGCGCTGGAGTCGACCTCTGATTCCCAGGCTATAGTATGAGTAAACAGCTCTGCAGACTCAACCATCTGTTCTACCTCATACTCAGACGGGCAGCTGGAGATTTGGGAGCTGTGAGGAAGCAAGTGCGATTGGAGTGACATCTTTGAGGACTGGAGTATTTGTGATGTTGAAGTTGATGTGGAGGAGAGCCCACTTAAAGGAGCACTTGATATCCGTTGAAGCACCTGCTGTTTTTGTGCCTCATCTGGAATTTGTAGCGATTGGCGTGGCCGTAAGAAAGGGATCTTATCACATTGTCCGCTAAAAGAAGTAGACATTTTAGTTTGGCTGGAAGATGGTCTTTCTTCTGCAGATGTTACTGTTGCTTTAACACCTACCCCACGGACACAACCTTTTTTCCCCTTCCCAACACGCCTATTCCCCTTTCCACCAGCAGCAGGCCATTTTCCACTCATTTTGGTGGTTAACGAATTCACAACTCTGGAGTTGTTTGCACAAAAAAACAATGGATGGGAACCGAGCAGAGCTGAGTGGCCAAACTGTGGTATTAGGCCAAAACTATTGGCTGGGTTAGATGCAGAAAAAAATTATATTCGATTTGCAACCTGATGGAGGTCAGTATAGATGGACTAATAGAACAAGTCCCACACACAGCTAGAAGCCCAAATATTTTTTCAGAGGTAGATGCAGAAAAAAAATATATTCAGTTTGCAACCTGATGGAGGTCAGTATAAATGGAATAATAGAGAAAGTCCCACACACTGCTAGAAGGCCAAATATTTTTTCAGAGCTAGATGCAAACAAAAAATTATTTTGAATTTGCAACCTGATGGAGGTCAGTATAGGTGGACTAATAGAACAAGTCCCACACACTGCTAGAAGGCCAAATATTTTTTCAGAGCTAGATGCAGAAAAAAATTATATTCAGTTTGCAACCTGATGGAGGTCAGTATAGATGGACTAATAGAACAAGTCCCACACACAGCTAGAAGCCCAAATATTTTTTCAGAGGTAGATGCAGATAAAAATTATTTTTAATTTGCAACCTGATGGAGGTCAGTATAGATGGACTAATAGAGAAAGTCCCACACACTGCTAGAAGGCCAAATATTTTTTCAGAGCTAGATGCAGAAAAAAATTATATTCAGTTTGCAACCTGATGGAGGTCTGTATAGATGGACTAATAGAACAAGTCCCACACACTGCTAGAAGCCCAAATATTTTTTCAGAGCTAGATGCAGAAAAAAATTATATTCAATTTGCAACCTGATGGAGGTCAGTATAGATGGACTAATAGAATGATGCTATGCCCAAAAGATTTTACTTCACTAGGTGCAGTAAAAAAATTGGTATTCTATACACAGGTGGTATATCTTGCAACACAGATAGGCTACTCCACTGACTAACACACTCTGCAATAGGCCAAAAAGGATTAGCTTTGCTAGATTCAGCCAAATGCTGTGAAAAAAACTTGCACAGCACTGGCACAGACCTGCCTGGCAAAAACTGATAGGAACTGATGTAACCTAGTCCTGAAAAGGACTGCAATTACAATTAGTCTTTACTCCCACAATCTATCTATTTAAGAGCACAGACCTGCCTGATAAAAGTCGTAGGAAATGCTGTAACCTAGTCCTTAAAAGGACTGCAATCACAACTATTCCCTACTCCCAAGCTATCTGTAGATTTGTGCGAAAATTGGCTTGAAATTAACAAGGTATAGCGCACACAGCAACAGCGGTGCCGTCTAACACGCAGCTGCAGCAGTGAGAAAATGGTGGCGACGGGGAAAATGGCTTGGTCTTATAGGGCAAGAACATGTGACATACACTGCCAATGACACATGCCCTTGCTTGTGTGAAAAACATCAGTTCGCTCCGTGTGTGCGCTGCTGATAGGCTGACAGACTGCACCTCCCCACTGCAAATGCGGGAAAGAGAAAAAAAAATGGAGATCTTCATTATTCCTGCAGAGATCCATCCCCTGCCCCTCCCCCCACCCTGCTGTACACTCAAACTGCGTATTAACATTAATTTTCATCATTACTGAGAAAAAATCCAGTTATGATTTTGGTGCACGAACAGTTATCGAACATAACCTCGAACAGCCAAATTTTTCTCAAATCGTTCGTTTTTTCACACAAGCAAGGGCATGTGTCATTGGCAGTGTATGTCACATGTCCTTGCCCTATAAGACCAAGCCATTTTCCCTGTCGCCACCATTTTCTCACTGCTGCAGCTGCGTGTTAGACAGCACCGCTGTTGCTGTGTGCGCTATACCTTGTTAATTTCAAGCCAATTTTCGCACAAATCTACAGATAGCTTGGGAGTAGGGAATAGTTGTGATTGCAGTCCTTTTAAGGACTAGGTTACAGCATTTCCTACGACTTTTATCAGGCAGGTCTGTGCTCTTAAATAGATAGATTGTGGGAGTAAAGACTAATTGTAATTGCAGTCCTTTTCAGGACTAGGTTACATCAGTTCCTATCAGTTTTTGCCAGGCAGGTGTGTGCCAGTGCTGTGCAAGTTTTTTTCACAGCATTTGGCTGAATCTAGCAAAGCTAATCCTTTTTGGCCTATTGCAGAGTGTGTTAGTCAGTGGAGTAGCCTATCTGTGTTGCAAGATATACCACCTGTGTATAGAATACCAATTTTTTTACTGCACCTAGTGAAGTAAAATCTTTTGGGCATACCATCATTCTATTAGTCCATCTATACTGACCTCCATCAGATTGTAAACTGAATATAATTTTTTTCTGCATCTAGCTGTGAAAAAATATTTGGCCTTCTAGCAGTGTGTGGGACTTGTTCTATTAGTCCATCTATACTGACCTCCATCACGCTGAAAATTCAAAATAATTTTTTGTCTGCATTTAGCTCTGAAAAAATATTTGGCCTTCTAGCTGTGTGTGGGACTTTCTCTATTAGTCCATCTATACTGACTTCCATCAGGTTGCAAATTAAAAATAATTTTTATCTGCATCTACCTCAGAAAAAATATTTGGGCTTCTAGCTGTGTGTGGAACTTGTTCTATTAGTCCATCTATACTGACATCCATCAGGTTGCAAATTAAAAATATTTTTTATCTGCATCTAGCTCTGAAAAAATATTTGGCCTTCTAGCAGTGTGTCGGACTTTCTCTATTAGTCCATCTATACTGACCTCCATCAGGTTGCAAATTAAAAATAATTTTTATCTGCATCTAGCTCTGAAAAAATATTTGGCCTTCTAGCAGTGTGTGGGACTTTCTCTATTAGTCCATCTATACTGACCTCCATCAGGTTGCAAATTAAAAATAATTTTTTGTCTGCATCTAGCTCTGAAAAAATATTTGGCCCTCTAGCAGTGTGTGGGACTTTCTCTATTAGTCCATCTATACTGACCTCCATCAGGTTGCAAATTCAAAATAATTTTTTGTCTGCATCTAGCTCTGAAAAAATATTTGGCCTTCTAGCAGTGTGTGGGACTTTCTCTATTAGTCCATCTATACTGACCTCCATCAGGCTGCAAATTAAAAATAATTTTTATCTGCATCTAGCTCAGAAAAAATATTTGGCCTTCTAGCAGTGTGTGGGACTTTCTCTATTAGTCCATCTATACTGACCTCCATCAGGCTGCAAACTAAAAAAAATTTTTTATCTGCATCTACCTCTGAAAAAATATTTGGCCTTCTAGCTGTGTGTGGGACTTGTTCTATTAGTCCATCTATACTGACCTCCATCAGGTTGCAAACTGAATATAATTTTTTTCTGCATCTAGCTCTGAAAAAATATTTGGCCTTCTAGCAGTGTGTGGGACTTTCTCTATTAGTCCATCTATACTGACCTCCATCAGGTTGCAAATTAAAAATAATTTTTATCTGCATCTAGCTCTGAAAAAATATTTGGCCTTCTAGCAGTGTGTGGGACTTTCTCTATTAGTCCATCTATACTGACCTCCATCAGGTTGCAAATTAAAAATAATTTTTTGTCTGCATCTAGCTCTGAAAAAATATTTGGCCTTCTAGCAGTGTGTGGGACTTTCTCTATTAGTCCATCTATACTGACCTCCATCAGGTTGCAAATTCAAAATAATTTTTTGCCTGCATCTAGCTCTGAAAAAATATTTGGCCTTCTAGCAGTGTGTGGGACTTTCTCTATTAGTCCATCTATACTGACCTCCATCAGGCTGCAAATTAAAAATAATTTTTATCTGCATCTACCTCTGAAAAAATATTTGGCCTTCTAGCTGTGTGTGGGACTTGTTCTATTAGTCCATCTATACTGACCTCCATCAGGTTGCAAACTGAATATAATTTTTTTCTGCATCTAGCTCTGAAAAAATATTTGGCCTTCTAGCAGTGTGTGGGACTTTCTCTATTAGTCCATCTATACTGACCTCCATCAGGTTGCAAATTAAAAATAATTTATATCTGCATCTAGCTCTGAAAAAATATTTGGCCTTCTAGCAGTGTGTGGGACTTTCTCTATTAGTCCATCTATACTGACCTCCAACAGGTTGCAAATTAAAAATAATTTTTTGTCTGCATCTAGCTCTGAAAAAATATTTGGCCTTCTAGCAGTGTGTGGGACTTTCTCTATTAGTCCATCTATACTGACCTCCATCAGGTTGCAAACTGAATATATTTTTTTTCTGCATCTACCTCTGAAAAAATATTTGGGCTTCTAGCTGTGTGTAGGACTTGTTCTATTAGTCCATCTATACTGACCTCCATCAGGTTGCAAACTGAATACAATTTTTTTCTGCATCTACCTCTGAAAAAATATTTGGGCTTCTAGCTGTGTGTGTGACTTGTTCTATTAGTCCATCTATACTGACCTCCATCAGGTTGCAAATTGAATATAATTTTTTTCTGCATCTAACCCAGCCAATAGTTTTGGCCTAATACCACAGTTTTTCCACTCAGCTCTGCTCGGTTCCCATCTATTGTTTTTTTGTGCAAACAACTCCAGAGTTGTGAATTAGTTAACCACCAAAATGAGTGGAAAAAGGCCTGCTGCTGGTGGAAAGGGGAATAGGCGTGTTGGGAAGGGGAAAAAAGGTTGTGTCCGTGGGGTAGGTGTTAAAGCAGCAGTAACATCTGCAGAAGAAAGACCATCTTCCAGCCAAACTAAAATGTCTACTTCTTTAGCGGACAATGTGATAAGATCCCTTTCTTACGGCCACGCCAATCGCTACAAATTCCAGATGAGGCACAAAAACAGCAGGTGCTTCAACGGATATCAAGTGCTCCTTTAAGTGGGCTCTCCTCCACATCAACTTTAACATCACAAATACTCCAGTCATCAAAGGTGTCACCCCAATCGCACTTGCTTCCTCACAGCTCCCAAATCTCCAGCTGCCCATCTGAGTATGAGGTAGAACAGATGGTTGAGTCTGCAGAGCTGTTTACTCATACTATAGCCTGGGAATCAGAGGTCAACTCCAGCGCTTCCGTGAATCCAGACGAGGAAATGATCTGCACTGATGCCCAGAATCTTTATGAGTCGGATCCAGGACCAGACGCAGAAGGTTCTGACCATAATGTAGACCCTCATTCCCAAACTGTAACTCCTGTTGGTGGAGACAATGAGGAAGACGATGATGAGACTCAAATACCTGATTGGAGCGACAACTTTAGTTTTTTGTCACGGCAGGAACAGGTTGGCTCTGAGGACGACGGGTGTGATAACGCACAGGGTGATGATGATGAGGTTGGAGATCCCACTTACTGTCAACCCACAGTCAGCCAAGAGATGAGGTCAGCAGAGGACGTGGAGGAGGATGTGACTAGCCCTGGGGTTGGGGATGACTCGGTACCCGGGCATTTGCGTGGTGGCTCTTCAGGTCGCATGGGTGCTAAGCCTTGCATAGCCTGGGCATTTTTTCAGATCGATAAAGATGACCCAACTCATGTTATCTGTAACATTTGTCAGCAAAAGCTAAGTAGAGGCCAAAAAATACATAGTTTGAGTACTTCATGCATGAACCGGCACATGGACATGAAGCATAAGTTGCAGTGGGTAGCTCAGTGTGCTATAATGCGGCCTAGCCGGCTGGGCCAACCACCGTCTGCCATATCTTGTGCATCCGCGGCCTCTTCATCCTCTGTGACTGGGGGGACAGCAGTCACACCTGTTTTGGGGCGCAGACCTGCCACCTCTTTACCCGCAACAGCCAGCGTGATTGGCAGGTCATCATTTTCTTTGGAGGTGGTAACACCAGCTGGTGTTGAGCGCTGTCAGACATCGATAGCACCACCTTTGGATCAAGGCAACCTAACATGTGCGCCTGCATCTTCCTCACAGACCGGCAGTTTGCCGGGGACACCCTTATCAACCCCCTCTAAGCACAATAGCCAGCCCTCGGTCCCTCAGATGTGGACAAGTAAAAGACCATTTCCTCCTAGCCATGAGAAAGCTAAGAGGTTGAATTTCACCATCTGCAAGCTCTTGGCTACAGAAATGCTGCCTTTCCGCCTGGTGGACACAGAGGATTTTCGAGACCTTATGTCCGTCGCAGTGCCCCGGTACCAGATGCACAGTCGGCACTACTTCTCAAAGAAAGGTGTGCCTGCGCTCCACCAGCATGTCGCACACAACATCACCGCTTCTTTGAGAAACTCTGTGTGTGACAGGGTGCATTTCACCACAGACACTTGGACGAGTAGGCATGGACAGGGGCGTTACATGTCGCTGACTGGGCACTGGGTAACTATGGTGACAGCAGGACAAGGGGCTGCTGTCCAAGTCTTGCCATCGCCACGAGTTGTGCGTCAATCCTCTTTATGTCAAAGTTCCTCCACTGCTTCTGCCTCCTCAACCAACTCTCGGTCTTCCACCTGCACCCAAAGCCTGTCTGGTCATGCCACAAGCTTTCTAACTGCCCAGAAGGGATCCTGCACACCTCCTTACTATGCTGGCAGTAGGGCTCAACGTCATCAGGCGGTTTTTACTTTGAAATGTCTGGGAAATGTGAGTCACACAGCTGAGGAGTTGTGGTCAGCTCTGGAGAACCAATTTCATGAATGGTTGTCTCCACTGGACCTGAAACCAGGGAAGGCCGTGTGCGACAATGCTGCAAACCTGGGTGCGGCCCTTCGCCGGGGCAATGTCACACACGTGCCTTGTATGGCTCACGTGTTGAACCTGGTTGTCCAGCAATTTTTAGCCCACTATCCCAGACTAGTTGGCCTTCTGCAGAGGGCACGGTCGCTGTGTGCTCACTTCCGCCGTTCGCATCCCGCAGCTCAGCGACTTACATCTCTACAGAAGTCGTTGGGCCTGCCACTTCACCGGCTAAAATGCGATGTGACTACCCGGTGGAATTCAACTCTGCACATGTTGCAGCGACTGTGGCAGCACCGACAAGCCCTGGTGCAATACTTTCTGACGTATAACCTGGGCCAACGAGATCCAGAGGTGGGGCAAATCACGCTGGAGGAGTGGTCTCAGATCAGGGACCTATGCACCCTTCTGCACAGTTTTGAAATGGCGACGAAGATGTTTAGTGCTGACGATGCCATTATCAGCATGACTATTCCGGTGATTTACATGCTGGAGCACATGTTAAACAGAATTCGGAGTCAGGTGGTGGCACAAGAGGAGGTGGAGGAAGTAGAGGAGGAGGAGTTGTATGCGGAAGGGCTAACATCTGCAAGGTCCAGACGGTCGGCAGCACCAAGGTGGCAGGCATGTGAGGGTGGGGGAGATGGTTTTACCAGGGCGCATGGTAGCAGCCAAACTAGTGAGGAAGGTGCAGGAGCCCAGGAAGAAATGGAGGACGAACTGATGGAAGACTCATCAGATGAGGGAGACCTTGATCACATTTCTGTTGTGCGAGGTTGGGGGGAGAGGACAGAGGAAGGAAGCATGATTGTTACCTCGCCACCAACACAACAGGGACTTGGTGCTCCTGGATGCGCAACACACATGAGTGCCTTCTTGCTGCACTACCTGCAACATGACCCTCGAATTGTGAGAATTAGAAATAATCCTGACTACTGGGTTGCCACACTGTTAGATCCCCGGTACAAAAGTAAATTTGCCGAAATTATTCCTGCCATAGAAAGGGATGCACGCCTGCAGGAGTATCAGCAGAGACTGTTGCAGAATCTTACATGTGCTTTTCCACAAAACACCAGTGGTGCACGTAGTGAATCTCACAGTTCCAACTTGCCAACCGTGGGACCGTCAAGTGTTCAGCACTCAAACCGTAACAGAACCACAGTATCTGCTGGTAACATAAATTTTGCGGAATCATTTCACCACATTTTTAGCTCATCCTTTGCAAGGCCACAGGAGACAAGAAGTCTGACACATAGTCAACGCCTAGAGACGATGGTACAGGAGTATCTCCAAGTAAACATTGAAGCCATGACTGTGTCACTGGACCCTTGCTCTTTTTGGGCTTCCAATCTGGATAAATGGCCGGAGCTAGCCACTTACGCCTTGGAGATCTTGTCATGCCCTGCAGCCAGCGTTCTGTCTGAACGTGTGTTCAGCGCTGCTGGTGGTGTGCTGACAGATAAGCGCACGCGGCTCTCCACTGATAATGTAGACAGACTCACGTTCATAAAGATGAACAAATCATGGATCCGAAACGACTTTTCTACCCCTGTGTCATCCTGGGGAGAGTAAAAGCTTGATGATTGGTTAAAATCACCCTACCAACCGTTTTAAGCTTTCAAATTACTAATCATGTTTATCTGTATCTTGGCTGGAAAATAATTTGGGCTTTGTAGCAGTGTGCAGCACTGATTCTATTAGGCCATCTATAATAAGCTCCACCAGATTTAAAATTACTAATCATGTTTATCTGTATCTTGACTGGAAAATAATTTGGGCTTTGTAGCAGTGTGCAGCACTGATCGTATTAGGCCATCTATACTAAGCTCCACCAGATTTAAAATTAATAATAATTTTTAGCTGCATCTAGCCCGGAAAATAATTTTGGGGCTCCGAGATGTGCAAGACACATAAGTGCCTTCTTGCTGCAATACCTGCAACATGACCCTCATATTGTCAGAATTCGAAGTAATCATGACTACTGGGTTGCCACACTCTTAGATCCCCCAAACTTTTCGATCAACCTTTTCATTTTAATAAAGACCAAAAAAATGGTCATTTTTGAAATTATAAGCATTAGCAGGTTATTAGAAACTGAAATCAAACAGTTTTCAACTCAAAACTTTATTCTAGGTGATGTTACATTTTCACATAGGACCCCTTGTTCGAAAGGAGCTTCTGAACTCTCTCGTCCATTGAATTTGTCAGGTTTTGGATGGTTTCTGCTTCAATTGTTTTGCATGAGGACAGAATACCCTCCCAGAGCTGTTGCTTAGATGTGAACTGCCTCCCGCCATCATAGACACTCCTTTTGATGATGCTCCAGAGGTTCTGAATGGGGTAGAGGTCAGGGGAGCATGGGGGTCACACCATAAGTTTGTCCCCATTTATGCCCATATCAGCCAGAGATGCAGATGTTTTATGTGCAGCATGAGATGGTGCATTATCATGCAAAAAAATGATCTTGCTGTGAAATACACGGTTCTTCTTCTTGAACCATGGCAGGAAGTGCTGTTTGAGAAAATCCACATACATTATGGAGTTCATCTTTAGCGCCTTCAGGGATCCTAAAGGGGCCGACAATCTCTCTCCCCATGATTCCAGCCCAAAACATTACTCCACCTCCTCCTTGTTGGCGCTGTAGCCGTGTTTGCGTGGGGTGTCCATCAACCAGCCATCCTCCACTCCATCCATCTGGACCATCGAGCGCTACACGGCACTCATCCGTGAACAAAACAGTTTTGAAATCAGTCTTCATGTAATGTTTGGCCCACTGGAGCCGTTTCTGCTTGTGTGAAGTGGATAGAGGAGGTCGACAGGATGGCGTATGCACAGCTGCAATCCTCTGAAGGACCCTGCATCTTGTTGTTCGGGGGACGTTGGAGGCACCAGCAGCTTCAAAAACTTGTCTGCTGCTATGACAAGGCTTTTTTGCCGCTGCTCTTTTAACCTGACGTAATTGCCTGTAGGAAAGAGTCCTCAATTTGCACTTATCAGCACGCACACGTGTGTACTGTGAATCAGCTACATACTTCTTGATTGCCAAGACACTTCATCCTGATCATCGCACAATGTTGATTGTAGTCATGCCTTGACCTAAACACTCCACAATTTGTTGCTTCTCAGCAGCCGACACATCCTTTTTCTTTCCCATTTTGGCAGAAAATGTAGGCTGCTTAATAATGTGAGACAGCCTTCTTAAGTAGTCTTGCCTTTCATTGGACACACCTGCCAAACTAATTAGCACAGGTGTCTGCAATTGCTTACAGTGATATAAAGAGCCCTGACACACATCACCATCAATGAGTTTAACTGACAAACAAACAAATTCTTCCCTTATCACTCCTAAACACTTTTTGCATAATAATTTGGAACACAGTGTACATGTGCTTTTCCACAAAACACCAGTGGTTCACGTAGTGAATCTTACAGTTCTAACTTGCCAACCGTGGTCTGTATGGAGTTGTTCAATAAAGGGCCCAAAATTAAGATAACATAGATGGGAGAGGTCTCTATGAATAGGAATTCCTAAGTATTTGATACCCTGTGAGGGCCAGGCAAAGGGAAAGTTGGACTGGATGGAATCCTATATGGATTTGGGGAGGGAGACATCGAGGGCCTCAGACTTCGCTGCATTGATTTTAAAATTTGACCATGTAACAAAGTGATCTATTTCAGCCATAACAGCATGGATGGATATATGTGATTGAGTGATATATACTAGGACATCATCAGCAAATAGAGAGCACTTGTACTCGGTGCCTCCCACCTCAATCCACCTAATATTGGGGTTATGGCGAATTGATGAGAGCAGGTGCTCCATCACTAGGATGTATAAGAGAGGAGACAGAGGACATCCCTGCCTTGTCCCATTGGTGATTGTGAAAGGTGATGAAAATGTTCTGATGCACCCCCTGGGCCTTGGGACACCCGGAGCCGGACCCTTTTTGGTGGATGCTGGTGGTTGTAGTCTTCGTGGCGGCGACCCGGTTCCGTGGCTCAGGGTGGTCAAACCAGTGGCGGAACTATTTATTTGGTTTTGCTGTTTAAATGTCCGACTACGCCACCCGTGGATTGCGGTCAGAGTGAACCGCCGCTGCAGGGCAGACCGCTGAGGCTGGTGTTGTGGGTGCAGCAGAGCGTATCATAACTCCCCACGGGAGGAGTATAGCCTCAGGGCAGTGTATGCGGAGGATGGGGGTGATGGTGCAGGGCAGCAGCAGTAACGACACGGAGTCAGTGATGCAGTCCAGGGCCTTTACTCACAGTTCATATTATCCAGACCACGTCTGCAGGTAACGGCTGCCCACGTCGAACTGTGCTCACCAGGTGAGGGGCTCAGACAACTCCCAGATAACTTTGGAGCGCTTCACAGGACCCCCTTTGTGTGTCCTTTGTCTGGCCTTTCTTACCAACCCTTCTGTCCGGCTGCCTCGGGCGTCCTCTTGGTAAACGGTGGCGACTCGCCCGTCTGCACCCCTGGGATAGCTTCATTCCTCGTTCCTGGAGCCTTCTCCGCTCCTCTTCCTTCCTTTTCCCTCTTCCAGGCCTGGGCCTCTGTTACTAGGCCCGCCTCCGGAGCAGAGCTCATGCAGAGCCCCTGCTCCCTGCCACTTCTGCTCAAACTTCTCTGCACTGAACTAAGATGGTGCCCACCTTTTATACTCCCTTCTCAATGCACCCAGGAACTGCTTCCTCCCTGCTCCTGCACTACAGGGTTCCCCTTCCTCAGTGTTCCCTCCCCCCACTCCAGCCAGGGACAGGGACTGTCGTGCCCATCTCAGAGGCATATTGGTCGCCCTGCCCCACGGCAATGTGGTGTAATGCATGCAGGTGTCGGGTCCTGGTCCACACTCCATCCTTACCTGAGAGTGAGATATCACACCTCTGGGTGAGGTGCAATACCTCTATAGCAACCGAGCCCTCAGGGTGCTACAGTTCCATTTATCTTCAGCCTAGGTGACGTATTGTGATACAGGGCCGTGATTTTGGCTATAAAAGGGTCCCCTAGACCCCTACTCCAAACTTTTTAAGAGAATCATATATGGCGTGCCAGGAGACTCTATGGAATGCTTTCTCAGCATCCAACGAGAGTATCTAATTACAAATTTTTAACTGCATCTAGCCCAGGAAATACTTTGTGCCTAGTAGCAGTGTCTGCTAGTCAGCGGATTATCCCGGCTGTTAAGCAAGCTACACCACCTGTAGTTTGGACACTTAATTTTTTCAAAGGAAATGCTTCGGGACTACGGGATACTCAGTGAAGAGCATCAGGAGGCACCCCAAGGCATAGGGGCTGGGACTGGCAGTAGGATGCCTTGCGGTGGACAGCCGAGCTCGAACCTTATAAAAGCTTTTTAACTGCAGCAGCTTTAGTGGATGCTACTGGAGCTGGAATTAGGCGGCTGCTGGCATGAGACTTGCCCTCCAATAGATCCTTGTAAATGGATTTAAAGTGTATACATTCAAATTAGAGAGACAATTTAAATTAAAAAGCTTAGAGCTGCCTCCACCACAGGGGGGCTCGCTCGACCCACCAGCGGACAGGCACCAGTATTGGGAGAGGGGGGCTGGCCGTCAGGGTTCACCGCGGCTCTGGCACAAACCCGGCGACACGGAGGTGGCACGGGCAGGAGCGGACTGAACGTGTCGGCTTCTCACTTTTTGGATTTTAGAAGGGCATGACATGCCTATATCTGTGTCTCCCCCTCCTTTTACTCCTCCACCTCTTTTCTTTTCGCATGACTATATGTACTTGTCACTTTTCCATGTGTTAGTTGTCAGCTTTTGGACACCTTTGAAGGTGTTTTCTATGTGTTTCTATGTGTTTTTGTTTGCCTGCCATTGGTTTTAACGGTGTTCGAAGGTGTTCGACGAACAGTTCGACGAACAGTTCGGCGAACACACGGGTGTTCGACGAACTGAACCGAACTCGAACACTACGGGGGTGGCTCAACACTATTGGTCACACAATATAAATCCATGCAACCGGCATGAATTTATATTGCGTGACCAACATAATGTTAAAAAAAAAAGAATTAGAACGTAAAAAATAAAAAATAACCTTATACTCACAATTCCGGCAGCCTCAGTCTGCTCCTGGCGTCGCTGCTGGCTCCGTGGCGGGTACCGGTAATGTAAAAGGAAGTTCCATAACGTCAGTGGTCATGTGACAGGTCACTGACATCACAGAAGGTCCTTTTACATTACCGGTACCTGCGACGGAGCCAGCAGCGACGCCGGGAGCAGAGCTGGGGCCATCCGAAGGTGAGTATAAGGTTGTTTTCTATTTTAATTCTTTTTTTACTTACAGGTACTATTGTACTCGGGTCTGGAGGAGAGTCTCCTCTTCTCCAGACCTGGGTACCCTCCGCGCATTAATCGCATAAGATCTGTAAGAATACATGTAGTCATGCGGATCTTATGTGATCCAAAGCAAGTCAATGGCGGTGATTTCGCAGCGAAATCGCACCAGAATTGGTCTTGCTGCGTTTTTTACCGCAATGCGAATTCATGCACAGCACATGCGGATTTGCATTGCAGTAAATGGCATACCTATTATAAGCGATTTTAATGCGTTTTTGCGGCATTTTCACAGCGAAAATATGCCACAAAAAAACATTAAAATCGCTTTGTGTGCACATAGCCTAAAAACGCAGTTTTTCACTCATCACCCTTCCGGATGCGTATTAAATTGTAGGCTCCTCTAAGATCTAGATTAGAAAACCATTTAGCCCTAGTAAACTGATTATAAAGGTCTGGGATGAATGGAAGTGGGTATGTATTCTTAACCGTAATCTTGTTCAGTTCTCGGAAATCAAGGCAAGGACGGAGACCCCCATCTTTCTTTTTTACAAAGGAGAATCCAGCAGCCACAGGGAAGAGTTAAGGACTAGTAATGAGCGTGCAATTAAAATGCTCGGGTACTCGTAGTTCGAGTCAAGTAAATTGGAATGCTCGAATGCTTGATCCAAACAGAGAGCCAAATGTAAGTCTATGGAAAATTCGAGCATTTTTCCAGCGCCCCTCCCCTCGCCCCCCGGAGGTCTGCAAAGGGCCTAAGAATTGCTGAAATCGATGGGAACAGTGCTCAAATGACATGGGAACAGCATGGGGAAGACCCCTGGGATTTATGACTCCCAGGTTACTGCTGTCAACAATGTTGTCAGAGTATTATGGAACTCACAATAAAACATACAAAAACAAAACCAAAATGGATTTTCCATGGAAAAATGTTTAGGAATATCCTTTTCAGAGTAATGACTTGTATATCAGGCAAACTAAATAACCAAAAACAAAAATACTCCTCCATACTTTGGGCAATATTCACAAGTAGCATTTTTGATGCGTTTTTCACTTTTGCATTGCTTTCAATGGTGAAAAATACATTCACCAGTAAATGTCATTTTAACATTTTACTACCTTATCTGGCCATGTTGTGTGTGAGACATGATCAGGCACATCCTGTTTAATTTATAAAGGAGGGACTCTGAAAGTCACAAAGCCTATTTTTATAGGGCCATCAGGCGGCCCTTACTATTCTTAAAGGGCCAGCAGTCGGCCCTAGCTATTGTTAGAGAGCCATCAGCAGGCTATGCTTTGTTGTACCCATTATTTAAGAGTGGGTCTCCTATACTGTTATTGCGTATGCAGTAACTGCAAGGGCTTCCAAAAATTTGGACGCACCCCAATACCTTTTTGAAGAGACATAGAGGAGGGTCTCAATAAAAAAAAAATCCCCATATTAAAGGAGTGGGTCTCCTATAGTGGTAATACCCATGCAGCGACTGCAAGGGCTGCCTAAATTTGTTAATTACCCCAATACAAATTTGAAGACACATAGAGGTGGGCCTCAGTAACAACATGTTCCCATTTTAAGTGAGCGGTTCTGCTTTACAGTTATTGCGTATGCAGTGAGTACAACGGCTGCCTAAATTAGGGAAAAACCGCAATACCAATTTAAAGACATATAGAGGTGGGCCTCAGTAACGACATGTTCCAATTAGAAAGGAGCGGTTCTGCTATACAGTTATTGCGTATGTAATGAGTACAATGACTGACTTATTTTGGGAAAAACCCAAATATCAATTTAAAGACACATAGAGGTGGGTCTCAGTAATGACATGTTCCCATTAGAAAGGAGCAGTTCTGCTATAAAGTTATTGCATATGCAGTGAGTAAAACGGCTTCCTAAATATGGGAAAAACCCCAATGCCAATTTGAGGACACATAGAGGTGGGCCTCAGAAACAAAATGTTCCCATTAGAAAAGAACGGGTCTCCCATATTGTTCTTGCGTATGCAGTGACTGCAAAGGCGGCCAAAAATTTGGAGTCAGTCCAATGCCCCTTGGAAGAGAGATGTAGAGGAGGGCATTATGAAAAAATTTTGTCCATTATTAGGAAGTGGGTCTTCCATACTGTTATTGCCTATGCAGTGAATGCAAGGGCTGCCAAAAATTTGGAGGCACTCCAATGCCCCTTGCAAGAGATGTAGAGGAGGGCCTCATGAAAATTTGTTTCCCATTATTAGGAAGTGGGTCTCCCATACTGTTATTGCCTATGCAGTGAATGCAAGGGCTGCTAAAAATTTGGAGGCACTCCAATGCCCCTTGCAAGAGACGTAGATATTGTGATGGTATATATGGTGGTGGAGGATGAGGATGATGAGAAGGAGGAGGACAACAGCAATAGACAAAATCAGGAAGCGTATACCCATGTCTGTGTGTGAAGAGGTGCATGGGAATAGACCTCCCAAAAAAAAGACACTGTATTTGAGTTTACGTTACGCTGCTATCATTTGGTAGTGATGAGAAGTCTGGCCCAATCCTGCCCTAGTTCTTTTTTATTAGAGTCAGCCTGCCAGCATTTTCAGTTGACAGGCTGATGCGCCTATCAGTTATAATTCCACCAGCGGCACTAAAAACCCGCTCTGACAAAATGCTAGAGGCAGGGTAGTCCAGGACCTCCAAGGCGTAGAGAGCCAGTTCATGCCCCGTGTCCAGCTTGGATACCCAATGATTATAAGCAGGGGTGGATTAAGAGTAGCAAGGGCCCCGGGCAGTTTAGAAGGCGCGGGCCCCCCCACACACACATCTGATGTATCACATGTCACATGATCCCCTGTGATAGATCATGTGATAGTTCACGTGAAATTAATTTGGCACAATATTAATTATAATATTTTTTTTTAGGCTGTGTGCTCGCTATGCGTTTTTTAAGCAATTCCGCTGCAGAAATGCTTAAAAAACGCTTGATCGAAGGTCTGCCATGTTCCCCAATGATAATCCGCATGTGCTGTGTACATGCTGCGGAAATTTTCGCTGCGGAAAAATCTGCAGCATTAACAATTATTTTGCAGAAGCGCTGCGCTTTCACCGCCATTGACTTGAATTAGAACGCATGGAATCCGCATCCATGCATCTGTAGATGCGGAATCCATGCGTTTCAATGTGCAGATGGTACCCAGGTCTAGAGGAGAGGAGACTCTCCTCCGGACTCGGGTACCATAGAACCTGTAAAAAAAGAATAAAAAAATATATATACATTATACTTACCTTCTGATGGCCCCCAGTGTCTTTATCCGATGCGTCCTGGCTTGCCGGCAGCTCGCAATGGTCTGAAAAGGACCTGCCGTGATGTCATTTAGTCATGTGACGGGTCACACGACCGCTGACGTCGGCAGGCCATCAGAAGGTAAGTATATATTTTTTATTTTTTACCATTCTTTTACGGTCACACTATATAAATCCATGCCGGTTGCATGGATTTATATAGTGTAACCAAGTTGTCAAGCACTTTCCAAGTGATGCTAAAATCGCTTGGAAAGCGCTTGTCAACCCGCATGCGGAAATGCAAGTGAAGAACGCTTCACATTCGCATATCCCTGGCAGGAAAACGCATGTAAAATCCGCATGTACAATCCGCATGTAAAATCCACAAGCGTTTTTTCTGCCAGGGAGATGCAGAAACGCTCAAAAAACATCCGGAACATTTCTGTATCGTGGGCATATAGCCTTACATTAATTGTATGACTCAATTAATTGTATGACTCAATATTGAGCACACGTAGCCATCTATACACAGCGGGAGGCTGCACGGTGCCATCTATACACAGCGGGAGGCTGCACATAGCCATCTATACACAACGGGAGGCCGCACGTAGCCATCTATACACAGCAGGAGGCCGCACGGCGCCATCTATACACAGCGGGAGGCCGCAGGGCTCCCCCCCCAGAGTCAGCAGGAGGCCGCACGGTGCCATCTATACTCAGCAGGAGGCCGCACGTAGCCATCTATAAACAGCAGGAGGCCGCACGGCGCCATCTATACACAGCGGGAGGCGACACGGCGCCCCTCCCAGAGACAGCAGGAGGCTGCACGGCGCCATCTATACACAGCAGGAGGCCGCACATAGCCATCTATACACAGCAGGAGGCCACACGGCGCCATCTATACACAGAAGGAGGCCGCACGGCGCCCCCACAGAGGCAGCAGGAGGCCGCACGGCGCCATCTATACACAGCAGGAGGCCGCACAGCGCCATCTATACACAGCAGGAGGCCGCACGGCGCCATCTATACAAAGCAGGAGGCCGCACGGCGCCATCTATACACAGCAGGAGGCCGCACGGCACCATCTATACACAGCAGGAGGCCGCACGGCGCCATCTATACACAGCAGGAGGCCACACGGCGCCATCTATACACAGCAGAGGGCCGCACGGCGCCATCTACAGTGCCTACAAGTAGTATTCAACCCCCTGCAGATTTAGCTGGTTTGATAAGATGCAAATAAGTTAGAGCCTTCAAACTGCAAACGAGAGTAGGTTTTATGAACAGAAGCATAAATCTTACAAACCAAAAAGTTTTGTTGCTCAGTTGAATTTTATTAAATTTTAAACATAAAAGTGTGGGTCAATTATTATACAACCCCTATGTTTAATATTTTGTGGAATAACCCTTGTTTGCAATTACAGCTAATAATCGTCTTTTATAAGACCTGATCAGGCCGGCACAGGTCTGTGGAGTTATCTTGGCCCACTCCTCCATGCAGATCTTCTCCAAGTTATCTAGGTTCTTTGGGTGTCTCATGTGGACTTTATTCTTGAGCTCCTTCCACTAGTTTTCAATTGGGTTAAGGTCAGGAGACTGACTAGGCCACTCCAACACCTTGACTTTTTCCCTCTTGAACCAGGCCTTGGTTTTCTTGGCTGTGTGCTTTGGGTCGTTGTCTTGTTGGAAGATGAAATTACGACCCATCTTAAGACCCTTGATGGAGGAGCGGAGGTTCTTGGCCAAAATCTCCAGGTAGGTCGTGCTATCCATCTTCCCATGGATGCGGACCAGATGGCCAGGCCCCTTGGCTGAGAAACAGCCCCACAGCATGATGCTGCCACCACCATGCTTGACTGTAGGGATGGTATTCTTGGGGTCGTATGCAGTGCCATCCAGTCTCCAAACGTCACGTGTGTGGTTTTCACCAAAGATCTCGATCTTGGTCTCATCAGACCATAGAACCTTGAACCAGTCTGTCTCAGAGTCCTCCAAGTGATCATGAGCAAACTGTAGACGAGCCTTGACATGACGCTTTGAAAGTAAAGGTACCATACAGGCTCGTCTGGAACGGAGACCATTGCGGTGGAGTACGTTACTTATGGTATTGACTGAAACCAATGTCCCCACTGCCATGAGATCTTCCCGGAGCTCCTTCCTTGTTGTCCTTGGGTTAGCCTTGACTCTTCGGACAAGCCTGGCCTCGGCACGGGAGGACACTTTCAAAGGCTGTCCAGGCCGTGGAAGGCTAACAGTAGTTCCATAAGCCTTCCACTTACGGATGATGCTCCCAACAGTGGAGACAGGTAGGCCCAACACCTTGGAAAGGGTTTTGTACCCCTTGCCAGCCTTGTGACCCTCCACGATCTTGTCTCTGATGGCCTTGGAATGCTCCTTTGTCTTTCCCATGTTGACCATGTCTGAGTGCTGTTCACAAGTTTGGGGAGGGTCTTAAATAGTCAGAAAAGGCTGGCAAAAGAGATCTTTAATCCACACATGTGAAGCTCATTATTCTTGGTGCCTGAACTACTTCTTAATACTTTAGGGGGACCAAACAGAATTCTTGTGGTTTGAGGGGTTGAATAATAAATGACACTCTGAATTAACTTTTAACGTTTTTAAAAAAAAAAAAAAAAAATTTGCTGCAGTGCATTTCCCACTTCCAGGCTGATCTACAGTACAAATGTCACAGTGCCAAGTTAATTCCGCATGTGTCAACCAGCTAAATCTGCAGGGGGTTGAATACTACTTGTAGGCACTGTATACACAGCAGGGGGACGCACGGCGCCATCTATACATAGTCGGAGCCCGCATGGCGCCATATGCAACTTTGCTTTACATTTATATATAATGATGGTAGGGTATGAGATATATTTTTTGTCTTTTGTAGGTTTTGCTTCCTTTTGCTAGTGTGAACATGCTCCTATTTCTTGCATGTGTACCATCTTAGACCTCAGTTCACATTGCTTGGTTTTTTGTCTTGTTTGCATTCTGTGCAAATTAAGGGTGTGGGATCCCCTTTGTTGAGCTGGTTAGTATATATGTAGCTTACCACGGGCCTAGGTGGTCTGATATTGGGACTCGGTTCTATTTGTCTACCCTTTTATATGCATTACTTCAACTTTGATATACAGTAAGGTTTTTAATATAGACAGTGTAGGTACCGTCCCAATTTAGGGTCACCTTGTCGCTGGTGGGACGGCTTGTATACTTTTTTTGATCAAAAATAGTTCACTAAGTACCCTATAAGTCATATGCAACTTTGCTTTACATTTATATATAATGATGGTAGGGTATGAGATATATTTTTTGTCTTTTGTAGGTTTTGCCATCTATACATAGTGGGAGGCCGCACGGCGCCCCCCCCAGAGACAACAGGAGGCCACATGGCGCTAACTATACTCAGCAGGAGGCCGCACGCATTCACGCATGCAGTCACGCACACACGCACACACGCAAACATATACAGACATATACAAGCACGCATAAACACATTTGAAACACAAAAATACTTATAAATAGAGATGAGCGTTGTTCTACTCGAACTGTTCGCCAATCTCAAATTCGAGCTGTTTTGGGCGGTGTTCAAGCCGTTCGGCGAACACGAACGATTTGAGAAAAATTCGGCTGTTCGAGGTTATGTTCGATAACTGTTCGTGCACCAAAATCATAACTGGATTTTTTCTCAGTAATGATGAAAATTAATGTTAATACGCAGTTTGAGTGTACAGCGGGGTGGGGGGAGGGGCAGGGGATGGATCTCTGCAGGAATAATGAAGATCTCCATTTTTTTTTCTCTTTCCCGCATTTGCAGTGGGGAGGTGCAGTCTGTCAGCCTATCAGCAGCGCACACACAGAGCGAACTGCTGTTTTTCACACAAGCAAGGGCATGTGTCATTGGCAGTGTATGTCACATGTCCTTGCCCTATAAGACCAAGCCATTTTCCCCGTCGCCACCATTTTCTCACTGCTGCAGCTGCGTGTTAGACGGCACCGCTGTTGCTGTGTGCGCTATGCCTTGTTAATTTCAAGCCAATTTTCGTACAAATCTACAGATAGCTTGGGAGTAGGGAATAGTTGTGATTGCAGTCCTTTTAAGGACTAGGTTACAGCATTTCCTACGACTTTTATCAGGCAGGTCTGTGCTCTTAAATAGATAGATTGTGGGAGTAAAGACTAATTGTAATTGCAGTCCTTTTCAGGACTAGGTTACATCAGTTCCTATCAGTTTTTGCCAGGCAGGTCTGTGCCAGTGCTGTGCAAGTTTTTTTCACAGCATTTGGCTGAATCTAGCAAAGCTAATCCTTTTTGGCCTATTGCAGAGTGTGTTAGTCAGTGGAGTAGCCTATCTGTGTTGCAAGATATACCACCTGTGTATAGAATACCAATTTTTTTACTGCACCTAGTGAAGTAAAATCTTTTGGGCATAGCATCATTCTATTAGTCCATCTATACTGACCTCCATCAGGTTGCAAATTGAATATAATTTTTTTCTGCATCTAGCTCTGAAAAAATATTTGGGCTTCTAGCAGTGTGTGGAACTTGTTCTATTAGTCCATCTATACTGACCTCCATCAGGTTGCAAACTGAATATATTTTTTTTCTGCATCTAGCTCTGAAAAAATATTTGGCCTTCTAGCAGTGTGTGGGACTTTCTCTATTAGTCCATCTATACTGACCTCCATCAGGTTGCAAATTAAAAATAATTTTTATCTGCATCTAGATCTGAAAAAATATTTGGCCTTCTAGCAGTGTGTGGGACTTTCTCTATTAGTCCATCTATACTGACCTCCATCAGGTTGCAAATTAAAAATATTTTTTATCTGCATCTACCTCCTAAAAAATATTTGGGCTTCTAGCTGTGTGTGGGACTTGTTCTATTAGTCCATCTATACTGACCTCCATCAGGTTGCAAACTGAATATAATTTTTTTCTGCATCTAGCTCTGAAAAAATATTTGGCCTTCTAGCAGTGTGTGGGACTTTCTCTATTAGTCCATCTATAC
Organism: Phyllobates terribilis; assembly: GCF_046119375.1. Lineage (NCBI taxonomy): Eukaryota > Metazoa > Chordata > Amphibia > Anura > Dendrobatidae > Phyllobates > Phyllobates terribilis. Next base: position 404,919,987 of record NW_027362771.1, read on the forward strand.
TGACCTCCATCAGGTTGCAAATTAAAAATAATTTTTATCTGCATCTAGCTCTGAAAAAATATTTGGCCTTCTAGCAGTATATGGGACTTTCTCTATTAGTCCATCTATACTGACCTCCATCAGGTTGCAAATTAAAAATATTTTTTATCTGCATCTAGCTCTGAAAAAATATTTGGCCTTCTAGCAGTGTGTGGGACTTTCTCTATTAGTCCATCTATACTGACCTCCATCAGGTTGCAAATTAAAAATAATTTTTATCTGCATCTACCTCTGAAATATATTTGGGCTTCTAGCTGTGTGTGGGATTTGTTCTATTAGTCCATCTATACTGACCTCCATCAGGTTGCAAACTGAATATAATTTTTTTCTGCATCTAGCTCTGAAAAAATATTTGGCCTTCTAGCAGTGTGTGGGACTTTGTCTATTAGTCCATCTATACTGACCTCCATCAGGTTGCAAACTGAATATATTTTTTTTCTGCATCTACCTCTGAAAAAATATTGGGCTTCTAGCTGTGTGTGGGACTTGTTCTATTAATCCATCTATACAGACCTCCATCAGGTTGCAAACTGAATATATATTTTTTCTGCATCTACCTCTGAAAAAATATTGGGCTTCTAGCTGTGTGTGGGACGTGTTCTATTAATCCATCTATACAGACCTCCATCAGGTTGCAAACTGAATATAATTTTTTTCTGCATCTAGCTCTGAAAAAATAGTTGGCCTTCTAGCAGTGTGTGGGACTTTCTCTATTAGTCCATCTATACTGACATCCATCAGGTTGCAAATTAAAAATTATTTTTATCTGCATCTAGCTCTGAAAAAATATTTGGCCTTCTAGCAGTGTGTGGGACTTTCTCTATTAGTCCATCTATACTGACCTCCATCAGGTTGCAAATTAAAAATAATTTTTATCTGCATCTACCTCTGAAAAAATATTTGGGCTTCTAGCTGTGTGTGGGACTTGTTCTATTAGTCCATCTATACTGACCTCCATCAGGTTGCAAACTGAATATAATTTTTTTCTGCATCTAGCTCTGAAAAAATATTTGGCCTTCTAGCAGTGTGTGGGACTTTCTCTATTAGTCTATCTATACTGACCTCCATCAGGTTGCAAATTAAAAATAATTTTTATCTGCATCTAGCTCTGAAAAAATATTTGGCCTTCTAGCAGTGTGTGGGACTTTCTCTATTAGTCCATCTATACTGACCTCCATCAGGTTGCAAATTAAAAATCATTTTTATCTGCATCTAGCTCTGAAAAAATATTTGGCCTTCTAGCAGTGTGTGGGACTTTCTCTATTAGTCCATCTATACTGACCTCCATCAGTTTGCAAATTAAAAATAATTTTTATCTGCATCTACCTCTGAAAAAATATTGGGCTTCTAGCTGTGTGTGGGACTTGTTCTATTAATCCATCTATACAGACCTCCATCAGGTTGCAAACTGAATATAATTTTTTTCTGCATCTACCTCTGAAAAAATATTTGGGCTTCTAGCTGTGTGTGGGACTTGTTCTATTAGTCCATCTATACTGACCTCCATCAGGTTGCAAACTGAATATAATTTTTTTCTGCATCTAGCTCTGAAAAAATATTTGGCCTTCTAGCAGTGTGTGGGACTTGTTCTATTAGTCCACCTATACTGACCTCCATCAGGTTGCAAATTCAAAATAATTTTTTGTCTGCATCTAGCTCTGAAAAAATATTTGGCCTTCTAGCAGTGTGTGGGACTTGTTCTATTAGTCCATCTATACTGACCTCCATCAGGTTGCAAATCGAATAAAATTTTTTTCTCCATCTAACCCAGCCAATAGTTTTGGCCTAATACCACAGTTTGGCCACTCAGCTCTGCTCGGTTCCCATTCATTGTTTTTTTGTGCAAATAACTCCAGAGTTGTGAATTAGTTAACCACCCAAATGAGTGGAAAAAGGCCTGCTGCTGGTGGAAAGGGGAATAGGCGTGTTGGGAAGGGGAAAAAAGGTTGTGTCCATGGGGTAGGTGTTAAAGCAACAGTAACATCTGCAGAAGAAAGACCATCTTCCAGCCAAACTAAAATGTCTACTTCTTTTAGCGGACAATGTGATAAGATCCCTTTCTTACGGCCACGCCAATCGCTACAAATTCCAGATGAGGCACAAAAACAGCAGGTGCTTCAACGGATATCAAGTGCTCCTTTAAGTGGGCTCTCCTCCACATCAACTTCAACATCACAAATACTCCAGTCCTCAAAGGTGTCACCCCAATCGCACTTGCTTCCTCACAGCTCTCAAATCTCCAGCTGCCCGTCTGAGTATGAGGTAGAACAGATGGTTGAGTCTGCAGAGCTGTTTACTCATACTATAGCCTGGGAATCAGAGGTCGACTCCAGCGCTTCTGTGAATCCAGACGAGGAAATGATCTGCACTGATGCCCAGAATCTTTATGAGTCGGATCCAGGACCAGACGCAGAAGGTTCTGACCATAATGTAGACCCTCATTCCCAAACTGTAACTCCTGTTGGTGGAGACAATGAGGAAGACGATGATGAGACTCAAATACCTGATTGGAGCGACAACTTTTGTTTTTTGTCAGGGCAGGAACAGGTTGGCTCTGAGGACGACGGGTGTGATAACGCACAGGGTGATGATGATGAGGTTGGAGATCCCACTTACTGTCAACCCACAGTCAGCCAAGAGATGAGGTCAGCAGAGGAGGTGGAGGAAGATGCTAGTCACGACGAAGTCAGGTTGCGCCTTCCTGGAAAGAGACGTAGTACTGGAAGCACGACAACAACTGCATCCTCAAACACAACTCTGCCTCTCACCACAAGTCGTGGTGGCTCTTCAGGTCGCATGGATGCTAAGCCTTGCATAGCCTGGGCATTTTTTCAGATCGATAAAGATGACCCAACTCGTGTTATCTGTAACATTTGTCAGCAAAAGCTAAGTAGAGGCCAAAAAATACATAGTTTGAGTACTTCATGCATGAACCGGCACATGGACATGAAGCATAAGTTGCAGTGGGAAGCTCAGTGTGCTACAATGCGGCCTAGCCGGCCGGGCCAACCACCGTCTGCCATATCTTGTGCATCCGCGGCCTCTTCATCCTCTGTGACTGGGGGGACAGCAGTCACACCTGTTTTGGGGCGCAGACCTGCCACCTCTTTACCCGCAACAGCCAGCGTGATTGGCAGGTCATCATTTTCTTTGGAGGTGGTAACACCAGCTGGTGTTGAGCGCTGTCCGACATCGATAGCACCACCTTTGGATAAAGGCAACCTAACATGTCCGCCTGCATCTTCCTCACAGACCGGCAGTTTGCCGGGGACACCCTTATCAACCCCGTCTAAGCACAATAGCTAGCCCTCGGTCCCTCAGATGTGGACAAGTAAAGGACCATTTCCTCCTAGCCATGAGAAAGCTAAGAGGTTGAATTTCACCATCTGCAAGCTCTTGGCTACAGAAATGCTGCCTTTCCTCCTGGTAGACACAGAGGATTTTCGAGACCTTATGTCCGTCGCAGTGCCCCAGTACCAGATGCCCAGTCGGCACTACTTCTCAAAGAAAGGTGTGCCTGCGCTCCACCAGCATGTCGCACACGACATCACCGCTTCTTTGAGAAACTCTGTGTGTGACAGGGTGCATTTCACCACATACACTTGGACGAGTAGGCATGGACAGGGGCGTTACATGTCGCTGACTGGGCACTGGGTAACTATGGTGACAGCAGGACAAGGGGCTGCTGTCCAAGTCTTGCCGTCCCCACGAGTTGTGCGTCAATCCTCTTTATGTCAAAGTTCCTCCACTGCTTCTGCCTCCTCAACCTCCTCTCGGTCTTCCACCTGCACCCAAAGCCTGTCTGGTCATGCCACAAGCTTTCTAACTGCGCAGAAGGGATCCTGCACACCTCCTTACTATGCTGGCAGTAGGGCTCAACGTCATCAGGCGGTTTTTACTTTGAAATGTCTGGGAAATGTGAGTCACACAGCTGAGGAGTTGTGGTCAGCTCTGGAGAACCAATTTCATGAATGGTTGTCTGCACTGGACCTGAAACCAGGGAAGGCCGTGTGCGACAATGCTGCAAACCTGGGTGCGGCCCTTCGCCGGGGCAATGTCACACACGTGCCTTGTATGGCTCACGTGTTGAACCTGGTTGTCCAGCAATTTTTAGCCCACTATCCCAGACTAGATGGCCTTCTGCAGAGGGCACGGTCGCTGTGTGCTCACTCCCGCCGTTCGCATCCCGCAGCTCAGCGACTTACATCTCTACAGAAGTCGTTGGGCCTGCCACTTCACCGGCTAAAATGCGATGTGCCTACCCGGTGGAATTCAACTCTGCACATGTTGCAGCGACTGTGGCAGCACCGACAAGCCCTGGTGCAATACGTTCTGACGTATAGCCTGGGCCAACGAGATCCAGAGGTGGGGCAAATCACACTGGAGGAGTGGTCTCAGATCAGGGACCTATGCACCCTTCTGCACAGTTTTGAAATGGCGACGAAGATGTTTAGTGCTGACGATGCCATTATCAGCATGACTATTCCGGTGATTTACATGCTGGAGCACATGTTAAACAGAATTCGGAGTCAGGTGGTGGCACAAGAGGAGGTGGAGGAAGTAGAGGAGGAGGAGTTGTATGCGGAAGGGCTAACATCTGCAAGGTCCAGACGGTCGGCAGCACCAAGGCAGCAGGCATGTGAGGGTGGGGGAGATGGTTTTACCAGGGCGCATGGTAGCAGCCAAATTAGTGAGGAAGGTGCAGGAGCCCAGGAAGAAGTGGAGGACGAACTGATGGAAGACTCATCAGATGAGGGAGACCTTGATCACATTTCTGTTGTGCGAGGTTGGGGGGAGAGGACAGAGGAAGGAAGCATGATTGTTACCTCGCTACCAACACAACAGGGACTTGGTGCTCCTGGATGCTCAACACACATGAGTGCCTTCTTGCTGCACTACCTGCAACATGACCCTCGAATTGTGAGAATTAGAAATAATCCTGACTACTGGGTTGCCACACTGTTAGATCCCCGGTACAAAAGTAAATTTGCCGAAATTATTCCTGCCATAGAAATGGATGCACGCATGCAGGAGTATCAGCAGAGACTGTTGCAGAATCTTACATGTGCTTTTCCACAAAACACCAGTGGTGCACGTAGTGAATCTCACAGTTCCAACTTGCCAACCGTGGGACCGTCAAGTGTTCAGCACTCAAACCGTAACAGAACCACAGTATCTGCTGGTAACATCAATTTTGCGGAATCATTTCACCACTTTTTTAGCTCATCCTTTGCAAGGCCACAGGAGACAAGAAGTCTGACACATAGTCAACGCCTAGAGACGATGGTACAGGAGTATCTCCAAGTAAACATTGAAGCCATGACTGTGTCACTGGACCCTTGCTCTTTTTGGGCTTCCAATCTGGATAAATGGCCGGAGCTAGCCACTTACGCCTTGGAGATCTTGTCATGCCCCGCAGCCAGCGTTCTGTCTGAACGTGTGTTCAGCGCTGCTGGTGGTGTGCTGACAGATAAGCGCACGCGGCTCTCCACCGATAATGTAGACAGACTCACGTTCATAAAGATGAACAAATCATGGATCCGAAACGACTTTTCTACCCCTGTGTCATCCTGGGGAGAGTAAAAGCTTGATGATTGGTTAAAATCACCCAACCAACCGTTTTAAGCTTTCAAATTACTAATCATGTTTATCTGTATCTTGGCTGGAAAATAATTTGGGCTTTGTAGCAGTGTGCAGCACTGATTCTATTAGGCCATCTATAATAAGCTCCACCAGATTTAAAATTACTAATCATGTTTATCTGAATCTTGGCTGGAAAATAATTTGGGCTTTGTAGCAGTGTGCACCACTGATCCTATTAGGCCATCTATACTAAGCTCCACCAGATTTAAAATTAATAATAATTTTTAGCTGCATCTAGCCCGGAAAATAATTTTGGGGCTCCGAGATGCGCAAGACACATAACTAATCATGACTACTGGGTTGCCACACTCTTAGATCCCCCAAACTTTTCGATCAACCTTTTCATTTTAATAAAGACCAAAAAAATTGTCATTTTTGAAATTATAAGCATTAGCAGGTTATTAGAAACTGAAATCAAACAGTTTTCAACTCAAAACTTTATTCTAGGTGATGTTACATTTTCACATAGGACCCCTTGTTCGAAAGGAGCTTCTGAACTCTCTCGTCCATTGAATTTGTCAGGTTTTGGATGGTTTCTGCTTCAATTGTTTTGCATGAGGACAGAATACCCTCCCAGAGCTGTTGCTTAGATGTGAACTGCCTCCCGCCATCATAGACACTCCTTTTGATGATGCTCCAGAGGTTCTGAATGGGGTAGAGGTCAGGGGAGCATGGGGGTCACACCATAAGTTTGTCCCCTTTTATGCCCATATCAGCCAGAGATGCAGATGTTTTATGTGCAGCATGAGATGGTGCATTATCATGCAAAAAAATGATCTTGCTGTGAAATACACGGTTCTTCTTCTTGAACCATGGCAGGAAGTGCTGTTTGAGAAAATCCACATACATTATGGAGTTCATCTTTAGCGCCTTCAGGGATCCTAAAGGGGCCGACAATCTCTCTCCCCATGATTCCAGCCCAAAACATTACTCCACCTCCTCCTTGTTGGCGCTGTAGCCGTGTTTGCGTGGGGTGTCCATCAACCAGCCATCCTCCACTCCATCCATCTGGACCATCGAGCGCTGCACGGCACTCATCCGTGAACAAAACAGTTTTGAAATCAGTCTTCATGTAATGTTTGGCCCACTGGAGCCGTTTCTGCTTGTGTGAAGTGGATAGAGGAGGTCGACAGGATGGCGTATGCACAGCTGCAAACCTCTGAAGGACCCTGCATCTTGTTGTTCGGGGGACGCTGGAGGCACCAGCAGCTTCAAAAACTTGTCTGCTGCTATGACAAGGCTTTTTTGCCGCTGCTCTTTTAACCTGACGTAATTGCCTGTAGGAAAGAGTCCTCAATTTGCCCTTATCAGCACGCACACGTGTGTACTGTGAATCAGCTACATACTTCTTGATTGCCAAGACACTTCATCCTGATCATCGCACAATGTTGATTGTAGTCATGCCTTGACCTAAACACTCCACAATTTGTTGCTTCTCAGCAGCCGACACATCCTTTTTCTTTCCCATTTTGGCAGAAAATGTAGGCTGCTTAATAATGTGAGACAGCCTTCTTAAGTAATCTTGCCTTTCATTGGACACACCTGCCAAACTAATTAGCACAGGTGTCTGCAATTGCTTACAGTGATATAAGGAGCCCTGACATACATCACCATCAATGAGTTTAACTGACAAACAAACAAATTCTTCCCTTATCACTCCTAAACACTTTTTGCATAATAATTTGGAACACAGTGTACATGTGCTTTTCCACAAAACACCAGTGGTTCACGTAGTGAATCTTACAGTTCTAACTTGCCAACCGTGGTCTGTATGGAGTTGTTCAATAAAGGGCCCAAAATTAAGATAACATAGATGGGAGAGGTCTCTATGGATAGGAATTCCTAAGTATTTGATACCCTGTGAGGGCCAGGCAAAGGTAAAGTTGGACTGGATGGAATCCTATATGGATTTGGGGAGGGAGACATCGAGGGCCTCAGACTTCGCTGCATTGATTTTAGAATTTGACCATGTAACAAAATGATCTATTTCAGCCATAACAGCATGGATGGATATATGTGACTGAGTGATATATACTAGGACATCATCAGCAAATAGAGAGCACTTGTACTCGGTGCCTCCCACCTCAATCCACCTAATATTGGGGTTATGGCGAATTGATGAGAGCAGGTGCTCCGTCACTAGGATGTATAAGAGAGGGGACAGAGGACATCCCTGCCTTGTCCCATTGGTGATTGTGAAAGGTGATGAAAATGTTCTGATGCACCCCCTGGGCCTTGGGACACCCGGAGCCGGACCCTTTTTGGTGGATGCTGGTGGTTGTAGTCTTCGTGGCGGCGACCCGGTTCCGTGGCTCAGGGTGGTCAAACCAGTGGCGGAACTATTTATGTGGTTTTGATGTTTAAATGTCCGACTACGCCACCCGTGGATTGCGGTCAGAGTGAACCGCCGCTGCAGGGCAGACCGCTGAGGCTGGTGTTGTGGGTGCAGCAGAGCGTAGCATAACTCCCCACGGGAGGAGTATAGCCTCAGGGCAGTGTATGCGGAGGATGGGGGTGATGGTGCAGGGCAGCAGCAGTAACGACACGGAGTCAGTGATGCAGTCCAGGGCCTTTACTCACAGTTCTTATCATCCAGACCACGTCTGCAGGTAACGGCTGCCCACGTCGTACTGTGCTCACCAGGTGAGGGGCTCAGACAACTCCCAGATAACTTTGGAGCGCTTCACAGGACCCCCTTTGTGTGTCCTTTGTCTGGCCTTTCTTACCAACCCTTCTGTCCGGCTGCCTCAGGCCTCCTCTTGGTAAACTTGGCGCCAGTTTCCCTGACCCTATGTGGTGCTTTCCTAGTGGGTGTAGCGAGGGGCTGCGCCACATAAAATGTCACAGCCTCCGGTTTCTAGCTGAGGGTCGTTTCCTGCCTCCACTAGTTTCGGGGACCGGTCTCCCCCTTTGGCCTGACCCCTCCACGCAGGTGGATTCGGGCGTGCGGTGGCGACTCGCCCGTCCGCACCCCTGGGATCCCTTCATTCCTCGTTCCTGGAGCCTTCTCCGCTCCTCTTCCTTCCTTCTCCCTCTTCCAGGCCTGGGCCTCTGTTACTAGGCCCGCCTCCGGAGCAGAGATCATGCAGAGCCCCTGCTCCCTGCCACTTCTGCTCAGACTTCTCTGCACTGAACTAAGATGGTGCCCACCTTTTATACTCCCTTCTCAATGCACCCAGGAACTGCTTCCTCCCTGCTCCTGCACTACAGGGTTCCCCTTCCTCAGTGTTCCCTCCCCCCACTCCAGCCAGGGACAGGGACTGTCGTGCCCATCTCAGAGGCATATTGGTCGCCCTGCCCCACGGCAATGTGGTGTAATGCATGCAGGTGTCGGGTCCTGATCCACACTCCATCCTTACCTGAGAGTGAGATATCACACCTCTGGGTGAGGTGCAATACCTCTGTAGCAACCGAGCCCTCAGGGTGCTACAGTTCCATTTATCTTCAGCCTAGGTGACGTATTGTGATACAGGGCCGTGATTTTGGCTATAAAAGGGTCCCCTAGACCCCTACCCCAAACTTTTTAAGAGAATCATATATGGCGTGCCAGGAGACTCTATGGAATGCTTTCTCAGCATCCAACGAGAGTATCTAATTACAAATTTTTAACTGCATCTAGCCCAGGAAATACTTTGCGCCTAGTAGCAGTGTCTGCTAGTCAGCGGATTATCCCGGCTGTTAAGCATGCTACACCACCTGTAGTTTGGATACTTAATTTTTTCAAAGGAAATGCTTCGGGACCACGGGATACTCAGTGAAGAGCATCAGGAGGCACCCCAAGGCATAGGGGCTGGGACTGGCAGTAGGATGCCTTGCGGTGGACAGCCGAGCTCGATCCTTATAAAAGCTTTTTAACTGCAGCAGCTTTAGTGGACGCTACTGGAGCTGGAATTACGCGGCTGCTGGCATGAGACTTGCCCTCCAATAGATCCTTGTAAATGGATTTAAAGTGTATTCATTCAAATTAGAGAGACAATTTAAATTAAAAAGCTTAGAGCTGCCTCCACCACAGGGGGGCTCGCTCGACCCACCAGCGGACAGGCACCAGTATTGGGAGAGGAGGGCTGGCTGTCAGGGTTCACCGCGGCTCTGGCACAAACCCGGCGACACGGAGGTGGCACGGGCAGGAGCGGACTGAACGTGTCGGCTTCTCACTTTTTTAATTTTAGAAGGGCATGACATGCCTATATCTGTGTCTCCCCCTCCTTTTACTCCTCCACCTCTTTTCTTTTCGCATGACTATATGTACTTGTCACTTTTCCATGTGTTAGTTGTATCTTCTGAGCAGTTTGTCAGCTTTTGGACACCTTTGAAGGTGTTTTCTATGTGTTTCTATGTGTTTTTGTTTGCCTGCCATTGGTTTTAATGGTGTTCGAAGGTGTTCGACGAACCGAACCGAACTCGAACACTACGGGGGTGGCTCAACACTAGTCAACAGCTTGTCTTCATTCCCCACGCTGTTAGGGTCTGCCTGTTTAATGGATCTCAGGGCCTCTTGTAAGTTTAGAGCATAGTCTCTTATACTTTCATGTGCCCGTTGTTTGCACCCGTAAAATCTGAGCTTTATTTCGGCTGAGGTGCGCGTGTCAAATGTGTCTTTCAGCCGGGCTAGTATTTCTCTGACAGTCCTCTTCTTCCCAGGTGACCAGGACTTTACCTCCCTTTGGGCTGCCCCGATTAACTGGGCCACCAGGATGCTCACTTTTTGCTCTTCCGTGAGGGGGTATACCTGGAAGAGGCTATCCAGTCTTTCCCTAAAGTCACTTAGGGTATGTGACTCCCCTGAGTACTGGGGTAGCCAGGTTGCCCCCGGGATATAGGGCATGGTGAATGGCATGACCGCTGCAGCGGTTGCGCTGGCGGCCGGTGTGGCGGTGGAGCTCCCCTCGGTATCCGACATCCTCCTCCCCCCCTAGTGGACCGTGGCCTACCTTGCGATGCTCTTCTTCCGTAGGCCGCGGCTCCGCAGTCAATCTTCGGGGTAGAGGACCTGGCGTCGCGCTCCGATGACGTCAGCGTCGCTCTTCCTCCCTTCCAGGACCTTGCGCAGCGTCAGTGCGTGGGGCGGAGCTTCGGATCTCACGGGCTTTCGGTGTCCAAGCCCCTCTTCTTCCCGTGCGGCTTCCTGAAGATGGCGTCCGATGGAGGGAAGCAGCTGCGGATGGCGGGAAACGGCTCCTTACGGCGGGAAACTTCGCCACAGGTAAGTACAAAAGTCTTTTTCAGGCACTCAGTACCCGGTGGTTGTGGGCACGAAATCCTGCCGACTACGCCAAAGCTGACTCGCCCCCTGGGCCGCGTGGGGAACCCGGAACCGGGCCTCTCGTGGGATGCTGGGGGTGGTAGTCTCAGTGTGGCGGTGACCCAGTCCGTGGCTCAGGGTGGTCAAACCAGTGGCAGTCTTAATGTTTTAACAAATGTCCGACTACGCCACCCGTGGATTGCGGTCAGTGGGGACCGCCGCTGCGCTGCAGACCGCTGAGGCTGATGTTGTAAGCGCAGCCAAGAATGGGATAACTCCCCATGGGAGAAGTATTGCCTCAGGGCAGCTAGTGTGGATGATGGTATTGATGGTGTGAGCGTCCCAGAACTAATGGTGCTGGTGCAGCGATGGAACAAAGAGACGTGTGGTGCAGTTCAGGGTCTTTACTGATGGTATAAAGCAGACCCTCCCGGGAGTACTGGTTAGCAGTAGAGGCCTGGTCAGTCTGTGAGCAAGCAGGATCTCCCCTGGCCAGGCGGAGTTGTAGGCCTCCCCGTCTATCTGCACTCTTTCCTGGCTACCTTGCTGTAAGCTGTTACAAGTAGCCCACGTCCCTGAGTATACCGTGTGGTGCTCACACGTATGGCTGGTGACTTGGGGCCTTCTGTTAGCCTCCGCTCCTGGATGGCGGCGCTGGTCCCTTTCTTGTGACTGAGACTCCGGGCTTCTATGGCCAGAGGACCTGGAATCCCCTGCCGGCTGGTTTCTGCTGCTGGGTGTATATCAGTCCCCACAGCCTCGGACTCCGGTGTCCGGTTGTAGTGTCCTCAGCCAGGGCTAGCTCTGCTCAGCTCCAGCCCCTGGTCTTCAGCTACTGTTCCTACAGAGCTCCTGCTGTATCTTTCCCTCTCCAAGCTCTAACTCTCTAATCCCGCCCCAGACCCAGTTTATAAGGGCAGATTCCTCCCCTCCCAGGTCTGGGCGGGCAGTGTTGCATGCTTAGGGCTCCTGACCAGAGAAACCTCCCACTTGCTCCCAGACATAATATTTCTATTAGTGTGGCAACCAGACCCCTGGGGTGCCACAGTTGCGTCACTGCATAGCCAAACAATATGGGAGACACACTTCCTAATAATGGGAACATTGTTTTCAGGAGGCCCTCTGACCTCTACGTCTCTTGCAAGGGGCATTGGAGTTCCTCTAAATTTTTGGCAGCCATTGCTTCACTTTATAGGCAAACAGTATGGGATACACACTGTCCAATAATGGGAACATTGTTTTCAGAAGGCCCTCTGACCTTTATGTCTCTTGCAAGGGACATTGAAAGCCGTTGTTTCACTGCATAGGCAAACAGTATGGGATACACACTTCCTAATAATGGGAGCATTGTTTTCAGGAGGCTCTCTTACCTCTGCATCTCTTGCAAGGGGCATTGGATTTCCTCCGAACCATTGCATTCACAGCATACCCTTTAACTGTATAGCAGACCCTCTCCTTTCTAATGGGACCATTACAGTGGCCCTGCTGTATGTGTTAGTGGGGTTTTTCCAAAATTTTGGCAACCCTTGCAGTCACAGCATTGCCATTACCACTATAGATGACCTGCTTCTTTATAATGGAAACATTTTTTTTACTGAGACCCTCATCTATGTCTCTTCAAAAGGGTATTGGGTTGCGTTCAAATTTTTGGCAGCCAGTGCCATCACTGCATATGCAATAACAGTATAGGAGACCCACTCGTTAATAATGGAAACAACAAAGCATAACCGGCTGATGGCTCTCTAACAATAGCGAGGGCCGACTGGTCGTCCTTTAAGAATAGTAAGGGCCGCCTGATGACCCTATAAAAATAGGCTTTGTGACTTTCAGAGTCCCTCTATCATAAATTAATCAGGATGTGTCTGATAATGTGTCACACACCACATTGCCAGATAAGGTTGTAAAGAGTTAAAATGACAATTCCCGGTGAATGCATTTGTCTTAAAAAATAATGTAAAAAAAATAAATAAACAAAAAAATAAAAACACTGTAGGATCTTTGTTTAGTATAAAAACCAGATTCGCCAATGTAACCTTAATATAATCACATTGTTCAGCTCCTGCACCTCCTCCTCCAGTTTGGCCTCCATCTCCGAAATGACCACATCAGTCACAAGCTGAAAGGACTGCAGCACTGCCTTGGCCAAGCGACAACAGGCTGTGCTGAAGATAACATGCTTAATGCTTTGAAAGCTGTAACACAGCAGCCTAATCTGTGGCTCTCACCACTGAAAATACAGCCTGGCATGGTTGTGTGTGACATCAAAAGGGGAAAGAAAAAGATGTGGATATATATTCATTTAAAATTCATATGCTTTATTAAATTCATTCATTAAAATAGTATGAGTGCAAGTTACTCATGCATCAACAAATGCATTTAAGATAACCATCCTATTTTTCAAGGACGTTACCCACTAATAGATCTGGCTGAATGAGGTGTTGGATAATTATGGGACGCTACAGTCCAGTCCCTAAAATATTGGGCTGTAACTGTATATTGTACATGGAATTCCCTATAGGTAGATATTGCCTTAATGTTTATATCATAGCAATGGCACAGCTCCCAGGTGAGGCATACAGTAATTAGGCTTGAGCCACTATTAAACCTCACCCCAACTGGATAACTTGATGATTAGAATAACAAATGGTGTGCTTGGTGATCCAATAACAGACTATAGTTACAGTAGTAATAGTACAGGGCCCTTAGAAAAAGACGGTATACTGGCGAAATGCTCGTCAGGGATTATATTCTGAGCTGAATGAGAGTGTTAGCAGGGAATTAGAAATGAGGAAAATCCCTAAGATAGCACATACAACTACAGTGCTTTGAATTTAGCAGAGCCGTCAGAGTGGCAACAGACTTAGCGGTCAGCAGCGCGAGTCAGGCACGCCGACCGCGTGCACAAGTAACGGGATTAGAGGTGTAAGGAGTTGTCTGGTAAAACAGACTACCCCTCACCGTGATACAATACTACCAACTGTCTGGTATTTGGCAGTGAGGTGTCCACCCTTTACTGGCGGTGATCAGCCGCGCCGGTCTGGCAGACTGACATATGCTATACGCAGCAGTACACATTGTACGGTCTGCTATCACCGACTACGTATGCAAGCAGCGGGTTCATAGGTGTAAGGAATTGTCTGATATAACTGACTATTCCTCACTAATATATAACACCACTTACCGCTTGGCGCTTGGTAGTCATGTGTATACCTTGTACCGGCGGCGATTAGTCGTGCGGGGTTGGCAGACTGACATATAATAGGCACAGTAGTACACTTATAACTGTAGTCTATTATTGGATCACCAAGCACACCATTTGTTATTCTAATCATCAAGTTATCCATTTGGGGTGAGGTTTAATAGTGGCTCAAGCCTAATTACTGTATGCCTCACCTGGGAGCTGTGCCATTGCTATGATATAAACATTAAGGCAATATCTACATATGGGGAATTCCATGTACTATATACAGCTACAGCCCAATATTTTAGGGACTGGACTGTAGCGTCCCATAATTATCCAACACCTCATTCAGCCAGATCTATTAGTGGGTACCGTCCTTGAAAAATAGGATGGTTACCTTAAATGCATTTGTTGATGCATGAGTAACTTGCACTCATACTATTTTAATGAATGAATTTAATAAAGCATATTAATTTTAAATTAATATATATCCACATCTTTTTCTTTCCCCTTTTCCCCTTTTGATATGATTTAATTTGTGGTGCACACCTGTGGATACAAATCTGATGAGATTCGACCACGTTCTGGATGGTTGTGTGTGACAATGGGCGCAACCTGGTGGTGACTGAGAAATGACAGCCGGAGTAGATATGATTTCCATCTATGCCAGTCCTTTCACCAAGTTAAAGAATATGGCTGTGGTGAAATACAACTCCCAATGAGAAGCAGTTTTAAACTGAAAAACATGGGGCCCACCAGAGGATTAAATTCTGAGAGCTAAACTTTCTCCCCCGCTCAAGAGCCCCATAGCTGCTGCAAAGTTTGCGCTATTATGAACTCTCCTGATGGAGAAGCCAGGGCCCACCAAAGGCCTCTCTGGTGGTTCTGTCCAACCCTGCCAAGAAGCAGCCCTGGCTAAGAAAAGTGTGTGGGAAGATTCTTGGACACTCTATGGCTGCATTTTAATGTGGACTGGCTCCATACCGTCTCTGGCCACCTTCACCTATCCACTTGTTTGTGGTTAGGCGGTCCTTCCCAGTAAGTGCACTTGGGAGGGCACGGGTAATGTTGTGGGACCCATGCTTGTGAAATGTGGAGACGATACCGGGAGAAATAGTGGAGGCTGGGGGGCGATTATGGACACCCATACACACTAAATAAAGAAAGTGCAACACGATAGCAGACTTATCTCGTTATTCTGGTAATCGCCTCAACGCATTTACACTTCCTGTAGGTTCATCAGGAGACCAGGTGTACAGAACCCCATAGAGTCATTAGCATGGATCAAAGAGAGATGTAGCAGGCTGTGCACAGCAATGTAGCGCTTTCTTTATTTATCTATTAGCATAGTATGCAAAATGTATTACATTAGGCAGTCACTCATTACCTGTTTATAACTCACGCTATCAGGGCTTAACAGGGTCAGTGAGGGACAGCCACCATTTGAATGAGGGCGCCAAATCCATATATTAGGGTGCCAACCCCCATGACAGGCAGTATCAGTTGAGGCTTTTTGTGATAGGGCAAATGTAAGTCTTTATTCTGTATGAAATCTTATTGTGTATAAGAGACTTTTGGCCCATATCTAATTATCTATTTTTACCATCTTTTATCTGAAAATAGTCCCTGAGAGATATTGGTTTGATTGAACATATTGATGTACTTTTAACCTTCTCATCACATGGGTTTTTTGGTACTTTTTTAAAATACTCTGAATAAAATTTTCAGTTTTAGAGGTTTTTCGTACTTTTATTATTCCATTGTCTCATATTGCAGTCCGAAAGCTAAAAACAATATGAAGTCTGTATTACTCCCATAACTCATCTGTTCTGTCTAGTGTTGAGTGAGCACTAAAATGCTCGGGTACTCGAAGCTCAGGCCAAGCTCACCGTGATACTCGGGTGCTCGACCTGAGCAACGAGCCCAATGTTAGTCTATGGGAGACCTGAGCATTTTTGCGGTGGCACCCCTGGCAGTCTGTAGAAAGCCTAAAAAGTGCCTAAAAAGATAGTGACAGTGCTCGAATGACATGGGGACAGCATGGGGATCGCCCCAGGAAGCATTTCTGACCCCCCGGTCCCTGCTGTCAACAACGTGGTCAGAGGTATTAAGCCACTTTTACGGCCTCACAATAAAACATACATAAACGAAACTGAAACTGTTTTCCTGTGAAATATGTTAAGGAACATCCTTTCCAGGGTAAAGACTTGTGTATAAGGTAAAATAAATAACCAAAAACAAAGATACTTCTCCACACCTTGGGCTATGCTTACAAGTAGTATTTTTTATGCATTTTTGCACTTTTGTATTGCTTTCAACCATGACAAATGCATTCACCGGGAAATGTCATTTTAACATTTTACAACCTTATCTGACCATGTGCTGTGTGACACATGCATACAGTGCTGAAAAGACATGGGAACAGCATGGGGAAGACCCCTGGAAGCATCTCTGACACCCAGGTCACTGCCTAAAAGTGTTCCCATCAGAAGTGATCCTTGCCGCATCAGAAGATGCAGACTTGCAACTATCCCCGTGCAAGTCCTTGTCCCAGAGCAGTGTTCAATTGTACCTCCCCATTCCTTGCAATGCAAGCGCAAGTGGGCAGCCTGCCTTTTAGGCATGTGGAGGCGGGATCTGGCCACCACGTCATGGCTGCGTCGGCGGCCTGGTATCCATACTCAGTCCCCAGCCGCCCGGCGGCCGGCTGTCCACGCTTGGTCCCCAGCCGCCAGAGGGCGGTCGGGTGTCCATACTCGGTCCCCAGCCGCCCCTATTTGTCCCATTGCGCCTTATATACAAGCACGCATACGAAAACATTACCTGTGCCCTCCCCAGTGCATTTAGTGGGAAGGACAGCCTAACCACAAACAGGTGGACAAGTGAATGTGGCCTGGGATGGTCCATCCTACTGACGCCTTCACACTAGGTTAATATTGTGGAAGCCGGGACACAGTTAGACACTGGGATGCAACACGTCCTCCAAACATAGAGGATTGCGGGTCCTGGGTCAATCAGGCTTCAACACAAAGTTTAGAAGGTAGACAGCAGCAGTGGTCGGCCTCCTACAGATCGAGTAAATTATTCATGATCATGAGGTCATCCATCTCCTTAGCTTTCTGTTTCCTGGAATGCAAGCGCATGTATGTAGTAGCGGCTAGGCCTGAGTTGGTCAGCGTTTTTTCGCAAATCCTACCTCCTCCGAGGATTGCTGGATGTTTTCCTGCTACTATCCCAGTTCTATGACTCCCTTTAAAACAAAGCTTCAGGTGATGAATCATGGATGAGGTGGTGGCAAAGGAGAAAGAGCAGGAGGAACAGGGACCATTCACATCAATATCAGGCCAGTCAACCTCACATGTCTTGTAGGATATGTTTCTGTACCAAAAGGAGCGGTTCAGCTACACAGTTAGTGCAATGCCTACCAAAAATTTCGAGGCACACCAATGCCCCTTGGAAGTGACATGGAAGTCAGAGGGCCTTAACTAAACCATTTTTTCCATTTATAGCAACTGGGTCTCCTGTACACTGTTGGCCTAAGCAGTGAATGGAAGGCTTTCCAAAAATTATAAGGAACTGCAATGCCCCTTGAAACAGACGTGGATTACAGCATACTAAAAACCTTCTACCCATTATTGGGGAGTGGGTCTCCCTTAGTGTTCCCCTATGCATTGAAAATCAAAAGCTGACTAAAATTAGGAGGAAATGCAATACCCGTTGGAAAAATCGTGGAGGCTAGAGGTAATTAAAAACAACATTTCAATGCTCCTTGGAAGAGCTGTGGAGTTCAGAGTGGTTTAAAAAGACGGTTTTAATGCCCCTTGGAAGAGACGTGGAGGTCACAGTAGCTTAACTAGACTGTTTTAATGCCCCTTGGAAGAGACGTGGAGTTCAGAGGGGTTTAACAAGACAGTTTTAATGCCCTTTGGAAGAGACGTGGAGGTCCCAGTGGAATAAAAAGACAATATCAATGCCCCTTGGAAGAGTGGTGGAGGTCCCGGTGGAATAAAAAGACAATATTAATGCCCCTTGGAAGAGTGGTGGAGGTCGCAGTGGAATAAAAAGACAATATCAATGCCCCTTGGAAGAGACGTGGAGGTCACAGTAGCTTAACAAGACGATTTTAATGCCCCTTGGAAGAGACGTTAAGTTCAGAGTGGTTTAACAAGACGGTTTTAATGCCCCTTGGAAGAGACATGGAGTTCAGAGTGGTTTAACAAGACGTTGTTAATGCACCTTGGAAGAGACGTGGAGGTCACAGTAGCTTATCAAGATGATTTTAATGCCCCTTGTGTAACGGGTCTGGGAGGCGGAACCTCTGGGCTACTATACAAGGGAGCGGTCCTTGTAAGGCAGCGGGTGGCGACCAGGCAGGCAGTCACAGCAGGTGACCGGGACAGTCTCTGGGTGTACGGGCAGGAGGTCACGGCAAGTGATCAGGGCAGTCTCTGGAAGAACGGGCTGGAGGTCACGGCAAGTGACCGGGGCAGTCTCTGGAAGAACGGGCTGGAGGTCACGGCAAGTGACCGGGGCAGTCTCTGGAAGAACGGGCTGGAGGTCACGGCAAGTGACCGGGGCAGTCTCTAGGTAAGGGGTAGGTACGACCTGTGATGGCTGAACCTCCAGGTAGGCTAGCAAGGCAGCTGGAGGATGTGTGCTCCCAGGTGAGCAAGCGAGAGTCTCTGGAATAGCAGGTGGTCACAGCACGTGACGGCGGAGCCTCCAGGTAGGCAAGCAGGCAGGTAGCGGAGAAGCGCTCCCAGGTGAGCGGGCAAGAGTCTGGAATAGCTGGTGGTCACAGCACGTGACAGCGGAGCCTCCGGGCAGGCAAGCAGGCAGGTAGCGGAGAAGCGCTCCCAGGTGAGCGGGCAAGCTGGTCCATAGACAGACTGACCGGAGTTGTAAGGCAGACCGTCGGACCTCAGGCAAGCAGGCAGGTAGCTGATGTGCGCTCCCAGGTGAGCGGGCAAGTTGGTCCTTAGACAGACTGACCGGAGTTGTAAGGCAGACCGTCGGACCTCAGGCAGGCAGGCAGGTAACAGGAAATCAGGCAGGATTAGGACAGCAAGCTGGCAGGAATCTGGCAGGTAACTGGCAGGTAACTGGCAACGGGACCTGAGGGCTGAAGCAGAGTAGAACGGTGCAACAACATTGCTCGGGCACCTCCATTTTGGAGGAGGTGCCTTATATATGGTAAAGTCCTCCGGCCATTGGCCGGGGACTCCTTACGACGGCGCGCGCGGCCCCTTTAAGAGGGAGGGCGCGCGCGCGCGCCCTAAGCACAGTGGCCGGGAAGGAGCGCGGGCTGCCAGCAGAGCGGGAGAGGGACGCCGGGCACGGAGCAGAGCGGTGAGGGGAACAGCGTCCCTGCCTAGCAGAGGGCAGGGACGCCGGCACTACAGTACCCCCCCCTTTAGGCCCCCCCTTTTTTAGGCCAGATAGAAATTTAGCTAGGATGAGAGGGGCATGGATGTTCTCCCGGGGCTCCCACGTTCTCTCCTCAGGACCAAACCCCTTCCAATCTACCAGAAAAAAGGTCTTTCCTCTTACCCTTTTGGTGGCAAGAATGTTCTCTACCTCAAACTCGTCCTCAGCAGAAACCGGAGCAGGAGGCGTACCTGTAGACTTGGAAAAGGAGTTAAGCACCACGGGTTTGAGGAGAGATACATGGAAGGAGTTAGGGATCCGTAAGTTGGCCGGGAGTTTCAATTTATAGGCCACCGGGTTGATCTGACTGATGACCTCCAGAGGACCGATGAACCGAGGCCCTAACTTGTAAGAAGGTATCCTGAGTCGAACGTATTTAGATGAGAGCCAGACTTTATCTCCTGGACGAAATTGTGGAGGATCCAGGCGTTTTTTGTCAGCGTGTCTTTTCATACGCTCGGATGACAGAAGGAGTGCGGACGGGGTACTCTCCCATATGGAGGAAAATTTGCTAACGAGAGATTCCGCAGCCGGGTTGTCCACAGAGGTGGAGACAGGAAAAGGAATCCGAGGATGCTGACCAAAGACTACAAAAAACGGGGATTTGGAGGAGGATTCGCTCTCGTGATTATTATAAGAGAACTCGGCCCATGGTAGGAGATCCACCCAGTCAGAATGGTGGGCATTAACGAAGTGCCGGAGGTAACTGGTCAGGTTCTGATTGATCCGTTCCACTTGACCATTGGACTGTGGGTGGTAAGCGGAAGAGAAGTCCAGGGTGACGTCTAGTAGTTTACAAGTGGCTCTCCAGAAACGTGAGGTGAACTGTACCCCACGATCCGACACGATGTGGAGGGGCAGGCCATGAAGATGGAAGATGTGGCGGATAAAGTCTTTAGCCAGCTCGGGTGCAGACGGAAGGCCTGGCAGGGGAATAAAGTGAGCCATCTTGGAAAAGCGGTCAGCGACCACCCAAATGACCGTACAACTGGCAGAGACGGGGAGATCAGTTATAAAGTCCATTGCTATATGCTGCCAGGGGGCAGCAGGTACAGGAAGCGGAAGGAGGCGTCCGGCTGGCAGATGTCTCGGGACTTTGTTGCGGGCGCAGGACACACAGGCAGAAACAAAGTCTATTATGTCCTTGTGCAGGGTAGGCCACCAATAGTGCCGGGCAATAAGCTGGAGGGTCTTTTTCTGACCGGCGTGGCCAGCTAGTTTAGATGAATGGCCCCAGTGTAGGATCTTCTCCCGATCAGGTACTGAAACAAACGTCTTACCGGGAGGGAGACGATTTAGACTCACGGGAGCAACCTGCATTACTCTGGCGGGATCGATGATATGTTTAGGTTCTTCCTCGAGATCGGACACCAGAAAGGATCGGGACAAGGCGTCTGCTTTGACGTTTTTGTCAGCCGGGCGAAAATGAAGAACAAAATCAAAGCGAGCAAAAAACAAGGACCACCGGGCTTGGCGCGGGTTAAGTCTCTGGGCATGCTGGAGGTAAGCCAAGTTCTTGTGGTCAGTGTAAATTATTACCGGATGAAGAGCCCCCTCGAGTAGGTAACGCCACTCCTCCAACGCCAGCTTGATGGCCAATAACTCTCGGTCTCCTATGGAATAGTTGCGCTCAGAAGAGAAGAGTTTGGAGAAGAAGCCACAAGTTACCATTCTCCCGGAAGATGATTTTTGAGTAAGTACCGCTCCGGCTCCAGAGGAGGAGGCGTCAACTTCCAGGAAGAACTGCTTGTTGCCGTCCGGGCGATGCAGCACCGGGGCGGAAGAGAAGGCCTGTTTTAGGGAAAGAAAGGCCTCCTCTGCTTCGGGCGGCCACTCTTTGGGATTAGTACCCTTACGGGTGAGCGCGGAAATTGGGGCAGTCCGGGAAGAGAAGTGCGGGATGAAGAGGCGGTAATAGTTGGCGAAGCCCAGGAACCGTTGAATAGCCTTCAACCCCTCTGGTCGGGGCCATTTCTCGATGGCAGACAGTTTCTCAGGATCCATTTGTAGGCCGGTCTGAGAGATAATGTAGCCCAGAAACGGAAGCGAGGTCTGCTCAAAGAGGCACTTCTCATATTTAGCGTAGAGATGGTTCTGCCTGAGCCTGAGCAGGACCTGACGAACATCCCTCCGGTGAGTCTGGAGATTCGGAGAGAAGACCAAGATGTCGTCCAGGTACACCACTACGCAGAAGTAGAGAAGGTCCTGGAAGATGTCATTGACCAACTCTTGAAAGACGGCAGGAGCGTTACAGAGGCCAAAGGGCATTACCAGATATTCATAGTGGCCGTCCCGGGTGTTGAATGCCGTCTTCCATTCATCCCCCTGACGGATACGAACCAGGTTGTACGCCCCACGGAGGTCCAGTTTGGTGAAGATTCTAGCCCCCCTCAGACGATCAAATAACTCCGGAATGAGCGGAAGGGGGTACTTATTCTTCACCGTGATCTGGTTAAGGCCTCTATAGTCTATACAGGGACGGAGAGAGCCGTCCTTCTTTTTGACGAAAAAGAAGCCTGCTCCCGCCGGGGAGGTAGATTTCCGGATGAATCCCCTGGCCAGATTCTCCTCAATATATTCGGACATCGACCGGGTCTCAGCAGCGGATAATGGATAAATACGCCCACGGGGAGGAGAAGTGGTCTATGAGGGGGTAGTGTCTCTGCCTCCTTTTTATTAAAGACATCAGTCTAAGACCAATAAGGAATCAGAAGTCCAGGTAGATTAGCTGGGGTAGGAGAAGGACGGACGGGATGAACGGGAACCAGACAGGTCTTATGGCAGCCCTGTCCCCAGCGAAGGACTTCTCCGGTCTGCCAGTCAAGAATGGGTGCATGTTTCTGGAGCCAAGGTAGGCCTAGCAAGAGGGCGTGAGAGAGTCCAGACAGAACATGGAAGGAGATACATTCAAAATGCAGCATTCCCACCTGCAGAGTAATGGTTTCGGTGATGAGTTGGATGGGGCGTGGTAAGAGCCCCCCATCCACGGCAGCAACAGACAAGGGTACAGCCAGAGGTTTGGTGGGGATGCGATATTTCTCTACCAGGGACTGTGAAATAAGATTCCCGGCTGCTCCAGAGTCCAGTTGGGCTAGTTCGAAATAACGGTTCTCCCCGTAGACGATTGAAACTGACAACAGCAGGGATGGAGAGGATTTATTCTTGTCTAGGTGGACCTCTCTGAGCGAACCTAGACACAGGCGTTTCCCGACCTCTCCGGGCAGGCACGGATCCGGTGCTCCTTACTGCCACAGTAGAAGCAGGTCCCCTCGGCACGGCGTAAGTCCTGACGGGTCTTGACCATCTTGGTCTGGTCGACCTGCATAGGCTCAGGAGGGTGTACCTGGTTAGAGACAGAAGGAGTGACGGGTTTCTGAAAAGTAGGAGCTAGACGTGGTAACCTCCTCTCACGGGTGACCTCTCTGGCACGCTCCTGGAACCGTAGGTCAATCCGGGTGGCAAGAGTTATTAAGTCATCGAGAGTGGTAGGAATGTCCCGACCGGCAAGTTCATCTTTAATACGGCCGGACAGACCCTCCCAGAAGACGGAAACCAGAGCGTCGTTATCCCAGGCCAGCTCCGAGGCAAGGGTACGGAACCGTATGGCATATTGGCCCACGGTGAGACTTTCCTGACGGAGGCGTAGCAACGATGATGCGGATGAGGTCTTCGGTCCGGGTTCGTCGAAGACTTTCCGGAAAGCCGTGAGAAAAGCAGGCAAGTTGGACACCAGGGGGTCTCCTCTCTCCCATAGAGGATTTAGCCAGGCCAGGGCCTCCCCGGTGAGATGGGACATGATGAATGCAATTTTGGCTCGGTCGGAGTTAAACTGGTGGGACAATAGTACAAAGTGCAGGGTGCACTGATTTATGAAGCCCCGAGCCTGGGCTGAGTCGCCTCCGAAGCGAGGAGGTGCAGAAAGCCGAGGTCCGGGGTAGGATATCATGGTGTTAGTGGACAGCGGAGCTGCCGGATTGCGAGACATGGCACTGGCGGAGGTTGTTGGTGGAACAGTCAGAGTGTCCAGGCGAGTATTGACATTCCGCAGGTGACCCAGGATGGACTCCTGTTGGGACCTTTGACGGGACAGTTCATGACACAGGTCCGAGAGCGAGGGAGCTTGGGTGCCACCGGGTTCCATGGCCCGAGCAAACTGTAACGGGTCTGGGAGGCGGAACCTCTGGGCTACTATACAAGGGAGCGGTCCTTGTAAGGGAGTGGGTGGCGACCAGGCAGGCAGTCACAGCAGGTGACCGGGACAGTCTCTGGGTGTACGGGCAGGAGGTCACGGCAAGTGATCAGGGCAGTCTCTGGAAGAACGGGCTGGAGGTCACGGCAAGTGACCGGGGCAGTCTCTGGAAGAACGGGCTGGAGGTCACGGCAAGTGACCGGGGCAGTCTCTAGGTAAGGGGTAGGTACGACCTGTGATGGCTGAACCTCCAGGTAGGCTAGCAAGGCAGATGGAGGATGTGTGCTCCCAGGTGAGCAAGCGAGAGTCTCTGGAATAGCAGGTGGTCACAGCACGTGACGGCGGAGCCTCCAGGTAGGCAAGCAGGCAGGTAGCGGAGAAGCGCTCCCAGGTGAGCGGGCAAGAGTCTGGAATAGCTGGTGGTCACAGCACGTGACAGCAGAGCCTCCGGGCAGGCAAGCAGGCAGGTAGCGGAGAAGCGCTCCCAGGTGAGCGGGCAAGCTGGTCCATAGACAGACTGACCGGAGTTGTGAGGCAGACCGTCGGACCTCAGGCAAGCAGGCAGGTAGCTGATGTGCGCTCCCAGGTGAGCGGGCAAGTTGGTCCTTAGACAGACTGACCGGAGTTGTAAGGCAGACCGTCGGACCTCAGGCAGGCAGGCAGGTAACAGGAAATCAGGCAGGATTAGGACAGCAAGCTGGCAGGAATCTGGCAGGTAACTGGCAGGTAACTGGCAACGGGACCTGAGGGCTGAAGCAGAGTAGAGCGGTGCAACAACATTGCTCGGGCACCTCCATTTTGGAGGAGGTGCCTTATATATGGTAAAGTCCTCCGGCCATTGGCCGGGGACTCCTTAGGACGGCGTGCGCGGCCCCTTTAAGAGGGAGGGAGGGCGCGCGCGCGCGCCCTAAGCACAGTGGCCAGGAAGGAGCGCGCGCTGCCAGCAGAGCGGGAGAGGGACGCCGGGCACGGAGCAGAGCGGTGAGGGGAACAGCGTCCCTGCCTAGCAGAGGGCAGGGACGCCGGCACTACACCTTGGAAGAGACGTGGAGTTCAGAGTGGTTTAACAAGACAGGTTTTAATGCCCCATGGAAGAGACGTGGTGTTCAGAGTGGTTTAACAAGACGGTTTTAATGCCCCTTGGAAGAGACGTGGAGGTCACAGTAGCTTAACAAGACAGTTTGAATGCACCTTGGAAGAGACATGGAGTTCAGAGTGGTTTAACAAGATGGTTTTAATGCCCCTTGAAAAAGACGTTGAAGTCATAGTAGCCTAACAAGACGGTTTTAATGCCCCTTGGAAGAGACGTGGAGGTCACAGTAGCTTAACAAGACGGTTTTAATGTCCCTAGGAAGAGACGTGGAGGTCACAGTAGCTTAACAAGACGGTTTTAATGCCCCTTGGAAGAGACGTGGAGTTCAGAATGGTTTAACAGGACGGTTTTAATGCCCCTTGGAAGAGACGTGGAGCTAACAGTAGCTTAAAAAGAGTATTTTAATGCCTCTTGAAAGAGACGTGGAGTTCAGAGTAGTTTAACAAGACGGTTTTAATGCCCCTTGGAAGAGTCGTGGAGGTCAAAACAATGCTCCATGGGAAAAAAAAACATTTACAAAGTAGCTCATATGAACCAAACCATAGACTGCAATGTTTGGGGTTCTTTTAATGGCATTATAGGGAGACTGACCATCTGATCATTCATGCGAAACCCAGCACTGCACAAAGTGCCCATTCATGGAGAAATTCTCTTTGTATATCTTTGTATACATTTTGGCAATTTCACTTGGCAAATGATCTCATAGATGCCCAGGAACAGTGGCAAACAGTTGGGAAAATAAGCATTTGATACACTGCCAATTTTGCAAGTTTTCCCCTCTACAAAGAATGTAGAGGTCTGTAAATTGTATCTTAGGTACACTTCAACTGTGAGAGACAGAATCTTAAAAAAAACCTGAAAATCACATTTTATGATTTTTACATAATTAATTTTCATTTTATGGAATGAAATAAACATTTGATTCAAGAGAAAAACAGAACTTAATATTTGGCACAGAAACCTTTGTTTACAATTACAGAGGACAGATGTTTCCTGTAGTTCTTGACCAAGTTTGCACGCACTGCAGCAGGGATTTTGGCCCACTACTCCATACAGATCTTATCCAGATCTTTCAGGTTTCGGGGTTGTTTCTGGGCAACATTGAATTTCAGCTTCCTCCAAAGTTTTTCTTTCGGGTTCAGGTCTGGAGACTGGCTTGGCCACTTCAGGACCTTGAAATACTTCTTACAGAGCCACTTCTCAGTAGCACTGGCTGTGTGATTTGGGTCATTGTCATGCTGGAAGACCCAACCATGACTCATCTTCAATGCTCTTACTGAGAGAAGCAGGTTGTTGGCCAAAATCTTGCGATACATGACCTCATCCATCCTCCCTTCAATATGGTACAGTCGTCTTGTCCCCTGTTCAGAAAAGCACCCCCAAAGTATTATGTCTCCCCCACCATGCTTCACGGTTGGGACGGGTTTTCTTGGGGTAGAACTCATCCTTCTTCCTCCTCCAAACACAGCTAGTTGAGTTGATACCAAAAAGTTCTATTTTGGTCTCATCTAACCACATTACCTTCTTTCATACCTCCTCTGGATCATCCAGATGGTCATTGGCAAACTTAAAACAGGCATAGACATGTGCTGGCATGAGCAGGGGAACCTTGTGTGCCCTACAGGATTTTAACCCATGATGGTGTAGTGTGTTACTAATGGTAATATTTGAGACTGTGGTCCCAACTCTCTTCAGGTCATTGACCAGGTCCTCCCATGTAGTTATTGACTGATTCCTGACCTTTGTCAGAATCATTCTTATGCCACGAGATGAGATCTTGCAATTAATAAAGGCATTGAATGCAGAGTAGGAGGGCTTCTTAAAGAAAAGCTAACAGG
The DNA here is from genome assembly GCF_046119375.1 of Phyllobates terribilis. Classification (NCBI taxonomy): domain Eukaryota; kingdom Metazoa; phylum Chordata; class Amphibia; order Anura; family Dendrobatidae; genus Phyllobates; species Phyllobates terribilis. Next base: position 404,946,639 of record NW_027362771.1, read on the forward strand.
TCTGTGACAGCCATAATTCTTGTTGGTTGGTAGGTGATCAAATACTTATTTCATGCAATAAAATGCAATTTAATTATTTAAAAATCATACAATGTGATGTTCTGGTTTTCATTTTTTTTATTCTGGCTCTTACAGTTGAAGTGTACCTACGATAAAAATTACAGACCTCTCCATTATTTCGTAGTTGGGAAAAATCAGCAGTATATCAAATACTTCTCGTCCCCATTGTAACTAGAGTTCTATGTGCCCCCGTGAAAAATTTGGACATGGAACTCCACCAGCATCTTGGTCATCTGTTCAAACCCTTGTTGCATTCCAGATTCTTTAAATTCATGTGTTTGCCCCTCCCCTTTAAAAATGACTACAGATAAAATACATAAATCTCACAGAAAGCACAGTAAAATAACTTTCTAAGTAATACTAGTTGTCATACAGTTTCCAGAAAACAAAAGTCATCATATTGTTACCGAATGAGTCCTCTATACCAAAACGAATACACTAATAAACTGCATGAAGGGGATAAATACCATCATACAATGACTTTATGTTATCACCATATAGTGTCTGAGTATAACCACTATCCTGTTACTTAACAAAATCCACTATACCAAGACCAACATGCCAATAATATACACAGGGAAAAAATACCAGCATCATGACCTGACCACATATTACCAACATTAAAAACATTAAAGGCTGAATAATACCACCATTCTGATCATTGTTAAAAACCACAGTATTTACACTAATATTACCACAGTGACCTTACACACCGGAGCTTTGTGCATCATATAAGTGTATATAGTGCAGGTAATACACTGACTTGTGCAACCAAATTTATTTTCGCTTTTCTTTTTCATCTGGTGCAGACAACTCTGACTTCTTCCTGCCATGACAAGTCTCTGCAGAAAGTAACACACATACATCTATGAATGATCCCTTCTACAGCACCCGCCACACTTTTTTCTACATTTCTACACTGCACCAGATGATGAAAAGTGCAATAGTACTGCTCTGGTGCACTGTACAGTAAAAAAGTTTCCCTTTTGTTCCCGCCATAGTAACAGAATCCACAAAAATAAAATATGTTACAATAGTGATGTCTTCCATAAATGAAATGTCACCCACTGAAACCCCCATGCTGTATTAATGCATATGTCCCCTTTTGTGCCCCCATTCAGTAGCAATGCTCTATACCCAATGACAACAATACAGCTGTAACATACACCATGTCTGCCCCCATGCAGTATTAGCTTCCACCTTTTATTCCTCAATGCAGTTCAAACATCACAGATTGTAGCTCCATAAATTATTAATTTATGGCCCACTGTGGGGAATATTATAAATGTGCCCAATTGTGGAGTTACAGTGTTCTCTATTCAAGCCCCCATACAGTAATCATGTCCTCCAATTTACCCCATACAGTAATGTCCTCTATCGGCCCTATGCAGTAATAGTGTCACCAAATTGGCCTCTTACAGTAATTATGGCTTAGACTTGCTACCATAAACTAATAATGCATTTTCATCACTATGGTACTCATATAGTAATTATGTCACCCATCTTGTAATTATGCTCTCCATCCTTGTCCCCTGGGTTCAATTATACCCCTATCCTGTAATAATGTCCCCCATCCTGGGTCACTTCCTGTAATAAGGTCCCCCATAGTGTAATGATGTCCTCCATCCTGTAATAATGTTTCCCATACTGGGGCCCTTCCTGTAAAAATGTCTGTGTCACGATTCTTAATATCAGTGTGTCTGGATGCAGTGAATGACAGTTCTGCCATCCAATTTTGGACAGAGGTGTGCTGAGCTATCAGTATGGTGATGGACAGATCAGCCATCCAATCGGATGCTGGAGTGTGCTGAGCTGTCAGTCTCTTGAGTGACAGTTTAGCCATCCACTCAGGCCTGGGTGTGCCGGGTCTTCATCCATGTGTCTCCTGTTCAGAGTAATTAACTGGCTATATAGCCAGATCTCTGCATTAGATTATTGTCAATTGTAGCTTTGCTCAAAAGGTGTGTGTGCTCTGTGCTCCTAGTCTTGTATTCTGATCTTTATTGCTCAACCTTGGATTTGCCTTTGACCTTGCGTTTGCCTAGCCCTAGTTATGATTTGCTACTTTCTTGAAATTCTGAGCCCGGACTGTGACTTGATTATGCCTGTCTCATCCCTTTGACGTACCTTCCTAGCTTTTGATCTCACACTTCTTGACCACCCAAGCTCGCGGCTTGTCAGGACTAACGTCATAGTCTGCTATCCTGATCCCTTCCTGTTTCCTGTAATTATGTCCCCCTAACTGAGCACCTTCCTGTAATAATGTCTTCTATTCTGTTATGTTCCCCATCTTGGCCCCATCCTATAATGTCCCCCATACAGGGCCTTTTCCTGTAATAATGTCCCCCATTTTGTAATAATGTCCCCTGTTCTCCCGTTTTGTAATAATGTTCCCTGTCCTGGCCCTTTCTTTTAATACTGTCCCCCATCCTGGCTGTCTTTTAAAACACATTTAAAAAAAAAAATAGATAAATGATTCCTTTCACCTTTTCCCATTTCCACGACTAGCAGAATCCTCTTCATCTTCCATAGTCAGTGCAGTGAGGCAGTGCATGACAGTGATGACACGTGCCATCCATGTCAGCTGCTGGCCTCTGATTGGCCTGTGACGTGTAAAGTCATTGTGGTGCTGGGAGCCATTAGCTCTCTGTGCCACAGTACATTTCAGCTAAATGTGGTCCAAGGACGCACATTTAGCTGAAAACAGCACTAGAATGGCGGGTTCATCTCCTTTATGGGCCTCATGACACCCTCTGTGACCGTGATTGTTACTCTCCTTCCCTGGAATATATAATCAAAAAGTATAACCTGGAACAGTGCATTAAACCATTCAATATGTAATGGACTACTCCAAGAAGATTCCACTGTTAGGGCCATCAAGGAGACCATTAAAACTATTTTATGATTGCTATAGGGTTTGTTAAAACCCACTCATTTTGCAAAGGGACTACGTGTCTCTCCAGGAGTGCTCCTTGATGACTCACTGCTTGCTCAGGGACATGGACTATCCAGGTATTAATAATGAATGGGATGAAAACCTCAATCCTTCCCCCTCTCCCTTTCATCTGCATTGTCTTTCCATAAATCTTCAGGCCTGTGGTTTGCTCCTTACATCCCATCACCTCACTCATCTTCTCTTATCACAGTCTGTGTTGATTGACTTTTTGAGTATGAGGTAATGTTAGTGTAGAGTAAGATATAGTGTATAGTGTGTAAGGTAACCTGTACTATACGGTGTGCTCTCATGCAATGTATGGTAAAATGTATTATTTATTGTGTGCTGCATCTTAACGTATGCTACTTTCAATTAAAGAAAAAAAAGAGAGAAATGGCTCTTGCAAATAATTAAGATAGGATACTCATTGTTAGTGCCACGTCTGCACTGTACATGCACTTAGCAGCTCTAAAATGGCTACCACAATCAGGTTTGGCACAAGTTACTCCATTTCCCAGGGGTAGCAATGGCCTTCACTCTTTAATCCCGGTATAGGCATCTGGACTTAAACATGGGTACCTGAGCTAGGGCCACAGTGTTAGCTGCTGTTCACTGGTGCAAACTGGCAAGTAGGATAGTCCAGGTAGCCAATTCAGAGGTACAAGATGCATAAAATCATCAGGCTGGAGAGACGTCAATGAACTAACTGAAATCAGGGAATAGGATAAATCAGGATGAAACAACAGATGCACAAGCACAGGTAAAACCAAAGAGCACAAACATTGACTGGCAGTGGGAACTGGCTCTCATTGGTTTATATAGTGAACAGCCCCACCCAGTTCTGACACCAGGAAGGAACCAAAACAGGATTAACCCCATGGTTGCTTGACTGGCTTAGCCACAAGTCTAAGGAATGAAATAGGATTGATGCTGTCAAACATCACCTGCAACAAAAGCGCACTGCTGCCCAGCGGCCAAACCAGAAGCCGGCACAGATGTTAGGCTATATTCCCTCTATTTTTGGTTAGTTTTCATGCTGCCTATTGTCGAAAAAATGCAAATAGATTATTTTACTTAATGGGTGCAGAAATGGTGCCGAAAATCTGGAACATTAAAAATTCACCAAAAGCTCATCATGGGAACGAAGCCTTACAGTCAGCAAATAAATCATCAAAATGCAGTGTTCACATAAATGTGAAAAATATTAAGTGGGAAACAGCATGTTTCCTTTCAAAAGAAGTAACTGCTTTAAGAGACTGACCCATCTAAAATGAATATTGTATAGAACAATATTGTTGTATAGTTCGGCAGAATGTAGGATGATGGTAATAAAATCTTTAACTTACCTGATCTTTACAGCTACATAACTTTTGTACAAAACATTCCCCTCCAAACAATCATAAAACCTAAGAGAGCAATGTGGACTTTGTAACTCTCGTCATCACTAGTGTCATGTCCTTTAATCTTGCATCCTATCACAATGGAATGCCCTGCTGTTCTCTAACATAATTTCTGGCTTCTGTTGTCCTCTGTGTTTTACCGTATATGTCTTCAATTTACTGTCAGCCAACAAAAGCCGCAACGGAAGATGTAGGACAAATTATATTCTGTCTGATTTCCCAAATGTATCTGGTGCCACTAACATCCTTTGAAAATATACAGTAGTTTCATTGTACATTGAGTTAATGCTGAAACGGAAAAGACTTTGAACATAAAAACAGTTTGCAATGATTTCTTGATAACATTGGGTACTAAGGACTGGACATAAGCCATGATTACTCTACACTGCAGATGTATTTACTGTGCCTATGAATAATTCTTCAGTACATTAATAAAAATAGAGAAGAATTTCTTATTTCAATTGAAGCATTGATAAAAATCGCCAGCTGAAGCACTTGATGTTAAGAATGCTTTAGATAGGACTTTACAAAGCTTTGTTCTTTATGATTTCCCCTGTATCATTCATACACCCTATTGCTTACATTTCAGTTATACATATGAAAAATAAAAATTCTATATACATAATTTATTTTTCAATTTTTCACATAAAAAAATAAAAACATTTAGTACAATTGTACTAATGTAATAAAATAAAAATAGTAACAGTAAAGAGTATTTACTGTCTGTATAGTTTAAAATCAGGGCTGGAATTCAGGGGGTTCTCCCCAATTCGGTGGTTTCCCTGACACGCAGTTGGCAAGTGAATGTGCATCCTCGGACGTACATTCAGTTGAAATATATTACGGTACAGAAAGCCACCGTCTTCCTAAACCGCAATAGTTAACAGCCGCCAGCCAATCAGATAAAAGATAGACACAGCACTTCTGGTAGGTGCTGCACAAGTAGGATCCAGTCCCATACAAACAACTTGGCACTCAGGTGTGATAAACAATAGTGAAAAAAAGGAGTACTGCTGGAGCAGGCGCAATGAAAAGATCAGCGCTCCTCATATACAGCGGTGGATACTTCTGATCTTCTCATTGCGCCTGTTCAAACAGTACTCATTTATCCAGCAGACTGATGAAGGTCAAATTGTAGACCGAAACGTGTCCTCCTTATGTCTGGATATTACTAAAATTAAAATTTCACTATTATTTATCACACCTGAGTGACAAGTTGTTCATATAGCCAGTCAATCAGAGGCAGGCAGATGATGTCTGCTTGTATGTTGCCAGCATATGACGTCACTACCCTGTGCTGGCCCTTCTGCGCCACATATGAAGAAGGAGGAGGACGCCACTGGACCGTGGCCAGGAAAGGAGAGACTTTTTTTATTTCTGAAAAGCTGCAATATTGGGGCCAGGATAGAGATGCGTATTATGGAGCTAGGATATGGAGATACAGTATATTATAGGGCCAGGATAGAGAGACCTATTATCGGACCAGGATATGGAAGCATATAATGGGGCCTGGATGGGGGACATTATAACTAGAGATGAGCGGTGTTCGACTCGAACTGTTCGCCAATTTCAAATTCGAGCTGTTTTGGGCGGTGTTCGAGCCGTTCGGCGAACACGAATGATTTGAAAAAAATTTTGCTGTTCGAGGTTATGTTCGATAACTGTTCGTGCACCAAAATCATAACTGGATTTTTTCTCAGTAATGCTGAAAATTAATGTTAATACGCAGTTTGAGTGTACAGCGGGGTGGGGGGAGGGGCATGGGATGGATCTCTGCAGGAATAATGAAGATCTCCATTTCTTTTTCTCTTTCCCGCATTTACAGTGGGGAGTTGCAGTCTGTCAGCCTATCAGCAGCGCACACACGGAGCGAAGTGCTTTTTTTCACACAGGCAAGGGCATATGTCACTGGCAGTGTATGTCGCATGTCCTTGCCCTATAAGACCCAGCCATTTTCCCCGTCGCCACCATTTTCTCACTGCTGCAGCTGCGTGTTTGACGACACCGCTGTTGCTGTGTGCGCTATACTTTGTTAATTTCAAGTCAATTTTCGCACAAATCTACAGATAGCCTGGGAGTAGGGAAGAGTTGTGATTGCAGTCCTTTTAAGGACTAGGTTACATCATTTCATACCACTTTTATCAGGCAGGTCTGTGCTCTTAAATAGATAGGTTGGGAGTAAAGACTAATTGTAATTGCAGTCCTTTTGACTCTGTGCCAGTGCTGTGCAAGTTTTTTTCACAGCATTTGGCTAAATCTAGCAAAGCAAATCATTTTTGGCCTATTGCAGAGTGTGTTAGTCAGTGGAGTAGCCTATCTGTGTTGCAAGCTACACCACCTGTGTATAGAATACAAATTTTTTTACTGCACCTAGTGAAGTAAAACCTTTTGGGCATAGCATCATTCTATTAGTCCATATATACTAACCTTCACCAGGTTGCAAATTCAATATAATATTTTTCTGCATCAAGCTCTGAAAAAATATTTAGGCTTCTAGAAGTGTGTGGGACTTGTTCTATTAGTCCATCTATACTAACCTCCATCAGGTTGCAAATTCAGTATAATTTTTTTCTGCATCTAGCTCTGAAAAAATATTTAGGCTTCTAGCAGTGTGTGGGACTTGTTCGATTAGTCCATCTATACTGACCTCCATCAGGTTGCAAATTCAATATAATTTTTTTCTGCATCTAGCTCTGAAAAAATATTTAGGCTTCTAGCAGTGTGTGGGACTTGTTCTATTAGTCCATCAATACTGACCTCCATCAGGTTGCAAATTCAATATAATTTTTTTCTGCATCTAGCTCTGAAAGAATATTTAGGCTTCTAGCAGTGTGTGGGACTTGTTCTATTAGTCCATCTATACTGACCTCCATCAGGTTGCAAATTCAATATAATTTTTTTCTGCATCTAGCTCTGAAAAAATATTTAGGCTTCTAGCAGTGTGTGGGACTTGTTCTATTAGTCCATCTATACTGACCTCCATCAGGTTGCAAATTCAATATAATTTTTATCTGAATCTAGCTCTGAAAAAATATTTGGGCTTGTAGCAGTGTGTGGTACTCATTGTATTAGGCCATCTATACCAAGTTCCACCAGCTTTGAAATTAATAATAATTTTTAGCTGCATCTAGCCCTGAAAATAATTTTTCTTACCAATAGTGGTAGCAATAGAAATATGGGGCGTGCGCCTGGCTAACAAAAATATATGCTTCATAACAAAAAACACCAGCCTAGCGCATTGCATTAATAAGATGGCATCATCGTCTCTCCCAGTGCTAGGCCTACAATGTATGGGTCCGCGCTAGCCACTATGCTGAGGGGTCTAAAGCTGCTGCTAACGCTTTATAACAATTCAATTAGCAGATTTTCACAGAGCTCTTCCCCAACGCCCACCCATCGTGCAACAGATGCCCACCCCCCTTATGGGATCTAGTGCCGAATAGTTGATGCCATTAATCAGAGCGTCAATTGCCCCGTCGACGTGGCAAGCATACGGTAAGGCATGGGATGAGTGGACACGACTAGTAGCATGCAGATGGGTTGACCAATGTGAACAAGCCAGATCACAAGTCACCATAGAATTTCTCCACCAGCTAATGATGAGGGGCATATCAGGGGTGTCAGCGCAGCGGTGTCTGACCGGAGTAGCATTTCACTTCCAACTACTGAATTGGGGAGATGTGACAAAGATTCATCATCAGACAATACATAAAAGGGTGGAAAAGGGGTCAACCAAGTCAGGAGTGTAGACGTCCAGTCCCGTGTCACTAAAACTGATTTCTCACATCATATCCCTAACACCATTAACATGACACTCACAATTTGAAGCAACTGTCTACTGCATTTGTGATCGCCTTCTTTGGGGCGCTATGCATAAGCCAATTAGTCCCTCAATCCAAAATTACCACCAGTGGAGGCTTATTACACCAGGACGTAGTCATAGCCAATAATGCAATACGTCTACACATACGCCAATCGAAAACGGTTCAAGCGGGCAGGGGCACTTGGGTACTTCTACAACCCACAAACGGTACACTGAGTTGGGTAACAATAGTAAAAACATATCTAACCATCAGATCACAAAGTAATTTCTTCCTATCACACATTGATGGAACGCCATTATCAAGATACCAGTTCCAAGCTATATTTAATAAATGCATAACATCGGCAGGGAACCACCCCAAAGATTATGGGACACACTCATTCCGCACAGGCGCGGCCACGCAAGCAGCAAGAGCAGGACTGTCAGAAACGGAAGTTCAGAGGATAGGGAGATGGCAATCCACGTGTTTGGCGACATAAATAAGACCGGACTTGTTATCCTAACGTGGTTTGTTTCTTTTACAGGTGATGCTAAGCCAACAATGTGGGTGATAGGCCACTCGTATATATATTGGGCAGAAAAAGGGCGAAAGTCCGCCCAGGCGGGAGGAAATTAGAGTTTCATAACACATATTTCAACTGGAGAGGTATTAGAGGCCTGCAATGGCCACAGGTACTAATGGAGGTAATCAAGGTAGGGAAAGAGGCAAGAGGTCTGGTCATCTTAGTTATACAGGCCGGGGGAAACAACCTAGGTCATCACAAGAGCACATAACTAATGGCAATAATGAAACTAGACACTGAGCGCTTCAGAGAATTTTTCACAAAACTAGCTATAGTATGGTCAGAGATTGTGCCGATAGCGGTATGGCAAAGTGCGAGAGACATCATGGCCATTCACGGAATTTTGAAACTCTAGGTATTCTTCATGTATATAGTTGTATGTCATTTGAGTTTGAGTTATTCCATGTTATTTGCACACGGGCCTAAAAGGCCCCAGGTATGTGAAAGTGTAGATTTTTATGGTCATGCGTTCTAGGGTTAAGTGGCATCAATTGCCCCACAGTTGCTTAAAACGGTTGGTGAGGTGATTTTACCAAATCCTCAAGCTTTTAGTCTCCCCAGGATGACACAGGGGTAGAAAAGTCCTTGCGAATCCATGATTTGTTCATCTTTAAGAACGTGAGTCTGTCTACATTCTCAGTGGACAGCCGCGTGCGCTTATCTGTCAGCACACCACCAGCAGCGCTGAACACACATTCAGAGAGAACGCTGGCTGCAGGGCATGACAAAATCTCCAAGGCGTGAGTGGCGAGCACCGGCCATTTTTCCAGATTGGAATCCCAAAATGAGCAAGGGTTGAGTGACACAGTTATGGCTTCGATGTTCACTTGGAGATACTCCTGTACCATCCTCTCTAGGCGTTGACTATGTGTCAGACTTCTTGTCTCCTCTGGCCTTGCAAAGGATGGTCTAAAAAAGTGGTGAAACGATTCCACAAAATTGCTGTTACCAGCAGATACTGTGTTACTGTTACGGTTTGAGTGATGAAGACTCGACAGTCCCACGGTTGGCAAGTTAGAACTGTGAGATTCACTACGTGCACCACTGGTGTTTTGTGGAAAAGCACATGTCAGATTCTGCAACAGCCTCTGCTTATACTCCTGCAAGCGTAAATACCTTTTTATGGCAGGAATTATTTCGGCAAATTTACTTTTGTACCGGGGATCTAAGAATGTGGCAACCCAGTAGTCGGGATTACTTCGAATTCTGACAATCCGAGGGTCATGTTGCAGGTAGTGCAGCAAGAAGGCACTCATGTGTCTTGCGCATCCAGGAGGACCAAGTCCTTGTTGTGTTGTTAGCGAGGTAAGAATCATGCTTCCTTCCTCTGCCCTCCCCCCCAACCTCGCACCTGATGAGTCTTCCATGCCCATCGCCAGTTCGTCCTCCACTTCTTCCTCGGCTCCTGCACCTTCCTCGACAGTTTGGCTGATACCATGCGCCCTAGTTAATCCCTCTCCCCCACCCTCCCATGCCTGCCGCCTTGGTGCTGCCGACCGTCTGGACCTTGGAGATGTTATCCCTTCCGCATACGACTCCTCCTCTACTTCCTCCACCTCCTCTTGTCCCACCACCTGACTCTGAATTCTGTTTAATGTGTGATACAACATGTAAATCACCGGAATAGTCATGCTGATAATGGCATCGTCGTCAGCACTAAACATCTTCGTCGCCATTTCAAAACTGTGCAGAAGGGTGTGTGGCGCCCCTGAGGGTTCAGTCGCCACAGAGTTACTGCATCTCACCCAGAGGTGTGGTATCTCACCCTCAGGTAAGGAAGGCATATGGCTCGGGACCCTAACACCTGCATCCAACACATACCCGCAGTGGGGGTAGGGCGAGATTGCTCCTAAGGGAGAGCACAGTCCCAGGTCCATAGCTGGCGGGAGGGTCCTATGTAGTGGGTGCTTAGGGGAGCAGCTTAGGGGAGCATATGACAGGGAGAGTATAAATAGTAAGCCATCTTAGAAAGAGCAGGCCAGTCAAAGGAGGAAAAGTGACAGGAGCAGAGGCTCTGCATGAGCTCTGCTCCGGAGGCGGGCCTAGCGTGGGTGGCCCAGGACTGAAGGAGAGAAGAGAGGAGTGGGAGCAGGAATGCTCCAGGAACCGAAAGGACCCTAGGGGTATGGGCCGTGCAGAAGGCCACCCTTACTCCCGCTGCTGCCAGGAGGGGAACCGGTCCCTCAACTAGCGGAGAAACAGCAAGGCTCAACTAGAAACCGGAGGCTGCTGCATTTCATGTACTGGAGGACAAAGTCCACACCAGTCTCACTAAGAAGGTAGCCACATAGGACCCAGGGGACGGAACACACGTCGCCCGCCAAGGCCCGAGGATACCGGATAGAAGTGTCACTGGGTGTGAGGTGCAGGGAGAAGGCAAGAGAAAGGACACACAGAAGGGGGTCCTGCTAAGTACTCCAGAGCTTTCTGGGGGGGGACTGAGCCCCTCACTGAGTACGCACAGCACGACGGGGGAGATTGCTCTGGTACCTGTAATCTGGACTGCAACAACTGTGAGTAAAGATCTTGGGACTGCATCACACGGACTCTGTGTTCATTACTGACTCCCTGCACTACAACCACCATCATCCACCCACACTGCCCTGAAGCTACACTCTTCCTGTGGGGAGTAATAATACAATTGCTGCAAAACCACCAGCTTCAGAGGACTGTTCAGCAGCGGCGGCCCCTTTGGCAGCACTCCACAGGTGGCATAGTCGGACATTATAAAACCGATATATACAAATTACCCTTGGATTGACCGCCCTGGGTCACGGACCGGGTCACCGCCACAGTGACTACAACCCCCAGCGTCTACCGGCCCGGATCCGGGTACCCCACGGCCCAGGGGGCGCGTCAACTTCATAGGTCCCTGATCTGAGACCACTCCTGCAGCGTGATTTGCCCCACCTCTGGATCTTGTTGGCCCAGTCTATACGTCAGAACGTATTGCACCAGGGCTTGTCGGTTCTGCCACAGTCGCTGCAACATGTGCAGAGTTGAATTCCACCGTGTCGGCACATCGCATTTCAGCCAGTGAACTGGCAGGCTCAACGACTTCTGTAGAGATGTAAGTCATTGAGCTGCGGGATGCGAACGGCGGAAGTGAGCACACAGCGACCGTGCCCTCTGCAGAAGGCAATCTAGTCCGGGATAGTGGGCTAAAAATTGCTGGACAACCAGGTTCAACACGTGAGCCATACAAGGCACATGTGTGACATTGCCCCGGCGAAGGGCCGCACTCAGGTTTGCAGCATTGTCGCACACGGCCTTCCCTGGTTGCAGGTCCAGTGGAGACAACCATTCTTGAAACTGGGTCTCCAGAGCTGACCACAACTACTCAGCTGTGTGACTCACATTTCCCAGACATTTCAAAGTAAACACTGATGCCGTTGAGCCCTGCTGCCATTATAGTAAGGAGGTGTGCAGGATTCCTTCTGCGCAGTTAGAAAGCAGGTGGCATTACCAGACAGGGTTTGGGTGCAGGTGGAGGACCAAGAGAAGGTTGAGGAGGCAGAAGCAGTGGAGGAACTTCGAGATAAAGAGGATTGACGCACATCTCGTGGGGACGGTAAGACTTGGACAGCAGCCCCTTGTCCTGCTGTCACCATAGTTACCCAGTGCCCAGTCAGCGACATGTAACGCCCCTGTCCATGCCTACTCGTCCAAGTGTCTGTGGTGAAATGCACCCTGTCACACACAGAGTTTCTCAAAGAAGCGGTGATGTTGTGTGCGACATGCTGGTGGAGCGCAGGCACACCTTTCTTTGAGAAGTAGTGCCGACTGGGCATCTGGTACTGGGGCACTGCGACGGACATAAGGTCTCGAAAATCCTCTGTGTCCTCCAGGAGGAAAGGCAGCATTTCTGTAGCCAACAGCTTGCAGATGGTGAAATTCAACCTCTTAGCTTTGTCATGGCTAGGAGGAAATGGTCTTTTACTTTTCCACATCTGAGGGACCGAGGGCTGGCTGTTGTGCTTAGACGGGGTTGAGTAGGGTGTCCCCGGCAAACTGCCGGTCTGTGAGGAAGATGCAGGCGGACATGTTAGGTTGCCTTGATCCAAAGGTGGTGCTCTCGATGTCGGAGAGCGCTCAACACCAGCAGGTGTTTCCACTTCCCAATGAACTGACGACCTCCAATCACACTGGCTGCTGCGGGTAAAGAAGTGGCAGGTCTGCGTCCAAAAACATGTGTGACTGCTGTCCCCCCAGTCACAGAGGATGAAGAGGCTGCGGATGCACAAGATGGGGCAGACGGTGGTTGGCCCGGCCCGCTAGGCCACATTGTAGCACTGTGAGCTTCCCACTGCAACTTATGCTTCATATCCATGTGACGGTACATGCATGAAGTAATCAAACTATGGATTTTTTGGCCTCTATTTAGCTTTTGCTGACAAATATTACAGATAACACGAGTTGGGTCATCCTTATCGATCTGAAAAAATGCCCAGGCTATGCAAGGCTTAGAGCCCATGCGACCTGAAGAGCCTCTACGACTTGTGGTCAGAGGCAGAGTTGTGGTTGAGGATGCAGTTGTTGACGTGCTTCCAGTACTCCGTCTCTGTCCAGGAACTCGCAACCTAACCTCATCGTCAATAGCATCTGTGACGCCCCGCTGCGCTTGGTATCACAGATCCTAGAAGAGTGCATTGATGGAATGCTCCACAAGAGGCCCCCATAAACATTCACACATCTCCAACTTCCACCTCAGACCAGCAGAGGGAGCCCATTAGGGATATAAATAGGGAAGGTGGAGCTAGGCAGTTCAGTTCCTCTGAAGAGTTCCTGCAGTAGAGAAGCCTAAGAGAGGTCAGTCTGCAGTGGAGCTCAGTCTAGTCTAGAGAACTCAGTTAATAGTTCAGCAGTGGAGCACGAGGCTCCTGTTAGCTAGGTTCAGGGAGCCCAGTTAGAGCTTAAGGTGTGCCGGCACCATAAGATCGGTGAAGCGCGGCATGTTGCCGTTAGTGTGTATAGCCTAGTGAGGGCCTGAGTAAGCCGAAGGAGAGTGGAGAGTTAGTACATAGGGGGCAGAGGAGCTTAGCCACCTCACCCCGAAGCATTTACCAGGCACCAGATCCGAGCTTACCGGGAGCTCTATGACCCAGTAAGGCATAACCGGAATCCCTGGAGAACTACAAGTCCCAGGATCGCTAAGGTGCTGATACGTAACAGAGCCAGGAGACGCTTAGGCCCCGCATACTGGGAGCGTGAACTCCAAGAGAAGGCCATACCACAAGGACAGCCAGCGCAGGACAGAGACAAAGTTAGGCCTAGCTCCAGGCAGGTCAGAAACTTACTACGCAGAGGCAAGAAACAGGAGGCCCTACACCCGCTCATTGGGGAGGATCCTGATATGCACCCTTCACCCTACAGTGCTCCGGGATGTGCCTGAATTTCCACCTGTAAAAGGTACTGAAGTGACTACCGTGTCCATTCCCGTTCTTGCTCTGACCCAGCTGGGTCTCGCCTGTCCAGCATTCCCCCTGCATACGCTGCCCTGAGACCTAGCTCCACCAGTGGAGAGCTATACCATAGAGCTGCCTTATCACCGGCCTCAGTGGACTGCTGCAGCGCTGGTGCTTCTCACTAGATACCGCAGGTGGCGTCACAAACTCATATAAAATTAACAATTATCCACCCTTTTAAAGACTGACCCCAGGGTACGGGCCAAGGAGCCGACCATCCCCAAGGCCAGGCAAAGGCCCGGGTACCGAGTCATCCCCATCCCCTGGGCTAGTCACATCCTCCTCCACCTCCTCTGCTGACCTCATCGACTGGCTGACTGTGGGTTGACAGTAAGTGGGATCTCCAACCTCGTCATCATCACCCTGTGTGTTCTCACACCCGTCGTCCTCAGAGCCAACCTCTTCCTACCCTGACCGAACATTCAAGTTGTCGCTCCAATCAGGTATTTGAGTCTCATCATCGTCTTCATCATTGTCTCCACCAACAGGAGTTACAGTTTGGGAACAAGGGTCTACATTATGCTCAGAACCTTCTTCATCTGGTCCTGGATCCGATTTATAAAGATTCTGGGCATCAGTGCAGATGATTTCCTCGTCTGGATTATCAGAAGCTCTGGAGCAGACCTCCATTTCCCAGGTTATAGTATGAGTAAACAGCTGTGCAGACTCAACCATCTGTGTTAACCCATACTCAGATGGGCAGCTGGAGACTTGGGAGCTGTGAGGAAGCAAGTGCGATTGGGGTGACACCTCTGAGGACTGGAGTATTTGTGATGTTGAAGTTGAGGTGGAGGAGAGCCCACTTGAAGGATCACTTGATATCCGTTGAAGCACCAGCTGTTTTTGTGCCTCATCTGGAATTTGTAGCGATGGGCGTGTCCGTGAGAAAGGGATCGTATCACATTGTCCATGAAAAGAAGTAGACATCTTAGTTTGGCTGGAAGATGGTCTTTCTACTGCTGATATTACTCCCCCCCCACCACGTGGGGGCTCTACCCACCAGCAGACAGGCACCAGTATTGGGAGAGGGGGGCTGGCCGTCAGGGTCCACCGCGGCTCTGGCACAAACCCAGCGACACGGAGGTCGCACGGGCAGGAACGGACTGGCTGTGTCGGCTTCGCACTTTTTTGGTTTTAGAAGGGCATGACATGCCTATATCTGTGTCTCCCCCTCCTTTTACTCCTCCACCTCTTTTCTTTTCGCATGACTATATGTACTTTCACTTTTCCATGTGTTAGTTGTGTCTTCTGAGCAGTTTGTCAGGTTTTGGACACCTTTGAAGGTGTTTTCTATGTGTTTCTATGTGTTTTTGTTTGCCTGCCATTGGTTTTAACGGTGTTCGAAGGTGTTCGACGAACAGTTCGACGAACAGTTCGGCGAACATACGGGTGTTCGACGAACCGAACTGAACTCGAACACTACGGGAGTGGCTCAACACTAATTATAACTGAAGGGGCTAATTAAGGAATATTATTACTGTTGTGATGTATTTTATTTTTGAGGATACTGTTTTCAATGGGGGGGTACTGTTACTATGCAGGGTGGCACTATGTCTTTTTTATTTATCTGGCAAAGTGTAGAAGTCGGGCAAAAATTAGGAATGTGCTCTTGAAGTGATGTGATCAGCAATAAATGTCTTGACTGGAAGAAATGATGGTGGTCTGATTTGGATGAAGAAGAAAAGCGAGGATGAATCACTTCAACTACAGATGTCACTGGTAAGTCAGTGATTTACCTGTACACTTACACTATATAGTATATACTGTAGAGAACTCCTGTGTATGATGTCACTGGTGATCACTGTTATTACCTATAAAATGACACTATATACAGCGCTCCTGTGTATAATGTCACTTGTGATCACTGTATTACCTGTACATTATACACTACATGCTATATACAGAACTCCTGTGTATAATGTCACGGGTGATCACTGTATTAGCTGTACACTTACACTATATACAGAGCTCCTGTGTATAATGTCACTAGTTATCACTGTATTACCTGTACACTGACACTATGTACAGAGCTCCTTTGTGTAATGCCACTGGTCAGTCACTGTATTAGCTTTTCACTGTACACTGTATACTATATACAGAGTTTCTGCGTATAATGGCACTTATGGTAATACTAGTGTTATTAATATTGTGTTTATTAATGATCAGTATTGTAGTATTCAGTCACTATGTGGGGGTAATATCTGGTCTAGTCATGGTGTGGTGGTATTCATCCCTTATATGTTATATTATTGATCACTATGTGGAGGTAATATGTAGTCTGGTCATTGTGGGATGTTATTTTGCACATATTTTCTGCTGAGGCCAGAGATTAAGTGTAGAAGACAGCTGAGGTGACAGCTGGACAAGAGGTAATATTTTCCAATTTGAGCATGGTTCTTTTAGTACTAATTTTTAAAAATTGTAGAAAACCCTTTAAAACTATCCACCATACTAAGAAGTGACTGACAGGGACTGGGACAATGTGGTAAGAAGGGTAAAGCATCTTTACTATATAGTTACCGTTACTTCTATTTTGTAGTTAAGGAAAATGTGCGAGAAAATGGGAGTGTCTTTTTAAATGGGCGTGGCTTCCTAACACAAACAGGGAACTTGTTAAAAAATTTAATCCCACCACGGTATAGAACCTTTTTCTGGACTTCTATGGCATGTCATCTGTACAGTGCATTCTAAAAGGACTCTGCTCCACAGGCTGCTGTGCAGATGTGTCTATCATTTTTCTTTTCTAGCCTATTCATCCTATTCTCATAACCTGCAACTTTCTGATGTGACATACACTGCTCAAAAAAATAAAGGGAACACTCAAATAACACATCCTAGATCTGAATTAATGAAATATTCTCATTGAATACTTTGTTCTGTACAAAGTTGCATGTGCTGACAAAAAAATCACAAAAATCATCAATGGAATTCAAATTTATTAACCAATGGAGGCCTGGATTAGCAGTCACCCTCAAAATTAAAGTGGAAAAACACACTAAAGGCTGATCCAACTTTGATGTAATGTCCTTAAAATAAGTCAAAATGAGGCTCAGTATTGTGCGTGGCCTCCACGTGCCTGTATGACCTCCCGACAATGCCTGGGCATGCTCCTGATGAGGTTGCGGATGGTCTCCTGTGGGGTCTCCTCCCAGACCAGGACTAAAGCATCCACCAACTCCTGGACAGTCTGTGGTGCAACGTGACGTTAGTGGATTGAGCGAGACATGATGTCCCAGATGTGCTTAATCGGATTCAGGTCTAGGAAACGGGCGGGCCAGTCCATAGCTTCAATGCCTTCATCTTGCAGGAACTGCTGACACACTCCAGCTACATGAGGTCTGGCATTGTCCTGCATTAGGAGTAACCCAGGGCCAACCGCACCAGCATATGGTCTCACAAGGGGTCTGAGGATCTCATTTCGGTACCTAATGGCAGTCAGGCTACCTCTGGCGAGCACATGGAGGGCTGTGCTTCCCTCCAAAGAAATGCCACCCCACACCATTACTGACCCACTGCCAAACCGGTCATGCTGAAGGATGTTGCAGGCAGCAGATCGTTCTCCACAGCGTCTCCAGACTCTGTCACATCTGTCACATGTGCTCAGTGTGAACCTGCTTTCATCTGTGAAGAGTACAGGGCGCCAGTGGCGACTTTCCCAATCCTGTTGCTCTGTGTCAAATGCCAAGCATCCTGCATAGTGTTGGGCTGTGAGCACAACCCCCATCTATGGACTTTGGGCCCTCATACCACCCTCATGGAGTCGGTTTCTAACCGTTTGTGCAGACACATGCACATTTGTGACCTGCTGGAGGTCATTTTGCAGTGCTATGGCATTGCTCCTTCTGTTCCTCCTTGCACAAAGGCGGAGGTAGCGGTCCTGATGCTGGATTATTGCCCTCCTACGGCCCCCTCTTCGTCTTCTGGTGTACTGGCCTGTCTCCTGGTAGCGTCTCCAGCCTCTGGACACTACGCTGACAGACACAGCAAACCTTCTTGCCACAGCTCACATTGATGTGCCATCCTGGATGAGCTGCACTACCTGAGCAACGTCTGTGGGTTATAGAGTCCGTCTCATGCTACCACGACCAACATTCAAAAGTGACCAAAACATCATCCAGAAAGCATTGGTACTGAAATGTGGTCTGTGGTCCCTGTCTGCAGAACCACTCCTTTATTGAGGGTGTCTTGATAATTGCCAATAATTTCCATCTATTGTCTATTCCATTTGCACAACAGCATATGAAATTGATTGTCAATCCATGTTGCTTCGTAAGTGGACAGTTTTATTTCACAGAAGTTTGATTTACTTGGAGTTATATTCTGCTGTTTAAGTGCTCCCTTTATTTTCTTGAGCAGTGTATTTTACAGTTTCTGAATTAGAAAAAAAGGGTCTTTTTACAGAAACCACTCTTCTCCATAGGTGGTATGTGCTATTACTATTCATACCCACTCACTTGAATAAGGCCGACCTACAATGGCAGATAAAGCCAATTAAAGAGGTTGTCCACTACTGACCCCATAAATTTATATAGTGGAAAAAAGTGGTTTTGTGATTACCTTGTGTTGTCATTTTTGCCTGTGAGCGGAACTATCTCTGACAGCTCACTAGTAGTGTTGAGCGAGCACTAAAATGCTCGGGTGCTCGAAGCTCGGGCTGAGCTCAGCGTGATACTCGGTTGCTCGACCCGAGCAACGAACCCAATGTTAGTCTATGGGAGACCCGAGCATTTTTGCGGCAGCACCCCTGGCAGTCTGTAGAAAGCCTAACAAGTGCCCAAAATGATAGTGACAGTGATTAAATGACATGGGGACAGCATGGGGATCATTTCTGACCCCCTGGTCACTGCTGTCAACAACGTGGTCAGAGGTATTAAGCCAATTTTACGGGCTCACAATAAAACGTTCAAAAACGAAACTGAAACTGCATTCCTGTGAAATATGTTAAGGAACATCCTTTCCAGGGTAAAGACTTGTGTAAGGTAAAATAAATAACCAAAAACAAAAATACTCCTCCACACCTTGGGCTATGTTCACAAGTAGCATTTTTTATGCATTTTTGCACTTTTGTATTGCTTTCAACGTGACAAATGCATTCACCGGGAAATGTCATTTTAACATTTTACAACCTTATCTGGCCATGTGCTGTGTGACACATGCATACAGTGCTGAAAAGACATGGGAACAGCATGAGGAAGACCCCTGGAAGCATCTCTGACACCCATTTCACTGCCTAAAAGTGTGCCCATCAGAAGTGATCCTTGCCGCATCAGAAGATGCAGACTTGCAACTATCCCCGTGCAAGTTCTTCATCCAGGGCAGTGTTCAATTGTACCTCCCCCATTCCTTGCAATGCAAGCGCAAATATGCAGCCAATCACCCACCCACCTGCAGGCTGCAAGACCATACTGCTTGCTTGCACTTGAAATTGGGCGGAAACTGGCCTCCACGTCATGGCTGCGTCGGCGGCCTGGTATCCATACTCGGTCCCCAGCCGCCCCGCGGCCGGGTGCCCACACACGGTCCCCAGCCGCCTGGGAGCGGCCGGGTGTCCATAAACGGTCCTCAGCCGCCCCTATTTGTCCCGGTGCGCCTTATACACAAGCACGCATACCAAAACATTACCTGTGCCCTCCCCAGAGCATTTAGTGGGAAGGACAGCCTAACCACAAACATGTGGACAAGTGAATGTGGCCAGGGATGGTCCATCTCACTGATGCCTTCACACTGGGTTAATATTGTGGAAGCCGGGACACAGTTGGACAAAGGGATGCAACACGTCCTACAGACATAGAGGATTGCGGGTCCTGGGTCAATCGGGCTTCAACACAAAGTTCAGAAGGTAGACAGCAGCAGTGGTCAGCCTCCTACACGAGTAAATTATTCATGATCATGAGGCCATCCATGTCCTTACCTTTCTTTTCCTTGGAATGCAAGCGCATGTATGGAGTAACAGCTAGGCCTGAGGTGGTCAGCGTTTTGGCGCATATCCTACCTCCTCCGAGGATTGCTGGAAGTTCCTGCTACTATCCCAGTTCTATGACTCCCGTTAAAACAAAGCTTCAGGTGATGAATGATGGATGAGGTGATGGCAAAGGAGAAAGAGCAGGAGGTACAGAGATCATTCACATCAATATCAGGCCAGTCAACCACACTTCTTGTAGGATATGTTTCTGTACCAAAAGAAGCGGTTCGGCTACACAGTTATAGGGCATACAGTGAGTGCAATGCCTACCAAAAATTTCGAGGCACACCAATGCCCCTTGAAAGTGACATGGAGGTCAGAGGGCCTTAACTAAACCATTTTTTCCATTTATAGCTACTGGGTCTCCTGTACACTGTTGGCCTAAGCAGTGAATGGAAGGCTTTCCAAAAATTATGAGGAACTGCAATGCACCTTGAAACAGACATGGATTACAGCGTACTAAAAACCTTCTACCCATTATTGGGGAGTGGGTCTCCCTTAGTGTTCGTCTATGCTAAAATTAGGGGGAAATGCAATGCCCGTTGGAAAAGTCGTGGAGGTTGGAGGTAATTAAAAACAACATTTCAATGCCCCTTGGAAGAGCTGTGGAGTTCAGAGTGGTTTAACAAGACAGTCTTAATGCCCCTTGGAAGAGACATGGAGTTCAGAGTGGTTTAACAAGACTGTTTTAATGCCCCTTGGAAGAGACGTGGAGGAAACAGTAGCTTAACAAGACGGTTTTAATGCCCCTTGGAAGAGTGGTGGAGGTCACAGTAGCTTAACAAGACGGTTTTAATGCCCCTTGGAAGAGATGTGGAGGTCACAGTAGCTTAACAAGACAGTTTTAATGCCCCTTGGAAGAGTGGTGGAGGACGCAGTGGAATAAAAATACAATATCAATGCCCCTTGGAAGATTGGTGGAGGTCACAGTAGCTTAACAAGACGGTTTTAATGCCCCTTGGATGAGATGTGGAGGTCACAGTAGCTTAACAAGACGGTTGTAATGCCCCTTTGAAGAGAGGTGGAGATCAGAGTAGTTTAACAAGACGGTTTTAATTCTCCTTGGAAGAGACGTGGAGGTCACAGTAGCTTATCAAGATGGTTTTAATGCCCCTTGGAAGAGATGTGGAGGTCAGAGTGATTTAATAAGATGGTTTTAATGCCCCTTGGAAGAGATGTGGAGGTCAGAGAGGTTTAACAAGATGGTTTTAATGCCCCTTGGAAGAGACGTGGAGGTCACAGTAGCTTAACAAGACGGTTTTAATGCCCCTTACAAGAGCCATGCAGTACAGCATATTAAAAACATTATTCCCATTATTGGGGAGTAGGTCTCCCATCGTCTTTGCCTATGCCTTCCAAGCAGAAGCTGCCAAAAATTAGGAAGGAGGAACTTGCAATGCTGGCAACAGAGACCACGGACATCCTGTCGGTATAGTGGTGGTGGAGAAGAGCAAAAAACAGCCAAAATGAGGAAGCGTATACCCATGTGTGGGTTTGAAGCGGTGCATGGGAATGCACCTCCCGAAATAACAGAGTGGATTTGACTTTATGTTACTCTGCTGTCATTTGGTGGTTATGAGAAGTCTGGCCCAATCCAGCCCTTGTTCATTTTGATAAGGGTCAGCTTGTCAGCATTTTCAGTTGACAGGCGAGTGCGCTTTTCAGTTATAATTCCCCCAGCGGCACTAAAAACACGCTCCGATATCATGTTAGCGGCAGGGCAGGCCAGGACCTCCAAGGTGTACAGAGCGAGTTCATTCCAAGTGTCCAGCTTGGATACCCAATAATTAAAAGGCACATAGGAATCATGGAGGATGCTGGTATGGTTGGCAAGGTACTCCCTCACCATCTTTTGAAACTTTCCACTCCTTGTGAGAGTACCCCGCGCCTAAGGGCCTGTAAGCTGGGCGGGTCTCAGATAACTGTCCAAGAACATTGACAGTGTTCCCCTGCCTCTGCTGGATTGGAGTTGCGTCTCTCTCGCCTGTACGCCTTGGTTGGTCAACGAACTGTGACCTCTGCCGCTAGCGTGTTCAGATGGGAATTATTTTAACAGTTCTGCAGCAAGGGCCTTCTGGTACTGCCCCATTTTTGTAGACCTCTCCACCTCAGGAATAAGAGAGTGAAAGTTCTCCTTGTAGTGGGGGTCTAAAAGTGTCACCAACCAGTAATGACTGTCACCCAACATTTTGACAACGCGAGGGTCACGGTTAAGGCAGCGTAACATAAAGTCAGCCATGCGTGCCAGACTGGTAATGGGCAAGACTTCCGTGTCCTCACCAAGATGACGACTGACCATGCTCTCCACCTCCTCCTTCCCCCCTTTCCTCAGGCCACCCACGCTGAACCGACTGTATGACAGTTGTACAGGTACTACCGTCTACAACGCATGATACAAGCTCCTGTTCTTCCTCCTCCTCCTCCTCCTCCTCTCCCTCATTGTCCCCCAATGCACGTTGGGATGAGATGAGACTGGGGTGTGTGTAATCGCCCGCTATGACTTCTTGATCCATCTCATCATACTCTGGCTGCAATGCCTCCTCTTTAATTCTCTGCAGAGAGCGTTGCAAAAGACAGACAATTTGGATGCTGATGCTAATGATGGCGTCATCGCCACTCACCATCTTGGTGGACTCCTCAAAGTTTGTCAGGATGGTACTTATGTCAGACATCCAGGTCCACTCCTGAGGTCTTATGTGTGGAGTCTGACCTGAATATTAACGGCCTTGTTGCAGCTGGTACTCCACAACTGCTCTCTTCTATTCACAAATCCTTTGCAACATGTGGAGGGTAGAGTTCCAACGTGTGGGGACATCACACACCAGTCGGTGTGCCGGCAGCTGCAAACGCTGCTGCAACACAGCAAGGGTGGCGGAAGCTGTAGCCGACTTCTGAAAATGAGCTAACAGGCGGCGTAATTTGACGAGCAGATCTGGCAACTCGGGGAACAATTTAAGAAACCGCTGAACCACGAGGTTAAGCACATGAGCTAGGCATGGTACGTGTGTGATCTCGCCTCGCCTCAGAGCCGCCATCAAGTTACAGCCATTGTCACACACGACCATGCCTGGATGTAGGCTCAGTGGTCTCAGCCACAGATCTGCCTGCTCTTTCACAGCTGTCCACAACTCACAAGCAGTGTGAGGTTTCTCACCTAAGCTTATGAGTTTCAGCACAGCCTATTGCTGCTTGGCTGAGGCAGTACAGCAGTGCTTCCAGCTTGTAACTGATGTGGTGATATCTGAGATGGAGGCTGAACATGAGGAGGAGGAGGAGGATGATGCACAGGAGCTGTACACTGTGGTGGCAACTCTGACTGACATAGCTTTATGATCTGCAACATAAACTAAGGAAAGATAAGGGAAAGCTGTCCCTACAGTAAGACTAAGCTGAATCCCTACGATGTAGCGGGCTGCCTGTACTTTGTGAACAGACCCGCCTTCGTCCTCGGCTAGTCTGAACGGAGACCTATAGAGTAAAGGAAGGGGTCCCTAAAGAACTAAGGACTGGGTCAAAAATTGGACACCTCCTAAACAGAAGTTGTTGCAGAGCAAAAAGGACAAACTGACAAAAAGTACTAAAGGTCCCAGAGGACCAAGAACTGACAAAGATAGGCACTTAAGCACCTGGCTAGTGAGACAGTCAAAACAACACTGAAGTCCAGCAAAGCCAGAAGGGCGGAGCTGGAATATATAGGCAGCTGGTCACGTGACCGCAAAACACAAGATAGCAAAAACTAACAGGAGGGTTCTAACACATAGGGCCTGCAATCCTTGGTGTGGGGAGGATGTGTTCCGTCCCAAGGTCCGACTGGGTCCCGGCTTCCACTATATTTACCCCTTGTGCCGTCAGGAAGATGTACTATCCCTGGCCACAAGCACTTGTCCACGTGTCCGTTGTCAGGTGGATTCTCCCAGTAACTGCGTTGTTGAGGGCACGGCAGATGTTTTGGGACACGTGCTTGTGTATTGCAGGGATGGCACACCGGGCAAAATAGTGTCGGCTGGGGACCGAGTACTGAGGGACGGCTACCGCCATAAGGTTGCAGATGGATTCTGTCTCCACCAGCCTAAAAGGCAGCATTTCCAACACAAGCAGTCGTGAAATGTGCGAATTTAGGACTGTGGCCTGTGGGGCATTGGATGCGAATTTGCGCTTTCCTTCAAAGGTCTGGGATATGGACAATTGAATGCTGCGGTGGGACGTGGACGTAGATGTTGTTTCTTGAGAAACTGCCATAAGAAGTGAAGGCAGAGAGGAGGGGGTATCTTTTAATGCAGTATGGATAGGGGATTGCCTTGCACGCACAACAGGGGGTTCTCTTACATGCACAACAGCGGAAGAAGCAGTTCACCCCACAAAGTCTGGTGCTTTGCTGACATGTGCCTGATCATGCTGGTGGTGGTCAGGCTGGTAGTTTTGTCACCCCTGCTGATGCTGGCATGACAGGTAGTACAAATGGCCTTTTTGGGGTTATCAACAGAGTCTTTAAAAAAATTCCAGACTCTGGAAGACATACCCGTTGTACTGGCAATGTCCCTCGTGTTGGTGTTACGGGGACCTGTTGCCCGCTTTCTGTGTGAGGCCACCACACTGCTTCTTCCTGCCTGTTGGGGTACTCTGCCTCCCTCCCCCTGTGTGCTGCTGGCCTCGCTCTGCGTGTCCTCCTGCCATGTTGGGTCAGTTACCAGGTCATCCACCACCTCCTCTTCTTCCACTTGCGCACCACAATCCTCCTCCTCACTTCATGGCAATTGTGTCTCGTCATTGTCCACCTCTTGTGACAAATTGCCAGCGTCGCCTTCCTGTGGCCGTGCTTGTTCAAATATTTGGGCATCGCTACATGGGATCTCCTCTTCCACCACTTCAAGCGGAGCAGGTGAGGGGCCCAAATATGGAAATGGACCAGTGAACAGCTCTTCAGAGTGTCCAACTGTGGGATCAGTTGCTGTCTGACGACACTCGGCATGTTGGGAGGAAGGAGCATCAGGGTGAGGAGGAGTATGCGGTCGAGACTCTTGGCTACTAAAACTTGACCGTGTGGAAAACAAACCAGAGGTGGTGGTGCCCAGGCAACTGGAAGCATTATCTGCTATCCAATTAATCACCTGTTCACACTGTTCAGTTCGCAATACCAGTGTTGTAGTGTGCTTCCCTCTTAATTCGTGTGCTTCCCTCTTAATTCGGTCAAGACGTGGGAGCGAGAAGATGTGGCTGTTGGTTGTGGCACATTTTAACCTTGGCCCTGTCCTCTACACGCACCATCACTAGAACGTCCAGTTCCACGTCCCTTGCCACGCGCCTTGCCCATTGTAAATGAAGTAAAATAGCTTACACTCGCACTATCAATGGAAAAAGGGTAATAAAAAGGAGATTAGAACCGTGGAAGAGGAAAACCACAGTTCTATTTCTCTGGCCTGCCCCAGAATCTTTTAAACAGATATATTTGTGTCTGAACACTGAACCAGACACTCATTTTTCTTCTTTTTTAATGTAAAAAAGCCCAAAAGGTGGATAATACAGAGATTTGAACCGTGGAACTGCAAAACCATAGATCTAGTTATGTGGTCTACACCAGAATCTTTTAAACAGATATATTTGTGTCTGAACAGTCAGGGAGACATTATTACTGTTTTTTTTTACGGAAAAAAGGCCAAAAGCTGGATAATACAGAGATTTGAACCGTGGAACTGCAAAACCACAGTTCTAGTTATGTGGCCTACACCAGAATCTTTTAAACAGATATATATTTGTGTCTGAACAGTCAGCGAGACACTATTACTGGGTTTTTGTTTCGGAAAAAAGGCCAAAAGCTGGATAATACAGAGATTTGAACCGTGGAACTGCAAAACAACAGTTCTAGTTATCTGGCCTACACCAGAATCTTTTCAACAGATATATTTGTGTCTGAAGAGTCAAGGAGACACTATTACTGTTTTTTTTATGGAAAAAAGGCCAAAAGCTTGACAATACTGAGACTTGAACCATGAAACTGCAAAACCACAGTTCTAGTTATCTGGCCTACAGCAGAATCTTTTAAACAGATATATTTGTGTCTGAACAGTCAGCGAGATACTATTACGTTTTTTTTTCGGAAAAAAGGCCAAAAGCTGGATAATACAGAGCTTTGAACCGTAAAACTGCAAAACCACAGTTCTAGTTATATGGTCTACACCAGAATCTTTTAAACAGATATATTTGTGTCTGAACAGTCAGGGAGACACTACTACTGTTTTTTTTACGGAAAAAAGGCCAAAAGCTGGATAATACTGAGATTTGAACCGTGGAACTGCAAAACCACAGTTATGGTTATGTGGCCTACACCAGAATCTTTTCAACAGATATATTTGTGTCTGAAGAGTCAGGGAGACCCTATTACTGTTTTTTTTTCATGGAAAAAAGGCCAAAAGCTGGACAATACAGAGATTTGAACCGTGGAACTGCAAAACCAATGTTATAGTTATCTGGCCTACACCAGAATCTTTTAAACAGATTTATTGGTGTCTAAACAGTCACAGACACGCTCAATTTTTTTTTTTTTTTGGGGGGGGGGATACCAAAAGGTTAATAAGACGCGTATTTGTTAAGTCTGACTGAGGAAAAAATACAGGATTTAGATGAAAAAAAATGGATTTTTCCTGGCCCCTGAAACTGGGGGATAAGTCTAGAAATTTGACCAGCAGGAGCACACAGCACTGTAATGCACTGTTTGTTGGTATAACCACTGCATCTCCTATTCAGCCTGCCTGCCTGCCTGATATCTGGGATGGATATTAGTCCTGAGAAGGACTGTTTGTTTGATTTTGCAGGCTTTAGAGACCCTACACTACCTATTTCGCAGTATAAATCTCTCCCTAGCTCAGCAGCATTCTCCCTACACTTTCTGATCTGGAGCGACTGTGTCCAAGATGGCGGCGCCCGGTTTTAAATACTCGAGGTGACGCTGTGCGGCCAGCCAATCACTGTAATGCCCACAAACAACATGGCTGCGGCATTACAGTGACTGGCTGGCAATCCCTGCATGTTCATTGGCTCTGTAAAGAGTGCCAAATGTGCAGGGCGGAGACCTGAGCTCCCGCCCGAGTAACCCGGAAATGCTCGGTGCTTGCCGAACATCCCGAGTAGTGAGATGCTCAGGCGAGTACCAAGCAGTGTCGAGCATGCTCGCTCAACACTTTTAGCTACCAAATTCCATGATTGGTATCTCTACAACAGAGAGCTAAGATTTAAAAAAAGAAACAAAACATTTTATTATGCCTTGCAGCCACAATTACTTTGCTTGTCTAGTTCAATATGAAAAATGTGAAAAGTCTCTCCTAACTGATCACTGTTCTAACACCCTGAGGTGGCAAGACGTCTCTCGTTGCACAAGTGGGAAAGTGAGCCTCCAGTTAGGAGGACAGGCTTATTCAAATAAAAGTTCAGTTGCCTTCCTTCTTTCAGTGGTGGTGAGTGAGGAAGTTCAAAAGAAAAAATACACAACCTCATATATGTTTAGCATGATTGCAGTGTTGTTTCAGAAACAATATCAGTGTTCAGGGAAGTTTATGGAGCTAGGTGAGCAGTATTCTGCAGTCTATCTATTGCAATCTCAGCTCTGCAAGGCTGACACTACTTTCATTCAAACTTCTGTTGGCAAAAGAGGGGGTAATTGGGGCTACATACAGTAATGTGGTCAGAGCTGTGGTTGTAGTACCTGTATGTGTGTGTTGTGTACAGGGGCGGATTAAGGGTTGACAGGGCCCCGGGCAGTTTAGAGTGTGTGGGCACCTCAACACCCGATGTATCATATGACATGACACATGGCATTTTGGGGAGGTCATGTGATATGTCACATGATAAATATATAGGTGCTTTGGTGCACATCTACAGGCTAAGGAGACTGACAGAATTTTTTCCCTTAAATACAGCGCTACACATAGCAACAGACTATACTATGTAATAAGGGACAGTGCTATACACAACAAGAGAGGATGCTATAGAAAAAGGGATGGCGCTGAACATAAGATAAAACCCTGTATGCTAAGAGACGGTGGTTTACATAATGAGGGTGAGTGCACACAACCGTTTTCTCTCCATTTGAGAAAAACGGCAAGCAGTAGTAATTATGAATAATATAGGGAACTTAGTAAACACTGTTTTGTTTTAAAGCTTAAAAGCCATACCACCAAATGTCAAGGTGTTTTATGCTTTTTTTTTTTATCTAAAACCATGTTTACAAAGTCCCCTATGTTATTTCTATGCACTATTGATTTTGCTTACTTACAGCAGGGTATATGCTCATTTTGCTTATATCTTAGGTTTTGTGTAAACAGACTATTAAATGACCAAAGATCGATAATGGTTTACCAATCAGTGGTAGTTTAGTGCTGCCTGTCATTAGTACAAACAGAGACCTTTGTATGATGCAGATACAGAATCAATTTTTGCAGCCAATAACTTACCACTGACATCTCATCTGCTTACAGTCATTTTCTTTGCTTCTTCTCCATCTTGTCAAACCTTTTTTGTTGACGTCCTAAAGCAGCGATGTGGCGTCTGCATAGTTTGCCACTCTGATCACTGCACTGCTGAAAATAAAAAGATCACATATATATTACATTAATTTCTTGGGAAAAAAAATCCCCCACCCTGCATTACAAAATACAGACTTGCACCCACCATTAATGTATAATTAGCCATTGTACAACCCATCATCCAAAATTTAAATTGATAATCCTCAACTGCCCCTCTCTCTCAATTCATTGTAACACTCTGTGTTCTCTCTCCTACCCTCACTTCATTATAATACTGTGCTCTCTCTCCCACCCCACCCTCAATTCATTATAATATTGTTCTCCCTTCCACCCCCACCCTCAATTCATTATAATACTGTGCTCTCTCCCACCCCCACAGCAAAATCATTAAAGCACTCTATGTTCTCGCCCACCCCCACCTACAATTCATTATAACACTCTGTGTTCTCTCACACCCCACTCTAAATTCATTATACTGCTGTGC
Source organism: Phyllobates terribilis (assembly GCF_046119375.1). Taxonomy (NCBI): domain Eukaryota; kingdom Metazoa; phylum Chordata; class Amphibia; order Anura; family Dendrobatidae; genus Phyllobates; species Phyllobates terribilis. The sequence continues at coordinate 404,975,847 of NW_027362771.1, forward strand.
TTTCTCTCCCACCCCAATCCTCATTTCATTATAATACTCTGTGCTCTCTCTTATCCACCCCCAATTAATTATCATTCTGTTTGCTCTCCAATCCACCCCCAATTCATTATCATACTGTTTGCTCTTTCACCCACCCCCAATTTATTATCACATTCTTTTCTCTCTCTTCCACCCTCAATTCAGTATCTAACTCTTTGCTCTCTCTCCCAATCCTCACAGGTCACTCACTTGAAAGAAAAAAAAAAAAACATACCCCTCCTGGCTATCACATTGCTCTGCATCCTTCTTCTTCTTAACAAGGATGATACACATTGGTAGGTTTCTGGTAATGAGAAACACCTTACCGTGGCTACCAGGTATACTTGAATTGGCCAATTTGTACACTAAGATTTCTGAATTATTCCTATTTTCTTGAGCAGTATTGCTATTCAGATTTCATATATTTCATGTTTGCATACTTAGCATTACAGAGTGTTACTTTATTTGTTAGTTATATATGGAGATGGCTACTCTTAGTAAGCACTTGTACACACCAGTTTTCTGTTTTGGATGTGACTGTCAGTCTTTTTTGTTTATATGCATAGACCTTCTTACTGAGCACTCTGCCTCTAAGCCACAGGCGGTTTTAATTACAGTAGATTCTTACCTTCCCATATACATGCAGACTTTAGTCTTTAAGAGAGGATACACATTGATAGTTTCCTGGTAACGAGAAACGACTTACCGTGACTACCAGGTACACATGAATTGGCCAATTTGTGCGCTAAGATTTCTGAATTATTTCTATTTTCTTGAGCAGTATTGCTATTCAAATTTCATATATTTCATGTTTGCATACTAAGTGTTATAGAGTGCTACTTTATTTGTTACTTATATATGGAGATGGCTACTCTTAGTAAGCAAACGTACATACCAGTTTTCTGTTTTTGTTGTGACGGTCAGTCTTTTTCATTTATACACATGCTGAATGATGCAGCCAGCGTGATGCCATCATCACATTGCACCAGCTGCACCATAGAGAATGCGGCATTGGCTTCCTAGGTGTTGCAAGTCCGTCTCTCTCTATTTCCGGCAATGGAACAACAGGAGAGCGCCCACTGCCGGCAATAAGCACCACTGATTGTGGCACCAAAAATATTATGATGAGGGCAATCTGGGCATGGGCTCCCTGGAGCCTCGGGCCCCGGACGGTAGCCCAGATTGCCCTCATTATAATCTGCCTATGGTGGTGTAAGAAGAATATAATGTATACAATTCTAATTATCTGCTGTGTTTAGGAAGAAGAGGTTTGAGTGCACGTAATGTGTGCATAGCAGAGATGTGTACAATATGCATAAAGTGGTGCTGTGTATAGGGAAAGATTTGTCTAAACACAGTTCCTCTGTCTGCGTATTGTACACAGCTCTGCAATGCACACATTACATGCACTTAACATCTCTGCTTCATAAATACAGCGAATAATTAATATATATACAGTTGAAACCAGAAATATACATACACTATATTAAAATACACATATGCATGTTTTTCTCAATATCTGACATGAAATCAGAATAATTCTTTTTCATTTTAGGTCAATTAGGATTACCATAATTTTTAGTATTTGACAAATGCCAGAATAATGAGAGAGAGAATGTAAGGCATTTTCATTACTTACTGAAAAGTCAAAAGTTAAATACACTAAGATTAATATGCCTTTAAACAATTATGGACTGCCCATATGATGATGTCATGTGTTTAAAAGCTTTTGGTAGTTTTTTTTGGCAACATCTGAGTTAATTAGAGACACACCTGTGGAAGTATTTTAATGCACACCTGAAACACACTGCTTCTTTGTGTAGCATCATGGAAAAGTGTAAAGAACTCAGCCAAGATATCACAAAGAGAATTGTGGACTTGCACAAGTCTGGCTCATCCTTGGGTACATTTTCAAGATACCTAAAAGTGCCTCGTTCATCTGTACAAACAATTATATGCAAGTACAAACAAAATGGGAATGTTCAGCCATCATAATGCTCAGGAAGGAGACGGGTCCTGTGTCCCAGAGAAGAACGTGCTTTGGTTCCACATGTCTATATCAACCCAAGGAGAAAAAAAAAAAAAGACCCTGTGAAGATGATGGCAGAAGCTGGTAAGATTGTGTCAATATCCACAGTGAAATGAGTACTGTATCAATATGGGCCACTCTGCCAGGAAGAAGCCATTACTCTAAAAGAAACATAAAAAAGCCAGATTAATGTTTGCAAATTCTCACAAGAACAAAGACCTTAATTTTTGGAGACATGTCCTGTGGTCTGATGAAACTAAAATGGGCATAATTTTTGGGCATAATGACCCTCTTTTCATTTGGAGGAAAAAGGGAGAAGGTTGTAAGCCTAAAATACCATCCCAACTGTGAAACATGTGGGTGGCAGCATCATGTTGTCGGGTTGTTTTGCTGCAGGAGGGACTGATGCACTTCACAAAATAGATGGCATCATGAGAAAAGAAGATTATGTGGTAATACTGAAGCAACAACTCAAGACATTAGCCAGGAAGGTAAAGCTTTGGCAGAAATGGGTCTTCCAAATGGACAATGACCCAAAGCATACTACCAAAATGGTAACAAAGTGGCTTAAGTATAACAAAGTGGAGTGGCTATCACTAAGCCCTGATCTCAATCCTATTGAAAATTTATGGGCAAAGCAGAAAATGCAGGTGCAAGCAAGGCCACCTACAAACCAGGATCAGTTACACCAGTTTTGTCAGGAGGAATGGGCCCAAATTTTGACCAACTATTGTGAGAAGCTTGTGGAAGTATATCCCAAACGTTTTACCCAAGTCATTGAGTTTAAGGGCAATGGTACCAAATACTAATGAAATGTATGTAAACTTTTGACTTTCCATTAAGTAATAAAAATGACTTGAAATATTCTCTCTCTCTCATTATTCTGGCATTTGGCAAATATTAAAAATTATAGTAATCCTAATTGACCTAAAACGGGAAAGGTTTATTCTGATTTCATGTCAGATATTAATAAAAATAGGCATATGTATCTTTTTATATAGTGTATGTAAACTTATGGTTTCCACTGTACATTTATGTGCATAAGCTATATGTTGCTTACATTTATACACACTCACGCTACAAACGCTGCTCATATTACTTTATATGCACTCCCATTTTCCACCTCTTTTTGCCACAGAGGTTTGAATGAAAAGAATATTGCTTTTGGGTCATTCATTTGGTAAATATAATCTTAAAGGCTGAAGTGAAAAGTCTGCAGACTGCCATATGGTGGCAGTGTGCGATATGCACATTGACACTACTCCTTATACGGGCACTCGATCCAATGTTATACTATGGAGCAGTGCCTACTAGTGTTTTTTCTCATGCCGATATAATCACTGCATGCTGTGATTGGCAGCATATATCGGACGGCATGCACCCATGCAAGTCTGTGGGTGCATGCAAAACATCAGAATACACTTGGACGTCATGCGAGTGCAGTCCGATATACGCAGACTCACACAATGGAGAAGATGCAGAATTTAAGTTCCCCATCTTCTTAGCACTTGTGATCCGATTCTCACATGCAAGCGAATCGGATCACAGTAAAATGACACTCGGCTCATGCTCACACAGAGTTTGAGCCTAGGGTCATTTGCATATAGGATCCGATTCTCTCACTTGATTCTTATTCTATGTGATTGCTGGCCTGTTTAGACTGGCAATAGTTGGGAATGTGCATTACTACAAACATTCATTTCCCGATTATTGGTTTGTCTAAATGGGCCGTAACTTAGTGGTTGTTTGCTATACAGGTTAACAGCACACACCATTTTTAATGTGCTGTTGACCTGTAGTTCCATTATCTGGAAAAGCAAAATTACATGCTTGGGTACTCGTTGTTCAAGTCAAGCAAATTTGAATGCTCGAGTGCTCGGTCCGAGTAATGAACCTAATGTAAGTCTAGGGGAAACTCGAGCATTTTTATGGCGGCCCCCCCGGCGGTCTGCAGAGGGTCTAAAGATTGCCCAAATCGATAGGAACAGTGCTCAAATGGCATGGGAACAGCATGCGGAAGACCCCTGGAAGCATTTCGGACTCCCAGGTCACTGCTGTCAACAATGTTGTCAGAGGTATTACGCCACTTTTACGGACTTACAATAAAACATACAAAAACTAAATCAAAATGGATTTTCCTGGGAAATATGTTAAGGAACATCCTTTCCAGGGTAATGACTTGTATATAAGGCAAAATAAATATACAAAACCAAAAATGCTCCTCCACATCTTGGGCTATGTTCACACGTAGCACTTTTGATGTGTTTTTGCACTTTTGCATTGCTTTCAACCAATACAAATGCATTCACCAGGAAATGTCATGTTAACCCTTTACAACCATATCTGGCCATGTGGTGTGTGACATGGGAACAGCATGGGGAAGACCCCTGGAATCATCTCTGACTCCTAGGGCACTGTTTAAAACTGTGGTCATCTCATCAGATGTGATCCTATATTACTGCGGTAATAATACAGAAATTTTTGGCTTAAACTCCATTTAAAATGGGCAAGACGTGTGTCAAGGCATGGAGAAGTGGACGTTATGGTGATGGTGAAATTGCACGCAAAGGTAGTGGGCATGTGCCTGCTGAGGGAGCACAACAAACACCCTTGTCATGACGAACTACCATCCTGTCCCAATTTCTAGGGGGCCGCGGAACACCACTATTGAAGCCAGAGCAGTGTGAAAAGGTTATTGGTTGGATAGCAGATAAAGTTTCCAGTCACTTTGCCACCACCACCACCCTGTGTTCCACATGATCCAGTCTCAGTTGATGAGAGTCTGGATCACATTATTATAATTATTATTACTTTATCGCCAATTATTCCATGGCACTTTACATGTGAAAAAGGGGTAAACATCGCAAAAACAATTACAATAATCTTGAGCAAAAATGTAACAGCAACTGGTACAGAAGAGGAGAGGACCATGCCCACGAGGACTTTGTCTACAAGGCATGGATGAGGATACAGTAGATGAGGATAGAGCTGGTCTTGTAGTGGTATGGTGGAGAGAGGGTTACTGCAGGCTGTACGCATGTCACAAGAGGTGGGTCTTCAGCTTCCTTCTAAAAGTTTCAGCAATAGGCGAGAGTGAGAAATGGTGGGGTAGAGAGTTCCAGAGAAGGGGGGATGCAAGGAAGAAATCTTGGATGCGATTGTGGGAAGAGTAGATGAGAGGGAAGTAGAGAAGAAGATCTTGTGAGGATCGGAGGTTGTGTGCAGGTAAGTACCGGGAGACTAGGTCACAGATGTATGGAGACAGGTTGTTGATAGCTTTGCATTCCAAGGTTAGGGTTTAAACTAGAGTCTCTGGGTAATAGGGAGCCAGTGAAGGGATTGACAGAAAGGAGAAACCAGAGAATAGTGAGGGAACAGGTGGATTAGTCAGGCAACAGAGTTTAGGATAGATTGGAGGATGTGAGAGTTTTAGAAGGGAGGCCACAGAGCAGGAGGTTGCAGTCATCGAGAAGGGAGCTAATGAACACGTGGACTAGTGTTTTTGTAGATTCATGATTGAGGAATGTGCGGATCTGGGAGATTTTTTTTACTTGGAGTCAGCATCTTCCTCACCCTGATCCTCCTTCCTCCCACCATTCCGAGTGTCCTGAGACAACTGATCCCACCCTTGGACACTTCGAAGAGCTGTTTTGTTCATCTTTCCATTTATAGATTCTGGCCTCTAGCTTGGTCCGCTCAGAAGTGGAAAGAGCTTGGATATATGGTTTGAAAGAGAGATTAGATTCCAGGGTTACCCCAAGAGCTGTTCACTTTTCCATCGATAAATTTGGGCCTCTCGACCGGCCAGCTTTGAGCAGGGCAACTGAAAATCACATGAAGTGATTTGAGGATCCATGGTCACCCAAAGGTGATAGTGGGAAAGTGCAAATACTGTCTCAAGAGGAGGATAATGATGAGACACAATGGACAGAAAGTCAAGAGGAGGACCAGAGAGCGGAAGTGGAAAGCGATGCAGTGGACGATGAAGTCCCTAACCCAACCTGGTAAGAGGACATGTAGAGCAAGGACAGCAGGCAGGAACAAGCAGTGTGGTGGCCACAGACACAAGGCGGGCAACTGCTCCCCGAAACACCAACATGACGGAAGTTGCCAGTGCAACTCTCGGCCTTCCTGAGTCTGGTTCTTTTTTAAAGACTGTTTAGATAACCCCAAAAAGGCCATTTGCAACATCTGCCAGGTCAGCATCAGCAAAAGCACCAAAACTACCAGCCTGACCATCACCAGTATGCTCAGGCACTTGACAGCAAAGCACCTGACAAGCTTGGCCAAACATCAAGGTCCAGAAACAGTGTCTGCGGGTCACACCACTGCCTCTTCCGCTGTTGTGCGTGTACGCCATTACCCTGTCCATGGTGGACGCAAAGATGCCTGCCGCCCTGCACCTGTCATTGTAGACTTGCAACCATACAGTCCAAGTCCTTGTCCCTTTGCAGTGTTCAGTTGTCCCTACCACAGTTCTTGGAATGCAAGTGCAATTATGCAGCCAGCCACCCACCCACCCACAAGCCGCAATACTAAACTGCCATATTTCTGGATTGCTTGAACTTGAAATGTTGCCTTTTAGGCTCATAGAGGCAGAAGCTTTGAGCCACAGATCAGGCTGCTGTGTTACAGCTTTCAACAACTCTACAGTGGGGGGCGGTTTTTCACTTAGCATTAAGCATATAATCTTCAGTACAGCCTGTTGCCACTTGGCCAAGGCAGTGCTGCAGTGCTTCCAGCTTGTGACTGATGTGGTCATTTTGGAGATTGAGGCCAGCTGTGTGATTACCAGCTTCACTGCGCACGTGCTATGTTCCAGCGATGAAACTGCGAAATGCACAGCTTCACTGCACACGTGCGGGTAACATAGCGCATGCGCTGTGAAGCTGGTAATCACACAGCCTCATTGCGCAGGTGGCCGGACATGTACAAATGCGCATGCGCCCCACAATAATAGCGCTTGCTGGAATCAACATTCAAACATGTGGGTGGCGCCAGCAGTGACTGAATGCTGCACCTGCCCATGACTGAATGTGAGAATCACACCCCTATGACTGAATACGAGCAGGTAGGACAAAGTATTGCTAAGGTTATAAAATCATTATACTACCACTGATTTTAATGAAAAAAGCTTGTTAGGGATGCACATTGCATCTCTAACAACGCTATGGGGCCAGTGTAGATAGTAGCTAGGACGTGACAGATTCCTTTTAAAAATGCTTAACAGCTTCCCGACAACCCACTGTAAATAAACATCTGCGCTGGCTGGGCTCAGGTCCCAATGATGTTAACCTTTGATATCTTCTAGATGCCGTGATCCATAGCAATTGCGGCATTTAGGAGATAGTGAGAGGGAGAGGGGGTCGTCCACTCACCTTTCCGACGGCCCCCGTGATAGGACCTGGCATTGTCATAGCAGCCGGAGGTCACATGATGACTTCCGGGTCTGCCATGCACGGTGTCCTTCTAGACTCGGCCAGCAGCTGAGTCTAATAGGAGATCTGACAGTGTAAAACTGTCTGCTCTCATGCATTGCAATACATGTCTATTGCATTACATGAGACCGGTGATCAGAAAAATAAAAATTGAAGTCCCATACAGGGACTAAGTAGAAATGTAAAAAAAAAGTCAAAAAATATTTTCAAACTGTTAAAAAAAACAAAACAAAATAAAAACGAAATATTAAACCAATAAATCCGTATATTTATGCAAAAAAAAAGTACACATATTTGGCATTGCGGCGTCTGTATCAAGCCTATCTATAAAACTGTCACACTAATTAACCCCTTCTGTGCACATTGTAAAAAATAAAAATAAAAAACAGAGCAAAAAAACATGCTTTTTCATCATACCGCCAAGCAAAAAGTGGAATAAAATGCGGTCAAAATGCCAAATGGAACTAAAAAAAAAATTATAATTCGCAGAACAAAGCAATGCAAAAACAATTATTTTTTCTATAAAATTGTTTTTATTGTGTAAAAGCGCCAAAACATAAAAAACTGTATAAGTGTTATATCGCTGTAAACGTGCTGACCAGAAGAATAAAAGTGCCGTATCACTTTTACCACATGTGGAACAGTATTAAAAAAAAAAACCTCAAACAATTCCTGAATTGCTGTTTTTTGTTCATTCTACCTCCCAAAAAATGGAATAGAAAGCGATCAAAAAACGTCACGTACCCAAAATGGTACCAATAAAAACGTCAACTCGTCCCCTCAAAAAGCAAGCCCTTACATGACTCTGTCGGCCAAGATATGAAAAAATTATAGCTCTCAAGATATGGCGATGCAAAAACTAGATTTTGCAAAACAAAGTGTCTTTTAGTATGTGACAGCTGGCAATCATAAAATCCTGATATAAATCTAGTGTCGCTGTAATCGCACTGACCCGAAGAATAAAGTCATCTAATCACTTACACCGCATGACAAACGGCGTAAAAAAATAAATAAAACCAATTCTTCACCTGCTGCTAATTTGTCCATTCTGCTTCCCAACTAACACAGTAAGGCGCGGCCCACATTTATTCTGCGCTGAGCGCTTACACCGAGGTTTCTGTGTAAATCTCTGAAATACGTGATTCAGACAGAACCCCAGCAGTAGATTCCCTGTAATGAGGCAGATGAAGGCACCGTGGACGCCGTCTGGCCTATAATCCCACGGTGTCAGTTTTTTTAGGAGTGCATGAAAGTGCGGTTGGTCACAGCTTTGTGTAATTTTGAAAAAATGGACAACACTAAACAGAGGCCAGACTGAGTCCAGAGTAACTCTGCTGTCTCATTATAGTGAATGCATCCTACGCGGGTTTCATCTGAATTACATCACTTGGAGATTTAGATGGAAACCCCGATGTAAGTGCTCAGCCTAGAGCGCCGGATAAATGTTATGTAAAATGTTCCCAATAAAAGCTTCAACTCAAGCCACAAAAAAAACAAGTCCCCACTCAGGTCTATCATCTGTTAACGAAAATATAAAGGACTTCCTAGTTACTGGTGGCACAAAGGCTCTGGAAAAGCGAAATGGCCCTTGCCCCCCAAAAGAAATGTAGAAAATTCTGTGCTCCAAAATCCAAATGCCCCCTCCCTTCTGAGCACCACAATGTGCCTAAACTACATTTAGGGTCCACATGTTTGGCATTCCTGTAGCGATGAGAGCCCGCCTAATTTTCAGGTGCATGCCTCCAGTAGCATGAGCTGGGCACAATGTACTGGTCACTACAATAGCAATTTGAAATTTTCACTCAGCAACATCCACTGAGTTGATCCACACATATCTCTCCCATGACCTGTTTATACCAAGGATGGTGACAAAGACGAGGGGGCACACTATGCGTCTAGAGGAAAGGAGGTTCCTGCACCAGCATAGAAGATGATTCTTTACGGTCAGAGCCGTGAGACTCTGGAACTCTCTGGGAGAGGAAGTGGTGATGTCCAACTCACTTAAAGAGTTCAAGAGAGGCATACATCTTATGCTTAGTTAATTAATCCAGGGATTTAATCTGACTGCCAGATTGGTGTCGGGAAGTGAATTTTTCCTCAATGATGTAAATTGGCCTATACCGCATGGTTTTTTGTTGCCTTCCCCTGGATCAACGCTGCGGAATAGCTGCAGTGCACAAGAAATAGGCTGAACTGGATGGACGCTTGTCTTTTTTTCGGCCTTATAAACTATGTAACTATGTAACTATGTAACACTGCTGCTTGTTTCTGGAAATCACCCATGAAGTCAAAATTGTCACTACACCTGTACGTACAGTAAATTCCCAAAGGGGTATAATTTCCAAAATGGGGTCTCTTGAGGGGGGATTCTGCTCTTCTAGCACATAGGGTCTCTGTATATGGAGTCCGCAAACTATTCTACAATAATTTGTTCTCCATGAGTCAAATAGTGCTCCGTCCCTCCCGGGTCTTGCCGTGTGGCTAAGCGGTACTGTACTGAAATTGTGTGACATATTTCGGCACCATTTTTACCCATTGCTTTATGTGAAAGTGTAAAATCTGAGGCTAAAACAATTTTTTTGTGGTAAAAAATATAATTATTTTTTCTTCACTACCCAATGGTATAAATTTCTGTTAGTCACATCTAGTGTCAATATGATCACTGCACCCCTAGATGAATTCATTGAGTGGTGTAGTTTGTAAAATAGGGTCACTTAAGGGGGGTTTCTTCTGTTCTGGGACCTCAGGAGCTCCCCCAGTGGGTCATGTCACCTGCAAACCACAACAGTAAAATCTGCACCGTAATATGACGCTCCTTCCCTTATGAGCTTTGCATTGTGCCTGAAAAGTAGTTTTCAACCACTCATGGGGTATTGATGTACTTAAGAGAAGTTGTGCAACATTTTCTCTTATTACACCTTTTGAAAACTGCAAACTTGGGGTCAAATCAACATTTTAGTGGAAAAAATAGTAATATTTCAGTTACTCAGCCCAATGTTATATAAGTTTGTGTATCAATAACAAAAAAAAAGAGGGTCTATAAAGGTAGAAAAGATGCCAGATTACCATAGTTTTATATAAACAATAATATATTTTTATTAAACATGTATATTAAAATTAAAACACCATGGTGTTACACATCGAGGACACCGCCACCTGCCTCCATTAATTATGATAAGATATCACTACAGTACATAGTATGCAGAGGTTCACAGATATCACTGTATAATACTTTATCGTTTTAATAAAGTCCCAATATGGTTATACCTAAAAGATTGGCTAAATGTACAAATACTTCAAAGATCATATAAGGCACAATCTATGCCTATGTCCCTAGTGGAACAACTATGCTGAACAGCCTAAATAACACCCACACGCTTCACAATAAGCATAAGTCTAAGTGTATCATTATGAATAAAATCTCCTAGTGAGTAATTGTGATATTTACAAAGGAAGGTGAGAACAGCGCACATGTCCTTGCGCCCCATGCACGTTTTGTCCTGGCATTGTTGGGGGGATGTTTGTGTATCGCCTGAGGGTTAAAAAATACTCAAAATACTCACTACTCACCTAGATGAATTCCTTGAGAGGTGTAGTTTACAAAATGGGGTAACTAGTGGTGGTTTCTACTGTTTCGTCATGTCAATGACTCTTCAAATGTGACATGGTGTCTGCAACCTATCCTAGCCAACATAGTGCTTCTTTCTCTTACAAGCCCTGCCATGCACCAATGCAGTAGTTTTCCACCACATATGGGCTATTGGTGTACTCAGAAGGAATTGCACAACAGTTTTTGTTGTCCATTTTCTCTTCTTACCCTTGTGAAAATAAAAAAATTGGTGCTAAAAGAAAATTTTTGTGCAAAAAGTTCGATTTTTTATTTTCACGGCTCTACATTATAAATGTTATGTTCTGCTACCAGAGCTAAGGAAAGAGAGGAGATCTGTCCCTACGATAGAACTCAGCTTAATCCCTACGATGTAACAGGGAACCTGATCCTGCGATCAGACCTGCTAAAGTCCTAAGCTAGTCTGTACGGAGACCTATAGATGTGGGGAAGGAATCCCTACAAGTACTAAGGACTGGGAGGAATATGGGACACCTCCTAACAGAAATAGTAGCAGACAGACGAACAAACAAAATATATAGAACATGAGGTCAGTAGACCAAGCAAGCTAACAGAGCAAGACACAGAGCACAGGCTAGCTAGAAAGTAGATATACAATGAAGTCCAGCAAAGCCAGAAGGGCGGAGCAGGATTAAATAGGCCAACAAGGTCATGTGACCAGCAAAGGTAAAAAAACCTAAGAGCAAGGTTCTAACAGTACCCCCCCTTCTAAGAGGATCCTCCGGATCCCCTAGGACCAGGCTTATCAGGAAATCTCCTGTGAAACGCTCTGATAAGTCTGGACGCGGAAACATCATCTGACCTCACCCAAGAGTTATCCTCGGGACCGAAACCTTTCCAGGCCACAAGATACTGCAAACTACCTCTATACCGTCTAGAGTTAAGGATGCGAGAAATTTCATATTCCCCGTCCTCCACCACCGGAGGAACAGAGGCAGAGGCGTCACAATCCAATACAACAGCTTTTTTCAACAGAGAGACATGAAATACCGGATTAATTCTCCAGGAGGTAGGAACCTCCAACCTAACAGCAGATTGGTTGACAACCTGAAGCACCTTAAAGGGCCCTACAAACTTGGGACCCAATTTCTTTGAAGGAATCCTCAACCGCAGATTCCTAGAGGACAACCAAACCATGTCACCAACAGCGAACAAAACCTCCTGTCGTTTCCTATCAAAGTAGTCTTTAGATTTTCTGTTGGCCTCCTGAAGATTACCACGCACATCCGTCCAAACTCTCTCCAAATCACCGGAAAAATTCTGCTCCTCAGGCACGGCAGATCCCAACTTGGAGAACGACCCAAACTACGGATGTCTCCCAGAACAACAAAAAAAAGGCGAACAACCAGCAGAAGAAGATGTATGATTGTTCAGAGCAAATTCAGCAAGTGGCAGAAACTCAGACCACCCCTCTTGATTGTCTGCCACAAAACAACGCAAGAACTGCTCAACATCCTGGTTTTTCCTTTCTGTCTGGCCATTAGATTCAGGATGATATCCGGACGAGAACGACAGATGAACTCCCAACCTGTCACAAAAGGCACGCCAAAAACGAGCCACGAACTGAGGACCCCTATCAGAAACAATGTCAGTAGGAACGCCATGAAGTCTGACAATTTCCTTGACAAAGGCCTTAGCGAGAGTTTTAGCGCAGGGCAGTTTGACGAAAGGAACCAAGTGACACATCTTGCTAAAACGGTCCACGACCACCCAGATGACAGTAAAACCCTCAGAGGGGGGAAGGTCAGTTATAAAGTCCATAGCCAAATGTGTCCAAGGAGCACTGGGAACCTCCAAAGGACAAAGCAACCCCGCAGCAGGAGTATGTGAGGACTTAGATCTAGCACATATAGTACATTGACGCACCCACTTAATGACTTCCTTCTGCCATCCAGGCCACCAAAAACTGCGACCCACCAGTCTCTTGGTCTCAGAGATTCCGGGATGACCTGCCAACCGAGATTCGTGACACTCAACAAACAAATCTCTCCTAAAGGTCCCAGGCACAAACAACCTCCCATGAGGAGTGTTAGAAGGGGCATTCTCCTGTGCTTTAAGAATCTCATTTTCCAAAACGGAGTCCAAAGCAGCTATCACAACACCTTCTTGTAAAATGTTCTCCTCTTTCTCAGCACCGACTATGGGAGAAAAACTGCGAGACAAGGCATCCGCCTTAACATTCTTAGTACCAGGGATGTAAGTAACGGAGAAATTAAACCGCGAGAAAAACAGTGCCCACCTAGCCTGACGGGCATTCAGGCGCTTGGCAGCATCAAGATATATCAGATTTTTATGATCCGTAAGAACCTGAACGGGAAATTCCGCACCTTCCAAAAGTGGCGCCAGTGTTCAAATGCGAGTTTAATAGCCAATAATTACCGATTACCAATATCGTAATTCAGTTCAGTCTCCGAAAATTTTTTTGAAAAAAAGGCACAGGGATGTAATCCATCCCCGTTATCCTGAGACAATACTGCGCCAACCCCCACAGAGGAAGCATCAACCTCAACCAAAAACGGCCTAGTAACATCAAGCTGCATAAGGATGGGAGCAGAGGTGAACCTCTCCTTGAGATACACAAAAGCTTCAATGGCCTCAGAAGACCACTGAACCGCATCAGCACTAGAGATGAGCGTTGTTCTACTCGAACTGTTCGCCAATCTCAAATTCGAGCTGTTTTGGGCGGTGTTCGAGCCGTTCGGCGAACACGAACAATTTGAGAAAAATTCGGCTGTTCGATGTTATGTTCGATAACTGTTCGTGCACCAAAATCATAACTGGATTTTTTCTCAGTAATGATGAAAATTAATGTTAATACGCAGTTTGAGTGTACAGCGGGGTGGGGGGAGAGGCAGGGGATGGATCTCTGCAGGAACAATGAAGATCTCCATTTTTTTTTCTCTTTCCCGCATTTGCAGTGGGGAGGTGCAATCTGTCAGCCTATCAGCAGCGCACACACGGAGCGAAGTGATTTTTTTCACACAAGCAAGGGCATGTGTCATTGGCAGTGTATGTCACATGTCCTTGCCCTATAAGACCAAGCCATTTTCCCCGTCGCCACCATTTTCTCACTGCTGCAGCTGCGTGTTAGACGGCACCGCTGTTGCTGTGTGCACTATACCTTGTTAATTTCAAGCCAATTTTCGCACAAATATACAGATAGCTTGGGAGTAGGGAATAGTTGTGATTGCAGTCCTTTTAAGGACTAGGTTACAGCATTTCCTACGACTTTTATCAGGGAGGTCTGTGCTCTTAAATAGATAGGTTGTGGGAGTAAAGACTAATTGTAATTGGAGTCCTTTTCAGGACTAGGTTACATGAGTTCCTATCAGTTTTTGCCAGGCAGGTCTGTGCCAGTGCTGTGCAAGTTTTTTTCACAGCATTTGGCTGAATCTAGCAAAGCTAATCCTTTTTGGCCTATTGCAGAGTGTGTTAGTCAGTGGAGTAGCCTATCTGTGTTGCAAGATATAACACCTGTGTATAGAATACCAATTTTTTTACTGCACCTAGTGAAGTAAAATCTTTTGGGCATAGCATCATTCTATTAGTCCATCTATACTGACCTCCATCAGGTTGCAAACTGAATATAATTTTTTTCTGCATCTAGCTCTGAAAAAATATTTGGGCTTCTAGCAGTGTGTGGGACTTGGTCTATTAGTCCATCTATACTGACCTCCATCAGGTTGCAAATTAAAAATAATTTTTTTCTTCATTTAGCTCTGAAAAAATATTTGGGCTTCTAGCAGTGTGTGGGACTTATTCTATTAGTCCTTCTATACTGACCTCCAGCAGGTTGCAAATTGAATATAATTTTTTTCTGCATCTAGCTCTGAAAAAATAGTTGGGCTTCTAGCGGTGTGTGGGACTTGGTCTATTAGTCCATCTATACTGACCTCCATCAGGTTGCAAATTAAAAATAATTTTTTTCTGCATCTAGCTCTGAAAAAATATTTGGGCTTCTAGCAGTGTGTGGGACTTGGTCTATTAGTCCATCTATACTGACCTCCATCAGGTTGCAAATTAAAAATAATTTTTATCTGCATCTACAGTACCTCTGAAAAATTATTTGGGCTTCTAGCTGTGTGTGGGACTATTTGTATTAGTCCATCTATACTGACCTCCATCAGGTTGCAAACTGAATATATTTTTTTCTGCATCTACCTCTGAAAAAATATTTGGCCTTCTAGTAGTGTGTCGGACTTTCTCTATTAGTCCATCTATACTGACCTCCATCAGGTTGCAAATTAAAACTAATTTTTATCTGCATCTACAGTACCTCTGAAAAAATATTTGGGCTTCTAGCTGTGTGTGGGACTATTTGTATTAGTCCATCTATACTGACCTCCATCAGGTGGCAAATTCAAAATAATTTTTTTCTGCATCTAACCCAGCCAATAGTTTTGGCCTAATACCACAGTTTGGCCACTCAGCTCTGCTCGGTTACCATCCATTGTTTTTTTGTGCAAACAACTCCAGAGTTGTGAATTAGTTAACCACCAAAATGAGTGGAAAAAGGCCTGCTGCTGGTGGAAAGGGGAATAGGCGTGTTGGGAAGGGGAAAAAAGGTTGTGTCCGTGGGGTAGGTGTTAAAGCAACAGTAACATCTGCAGAAGAAAGACCATCTTCCAGCCAAACTAAAATGTCTACTTCTTTTAGCGGACAATGTGATAAGATCCCTTTCTTACGGCCACGCCAATCGCTACAAATTCCAGATGAGGCACAAAAACAGCAGGTGCTTCAATGGATATCAAGTGCTCCTTTAAGTGGGCTCTCCTCCACATCAACTTCAACATCACAAATACTCCAGTCCTCAAAGGTGTCACCCAAATCGCACTTGCTTCCTCACAGCTCCCAAATCTCCAGCTGCCCGTCTGAGTATGAGGTAGAACAGATGGTTGAGTCTGCAGAGCTGTTTACTCATACTATAGCCTGGGAATCAGAGGTCGACTCCAGTGCTTCTGTGAATCCAGACGAGGAAATGATCTGCACTGATGCCCAGAATCTTTATGAGTCGGATCCAGGACCAGACGCAGAAGGTTCTGACCATAATTTAGACCCTCATTCCCAAACTGTAACTCCTGTTGGTGGAGACAATGAGGAAGACGATGATAAGACTCAAATACCTGATTGGAGCGACAACTTTAGTTTTTTGTCAGGGCAGGAACAGGTTGGCTCTGAGGACGACGGGTGTGATAACGCACAGGGTGATGATGATGAGGTCGGAGATCCCACTTACTGTCAACCCACAGTCAGCCAAGAGATGAGGTCAGCAGAGGAGGTGGAGGAAGATGCTAGTGACGACGAGGTCAGGTTGCGCCTTCCTGGACAGAGACGTAGTACTGGAAGCACGTCAACAACTGCATCCTCAAACACAACTCTGCCTCTCACCACAAGTCGTGGTGGCTCTTCAGGTCGCATGGGTGCTAAGCCTTGCATAGCCTGGGCATTTTTTCAGATCGATAAAGATGACCCAACTCGTGTTATCTGTAACATTTGTCAGCAAAAGCTAAGTAGAGGCCAAAAAATACATAGTTTGAGAACTTCATGCATGAACCGGCACATGGACATGAAGCATAAGTTGCAGTGGGAAGCTCAGTGTGCTACAATGCGGCCTAGCCGGCCGGGCCAATCACCGTCTGCCATATCTTGTGCATCCGCGGCCTCTTCATCCTCTGTGACTGGGGGGACAGCAGTCACACCTGTTTTGGGGCGCAGACCTGCCACCTCTTTACCCGCAACAGCCAGTGTGATTGGCAGGTCATCATTTTCTTTGGAGGTGGTAACACCAGCTGGTGTTGAGCGCTGTCCGACATCGATAGCACCACCTTTGGATCAAGGCAACCTAACATGTCCGCCTGCATCTTCCTCACAGACCGGCAGTTTGCCGGGGACACCCTTATCAACCCCGTCTAAGCACAATAGCCAGCCCTCGGTCCCTCAGATGTGGACAAGTAAAAGACCATTTCCTCCTAGCCATGAGAAAGCTAAGAGGTTGAATTTCACCATCTGCAAGCTCTTGGCTACAGAAATGCTGCCTTTCCGCCTGGTGGACACAGAGGATTTTCGAGACCTTATGTCCGTCGCAGTGCCCCAGTACCAGATGCCCAGTCGGCACTACTTCTCAAAGAAAGGTGTGCCTGCGCTCCACCAGCATGTCGCACACAACATCACCGCTTCTTTGAGAAACTCTGTGTGTGACAGGGTGCATTTCACCACAGACACTTGGACGAGTAGGCATGGACAGGGGCGTTACATGTCACTGACTGGGCACTGGGTAACTATGGTGACAGCAGGACAAGGGGCTGCTGTCCAAGTCTTGCCGTCCCCACGAGTTGTGCGTCAATCCTCTTTATGTCAAAGTTCCTCCACTGCTTCTGCCTCCTCAACCTCCTCTCGGTCTTCCACCTGCACCCAAAGCCTGTCTGGTCATGCCACAAGCTTTCTAACTGCGCAGAAGGGATCCTGCACACCTCCTTACTATGCTGGCAGTAGGGCTCAACGTCATCAGGCGGTTTTTACATTGAAATGTCTGGGAAATGTGAGTCACACAGCTGAGGAGTTGTGGTCAGCTCTGGAGAACCAATTTCATGAATGGTTGTCTCCACTGGACCTGAAACCAGGGAAGGCCGTGTGCGACAATGCTGCAAACCTGGGTGCGGCCCTTCGCCGGGGCAATGTCACACACGTGCCTTGTATGGCTCACGTGTTGAACCTGGTTGTCCAGCAATTTTTAGCCCACTATCCCAGACTAGATGGCCTTCTGCAGAGGGCACGGTCGCTGTGTGCTCACTTCCGCCGTTCGCATCCCGCAGCTCAGCGACTTACATCTCTACAGAAGTCGTTGGGCCTGCCACTTCACCGGCTAAAATGCGATGTGCCTACCCGGTGGAATTCAACTCTGCACATGTTGCAGCGACTGTGTTAGCACCGACAAGCCCTGGTGCAATACGTTCTGACGTATAGCCTGGGCCAACGAGATTCAGAGGTGGGGCAAATCACGCTGGAGGAGTGGTCTCAGATCAGGGACCTATGCACCCTTCTGCACAGTTTTGAAATGGCGATGAAGATGTTTAGTGCTGACGATGCCATTATCAGCATGACTATTCCGGTGATTTACATGCTGGAGCACATGTTAAACAGAATTCGGAGTCAGGTGGTGGCACAAGAGGAGGTGGAGGAAGTAGAGGAGGAGGAGTTGTATGCGGAAGGGCTAACATCTGCAAGGTCCAGACGGTCGGCAGCACCAAGGCGGCAGGCATGTGAGGGTGGGGGAGATGGTTTTACCAGGGCGCATGGTAGCAGCCAAACTAGTGAGGAAGGTGCAGGAGCCCAGGAAGAAGTGGAGGACGAACTGATGGAAGACTCATCAGATGAGGGAGACCTTGATCACATTTCTGTTGTGCGAGGTTGGGGGGAGAGGACAGAGGAAGGAAGCATGATTGTTACCTCGCCACCAACACAACAGGGACTTGGTGCTCCTGGATGCGCAACACACATGAGTGCCTTCTTGCTGCACTACCTGCAACATGACCCTCGAATTGTGAGAATTAGAAATAATCCTGACTACTGGGTTGCCACACTGTTAGATCCCCGGTACAAAAGTAAATTTGCAGAAATTATTCCTGCCATAGAAAGGGATGCACGCATGCAGGAGTATCAGCAGAGACTGTTGCAGAATCTTACATGTGCTTTTTCACAAAATACCAGTGGTGCACGTAGTGAATCTCACAGTTCCAACTTGCCAACCGTGGGACCGTCAAGTGTTCAGCACTCAAACCGTAACAGAACCACAGTATCTGCTGGTAACATCAATTTTGCGGAATCATTTCACCACTTTTTTAGCCCATCCTTTGCAAGGCCACAGGAGACAAGAAGTCTGACACATAGTCAACGCCTAGAGACGATGGTACAGGAGTATCTCCAAGTAAACATTGAAGCCACGACTGTGTCACTGGACCCTTGCTCTTTTTGGGCTTCCAATCTGGATAAATGGCCGGAGCTAGCCACTTACGCCTTGGAGATCTTGTCATGCCCCGCAGCCAGCGTTCTGTCTGAACGTGTGTTCAGCGCTGCTGGTGGTGTGCTGACAGATAAGCGCACGCGGCTCTCCACTGATAATGTAGACAGACTCACGTTCATAAAGATGAACAAATCATGGATCCGAAACGACTTTTCTACCCCTGTGTCATCCTGGGGAGAGTAAAAGCTTGATGATTGGTTAAAATCACCCTACCAACCATTTTAAGCTTTCAAATTACTAATCATGTTTATCTGTATCTTGACTGGAAAATAATTTGGGCTTTGTAGCAGTGTGCAGCACTGATCCTATTAGGCCATCTATACTAAAGCTTCACCAGATTTAAAATTAAAAATAATTTTTAGCTGCATCTAGCCCGGAAAATAATTTTGGGGCTCCGAGATGCGCAAGACACATACGTGCCTTCTTGATGCACTACCTGCAGCATGACCCTCATATTGTCAGAATTCGAAGTAATCATGACTACTGGGTTGCCACACTCTTAGATCCCCCAAACTTTTCGATCAACCTTTTCATTTTAATAAAGACCAAAAAAATGGTCATTTTTGAAATTATAAGCATTA
Source organism: Phyllobates terribilis (assembly GCF_046119375.1). Taxonomy (NCBI): domain Eukaryota; kingdom Metazoa; phylum Chordata; class Amphibia; order Anura; family Dendrobatidae; genus Phyllobates; species Phyllobates terribilis. The sequence continues at coordinate 404,995,561 of NW_027362771.1, forward strand.
GCAGGTTGTTAGAAACTGAAATCAAACAGTTTTCAACTCAAAACTTTATTCTAGGTGATGTTACATTTTCACATAGGACCCCTTGTTCGAAAGGAGCTTCTGAACTCTCTCGTCCATTGAATTTGTCAGGTTTTGGATGGTTTCTGCTTCAATTGTTTTGCATGAGGACAGAATACCCTCCCAGAGCTGTTGCTTAGATGTGACCTGCCTCCCGCCATCATAGACACTCCTTTTAATGATGCTCCAAAGGTTCTGAATGGGGTAGAGGTCAGGGGAGCATGGGGGTCACACCATAAGTTTGTCCCCTTTTATGCCCATATCAGCCAGAGATGCAGATGTTTTATGTGCAGCATGAGATGGTGCATTATCATGCAGAAAAATGATCTTGCTGTGAAATACACGGTTCTTCTTCTTGAACCATGGCAGGAAGTGCTGTTTGAGAAAATCCACATACATTATGGAGTTCATCTTTAGCGCCTTCAGGGATCCTAAAGGGGCCGACAATCTCTCTCCCCATGATTCCAGCCCAAAACATTACTCCACCTCCTCCTTGTTGGCGCTGTAGCCGTGTTTGCGTGGGGTGTCCATCAACCAGCCATCCTCCACTCCATCCATCTGGACCATCGAGGGCTGCACGGCACTCATCCGTGAACAAAATTGTTTTGAAATCAGTCTTCATGTAATGTTTGGCCCACTGGAGCCGTTTCTGCTTGTGTGAAGTGGATAGAGGAGGTCGACAGGATGGCGTATGCACAGCTGCAAACCTCTGAAGGACCCTGCATCTTGTTGTTCGGGGGACGTTGGAGGCACAAGCAGCTTCAAAAACTTGTCTGCTGCTATGACAAGGCTTTTTGGCCGCTGCTCTTTCAACCTGACGTAATTGCCTGTAGGAAAGAGTCCTCAATTTGCACTTATCAGCACGCACACGTGTGTACTGTGAATCAGCTACATACTTCTTGATTGCCAAGACACTTCATCCTGATCATCGCACAATGTTGATTGTAGTCATGACTTGACCTAAACACTCCACAATTTGCAGAAAATGTAGGCTGCTTAATAATGTGAGAGAGCCTTCTTAAGTAGTCTTGCCTTTCATTGGACACACCTGCCAAACTAATTAGCACAGGTGTCTGCAATTGCTTACAGTGATATAAAGAGCCCTGACACACATCACCATCAATGAGTTTAACTGACAAACAAACAAATTCTTCCCTTATCACTCCTAAACACTTTTTGCATAATAATTTGGAACGCAGTGTGCATGTGCTTTTCCACAAAACACCAGCGGTTCACGTAGTGAATCTTACAGTTCTAACTTGCCAACCGTGGTCTGTATGGAGTTGTTCAATAAAGGGCCCAAAATTAAGATAACATAGATGGGAGAGGTCTCTATGAATAGGAATTCCTAAGTATTTGATACCCTGTGAGGGACAGGCAAAGGGAAAGTTGGACTGGATGGAATCCTATATGGATTTGGGGAGGGAGACATCGAGGGCCTCAGACTTCGCTGCATTGATTTTAAAATTTGACCATGTAACAAAGTGATCTATTTCAGCCATAACAGCAGGGATGGATATATGTGATTGAGTGATATATACTAGGACATCATCAGCAAATAGAGAGCACTTGTACTCGGTGCCTCCCACCTCAATCCACCTAATATTGGGGTTATGGCGAATTGATGAGAGCAGGTGCTCCGTCACTAGGATGTATAAGAGAGGGGACAGAGGACATCCCTGCCTTGTCCCATTGGTGATTGTGAAAGGTGATGAAAATGTTCTGACGCACCCCCTGGGCCTTGGGACACCCGGAGCCGGACCCTTTTTGGTGGATGCTGGTGGTTGTAGTCTTCGTGGCGGCGACCCGGTTCCGTGGCTCAGGGCGGTCAAACCAGTGGCGGAACTATTTATGTGGTTTTGATGTTTAAATGTCCGACTACGCCACCCGTGGATTGCGGTCAGAGTGAACCGCTGCTACAGGGCAGACCGCTGAGGCTGGTGTTGTGGGTGCAGCAGAGCGTAGCATAACTCCCCATGGGAGGAGTATAGCCTCAGGGCAGTGTATGCGGAGGATGGGGGTGATGGTGCAGGGCAGCAGCAGTAACGACACGGAGTCAGTGATGCAGTCCAGGGCCTTTACTCACAGTTCTTATTATCCAGACCACGTCTGCAGGTAATGGCTGCCCACGTCGTACTGTGCTCACCAGGTGAGGGGCTCAGACAACTCCCAGATAACTTTGGAGCACTTCACAGGACCCCCTTTGTGTGTCCTTTGTCTGGCCTTTCTTACCAACACTTCTGTCCGGCTGCCTCGGGCCTCCTCTTGGTAAACTTGGCGCCAGTTTCCCTGACCCTATGTGGTGCCTTCCTAGCGGGTGTAGCGAGGGGCTGCGCCACATAAAATGTCAGAGCCTCCGGTTTCTAGCTGAGGGTCGTTTCCTGCCTCCACTAGTTCGGGGACCGGTCTCCCCCTTTGGCCTGACCCCTCCACGCAGGTGGATTCGGGCGTGCGGTGGCCCTGCTCCCTGCCACTTCTGCTCAAACTTCTCTGCACTGAACTAAGATGGTGCCCACCTTTTATACTCCCTTCTCAATGCACCCAGGAACTGCTTCCTCCCTGCTCCTGCACTACAGGGTTCCCCTTCCTCAGTGTTCCCTCCCCCCACTCCAGCCAGGGACAGGGACTGTCGTGCCCATCTCAGGGGCATATTGGTCGCCCTGCCCCACGGCAATGTGGTGTAATGCATGCAGGTGTCGGGTCCTGATCCACACTCCATCCTTACCTGAGAGTGAGATATCACACCTCTGGGTGAGGTGCAATACGTCTGTAGCAACCGAGCCCTCAGGGTGCTACAGTTCCATTTATCTTCAGCCTAGGTGACGTATTGCGATACAGGGCCGTGATTTTGGCTATAAAAGGGTCCCCTAGACCCCTACCCCAAGCTTTTTAAGAGAATCATATATAGCGTGCCAGGAGACTCTATGGAATGCTTTCTCAGCATCCAACGAGAGTATCTAATTACAAATTTTTAACTGCATCTAGCCCAGGAAATACTTTATGCCTAGTAGCAGTGTCTGCTAGTGAGCGGATTATCCCGGCTGTTAAGCAAGCTGCACCACCTGTAGTTTAGACACTTAATTTTTTCAAAGGAAATGCTTCGGGACCATGGGATACTTAGTGAAGAGCATCAGGAGGCACCCCAAGGCATAGGGGCTGGGACTGGCAGTAGGATGCCTTGCGGTGGACAGCCGAGCTCGATCCTTATAAAAGCTTTTTAACTGCAGCAGTTTTAGTGGACGCTACTGGAGCTGGAATTACCGCGGCTGCTGGCATGAGACTTGCCCTCCAATAGATCCTTGTAAATGGATTTAAAGTGTATTCATTCAAATTAGAGAGACAATTTAAATTAAAAAGCTTAGAGCTGCCTCCACCACAGGGGGGCTCGCTCGACCCACCAGCGGACAGGCACCAGTATTGGGAGAGGGGCGCTGGCCGTCAGGGTTCACCGCGGCTCTGGCACAAACCCGGCGACACGGAGGTGGCACGGGCAGGAGCGGACTGGCCGTGTCGGCTTCTCACTTTTTGGATTTTAGAAGGGCATGACATGCCTATATCTGTGTCTCCCCCTCCTTTTACTCCTCCACCTCTTTTATTTTCGCATGACTATATGTACTTGTCACTTTTCCATGTGTTAGTTATGTCTTCTGAGCAGTTTGTCAGCTTTTGGACACCTTTGAAGGTGTTTTCTATGTGTTTCTATGTGTTTTTGTTTGCCTGCCATTGGTTTTAACGGTGTTCGAAGGTGTTCGACAAACAGTTCGACGAACAGTTCGGCGAACACACGGGTGTTCGACGAACCGAACCGAACTCGAACACTACGGGGGTGGCTCAACACTAATCAGCACCTTTCCTGGTGAGATCAGTCAGAGGTTTGACAATACTAGAAAAATTTTTTATGAATTTTCTATAGTAATTGGCGAAACCCAAAAACCTCTGTATCGATTTCAAACCAATAGGCCTAGGCCATTCCTGCACAGCCTGAACCTTAACCGGATCCATCTCAAAACCTTTGCTGGAGATAATGTAGCCCAAAAAACTAATTCTCTGTACAGCGAACTCACATTTCTCCAGCTTAGCAAAAAGCGAATTGTCCATTAATAACTGTAATACCTCACGCACGCTCCGCCAATGAGACTCCAGATCCGGCGAATAAATCAAAATGTCATCCAAATACACAACCACATTTTTACCGATCAAAGGTCTAAGGATGTCATTAATCAGATTCTGAAAAAATGCAGGAGCATTAGTAAGACCAAAAGGCATAACCAGATTCTCAAAATGACCCACAGGAGTGTTAAAAGCAGTCTTCCATTCGTCACCCTCCTTCATGCGCAACAGATTGTATGCCCCCTTAAGGTCAATTTTAGAGAACCACTTGGCCCCCATTAACTGGTTAAACAGATCAGGAATCAATGGCAGTGGGTAAGGATTGAGTACAGTAATTTTGTTAATCTCACGAAAATCCAGACAAGGACGTAAACCGCCGTCCTTTTTTTTTACAAAAAAAAATCCAACCGCCACAGGAGACTTAGAGGGCCTAATGTGACCGGCGGCCAAACTTGTCTGTATGTATTCCTCCAAAGCCTTCCTCTCAGGAATAGTAAGGTTAAATAAACGACTTTTAGGAAGAGTCGCTCCAGGGACAAATTCAATAGAACAATCATAGTCTCTATGGGGAGGCAAAACCTGCGATTCCGTCTCAGAAAAAACTCTCCAAAAATCCTGAATAGGAACAGGCAATTCTCCCCTATCCAAAGCTGCAATACGCCCATTACAACACTTGTCATAACATTTATGGCTCCAGGATTTAATTTCACTGGTAGACCAATCCAGTACAGGATTGTGAAATTTTAACCAGGGCAATCCCAATATTACTGGAGAAGGCAAGTTATTCAACACTACCAAATCCAATTTCTCATGGTGAACACCATTAATAGTGAGAGGAAATTCACAGACCTTGAGAGTAATATTCTTCAAAGGGGAACCATCCACAGAAACCACAGCAATGGGGGATGATAAAGGTTCAGGTTTTAAATTGAGTCTTTCCACGAATCCCCCATCAATAACATTCAGAGTAGACCCACAATCGACAAACACCCGAAATTCCATTAATTTTTCCTGAGCAATCGTGGAAGCAGCTAAAAATACACCCTTGGAATTTAAACAGGCAATACGGGCATGACTGACCATTTTTTTTTCTTTCTTCATACGAAGCTCACAGCCTTTAATCAAATGACCAGATTTTCCGCAATAGAAACACAAGCCTTCAAAAAATCGACGGTCTTTTTCTTGAGAGCGAGGTGCCACCGATCCAATCTCCATCGGTTCACCACTGTTAGTACACACATTCTCATAACCAGAAACTGACATAGCAGAGGATTTGCTCTCATTAACCCTTGCACGCAGTCTTCTATCCACCCGTATAGCTAATTGCATAGGTGTAGGATAAGCAATTAGCAGGTCTTTAACCCTTTCACTGAGCCCAGCAAGAAATAGACTTTTCAGAGCAGAATCGTTCCACCCTGTTTGAGTAGACCAACGACGGAAATGAGTACAATATTTTTCCACATTACCTGATCCTTGTTTTAAACGTCTCAACTCAGTCTCAGCTGATGCGACACGGTCAGGATCATCATATAATAGTCCCAAAGCAGAAAAAAAACTATCCACTGATCTGAAGCATGTATCACTAGGTTGCAAAGAAAAGGCCCACTCCTGAGGCTCTTTGCGCAAAAGTGACATTATGAACCCTACGCGCTGGGATTCATCCCCAGAGGACTTAGGTCTCAAACGAAAATACAATAAGCAAGCATTTTTGAATGAAAAAAATTCTCGGTGTTCACCAAAAAATAAATCCCGCAAACATACCTTAGGCTCCAAGAAATGTGCTCCAGGACAGTTACTCACGTGCTGACGGAGCTCGGTCACCTCCAGAGAGAGTCCCTGCAGGCGATGAACCAAATCCTGAACCGACATCATGATGGAACAGAAAAATCTTTCCTTAGAGAATTTGCTGGCTGGACTTACTGTTATGTTCTGCTACCAGAGCTAAGGAAAGAGAGGAGATCTGTCCCTACGATAGAACTCAGCTTAATCCCTACGAATTAACAGGGAACCTGATCCTGTGATCAGACCTGCTAAAGTCCTAAGCTAGTCTGTACGGAGACCTATAGATGTGGGGAAGGAATCCCTACAAGTACTAAGGACTGGGAGGAATATGGGACACCTCCTAACAGAAATAGTAGCAGACAGACGAACAAACAAAATATATAGAACATAGAGGTCAGTAGACCAAGCAAACTAACAGAGCAAGACACAGAGCACAGGCTAGCTAGAAAGTAGCTATACAATGAAGTCCAGCAAAGCCAGAAGGGCGGAGCAGGATTAAATAGGCCAACAAGGTCATGTGACCAGCAAAGGAAAAAAAACCTAAGAGCAAGGTTCTAACAATAAACTTCTGTGAAGCACCTGGGGGTTCAAGGTGCTCACCACACATTTAGATAAGTTCCTTGAGGGGTCTAGTTTACAAAATGGTGTCACTTTGGGGGGTTTCCAGTGTTTAAACACATCAGAAGCTCCCCAAACGCTACATGGTGTCTGCTATTTATTCCATCAAATTTTACATTCAAAAAGTCAAATGGCGCTCCTTCCCTTACGAGCCCTGCCATGCACCCCAACAGTGGTTTTCCCTCACATTTTTTCCTTTCACCCTTGCAAAAATAAAAAAAATTGGGTCCAAAATAACATTTTTGTGAAAAAAAGTTAAATGTTCATTGTTTTCTTCCACATTCCAAAAATTCCTGTGAAGCACCTGAAGGGTTAATAAACTTCTTGAATGTGGTTTTGAGCACCTTGAGGAGTGCAGTTCTTAGAATGGTGTCACTTTTTGGTATTTTCTGTCATAAAGACCCCTCAAAGTCACTTCAAATATGATGTGGTCTCTAAAAAATGGTGTTGTAAAATTTTGTTGGAAAAATGAGAAAATCAATGGTCAAATTTTAACCCCGGTAACTTCCTAACAAAAAAAAAATGTTGGTTCCAAAAGGGTGCTGATGTAACGTAGACATGTGGAAAATGTTATTTATTAACTATTTTGTGTGACATACAGTACAAACCAAAAGTTTGGACACACCTTCTCATTTAAAGATTTTTCTGTATTTTCATGACTATGAAAATTGTAAATTCACACTGAAGGCATCAAAACTATGAATTAACACATGTGGAATTATATACTTAACAAAAAAGTGTGAAATAACTGAACATATGTCTTATATTCTATGTTCTTCAAAGTAGCCACCTTTTGCTTTGCTCACTCTTGGCATTCTCTTGATGAGCTTCAAGAGGTAGTCACCGGAAATGGTCTTCCAACAATCTTGAAGGAGTTCCCAGAGATGCTTAGCACTTGTTGGCCCTTTTGCCTTCACTCTGCAGTCCAGCTCACCCCAAACCATTTTGATTGGGTTCAGGTCTGGTGACTGTGGAGGCCAGGTCATCAGGCGTAGCACCCCATCACTCTTCTTCTTGGTCAAATAGCCCTTACACAGCCTGGAGGTGTGTTGGGGTCATTGTCCTGTTGAAAAATAAATGATGGTCCAACTAAACGCAAACCAGATGGAATAGCATGCCGCTGCAAGATGCTGTGGTAGCCATGCTGGTTCAGTGTGCCTTCAATTTTGAATAAATCCCCAACAGTGTCAGCAGAAAAGCACCCCCACACATCACACCTCCTCCATGCTTCACGGTGGGAACCAGGCATGTAGAGTCCTTCCGTTCACCTTTTCTGCGTCATCACATACAGTCATATGAAAAAGTTTGGGCACCCCTATTAATCTTAAGCTTAATGTTCTATAAAAATTGGTGTTTTTGCAACAGCTATTTCAGTTTGATATATGTAATAACTGTTGGATACAGTAATGTTTCTGCCTTGAAATAAGGTTCATTGTACTAACAGAAAATGTGCAATCTGCATTCAAACAAAATTTGACAGGTGCATAAGTATGGGCACCTCACCAGAAAAGTGACATTAATAGTTAGTAGATCCTCCTTTTGCAAAAATAACAGCCTCTAGTCGCTTCCTGTAGCTTTTAATGAGTTCCTGGATCCTGGATGAAGGTATTTTTGACCATTCCTCTTTACAAAACAATTCCAGTTCAGTTAAGTTTGATGGTCGCCGAGCATGGACAGCCCTCTTCAAATGATCCCACAGATGTTCAATGATATTCAGGTCTGGGGACTGGGATGGCCATTCCAGAACATTGTAGTTGTTCCTCTGCATGAATGCCTGAGTAGATTTGGAGCGGTGTTTTGGATCATTGTCTTGCTGAAAGATCCATCCACTTTGTAACTTCATATTTATCACTGATTCTTGAACACTATTGTCAAGAATCTGCTGATACTGAGTGGAATCCATGCGTCCCTCAACTTTAACAAGATTCCCAGTGCCAGCATTGACCACACAGCCCCAAAGCATGATGGAACCTCCACCAAATTTTACTGTGGGTAGCAAGTGTTTTTCTTGGAATGCTGTGTTTTTTTGCCACCATGCATAACGCCTTTTTGTATGACCAAATAACTCAATCTTGATTTCATCAGTCCACAGGACCTTCTTCCAAAAAGAAATTGGCTTCTCCAAATGTGCTTTTGCATACCTCAGCCAACTCTGTTTGTGGCGTGCTTGCAGAAACGGCTTCTTTCGCATCACTCTCCCATACAGCTTCTCCTTGTGCAAAGTGCCTTGTATAGTTGACCGATGCACAGTGACACCATCTGCAGCAAGTTGATGCTGCAGCTCTCTGGAGGTGGTCTGAGGATTGTCCTTGACTGATCTCACCATTCTTCTTCTCTGCCTTTCTGATGTTTTTCTTGGCCTGCCACTTCTGGCCTTAACAAGAACTGTCCCTGTGTTCTTCCATTTCCTTACTATGTTCCTCACAGTGGAAACTGACAGGTTAAATCTCTGAGACAGCTTTTTGTATGCTTCCCCTGAACAACTATGTTGAATAATCTTTGTTTTCAGATCATTTGACAGTTGTTTTGAGGAGCACATGATGCCACTCTTCAGAGGAGATTCAAACAGGAGAACAACTTGCAAGTGGCCACTTTAAGTAGCTTTTCTCATGATTGCATACACCTGGCTATAAAGATCAAAGCTCCATGAGGTTACAAAACCAAAAAAAGTGCTTTAGTAAGTCAGTAAAAAGTAGGTAGGAGTATTTAAAACAAGAAAATTATAAGGGTGCCCATACTTATGCACCTTTCAAATTTTGTTTGAATGCAGATTGCACATTTTCTGTTAGTACAATAAACCTCATTTCAAGGCAGAAACATTACTGTGTCCAACAGTTATTACATATATCAAACTGAAATAGCTGTTGCAAAAACACCAATTTTTATAAAACATTAAGCTTAAGATTAATAGGGGTGCCCAAACTTTTTCATATGACTGTATCTCTCCCATGACCTGTTTATACCAAGGATGGTGACAAAGACGAGGGGGCACACTATGCGTCTGGAGGAAAGGAGGTTCCTGCACCAGCATAGAAGGGGATTCTTTACGGTCAGAGCCGTGAGACTCTGGAACTCTCTGGGAGACGAAGTGGTGATGTCCAACTCACTTAAAGAGTTCAAGAGAGGCCTGGACGCCTTTCTTGAGAACAATAAAATTACATCTTATGCTTAGTTAATTAATCCAGGGATTTAATCTGACTGCCAGATTGGTGTCGGGAAGTGAATTTTTCCTCAATGATGTAAATTGGCCTATACCGCATGGTTTTTTGTTGCCTTCCCCTGGATCAACGCTGCGGAATAGCTGCAGTGCACAAGAAATAGGCTGAACTGGATGGACGCTTGTCTTTTTTTCGGCCTTATAAACTATGTAACTATGTAACACTGCTGCTTGTTTCTGGAAATCACCCATGAAGTCAAAATTGTCACTACACCTGTACGTACAGTAAATTCCCAATGGGGTATAATTTCCAAAATGGGGTCTCTTGAGGGGGGATTCTGCTCTTCTAGCACATAGGGTCTCTGTATATGGAGTCCGCAAACTATTCTACAATAATTTGTTCTCCATGAGTCAAATAGTGCTCCGTCCCTCCCGGGTCTTGCCGTGTGGCTAAGCGGTACTGTACTGAAATTGTGTGACACATTTCGGCACCATTTTTACCCATTGCTTTATGTGAAAGTGTAAAATCTGAGGCTAAAACAATTTTTTTGTGGTAAAAAATATAATTATTTTTTCTTCACTACCCAATGGTATAAATTTCTGTTAGTCACATCTAGTGTCAATATGATCACTGCACCCCTAGATGAATTCATTGAGTGGTGTAGTTTGTAAAATAGGGTCACTTAAGGGGGGTTTCTTCTGTTCTGGGACCTCAGGAGCTCCCCCAGTGGGTCATGTCACCTGCAAACCACAACAGTAAAATCTGCACTGTAATATGACGCTCCTTCCCTTATGAGCTTTGCATTGTGCCTGAAAAGTAGTTTTCAACCACTCATGGGGTATTGATGTACTTAAGAGAAGTTGTGCAACATTTTCTCTTATTACCCCTTTTGAAAACTGCAAACTTGGGGTCAAATCAACATTTTAGTGGAAAAAATAGTAATATTTCAGTTACTCAGCCCAATGTTATATAAGTTTGTGTATCAATAACAAAAAAAAGAGGGTCTATAAAGGTAGAAAAGATGCCAGATTACCATAGTTTTATATAAACAATAATATATTTTTATTAAACATGTATATTAAAATTAAAACACCATGGTGTTACACATCGAGGACACCGCCACCTGCCTCCATTAATTATGATAAGATATCACTACAGTACATAGTATGCAGAGGTTCACAGATATCACTGTATAATACTTTATCATTTTAATAAAGTCCCAATATGGTTACACCTAAAAGATTGGCTAAATGTACAAATACTTCAAAGATCATATAAGGCACAATCTATGCCTATGTCCCTAGTGGAGCAACTATGCTGAACAGTCTAAATAACACCCACACGCTTCACAATAAGCATAAGTCTAAGTGTATCATTATGAATAAAATCTCCTAGTGAGTAATTGTGATATTTACAAAGGAAGGTGGGAACAGCGCACATGTCCTTGCGCCCCATGCACGTTTTGTCCTGGCATTGTTGGGGGGATGTTTGTGTATCGCCTGAGGGTTAAAAAATACTCAAAATACTCACTACTCACCTAGATGAATTCCTTGAGAGGTGTAGTTTACAAAATGGGGTAACTAGTGGTGGTTTCTACTGTTTCGTCATGTCAATGACTCTTCAAATGTGACATGGTGTCTGCAACCTATCCTAGCCAACATAGTGCTTCTTTCTCTTACAAGCCCTGCCATGCGCCAATGCAGTAGTTTTCCACCACATATGAGCTATTGGTGTACTCAGAAGGAATTGCACAACAGTTTTTGTTGTCCATTTTCTCTTCTTACCCTTGTGAAAATAAAAAAATTGGTGCTAAAAGAAAATTTTTGTGCAAAAAGTTCGATTTTTTATTTTCACGGCTCTACATTATAAACTTCTGTGAAGCACCTGGGGGTTCAAGGTGCTCACCACACATTTAGATAAGTTCCTTGAGGGGTCTAGTTTACAAAATGGTGTCACTTTTGGGGGTTTCCAGTGTTTAAACACATCAGAAGCTCCCCAAACGCTACATGGTGTCTGCTAATTATTCCATCAAATTTTACTTTCAAAAAGTCAAATGGCGCTCCTTCCCTTACGAGCCCTGCCATGCACCCCAACAGTGGTTTTCCCTCACATTTTTTCCTTTCACCCTTGCAAAAATAAAAAAAATTGGGTCTAAAATAACATTTTTGTGAAAAAAAGTTAAATGTTCATTGTTTTCTTCCACATTCCAAAAATTCCTGTGAAGCACCTGAAGGGTTAATAAACTTCTTGAATATGGTTTTGAGCACCTTGAGGAGTGCAGTTCTTAGAATGGTGTCACTTTTTGGTATTTTCTGTCATAAAGACCCCTCAAAGTCACTTCAAATATGATGTGGTCTCTAAAAAATGGTTTTGTAAAATTTTGTTGGAAAAATGAGAAAATCAATGGTCAAATTTTAACCCCGGTAACTTCCTAACAAAAAAAAATGTTGGTTCCAAAAGGGTGCTGATGTAACGTAGACATGTGGAAAATGTTATTTATTAACTATTTTGTGTGACATACAGTACAAACCAAAAGTTTGGACACACCTTCTCATTTAAAGATTTTTCTGTATTTTCATGACTATGAAAATTGTAAATTCACACTGAAGGCATCAAAACTATGAATTAACACATGTGGAATTATATACTTAACAAAAAAGTGTGAAATAACTGAACATATGTCTTATATTCTATGTTCTTCAAAGTAGCCACCTTTTGCTTTGCTCACTCTTGGCATTCTCTTGATGAGCTTCAAGAGGTAGTCACCGGAAATGGTCTTCCAACAATCTTGAAGGAGTTCCCAGAGATGCTTAGCACTTGTTGGCCCTTTTGCCTTCACTCTGCAGTCCAGCTCACCCCAAACCATTTTGATTGGGTTCAGGTCTGGTGACTGTGGAGGCCAGGTCATCAGGCGTAGCACCCCATCACTCTTCTTCTTGGTCAAATAGCCCTTACACAGCCTGGAGGTGTGTTGGGGTCATTGTCCTGTTGAAAAATAAATGATGGTCCAACTAAACGCAAACCAGATGGAATAGCATGCCGCTGCAAGATACTGTGGTAGCCATGTTGGTTCAGTATGCCTTCAATTTTGAATAAATCCCCAACAGTGTCAGCAGAAAAGCACCCCCACACCATCACACCTCCTCCATGCTTCACGGTGGGAACCAGGCATGTAGAGTCCTTCCGTTCACCTTTTCTGCGTCGCACAAAGACACGGTGGTTGGAACCAAATTTCTCAAATTTGGACTCCTCAGACTAAAGCACAGATTTCCACTGGTCTAATGTCCATTACTTCTGCACAACACAACTGGTGGTCCCAACCCCATTTATAAGGCAAGAAATCCCACTTATTAAACCTGACAGGGCACACCTGTGAAGTGAAAATCATTTCCGGTGACTACCTCTTGAAGCTCATCAAGAGAATACCAAGAGTGTGCAAAGCAGTCATCAAAGCTAAAGGTGGTTACTTTAAAGAACCTAGAATATAAGACATATTTTCAGTTGTTTCACACTTTTTTGTTAAGTATATAATTCCACATGTGTTAATTCATAGTTTTGATGCCTTCAGTGTGAATCTACAATTTTCATAGTGATGAAAATGCAGAAAAATCTTTAAATGAGAAGGTGTGTCCAAACTTTTGGTCTGTACTGTATCTCTCTGAATTTAAGGCATGAATATTCAAAGTTTGAAAATTGTGAAATTTTGAAAATTTTTGCCAAATTTCCGATTTTTTCACAAAGTAACGCAGGTCATATCGGAGAAATGTTACCTCTATCATGAAGTACAATATGTCACGAAAAAACAGTGGAATCCATTGAAGAGTTATTACCTCATAAAGTGACAGTGGTTAGAATTGAAAAAATTGGCTCGGTCACAAAGGCGAAAACAGGCTCTGGTGCGAAAGGGTTAATTATGTACAACACTTTAGAATCAGCGTCATAAAAAATAAAATCATGCATCATTGTTGCACAAGACTGCTTTTAATCATACAAATCATACACTTCGCTATTGGTATTGAGATAAAATAATAATTCTATATTATATTATTATATATAATAATTTATGTCTTATGTTACCACTAAAACAAGCCAAAGTATTGCAAATGGAAATATTGTTGTTTGAATGTTGTTTAAATGGTTGATAATCCTCCAGTACAAGTGTTTTATTCACTATAATATTTTCATTATTTCTATGACTTAAAAATAGCAAACTTTGGTTATTTGAAGACATTCCCCAACTCTGTGATTTTTTTTTTTAAAACATTTGATTTGTAATAAGATGAAGGAAAATAACACGACTTTGATTCTTGGGTGCAGTAAGTATGACAAATAGTTACAGATTTACCAAATGTCCCAAATTTCAAAATCCATTAAGGAAAATCAACAGGAAGAGATAAGTTAGAACTAAAAAGATTGGGTATTATAAATGAAAAAAAAAATAAGAAGGGAAATCAGAAAAGGGAAAACTAAAATACAACACTAGGAAAAAAGTAGTTCAAGAAATGTTACAATTTAATTTAAAAGCAAAAATGACATTTTATATTTACAAAAACAGAATGTAATGGAGTTCAAATTGCTTCTGTAAATTCACAATAGTCATTGTTAGCAAAATACTCCAGTAAAGCACAGCTTTATATGATAAAAAATATTTAAAATGAAATGACAGCAGGCACTTTTGTTCTTTGGCACAACAATTCATATTTGTTATTACAGCTGGAATTTAGCATTTAAAAATACCCGTCCTTTCAGGTAACTTTTCAGAATAAGAGATTGTTTGGTGGGGAGCACCACTTTTTCTGGACATAATTTGACTTGTATATGGTATTTTTAATGAAAATTTCCCCTCTTCAGACTGCCTATCAAATTGTCAGTTTTCCCTGAGGCAGCGGGTGGAGACCACAATGAGTATCTTGTGAGCATTTGATTTTGCAGATTTTCTGCAGCATTTTGGCACCTATGTGGAAACATGTGTAGAACCTTCCCGGGCCTCGCAAACCTGGAAGCCTTGGCCTATCAAGCAAAGCCCAAGAATTACAGCAACACTGATAGCGATCTGAAGGCACAATGAGGAGTGGATGTATGGAGATAAAGAGTAGATAAGCCGGAGAGGTGAGTACTAGGATTTTTCTTAAATGTTTTCATGGCTGCCCTTTCACTGATTCCAAGTGGAAGCAAATTACAAACAAATGGTATTTTGGTGAAAGCAAATATTTCTAAAATTCAAAAAGGATTCAATTCCACCTGAGTTTTTTCACTCATCCCTAATACTGACCCCAAGTGCCTACTTAAAAAGTAATAAGGACCCTTGAGTGTCCTAATCACAACTAATAATGGCCCCATTTAAAACAAATGTCCTGAATGTCACCACAGCTCCCTATATACATTATTATGGTCCCCATAACCCCCTATATACAGTATAATGCTTCCCTCAGCTCCCTATATAAAGTGTGTCGTCTCCCTATATACAGTATGAAGCATGATCACCCCCACGGTTTCCTATAGAGTATGATGGCATCCATAGCAAACTATATACAGTCTGATGATCCCCACAGCTCCCTATGCATATTATAATGCCCTGAAAGATTTGTTTATACAGTATGATGTCCACTACTGCTCCTTATATACAGTATTATGGCCCCTACAACTCACCATATACAGTGTAATGGCCACCACAACTCCTTATGTACATTATGGGGCATCCACAGCTCTCTATATACATTGAGGCCCTCAGTCTCCTATAAACATTATGAGGTCTCCGCAGCCCCTATATAAAGTGTAATGCCCCCACAGCTTCCTAAGTATATTATGAGCCTCCTAATATACAATAAGATGTCCCCACAGCCCAATTTATACAGTATGATATCCCCAGAGCTCTCAATATGATGGCACCACAGCTCCCTATCTAGTTTGATGGTCCCACGGCTCCCTATATACAATGTGATGTCCCCAAAGCCCCTTATATACAATATGATGGTCCCAGAGCTCAGCACATCTATATACTTTATGAGGCCCCCACAGTCCCCTATAAATAGAGTATGTTCCACAGCTCCTCTATATATTATAACTGCCCCAACAAACCAATGATATCAAAAGGAATAAAGATTATACTCACCTAATCCTGATTCCTGTCACACAGCCTCTGTCTCCTCTACTTCTACAGCGGGCACACTCTGTTCCCTCTTTTTACTTATACAGCGGGCACAGATTACATCATTGCATGTGATGGTGGTCATGGGAGATCCAGGGCTCCGGGCAAAAAGTTTGGGGTTAGAGCCTTGGCTCTTTGACGCTAGTATAACACCTGCCTCCTTCTCACTCACAGTTCTATTTTTCTTCCATTTCAATAGACTTGTTTAGGCACCATGTAACACTTAAGATTTAATAAACAGCTTTGTTACACATTAGGCTCTTTGGTCAGTGATATGCTCAGCCAGGTCTCATCAGATCTATCCTTTTTGCTTCAAGCTATCATTATGGCACACAACTGCCTCCTTCTGTGTGCTCCTTTAACATTGTAGGGGCATCACAATCAAGGACCAAGTCTCAATCACAGGACAATAAAACTTTCACACTCCTTATCTATGAACTGTTCCAATAATTACGGCCACAAAAGTTTATCCCTCTCCCATAATGATAGTTCTGCTTCACGTCACTTTTCTCAACTATTGCATTATTTCTGTGTCTTGTTGTGTACAAACATGTGACACTTCAGATTTTGTATTATACTATGCCTGCTGAAGAGACCTGAGTAGTCTTGAAAGCTGCCAATTTGTTACTATCTTTTCAGTTAGCCATTAAAAGGTATCAACCACCGAGGTGTATGTTCTATAGAGCTACGGTAATCAATTCCCTGCTGTGGCAAATGGACCAACACCACATTCTCCTAAAACTTCGAGCTTACTGCTGATATTTGTCAGTTATAAACTTTACTAGCTCTGGTTCACTCCTGCTGCTCAGCTCCTGTTTTACCTATTTGATTCTCATTCTCAACTCAGCCCTTTACTGACAATTCTTCTGACTTAAAATTTTGTCCCTTGTCATCACTAGTGTTGAGCCACCCCCGTAGTGTTCGAGTTCGGTTCGGTTCGTCGAACACCCGTGTGTTTGCCGAACTGTTCGTCGAACTGTTCGTCGAACACCTTCGAACACCGTTAAAACCAATGGCAGGCAAACAAAAACACATAGAAACACATAGAAAACACCTTCAAAGGTGTCCAAAAGCTGACAAACTGCTCAGAAGACACAACTAACACATGGAAAAGTGACAAGTACATATAGTCATGCGAAAAGAAAAGAGGTGGAGGAGTAAAAGGAGGGGGAGACACAGATATAGGCATGTCATGCCCTTCTAAAATCCAAAAAGTGAGAAGCCGAGACGGCCAGTCCGCTCCTGCCCGTGCCACCTCCGTGTCGCCGGGTTTGTGCCAGAGCCGCGGTGAACCCTGACGGCCAGACCCCCTCTCCCAATACTGGTGCCTGTCCGCTGGTGGGTCGAGAGAGCCCCCCTGTGGTGGAGGCAGCTCTAAGCTTTTTAATTTAAATTGTCCCTCTAATTTGAATGAATACACTTTAAATCCATTTACAAGGATCTATTGGAGGGCAAGTCTCATGCCAGCAGCCGCGTAATTCCAGCTCCAGTAGCGTCCACTAAAGCTGCTGCAGTTAAAAAGCTTTTATAAGGATCGAGCTCGGCTGTCCACCGCAAGGCATCCTAGTGCCAGTCCCAGCCCCTATGCCTTGGGGTGCCTCCTGATGCTCTTCACTAAGTATCCCGTGGTCCCGAAGCATTTCCTTTGAAAAAATTAAGTGTCCAAACTACAGGTGGTGTAGCTTGCTTAACAGCCGGGATAATCCGCTGACTAGCAGACACTGCTACTAGGCACAAAGTATTTCCTGGGCTAGATGCAGTTAAAAATTTGTAAGTAGATACTCTCGGATGCTGAGAAAGCATTCCATAGAGTCTCCTGGCACGCCATATATGATTCTCTTAAAAAGCTTGGGGTAGGGGTCTAGGGGACCCTTTTATAGCCAAAATCACGGCCCTGTATCACAATACGTCACCTAGGCTGAAGATAAATGGAACTGTAGCACCGAGGGCTCGGTTGCTACAGACGTATTGCACCTCACCCAGAGGTGTGATATCTCACTCTCAGATAAGGATGGAGTGTGGATCAGGACCCGACACCTGCATGCATTACACCACATTGCCGTGGGGCAGGGCGACCAATATGCCCCTGAGATGGGCACGACAGTCCCTGTCCCTGGCTGGAGTGGGGGGAGGGAACACTGAGGAAGGGGAACCCTGCAGTGCAGGAGCAGGGAGGAAGCAGTTCCTGGGTGCATTGAGAAGGGAGTATAAAAGGTGGGCACCATCTTAGTTCAGTGCAGAGAAGTCTGAGCAGAAGTGGCAGGGAGCAGAGGCTCTGCATGAGCTCTGCTCCGGAGGCGGGCCTAGTAACAGAGGCCCAGGCCTGCAAGAGGGAGAAGGAAGGAAGAGGAGCGGAGAAGGCTCCAGGAACGAGGAATGAAGGGATCCCAGGGGTGCGGACGGGCGAGTCGCCACCGCACGCCCGAATCCACCTGCGTGGAGGGGTCAGGCCAAAGGGGGAGACCGGTCCCCGAACTAGTGGAGGCAGGAAACGACCCTCAGCTAGAAACCGGAGGCTCTGACATTTTATGTGGCGCAGCCCCTTGCTCCACCCGCTAGGAAGGCACCACATAGGGTCAGGGAAACTGGCGCCAAGTTTACCAAGAGGAGGCCCGAGGCAGCCGGACAGAAGTGTTGGTAAGAAAGGCCAGACAAAGGACACACAAAGGGGGTCCTGTGAAGCGCTCCAAAGTTATCTGGGAGTTGTCTGAGCCCCTCACCTGGTGAGCACAGTACGACGTGGGCAGCCGTTACCTGCAGACGTGGTCTGGATAATAAGAACTGTGAGTAAAGGCCCTGAACTGCATCACTGACTCCGTGTCGTTACTGCTGCTGCCCTGCACCATCACCCCCATCCTCCGCATACACTGCCCTGAGGCTATACTCCTCCCGTGGGGAGTTATACTACGCTCTGCTGCACCCACAACACCAGCCTTAGCGGTCTGCCCTGTAGCGGCGGTTCACTCTGACCGCAATCCACGGGTGGCGTAGTCGGACATTTAAACATCAAAACCGCATAAATAGTTCCGCCACTGGTTTGACCGCCCTGAGCCACGGAACCGGATCGCCGCCACGAAGACTACAACCACCAGCATCCACCAAAAAGGGTCCGGCTCCGGGTGTCCCAAGGCCCAGGGGGTGCGTCAGAACATTTTCATCACCTTTCACAATCACCAATGGGACAAGGCAGGGATGTCCTCTGTCCCCTCTCTTATACATCCTAGTGACGGAGCACCTGCTCTCATCAATTCGCCATAACCCCAATATTAGGTGGATTGAGGTGGGAGGCACCGAGTACAAGTGCTCTCTATTTGCTGATGATGTCCTAGTATATATCACTCAATCACATATATCCATCCCTGCTGTTATGGCTGAAATAGATCACTTTGTTACATGGTAAAATTTTAAAATCAATGCAGCGAAGTCTGAGGCCCTCGATGTCTCCCTCCCTAAATCCATATAGGATTCCATCCAGTCCAACTTTCCCTTTGCCTGGCCCTCACAGGGTATCAAATACTTAGGAATTCCTATTCATAGAGACCTCTCCCATCTATGTTATCTTAATTTTGGGCCCTTTATTGAACAATTCCATACAGACCACGGTTGGCAAGTTAGAACTGTAAGATTCACTACGTGAACCACTGGTGTTTTGTGGAAAAGCACATGTACACCGCGTTCCAAATTATTATGCAAAAAGTGTTTAGGAGTGATAAGGGAAGAATTTGTTTGTTTGTCAGTTAAACTCATTGATGGTGATGTGTGTCAGGGCTCTTTATATCACTGTAAGCAATTGCAGACACCTGTGCTAATTAGTTTGGCAGGTGTGTCCAATGAAAGGCAAGACTACTTAAGAAGGCTCTCTCACATTATTAAGCAGCCTACATTTTCTGCCAAAATGGGAAAGAAAAAGGATGTGTCGGCTGCTGAGAAGCAACAAATTGTGGAGTGTTTAGGTCAAGGCATGACTACAATCAACATTGTGCGATGATCAGGATGAAGTGTCTTGGCAATCAAGAAGTATGTAGCTGATTCACAGTACACACGTGTGCGTGCTGATAAGGGCAAATTGAGGACTCTTTCCTACAGGCAATTACGTCAGGTTGAAAGAGCAGCGGCAAAAAAGCCTTGTCATAGCAGCAGACAAGTTTTTGAAGCTGCTTGTGCCTCCAACGTCCCCCGAACAACAAGATGCAGGGTCCTTCAGAGGTTTGCAGCTGTGCATACGCCATCCTGTCGACCTCCTCTATCCACTTCACACAAGCAGAAACGGCTCCAGTGGGCCAAACATTACATGAAGACTGATTTCAAAACTGTTTTGTTCACGGATGAGTGCCGTGCAGCGCTCGATGGTCCAGATGAATGGAGTGGAGGATGGCTGGTTGATGGACACCCCACGCAAACACGGCTACAGCGCCAACAAGGAGGAGGTGGAGTAATGTTTTGGGCTGGAATCATGGGGAGAGAGATTGTCAGCCCCTTTAGGATCCCTGAAGGCGCTAAAGATGAACTCCATAATGTATGTGGATTTTCTCAAACAGCACTTCCTGCCATGGTTCAAGAAGAAGAACCGTGTATTTCACAGCAAGATCATTTTTCTGCATGATAATGCACCATCTCATGCTGCACATAAAACATCTGCATCTCTGGCTGATATGGGCATAAAAGGGGACAAACTTATGGTGTGACCCCCATGCTCCCCTGACCTCTACCCCATTCAGAACCTTTGGAGCATCATTAAAAGGAGTGTCTATGATGGCGGGAGGCAGTTCACATCTAAGCAACAGCTCTGGGAGGGTATTCTGTCCTCATGCAAAACAATTGAAGCAGAAACCATCCAAAACCTGACAAATTCAATGGACGAGAGAGTTCAGAAGCTCCTTTCGAACAAGGGGTCCTATGTGAAAATGTAACATCACCTAGAATAAAGTTTTGAGTTGAAAACTGTTTGATTTCAGTTTCTAACAACCTGCTAATGCTTATAATTTCAAAAATGACCATTTTTTTGGTCTTTATTAAAATGAAAAGGTTGATCGAAAAGTTTGGGGGATCTAAGAGTGTGGCAACCCAGTAGTCATGATTACTTCGAATTCTGACAATATGAGGGTCATGCTGCAGGTAGTGCAGCAAGAAGGCACTTATGTGTCTTGCGCATCTCGGAGCCCCAAAATTATTTTCCGGGCTAGATGCAGCTAAAAATTAATTTTAATTTTAAATCTGGTGAAGCTTATTATAGATGGCCTAATAGAATCAGTGCTGCACACTGCTACAAAGCCCAAATTATTTTCCAGTCAAGATACAGATAAACATGATTAGTAATTTGAAAGCTTAAAACGGTTGGTAGGGTGATTTTAACCAATCATCAAGCTTTTACTCTCCCCAGGATGACACAGGGGTAGAAAAGTCGTTTCGGATCCATGATTTGTTCATCTTTATGAACGTGAGTCTGTCTACATTATCAGTGGAGAGCCGCGTGCGCTTATCTGTCAGCACACCACCAGCAGCGCTGAACACACGTTCAGACAGAACGCTGGCTGCGGGGCATGACAAGATCTCCAAGGCGTAAGTGGCTAGCTCCGGCCATTTATCCAGATTGGAAGCCCAAAAAGAGCAAGGGTCCAGTGACACAGTCGTGGCTTCAATGTTTACTTGGAGATACTCCTGTACCATCGTCTCTAGGCGTTGACTATGTGTCAGACTTCTTGTCTCCTGTGGCCTTGCAAAGGATGGGCTAAAAAAGTGGTGAAATGATTCCGCAAAATTGATGTTACCAGCAGATACTGTGGTTCTGTTACGGTTTGAGTGCTGAACACTTGACGGTCCCACGGTTGGCAAGTTGGAACTGTGAGATTCACTACGTGCACCACTGGTATTTTGTGGAAAAGCACATGTAAGATTCTGCAACAGTCTCTGCTGATACTCCTGCATGCGTGCATCCCTTTCTATGGCAGGAATAATTTCTGCAAATTTACTTTTGTACCGGGGATCTAACAGTGTGGCAACCCAGTAGTCAGGATTATTTCTAATTCTCACAATTCGAGGGTCATGTTGCAGGTAGTGCAGCAAGAAGGCACTCATGTGTGTTGCGCATCCAGGAGCACCAAGTCCCTGTTGTGTTGGTGGCGAGGTAACAATCATGCTTCCTTCCTCTGTCCTCTCCCCCCAACCTCGCACAACAGAAATGTGATCAAGGTCTCCCTCATCTGATGAGTCTTCCATCAGTTCGTCCTCCACTTCTTCCTGGGCTCCTGCACCTTCCTCACTAGTTTGGCTGCTACCATGCGCCCTGGTAAAATCATCTCCCCCACCCTCACATGCCTGCCGCCCTGGTGCTGCCGACCGTCTGGACCTTGCAGATGTTAGCCCTTCCGCATACAACTCCTCCTCCTCTACTTCCTCCACCTCCTCTTGTGCCACCACCTGACTCCGAATTCTGTTTAACATGTGCTCCAGCATGTAAATCACCGGAATAGTCATGCTGATAATGGCATCGTCAGCACTAAACATCTTCGTCGCCATTTCAAAACTGTGCAGAAGGGTGCATAGGTCCCTGATCTGAGACCACTCCTCCAGCGTGATTTGCCCCACCTCTGAATCTCGTTGGCCCAGGCTATACGTCAGAACGTATTGCACCAGGGCTTGTCGGTGCTGCCACAGTCGCTGCAACATGTGCAGAGTTGAATTCCACCGGGTAGGCACATCGCATTTTAGCCGGTGAAGTGGCAGGCCCAACGACTTCTGTAGAGATGTAAGTCGCTGAGCTGCGGGATGCGAACAGCGGAAGTGAGCACACAGCGACCGTGCCCTCTGCAGAAGGCCATCTAGTCTGGGATAGTGGGCTAAAAATTGCTGGACAACCAGGTTCAACACGTGAGCCATACAAGGCACGTGTGTGACATTGCCCCGGTGAAGGGCCGCACCCAGGTTTGCAGCATTGTCGCACACGGCCTTCCCTGGTTTCAGGTCCAGTGGAGACAACCATTCATGAAATTGGTTCTCCAGAGCTGACCACAACTCCTCAGCTGTGTGACTCACATTTCCCAGACATTTCAATGTAAAAACCGCCTGATGACGTTGAGCCCTACTGCCAGCATAGTAAGGAGGTGTGCAGGATCCCTTCTGCGCAGTTAGAAAGCTTGTGGCATGACCAGACAGGCTTTGGGTGCAGGTGGAAGACCGAGAGGAGGTTGAGGAGGCAGAAGCAGTGGAGGAAAAATGACATAAAGAGGATTGACGCACAACTCGTGGGGACGGCAAGACTTGGACAGCAGCCCCTTGTCCTGCTGTCACCATAGTTACCCAGTGCCCAGTCAGCGACATGTAACGCCCCTGTCCATGCCTACTCGTCCAAGTGTCTGTGGTGAAATGCACCCTGTCACACACAGAGTTTCTCAAAGAAGCGGTGATGTTGTGTGCGACATGCTGGTGGAGCGCAGGCACACCTTTCTTTGAGAAGTAGTGCCGACTGGGCATCTGGTACTGGGGCACTGCGACGGACATAAGGTCTCGAAAATCCTCTGTGTCCACCAGGCGGAAAGGCAGCATTTCTGTAGCCAAGAGCTTGCAGATGGTGAAATTCAACCTCTTAGCTTTCTCATGGCTAGGAGGAAATGATCTTTTACTTGTCCACATCTGAGGGACCGAGGGCTGGCTATTGTGCTTAGACGGGGTTGATAAGGGTGTCCCCGGCAAACTGCCGGTCTGTGAGGAAGATGCAGGCGGACATGTTAGGTTGCCTTGATCCAAAGGTGGTGCTATCGATGTCGGACAGCGCTCAAGACCAGCTGGTGTTACCACCTCCAAAGAAAATGATGACCTGCCAATCACGCTGGCTGTTGCGGGTAAAGAGGTGGCAGGTCTGCGCCCCAAAACAGGTGTGACTGCTGTCCCCCCAGTCACAGAGGATGAAGAGGCCGCGGATGCACAAGATATGGCAGACGGTGGTTGGCCCGGCCGGCTAGACCGCATTGTAGCACACTGAGCTTCCCACTGCAACTTATGCTTCATGTCCATGTGCCGGTTCATGCATGAAGTACTCAAACTATGTATTTTTTGGCCTCTACTTAGCTTTTGCTGACAAATGTTACAGATAACACGAGTTGGGTCATCTTTATCGATCTGAAAAAATGCCCAGGCTATGCAAGGCTTAGCACCCATGCGACCTGAAGAGCCACCACGACTTGTGGTGAGAGGCAGAGTTGTGTTTGAGGATGCAGTTGTTGACGTGCTTCCAGTACTACGTCTCTGTCCAGGAAGGCGCAACCTGACCTCGTCGTCACTAGCATCTTCCTCCACCTCCTCTGCTGACCTCATCTCTTGGCTGACTGTGGGTTGACAGTAAGTGGGATCTCCGACCTCATCATCATCACCCTGTGCGTTATCACACCCGTCGTCCTCAGAGCCAACCTGTTCCTGCCCTGACAAAAAACTAAAGTTGTCGCTCCAATCAGGTATTTGAGTCTTATCATCGTCTTCCTCATTGTCTCCACCAACAGGAGTTACAGTTTGGGAATGAGGGTCTACATTATGGTCAGAACCTTCTGCGTCTGGTCCTGGATCCGACTCATAAAGATTCTGGGCATCAGTGCAGATCATTTCCTCGTCTGGATTCACAGAAGCGCTGGAGTCGACCTCTGATTCCCAGGCTATAGTATGAGTAAACAGCTCTGCAGACTCAACCATCTGTTCTACCTCATACTCAGACGGGCAGCTGGAGATTTGGGAGCTGTGAGGAAGCAAGTGCGATTTGGGTGACACCTTTGAGGACTGGAGTATTTGTGATGTTGAAGTTGATGTGGAGGAGAGCCCACTTAAAGGAGCACTTGATATCCGTTGAAGCACCTGCTGTTTTTGTGCCTCATCTGGAATTTGTAGCGATTGGCGTGGCCGTAAGAAAGGGATCTTATCACATTGTCCGCTAAAAGAAGTAGACATTTTAGTTTGGCTGGAAGATGGTCTTTCTTCTGCACCTACCCCACGGACACAACCTTTTTTCCCCTTCCCAACACGCCTATTCCCCTTTCCACCAGCAGCAGGCCTTTTTCCACTCATTTTGGTGGTTAACTAATTCACAACTCTGGAGTTGTTTGCACAAAAAAACAATGGATGGTAACCGAGCAGAGCTGAGTGGCCAAACTGTGGTATTAGGCCAAAACTATTGGCTGGGTTAGATGCAGAAAAAAATTATTTTAAATTTGCAACCTGATGGAGGTCAGTATAGATGGACTAATAGACCAAGTCCCACACACCGCTAGAAGCCCAAATATTTTTTCAGAGCTAGATGCAGAAAATTTTTTTATTCAATTTGCAACCTGATGGAGGTCAGTATAGATGGACTAATAGACCAAGTCCCACACACTGCTAGAAGCCCAAATATTTTTTCAGAGCTAGATGCAGAAAAAAATTATTTTTAATTTGCAACCTGATGGAGGTCAGTATAGATGGACTAATAGACCAAGTCCCACACACCGCTAGAAGCCCAAATATTTTTTCAGAGCTAGATGCAGAAAAAAATTATATTCAATTTGCAACCTGCTGGAGGTCAGTACAGAAGGACTAATAGAACAAGTCCCACACACTGCTAGAAGCCCAAATATTTTTTCAGAGCTAAATGAAGAAAAAAATTATTTTTAATTTGCAACCTGATGGAGGTCAGTATAGATGGACTAATAGACCAAGTCCCACACACTGCTAGAAGCCCAAATATTTTTTCAGAGCTAGATGCAGAAAAAAATTATTTTTAATTTGCAACCTGATGGAGGTCAGTATAGATGGACTAATAGACCAAGTCCCACACACTGCTAGAAGCCCAAATATTTTTTCAGAGCTAGATGCAGAAAAAAATTATTTTTAATTTGCAACCTGATGGAGGTCAGTATAGATGGACTAATAGACCAAGTCCCACACACCGCTAGAAGCCCAAATATTTTTTCAGAGCTAGATGCAGAAAAAAATTATATTCAATTTGCAACCTGCTGGACGTCAGTATAGAAGGACTAATAGAACAAGTCCCACACACTTCTAGAAGCCCAAATATTTTTTCAGAGCTAAATGAAGAAAAAAATTATTTTTAATTTGCAACCTGATGGAGGTCAGTATAGATGGACTAATAGACCAAGTCCCACACACTGCTAGAAGCCCAAATATTTTTTCAGAGCTAGATGCAGAAAAAAATTATTTTTAATTTGCAACCTGATGGAGGTCAGTATAGATGGACTAATAGACCAAGTCCCACACACCGCTAGAAGCCCAAATATTTTTTCAGAGCTAGATGCAGAAATTTTTTTTATTCAATTTGCAACCTGATGGAGGTCAGTATAGATGGACTAATAGACCAAGTCCCACACACTGCTAGAAGCCCAAATATTTTTTCAGAGCTAGATGCAGAAAAAATTTTTTTTAATTTGCAACTTGATGGAGGTCAGTATAGATGGACTAATAGACCAAGTCCCACACACTGCTAGAAGCCCAAATATTTTTTCAGAGCTAGATGCAGAAAAAAATTATTTTTAATTTGCAACCTGATGGAGGTCAGTATAGATGGACTAATAGAACAAGTCCCACACGCTGCTAGAAGCCCAAATATTTTTTCAGAGATAAATGAAGAAAAAAATTATTTTTAATTTGCAACCTGATGGAGGTCAGTATAGATGGACTAATAGACCAAGTCCCACACACTGCTAGAAGCCCAAATATTTTTTCAGAGCTAGATGCAGAAAAAAATTATTTTTAATTTGCAACCTGATGGAGGTCAGTATAGATGGACTAATAGACCAAGTCCCACACACTGCTAGAAGCCCAAATATTTTTTCAGAGCTAGATGCAGAAAAAAATTATTTTTAATTTGCAACTTGATGGAGGTCAGTATAGATGGACTAATAGACCAAGTCCCACACACTGCTAGAAGTCCAAATATTTTTTCAGAGCTAGATGCAGAAAAAAATTATTTTTAATTTGCAACCTGATGGAGGTCAGTATAGATGGACTAATAGAACAAGTCCCACACGCTGCTAGAAGCCCAAATATTTTTTCAGAGATAAATGAAGAAAAAAATTATTTTTAATTTGCAACCTGATGGAGGTCAGTATAGATGGACTAATAGACCAAGTCCCACACACTGCTAGAAGCCCAAATATTTTTTCAGAGCTAGATGCAGAAAAAAATTATTTTTAATTTGCAACCTGATGGAGGTCAGTATAGATGGACTAATAGACCAAGTCCCACACACCGCTAGAAGCCCAAATATTTTTTCAGACCTAGATGCAGAAAAAAATTATATTCAATTTGCAACCTGCTGGAGGTCAGTATAGAAGGACTAATAGAACAAGTCCCACACACTGCTAGAAGCCCAAATATTTTTTCAGAGCTAAATGAAGAAAAAAATTATTTTTAATTTGCAACCTGATGGAGGTCAGTATAGATGGACTAATAGACCAAGTCCCACACACTGCTAGAAGCCCAAATATTTTTTCAGAGCTAGATGCAGAAAAAAATTATATTCAGTTTGCAACCTGATGGAGGTCAGTATAGATGGACCAATAGAATGATGCTATGCCCAAAAGATTTTACTTCACTAGGTGCAGTAAAAAAATTGGTATTCTATACACAGGTGGTATATCTTGCAACACAGATAGGCTACTCCACTGACTAACACACTCTGCAATAGGCCAAAAAGGATTAGCTTTGCTAGATTCAGCCAAATGCTGTGAAAAAAACTTGCACAGCACTGGCACAGACCTGCCTGGCAAAAACTGATAGGAACTCATGTAACCTAGTCCTGAAAAGGACTCCAATTACAATTAGTCTTTACTCCCACAATCTATCTATTTAAGAGCACAGACCTGCCTGATAAAAGTCGTAGGAAATGCTGTAACCTAGTCCTTAAAAGGACTGCAATCACAACTATTCCCTACTCCCAAGCTATCTGTATATTTGTGCGAAAATTGGCTTGAAATTAACAAGGTATAGCGCACACAGCAACAGCGGTGCCGTCTAACACGCAGCTGCAGCAGTGAGAAAATGGTGGCGACGGGGAAAATGGCTTGGTCTTATAGGGCAAGGACATGTGACATACACTGCCAATCACACATGCCCTTGCTTGTGTGAAAAAAAGCACTTCGCTCCGTGTGTGCGCTGCTGATAGGCTGACAGATTGCACCTCCCCACTGCAAATGCGGGAAAGAGAAAAAAAAATGGAGATCTTCATTGTTCCTGCAGAGATCCATCCCCTGCCCCTCCCCCCGCCCCGCTGTACACTCAAACTGCGTATTAACATTAATTTTCATCATTACTGAGAAAAAATCCAGTTATGATTTTGGTGCACGAACAGTTATCGAACATAACCTCGAACAGCCGAATTTTTCTCAAATTGTTCGTGTTCGCCGACCGGCTCGAACACCGCCCAAAACAGCTCGAATTTGAGATTGGCGAACAGTTCGAGTAGAACAACGCTCATCTCTAGTCATCACTCCAGGGTTGGACCCTGTGCCATTATCATTCCTGTCAGCTTGCTCCACCTGCCTGCTACTACACTGACTAATAAAAAACTAACAATGTTTTGAACTTTTGACTTTCAGGTTAAATATATCGGAACATCCACTACTGCTTTGAAAGTGAGACTACCATCATTTTATAGACAATCATCTTGGCTATCTCATACGTAAATTTGACTTGCAACTATTTTGCATATGATTAGTTGCAGATTATTGTCGTGTCACTATAATGTTACTGCTGTGCTCCTAAAAATTTAAATGTAAATTTTTATTATTTTGAAAGTATTTTGTGAATCCATCTTTGGCTTTCAACAGTGCCTAAATCCTTCTGGGCATGCTCTCAATCAGTTTCAAGTATTTCTCAACTGAAATCTGATCCCAGGTCTTTTCTACAGGTTCCCAAAGTTGGTGCATACTGGGTGACTCACTTGGGTATGTACAGGTGCATCTCACTAAATTAGAATAACATCAAAAAGTTAATTTATTTCAGTTCTTCAATACAAAAAGTAAAACTCATATATTGTGTAGAGTCATTACAAACAGAGTGATCTATTCCAAGTGTTTATTTCTCTTAATATTCATGATTATGGCTTACAGCCAAAGAAAACACAAAAGTAATTATCTCAGTAAATTACAATACTTTATAACAACAGCGTGAAAAATGTTTTTAAAATCCAAAATGTTGGCCTGCTGAAATTTATGTTCAAGAAATGCACTCAATACTTGGTCGGAGCTCCTTTTGCATCAATTACTGCATCAATGCGGCTTGGCATGGAGGCGATCAGCTTATGGCACTGCTGAGGTGTTATGGAAGCCCAGGTTGCTTTGATAGCCTTCAGCTCGTCTGCATTGTTGGGTCTGGTGTCTCTCATCTTCCTCTTGACAATACCCCATAGATTCTCTATGGGGTTAAGGTCCGGCGAGTTTGCTGGCCAATCAAGCATAGTGATATTGTTCTTTTTAAACCAGGCATTGGTACTTTTGGCAGTGTGAACAGGTGCCAAGTCCTGCTGGAGAATGAAATTTCCATCTCCAAAAAAGCTTGTCGGCAGAGGGAAGCATGAAGTGCTCTAAAATTTCCTGGTAGATGGCTGTGCTGACTTTGGTCTTGATAAAACACAGTGGACCTACACCAACAGATGACATGGCTCACCAAACCATCACTGATTGTGGAAACTTCACACTAGACCTCAAGCAGCTTGGATTGTGTGCCTCTCTACTTTTCCTCCATACTCTGGGACCTTGATTTCCAAATGAATGCAAAATTTAATTTGCATTTACTTAGTGTCAATGACTGCCTTCTGGACATCTGTCAAGTCAGCAGTCTTCCCCATGATTGTGGAGCCTTTTGAAAGACACTAAGAGACATTAAACGCATTGGAAGCCTTTGCAGGTGTTTTTTGTTAATTATTATAATTTACTGAGTTAATAACTTTTGTGTTTTCATTGGCTGTCAGCCATAATCATCAAAATTAACAGAAATAAACACTTGAAATAGATCACTCTGTTTGTAATGACTATATAATATATGAGTTTCACTTTTTGTATTGAAGAACTGAAATAAATTAACTTTTTGATGATATTCTAATTTAGTGAGATGCACCTGTATACAGCTTTTTCTTCAACTCTACCTACAAATGTTCAGTTGGGTTGAGGTTCTGGGGACTGTGGGAGCCAATACATCACCTCTACTTCATTGTTATTTAACCATTTTTTTTCACAAATCTTGACGTGTGCTTTGGGTCGTTGTCCTGCTGGAACACTATTTCTTCCTTTTCATACCCATGATACTCGAGTAGTATACAAAGTAATTTGTCTTTTTAGGATACCCATATATAGCTCATCATTGAGACCACCATCAATCCTGGTCAAGTACTCAATGCTTTTGACTGTGAAACAACCCCATATCATCAGGCTTCCTCCACCGAACTTGACAGTTCCTTCAATTGCTTGATCCATTCCATTCTTGTATAATGTGCATCGCACGGTGCTTGCATGGATGTCTGTGATCTCACTATTATAAAGCATACGAGCCACCTCCACTGGTGTGTTTGTCGCACCAGAACTGATACACCCTGTGATGAGCTGACTTGTTGACTCCGATATTTTGCCTGGACATTCATCTCTTTGCTTTTGAATGGATGGACTTCATTTCATATTTTTACAGCTTTCATGACACTCACATAATGCAATTTGGCAATTTTCTTGGCCGAGAGATAGCTATGGATAAGCTGGATGATGCTGTTTTTCTTTTCTTGGGGAATCTTCTTCATGGCTGCTCCTCAATTTGAAACAGTGACCTTTCCCTTGAGAATCAACCTAATTACACACTGAGCTATTAGGGAATATGAGAACAGGTTGTAATTTGTTGTATACATGAATAAATAGATTTTTACACCACCAGGAGCAAAGCAGTAACATTGCAGTGACATGACAAGAATCTGCATGTTTAATCACATACTAAATAGGTGCAAGTCAAATATATGTATGACGTACCCAAGATGATTGTCTATAAAATTATTGTAGTTTCACATTCAAAGCAGTAGTGGATAATGAGTAGTGATGAGTGAACGTGCTAGCCACTGCTCGGTACTCGCCCGAGCATCACTATGCTCGACAAGCTCGGCTCTCGGCGAGTATTTCTGGGTTGCTCAGGAGGGAAATCGGGTCCCCTCCCTGCATGTTTGGCGCTATTTAGAGAGCCAATGAACATGCAGGGATTGCCTGTCATGCACTGTAATGCCGTAGCCATGTTGGTTGTGGACATTACAGAGATTGACTGGCCGCAAAGCATCATCAGGTGTATATAAGACTGAGCGCCTCCATGCTCGTCACAGTCTACTCCGGAATGAGGCAGAGTAGGGAGAGCTGCTGCTGCGTCAGGAGAGATTTGCTTGTTTATAGTTAGTATAGGTATTCCACAACATATATCTATTTCCATCTGAACTAACAGTCCTTCTGAGGACTAATCCAGCTGCATATATTCAGTTGTGATAGCAGGAGATAGGCAGGCAGAGTATGCGGCAGACTGCAGTGCATGCAGCACAAGAGGGCCCATTGAAAGTCCTGTCGGTATAGGTATTCCACAACATACAGTATATATATATATATATATATATATATATATATATATATACATACACAGTATTTATACATATATAGAAATATATATATATATCCATCTGAACTTACAGTCCTTCTGAGTACTAATCCAGCTGCATACAATCAGTGCTAGGCGGGCAGGCAATGTATGTGGCAGACTGTAGTGTATAATACAGCACAAGAGGGTCCATTGAATGTCCTGTCTGCTGCTGCTGTAATAATTACAGATATTTCTAGACATAGCCCCAGATATCAGGGGCCAGGTAAAAAAAAAAATTCATAGTAATCCTGGTTATTTGCTTAAAAAGCAATACAGAGTACACCATTTTTATGCTCCATTTGCTTGTTCTCACTGCAGAATAAAGCCAGATCTGTTGCATATTTCAGAAATTTGAACTGAACGTGGAAAATATTGGCCTCCTTTTCTCCATTCTATTGCAGAGTGTCGGTGAAGCTATTCACACTAGGTCTCCGAGTAGAATAATATTAGTAGATTACAGGACTGCTATTTAAAACCATGGTTCTCTGTCAGACATATCACCTATAAGACTGTTCAAAAATCATACATTTCTTCCATTTCTATTCCGTTGCAGTGTGTCGGTGAAGATATTCACAATAGGTCTCCGTGTAGAATAATATTAGTTAATTACAGGCCTACTATTTAAAACCATGGTTTTATTTAAAACCGTGGTTCTCTGTCAGACACATCACCTACAAGACTGTTCCAAAATCAGACAGTTCTTCCATTTTCATTTCGTTGCAGTGTGTTGGAAGCTATTCCCACTAGGTGTCTTTGAAGAATAGTATGAGCAAATTACAGGCCTACTATTTAAAATTGTGGTTCTCTGTCAGACGTATCACATATAACTGTGTTCCAAAATCAGCCATTTCTCGTGAACGTGGAAAATATTGTCCTCCATTAAAAATGGGCAAGGTGCGTGGCAAGGGACGGGGAAGTGGACGTGATGGTGATGGTTCATGCAGAGGCTAAGGACGAGGCCGTGGGCAAGCTGAAATTGTGCCACAACAAACACCCTCATCTTGTCGTTCGACCTTCCTATCCCAATTACTAGCGGACCGCAAAACACCACTATTGAACACAGAGCAGTGTGAAAAAGTTGTTGGTTGGATAGCAGATAATGCTTCCAGTCACTTTGCCACTACCAGCTTCTACACGGTCAAGTCTCAGTAGCCGTGAGTCTGGACTGCATATTCCTCACCCTGATCCTCCTTCCTCCCACCATGCCGAGTGCCCGGAGACAATTGATCCCACACTTGGACACTCAGAAGAGCTTCTCACTTTTCCATTCATAGATTCCGGCCTCTCACCCAGCCAGCTTCTAAGAAGTCAACAGGAGAACGCGTGTAGCCATGCCCAAATATTGGAGCAGCCACAGTAACATGACAGCGACAGTGGGAAAGTGCAATTACTAGTGATGAGCGAATTTGCTCGCCGCTGCTCGGTACTCACCCGAGCATCTAACTGCTCGATATGCTCGGCGGTCTGCGAGTATTTCCTGGTTGCTCGGGCGGGAGCTAGGATTCCCTCCCTGCATGTTTGGCGCTCTTTAGAGAGCCAATGAACATGCAGGGATTGGCTGCCACACACTGTAATGCCGTAGCCATGTTGGTTGTAGCGTTACAGTGATTGGCTGGCTGCACAGCATCATCAGGTGTATATCACATCGGGCACGGCCATGCTCGTCACAATCTACTCTGGAATCAGGCAGAGTAGGGAGAGGTTCAGCTGCGTCAGGAAGAAATTTGCTTGTCTAGAGTTAGTATAGGTATTCCACAACATATATCTATAATATCCATCTGAACTAACAGTCCTTCTGAGGACTAATCCAGCTGCATATAGTCAATGGTGATAGCAGGAACTAGGTAGGCAGGCAGTGTATGTGGCAGACTGCAGTGCATACAGCAAGAGCATCCATTGAATGTCCTCTTAGTCTAGGTATTCCACAACATATATATACACTGTATGCAGAATTATTAGGCAAGTTGTATTTTAGAGGATTATTTTTATTATTGATCAACAACTATGTTCTCAAGCAACCCAAAAGACTCATAAATACCCAAGCTTAATATTTTTGGAAGTTGGAGTGGGGTTTTTTTTAGATTTGGCTATCTTAGGAGGATATCTGTTTGTGCAGGTAACTATTGGTGTGCAGAATTATTAGGCTACTTAATAAAAACCAAATATAATCCCATCTCACTGGTTTATTTTCACCTGGTAAACCAATATCAGTGCAAAAAATTTAGAAATAAACATTTCTGACATGCAAAAATAAAAACCAAAAAAATTAGCGATCAATATAGCCATCTTTTTTTATGATGACACTCAACAGCCTTCCTTCCATAGATTCGGTCAGTTGCTTGATCTGTTTTCAATCAGCATTGCGTGCAGCAGCCATCACAGCCTCCCAGACACTGTTCCGAGAAGTGTACTGTTTTCCCTCCCTCTAGATCTCACATTTTATGATGGACCACAGGTTCTCTATGCTGTTCAGATCAGGTGAAATAGGGGGCCATGCCATTATTTTTTCTTCTTTTAGACCTTTACTGGCCAGCCACGCTGTGGAGTAGTTGGATGCATGTGATGGAGCATTGTCCTGCATGAAAATCATGTTTTTCTTGAACGATACTGACTCCTTCCTGTACCACTGCTTGAAGAAGTTGTCTTCCAGAAACTGACAGTGGGTCTGGGAGTTGAGCTTCACTCCATCCTCAATCCGAAAAGGTCCCACAAGTTCATCTTTGATGATACCAGCCCATACCAGTACCCCACCTCCATCTTGCTGGAGTCTGAGTCGGAGTGGAGCTCTCTGCCCTTTACTGATCCAGCCTCTGGCCCATCCATCTAGCCCATCAAGAGTCACTCTCATTTCATCAGTCCATAAAACCTTTGAAAAGTCAGTCTTAAGATATTTCTTGGCCCATTTTTGACGTTTTATCTTATGTTTCTTGTTCAAAGGTGGTTGTTTCTCAGCCTTCCTTACCTTGGCCATGTCCCTGAGTATCGCCCACCTTGTGCTTTTTGATACTCCAGTAAGGTTGCAGCTCTGAAATATGGCAAAACTGGTGGTGAATGGCATCTTGGCAGCTTCACGCTTGATTTTCCTCAGTTCATGGGCAGTTATTATTTTGCGCCTTTTTTAGCCAACACGCTTCTTGCGACCCTGTTGGCTATTTGCCATGAAACGCTTGATTGTTCGGTGATCATGCTTCAAAAGTTTGGAAATTTCAAGACTGCTGCATGCCTCTGCAAGACATCTCACAATTTTGGACTTTTCAGAGCCCGTCAAATCAATCTTCTGACCCATTATGCCAAAGTTGCCTAATAATTAAGCACACCTTATATAGGGTGTTGATGTCATTAATCAACACCCCTACTCATTACAGAGATGCACATCACCAGATTTACTTAATTGGTAGTTGGATCTCAAGCCTATGCAGCTTGGAGTAGGACAACATGTATAAAAAGTATCATGTGATTAAAATACTCATTTGCCTAATAATTCTGCACACAGTATATATATATATATATTTTTATATATACATATATATATAAATATATATATATATATATATATATATATATATATATTTATATATATACACAAGCCAGCTATTTATAACTGTGGTTTTCCGTCACACATATCACTGCGGTTCAAATCCAGCCATTTGTAGTGAACATGGAAAATATTGTCCTCCATTTAAAATGGGCAAGGTGCGTGGCAAGGGATGGGGAAGTGGGCGTGATGGTGATGATGGTGTATGCAGAGGCCGAGGCCGTGGGCAAGCTGAACTTGTGCCACAACAAACACCCACATCTTCTCGCTTGACCTTCTTGTTACAATTAATAGTGGACCGCAGAACACCACTATTGAACACAGAGCAGTGTGAAAAGGCTATTGGTTGGATAGCAGATAATGCTTCCAGTCACTTAGCCACCACCACCACCATCCTGTCTTCCACATGGTGAAGTCTCAGTAGCCGTGCATATTCCTCACCCTGATCCTCCTTCCTCCCACCATGCCGAGTGCCCAGAGACAGCTGATCCCACACTTGGACACTCTGAAGAGCTGCTCACTTTTCCTTTCATAGATTCTGGCCTCTAGCCCGGTCCACTTGAAGCGGGGCAAGAGGAGATCGCATGCAGCGATGTCCAAATATTTGAGCAGCCAAGGTCACACGAAGGTGATGGTGGGAAACTGTCACAAGAGGTAGATGATGATGAGACACAATTGCCAGAAAATCAGGAGGAGGACCAGGGTGCAGAAGTGGAAAATGAGGTGGTGAAAGATGAAGTCACTAACTCAACCTGGCAAGGTGACATGCAGAGTGAGGACAGCAGCACACAGGGGGAGGGAGGTGTAGCACCACAACAGGCAAGAACAAGCAGTGTGGTGGCCACAGACAGAAGGCGGACAACCGTTCCCCATAACATCAACACGTCGGAAGTTGCCAGTACAATTGTTAGGTCTTCCCGAGTCTTATTGTTTTTTAAAGACTCTGCTTATAACCCCAAAAAGGCCATTTGCACTGCCTGCCAGGCCAGCATCAGCAGGGGTAACAAAACTAGCAGCCTGACCACCACCAGCATGATCAGGCACATGGCAGCAAAGCACCCGACAAAGTGGGCTGAACCCCAGGGTCTAGCAACAGTGTCTGCTGGTGACATCACTGCTTGTTCCGCTCTTGTGCATGCACGCCAATCCCCTGTCCATGGCACATGCCAAGATGCCTCCCACCTTGCAACTGTCATTGAACACTCTCAACTAGCACCATCAGCAAGTACGTCCACGTCATTGTCCCAGGGCAGCGTTAAGTCGTCCCTACCCCAGTCCTTGCAACGCAAGCGCAAATACGCAGCTAACGCCCCACAGGCCACACTACTAAATTCACACATTTCGCGACTGCTTGCGCTCAAAACGTTGCCTTTTTGGCTCGTGGAGATGGAAGCTTTCCGCAACCTGATGGCAGCGGACATCCCTAGGTATTCGGTCCCCAGCCGCCACTATTTCTCCTGGTGTGCCGTCCAGAATTATACAAGCACATGTCCCACAACATTAGCCATGCCCTCAACAATGCAGTTACTGGGAAAGTCCACCTAACCACAGACATGTGGACAAGTGCTTGTGGGCATGGATGACACGTCTCGCTGACGGCACACTGGGTTAACATGGTGGAAACCGGGACCCAGTCGGACCTTGGGATGGAACACGTCCTCCCGATGCCGATGATTATGGGCCCTAGGTCAATCAGGGTTGCCCCCACAGTCTACAGCTCTTGCACCTCCTCCACTTCTTCAGCATCCATCTCCGAAATGAACACATCAGTCATAAGCTGGAAGCACTGCAGCACTGCCTCGGCCAAACAGCAACCAGGCTGTGCGGAAGCTATTATGCTTAGGTGACAAACCACACAACGCTGAAGAGTTGTGGACAGCTCTGAAAGAGCCCATGTGCTTAACCTTGTGGTTCAGCAGTTTCTCAAAATCTACAGGGATCTGTCAGATCTGCTTGTCAAAGTACACCGCCTGTGTGCCCATTTTTGAAAGTCAGCAACAGCTTCCACCGCTCTTGCAGTGCTTCAGCAGCATTTGCAGCTTCCGGCTCACAGACTGGTGTGTGATGTCCCCACGCGTTGGAACTCTACATTGCAGATGTTGGGAAGGATTTGTGAGCATAAGAGGGCAGTTGTTGACTACCTGCATCAACAAGGCCGTCGGTATTCAATTCAGACTCCATGTATAAAACCTCAGGAGTGGACATGGATGTCAAACATCTGTACCATCCTCCAAAACTTTGAGTACTCCACCAAGATGTTGAGCGGCGATGGCGCCATAATTAGCATCACCATCCTGCTTCTCTGTCTTCTGAAATGCTCTCTGCTCTCAATTAAAGAGGATGCATTGCAGGCGGGGCATGATGAGATGGAGCAAGGAACCATACAGGGTGATTCCACACAGCCCAGCCTCATCTCATCCCAACGTGGATTGGGTGACAATGAGGAGGAGGAAGAACAGGAGCTAGTTTCCTGCGCTATAGACAGTACTACCTGCACAACTGCCATACCGTCTGTTTAGTGTGGATGGCCTGAGGACAGGGAGGAGGAGGAAGAGGAGGAAGAAGAGGAGGAAGCATGGTCAGTTGTCCTCTTGGTGAGGACAAGGAAGTCTTGCCTCTTTGCTGTCTGGCAAACATGGCTGAGTTTATGTTACGCTGTCTTTCTCGTGACCCTCGCATTGTCCAAATTGTGGGTGACAGTCATTACTGGTTGGTGACGCTTCTAGACCCACGCTACAGGGAGAACTCTATGTCTCTTATTCCTTTGCAGGACAGGCTTAATAAAATGGGGCAGTACAAGAAGGCCCTTGTTGCGAAATTAGTAAAAAAATTCCCATCTGAAAACGCTGGCGGCAGAGGTCACAGTTCATTGGACAACCAAGGAGTACAGGCGAGAGAGCCACAAATGCATTCCAGCAGAGGCAAGGGAACACTGTCAAAGTTCTTGGACAGTTTTCTCAGTCCCTCCCATCGCACATGCCCTGAAGCGGCGGGGACTCTCACAAGGAGTGCAAAGTTTCGTTAGATGGTGAGGGAGTACCAACATCCTCCGTGATTCCTCTGTGCCTTATAATTATTGGGTATCCAAGCTGAACACGTGGTATGAACTGGCTCTCTATGCTTTGGAGGTCCTGAACTGCTGTTCTGCTATCGTTTTGTCAGAGCGGGT
Source organism: Phyllobates terribilis (assembly GCF_046119375.1). Lineage (NCBI taxonomy): Eukaryota > Metazoa > Chordata > Amphibia > Anura > Dendrobatidae > Phyllobates > Phyllobates terribilis. Next base: position 405,033,768 of record NW_027362771.1, read on the forward strand.
TTTTAGTGCTACCGGTGGAATTATAACCGATAGCCGCATCCGCCTGTCAACTGAAAATTCTGACAGGCTGACTCTTATAAAAATGAACAAGGGCTGGATTGGGCCAGACTTCTCAACACCACCGAATGATAGCAGGGTAACATAAACTCAAATACAGTGTCTTTTTTTGGGAGGTCTAACTCTATTCCCATGCATGTTCCTCCAAATTTTTGACAGCCGTTGCTTCACTGCATAGGCAAACACTATGGGAGACCTATTTCCTAATAATGGGAACATTGTTTTAGAAGGCTCTCTGACCTCTACGTCTTTTGCAAGGGCCATTGGAGTGCCTCCACAGTATAGAAAACCCACTCGTTAATAATGGGAACAACAAAGCATAACCAGCTTATGGCTCTCTAACAATAGTGAGGTCCGACTGCTGGCCATTTAAGAATAGTATGGGCCGCCTGATGGCTATATAAAAATAGGCTTTGTGACTTTAAGACATAAATGAAACAGGATGTGTCTGATGAATTATCACACACCACATGGCCAGATAAGGATGTAAAATGTTAAAATGACATTTTCTGGTCAATGCATTTATCTTAAAAAATAACGTAAAAAAAAACAAACACGTTAGCATCTTTTTTAGTATAAAAACCAAAGTTGTCAAAGTAACATCAATGTAATCACATTGTTCAGCTCCTGCACCTCCTCCTCCAATTTGGCCTCCATCTCCGAAAGACCACATCAGTCACAAGCTGAAAGCACTGCAGCACTGCCTTGGCCATGCAGCAACATGCTGTGCTGAAGATAACATGCTTAATGCTAAGTGACAAACCCCCTACCGCTGCAGATTTGTTGAAAGCTGTAACACAGCAGCCAGATCTGTGGCTCTCATCGCTGAACATACAGCCAGATATGGTCGTGTGTGACAATGGGCGGAATCTGGTGACGGAGAAATGATAGCAAGAGTAGATACGGTTTCCCAAAAGTCAGTCCATTCACTGAGATAAAAAATATGGCTGTGGTGAAATACAACCCACCGACAAGCTGTGGAATGGGTACGTACCATCTGTGGCCACATTCACTTGACCACGTGTTTGTGGTTAGGCGGTCCTTCCCAGTAAGTGCACTGGGTACGGCACAAGTAATGTTGTGGGACCCGTGCTTGTGGAAGGCGGAGACAACACCGGGACAAATAATGGCTGCTGGGGATCGAATATGGACACCCGGCCGCCACTGCCATGAGGTTGTGAAAAGCTTCCGCCTCCACGAGACTAAAAGGCCACTTTTCAAGTGCAAGAAGCTGCCCAGAAATCTGGCAGTTTACCATTGCGACCTGTGGGTGGGTGGGTGGCTGTCTGCATACTTGCGCTTGCATACCAAGTAACAGCAAACTGAGCAGATGGTGACCTCTATCATCATCATGGCATCACCTCGACAGTATAAACTCTCCCGATGGAGAAGCCAGGGCCCACCGGAGGAGTCTCCGATTCTCTGGTGGGCCCATCCAACCCTGCCGAGAAGCAGCCCTGGCTAAGAAAAGTGGGTGAGTGTGGGAAGATTCCCGGACACTCTATGGCTGCTTTTTTAATGTGGATTGGACGTGTTTATTCATGTTATTTCTCAAGCCGCATTGCAGATTAGGCCATTGCCCAACTCTGTAGTCATGAAATTAAAGGGCAAAGAAAGATGTTTGTGTATCGAAACACCACTGACAAGTGCGAACTGATGTTGGACGGGCTGCCATTGCTTATGCGACAAGCTGCATTAGAGGATTCCTGGGAGAAATGACAGCTGGAGTAGATACGGTTTCCCTCTATGCCAGTCCTTTCACCGAGCTAAAGAATATGGCTGTGGTGAAATACAACTGTAGTGTTGAGCCACCACCGTAGTGTTCGAGTTCGGTTCGGTTCGTCGAACACCCGTGTGTTCGCCGAACAGTTCGTCGAACTGTTCGTCGAACACCTTCGAACACCGTTAAAACCAATGGCAGGCAAACAAAAACACATAGAAACACATAGAAAACACCTTCAAAGGTGTCCAAAAGCTGACAAACTGCTCAGAAGACACAACTAACACATGGAAAAGTGACAAGTACATATAGTCATGCGAAAAGAAAAGAGGTGGAGGAGTAAAAGGAGGGGGAGACACAGATATAGGCATGTCATGCCCTTCTAAAATCCAAAAAGTGAGAAGCCGAGACGGCCAGTCCGCTCCTGCCCGTGCCACCTCCGTGTCGCCGGGTTTGTGCCAGAGCCGCGGTGAACCCTGACGGCCAGCCCCCCTCTCCCAATACTGGTGCCTGTCCGCTGGTGGGTCGAGAGAGCCCCCCTGTGGTGGAGGCAGCTCTAAGCTTTTTAATTTAAATTGTCTCTCTAATTTGAATGAATACACTTTAAATCCATTTACAAGGATCTATTGGAGGGCAAGTCTCATGCCAGCAGCCGCGTAATTCCAGCTCCAGTAGCGTCCACTAAAGCTGCTGCAGTTAAAAAGCTTTTATAAGGATCGAGCTCGGCTGTCCACCGCAAGGCATCCTAGTGCCAGTCCCAGCCCCTATGCCTTGGGGTGCCTCCTGATGCTCTTCACTAAGTATCCCGTGGTCCCGAAGCATTTCCTTTGAAAAAATTAAGTGTCCAAACTACAGGTGGTGTAGCTTGCTTAACAGCCGGGATAATCCGCTGACTAGCAGACACTGCTACTAGGCACAAAGTATTTCCTGGGCTAGATGCAGTTAAAAATTTGTAAGTAGATACTCTCGTTGGATGCTGAGAAAGCATTCCATAGAGTCTCCTGGCACGCCATATATGATTCTCTTAAAAAGCTTGGGGTAGGGGTCTAGGGGACCCTTTTATAGCCAAAATCACGGCCCTGTATCACATTACGTCACCTAGGCTGAAGATAAATGGAACTGTAGCACCGAGGGCTCGGTTGCTACAGACGTATTGCACCTCACCCAGAGGTGTGATATCTCACTCTCAGATAAGGATGGAGTGTGGATCAGGACCCGACACCTGCATGCATTACACCACATTGCCGTGGGGCAGGGCGACCAATATGCCCCTGAGATGGGCACGACAGTCCCTGTCCCTGGCTGGAGTGGGGGGAGGGAACACTGAGGAAGGGGAACCCTGCAGTGCAGGAGCAGGGAGGAAGCAGTTCCTGGGTGCATTGAGAAGGGAGTATAAAAGGTGGGCACCATCTTAGTTCAGTGCAGAGAAGTCTGAGCAGAAGTGGCAGGGAGCAGGGGCTCTGCATGAGCTCTGCTCCGGAGGCGGGCCTAGTAACAGAGGCCCAGGCCTGCAAGAGGGAGAAGGAAGGAAGAGGAGCGGAGAAGGCTCCAGGAACGAGGAATGAAGGGATCCCAGGGGTGCGGACGGGCGAGTCGCCACCGCACGCCCGAATCCACCTGCGTGGAGGGGTCAGGCCAAAGGGGGAGACCAGTCCCCGAACTAGTGGAGGCAGGAAACGACCCTCAGCTAGAAACCGGAGGCTCTGACATTTTATGTGGCGCAGCCCCTTGCTCCACCCGCTAGGAAGGCACCACATAGGGTCAGGGAAACTGGCGCCAAGTTTACCAAGAGGAGGCCCGAGGCAGCCGGACAGAAGTGTTGGTAAGAAAGGCCAGACAAAGGACACACAAAGGGGGTCCTGTGAAGCGCTCCAAAGTTATCTGGGAGTTGTCTGAGCCCCTCACCTGGTGAGCACAGTACGACGTGGGCAGCCGTTACCTGCAGACGTGGTCTGGATAATAAGAACTGTGAGTAAAGGCCCTGAACTGCATCACTGACTCCGTGTCGTTACTGCTGCTGCCCTGCACCATCACCCCCATCCTCCGCATACACTGCCCTGAGGCTATACTCCTCCCGTGGGGAGTTATGCTACGCTCTGCTGCACCCACAACACCAGCCTTAGCGGTCTGCCCTGTAGCGGCGGTTCACTCTGACCGCAATCCACGGGTGGCGTAGTCGGACATTTAAACATCAAAACCACATAAATAGTTCCGCCACTGGTTTGACCGCCCTGAGCCACGGAACCGGATCGCCGCCACGAAGACTACAACCACCAGCATCCACCAAAAAGGGTCCGGCTCCGGGTGTCCCAAGGCCCAGGGGGTGCGTCAGAACATTTTCATCACCTTTCACAATCACCAATGGGACAAGGCAGGGATGTCCTCTGTCCCCTCTCTTATACATCCTAGTGACGGAGCACCTGCTCTCATCAATTCGCCATAACCCCAATATTAGGTGGATTGAGGTGGGAGGCACCGAGTACAAGTGCTCTCTATTTGCTGATGATGTCCTAGTATATATCACTCAATCACATATATCCATCCCTGCTGTTATGGTTGAAATAGATCACTTTGTTACATGGTCAAATTTTAAAATCAATGCAGCGAAGTCTGAGGCCCTCCATGTCTCCCTCCCCAAATCCATATAGGATTCCATCCAGTCCAACTTTCCCTTTGCCTGTCCCTCACAGGGTATCAAATACTTAGGAATTCCTATTCATAGAGACCTCTCCCATCTATGTTATCTTAATTTTGGGCCCTTTATTGAACAACTCAATACAGACCACGGTTGGCAAGTTAGAACTGTAAGATTCACTACGTGAACCGCTGGTGTTTTGTGGAAAAGCACATGTACACTGCGTTCCAAATTATTATGCAAAAAGTGTTTAGGAGTGATAAGGGAAGAATTTGTTTGTTTGTCAGTTAAACTCATTGATGGTGATGTGTGTCAGGGCTCTTTATATCACTGTAAGCAATTGCAGACACCTGTGCTAATTAGTTTGGCAGGTGTGTCCAATGAAAGGCAAGACTACTTAAGAAGGCTCTCTCACATTATTAAGCAGCCTACATTTTCTGCCAAAATGGGAAAGAAAAAGGATGTGTCGGCTGCTGAGAAGCAACAAATTGTGGAGTGTTTAGGTCAAGGCATGACTACAATCAACATTGTGCGATGATCAGGATGAAGTGTCTTGGCAATCAAGAAGTATGTAGCTGATTCACAGTACACACGTGTGCGTGCTGATAAGGGCAAATTGAGGACTCTTTCCTACAGGCAATTACGTCAGGTTGAAAGAGCAGCGGCAAAAAAGCCTTGTCATAGCAGCAGACAAGTTTTTGAAGCTGCTTGTGCCTCCAACGTCCCCCGAACAACAAGATGCAGGGTCCTTCAGAGGTTTGCAGCTGTGCATACGCCATCCTGTCGACCTCCTCTATCCACTTCACACAAGCAGAAACGGCTCCAGTGGGCCAAACATTACATGAAGACTGATTTCAAAACTGTTTTGTTCACGGATGAGTGCCGTGCAGCGCTCGATGGTCCAGATGAATGGAGTGGAGGATGGCTGGTTGATGGACACCCCACGCAAACACGGCTACAGCGCCAACAAGGAGGAGGTGGAGTAATGTTTTGGGCTGGAATCATGGGGAGAGAGATTGTCGGCCCCTTTAGGATCCCTGAAGGCGCTAAAGATGAACTCCATAATGTATGTGGATTTTCTCAAACAGCACTTCCTGCCATGGTTCAAGAAGAAGAACCGTGTATTTCACAGCAAGATCATTTTTCTGCATGATAATGCACCATCTCATGCTGCACATAAAACATCTGCATCTCTGGCTGATATGGGCATAAAAGGGGACAAACTTATGGTGTGACCCCCATGCTCCCCTGACCTCTACCCCATTCAGAACCTTTGGAGCATCATTAAAAGGAGTGTCTATGATGGCAGGAGGCAGTTCACATCTAAGCAACAGCTCTGGGAGGGTATTCTGTCCTCATGCAAAACAATTGAAGCAGAAACCATCCAAAACCTGACAAATTCAATGGACGAGAGAGTTCAGAAGCTCCTTTCGAACAAGGGGTCCTATGTGAAAATGTAACATCACCTAGAATAAAGTTTTGAGTTGAAAACTGTTTGATTTCAGTTTCTGACAACCTGCTAATGCTTATAATTTCAAAAATGACCATTTTTTTGGTCTTTATTAAAATGAAAAGGTTGATCAAAAAGTTTGGGGGATCTAAGAGTGTGGCAACCCAGTAGTCATGATTACTTCGAATTCTGACAATATGAGGGTCATGCTGCAGGTAGTGCAGCAAGAAGGCACTTATGTGTCTTGCGCATCTCGGAGCCCCAAAATTATTTTCCGGGCTAGATGCAGCTAAAAATTATTTTTAATTTTAAATCTGGTGAAGCTTATTATAGATGGCCTAATAGGATCAGTGCTGCACACTGCTACAAAGCCCAAATTATTTTCCAGTCAAGATACAGATAAACATGATTAGTAATTTGAAAGCTTAAAACGGTTGGTAGGGTGATTTTAACCAATCATCAAGCTTTTACTCTCCCCAGGATGACACAGGGGTAGAAAAGTCGTTTCGGATCCATGATTTGTTCATCTTTATGAACATGAGTCTGTCTACATTATCAGTGGAGAGCCGCGTGCGCTTATCTGTCAGCACACCACCAGCAGCGCTGAACACACGTTCAAACAGAACGCTGGCTCCGGGGCATGACAAGATCTCCAAGGCGTAAGTGGCTAGCTCCGGCCATTTATCCAGATTGGAAGCCCAAAAAGAGCAAGGGTCCAGTGACACAGTCGTGGCTTCAATGTTTACTTAGAGATACTCCTGTACCATCGTCTCTAGGCGTTGACTATGTGTCAGACTTCTTGTCTCCTGTGGCCTTGCAAAGGATGGGCTAAAAAAGTGGTGAAATGATTCCGCAAAATTGATGTTACCAGCAGATACTGTGGTTCTGTTACGGTTTGAGTGCTGAACACTTGACGGTCCCACGGTTGGCAAGTTGGAACTGTGAGATTCACTACGTGCACCACTGGTATTTTGTGGAAAAGCACATGTAAGATTCTGCAACAGTCTCTGCTGATACTCCTGCATGCGTGCATCCCTTTCTATGGCAGGAATAATTTCTGCAAATTTACTTTTGTACCGGGGATCTAACAGTGTGGCAACCCAGTAGTCAGGATTATTTCTAATTCTCACAATTCGAGGGTCATGTTGCAGGTAGTGCAGCAAGAAGGCACTCATGTGTGTTGCGCATCCAGGAGCACCAAGTCCCTGTTGTGTTGGTGGCGAGGTAACAATCATGCTTCCTTCCTCTGTCCTCTCCCCCCAACCTCGCACAACAGAAATGTGATCAAGGTCTCCCTCATCTGATGAGTCTTCAATCAGTTCGTCCTCCACTTCTTCCTGGGCTCCTGCACCTTCCACACTAGTTTGGCTGCTACCATGCGCCCTGGTTAAACCATCTCCCCCACCCTCACATGCCTGCCGCCTTGGTGCTGCCGACCGTCTGGACCTTGCAGATGTTAGCCCTTCCGCATACAACTCCTCCTCCTCTACTTCCTCCACCTCCTCTTGTGCCACCACCTGACTCCGAATTCTGTTTAACATGTGCTCCAGCATGTAAATCACCAGAATAGTCATGCTGATAATGGCATCGTCAGCACTAAACATCTTCGTCGCCATTTCAAAACTGTGCAGAAGGGTGCATAGGTCCCTGATCTGAGACCACTCCTCCAGCGTGATTTGCCCCACCTCTGAATCTCGTTGGCCCAGGCTATACGTCAGAACGTATTGCACCAGGGCTTGTCGGTGCTGCCACAGTCGCTGCAACATGTGCAGAGTTGAATTCCACCGGGTAGGCACATCGCATTTTAGCCGGTGAAGTGGCAGGCCCAACGACTTCTGTAGAGATGTAAGTCGCTAAGCTGCGGGATGCGAACGGCGGAAGTGAGCACACAGCGACCGTGCCCTCTGCAGAAGGCCATCTAGTCTGGGATAGTGGGCTAAAAATTGCTGGACAACCAGGTTCAACACGTGAGCCATACAAGGCACGTGTGTGACATTGCCCCGGCGAAGGGCCGCACCCAGGTTTGCAGCATTGTCGCACACGGCCTTCCCTGGTTTCAGGTCCAGTGGAGACAACCATTCATGAAATTGGTTCTCCAGAGCTGACCACAACTCCTCAGCTGTGTGACTCACATTTCCCAGACATTTCAATGTAAAAACCGCCTGATGACGTTGAGCCCTACTGCCAGCATAGTAAGGAGGTGTGCAGGATCCCTTCTGCGCAGTTAGAAAGCTTGTGGCATGACCAGACAGGCTTTGGGTGCAGGTGGAAGACCGAGAGGAGGTTGAGGAGGCAGAAGCAGTGGAGGAAAAATGACATAAAGAGGATTGACGCACAACTCGTGGGGACGGCAAGACTTGGACAGCAGCCCCTTGTCCTGCTGTCACCATAGTTACCCAGTGCCCAGTCAGCGACATGTAACGCCCCTGTCCATGCCTACTCGTCCAAGTGTCTGTGGTGAAATGCACCCTGTCACACACAGAGTTTCTCAAAGAAGCGGTGATGTTGTGTGCGACATGCTGGTGGAGCGCAGGCACACCTTTCTTTGAGAAGTAGTGCCGACTGGGCATCTGGTACTGGGGCACTGCGACGGACATAAGGTCTCGAAAATCCTCTGTGTCCACCAGGCGGAAAGGCAGCATTTCTGTAGCCAAGAGCTTGCAGATGGTGAAATTCAACCTCTTAGCTTTCTCATGGCTAGGAGGAAATGGTCTTTTACTTGTCCACATCTGAGGGACCGAGGGCTGGCTATTGTGCTTAGACGGGGTTGATAAGGGTGTCCCCGGCAAACTGCCGGTCTGTGAGGAAGATGCAGGCGGACATGTTAGGTTGCCTTGATCCAAAGGTGGTGCTATCGATGTCGGACAGCGCTCAAGACCAGCTGGTGTTACCACCTCCAAAGAAAATGATGACCTGCCAATCACGCTGGCTGTTGCGGGTAAAGAGGTGGCAGGTCTGCGCCCCAAAACAGGTGTGACTGCTGTCCCCCCAGTCACAGAGGATGAAGAGGCCGCGGATGCACAAGATATGGCAGACGGTGGTTGGCCCGGCCGGCTAGACCGCATTGTAGCACACTGAGCTTCCCACTGCAACTTATGCTTCATGTCCATGTGCCGGTTCATGCATGAAGTACTCAAACTATGTATTTTTTGGCCTCTACTTAGCTTTTGCTGACAAATGTTACAGATAACACGAGTTGGGTCATCTTTATCGATCTGAAAAAATGCCCAGGCTATGCAAGGCTTAGCACCCATGCGACCTGAAGAGCCACCACGACTTGTGGTGAGAGGCAGAGTTGTGTTTGAGGATGCAGTTGTTGACGTGCTTCCAGTACTACGTCTCTGTCCAGGAAGGCGCAACCTGACCTCGTCGTCACTAGCATCTTCCTCCACCTCCTCTGCTGACCTCATCTCTTGGCTGACTGTGGGTTGACAGTAAGTGGGATCTCCGACCTCATCATCATCACCCTGTGCGTTATCACACCCGTCGTCCTCAGAGCCAACCTGTTCCTGCCCTGACAAAAAACTAAAGTTGTCGCTCCAATCAGGTATTTGAGTCTTATCATCGTCTTCCTCATTGTCTCCACCAACAGGAGTTACAGTTTGGGAATGAGGGTCTACATTATGGTCAGAACCTTCTGCGTCTGGTCCTGGATCCGACTCATAAAGATTCTGGGCATCAGTGCAGATCATTTCCTCGTCTGGATTCACAGAAGCGCTGGAGTCGACCTCTGATTCCCAGGCTATAGTATGAGTAAACAGCTCTGCAGACTCAACCATCTGTTCTACCTCATACTCAGACGGGCAGCTGGAGATTTGGGAGCTGTGAGGAAGCAAGTGCGATTTGGGTGACACCTTTGAGGACTGGAGTATTTGTGATGTTGAAGTTGATGTGGAGGAGAGCCCACTTAAAGGAGCACTTGATATCCGTTGAAGCACCTGCTGTTTTTGTGCCTCATCTGGAATTTGTAGCGATTGGCGTGGCCGTAAGAAAGGGATCTTATCACATTGTCCGCTAAAAGAAGTAGACATTTTAGTTTGGCTGGAAGATGGTCTTTCTTCTGCACCTACCCCACGGACACAACCTTTTTTCCCCTTCCCAACACGCCTATTCCCCTTTCCACCAGCAGCAGGCCTTTTTCCACTCATTTTGGTGGTTAACTAATTCACAACTCTGGAGTTGTTTGCACAAAAAAACAATGGATGGTAACCGAGCAGAGCTGAGTGGCCAAACTGTGGTATTAGGCCAAAACTATTGGCTGGGTTAGATGCAGAAAAAAATTATTTTTAATTTGCAACCTGATGGAGGTCAGTATAGATGGACTAATAGACCAAGTCCCACACATCGCTAGAAGCCCAAATATTTTTTCAGAGCTAGATGCAGAAATTTTTTTTATTCAATTTGCAACCTGATGGAGGTCAGTATAGATGGACTAATAGACCAAGTCCCACACACTGCTAGAAGCCCAAATATTTTTTCAGAGCTAGATGCAGAAAAAAATTATTTTTAATTTGCAACCTGATGGAGGTCAGTATAGATGGACTAATAGACCAAGTCCCACACACCGCTAGAAGCCCAAATATTTTTTCAGAGCTAGATGCAGAAAATTTTTTTATTCAATTTGCAACCTGATGGAGGTCAGTATAGATGGACTAATAGACCAAGTCCCACACACTGCTAGAAGCCCAAATATTTTTTCAGAGCTAGATGCAGAAAAAAATTATTTTTAATTTGCAACCTGATGGAGGTCAGTATAGATGGACTAATAGACCAAGTCCCACACACTGCTAGAAGCCCAAATATTTTTTCAGAGCTAGATGCAGAAAAAAATTATTTTTAATTTGCAACCTGATGGAGGTCAGTATAGATGGACTAATAGACCAAGTCCCACACACTGCTAGAAGCCCAAATATTTTTTCAGAGCTAGATGCAGAAAAAAATTATTTTTAATTTGCAACCTGATGGAGGTCAGTATAGATGGACTAATAGACCAAGTCCCACACACTGCTAGTAGCCCAAATATTTTTTCAGAGCTAGATGCAGAAAAAAATTATTTTTAATTTGCAACCTGATGGAGGTCAGTATAGATGGACTAATAGACCAAGTGCCACACACCGCTAGAAGCCCAAATATTTTTTCAGAGCTAGATGCAGAAAAAAATTATATTCAATTTGCAACCTGCTGGACGTCAGTATAGAAGGACTAATAGAACAAGACCCACACACTGCTAGAAGCCCAAATATTTTTTCAGAGCTAAATGAAGAAAAAAATTATTTTTAATTTGCAACCTGATGGAGGTCAGTATAGATGGACTAATAGACCAAGTCCCACACACTGCTAGAAGCCCAAATATTTTTTCAGAGCTAGATGCAGAAAAAAATTATTTTTAATTTGCAACCTGATGGAGGTCAGTATAGATGGACTAATAGACCAAGTCCCACACACCGCTAGAAGCCCAAATATTTTTTCAGAGCTAGATGCAGAAAATTTTTTTATTCAATTTGCAACCTGATGGAGGTCAGTATAGATGGACTAATAGACCAAGTCCCACACACTGCTAGAAGCCCAAATATTTTTTCAGAGCTAGATGCAGAAAAAAATTATTTTTAATTTGCAACCTGATGGAGGTCAGTATAGATGGACTAATAGACCAAGTCCCACACACCGCTAGAAGCCCAAATATTTTTTCAGAGCTAGATGCAGAAAATTTTTTTCTTCAATTTGCAACCTGATGGAGGTCAGTATAGATGGACTAATAGACCAAGTCCCACACACTGCTAGAAGCCCAAATATTTTTTCAGAGCTAGATGCAGAAAAAAATTATTTTTAATTTGCAACCTGATGGAGGTCAGTATAGATGGACTAATAGACCAAGTCCCACACACCGCTAGAAGCCCAAATATTTTTTCAGAGCTAGATGCAGAAAAAAATTATATTCAATTTGCAACCTGCTGGACGTCAGTATAGAAGGACTAATAGAACAAGTCCCACACACTGCTAGAAGCCCAAATATTTTTTCAGAGCTAAATGAAGAAAAAAATTATTTTTAATTTGCAACCTGATGGAGGTCAGTATAGATGGACTAATAGACCAAGTCCCACACACTGCTAGAAGCCCAAATATTTTTTCAGAGCTAGATGCAGAAAAAAATTATTTTTAATTTGCAACCTGATGGAGGTCAGTATAGATGGACTAATAGAACAAGTCCCACACGCTGCTAGAAGCCCAAATATTTTTTCAGAGATAAATGAAGAAAAAAATTATTTTTAATTTGCAACCTGATGGAGGTCAGTATAGATGGACTAATAGACCAAGTCCCACACACTGCTAGAAGCCCAAATATTTTTTCAGAGCTAGATGCAGAAAAAAATTATTTTTAATTTGCAACCTGATGGAGGTCAGTATAGATGAACTAATAGACCAAGTCCCACACACTGCTAGAAGCCCAAATATTTTTTCAGAGCTAGATGCAGAAAAAAATTATTTTTAATTTGCAACCTGATGGAGGTCAGTATAGATGGACTAATAGACCAAGTCCCACACACCGCTAGAAGCCCAAATATTTTTTCAGAGCTAGATGCAGAAAAAAATTATATTCAGTTTGCAACCTGATGGAGGTCAGTATAGATGGACTAATAGAATGATGCTATGCCCAAAAGATTTTACTTCACTAGGTGCAGTAAAAAAATTGGTATTCTATACACAGGTGGTATATCTTGCAACACAGATAGGCTACTCCACTGACTAACACACTCTGCAATAGGCCAAAAAGGATTAGCTTTGCTAGATTCAGCCAAATGCTGTGAAAAAAACTTGCACAGCACTGGCACAGACCTGCCTGGCAAAAACTGATAGGAACTGATGTAACCTAGTCCTGAAAAGGACTCCAATTACAATTAGTCTTTACTCCCACAATCTATCTATTTAAGAGCACAGACCTGCCTGATAAAAGTCGTAGGAAATGCTGTAACCTAGTCCTTAAAAGGACTGCAATCACAACTATTCCCTACTCCCAAGCTATCTGTATATTTGTGGAAAATTGGCTTGAAATTAACAAGGTATAGCGCACACAGCAACAGCGGTGCGGTCTAACACGCAGCTGCAGCAGTGAGAAAATGGTGGCGACGGGGAAAATGGCTTGGTCTTATAGGGCAAGGACATGTGACATACACTGCCAATCACACATGCCCTTGCTTGTGTGAAAAAAAGCACTTCGCTCCGTGTGTGCGCTGCTGATAGGCTGACAGATTGCACCTCCCCACTGCAAATGCGTCAAAGAGAAAAAAAAATGGAGATCTTCATTGTTCCTGCAGAGATCCATCCCCTGCCCCTCCCCCCGCCCCGCTGTACACTCAAACTGCGTATTAACATTAATTTTCATCATTACTGAGAAAAAATCCAGTTATGATTTTGGTGCACGAACAGTTATCGAACATGACCTTGAACAGCCGAATTTTTCTCAAATTGTTCGTGTTCGCCGACCGGCTCGAACACCGCCCAAAACAGCTCGAATTTGAGATTGGCGAACAGTTCGAGTAGAACAACGCTCATCTCTATACAACTGTCACTGAGAAGCAGTGTCAGACTGAAAAACATTGGGCCCACCAGAGGATTTGATTCTGAGGGCCCACCTTTCTCCCCCCTCAAGAGCCCCATAGCAGCTGCAAAGTTTGCGCCTATCATGAACTCTCCTGATTGAAAAGCCAGGGCACACCCGAGGATTCTCTTGTGGGCCCGTCCAACCCTGCCGAGAAACAGCCCTTGCTAAGAAAAGTGTGTGGAAAGGTTCCCGGATACTCTATGGCAGCAGTTTTAATGTAGACTGGCTCCATACCATCCTTGGCCACATTCACCTGTCCATGTGTTTGTGGTTAGGCGGTCCTTCCCAGTAAGTGCACTGGGGAGGGCACGGGTAATGTTCTGGGACCCATGCTTGTGGAAGGTGGAGACGACACTTTGAGAAATAGTGGCGGCTGGGGACCGAGTATGGACACCCGGCCGCCACCACCATGAGGTTGTGGCACGAGGCATGAGGCATGAGGTTGTGAAAAGCTTCCGCCTCCACGAGCCTAAAAGGCCACATTTCAAGTGCAAGCAGCTGCCCAGAAATCTGACAGTTTACTATTGCGGCCTGTTTCTGGCTGTATATTTACGCTTGCATTGCAAGGAATGGGGTAGGGTCAACTGAACGCTGTACTGGGACAAGGACATGGACGGTGATTGTTGCAAGTCTGCAATGACAGGTGTATGGCGGGAGGCATCTTCGCATGCGCCAAGGATCACTTATGATGGGCACACTTTTAGGCAGTGACCTGGGAGCCAGAAATGCTTCCAGGGGTCTTGCCCATGCTGTTCCCATGTCTTTTCAGCACTGTATGCATGTGTCTGATGATGAGTCACACACCACATGACCAGATAAGGTTGTAAAATGTTAAAATTACATTTCCCAGTGAATGCATTTGTCTTGGTTGAAAGCAATGCAAAAGTGCAAAAACGCATCAAAAACACTACATGTGAACATAGCCCAAGGTGTGGAGTATTATTTTTGTTTTTGTTTATTTATTTTACCTTATATACAAGTCATTACCCTGGAAAGGATGTTCCTGAGCATATTTCCCAGGAAAATCCATTTTAGTTTCGTTTTTGCATGTTTTATTGTGAGTCTGTAAAAGTGGTGTAATACCTCTGACAACATTGTTGACAGCAGTGACCTGGGCATCAGAAATGCTTCCAGGTGTCTTCCACATGTGATCCCATGTCATTTGAGCACTGTTCCCATCGATTTTGGCAATTTTTAGGCCCTCTGTAGACCTCCGGGGGGAGCCGCCGGAAAAATGCTTGAGTTTCCCATAGACTTACATTGGGCTCATTTTTCGGTCCGAGCACCCGAGTATTCCAATTTGCTTGACACGAACAACGAGTACCCCAGCATTTTAGTGCTCGTTCATCACTAATAATGAGATATGGAGCTTGAAAATCAAAAATTCAAAACGTTGTTACCATTTTGATCATCAGTGTATATCGAAGACCCAGGGTCCCTCTGTAAGTTAAAATTCCTATACAGGGATTTAAAGCTGAAGGCTAGGGAGCACCTTGGGACCTGATAGCTGGAGTAGCACCCCTCATCCCAAATCCGGGGATGCATGGCTCCCTCATCCCCAATCCTGATATGCTTGGCGGCCCTCATCCCCAATTCTGGTATGCATGGCACCCCTCATCCCTATGCTGGTATGCATGGCACCCCTCATCCCCAATCCCGGTATGTATGGCACCCCTCATCCCCAATCAATTGATTGACAGCTCTGGGTTGATAGAGCCAGAAAAGGGCAGAGATAGATGGAAAAGAAATCGGTGAGAAAGGGCACTTAAATATTTTACCAATGTTTGATTTGAACAGTTATTCTGTGTGACAAATTCTCTTTAATTATGAATACACAAGACCGGAATTTCACACCACAAAAAATTTTTATTTGACTCCAAAACTGACATTTGTTGATGAGTCGTATTAAATGGTCTTCTGGTGAAAACAAGTTAACACCTATCTACAGAATAGGTGATAACTTATTGATCAATGGGAATCCAAATGCTAAGGGTCGCACCGATTGGCAGTATAGGGACTTTTTGTCCTCATTAAAAATGAATCTGTCAGCGGGTCTTTTCTATGTAACTTGAAGGCAGCAGATAGATAGAGGCTGAGACAGAGTTGCACCATCATTTATACTTTGTAATTTGACTACATTTGTAGTCACTGTTATAGAGAAAGTATGAAATCAAGATTATCCAGCTCACTGTTGTGAAATCCAGGTGAAGCTCTAAGAACATGACAAAGTGAGTTTCATAACCTGACCCAATATGACCTAATGGTCATAGACCAAAGAAATACAAGATGTGCAATGCATTGTAACATTTTGTGTCTAATGTATTGTTGATATGGTGACAACCTTTAAGTTGATGCAAACTTGATGCATGTCTAATTGAAATACATTAGACCAGACCTCAGGTCAAAACCAAAATCACCTGTCAAAAAAAAATCTAATGTGTATTGTAGCTTACCATGCAATTTTTAGTTTATTAGTTATTTATAACTGCCTATTATACCCATCATAAAGTTTCTGTTGTCTCAATCTAGCTGCCACTGAAATACAGCTATGACTTCTAGAGCATTTCTATTCTGTCATTTTTTATTTTTTTACAATCTTTGACACTTCAATTAAATACTTATTAATGTAAATACAAAACAGCCATGTAACATATTTTAATAGGACTTGTTTTGTACCATGAAATGGAGGGAAAGGTACAAAGTACACTGTACATAGATATAAAGGTATGTGCAGACCATCCGGAGCCGACAGCAGCCCCAAGGCTGCACAAAAGCCGCCTCCAGCTTCCGCTCATTATGCAAATGAGCAGCTGCCATTTTTTTTTTCTCACTGGCGGGTTTTCCCCATGGAAGTTAGGTCTATGGGGAAAGCCCGCATGCGGACCCGCAGGAGAAATAGACATGCTGCGGTCTGGAAAGACGCGCCGCAAGTCAGTTTCCGCGGGTGTGCCGCAGACGCATAGTGGGCATGAGATTTGTATAAATCCCATCCACTATGCTGTAACATCAGGACACTGCAGATTGCACGCAGCGCACTTGCGCTGCGTCCAATCTGCAGTGAACACTGATTGTGTGCACATACCCTAAAGGTATTTGCAGAATTTTGAATTATTTAATAATTAACAAAGTTAATATTTTTCATAATTTATCTTTTTATGATCAATGTTTTATAGCAATAATCTTTGGAGAATTACATTAAATTTGGTCTTTTAGTTTTCTTGTGTCCCATTAAGCTATTGTTTTAGGAAAATGTCTTTACTAAGGAATCAGTTTGACTAATCTTCTTTGAATATATTTAAGGTCTAGAGCTTTAGAGAATACCAATCATATTAACTGTTACTTAGAAAAGATGTTGAGGTCGGGTGGACATACCATTGGTGAAACCTGTGCAGCCGCACGGGGTCCCAAGAGGTAAGAGGCCACTCCACCTCCAAAGCAGGCGGAATTGTACATTATAATGAGCTATCGGACCACAAAGGACCCATATACTGTTCTTGCACAAAGGCAATTTATGCCTGTGTCTGCCAGTTGTAGTGGACAGAGGGAAGATTATTGAATGGTCAGCTTGTAGAACTTATTGTAAAAGTAGAGTTCACGAGCATACATTTTGATTATGAACTAGAAAATTATGTTGTGAACTCTAGCCACAACATTTTTTCATAGTATAAAATATGTAATTCTACTATAATTAATGTAAAAAACATAGAAATAAAGCATTTTTGTCACAAGCACTCTTAACGAAAGGCTTAAACCAAAGGCATAAAGTCGGACACATTCCTTTATCCCATAACTTTAGACAGAAAAGCTGTACATTGCACACAATGAGGAGAAGATGTGCATTAGTACTTGTCTCATGTGCTCAAATGGTATTTATCTAGGATTTATAGCACCTTGCAGTCCTCCATTTGTACGGAAATGTGCACACTATTCATGTCAGTTTTAATGTACAGTTTGTAAAAATCTGATCTATATTTTAAATGAGTCAATTTAAAAATGAATATAACAGTTGTTTTCAAAGAACAGTGAGGTTAGCAAAGTCAGGGAATGCAATTCTGGCTTCTATCACATTACAGTATCTCATTATTCTTCATTACCGCTGCTGAACACTTTGAATGGGAGATAAATAGCAGATTCTATGGTCTGCATATTTGAGTAACTCAAATCATGAACTCCACAAGAACACTACACTGAAATAAATATGACAATCTGTTCCCTTTCTCTCTTGTTGTTTTGACCATTTATGCAATACTAACATCTTGTTTTTACATAGAGAATGAATGTATGCACACAAAGCACAAGGTTAAGAGAGCTGCAATTTGTAAATTATTCTGTGTAAATTAGTGCACCACAAGGGGCAAACTATGTTTTCTCTTACATAGCACTTGCATATTGCAACCAGAAACACCTACTGTATAAATATATCTATTATTGCCTCAATGTTATGGCAGTTCTACTATAAACTAAATATTTATGTAAGGTATAATTTTAGAGTCAGTAATAAAAATGTAATGTATAATATAATTTTCCTAAAATATTTTCTCTTGAGTTGAATTGTCAGCCAAAAATATTTACCTTAAGTGTATTCTGCATTTTTTTGGATTCAAATATGTCCACGCTTATTTTACCTTTTTAAGAGGGGTTCTGTGGCCCAAACATATTGATGACCTACCAGTAGGATGGTAGATAGCCTAGAGTTCTCAGCAGCAATCACTAGACAAAATAAAAATAATGCTGTAATGTTCTACTTCATACATTGCCTACACTTAGCCACTAACAGAGCAGATATCAGCTGCTTGGTTGGGTTACCAGATGTTGGACCTCCATCCCACCAATCTTGTATTCAGCATCAGGCCAAAGCACCAAAACTGCAACACTACTGGTGCATATTCTAAAGAGGGCAAGCGAGGATACCACCTGGGATCTGGGGCTCTGGGGCATCCATGACCAAATTTCCCTCATTATAGTCTTTTCATTTACCATTGGTGGCATGCATTGCCTGTCAGGGTGCATCCTTGCATCTCCACAACACAGTTGCAGGAAGCCATTCTTGCCTTTCTGCCCATCTATTTTTTTAAGACTAAGAAAGAGTGATGAGTCATTTAACAGGTACCCGATCAGAAGAAGATAGAAGCTTTGCAGCGGGGGTTTGTTTTGAGAGGAAAGTGATTTCTTTCTTTTTTTTTTAACACAGTGGGGGAGAGCACATTGCTGATGGGGTTAGGGTGTAGAGACAACACAAAATTGCAATGAATTGGAGGAAGAGGACATGTATTTCCATTAAATTTGGGGGGAGTCATGAGAGAGAAAACATGGAAATTTAATGGATTGGTGAATGAGTTTGGTGGAGAAATAACATGTAATTGTAATAAATTGTAGGAGAGATGGTAGGTAATTGTAATGAATTGGGGACAAAACATGGAATCGTAATGAATTTGGGGTGGCAGAGAGGATATGAGTTTGTAGCAAATTAGGGGAAAGAGAAGACATGAAATTTTAATGCATTGGGTTGGGGGTGAGAGAGATAGGACATTTAATTTTAATGAATTAGGGGAATGGAAGTAAAGACATGTAATTGTAATGAATTGGGAGTATGAAAGAGTGGACAATTATAATTAGTATACTCACAGTGCTGGATTAAAAATCTATATTTTTAATGATGGGTTGCACAGTGGCTAACTATAAATTAATGATATGGTGCATATTTGTGTTCATGGGCCCAGGGTGGGGATTTTTTTTATTTAGGATGTAAATGTGTTTTTGGGAGTAATACTCTTTTTTAAACAGCCTCTTTTATAATGCATAGTGCAGTCCTGTAGCATATTGTGTATTCTCTTGTTATGTATGGTCCTGTCCTATAGCGTATAGTGTACTTTCTTATTATGCATAACACCATCCCTTATTATATAGCGTCCTCTGTTGTTATGTTTAACACTGTACCTTATTATATATTGTCCTTGCTTGTTATGTATAGCTCTGTCCCTTATTACATAATAATCTCTTAAGAGGCATAGTGGTATCTCTTAATACATATCCTCTCAGTATATATAGACCCATCCCATATTACATAGTATCCTCTCTTGTTATGTATAGCACTGCATACAAAAGCAGACATTGGCTGCCGCAGCAGGGACTCTACACTGGACCCGGGGAGGCTAAGTAATGCTCAATTTCTTTCTCTCAAAACAAATCATTCCCGGGGATAAAGGTTTTCTGAAATTTCAAACCATTTTAATATATGTAATATATATATACATCAATAGAATCTGTATGTAGCATGTGTCTAGTGTGAAAGTGTGTATGAATAAGGTGTTATTTGCCTGTATGTAAAGTGTATGATGTGCATGAAGCATAAACCTACTCTATTCAGTTTATTTTAATGAATTTATGTATTAGGCCTTATGGGTAAAGCTGAAAGAGAACTTTACATAAAGTGTGTTTCAGGTGGCATGATTATATTTCTATTTCAATATAGCCATAACAGATTGAATAATACCACTTTCAAAGACAGTTTTACACACCCAGGTTTCATGGTCTGAATCTGGACTGTGATGATCATATGTACTGTGGTCTCATAGGCATATAAGAAGCTGTCAAGTTCGGTTTAGTAGACCTGCAGCCAGTGCATCACAGTCCGGACTTGGACAACAAAACTTGGATGTGTGTAATGGGTCGAACCTCAATGACTGGTTATTTGCTTATAATTTTTTTACAGCATGTCGGCAGTTTATTAGCAGATGCATATGTTGCATGCTGATTTTTCTATTACTTTAGGGTATGTTTAAATGGATTTTTAAGGCTGAAAATCCATATTAAAAATGTTTAAAAATGTTTTAGACACTTTTGGAGTCTTTTTTGACTCATCTTTTGTATATGCCTCATTTTTACCCAGTAGTTAAATTTATAATGCTTTTCAAGCAAAAATACCTCAAAAATTTACATATTGCTTGAATTCCCAAGACGTAAAAACATGTGGAAAAAATGGTACAATGTCCATTATACGTGTGTTTTCAATTGAAGTTAATAGAAAGATTATTCAAAGAGTATTTGAAGCTGTTTTTATGTAGATCTTGAAGCAGAAAGCACTTCATAAAGTGTATTCAAACAGAATTTTTCGCTGTGGATTTCTGCTCCAAAATACACATAAAAATGCTTCAAATACTCTTAAAAAAAGTTTTGTGCTCAATCGAAAGGAAAAATATGTCTATCCCTCGAAGAGTTCATTAATATGCAATTCCTGGACATCCCCATTAAAGACTTCAGTTTCTAATAATAAATTATACATTTTATACACTATGCTAATATAACCCTCAACAAGCTGTACATTTCATGACAGCTACTACTTGGCTACACATAGATATATATACTCCAGTATATTTAACTCCCAAATTATTAGAGCATTTGCAACTCATTTGTACAGAAATTCTCTCTACAATTCTAAATTGATTCATGGCCACACAGATATACTTGAAAATGTCTGATAGTCCTCTGCCTGGTGCTGATACTGAATCATACTTATGTACAAGCACAAACTTACAGACTCCATTTAAGTTCTCCAAATATACTTTCTTTATTAATTTTCTAGTGTGACCTATTAAAAGTTTTAATACAGGCAAAGCTCAAATTTCCAAACATAATGTTGAATGTAAAGATCAAAGGTCAAAAGTGGACATTTTTTGTTCCTCGTTTATTCCTACTACTCTGCTGAGTAAAGTGAGATTTGATTTTTTTTTAAATTAAAATCCACCTTACAGTTCCAGAGATATGTGACTTTTTATTTTATTACACATTTTTATGTTTTTTTACTAGAGATGGAAGAATAAATCTCTGGAGCAGCGAGCTTAAAATAAAAGCAAAAACTGGCCTCTTTTGTCCTGCTGATAGATCCCCTTTAAAATAGGCATTACTAAATCAATAAATATTAGAACGGATGTAACTAGCTGGTGCAGAGGATGTGATTCCCCCCCCTTACCTTGAAGACTTAAATATATTGCATTTGTGTCAAGTAGCTTCATGTTACAACACAAGGTATATATGTAGAACACACAACTAGTGTTGAGCCACCCCCGTAGTGTTCGAGTTCGGTTCGGTTCGTCGAACACCCATGTGTTCGTCGAACTGTTCGTCGAACACCTTCGAACACCGTTAAAACCAATGGCAGGCAAACAAAAACACATAGAAACACATAGAAAACACCTTCAAAGGTGTCCAAAAGCTGACAAACTGCTCAGAAGACATAACTAACACATGGAAAAGTGACAAGTACATATAGTCATGCGAAAATAAAAGAGGTGGAGGAGTAAAAGGAGGGGGAGACACAGATATAGGCATGTCATGCTGTTCTAAAATCCAAAAAGTGAGAAGCCGACACGGCCAGTCCGCTCCTGCCCGTGCCACCTCCGTGTCGCCGGGTTTGTGCCAGAGCCGCGGTGAACCCTGATGGCCAGCCCCCCTCTCCCAATACTGGTGCCTGTCCGCTGGTGGGTCGAGCGAGCCCCCCTGTGGTGGAGGCAGCTCTAAGCTTTTTAATTTAAATTGTCTCTCTAATTTGAATGAATACACTTTAAATCCATTTACAAGGATCTATTGGAGGGCAAGTCTCATGCCAGCAGCCGCGTAATTCCAGCTCCAGTAGCGTCCACTAAAGCTGCTGCAGTTAAAAAGCTTTAATAAGGATCGAGCTCGGCTGTCCACCGCAAGGCATCCTACTGCCAGTCCCAGCCCCTATGCCTTGGGGTGCCTCCTGATGCTCTTCACTGAGTATCCCATGGTCCCAAAGCATTTCCTTTGAAAAAATTAAGTGTCTAAACTACAGGTGGTGTAGCTTGCTTAACAGCCGGGATAATCCGCTGACTAGCAGACACTGCTACTAGGCACAAAGTATTTCCTGGGCTAGATGCAGTTAAAAATTTGTAATTAGATACTCTCGTTGGATGCTGAGAAAGCATTCCATAGAGTCTCCTGGCACGCCATATATGATTCTCTTAAAAAGCTTGGGGTAGGGGTCTAGGGGACCCTTTTATAGCCAAAATCACGGCCCTGTATCACAATACGTCACCTAGGCTGAAGATAAATGGAACTGTAGCACCCTGAGGGCTCGGTTGCTACAAAGGTATTGCACCTCACCCAGAGGTGTGATATCTCACTCTCAGGTAAGGATGGAGTGTGGATCGGGACCCGACACCTGCATGCATTACACCACATTGCCGTGGGGCAGGGCGACCAATATGCCTCTGAGATGGGCACGACAGTCCCTGTCCCTGGCTGGAGTGGGGGGAGGGAACACTGAGGAAGGGGAACCCTGTAGTGCAGGAGCAGGGAGGAAGCAGTTCCTGGGTGCATTGAGAAGGGAGTATAAAAGGTGGGCACCATCTTAGTTCAGTGCAGAGAAGTCTGAGCAGAAGTGGCAGGGAGCAGGGGCTCTGCATGAGCTCTGGTCCGGAGGCGGGCCTAGTAACAGAGGCCCAGGCCTGGAAGAGGGAGAAGGAAGGAAGAGGAGTGGAGAAGGCTCCAGGAACGAGGAATGAAGGGATCCCAGGGGTGCGGACGGGCGAGTCGCCACCGCACGCCTGAATCCACCTGCGTGGAGGGGTCAGGCCAAAGGGGGAGACCGGTCCCCGAAACTAGTGGAGGCAGGAAACGACCCTCAGCTAGAAACCGGAGGCTGTGACATTTTATGTGGCGCAGCCCCTCGCTACACCCGCTAGGAAGGCACCACATAGGGTCAGGGAAACTGGCGCCAAATTTACCAAGAGGAGGCCCGAGGCAGCCGGACAGAAGGGATGGTAAGAAAGGCCAGACAAAGGACACACAAAGGGGGTCCTGTGAAGCGCTCCAAAGTTATCTGGGAGTTGTCTGAGCCCCTCACCTGGTGAGCACAGTACGACGTGGGCAGCCGTTACCTGCAGACGTGGTCTGGATAATAAGAACTGTGAGTAAAGGCCCTGGACTGCATCACTGACTCCGTGTCGTTACTGCTGCTGCCCTGCACCATCACCCCCATCCTCCGCATACACTGCCCTGAGGCTATACTCCTCCCGTGGGGAGTTATGCTACGCTCTGCTGCACCCACAACACCAGCCTCAGCGGTCTGCCCTGCAGCGGCGGTTCACTCTGACCGCAATCCACGGGAGGCGTAGTCGGACATTTAAACATCAAAACCACATAAATAGTTCCGCCACTGGTTTGACCACCCTGAGCCACGGAACCGGGTCGCCGCCACGAAGACTACAACCACCAGCATCCACCAAAAAGGGTCCGGCTCCGGGTGTCCCAAGGCCCAGGGGGTGCATCAGAACATTTTCATCACCTTTCACAATCACCAATGGGACAAGGCAGGGATGTCCTCTGTCCCCTCTCTTATACATCCTAGTGACGGAGCACCTGCTCTCATCAATTCGCCATAACCCCAATATTAGGTGGATTGAGGTGGGAGGCACTGAGTACAAGTGCTCTCTATTTGCTGATGATGTCCTAGTATATATCACTCAATCACATATATCCATCCATGCTGTTATGGCTGAAATAGATCACTTTGTTACTTGGTCAAATTTTGAAATCAATGCAGCGAAGTCTGAGGCCCTCGATGTCTCCCTCCCCAAATCCATATAGGATTCCATCCAGTCAAACTTTCCCTTTGCCTGGCCCTCACAGGGTATCAAATACTTAGGAATTCCTATTCATAGAGACCTCTCACATCTATGTTATCTTAATTTTGGGCCCTTTATTGAACAACTCCATACAGACCACGGTTGGCAAGTTAGAACTGTAAGATTCACTACGTGAACCACTGGTGTTTTGTGGAAAAGCACATGTACACTGCGTTCCAAATTATTATGCAAAAAGTGTTTAGGAGTGATAAGGGAAGAATTGATTTGTTTGTCAGTTAAACTCATTGATGGTGATGTGTGTCAGGGCTCTTTATATCACTGTAAGCAATTGCAGACACCTGTGCTAATTAGTTTGGCAGGTGTGTTCAATGAAAGGCAAGACTACTTAAGAAGGCTGTCTCACATTATTAAGCAGCCTACATTTTCTGCCAAAATGGGAAAGAAAAAGGATGTGTCGGCTGCTGAGAAGCAACAAATTGTGGAGTGTTTAGGTCAAGGCATGACTACAATCAACATTGTGCGATGATCAGGATGAAGTGTCTTGGCAATCAAGAAGTATGTAGCTGATTCACAGTACACACGTGTGCGTGCTGATAAGTGCAAATTGAGGACTCTTTCCTACAGGCAATTACGTCAGGTTGAAAGAGCAGCGGCAAAAAAGCCTTGTCATAGCAGCAGACAAGTTTTTGAAGCTGCTTGTGCCTCCAACGTCCCCCGAACAACAAGATGCAGGGTCCTTCAGAGGTTTGCAGCTGTGCATACGCCATCCTGTCGACCTCCTCTATCCACTTCACACAAGCAGAAACGGCTCCAGTGGGCCAAACATTACATGAAGACTGATTTCAAAACTGTTTTGTTCACGGATGAGTGCCGTGCAGCGCTCGATGGTCCAGATGGATGGAGTGGAGGATGGCTGGTTGATGGACACCCCACGCAAACACGGCTACAGCGCCAACAAGGAGGAGGTGGAGTAATGCTTTGGGCTGGAATCATGGGGAGAGAGATTGTCGGCCCCTTTAGGATCCCTGAAGGCGCTAAAGATGAACTCCATAATGTATGTGGATTTTCTCAAACAGCACTTCCTGCCATGGTTCAAGAAGAAGAACCGTGTATTTCACAGCAAGATCATTTTTCTGCATGATAATGCACCATCTCATGCTGCACATAAAACATCTGCATCTCTGGCTGATATGGGCATAAAAGGGGACAAACTTATGGTATGACCCCCATGCTCCCCTGACCTGTACCCCATTCAGAACCTTTGGAGCATCATTAAAAGTAGTGTCTATGATGGCGGGAGGCAGTTCACATCTAAGCAACAGCTCTGGGAGGGTATTCTGTCCTCATGCAAAACAATTGAAGCAGAAACCATCCAAAACCTGACAAATTCAATGGACGAGAGAGTTCAGAAGCTCCTTTCGAACAAGAGGTCCTATGTGAAAATGTAACATCACCTAGAATAAAGTTTTGAGTTGAAAACTGTTTGATTTTAGTTTCTAACAACCTGCTAATGCTTATAATTTCAAAAATGACCATTTTTTTGGTCTTTATTAAAATGAAAAGGTTGATCGAAAAGTTTGGGGGATCTAAGAGTGTGGCAACCCAGTAGTCATGATTACTTCGAATTCTGACAATATGAGGGTCATGTTGCAGGTAGTGCAGCAAGAAGGCACTTATGTGTCTTGCGCATCTCGGAGCCCCAAAATTATTTTCCGGGCTAGATGCAGCTAAAAATTATTATTAATTTTAAATCTGGTGAAGCTTTAGTATAGATGGCCTAATAGGATCAGTGCTGCACACTGCTACAAAGCCCAAATTATTTTCCAGCCAAGATACAGATAAACATGATTAGTAATTTGAAAGCTTAAAACGGTTGGTAGGGTGATTTTAACCAATCATCAAGCTTTTACTCTCCCCAGGATGACACAGGGGTAGAAAAGTCGTTTCGGATCCATGATTTGTTCATCTTTATGAACGTGAGTCTGTCTACATTATCAGTGGAGAGCCGCGTGCGCTTATCTGTCAGCACACCACCAGCAGCGCTGAACACACGTTCAGACAGAACGCTGGCTGCGGGGCATGACAAGATCTCCAAGGCGTAAGTGGCTAGCTCCGGACATTTATCCAGATTGGAAGCCCAAAAAGCGCAAGGGTCCAGTGACACAGTCGTGGCTTCAATGTTTACTTGGAGATACTCCTGTACCATCGTCTCTAGGCGTTGACTATGTGTCAGACTTCTTGTCTCCTGTGGCCTTGCAAAGGATGGGCTAAAAAAGTGGTGAAATGATTCCGCAAAACTGATGTTACCAGCAGATACTGTGGTTCTGTTACGGTTTGAGTGCTGAACACTTGACGGTCCCACGGTTGGCAAGTTGGAACTGTGAGATTCACTACGTGCACCACTGGTATTTTGTGGAAAAGCACATGTAAGATTCTGCAACAGTCTCTGCTGATACTCCTGCATGCGTGCATCCCTTTCTATGGCAGGAATAATTTCTGCAAATTTACTTTTGTACCGGGGATCTAACAGTGTGGCAACCCAGTAGTCAGGATTATTTCTAATTCTCACAATTCGAGGGTCATGTTGCAGGTAGTGCAGCAAGAAGGCACTCATGTGTGTTGCGCATCCAGGAGCACCAAGTCCCTGTTGTGTTGGTGGCGAGGTAACAATCATGCTTCCTTCCTCTGTCCTCTCCCCCCAACCTCGCACAACAGAAATGTGATCAAGGTCTCCCTCATCTGATGAGTCTTCCATCAGTTCGTCCTCCACTTCTTCCTGGGCTCCTGCACCTTCCTCACTAGTTTGGCTGCTACCATGCGCCCTGGTAAAACCATCTCCCCCACCCTCACATGCCTGCCGCCTTGGTGCTGCCGACCGTCTGGACCTTGCAGATGTTAGCCCTTCCGCATACAACTCCTCCTCCTCTACTTCCTCCACCTCCTCTTGTGCCACCACCTGACTCCGAATTCTGTTTAACATGTGCTCCAGCATGTAAATCACCGGAATAGTCATGCTGATAATGGCATCGTCAGCACTAAACATCTTCGTCGCCATTTCAAAACTGTGCAGAAGGGTGCATAGGTCCCTGATCTGAGACCACTCCTCCAGCGTGATTTGCCCCTCCTCTGAATCTCGTTGGCCCAGGCTATATGTCAGAACGTATTGCACCAGGGCTTGTCGGTGCTGCCACAGTCGCTGCAACATGTGTAGAGTTGAATTCCACCGGGTAGGCACATCGCATTTTAGCCGGTGAAGTGGCAGGCCCAACGACTTCTGTAGAGATGTAAGTCACTGAGCTGCGGGATGCGAACGGCGGAAGTGAGCACACAGCGACCGTGCCCTCTGCAGAAGGCCATCTAGTCTGGGATAGTGGGCTAAAAATTGCTGGACAACCAGGTTCAACACGTGAGCCATACAAGGCACGTGTGTGACATTGCCCCGGCGAAGGGCCGCACCCAGGTTTGCAGCATTGTCGCACACGGCGTTCCCTGGTTTCAGGTCCAGTGGAGACAACCATTCATGAAATTGGTTCTCCAGAGCTGACCACAACTCCTCAGCTGTGTGACTCACATTTCCCAGACATTTCAATGTAAAAACCGCCTGATGACGTTGAGCCCTACTGCCAGCATAGTAAGGAGGTGTGCAGGATCCCTTCTGCGCAGTTAGAAAGCTTGTGGCATGACCAGACAGGCTTTGGGTGCAGGTGGAAGACCGAGAGGAGGTTGAGGAGGCAGAAGCAGTGGAGGAACTTTGACATAAAGAGGATTGACGCTCAACTCGTGGGGACGGCAAGACTTGGACACTAGCCCCTTGTCCTGCTGTCACCATAGTTACCCAGTGCCCAGTCAGCGACATGTAACGCCCCTGTCCATGCCTACTCGTCCAAGTGTCTGTGGTGAAATGCACCCTGTCACACACAGAGTTTCTCAAAGAAGCGGTGATGTTGTGTGCGACATGCTGGTGGAGCGCAGGCACACCTTTCTTTGAGAAGTAGTGCCGACTGGGCATCTGGTACTGGGGCACTGCGACGGACATAAGGTCTCGAAAATCCTCTGTGTCCACCAGGCGAAAAGGCAGCATTTCTGTAGCCAAGAGCTTGCAGATGGTGAAATTCAACCTCTTAGCTTTCTCATGGCTAGGAGGAAATGGTCTTTTACTTGTCCACATCTGAGGGACCGAGGGCTGGCTATTGTACTTAGACGGGGTTGATAAGGGTGTCCCCGGCAAACTGCCGGTCTGTGAGGAAGATGCAGGCGGACATGTTAGGTTGCCTTGATCCAAAGGTGGTGCTATCGATGTCGGACAGCGCTCAACACCAGCTGGTGTTACCACCTCCCAAGAAAATGATGACCTGCCAGTCACGCTGGCTGTTGCGGGTAAAGAGGTGGCAGGTCTGCGCCCCAAAACAGGTGTGACTGCTGTCCCCCCAGTCACAGAGGATGAAGAGGCCTTGGATGCACAAGATATGGCAGACGGTGGTTGGCCCGGCCGGCTAGGCCGCATTGTAGCACACTGAGCTTCCCACTGCAACTTATGCTTCATGTCCATGTGCCGGTTCATGCATGAAGTACTCAAACTATGTATTTTTTGGCCTCTACTTAGCTTTTGCTGACAAATGTTACAGATAACACGAGTTGGGTCATCTTTATCCATCTGAAAAAATGCCCAGGCTATGCAAGGCTTAGCACCCATGCGACCTGAAGAGCCACCACGACTTGTGGTGAGAGGCAGAGTTGTGTTTGAGGATGCAGTTGTTGACGTGCTTCCAGTACTACGTCTCTGTCCAGGAAGGCGCAACCTGACCTCGTCGTCACTAGCATCTTCCTCCACCTCCTCTGCTGACCTCATCTCTTGGCTGACTGTGGGTTGACAGTAAGTGGGATCTCCAACCTCATCATCATCACCCTGTGCGTTATCACACCCGTCGTCCTCAGAGCCAACCTGTTCCTGCCCTGACCAAAAACTAAAGTTGTCGCTCCAATCAGGTATTTGAGTCTTATCATCGTCTTCCTCATTGTCTCCACCAACAGGAGTTACAGTTTGGGAATGAGGGTCTACATTATGGTCAGAACCTTCTGCGTCTGGTCCTGGATCCGACTCATAAAGATTCTGGGCATCAGTGCAGATCATTTCCTCGTCTGGATTCACAGAAGCGCTGGAGTCGACCTCTGATTCCCAGGCTATAGTATGAGTAAACAGCTCTGCAGACTCAACCATCTGTTCTACCTCATACTCAGACGGGCAGCTGGAGATTTGGGAGCTGTGAGGAAGCAAGTGCGATTGGGGTGACACCTTTGAGGACTGGAGTATTTGTGATGTTGAAGTTGATGTGGAGGAGAGCCCACTTAAAGGAGCACTTGATATCCGTTGAAGCACCTGCTGTTTTTGTGCCTCATCTGGAATTTGTAGCGATTGGCGTGGCCGTAAGAAAGGGATCTTATCACATTGTCCGCTAAAAGAAGTAGACATTTTAGTTTGGCTGGAAGATGGTCTTTCTTCTGCAGATGTTACTGTTGCTTTAACACCTACCCCACGGACACAACCTTTTTTCCCCTTCCCAACACGCCTATTCCCCTTTCCATCAGCAGCAGGCCTTTTTCCACTCATTTTGGTGGTTAACTAATTCACAACTCTGGAGTTGTTTGCACAAAAAAACAATGGATGGGAACCGAGCAGAGCTGAGTGGCCAAACTGTGGTATTAGGCCAAAACTATTGGCTGGGTTAGATTCAGAAAAAAATTATATTCAATTTGCAACCTGATGGAGGTCTGTATAGATGGATTAATAGAACAAGTCCCACACACAGCTAGAAGCCCAATATTTTTTCAGAGGTAGATGCAGAAAAAAATATATTCAGTTTGCAACCTGATGGAGGTCTGTATAGATGGATTAATAGAACAAGTCCCACACACAGCTAGAAGCCCAATATTTTTTCAGAGGTAGATGCAGAAAAAAATATATTCAGTTTGCAACCTGATGGAGGTCAGTATAGATGGACTAATACAACAAGTCCCACACACAGCTAGAAGCCCAATATTTTTTCAGAGGTAGATGCAGAAAAAAATATATTCAGTTTGCAACCTGATGGAGGTCTGTATAGATGGATTAATAGAACAAGTCCCACACACAGCTAGAAGCCCAATATTTTTTCAGAGCTAGATGCAGAATAAAATATATTCAGTTTGCAACCTGATGGAGGTCTGTATAGATGGATTAATAGAACAAGTCCCACACACAGCTAGAAGCCCAATATTTTTTCAGAGGTAGATGCAGAAAAAAATATATTCAGTTTGCAACCTGATGGAGGTCAGTATAGATGGACTAATACAACAAGTCCCACACACAGCTAGAAGCCCAATATTTTTTCAGAGGTAGATGCAGAAAAAAATATATTCAGTGTGCAACCTGATGGAGGTCAGTATAGATGGACTAATAGAACAAGTCCCACACACAGCTAGAAGCCCAATATTTTTTCAGAGGTAGATGCAGAAAAAAATATATTCAGTTTGCAACCTGATGGAGGTCTGTATAGATGGATTAATAGAACAAGTCCCACACACAGCTAGAAGCCCAATATTTTTTCAGAGGTAGATGCAGAAAAAAATATACTCAGTTTGCAACCTGATGGAGGTCAGTATAGATGGACTAATACAACAAGTCCCACACACAGCTAGAAGCCCAATATTTTTTCAGAGGTAGATGCAGAAAAAAATATATTCAGTTTGCAACCTGATGGAGGTCTGTATAGATGGATTAATAGAACAAGTCCCACACAGAGCTAGAAGCCCAATATTTTTTTAGAGCTAGATGCAGAAAAAAATATATTCAGTTTGCAATCTGATGGAGGTCTGTATAGATGGATTAATAGAACAAGTCCCACACACAGCTAGAAGCCCAATATTTTTTCAGAGGTAGATGCAGAAAAAAATATATTCAGTTTGCAACCTGATGGAGGTCAGTATAGATGGACTAATACAACAAGTCCCACACACAGCTAGAAGCCCAATATTTTTTCAGAGGTAGATGCAGAAAAAAATATATTCAGTTTGCAACCTGATGGAGGTCAGTATAGATGGACTAATAGAACAAGTCCCACACACAGCTAGAAGCCCAATATTTTTTCAGAGGTAGATGCAGAAAAAAATATATTCAGTTTGCAACCTGATGGAGGTCTGTATAGATGGATTAATAGAACAAGTCCCACACACAGCTAGAAGCCCAATATTTTTTCAGAGGTAGATGCAGAAAAAAATATATTCAGTTTGCAACCTGATGGAGGTCAGTATAGATGGACTAATATAACAAGTCCCACACACAGCTAGAAGCCCAATATTTTTTCAGAGGTAGATGCAGAAAAAAATATATTCAGTTTGCAACCTGATGGAGGTCTGTATAGATGGATTAATAGAACAAGTCCCACACACAGCTAGAAGCCCAATATTTTTTCAGAGGTAGATGCAGAAAAAAATATATTCAGTTTGCAACCTGATGGAGGTCTGTATAGATGGATTAATAGAACAAGTCCCACACACAGCTAGAAGCCCAATATTTTTTCAGAGGTAGATGCAGAAAAAAATATATTCAGTTTGCAACCTGATGGAGGTCTGTATAGATGAATTAATAGAACAAGTCCCACACAAAGCTAGAAGCCCAATATTTTTTCAGAGGTAGATGCAGAAAAAAATATATTCAGTTTGCAACCTGATGGAGGTCTGTATAGATGGATTAATAGAACAAGTCCCACACACAGCTAGAAGCCCAATATTTTTTCAGAGGTAGATGCAGAAAAAAATATATTCAGTTTGCAACCTGATGGAGGTCTGTA
This sequence comes from Phyllobates terribilis, assembly GCF_046119375.1. NCBI lineage: Eukaryota > Metazoa > Chordata > Amphibia > Anura > Dendrobatidae > Phyllobates > Phyllobates terribilis. The sequence continues at coordinate 405,065,663 of NW_027362771.1, forward strand.
TAGATGGATTAATAGAACAAGTCCCACACACAGCTAGAAGCCCAATAATTTTTCAGAGGTAGATGCAGAAAAAAATATATTCAGTTTGCAACCTGATGGAGGTCTGTATAGATGGATTAATAGAACAAGTCCCACACACAGCTAGAAGCCCAATAATTTTTCAGAGGTAGATGCAGAAAAAAATATATTCAGTTTGCAACCTGATGGAGGTCTGTATAGATGGATTAATAGAACAAGTCCCACACACAGCTAGAAGCCCAATATTTTTTCAGAGGTAGATGCAGAAAAAAATATATTCAGTTTGCAACCTGATGGAGGTCTGTATAGATGGATTAATAGAACAAGTCCCACACACAGCTAGAAGCCCAATAATTTTTCAGAGGTAGATGCAGAAAAAAATATATTCAGTTTGCAACCTGATGGAGGTCTGTATAGATGGATTAATAGAACAAGTCCCACACACAGCTAGAAGCCCAATATTTTTTCAGAGGTAGATGCAGAAAAAAATATATTCAGTTTGCAACCTGATGGAGGTCTGTATAGATGGATTAATAGAACAAGTCCCACACACAGCTAGAAGCCCAATATTTTTTCAGAGCTAGATGCAGAAAAAAATTATATTCAATTTGCAACCTGATGGAGGTCAGTATAGATGGACTAATAGAATGATGCTATGCCCAAAAGATTTTACTTCACTAGGTGCAGTAAAATTTGGTATTCTATACACAGGTGGTATATCTTGCAACACAGATAGGCTACTCCACTGACTAACACACTCTGCAATAGGCCAAAAAGGATTAGCTTTGCTAGATTCAGCCAAATGCTGTGTAAAAAACTTGCACAGCACTGGCACAGACCTGCCTGGCAAAAACTGATAGGAACTGATGTAACCTAGTCCTGAAAAGGACTCCAATTACAATTAGTCTTTACTCCCACAATCTATCTATTTAAGAGCACAGACCTGCCTGATAAAAGTCGTAGGAAATTATGTAACCTAGTCCTTAAAAGGACTGCAATCACAACTATTCCCTACTCCCAAGCTATCTGTTGATTTGTGCGAAAATTGGCTTGAAATTAACAAGGTATAGCGCACACAGCAACAGCGGTGCCGTCTAACACGCAGCTGCAGCAGTGAGAAAATGGTGGCGACGGGGAAAATGGCTTGGTCTTATAGGGCAAGGACATGTGACATACACTGCCAATGACACATGCCCTTGCTTGTGTGAAAAAAAGCACTTCGCTCCGTGTGTGCGCTGCTGATAGGCTGACAGATTGCACCTCCCCACTGTAAATGCGGGAAAGAGAAAAAAAAATGGAGATCTTCATTGTTCCTGCAGAGATCCATCCCCTGCCCCTCCCCCCACCCCGCTGTACACTCAAACTGTGTATTAACATTAATTTTCATCATTACTGAGAAAAAATCCAGTTATGATTTTGGTGCACGAACAGTTATCGAACATAACCTCGAACAGCCGAATTTTTCTCAAATTGTTCGTGTTCGCCGAACGGCTCGAACACCGCCCAAAACAGCTCGAATTTGAGATTGGCGAACAGTTCGAGTAGAACAACGCTCATCTCTACACACAACAACGCAATCAGATAAAATCATAAGACGAGGTCTCCTGATGGTCTGTTTATGTACCGTAGAATAGTGGCTTGCTGGTTCAGATCTAAATTTAAATGTATTTGATATTTTTGTCCCTAATTTGAAGAGAAAAACTTGAATGATTCATTAGCGTACTGCTGATAAATTTAATAATGTTTATTTGATCAATCTGTTTCTAATGACAGAGCAGCAGATGAGGCCTCTCTGCAATGACTTAAATTGGCTTAGATGACTTTATAATGTGATATTGGTGAGGCAGATTAGCATGTTGTGCCACAGAGATTTATTTGTTTTTGAAATACGATATATTGTATATCTGGTTGCCATGGAATGAAAATGTCAAGCAGTCAGACATGATAAAGAGTATATGCTTCAAGCATAAAATTATTGCCATGTTATACAGTAGCTGCTATTACAGACACCGCCAATTATAATAGCAGACTATTTTTTAATAGAAACGGAAATTTTGAAATGTTTAGCTTATAACATTACATACCTTATTTCCTTACATGGAAAACTACAAGAAAACTGGTGTATTAAAGGTTCTCATGACTTACAACACACTTGGTAACAAGTCACAGAAGGTTATTTCAGAAATATAGCTTAAAGGGGCTTTCCAACGTGAACAGGTCATCACCTAGCCAGGGGATGGGTGATAATTTATTATTTACCAGGGGTTTGCTGGGATTCACACTGACTGGCCAACTGAGGGAATGTTATCCCCGTTAGAATGGAGCAGCAGTATTCCCCCTAGCACTCCATTATCTATAATTTAACCGGGGATGCGTACCTCTGTCTGAAGCCTCGATAGACTGCGCATGCACGACGCGCAGTCAGGCTTCAGACAGAAGCACGCATGCAGCCGTTACAGGTAAGAGGAGTGTGTATGGCGCCGGAGATCGCGGTATGCATAGACACTGAATCCATACCCTGATCTCCGGCGCCATACTTACATACTTACCTGACCAGGAGGAGCGTTGCCATGGCGCCTCTCTTCTGGCCGGAAGTGGGTGCAAGAGTGAGGCGTCGGATCGGTGCATAGCGTTATCCGGCGCCATTTTACTGAAGACACATTTGCATTGTGTCTTCAGCAAAATGGCTCCAGACAGCGCGGTGCTCTGGCGCCACACTCTTGCCCCAGCCTCTGGCAGAACAGGACACAGCAGAGCTGGAGCACAGGGAAGAAAGGTGAGAATAAGTGTTTATTTTTTTGTATGTGTGTACAGCGTGAAAGGGATGAGGGGGCCATATATACCAGGATTGGGGGTGAGGGGGCCACACATACCAGGATTGTGGGGTGAGGGGACCATACATACCAGGATTGTGAGGTGAGGGGATCATGCATACCAGGATGAGGGGTACCACACATACTAGGATTGGGGGGTGAGGGGACCATGCATACCAGGATTGTGGGGTGAGGGGACCATGCATACCAGGATTTCGAGGTGAGGGGACCATGCATACCAGAATTGGGGAGTGAGGGGACCATGCATACCAGGATGAGGGGTGCCATGAATACCAGAATAGGGATGAGGTGTACCATACATACCAGGATAGGAATGCGGAGTACCATGCATACCAGGATGAGGGATGGGGTGCCATACATACCAGGATGAGGGGTATCATGCATACGAGAATAGAAATGAGGGGTACCATGCATACCAGGATAAGGATGAGGGGTGCCATGCATACTTGGATGAGGGATTGGGTGCCATGCATACCAGGTTTCTGGGATGAGGAGGCCATACATACCAGAATTGGTATGAGGGGTGCCATGCATACAAGGATGAGGGGCACCATACATACCAGGATTGGGGATAAGGGGTACCATGCATACCAGGATTGGGGATGAGGGGTATCATGCATACCAGGATTGGGGATGAGGGAGCCATGCATGCCAGGATTGGGGAAGAGGGAGCCATGCATACCAGGATTGGGGATGAGGAGTGCCATGCATACCAGGATTGGGGATGAGGGGAGCCATGCATACCAGGATTAGGGATGATGGGTGCCAGGCATACCAGGATAGGAATGCGGGGTACCATGCATACCAGGATGAGGGATGGGATGCCATGCATACCAGGATGAGGGGTATTATGCATACCAAAATAGGGATGAGGGGTACAATGTATACCAGGATAAGGATGAGGGGTGCCATGCATATTAGGATGAGGGATTGGGTGCCATACATACCAGGTTTCTGGGATGAGGAGGCCATACATACCAGAATTGGGATGAGGGGTGTCATGCATATCAGGATGAGGGGTACCATACATACCAGGATAGGAATGAGGGGTACCATGTATACCAGGATTGGGGGTGAGGAGCCCATACATACCAGGATAGGGATGAGGAGTGCCATGCATACCAGGATGGGTGTGAGGGAGCCATGCATACCAGGATTGGGGATGACAGAGCCATGCATACCAGGATTGGGGATGAGGGGTGCCATTCATACCAGGATCAGGGATGAGGGGTGCCATGCATATAAGGATTGGGGATGAGGGAGCCATGCATACCGGGATTGGGGATGAGGGGTGCCATGCATGTAAGGATTGGGGATGAGGGAGCCATGCATACCGGGATTGGGGATGAGGGGTGCCATACATACCGGGATTGGGGATGAGCGGTGCCATGCATACCGGGATTGGGGATGAGGGGTGCTATGCATACCAGGATTCGGAAGAGGGGCCATGCATACCAGAATAGGGATAAGGAGTGCCATGCATACCAGGATTCGGATGAGGGGCCATGCATACCAGGATGGGGGTGAGGGGTGCCATGCATACCAGGATGTGGGTGAGGGCCCCATGCATACTAGGATGGGGGATACCATACATACCAGGATAGGGATGAGGGATGGGGTACCATGCATACCAGAATAGGGATAAGGAGTGCCATGCATACCAGGATTCGGATGAGGGGTACCATGCATACCAGGATGGGTGTGAGGGGTGCCATGCATACCAGGATGTGGGTGAGGGGCCCATGCATACTAGGATGAGGGATACCATACATACCAGGATAGGGATGAGGGATGGGGTACCATGCATACCAGGATAGGGATGAGGAAAACCATACATACCAGGATTGGGGATGAGGGGTACCATGCATGACAGGATTGGGGACGAGGGGTGCAATGCCTACCAGGATTGGGGATGAGGGGTGCCATGCATACCAGGATTCAGAACAGGGGCCATGCATACCAAGATAGGGATGAGGAGTGCCATGCATACCAGGATGAGGGGCCATGCATAACAGGATGGGGGTGAGGGGGTGCCATGCATACCAGGATGTGGGTGAGGGGCCCATGCATACCAGGATGAGGGATACCATACATACCAGGATAGGGATGAGGGATGGGGTACCATGCATACCAGGATAGGGATGAGGAGTACCACACATACCAGGATTGGGGATGAGGGGTACCATGCATGCCAGGATTGGGAATGAGGGGTGCCATGTCTACCAGGATTGGGGATGAGGGAGCCATGCATACCAGGATTGGGGATGAGGGAGCCATGCATACCAGGATTGGGGATAAGGAGTGCCATGCATACCAGGGTTGGGGATGAGGGGAGCCATGAATACCAGGATTAGGGATGAGGGGTGCCATGCATATAAGGATTGGGGATGAGGGAGCCATGCATACCGGGATTGGGGGTGAGGGGTGCCATGCTTGTAAGGATTGGGGATGAGAGAGCCATGCATACTGGAATTTGTCACACAGAATAACTGTTCAAATCAAACATTGGCAAAATATTTAAGTGCACCTTCTCACCGACTTGTTTTCCATCTATCTCTGCCCTTTTCCGGCTCTATCAACCCAGAGCTGTCAATCAAAGAAGGGGGGGGACAAGTAGGTGGAAAATGCACTTAAATGTTTGGCCACACCAAGGGCGAACCCAACACCTGTACTTGGGTTGAATATTCATTCTGTGCTGACAGACTCCCTTTAACAAGAATCTGTTAGTAGGTGTCACGGGTGTGTCAGGTGTGACTGACAGTCACTCTGGATCCGGCTGTAGAAGGACACGGTGCTTGGCATTGCTGACGCCTTCTTGATCCTCTCATCTCTGTAGTATAGTGATATCCTTCTCCTTTTAGGACACAGCAGCGACCTCTACCTTCCGCTACCGATTGACACACCCTTGCTTGTTAGTTAAAGACTCTCAATTTCTCCAGAGACTTGCCGGTGATAGTTCTATGTACTTCTGTGCAGGCTTGGAGCACTAGCAGTCAGCTAGTTTCTTCTTTGGTGCCCTTGGAAGACAGTTGGCATTATCTCTCTGGTATTTAGCTTGTAGTGGGGCCTGACTAGTGCTCATCCCGTCCTCTCCCTATCTGGGGCCTAGCTCTAGGGACATTCAGGGATTAGGTTCCTGCTCAGGCGATAGGTGTGGAACCTATATAAGGATGATAGGGTAAGCAGGATGATATTAGATCTGCCTAGGGGTCTCCACTCCCCCTTTCCCTAGTGTTTGGGTTTCCTCTCTCTCTTATCGTCATTGTACTCTTAGTCTTTCCTTCACCTTGCGTGACAGTAGGATCAATCCTTTTAAGCTGTCTGTATGGGCATGCAGGTCCTAGGAATCTGAATAAAATATCTTGATATCTATAATCTGATTTGTAAGTCTTATTACAGAGAAATAGGATTCTATAATCTGTAAGTCTTATTCCAGGTGGCGTGGCCTGGTCGAGCATGTGTGTGGCTGCGTTGTGGCAGAGCTCTGGGGCTGTCCGATTATATATTGCTCCACTGGGTCCCCTGGAATTGGATAAAATCAGTAATACTCACCCAAACGTCTTCTGCATCTAGTGGAGCCAGTGACCGGAGTCATAAAGGCAGGGGGAACAGGATGGGAGATGGCTGGAGATGGCACCGGTGTGTCTTCAGCAACAGGTACCAGTGCGGGAATAGAGTTTGCAGCCAGCGCAGCAGTGAACCTGGTCAACTTTGCCAGAATTGCACCTAGCAGGAAGATTGCCCCTCCATCAGAGTCACCCACAATGCCTAAAGAATATACTGATAACTTTATTGTACCTATGTTGGAGTCTAGACATTAGAGATGAGCGTTGTTCTACTCGAACTGTTCGCCAATCTCAAATTCGAGCTGTTTTGGGTGGTGTTCGAGCCGGTCGGCGAACACGAACAATTTGAGAAAAATTCGGCTGTTCGAGGTTATGTTCGATAACTGTTCGTGCACCAAAATCATAACTGGATTTTTTCTCAGTAATGATGAAAATTAATGTTAATACGCAGTTTGAGTGTACAGCGGGGCGGGGGGAGGGGCAGGGGATGGATCTCTGCAGGAACAATGAAGATCTCCATTTTTTTTTCTCTTTCCCGCATTTGCAGTGGGGAGGTGCAATCTGTCAGCCTATCAGCAGCGCACACACGGAGCGAAGTGCTTTTTTTCACACAAGCAAGGGCATGTGTGATTGGCAGTGTATGTCACATGTCCTTGCCCTATAAGACCAAGCCATTTTCCCCGTCGCCACCATTTTCTCACTGCTGCAGCTGCGTGTTAGACGGCACCGCTGTTGCTGTGTGCGCTATACCTTGTTAATTTCAAGCCAATTTTCGCACAAATATACAGATAGCTTGGGAGTAGGGAATAGTTGTGATTGCAGTCCTTTTAAGGACTAGGTTAAAGCATTTCCTACGACTTTTATCAGGCAGGTCTGTGCTCTTAAATAGATAGATTGTGGGAGTAAAGACTAATTGTAATTGGAGTCCTTTTCAGGACTAGGTTATATCAGTTCCTATCAGTTTTTGCCAGGCAGGTCTGTGCCAGTGCTGTGCAAGTTTTTTTCACAGCATTTGGCTGAATCTAGCAAAGCTAATCCTTTTTGGCCTATTGCAGAGTGTGTTAGTCAGTGGAGTAGCCTATCTGTGTTGCAAGATATACCACCTGTGTATAGAATACCAATTTTTTTACTGCACCTAGTGAAGTAAAATCTTTTGGGCATAGCATCATTCTATTAGTCCATCTATACTGACCTCCATCAGGTTGCAAACTGAATATAATTTTTTTCTGCATCTAGCTCTGAAAAAATATTTGGGCTTCTAGCAGTGTGTGGGACTTGGTCTATTAGTCCATCTATACTGACCTCCATCAGGTTGCAAATTAAAAATAATTTTTTTCTTCATTTAGCTCTGAAAAAATATTTGGGCTTCTAGCAGCGTGTGGGACTTGTTCTATTAGTCCATCTATACTGACCTCCAACAGGTTGCAAATTAAAAATAATTTTTTTCTGCATCTAGCTCTGAAAAAATATTTGGGCTTCTAGCAGTGTGTGGGACTTGGTCTATTAGTCCATCTATACTGACCTCCATCAGGTTGCAAATTAAAAATAATTTTTTTCTGCATCTAGCTCTGAAAAAATATTTGGGCTTCTAGCAGTGTGTGGGACTTGGTCTATTAGTCCATCTATACTGACCTCCATCAGGTTGCAAATTGAATAAAAAAATTTTCTACATCTAGCTCTGAAAAAATATTTGGGCTTCTAGCGGTGTGTGGGACTTGGTCTATTAGTCCATCTATACTGACCTCCATCAGGTTGCAAATTAAAAATAATTTTTTTCTGCATCTAGCTCTGAAAAAATATTTGGGCTTCTAGCAGTGTGTGGGACTTGGTCTATTAGTCCATCTATACTGACCTCCATCAGGTTGCAAATTAAAAATAATTTTTTTCTTCATTTAGCTCTGAAAAAATATTTGGGCTTCTAGCAGTGTGTGGGACTTGTTCTATTAGTCCTTCTATACTGACCTCCAGCAGGGTGCAAATTGAATATAATTTTTTTCTGCATCTAGCTCTGAAAAAATATTTGGGCTTCTAGCGGTGTGTGGGACTTGGTCTATTAGTCCATCTATACTGACCTCCATCAGGTTGCAAATTAAAAATAATTTTTTTCTGCATCTAGCTCTGAAAAAATATTTGGGCTTCTAGCAGTGTGTGGGACTTGGTCTATTAGTCCATCTATACTGACCTCCATCAGGTTGCAAATTAAAAATAATTTTTTTCTGCATCTAGCTCTGAAAAAATATTTGGGCTTCTAGCAGTGTGTGGGACTTGGTCTATTAGTCCATCTATACTGACCTCCATCAGGTTGCAAATTAAAAATAATTTTTTTCTGCATCTAGCTCTGAAAAAATATTTGGGCTTCTAGCAGTGTGTGGGACTTGGTCTATTAGTCCATCTATACTGACCTCCATCAGGTTGCAAATTGAATAAAAAAATTTTCTGCATCTAGCTCTGAAAAAATATTTGGGCTTCTAGCGGTGTGTGGGACTTGGTCTATTAGTCCATCTATACTGACCTCCATCAGGTTGCAAATTAAAAATAATTTTTTTCTGCATCTAACCCAGCCAATAGTTTTGGCCTAATACCACAGTTTGGCCACTCAGCTCTGCTCGGTTACCATCCATTGTTTTTTTGTGCAAACAACTCCAGAGTTGTGAATTAGTTAACCACCAAAATGAGTGGAAAAAGGCCTGCTGCTGGTGGAAAGGGGAATAGGCGTGTTGGGAAGGGGAAAAAAGGTTGTGTCCGTGGGGTAGGTGCAGAAGAAAGACCATCTTCCAGGCAAACTAAAATGTCTACTTCTTTTAGCGGACAATGTGATAAGATCCCTTTCTTACGGCCACGCCAATCGCTACAAATTCCAGATGAGGCACAAAAACAGCAGGTGCTTCAACGGATATCAAGTGCTCCTTTAAGTGGGCTCTCCTCCACATCAACTTCAACATCACAAATACTCCAGTCCTCAAAGGTGTCACCCAAATCGCACTTGCTTCCTCACAGCTCCCAAATCTCCAGCTGCCCGTCTGAGTATGAGGTAGAACAGATGGTTGAGTCTGCAGAGCTGTTTACTCATACTATAGCCTGGGAATCAGAGGTCGACTCCAGCGCTTCTGTGAATCCAGACGAGGAAATGATCTGCACTGATGCCCAGAATCTTTATGAGTCGGATCCAGGACCAGACGCAGAAGGTTCTGACCATAATGTAGACCCTCATTCCCAAACTGTAACTCCTGTTGGTGGAGACAATGAGGAAGACGATGATAAGACTCAAATACCTGATTGGAGCGACAACTTTCGTTTTTTGTCAGGGCAGGAACAGGTTGGCTCTGAGGACGACGGGTGTGATAACGCACAGGGTGATGATGATGAGGTCGGAGATCCCACTTACTGTCAACCCACAGTCAGCCAAGAGATGAGGTCAGCAGAGGAGGTGGAGGAAGATGCTAGTGACGACGAGGTCAGGTTGCGCCTTCCTGGACAGAGACGTAGTACTGTAAGCACGTCAACAACTGCATCCTCAAACACAACTCTGCCTCTCACCACAAGTCGTGGTGGCTCTTCAGGTCGCATGGGTGCTAAGCCTTGCATAGCCTGGGCATTTTTTCAGATCGATAAAGATGACCCAACTAGTGTTATCTGTAACATTTGTCAGCAAAAGCTAAGTAGAGGCCAAAAAATACATAGTTTGAGTACTTCATGCATGAACCGGCACATGGACATGAAGCATAAGTTGCAGTGGGAAGCTCAGTGTGCTACAATGCGGTCTAGCCGGCCGGGCCAACCACCGTCTGCCATATCTTGTGCATCCGCGGCCTCTTCATCCTCTGTGACTGGGGGGACAGCAGTCACACCTGTTTTGGGGCGCAGACCTGCCACCTCTTTACCCGCAACAGCCAGCGTGATTGGCAGGTCATCATTTTCTTTGGAGGTGGTAACACCAGCTGGTCTTGAGCGCTGTCCGACATCGATAGCACCACCTTTGGATCAAGGCAACCTAACATGTCCGCCTGCATCTTCCTCACAGACCGGCAGTTTGCCGGGGACACCCTTATCAACCCCGTCTAAGCACAATAGCCAGCCCTCGGTCCCTCAGATGTGGACAAGTAAAAGACCATTTCCTCCTAGCCATGAGAAAGCTAAGAGGTTGAATTTCACCATCTGCAAGCTCTTGGCTACAGAAATGCTGCCTTTCCGCCTGGTGGACACAGACGAATTTCGAGACCTTATGTCCGTCGCAGTGCCCCAGTACCAGATGCCCAGTCGGCACTACTTCTCAAAGAAAGGTGTGCCTGCGCTCCACCAGCATGTCGCACACAACATCACCGCTTCTTTGAGAAACTCTGTGTGTGACAGGGTGCATTTCACCACAGACACTTGGACGAGTAGGCATGGACAGGGGCGTTACATGTCGCTGACTGGGCACTGGGTAACTATGGTGACAGCAGGACAAGGGGCTGCTGTCCAAGTCTTGCCGTCCCCACGAGTTGTGCGTCAATCCTCTTTATGTCATTTTTCCTCCACTGCTTCTGCCTCCTCAACCTCCTCTCGGTCTTCCACCTGCACCCAAAGCCTGTCTGGTCATGCCACAAGTTTTCTAACTGCGCAGAAGGGATCCTGCACACCTCCTTACTATGCTGGCAGTAGGGCTCAACGTCATCAGGCGGTTTTTACATTGAAATGTCTGGGAAATGTGAGTCACACAGCTGAGGAGTTGTGGTCAGCTCTGGAGAACCAATTTCATGAATGGTTGTCTCCACTGGACCTGAAACCAGGGAAGGCCGTGTGCGACAATGCTGCAAACCTGGGTGCGGCCCTTCGCCGGGGCAATGTCACACACGTGCCTTGTATGGCTCACGTGTTGAACCTGGTTGTCCAGCAATTTTTAGCCCACTATCCCAGACTAGATGGCCTTCTGCAGAGGGCACGGTCGCTGGGTGCTCACTTCCGCCGTTCGCATCCCGCAGCTCAGCGACTTACATCTCTACAGAATTCGTTGGGCCTGCCACTTCACCGGCTAAAATGCGATGTGCCTACCCGGTGGAATTCAACTCTGCACATGTTGCAGCGACTGAGGCAGCACCGACAAGCCCTGGTGCAATACGTTCTGACGTATAGCCTGGGCCAACGAGATTCAGAGGTGGGGCAAATCACGCTGGAGGAGTGGTCTCAGATCAGGGACCTATGCACCCTTCTGCACAGTTTTGAAATGGCGACGAAGATGTTTAGTGCTGACGATGCCATTATCAGCATGACTATTCCGGTGATTTACATGCTGGAGCACATGTTAAACAGAATTCGGAGTCAGGTGGTGGCACAAGAGGAGGTGGAGGAAGTAGAGGAGGAGGAGTTGTATGCGGAAGGGCTAACATCTGCAAGGTCCAGACGGTCGGCAGCACCAAGGCGGCAGGCATGTGAGGGTGGGGGAGATGATTTTACCAGGGCGCATGGTAGCAGCCAAACTAGTGAGGAAGGTGCAGGAGCCCAGGAAGAAGTGGAGGACGAACTGATGGAAGACTCATCAGATGAGGGAGACCTTGATCACATTTCTGTTGTGCGAGGTTGGGGGGAGAGGACAGAGGAAGGAAGCATGATTGCTACCTCGCCACCAACACAACAGGGACTTGGTGCTCCTGGATGCGCAACACACATGAGTGCCTTCTTGCTGCACTACCTGCAACATGACCCTCGAATTGTGAGAATTAGAAATAATCCTGACTACTGGGTTGCCACACTGTTAGATCCCCGGTACAAAAGTAAATTTGCAGAAATTATTCCTGCCATAGAAAGGGATGCACGCATGCAGGAGTATCAGCAGAGACTGTTGCAGAATCTTACATGTGCTTTTCCACAAAATACCAGTGGTGCACGTAGTGAATCTCACAGTTCCAACTTGCCAACCGTGGTCTGTATGGAATTGTTCAATAAAGGGCCCAAAATTAAGATAACATAGATGGGAGAGGTCTCTATGAATAGGAATTCCTAAGTATTTGATACCCTGTGAGGGCCAGGCAAAGGGAAAGTTGGACTGGATGGAATCCTATATGGATTTAGGGAGGGAGACATCGAGGGCCTCAGACTTCGCTGCATTGATTTTAAAATTTTACCATGTAACAAAGTGATCTATTTCAGCCATAACAGCAGGGATGGATATATGTGATTGAGTGATATATACTAGGACATCATCAGCAAATAGAGAGCACTTGTACTCGGTGCCTCCCACCTCAATCCACCTAATATTGGGGTTATGGCGAATTGATGAGAGCAGGTGCTCCGTCAATAGGATGTATAAGAGAGGGGACAGAGGACATCCCTGCCTTGTCCCATTGGTGATTGTGAAAGGTGATGAAAATGTTCTGACGCACCCCCTGGGCCTTGGGACACCCAGAGCCGGACCCTTTTTGGTGGATGCTGGTGGTTGTAGTCTTCGTGGCGGCGATCCGGTTCCGTGGCTCAGGGCGGTCAAACCAGTGGCGGAACTATTTATGTGGTTTTGATGTTTAAATGTCCGACTACGCCACCCGTGGATTGCGGTCAGAGTGAACCGCCGCTACAGGGCAGACCGCTAAGGCTGGTGTTGTGGGTGCAGCAGAGCGTAGCATAACTCCCCACGGGAGGAGTATAGCCTCAGGGCAGTGTATGCGGAGGATGGGGGTGATGGTGCAGGGCAGCAGCAGTAACGACACGGAGTCAGTGATGCAGTTCAGGGCCTTTACTCACAGTTCTTATTATCCAGACCACGTCTGCAGGTAACGGCTGCCCACGTCGTACTGTGCTCACCAGGTGAGGGGCTCAGACAACTCCCAGATAACTTTGGAGCGCTTCACAGGACCCCCTTTGTGTGTCCTTTGTCTGGCCTTTCTTACCAACACTTCTGTCCGGCTGCCTCGGGCCTCCTCTTGGTAAACTTGGCGCCAGTTTCCCTGACCCTATGTGGTGCCTTCCTAGCGGGTGGAGCAAGGGGCTGCGCCACATAAAATGTCAGAGCCTCCGGTTTCTAGCTGAGGGTCGTTTCCTGCCTCCACTAGTTCGGGGACCGGTCTCCCCCTTTGGCCTGACCCCTCCACGCAGGTGGATTCGGGCGTGCGGTGGCGACTCGCCCGTCCGCACCCCTGGGATCCCTTCATTCCTCGTTCCTGGAGCCTTCTCCGCTCCTCTTCCTTCCTTCTCCCTCTTGCAGGCCTGGGCCTCTGTTACTAGGCCCGCCTCCGGAGCAGAGCTCATGCAGAGCCCCTGCTCCCTGCCACTTCTGCTCAGACTTCTCTGCACTGAACTAAGATGGTGCCCACCTTTTATACTCCCTTCTCAATGCACCCAGGAACTGCTTCCTCCCTGCTCCTGCACTGCAGGGTTCCCCTTCCTCAGTGTTCCCTCCCCCCACTCCAGCCAGGGACAGGGACTGTCGTGCCCATCTCAGGGGCATATTGGTCGCCCTGCCCCACGGCAATGTGGTGTAATGCATGCAGGTGTCGGGTCCTGATCCACACTCCATCCTTATCAGAGAGTGAGATATCACACCTCTGGGTGAGGTGCAATACGTCTGTAGCAACCGAGCCCTCGGTGCTACAGTTCCATTTATCTTCAGCCTAGGTGACGTATTGTGATACAGGGCCGTGATTTTGGCTATAAAAGGGTCCCCTAGACCCCTACCCCAAGCTTTTTAAGAGAATCATATATGGCGTGCCAGGAGACTCTATGGAATGCTTTCTCAGCATCCAACGAGAGTATCTACTTACAAATTTTTAACTGCATCTAGCACAGGAAATACTTTGTGCCTAGTAGCAGTGTCTGCTAGTCAGCGGATTATCCCGGCTGTTAAGCAAGCTACACCACCTGTAGTTTGGACACTTAATTTTTTCAAAGGAAATGCTTCGGGACCACGGGATACTTAGTGAAGAGCATCAGGAGGCACCCCAAGGCATAGGGGCTGGGACTGGCACTAGGATGCCTTGCGGTGGACAGCCGAGCTCGATCCTTATAAAAGCTTTTTAACTGCAGCAGCTTTAGTGGACGCTACTGGAGCTGGAATTACGCGGCTGCTGGCATGAGACTTGCCCTCCAATAGATCCTTGTAAATGGATTTAAAGTGTATTCATTCAAATTAGAGGGACAATTTAAATTAAAAAGCTTAGAGCTGCCTCCACCACAGGGGGGCTCTCTCGACCCACCAGCGGACAGGCACCAGTATTGGGAGAGGGGGGCTGGCCGTCAGGGTTCACCGCGGCTCTGGCACAAACCCGGTGACACGGAGGTGGCACGGGCAGGAGCGGACTGGCCGTCTCGGCTTCTCACTTTTTGGATTTTAGAAGGGCATGACATGCCTATATCTGTGTCTCCCCCTCCTTTTACTCCTCCACCTCTTTTCTTTTCGCATGACTATATGTACTTGTCACTTTTCCATGTGTTAGTTGTGTCTTCTGAGCAGTTTGTCAGCTTTTGGACACCTTTGAAGGTGTTTTCTATGTGTTTCTATGTGTTTTTGTTTGCCTGCCATTGGTTTTAACGGTGTTCGAAGGTGTTCGACGAACAGTTCGACGAACAGTTCGGCGAACACACGGGTGTTCGACGAACCGAACCGAACTCGAACACTACGGGGGTGGCTCAACACTACTAGACATAAAGATTAACATATTGACGGGGTCTCTATTGCTCCAAACAGGAACAAATGAAAGGCATTTTTCAGTGATTTGTGCAAGTAAAATTACAAATTGTTTGAACTTGCTCGGACCTGTGAATTTAATAAAAATTGACATAAATTCAGTTTGCATTGAATCAATCCTCTCTACTTTGGATACCAGAAAATAAAACAAATTTTTTAGCCCGTTACCAACATTAGCTGCACATTTATGGTGCCGCGGGAAGTGTGTTTCCACAAATCGCCGTACATATACAGTTCAATCATTAGCACTATTTAACCACGTTTAACCCCTCAGATGCCACTGTCAATAGAGACAGGGGCAAATTAAAATTTATTTTAGGCATTCTATCAGTTAATGCGTGGTGCCCATAATGGGCATGATGACTAGTGTTGAGTCACCCCCGTAGTGTTCGGGTTCGGTTCGGTTCGTCGAACACCGGGATGTTCGAGGAACTGTTCGTCGAACTGTTCGTCGAACACCTTAGAACACCGTCGAACACCGTTAAAACTAATGGCAGGCAAACAAAAACACATAGAAACACATAGAAAACACCTGCAAAGGTGTCCAAAAGCAGACAAACTGCTCAGAAGACACTCTCTTTAAAAAAGCCGGCCGGCAAATTCAGCAGCGGCATAGACCGGTACCCGACAATTTAGACAAGAAGGAATAGAGCATCACACATAGATTAGATAGATAGAAACATGTCAGTCACACATATAAGAAGCACAGTGACAGTGTTGGTTACTGCACTTGTCATTTAGAGTAAAGGATTTATTAAAAAAAATATTAGTGTTTTCATGCACCGTCTCTTTAAAAAAGCCGGCCGGCAATTCAGCATCTGTACCCGACAATTTAGAACAGAAAGAATAGAGCTTCACACATAGATTAGATAGATAGAAACATGTCAGTCACATATATAATAAGTACAGTGATAGTGTTGCTTACTGTACTTGTCATTTAGTGTAAAGGATTTATTTAAAAAAATAATAGTGTTTTCATGCACTGTCTCTTTAAAAAAGCCGGCCGGCAATTCAGCAGCGGTACCCGACAATTTAGAACAGAAAGATAGAGCATCACACATAGATTAGATAGATAGAAACATGTCAGTCACATATATATGAAGTACAGTGATAGTGTTGGTTACTGTACTTGTCATTTAGTATTAAAATAAAGGATTTATTATTAAAAAAATTGGCGTGGGGTTCCCCTTAATTTTAGGCTCTAGCGGAGGTTAAGCAGACGGCTGGGGCAGATGTTTGAAGCCTGGGAAGGGGGTAATACCCACGGAGCTTCCCAGGCTACTAATATCAGCCCCCAGCTGAATACATAGCCTTTACTAGCTATTAAAATGGGGGACCCCCCAAAAAAAATGACGTGGGGTCCCCCCTAATTTAATAGCTAGCAAAGGCTAGGCAGACAGCTGGGGGCTGATATTAATAGCCCAGGAAGGGAGCCATGAATATTGGCCCCCTCCCAGGCTAGAAACACCAGCCGTCAGCCGCCCCAGAAATGGCGCATTCATAGGATGCGCCAATTCTGGCACTTAGCCTCGCTCTTCCACGCTGCCCTGGTGCGGTGGCAGGGGGTAATAGGGTTGGGGTTGATGTCAGCTTATAATGCCAGCTGACATCAAGCCCAGGTTAGTAATGGAGAGGCGTCTATAAGACACCCCCATTACTAACCCCATAGTCAAAGTTAAAAAAAACACAAACACCCAGAATAAAGCCTTTAATTGAAATAAAGACACAATCCTTTATTGTTCTAAATTAAACCATACTTACCATCACGCCCATTCCAGCTGAAGCCAACGATCTCCTGCAATAAAAGAAAAATAATAAAGCAACCTCATCCTTACCTTTCCATGGTTCCCACGACAGCTTCAGCTCTGCTACATCGAGATGACAGGCTGGACCGCAGCAGAACGCTGCCATCCAGCCTGTCATCCCGCAGACACTGAGAAGCGCAGGCTTGTTTGCGCTGCTCAGCGTCTCTCTGTGACGACATCCAGAGGAGCCGAGTTCATGTCCAATGAACTCGGCTCACCTCATGCACGTCACTGACAGCGTGGGAAAATTCTCACGCTGAAGCGCTGATTGCAGGAGAATTTTCCCACGCTGTCAGTGACGTGCAGGAGGTGAGCTGAGTTCATTGGACATGAGCTCACCTCATGCACATCACTGACAGCGTGGGAGAATTCTCCTGCACTCAGCACTTCAGCGTGAGAATTTTCCCACGCTGTCAGTGACGTGCATGAGGTGAGCCGAGTTCATTGGACATGACCTCGGCTCATCTGGATGCCGTCACAGCGAGACAGTGAGGAGCGCAAGCATGCCTGCGCTTCTCAGTGTCTGCGGGATGACAGACTGGATGGCAGCGTTCTGCTGCGGTCCAGCCAGTCATCTCGATGTAGCAGAGCTGAAGCTGTCGTGGGAACCTTGGAAAGGTAAGGATGAGGTTGGTTTATTATTTTTCTTTTATTGCAGGAGATCGTTGGCTTCAGCTGGAATGGGTGTGATGGTAAGTATGGTTTAATTTAGAACAATAAAGAATTGTGTCTTTATTTCAATTAAAGGACTTTATTCTGGGTGTTGTGTTTTTTTTAAATACTTTACTAGAAATTCATGGCGGTCATGTCTAATACTGGCGTGACCCCATGAATTTTGGGCTTGGGGCCAGCTGATAATACCAAGCTGGCCCTAACCCCTTTATTACCCAGTGAGCCACCGCACCAGGGCCCTGGATGAGTTGGGTACAGCGCCAGAAGATGGCGCTTCTATGAACGCGCCATTTTCCGGGGTGGCTGCGGACTGCAATTTGTAGCGGGGGGGGGCCCAGAAAGCTTGGGCCTCCCTGCGCTGCAGATTCCAGCCCCCAGCTGCCTAGTTGTACCTGGCTGGACACAAAAATAGGGCGAAGCCCCACGTACTTTTTTTTTAATTATTTCATGAAATTCATGAAATAATTAAGAAAAAAAGGCCTTCCCTATATTGTTGTGTCCGGCCAGGTACAAATAGGCAGCTGGTGGTTGGGGGCAGCCCGTTCCTGCCTGCTGTACCTGGCTGGACACAAATATAGTGCGAAGCCCCACTTCAATTTTTTTTAATTATTTCATGAAATTCATGAAATAATTAAGAAAAAAAGGGCTTCCCTATATTGTTGTGTCCGGCCAGGTACAAATAGGCAGCTGGTGGATGGGGGCAGCCCGTTCCTGCCAGCTGTACCTGGCTGGACACAAATATAGTGCGAAGCCCCACTTCAATTTTTTTAAATTATTTCAGGAAATTCATGAAATAATTTAAAAAAAATTGACGTGGGGCTTCGCACTATATTTGTGTCCAGCCAGGTACAGCAGGCAGCAACGGGCTGCCCCCAACCACCAGCTGCCTATTTGTACCTGGCCGGACACAACAATATAGGGAAGCCCTTTTTTTCTTAATTATTTCATGAAATAATTTAAAGAAAATTGACGTGGGGCTTCGCAGTGTTTTTGTGTCCAGCCAGGTACAACTAGGCAGCTGGGGGCTGGAATCCGCAGCGCAGGGAGGCCCAAGCTTTCTGGGCCACCCCCGCTGCAAATTGCAGTCCGCAGCCACCCCGGAAAATGGCGCGTTCATAGAAGCGCCATCTTCTGGCGCTGTACCCAACTCATCCAGGGCCCTGATGCGGTGGCTCACTGGGTAATAAAGGGGTTAGGGCCAGCTTGGCATTATCAGCTGGCCCTAAGCCCGAAATTCATGGGGTCACGCCAATATTAGACATGACCACCATGAATTTCTAGTAAAGTATTTAAAAAAAACACAACACCCAGAAAAAAGTCCTTTAATTGAAATAAACACACAATTCTTTATTGTTCTAAATTAAACCATACTTACCATCACGCCCATTCCAGCTGAAGCCAACGATCTCCTGAAATAAAAGAAAAATAATAAAGCAACATCATCCTTACCTTTCCATGGTTCCCATGACAGCTTCAGCTCTGCTACATCGAGATGACAGGCTGGACCGCAGCAGAACGCTGCCATCCAGCCTGTCATCCCGCAGACACTGAGAAGCGCAGGCTTGCTTGCGCTCCACAGTGTCTCTCTGTGAGGGCATCCAGATGAGCCGAGTTAATGTCCAATGAACTCGGCTCACCTCATGCACGTCACTGACAGCGTGGGAAAATTCTCCTGCACTCAGCGCTTCAGCATGGGAGAATTCTCACACTGAAGCGCTGAGTGCAGGAGAATTCTCCCACGCTGTCAGTGACGTGCAGGAGGTGAGCTGAGTTCATTGGACATGAGCTCACCTTATGCACGTCACTGACAGCGTGGGAAAATTCTCCTGCACTCAGCGCTTCAGCATGGGAGAATTCTCACGCTGAAGCGCTGAGTGCAGGAGAATTCTCCCACGCTGTCAGTGACGTGCAGGAGGTGAGCTGAGTTCATTGGACATGAGCTCACCTTATGCACGTCACTGACAGCGTGGGAGAATTCTCCTGCACTCACCGCTTCAGCGTGAGAATTTTCCCACGCTGTCAGTGACGTGCATGAGGTGAGCCGAGTTCATTGGACATGAACTCGGCTCATCTGGATGTCGTCACAGAGAGACGCTGAGCAGCGCAAGCAAGCCTGCGCTTCTCAGTGTCTGCGGGATGAGAGGCTGGATGGCAGCGTTCTGCTGCGGTCCAGCCTGTCATCTCGATGTAGCAGAGCTGAAGCTGTCGTGGGAACCATGGAAAGGTAAGGATGAGGTTGCTTTATTATTTTTCTTTTATTGCAGGAGATCGTTGGCTTCAGCTGGAATGGGCGTGACGGTAAGTATGGTTTAATTTAGAACAATAAAGGATTGTGTCTTTATTTCAATTAAAGGACTTTATTCTGGGTGTTTGTGTTTTTTTTAACTTTGACTATGGGGTTAGTAATGGGGGTGTCTTATAGACGCCTCTCCATTACTAACCTGGGCTTGATGTCAGCTGGCATTATAAGCTGACATCAACCCCAACCCTATTAAAACCCTGCCACCGCACCAGGGCAGCGTGGAAGAGCGAGGCTAAGTGCCAGAATTGGCGCATCCTATGAATGCGCCATTTCTGGGGCGGCTGACGGCTGGTGTTTCTAGCCTGGGAGGGGGCCAATATTCATGGCTCCCTTCCTGGGTTATTAATATCAGCCCCCAGCTGTCTGCCTAGCCTTTGCTAGCTATTAAATTAGGGGGGACCCCACGTCATTTTTTTTGGGGGGTCCCCCATTTTAATAGCTAGTAAAGGCTATGTATTCAGCTGGGGGCTGATATTAGTAGCCTGGTAAGCTCCGTGGGTATTACCCCCCTTCCCAGGCTTCAAACATCTGCCCCAGCCGCCTGCTAAACCTCCGCTAGAGCCTAAAATTATGGGGAACCCCACGCCAATTTTTTTAATAATAAATCCTTTATTTTAATACTAAATGACAAGTACAGTAACCAACACTATCACTGTACTTCATATATATGTGGCTGACATGTTTCTATCTATCTAATCTATGTGTGAAGCTCTATTCTGTCTGTTATAAATTGTCGGGTACCGCTGCTGAATTGCCGGCCGGCTTTTTTAAAGAGACGGTGCATGAAAACACTATTATTTTTTTTGATAAATCCTTTACACTAAATGACAAGTACAGTAAGCAACACTGTCACTGTACTTCATATATATGTGGCTGACATGTTTATATCTATCTAATCTATGTGTGAAGCTCTATTCTTTCGGTTCTAAATTGTCGGGTACAGGTGTATGCCGCTGCTGAATTGCCGGCTTTTCATGTTTCACTGTGAGCACTGTTCCCATCGATTTGGGCAATCACTGTAATGCCACAACCACCATGGCTGTGGCATTACAGTGAGTGGCAGACAATCCCTGCATGATTGGTGCTCTAAATAGCGCCAGACATGCAGGACACGCTTTTGGTGCACGAACAGTTATCGAACATAACCTCGAACAGCCGAATTTTTTGCAAATCGTTCGGGTTCGTCGAACAACTCGAACACCGCCCAAAACAGCTCGAATTTGAGATTGGCGAACAGTTCTAGTCGAACACCGCTCATCTCTAATGATGACTACAGGCTGAGTAATGACCTCACAGTCATTCAGCTATGGTAGCCTGTTTCATAAATAGCCAAGTTTCAAAATACGACTACTGTCAGTGTTAGGGCACGCAGACCATGTATAGCATCCATTTTTACAGGATACATTGGAATTATTTAACATGTAAATGATTAATAACTGATGCTGTAAAAAAATGAATTGCGTACGGATGACAAGTGAGAGAAAAATCTGGATGAAACGCTGATGATTTTTAAATGGTCTAAATGATTATGTGAACCTATCCTAATACTGACAGGTATTAGACCATGCAATAAATAAGTACAACAGGGAACTAGATCAGCAATCAACAACTGAGAGTTGATGTCTCATGCTGGGTTACAGTGGGTACGGAAAGTATTCAGACCCCTTTCAATTTTTCACTCTTTGTTTCATTGCAGTCATTTCGTAAATTCTAAAAAGTTCATTTTTTTTCTCACTAAATTACACTCTGCACCCCATCTTGACTGGAAAAAACAGGAATGTAGAAATTTTTGCAAATTTGTTAAAAAAGAAAACTGAAATATCACATGGTCATAAGTATTCAGACCCTTTTCTCAGTATTAAGTAGAAGCACCCTTTTGAGCTAGTACAGCCATGAGTCTTCTTGGGAATGATGCAACAAGTTTTTCCCACCTGGATGTGGGGTTCCTCTGCCATTCTTCCTTGCAGATCCTCTCCAGTTCCATCAGGTTGGATGGTGAACGTTGGTGGACAGCCATTTTCAGGTCTCTCCAGAGATGCTCAATTGGGTTTAGGTCATTGCCTTGTAGGAAGGTGAACCTTCGGCCAAGTCTGAGGTACTGAGCACTCTGGAAGAGGTTTTCATCCAGGATATCTCTGTACTTTGCGCATTCATGTTTCCTTCAATTGCAACCAGTCATCCTATCGTTGCAGCTGAAAAACACCCCCATAGAATGATGCTGCCACCACCATTTTTCACTGTTGGGATTGTATTGGGCATGTGATGAGCAGTGCCTGGTTTTCCCCACACATACCACTTAGAATTATCACCAAAAAGTTCTATCTTTGTCTCATCAGACCAGAGAATCTTATTTCTCAAAGTCTGGGAGTCCTTCATGTATTTTTGAGCAAACTCTATGCAGATTTTCATATGTCTTGCACTGAGGAGAGGCTTCTGTCGGACCATTCTGCCATAAAGGCCCAACAGGTGGAGGGCTGCAGTTGAGGGCAAAGTTGACTTTGTGGAACTTTCTCACATCTCCCTACTGCATCTCTGGAGCTCAGCCACAGTGATCTTGGGGTTCTTCTTTACCTCTCTTACCAAGGCTCTTCTCCCACCATTGCTCAGTTTGGCTGGACAGCCAGGTCTAGGAAGACTTCTGGTGGTCCCAAACTTCTTCCATTTAAGGATGATGGAGGCCACTGTGCTCTTAGGAACCTTGAGTAAAGCAGGAATTCTTTTGTAACCTTGGCCAGATCTGTGCCTTGCCACAATTCTGTCTCTGAGCTCCTTGGGCAGTTCCTTTGAGCTCATGATTCTCATTTGGTCTGACATGCACTGTGAGCTGTGAGATCTTATATAGACAGGTGTGTACCTTTCCAAATCAAGTCCTATTAGTTTAATTAAACACAGCTGAACTCCAATGAAGGAGTAGAACCATCTCAAGGAGGATCACAAGAAAATGGACAGCATGTGAGTTAAATATCAGTGTCTGAGCAAAGGGTCTGAATACTTAAAACCATGTGATATTTCAGTTTTTCTTTATTAATAAATTTGCAAAAATTTTTACATTTCTTTTTTTTTCAGTCAATATGAGTTGCAGAGTGTACTTTAAGGAGAAAAAAATATGAACTTTTTAGAATTTACCAAATGGCTGCAATGAAACAAAGAGTGAAAAATTGAAAGGCATCTGAATACTTTCCGTTCCCACTGTAAGTAAAAAAAAAAATGTCTAATGAAATTTGTAAAAACATGAAAAAATAAAGTAAGAAAAATATCAAAAAAAGCTTTTTTTTGTTAAAATAAAGCAAAAAAGTACACAAAATTGGTTTCATCATGTCTGGAACAATCCAATCTAAATAACTCTGAAACCACTTGATGTAAATATTTAACCGGTATGGTGAACATTCTGAAAAAATAAATAGAAATGCTCCAAAAATAAAGCTTTTTAATCATAATTAGAGATGAGTGAACCTTTAAATGTTAGATTCGTTTCAGATCGTTGAACTTCTCTTTGTTCGTCAAATAGTTTGACGAACAGTTCATCAAGCATATCTGAATCCCATTGCAATCAATGGGAGGCTAAACCTAACGCATACACAACACCTTTAAAGGGGTCCAAAAGCTACCAAGCAGCTCAAATTACGGGGGGGCAGACCCTAGGAAAAGTGGCATCTATTGACCCACAGTACAAATAGTATAATTATTATTTATTATTATAGCGCCATTTATTTCATGGCGTTTTACATGTGAAAAGGGGTATACATGGAAAACAACAAGTACAATAATCTTGAACAAAAAAGAGTCACCGACTGGTACAGGAGGAGAGAGGAACCTACCCACAAGGGCTAATAAACAATCTACAAGGGATGGGTAAGGATACAGTAGGTGAGGGTAGAGCTGGTAATACAGCGGTATGGTGGAGTGAGGGTTACTACAGGTTATCGACTTGTCTGAAGAGGTAGGTCTTCAGGTTCCTTTTGAACATCTCCACGGTAGACGAGAGTCTGATATGTTGGGATATAGAGCTCCAGAGCAGGGGAGATGCACAAGACAAATCTTGTATGTGATTGTGGGAAGAGGAGATAATAGGGGAGTGGAGAAAGAGATGTTGTGAGGATCGGAGGTTGCGCGCAGGTAGGTACAGGAAGACTAGGTCACACATGTATGGAGGAGACAGGTTTTGGATGGCATTTTATGCCAAAGTTAGGGTTTTGAACTGGAGTCTCTGGGCAACGGGGAGCCAGTGCATGGAATGACAGAGAGGAGAAGCCAGGGAATAGTGGGGTGACAGATGGATTAGTCAGGCAGCAGAGTTTAGGATTGGAGGGGAAGAGAGGCCACAGAGGAAGAGATTGCACTATTCAGGGTGGGAGATGATGAGGGCGTACACAAGTGTTTTTGCAGATTCATGGTTGAGAAATGTGCTAATCCGGAAGATATTTTGGAGTTGGAGTAGGAAGGAAGTGGAAAGTGCTTGGATCTCAGGTTTGAAAGAGAGATCAGAGTCAAGCTTGTGGGGCTGGGGAGAGTGAACAACCATTGACTTTGATTGATGGGTCAATAGGGGGGGTTGAATGAGATGGTGGAAAGATGATGACTTTGATTTTATTTATGTTATCTTTTAGAAGTCTAGCAAAGAAGAAAGATGAAATAGCAGACAGACATTGTGGGATTCTGGTTTGTAAGGAGGTAATATAAGGTTCAGAGAGGTAGATCTATGTGTCATCATCAACATAGAGGTGATACTGATGAGTCTCAGATACCTGATGTGCACACGGACTGTACTGTGCTGTCAGGACAGGAAGAGGAGGAGGGTGACTCTCAGGGCAAGGAGTGGGAAAACAGATAGAATGACAATGAGGTTGTAGATCCCACTTGGTCTGAACCCAGAGTAGCTCAGCAAAGCAAGTGGAGGAGGAGGAAGATGAGGATGTTAAATTGCGGCTTCCCGCACAGACACTGAGTGATGCAACCACGAAAAGCACTGCACCCACAGCCACAACTCTGGCTGTGGCCAGCAGCGGTCACGGGTCTGCAGTTCACAGGGGCGACAAGGTTTGCCTAGCCTGTGTCTTTTTGGAGATCGCCAAGGATGACACATCTCACATCATCTGCCAACTTTGTTAAAAAACGACTAAGTAAAGGCAAAAATTACTATAATTTGACTACTACATGCATAAACTGACACATGCGAGATCAACATTCATTGGACTGGGAATCTCACTCCACTAAAATGCAGACTAGCGGGCCTCACAAACCATCAGCCACCCCATCAAGAGCAACTGCTGCTTCTTCCTCCTGCGTCACCGTGGTCATCACACTGGTCTCTGGATGCAGAACCTCCACTTGTTTACCCACTACAGTCGGGGTGAGTGAAAGCCCATCAGCTGTTATGGAAGTTGACATGCCTGTTGTTTTTGACCGATCTCAGACACTGAGCACACCACATCTTTCTCAATCCACCATAACATCTTCGCCTGCACCCCTCTCACAGTCCAGCAGTTTGTCGTGTTCACCCTACCCCACCCTCTTTCAGCAGAGCAGCCAACCCTTGGTCCCACAGTTGTGGTCACATAAAAGATTGTTAACTTCTACACATGCCAAAGCAAAGAGCTTGAACTTCACCATCTCTAATCTGTTGGCCATTGAAATGCCTTTCCGCCTAGTGGATACAAACGTTTTCTGAAAGCTGATGGCCTTTGCAGTCCCCAGTACCAGTTGCCCAGTCGCCATTACTTCTCTAAGAAAGATGAGCCTGTGCTACAACAGCATGTTGCAGACGAAATCTCTAAAGCTGTTTCACTTGAAATGTGGCCATTTAGGCTCGTGGAGGCGGAAGCTTTTCATAACCTCATGCAGGAGGCGGCCAGGTGTTCATACTCGGTCCCCAGCTGCCACTGTTTCTCCCGGTGTCATCTCCGCCTTTCACAAGCACGAGTCCCACAACATTACCCATGCCCTCCCCAGTGCACTTACTGGGAAGGACTGCCTAACCACAAACACATGGACAGGTGAATGCGGCCAGGGACGGTACGGAGCCAGTCCACAGCTTTTTTTGCTGAGTTGTATTTCACCACAGCCATATTCTTTAGCTTGGTGAAAGGACTTGGGAAACCATATCTACCCAGCTGTCATTTCCCCCAGGAAGACCTCTAAAGCTGCTTTCCCTTGAAATGTGGCCTTTTTAGGCTCGTGGAGGTGGAAGCTTTTCATAACCTCATGCCGGCGGCGGCCTGGTGTCCATACTCGGTCACCAGCCGCCCCTATTTCTCCCAGGGTCGTCTCCGCCTTCCACAAGCACGGGTCCCACAACATTACCCATGCCCTCCCCAGTGCACTTACTGGAAAGGACCACCTAACCACAAACACGTGGACAGGTGAATGTTGCCAGGGACGGTACGGAGCCAGTCCACAGCTTTTTTTGCTGAGAGTTGTATTTCACCACAGCCATATTCTTTAGCTCGGTGAAAGGACTGGCATAGAGGGAAACTGTATCTACTCTGGGTGTCATTTCTCCCAGGAAGCTTTTGCAGAAGCAATGGCAGCCCATCCAACAACAACTCGCACTTCTCGGTGGTGCTTTGACACACAAACATCTTTCTTTGCGCATTTAATTTCATGCCTACAGAGTTGGGCAATGGCCTGATCTGCAATCTGGTTTGAGAAATAACATGCATAAGCACGTCCGATCCACATTAAAAAAACAGCCATAGAGTGTCCAGGAACCTTTCCCCACACTTTTCTTAGCCAGGGCTGCTTTTCGGCAGGGTTGGACGGACCCACCAGAAAACCGGAGACTCCTCCGGTGGGCCCTGGCTTCTCCTTCAGGAGAGTTCATAGTGCCGAGGTGAGGCCATGATGATGATAGAGGCCACCATCTGCTTAGTTTTCTGTTACTTGGAATGCAAGTGCAAGTATGCAGCCACCCACCCACCCACAGGCTGCAATACTAAATTGCCAGATTTCTGGGCAGCTGCTTGCACTTGAAATGTGGCCTTTTAGGCTCGTGGAGGCCGAAGCTTTTCACAACCTCATGCCTCATGCCTCGTGTCCATATTCGGTCCCCAGCCATCACTATTTCTCCCGGTGTTGTCTCCGCCTTCTACAAGCGCGGGTCCCTGAACATTACTGCTGGTACTTTTCTGTGGAAATTTGCTTGCCTCTTACCAGCCTGGAATATTTCCAGTAAATTTTGGTACGACGCCATGGTATTAGCCCCAGTAACAGTAGTGAAGCCACCCCCCAATTTCCTTCTCAGGAATTTTATTTGGTAGACTGAGTGGCTGCCCAAATACATTAGTTTCACACAAAGGAGCTGAAGATAGAGTGGCAATAGGTGCAAGTTTCTCCAGCCTGTTACATATTAGAGGGTGAACGGTAGCACATTGGATCAGTGGGTAGCACTGAAGCCTTGCAGCGCCGGGATCCTGGGTTCAAATCCCAGCAAGGACAACATCTGCAAGGATTTTTTATGTTCTCCACATGTTTGCGTGGGTTTCCACCTCAGTAAAAAAAAAGCAGCCATAGAGTGTCCGGGAACCTACCCATACACTTTTCTAAGCCAGGACTGCTTCTCGGCAGGGTTGGACGGTCCAACCAGAGAATCCTCTGGTGTTCCCTGGCTTCTACATCAGGAGAGTTCATGATAGCGCTAAGTTTGCAGCTGCTATGGGGCTCTTGAGCGGGGGAGAGAGGTGAGCCCTCAGCATCAAATCCTCTGGTGGGCACAATGTTTTTCAATCTGAAACAGCTTCTCAGTGGGAGTTGTATTTCACCACAGCCATATTCTTTAGCTCGGTGAAAGGACTGGCATAGAGGGAAACCGAATCTACTCCGACTGTCATTTCTTTGTCACTAGATTCCGCCCATTGTCACACACGACCATGCCTGGCTGTATGTTCAACGGTGAGAGCCACAGATCAAGCTGCTGTGAGAGCCACAGATCAAGCTGCTGTGTTACAGCTTTCAACAACTCTGCAGCGCTGGGCGGTTTGTCACCTAAGCATTAAGCATGTTATCTTTAGCACAGCCTGTTGCCACTTGGTCAAGGCAGTGCTGCAGTGCTTTCAGCTTGTGATTGATGTGGTCATTTCGAAGATCGAGGAGGAGGTGCAAGAGCTTACCAATGTGATTACATGGAGGTTACATTGGCGACTCTGCTTTTATACTAAAGAAAGATCCTACTGTTTTTTTTTTACGTTATTTTTTAAGGCAAATGCATTCACCGGGAAATTTTAACATTTTACAACCTTATCTGGCAATGTGGTGTGAGACACATCATCAGACACATCCTGTTTCATTGATGATGGAGGGACTATGAAAGACACATAGAGCAAGGCCACAGTAACAAGTACGACATGTTCCCATTAGAAAGGAGAGTCTTCTATACAGTTATAGGGTATGCAGTGAGTCCAATGGCTGACCAAAATAAGGAAAAACCCCACTAATAATTTAAAGACACATAGAGCAGGGCCACAGTAACAAGTACAACATATTCCCATTAGAAAGGAGAGGGTCTGCTATACAGTTATAGGGTATGCAGTGAGTCCAACGGCTGACCAAATTTAGGAAAACCCCCACTAAGAAATTAAAGACACATAGAGCAGGGACACAGTAACGACAAATTCCCATTAGAAAGGAAAGAGTCTGCTATACAGTTATAGGGTATGCAGTGAGTCCAACGGCTGACCAAATTTAGGAAAAACCCCACTAAGAAATTAAATACAAATAGAGCAGGGCCACAGTAACGACACATTCCCATTATAAAGGAGAAAGTCTCTCATAGTGTTGGCCTATGCAGTGAATGCAAGGGCTGCCAAATATTTGGAGGCACTTCAATGCTCCTTGGAAGAGACATGGAGGTCAGAGGGCCTCCTCAAAACAATGTTTCCATTATTAGGAAGTTGGTCTCCCATAGTGTTGGCCTATGCAGTGAATGCAAGGGTTGCCAAAAATTTGCCCCTTGGAAGAGACATAGAGGAGGGCCTCATAAAAAAATGTTCCCATTAGAAAGGATCGAGCCTTCTATACTTGTAATGCCCATGCACTAAGTGTATGGGCTGACAAACATTTACCCCTGGGAGGTATACTTGAACATACTGTATAAAAAAATTTTTTACAGGCATCATAAACACCCTTTAAAAAAATTATGTGGGTGTTGCATGACGGACCACGGTCACCTTGGTGATATGGTGGTGGAGGATGAGGAGAAGGAGGAGGACAAGAGCAAATAGCCAAAATCAGGAAGCGTATACCCATGTGTGGGTGTGAAAAGGTGCATTGGAATACACCTCCCAAGAAAAGACATTGGATTTGAGTTTATGTTAAGCTGCTATAATTCGGTGGTGTTGAGAAGTCTGGCCCAATCCAGCCTTTGTTGATTTTTATAAGAGTCAGCCTGACAGCATTTTCAGTTGACAGGCAGTTGTGCTTATCAGTTATAATTCCACCAGCGGCACTAAAAACCCGCTCTGAAAAAACGCTAGCGGCAGGGCAGGCCAGGACCTCCAAGGCATAGAGAGCCAGTTCATTCCACGTATCAAGCTTGGATACCCAATAATTATAAGGCACAGAAGAATCATGGAGGACGTTGGTACGGTCGGCAAGGTACTCCTTCAGCATCTTCCCAAACTTTGCACTCCTTGTGAGAGTACCCCGCACCTCAGGGCCTGTGCGATGGGAGGGGCTGAGAAAACTCTCCCAGAACTTTGACAGTGTTCCCCTGCCTCTGCTGGATTAAAGTTGTTTCTCTCTCGCCTGTATTCCTTGGTTGTCAAACGAAGTGTGCCGTCTGCCGCCAGCATTTTCAGATGGGAATTTTCTTAATAGTTCTGCAACAAGGGCCTTCTGGTACAGCCCCATTTTTGTAGACCTGTCCACCTCAGGAATAAGAGATATAAAGTTCTCCTTGTAGCGTGGGTCTAGAAGTGTTACCAACCAGTAATGACTGTCACCCAAAATTTTGAGAACGCGAGGGTCATGGGAAAGGTAGCGTACCATAAATTCAGCCATGCGTGCCAGACTACAAATAGGCAAGACTTCCGTGTCCTCACCAAGAGGATGACTGACCATGCTCTCCTCCTCCTCCTCCTCCTCTCTGTCCTCTGGCCATCCATGCTGAGCAGATGGTATGACAGCTGTGCAGGTGGCACCGTCTAAAGCGCATGAAACTTGCTTCTGTCCTTCCTCCTCCTATTCCTCATTGTCACCCAATCCACGTTGGGATTAGATGAGGCTTGGCTGTGTGTAATCACCCTGTATGGCTCCTTGCTCCATCTCATCGTGCTCTGCCTGCAATGCATCCTCTCTGATTGTGAGCAGAGAGCGTTTCAGAAGACAGAGAAGCGGGATGGTGACGCTAATTATGGCGTCATTGCCACTCACCATCTTGGTGCAGTCCTCAAAGTTTTGGAGGATGGTACATATGTCTGACATCCATGTCCACTCCTGAGGTCTTTTGTGTGGAGTCTGAACTGAATACTGACGGCCTTGTTGATGCTGGTACTCAACAACTGCCCTCTTTTTCCCACAAATACTTCCCAACATCTGCAGTGTAGAGTTCCAATGCGTGGGGACATCACACACCAGTCTGTGAGCTGGAAGCTGCAAACGCTGCTGAAACACGGCAAGGGCGGTGGAAGCTGTAGCTGACTTTCTAAAATGGGCACACAGGCAGCATACTTTAACAAGCAGATCCGGCAGCTCCGGGTAGGATTTGAGAAACCTCTGAACCACGAGGTTAAGCACATGGGCCAGGCATGGTACGTGTGTGAGCTTGCCTTGACTCAGAGCCGCCACCAGGTTCTGGCCATTGTCACACACGACTATGCCTGGCTGTAGGTTCAGCGGTGTGAACCACAGATCTGCCTGCTCTTTCAGAGCTGTCCACAACTCTTCAGCATTGTGCGGTTTGTCACCTAAGCATATTAGCTTCAGCATAGCCTGTTGCCGCTTGTCCGAGGGAGTGCTGCAGTGCTTCCAGCTTGTGACTGATGTGGTCTTTTTGGAGATGGAGGCTGAAGAGGAGGTGGAGGCTGAGGAGGATGAGGTGCAGGAGCTGTAGAATGTGGGGGCAACCCTGATTGACCTAGGGCCTGCAATCCTTGGTCCCAAGGTCCGACTGGGTCCCGGCTTACACTATGTTAACCCAGTGTGCCGTCAGCGAGATGTACCGTCCCTGCCAACAAGCACGTGTCCATGTGTCAGTAGCTAGGTGGACTTTCCCGGTAGCTGCATTGTTGAGGGCAGGGCTTATGTTTTGGGACACGTGCTTGTGTAATGTGGGGATGGCACACCGAGAGAAATCATGGCGGCTGGGGACCGAGTACCAAGGGACGGCCGCCGCCATCAGTTTGCGGAATGCTTCCATCTCCACAAGCTTAAAAGGCAACATTTTGAGCGCAAGCAGTCTTGAAATGTGAGAATTTAGTATTGTGGCCTGTGGGGCGTTGGCTGCATATTTGCTCTTGTGTTCCAAGGACTGGGGTATGGACATCTGAATCACAAAGTCGGGTGCTTTGCTGCCATGTGCCTGATCATGCTGGTGGTGGTCAGGCTGGTCGTTATGCCACCCCTGCTGATGCTGGACTGGCAGGTGGTGCAAAAGGCCTTTTTGGGGTTATCGGAAGAGTCTTTAAAAAACAACCAGACTCGGGAAGACTCGAGAAGTCTCATCATAGTCCACCTCTTGTGACACTTTCCCACCGTCGCCTTCGTGTAACCGTGGCTGCTCAAATATTTGGGCATCGCTACATGTGATCTCCTCTTGCCCCGCTTCAAGTAGATGGGGCGAGAGGCCCGAATTTATAAATGGAAAAGTGAATAGCTCTTCAGAGTGTCCAAATGTGAGATCAGTTGTCTTCGGCACGCTGCATGGTGGGAGGAAGGAGGATCAGGGTGAGGAATATGTGGTCCAGACTCATGGCTACTGAGACTTGACCGTGTTGAAGACAGGGTGGTGGTGGTGGCTAAGTGACTGGAAGCCTTATCCGCTATCCAACCAACAACCTTTTGACACTGCTCTGGGTTCAATAGTGGTGTGCTGCGGTCCCCTAGAAATTGGGACAGGAAGGTCGAGCGAGAAGATGTGGGTGTTTGTTGTGGCACGTTTTCTGCTTGCCCACGGCCTTGTCCTCGGCCTCTGCATGTACCATTACCATCACGTCCAATTCCCCGTCCCTTGCCACGTGCCTAGTCCATTTTAAATGGAGGACAGTATCTTCCACGCTCACTACGAATCACTGAGTTTGGAGAGAACTTATATGTGATCTGTGTGACAGAGAAAACAGAGTTTTACATACCTGGACTGTAGGTAACGAGTTTGACAGGCAAACTGGTGTGAATTGCTTCACTGACATGCTGAAGGAAATTTTAAATGGAGGCCAGAAATGGCAGTATTTTCTGACAAAGTATATGTGATCCGTGTGACGGAGAAAGCAGAGTTTTAAATACTTAGCCTGTAGGTAACTAGTTTGAGCAGCAAATTGGTGTGAATTGCTTCACTGACAAACTGAAAGACATTTTTAATGGAGGCCAGAAATGGCAGTATTTTCTGACAACGTATGTGTGACCCGTGTGATGGAGAAAACAGAGTTTTAAATACCTGGCCTGTAGGTAAGTAGTTTCAACAGCAAACTGCTGTGAATTGCTTCACTAACACACTAAAGGAAATTTTTAATGGAGGTAAGAAATAGCAGTATTTTCTGACAACGTATATGTAATCCGTTTGACGAAGAAAACAGAGTTTTAAATAGCTGGATTTCTAGCGCTCTAATATGGAAAGGACCTGGCTGTATTCTGTAGTGCCAACAAGCAAATGGAGTCCAGAAATGGCAGTATTTTATGACATTGTATATGTGATCCATGTGCTGGAGAAAACAGAGTTTTAAATATCTGGTTTTAGGCATCTGTCTGGGGCTGGATTCGAAATGGGTCCAGGACATTCTGTGGTCTCCCATTCCAGGCCAGCCAGGGCTGATACTGCTCAACATTGTTCTCAGCCTCAACTCCTAGCTGTTCCACAAGCCCTGCAGATTGTCTCCCAGGCATTTGTGCCTAGCAGTGTTAAGCATAGGCTGCAGAGGGAGACAGGGCTCATGGTGTCTAAGTCCAGGATTCGCCGCACTGAGCATGTCCGTGACCTGGCCGATC
The DNA here is from genome assembly GCF_046119375.1 of Phyllobates terribilis. Lineage (NCBI taxonomy): Eukaryota > Metazoa > Chordata > Amphibia > Anura > Dendrobatidae > Phyllobates > Phyllobates terribilis. Next base: position 405,098,644 of record NW_027362771.1, read on the forward strand.
ATGATTGGTGGTTTGGTACCCACCTGATCCGGTGACCTGGCACCGCCTGATTGGTCACGGGTGTCGTCACCAATGGTACGACAGTGGGGCAGGGCTTAATCTTTAAAAGGCCCGCCCACAAACATGGCGGTGCGCTCAGATCATTTGAGCTAGCTGTTTGTGGTGTGCACGCTGACTCCGGGCTCATAGAGCCATAGTTTCCGCTAGGCAGGTTTAGCTCCATAGAGGCAGGTAGCTTTGCTTCGCTGACTGGCTCTGACCAGGGGGTTCGCCCTTACACCCCGAGCCGCCTGTGAGTTTAATAGAACGGGTTTGCTCTGTCCGGTAGCACGCCGGCTGAGTGCTCGAATACCCGGCGGGAATCACCCGCAAGCTAGCGCCGTCTCCTATAGCGTAGCGCCTGTACCGAAGACAGGGCTACTGCTCATAGTCATACGTCTCCCTGCGGTTCTTGGAGATTGTGTGAACCGCTTTAGCGCCAATCCCCATAGCGTAGCGCCTGTATCAATGACAGGGCTACTGCTGTTCCCACGGACGCACGTCTCCCTGTGGTTCTTGGAGATTGTGCGTACCGTCTTACCCTTCCGTGTGCGTTAACACGAAGGGATAAGATTATTGTTAGGTGCGTCGCCGGTCGCTCTCTCCTCCGTGCAGTAAACGGAGATAGAGCGTACCGCTATACCCTGTCTGGTGTGAAGTTAACATGGAAGGGTTTATCATTTAGTTGACGTTTGCCTTTCCACCTGGGAAGTGTTCGGCAGCAGTCCTCTAGGCTGCATCGCGGACCCCGGAGTCGGTTGCGCTCCATTAAATAAAGTTGTCTGCAACCGCTCCCCCTAACACCTGGCCTGTAGGTAACTAGTTTGAACAGCAAACTGGTGTGAATTGCTTCACTGACACACTGAAGGAAATTTTTAATGGAGGCCAGAAATGTCAGTATTTTCAGACAAAATATATGTAGAATCATAGAATCATAGAATGGTAGAATTGGAAGGGACCTCCTGGGTCATCTGGTCCAACCCCCTGCTCAAAGCAGGATTCACTAGATCATCTCAGACAGATGTCTGTCCAGCCTCTGTTTGAAGACGTCCATTGAAGGGGAACTCACCACCTCTCGTGGCAGCCTGTTCCACTCATTAATCACCCTAACTGTCAAAAAGTTTTTTCTAATATCTAATCTGTGTCTCCTCCCATTTAGTTTCATCCCATTGCTTCTAGTCTTTCCTTGTGCAAATGAGAATAAAGATGATCCTTCTACAATGTGACAGCCCTTAACATATTTGTAGACAGCTATTAAGTCTCCTCTCAGTCTTCTTTTTTGCAAGCTAAACATTCCCAAATCCTGCAACCGTTCCTCATAGGACATGGTTTGCAGACCAGTCACCATTCTGGTCGCTCTTCTCTGAACTTGCTCCAGTTTGTCTATGTCTTTTTTAAAATGTGGTGCCCAAAACTGTACACAGTATTCCAGATGAGGTCTGACCAAAGAGGAGTAAAGACCGATAATGACTTCACGTGATCTAGACTGTATGCTTCTGTTAATACATCCCAGAATTGTATTTGCCTTTTTTGCTGCTGCATCACACTGTTGACTCATGTTCAGTCTATGATCTATTAGTATGCCTAAGTCTTTTTCACATGTGCTGTTGCTTAGCTCTATTCCTCCCATTCTGTATATGCTTTTTTCATTTTTATTGCCCAGATGTAGTACTTTGCATTTTTCCCTGTTAAAAACCATTCTGTTGGTTGCTGCCCACTGCTCCAGTTTATTTAGGTCTTCTTGAATCCTCTCTCTCTCTTCTCTAGTATTAGCTATCCCTCCTAGCTTTGTGTCATCAGCAAATTTAATCAGTTTACCCTCAATTCCTTCATCTAAATCATTGATAAAGATGTTGAACAATACAGGTCCCAGGACGGAGCCCTGTGGTACCCCACTTGAGACATTCATCCAGCTGGATGTGAAACCATTTACAACCACCCTTTGAGTCCGATCACTAAGCCAGTTATGAATCCACCTAACAGTTGCCTGGTCCATTGCATACTTGGTCATTTTTTCAATAAGGATGGTGTGAGATATTTTGTCAAATGCTTTGCTGAAGTCAAGATATACTATATCTACAGCATTTCCCTGATCCACCCAGTCAGTGATTCTGTCATAGAAGGAAATTAAGTTAGTCTGACATGACTTGTTAGTTACAAACCCATGCTGACTCTGGTTAATCACTTCATTCTTATCCATGTACTTACATACATGTTGTTTAATAATTTGTTCAAAGATCTTTCCTGGTATAGAAGTCAGACTCACCGGCCTATAGTTCCCTGGGTCCACCTTCTTCCCCTTTTTGAAGATAGGAACAACATTTGCTCTTCTCCAGTCTTCTGGGACTTCTCCTGTTCTCCAAGAATTTTCAAAGATTATGGAGAGTGGTTCTAAAATTTCTTCTACGATCTCCTTCAGTACTCTGGGGTGTAATTCATCTGGACCTGGAGACTTGAACTCATTTATGTTAGCTAAATATTCTCTCACAATCTTTCTGTTTACAGATAACTTGGATTCCTCTATTCCTTTAAAAGGACAGTGAAGATCAGTTGATGTTACATTTTCTTTCTGAGAGAAAACAGATGCAAAATAGGAATTAAAAAGTTCGGCCTTCTCAACATCCTCTCTTACCATTTCTCCATTTTCATCCTGTAAAAATCCTATAGCATCTTTGACTTTTCTTTTACTTTTGACATACCCCCAAAATCCTTTTTTATTGCTTTTGACATCTCTTGCAAGCCTTAATTCATTGTCAGCTTTAGCTAACCTGATACGTGCCCTGCAGGATCTGCAGACTGCATTATAATCTTCTTTAGATATGCCTCCCTCTTTCCATTTAATAAACATTTCTTTCTTTCTTTTTAGCATGTGTTTAAGTTCTGTGTTCATCCATCCTGGTTTCCTTAAATGCTTCCCATTCTTCCTACTTTTCGGGATTGTTAACGATTGTGCTTTGAGAATCTCATTTTTAAAAATTTCCCATCCTTCCTGGACATTTTTGTCCTTAAGGACATCCAGCCATTGGATCCCTCCTATTCTCTTTCTGAGTCTCTTAAAATCTGCCTTTCTAAAATCTAACCTTGAAGTTTGAGTCTTCACATGTCTTCCTCCTCTAGTTACCCAAAATTCTATAATAGCATGATCGCTGCCTCCTAGGGTCCCAGCCACCTTTACCTCCTCAACCATTTCCTCCCTGTTTATAAGGATTAGATCCAAAGTAGCAGATCCCCTTGTTTTCTCCCCTACCTTTTGGAAGATAAAGTTGTCAGCAAGAGAGGATAAGAATTTGCTTGACCTGTTAGTTTTACTTGAGAGAGATTCCCAACAAATGTCTGGATAGTTGAAATCTCCCATGACCACTACGTCATATTTTTTGGAGAACTTGGTCATTTGATACATAAAGAGTTCATCCATATCTTCAGCTTGCCCAGGTGGCCTGTAGTAAATGCCTACAATGGTTTCCTTTCCATTGTTCTCTCCTTGTATTCTTACCCAAACAGTTTCCACAGAACTCCCAGTCTCTGAAGCTTCAATCTCTGTGCAGATATACGCTTTTCTAACATACAATGCAACACCTCCTCCTCGTTTATCAAGTCTGTTTCTTGCAAATAAGTTGTATCCTTTTAGCCTTTTATTCCAATCATGTGTATGGTCCCACCAAGTTTCAGTGATCCCAATGACATCATATTCCTTTTCCTGCATTAGTAGTTCCAATTCTCCTTGTTTGTTGCCCATGCTTTGTGCATTTGTATAAAAACATTTTAGTTTGTGATTGGTTTCTCTTCCTCCCATATTTTTATTATTTAAATTGTTTTGTCTTTGTTCTTCCTTTCCACTTCCAGTAGCAGAGATCTCAATAGTATTTGTCAGCTGTATGGCTTTTTCTGGCCTTTTGCTTCCCTTCCCACATTGTTCTAGTTTAAAGCTCTTCTGATGAGTGTAGCAAGACGACTTCCAAATACATGTTTTCCAGTCTTCGTAAGGTGCACCCCATCTCTAGCAAGTAGTCCATCGTATAGGTAATTCATTCCGTGATCCAGAAATCCAAATCCTTGTTGACGGCACCATCGACGTAGCCAGTTGTTCACCTGTAGAATCTTATTCCACCTCATTGTTCCATGGCCATCCACTGGGAGGATGGATGAGAAGACCACCTGCGCTCCCAATTCTTTCACTTTCTTGCCTAAGTCTTCAAAGTCACTGCAGATGGTTTCCAGGTCCTTTCTTGCGGTGTCATTTGTCCCCACATGTATTAGCAGGAATGGGTAGTGATCTGTAGGTCTGAAGAGTAGTGTTGAGCCACCCCCATAGTGTTCGGGTTCGGTTCGTCGAACACCGGGATGTTCGAGGAACTGTTCGTCGAACTGTTCGTCGAACACCTTAGAACACCGTCGAACACCGTTAAAACCAATGGCAGGCAAACAAAAACACATAGAAACACATAGAAAACACCTGCAAAGGTGTCCAAAAGCTGACAAACTGCTCAGAAGACACTCTCTTTAAAAAAGCCGGCCGGCAAATTCAGCAGCGGCATACACCGGTACCCGACAATTTAGACAAGAAGGAATAGAGCATCACACATAGATTAGATAGATAGAAACATGTCAGTCACACATATAAGAAGCACAATGACAGTGTTGGTTACTGCACTTGTCATTTAGTGTAAAGGATTTATTAAAAAAAATATTAGTGTTTTCATGCACCGTCTCTTTAAAAAAGCCGGCCGGCAATTCAGCATCTGTACCCGACAATTTAGAACAGAAAGAATAGAGCTTCACACATAGATTAGATAGATAGAAACATGTCAGTCACATATATAATAAGTACAGTGATAGTGTTGCTTACTGTACTTGTCATTTAGTGTAAAGGATTTATTTAAAAAAATAATAGTGTTTTCATGCACTGTCTCTTTAAAAAAGCCGGCCGGCAATTCAGCAGCGGTACCCGACAATTTAGAACAGAAAGAATAGAGCATCACACATAGATTAGATAGATAGAAACATGTCAGTCACATATATATGAAGTACAGTGATAGTGTTGGTTACTGTACTTGTCATTTAGTATTAAAATAAAGGATTTATTATTAAAAAAATTGGCGTGGGGTTCCCCTTAATTTTAGGCTCTAGCGGAGGTTAAGCAGACGGCTGGGGCAGATGTTTGAAGCCTGGGAAGGGGGTAATACCCACGGAGCTTCCCAGGCTACTAATATCAGCCCCCAGCTGAATACATAGCCTTTACTAGCTATTAAAATGGGGGACCCCCCAAAAAAAATGACGTGGGGTCCCCCCTAATTTAATAGCTAGCAAAGGCTAGGCAGACAGCTGGGGGCTGATATTAATAGCCCAGGAAGGGAGCCATGAATATTGGCCCCCTCCCAGGCTAGAAACACCAGCCGTCAGCCGCCCCAGAAATGGCGCATTCATAGGATGCGCCAATTCTGGCACTTAGCCTCGCTCTTCCACGCTGCCCTGGTGCGGTGGCAGGGGGTAATAGGGTTGGGGTTGATGTCAGCTTATAATGCCAGCTGACATCAAGCCCAGGTTAGTAATGGAGAGGCGTCTATAAGACACCCCCATTACTAACCCCATAGTCAAAGTTAAAAAAAACACAAACACCCAGAATAAAGTCCTTTAATTGAAATAAAGACACAATCCTTTATTGTTCTAAATTAAACCATACTTACCATCACGCCCATTCCAGCTGAAGCCAACGATCTCCTGCAATAAAAGAAAAATAATAAAGCAACCTCATCCTTACCTTTCCATGGTTCCCACGACAGCTTCAGCTCTGCTACATCGAGATGACAGGCTGGACCGCAGCAGAACGCTGCCATCCAGCCTGTCATCCCGCAGACACTGAGAAGCGCAGGCTTGCTTGCGCTGCTCAGCGTCTCTCTGTGACGACATCCAGATGAGCCGAGTTCATGTCCAATGAACTCGGCTCACCTCATGCACGTCACTGACAGCGTGGGAAAATTCTCACGCTGAAGCGCTGATTGCAGGAGAATTTTCCCACGCTGTCAGTGACGTGCAGGAGGTGAGCTGAGTTCATTGGACATGAGCTCACCTCATGCACATCACTGACAGCGTGGGAGAATTCTCCTGCACTCAGCACTTCAGCGTGAGAATTTTCCCACGCTGTCAGTGACGTGCATGAGGTGAGCCGAGTACATTGGACATGACCTCGGCTCATCAGGATGCCGTCACAGCGAGACAGTGAGGAGCGCAAGCATGCCTGCGCTTCTCAGTGTCTGCGGGATGACAGGCTGGATGGCAGCGTTCTGCTGCGGTCCAGCCAGTCATCTCGATGTAGCAGAGCTGAAGCTGTCGTGGGAACCATGGAAAGGTAAGGATGAGGTTGGTTTATTATTTTTCTTTTATTGCAGGAGATCGTTGGCTTCAGCTGGAATGGGTGTGATGGTAAGTATGGTTTAATTTAGAACAATAAAGAATTGTGTCTTTATTTCAATTAAAGGACTTTATTCTGGGTGTTGTGTTTTTTTTAAATACTTTACTAGAAATTCATGGCGGTCATGTCTAATACTGGCGTGACCCCATGAATTTTGGGCTTGGGGCCAGCTGATAATACCAAGCTGGCCCTAACCCCTTTATTACCCAGTGAGCCACCTCACCAGGGCCCTGGATGAGTTGGGTACAGCGCCAGAAGATGGCGCTTCTATGAACGCGCCATTTTCTGGGGTGGCTGCGGACTGCAATTTGTAGCGGGGGGGGGCCCAGAAAGCTTGGGCCTCCCTGCGCTGCAGATTCCAGCCCCCAGCTGCCTAGTTGTACCTGGCTGGACACAAAAATAGGGCGAAGCCCCACGTACTTTTTTTTTAATTATTTCATGAAATTCATGAAATAATTAAGAAAAAAAGGCCTTCCCTATATTGTTGTGTCCGGCCAGGTACAAATAGGCAGCTGGTGGTTGGGGGCAGCCCGTTCCTGCCTGCTGTACCTGGCTGGACACAAATATAGTGCGAAGCCCCACTTCAATTTTTTTTAATTATTTCATGAAATTCATGAAATAATTAAGAAAAAAAGGGCTTCCCTATATTGTTGTGTCCGGCCAGGTACAAATAGGCAGCTGGTGGATGGGGGCAGCCCGTTCCTGCCTGCTGTACCTGGCTGGACACAAATATAGTGCGAAGCCCCACTTCAATTTTTTTTAATTATTTCATGAAATTCATGAAATAATTAAGAAAAAAAGGGCTTCCCTATATTGTTGTGTCCGGCCAGGTACAAATAGGCAGCTGGTGGATGGGGGCAGCTCGTTCCTGCCTGCTGTACCTGGCTGGACACAAATATAGTGCGAAGCCCCACTTCAATTTTTTTTAATTATTTCATGAAATTCATGAAATAATTAAGAAAAAAAGGGCTTCCCTATATTGTTGTGTCCGGCCAGGTACAAATAGGCAGCTGGTGGATGGGGGCAGCCCGTTCCTGCCTGCTGTACCTGGCTGGACACAAATATAGTGCGAAGCCCCACTTCAATTTTTTTAAATTATTTCAGGAAATTCATGAAATAATTTAAAAAAAATTGACGTGGGGCTTCGCACTATATTTGTGTCCAGCCAGGTACAGCAGGCAGGAACGGGCTGCCCCCAACCACCAGCTGCCTATTTGTACCTGGCCGGACACAACAATATAGGGAAGCCCTTTTTTTCTTAATTATTTCATGAAATAATTTAAAGAAAATTGACGTGGGGCTTCGCCCTGTTTTTGTGTCCAGCCATGTACAACTAGGCAGCTGGGGGCTGGAATCCGCAGCGCAGGGAGGCCCAAGCTTTCTGGGCCACCTCCGCTGCAAATTGCAGTCCGCAGCCACCCCGGAAAATGGCGCGTTCATAGAAGCGCCATCTTCTGGCGCTGTACCCAACTCATCCAGGGCCCTGATGCGGTGGCTCACTGGGTAATAAAGGGGTTAAGGCCAGCTTGGCATTATCAGCTGGCCCTAAGCCCGAAATTCATGGGGTCACGCCAATATTAGACATGACCACCATGAATTTCTAGTAAAGTATTTAAAAAAAACACAACACCCAGAAAAAAGTCCTTTAATTGAAATAAACACACAATTCTTTATTGTTCTAAATTAAACCATACTTACCATCACGCCCATTCCAGCTGAAGCCAACGATCTCCTGAAATAAAAGAAAAATAATAAAGCAACATCATCCTTACCTTTCCATGGTTCCCATGACAGCTTCAGCTCTGCTACATCGAGATGACAGGCTGGACCGCAGCAGAACGCTGCCATCCAGCCTGTCATCCCGCAGACACTGAGAAGCGCAGGCTTGCTTGCGCTCCACAGTGTCTCTCTGTGAGGGCATCCAGATGAGCCGAGTTAATGTCCAATGAACTCGGCTCACCTCATGCACGTCACTGACAGCGTGGGAAAATTCTCCTGCACTCAGCGCTTCAGCGTGGGAGAATTCTCACACTGAAGCGCTGAGTGCAGGAGAATTCTCCCACGCTGTCAGTGACGTGCAGGAGGTGAGCGGAGTTCATTGGACATGAGCTCACCTTATGCACGTCACTGACAGCGTGGGAGAATTCTCCTGCACTCACCGCTTCAGCGTGAGAATTTTCCCACGCTGTCAGTGACGTGCATGAGGTGAGCCGAGTTCATTGGACATGAACTCGGCTCATCTGGATGTCGTCACAGAGAGACGCTGAGCAGCGCAAGCAAGCCTGCGCTTCTCAGTGTCTGCGGGATGAGAGGCTGGATGGCAGCGTTCTGCTGCGGTCCAGCCTGTCATCTCGATGTAGCAGAGCTGAAGCTGTCGTGGGAACCATGGAAAGGTAAGGATGAGGTTGCTTTATTATTTTTCTTTTATTGCAGGAGATCGTTGGCTTCAGCTGGAATGGGCGTGACGGTAAGTATGGTTTAATTTAGAACAATAAAGGATTGTGTCTTTATTTCAATTAAAGGACTTTATTCTGGGTGTTTGTGTTTTTTTTAACTTTGACTATGGGGTTAGTAATGGGGGTGTCTTATAGACGCCTCTCCATTACTAACCTGGGCTTGATGTCAGCTGGCATTATAAGCTGACATGAACCCCAACCCTATTACCCCCTGCCACCGCACCAGGGCAGCGTGGAAGAGCGAGGCTAAGTGCCAGACTTGGCGCATCCTATGAATGCGCCATTTCTGGGGCGGCTGACGGCTGGTGTTTCTAGCCTGGGAGGGGGCCAATATTCATGGCTCCCTTCCTGGGCTATTAATATCAGCCCCCAGCTGTCTGCCTAGCCTTTGCTAGCTATTAAATTAGGGGGGACCCCACGTCATTTTTTTGGGGGGGTCCCCCATTTTAATAGCTAGTAAAGGCTATGTATTCAGCTGGGGGCTGATATTAGTAGCCTGGGAAGCTCCGTGGGTATTACCCCCTTCCCAGGCTTCAAACATCTGCCCCAGCCGTCTGCTTAACCTCCGCTAGAGCCTAAAATTAAGGGGAACCCCACGCCAATTTTTTTTAATAATAAATCCTTTATTTTAATACTAAATGACAAGTACAGTAACCAACACTATCACTGTACTTCATATATATGTGGCTGACATGTTTCTATCTATCTAATCTATGTGTGAAGCTCTATTCCTTCTATTCTAAATTGTCGGGTACCGCTGCTGAATTGCCGGCCGGCTTTTTTAAAGAGACGGTGCATGAAAACACTATTATTTTTTTTGATAAATCCTTTACGCTAAATGACAAGTACAGTAAGCAACACTGTCACTGTACTTCGTATATATGTGGCTGACATGTTTCTATCTATCTAATCTATGTGTGAAGCTCTATTCTGTCTGTTATAAATTGTCGGGTACCGCTGCTGAATTGCCGGCCGGCTTTTTTAAAGAGACGGTGCACGAAAACACTAATATTTTTTTTGATAAATCCTTTACGCTAAATGACAAGTACAGTAAGCAGCACTTTCACTGTACTTCGTATATATGTGGCTGACATGTTTATATCTATCTAATCTATGTGTGAAGCTCTATTCTTTCGGTTCTAAATTGTCGGGTACAGGTGTATGCCGCTGCTGAATTGCCGGCTTTTCATGTTTCACTGTTGGCACTGTTCCCATCGATTTGGGCAATCACTGTAATGCCACAACCACCATGGCTGTGGCATTACAGTGAGTGGCAGACAATCCCTGCATGATTGGTGCTCTAAATAGCGCCAGACATGCAGGACACGCTTTTGGTGCACGAACAGTTATCGAACATAACCTCGAACAGCCGAATTTTTTGCAAATCGTTCGGGTTCGTCGAACGGCTCGAACACCGCCCAAAACAGCTCGAATTTGAGATTGGCGAACAGTTCTAGTCGAACACCGCTCATCTCTACTGAAGAGTCTTGATAGCCTGTCAGACACACCTTTAATTTTTGCTCCTGGAAGACAGCACATTTCTCTGGAGGTTATGTCTGGTCTGCAGATAGCGGCCTCTGTTCCTCTTAACAGGGAATCCCCCATGACCACCACTCTCCGTTTTTCATTCACAACATTCTTCTTTCTCCATCCAGAAGGATTCTGAGGGCTTACAAGGTTATTCATTGCTGGCAAAGTCTTATTTTGCTGTATTTCTAAATGATTCTCCTGCGTGAGAGCCTGGTACTGGTTCCTGAGCAGTATGGGTGCTGACTGCCTCTCGATCCTCCGGCTTCTCTGGGTCACATGCTTCCATTCCTCTGTTTCGTCAGGTGCAGTTCGAATTTCTTCTCTTTCTGAATCATGAAGAGATAATTCTGCTCTGTCTAAGAACTGTTCACCTTCCTTAATGATTTTCAAGGTAGTTAACCTCTCTTCTAGATTTCGCAACTTTTCCTCCAACAGGGACACAAGCTTGCATTTCTGGCATGTGAAGTTTGGCTTTTCCACTGGCAAGTCTGTGAACATGTAGCAGGATATGCAGCTGACCAAATGGCTCCTGGACTCTTCCATGTTCTTATTGTTAATGTTCTGAAAACAGTGAAAAAAGCTTAAAAAAAAAGCTTCAAAATGGTTTACCAATGTCCTCTTTTCAGCTCCAACAGCCAAAATCCAGTGTTCTTTGAGCTCGCGGAGACTCTTCACTTACCCCAAAATGCAGTGGGAATATGCAAATTATCTCCTCAGGACTCCTCCCCTGGTCTACCGATGTCCTCTTTTCAGCTCCAACAGCCAAAATCCAGTGTTCTTTGAGCTTGCGGAGACTCTTCACTTACCCCAAAATGCAGTGGGAATATGCAAATTATCTCCTCAGGACTCCTCCCCTGGTTTACCGATGTCCTCTTTTCAGCTCCAACAGCCAAAATCCAGTGTTCTTTGAGCTCGCGGAGACTCTGCACTTACCCCAAAATGCAGTGGGAATATGCAAATTATCTCCTCAGGACTCCTCCCCTGGTCTACCGATGTCCTCTTTTCAGCTCCAACAGCCAAAATCCAGTGTTCTTTGAGCTCGCGGAGACTCTTCACTTACCCCAAAATGCAGTGGGAATATGCAAATTATCTCCTCAGGACTCCTCCCCTGGTCTACCGATGTCCTAATTCAGCTCCAACAGCCAAAATCCAGTGTTCTTTGAGCTTGCGGAGACTCTTCACTTACCCCAAAATGCAGTGGGAATATGCAAATTATCTCCTCAGGACTCCTCCCCTGGTCTAGCGATGTCCTCTTTTCAGCTCCAACAGCCAAAATCCAGTGTTCTTAGAGCTTGCGGAGACTCTTCACTTACCCCAAAATGCAGTGGGAATATGCAAATTATCTCCTCAGGACTCCTCCCCTAGTTTACCGATGTCCTCTTTTCAGCTCCAACAGCCAAAATCCAGTGTTCTTTGAGCTCGCGGAGACTCTTCACTTACCCCAAAATGCAGTGGGAATATGCAAATTATCTCCTCAGGACTCCTCCCCTTGTTTACCGATGTCCTCTTTTCAGCTCCAACAGCCAAAATCCAGTGTTCTTTGAGCTCGCGGAGACTCTTCACTTACCCCAAAATGCAGTGGGAATATGCAAATTATCTCCTCAGGACTCCTCCCCTGGTCTAGCGATGTCCTCTTTTCAGCTCCAACAGCCAAAATCCAGTGTTCTTTGAGCTTGCGGAGACTCTTCACTTACCCCAAAATGCAGTGGGAATATGCAAATATGTGATCAGTGTGACGGAGAAAACAGAGTTTTAAATACCTGGCTTGTAGGTAACTAGTTTGAACAGCAAACTGGTGTGAATTGCTTCACTGACACACTGAAAGAAATTTTTAATGGAGACCAGAAATGGCAGTATTTTCTGAAAACGTATATGTGATCCGTGTGACGGAGAAACCAGAGTTTTAAATACCTGGCCTGTAGGTAACTACTTTGAGCAGTAAACTGGTGTGAATTGCTTCACTGACACACTGAAGGAAATTTTTAATGGAGGCCAGAAATGGCAGTATTTTATGACAACGTATATGTGATCCATGTGACGGAGAAAACACAGTTTTAAATATCCGGCCTGTAGGTAAGTAGTTGAACAACAAACTAGTGTGAATTTCTTCACTGACATGCTGAAGGAACTTTTTAATGGAGGCCAGAAATGGCAGTATTTTCTGACAACATATATGTGATCCGTGTGACGGAGAAAATAGAGTTTTAAATACCTGGCCTGTAGGTAACTAGTTTGAACAGCAAACTGGTGTGAATTGCTTCACTGACATGCTGAAGGAAATTTTTAATGGAGGCCAGAAATGGCAGTATTTTCTGACAAAGTATATGTGATCCGTGTGACAGAGAAAACAGAGTTTTAAATACCTGGCTCGTAGGTAAGTAGTTTGAACAGCAAACCGGTTTCAAAAACTTCACTGACACTCTTTGAAAAAAAATTGGAATGGAGGCCAAAAATGGCAGTATTTTCTGAAAATGTATATGTGGTCCGTGTGACGGGGAAAACACAGTTTTAAATAGCTGGATTTCTAGCGCTGTAATATGGAAAGGACCTGGCTGTATTCTGTAGTGCCAACAAGCAAATGGCGCAGAAAAACAGTGTTCTCTGGATTGCTTTTTAAGATCCCAAAAAAAGTATTCCTGGCCCCTGAGACATGGGCCTCTGTATAGAAATATCTAACAGCAGCAGAAGGCAGAATTGGAATGGAGCCTCTTGTGGTATATGCACTGCAGTCTGCTATATACATTGCCTGCCTATATACCCTGCCTGCCTGATATCTCTGCAGATAGATTAGTCCTCAGAAGTACTGTTTGTTAAGATGGATATGTGTAATGTACGGTTTTTCTCCCTACACTACCTAATACACAAGCAAATCTCTCCCTGACACAGCAGCACCTCTCCCTACTCTGCCTGATTCCGGAGTTACTGTGACGAGCACAGCGGTGCCAGGTCTGATATAGACCTGATGACACTGTGCGGCCATCCAATCACTGTAATGCCATAACCACCATGGCTGCGGCATTACAATGAGTGACAGGCAATCCCTGAATGTTGATTGGCGCTCTAAAGGCCAATGACACTGAATGCATTTATACACCACTCTAGTGAAAGGGTGGTACGTATTTATAAATGCTAATAATAATAAAGATATTAGCATAGGGAGGCGCCACATTTGAGCCCATCACCGTTCCCCTTCTCTGTAGATAGAATTGATCCTCAAAAAGAAAAAAATTCTTAGTCAGAATGAGGGTAAGGAGATCAATACAGAACCCAATTTGTTGTGTGGTCAAGTCAGTAAGAGTATGAAGAAAGTCTGAAGTAGCACCGATACCTTTCTGATGATCTATGCTAGTGGATAGACTACTAACGTCCATGGTAACTAGTATACTGTTAGAGGGAGCCAAGCCCAATGTATTTATTGTTGTAAGAAAATGAGAAGTATCCTTCAGATAAGAAGGTATTTTAGAGATATGGGGAGTAAAAATTTTGTCAAGCACAATTGTTAATGGGGACAATACAGAATCTGTAGAAGCAACGATTGGTCTTCCTGGGGGTGTTTGTAAATTTTTGTGGATTTTAGGAAGTGTGTAGAACACGGGTATGGTAGGGTGAGTGCTCACCAAAAACTCAGCGAGTTTAGCGTCAATCGTGCCTCTATGGAGATGATTAGAAATCAGATCAGAAATAAGTCTGACTATTTCAGAATTGGGATTATGCGTTATAGGTAAGTATGTATCGGTATCGCTTAACTGTGCATAGATTTCAGTAATGTAGGATGAACGATCCATCACGACAACCGCTCCCCCTTTATCGGCTGTCTTTATCATCAAATCTTTTTTACTTTTAAGAAAAAAAAGGGCCCTATTTTCCTCTACACTCAAATTATTCTTATTATGAAACTGACCCCCTTGATGGCCTGTAATGTGTTGTTGATATCCCTCTGAACAAGGTCAATGTATGTGTCAATATGAGGATAAGAACGTGGAGGTTGGAAACGACTAGGTACTCGTAAATGTAAATCACTAAGATAAAACATATCGTCCTTATGAATGTCCGTAATGGGGTCCCCAACACCCCTATCTATTGAGAAATGCACCATAAGTCTCAAACTTCTGTAGAACCAATGTAATTCCTGTTCAAGAAGAAACGTGTTGAATGAGGGGGTGGGGCAAAAGGAAAGTCCTTTTTGAAGAAGGGTTAACTCGACGGGTGCCAGGTTATGCGATGAGATATTGAACACAATGTTGCTGGTCCTGCCTGAGACCGAGTTGTCGTCCTGACATTGTCTGGCTGATGATGCTCGCCTCCCCCTCCTCGTCTTATTTTGAAAGGATGGGTTTTGCGTTGTTCTAAAAAAGGAACAAAGTGACGTGATTCCCTTTCGCTGTCTGTAGACGAGTTGTGGCCTGTTGATGATGTATAGCCAAGTCTGTTACGTTATGGGAGCTGGATTGATTGACTAAATAGGAGAAAATGAAAACATGAAAAACATGATCCAAAACATAATACATGTTATAGTCTGTCCTAAAGTTCACTTTCATGTTTTCATTTTGATATAATCGGAGTGCCAAAGTTCTTTTCATACGTTGACTGAGTTTGGCAGAGCTCTCAGAGCACCAGGCCTACACCTGTCACTCATTCACCAGCTACTAATCAAATTTTAAGCTAGAAATGCTGCTCCAAGCCCTGTCCAATGCTTAAATGTGGCATGGTTTTAGGACCACGCTATTAGCACAACCAATTTAGATTCTGAAATTTGGACTCTTGGATGGAGCACAATATTAGCATGGAATATTTATCTGCTGAAATGTGGCCTTGATTCTGGACCACACTATTAGCACAAATAATTTATATTGTGAAATGTGTACTCCTGGCTGTAGCACAATACCAGCACAAAATAATTAAAAGCTGAAATGTGGCCTAGTTTCTCTAGCACAGCAGAAACAGAAAAATTTAGATTTTTTACTGTGGAGCCCTGGATACAGTAGAATCTAAGCGCAAAACAATTACAAGCTCAGATGTCGTCTAGTTTCTGTAGCATGCTCATAACAGTACAAATTTAGCTTTAATCATACAGTGGGTAAGGAAAGTATTCAGACCCCTTTCAATTTTTCACTCTTTGCTTCATTGCAGCCATTTCGTAAATTCTAAAAAGTTCATTTTTTTTCTCATTAATGAACACTCTGCACCTCATCTCGACTGAAAAAAAAACAGAAATGTAAAAATTTTTGCAAATTTATTAAAAAAGAAAAACAGAAATATCACATGGTCATAAGTATTCTGAACCTTTGCTCAGACACTGATATTTAAGTCACATGCTGTCCATTTCCTTGTGATCCTCCTTGAGATGGTTCTACTCCTTCATTGGAGTCCAGCTGTGTTTAATTAAACTGATAGGACTTGATTTGGAAAGGCACACACCTGTCTATATAAGAACTCACAGCTCACAGTGCAGGTCAGACCAAATGAGAATCATGAGCTCAAAGGAACAGCCCAAGGAGCTCAGAGACAGAATTGTGGCAAGGCACAGATCTGGCCAAGGTTACAAAAGAATTTCTGTAGTACTCAAGGTTCCTAAGAGCACAGTGACCTCCATAATCCTTAAATGGAAGAAGTTTGGGACCACCAGAAGTCTTCCTAGACCTGGTGGTCCAGCCAAACTGAGCAATCATGGGAGAAGATCCTTGGTGAGAGAGGTAAAGTAGAACCCCAAGATCACTGTGGCTGAGCTTCAGAGATGTAGTAGGGAGATGGGAGAAAGTTCCACAAAGTCAACTTTCACTGCAGCCCTCCTCCGGTTGGGCCTTTATGGCGGAGAAACATGACAGAAGCCTCCCCTCAGTGCAAGACATATGAAAGTCCGCATAGAGTTTGCTCAAAAACACGTGAATGACTCCAAGACTATGAGAAATAAGATTCTCTGGTCTGATGAGACAAAGATAGAACTTTTTGGTGATAATTCTAAGCGGTATATGTGGAGAAAACCAGGCACTGCTCACCACCTGCCCAAAACAATCCCAACAGTGAAACATGGTGGTGGCAGCATCATGCTATGGGGGTGTTTTTCAGCTGCAGGGACAGGATGACTGGTTGCAATTGAAGGAAACAAGGAATGCAGCAAAGCACAGAGATATCCTGGATGAAAACCTCTTCCAGAGTGCTCTGGACCTCAGACTTGGCCGAAGGTTCACCTCCCAACAAGACAATTACACTAAGAACACAGCTAAAATAAAAAGGAGTGGC
Organism: Phyllobates terribilis; assembly: GCF_046119375.1. Classification (NCBI taxonomy): domain Eukaryota; kingdom Metazoa; phylum Chordata; class Amphibia; order Anura; family Dendrobatidae; genus Phyllobates; species Phyllobates terribilis. Next base: position 405,115,318 of record NW_027362771.1, read on the forward strand.
TTCAGAACAGCTCTCTGACCATTCTTGACTGGCCCAGCCAGAGCCCTGACCTAAACCCAATTGAGCATCTCTGGAGAGACCTTAAAATGGCTGTCCACCAACGTTCATCATCCAACCTGATGGAACTGGAGAGGATCTGCAAGGAAGAATGGCAGAGGATCCGCAAATCCAGGTGTGAAAAACTTGTTGCATTATTCCCAAAATTATGAACAAGAGAGACCATAGGTATTTTCAAAACCCCAAAGTAAAATAATCAAAACACCATATCTTAGACTATAAAAGATCAATGCTTTATTTATATATTTTTTTAAAAAAGATAACACATAGGTATAAATAACATGTGTGAAAGGACATAACATGGGCATGTGAGGCAGTAGGGGGTAGATAAAGACACAGCTGGCATCCAATTCACATTTGACCTACAATAGGTCACATAGTCCAACCCATGCAATCCATAAGTCACAAAAAATGTTTGCAGAAAAAGTTATAATGACATAGATCAAGTGACCTGTAGCAAGTCACAGTATAGACAACCATCAAAAGTTTTTTCAGCAACACATAAAGTACAAGCATCACATGGAAAGGGTTAAGTAAGGCATACTTAGTGAAAGTAAACAGATAACTAGCAGTGCCAGGGGAGACCCCGACACAGCTGGTATCAAATTCACATTGGACCTATAATAGGTCACATAGTCCAACCCATACAATCCATAAGTCACAAACAATGTGTGCAGAGAAAGTTATAGAAATAGTTATAATGACATAGATCAAGTGACCTGTAACAAGTCACAGTATAAACAACAATCAGAAGTTTTTTCAGCAACACATAAAAAGTACAAACATCACATGGAAAGGATTAAGTAAGGCATACTTAGTGAGAGTAAACAGATAACCAGCAGTGTCAGGGGAGGCCCCGAGCGACCTCGGGGTTTGATGCATGCTCTCTTGGCTACTTTATTATCTATGAGTTCTACCTATTAGATTTAACATGTTCTTTGATTCCTCTTGTGATTGCCCTCGATATGATTTTTATAAGTCCTCCTACCTGGATGCCTCCCCCTGGTGTACTTTGAGGGGGGCAATTAAATAAAAAATAATAATAATTCCCCCCACTCCCTATATATACTGGTTTAGTATTAATTAAATCATAATTGGATACCAGCTGTGTCTTTATCTACCCCCTGCTGCCTCACATGCCCATGTTATGTCCTTTCACACATGTTATTTATACCTATGTGTTATATTTTAAAAAAAAAAATATATAAATAAAGCATTGATCTTTTTTAGTCTAACATATGGTGTTTTGATTATGTTACTTTGGGGTTTTGAAAATACCTATGGTCTCTCTGGTTCATATAATGTTTAGTGGTATGCCCCTTATTACATTCAAGGTCCTATTGGTCATTGTTATTTTGTTGTATCATTCCCAAAAAGTCTCATGGCTGTACAAGCTCAAAAGAAAGGGTGCTTCTACTCAATACAGAGCAAAGTGTCTGAATACTTATGACCATGTGATATTTTAGTTTTTCTTTTTTAATAAATTTGCAAAAATTTCTACATTTGTCTTTTTATCAGTCAAGATATGGTGCAAAGTGTACATTAATGAGAAAAAAATTTAACTTTTTAGAATTTACCAAATGGCTGCAATGAAACAAAGAGTGAACAATTTAAAGGAGTCTGAATACTTTCTGTACCCACTGTAATCAAGCATGAGACATCAAGTCTCAGTTGTTTGATCAACCCCTGTATGGAGCAGAATATCCGCACCAAAGAATTAAAAGCTGAAATGTGGCATGGTTTTTGTAGCATCAAACAGCAAATATTGAGATTTAGTAATGTGAACTCCTGAATGAAGCAGAATTAAAAGATGAAATGTGGCATGGTTTCTGTAGCATGGTAGTAATACAACAAATTAACATTTTATAATGTCACCCCCTGGCTGACGCAGAATATAACCACCAAAGAATTAAAAGATTAAATGTGGCCTAGTTTCTGCAGCATGGTAGTTACAGAAAAAAATGATTTTTTACTGTTGACGAGCCCTGGATACAGCAGAATCTCAGTGCAAAAGAAGCTGAGATGTGGCCTGCTTTATGCATCATGGTAGTAAGACAACAAATTTAGATTTTATCATGTGAATCCCTTTAAGGAGAAGTATATCAGCACCAAAGAATTAAAAGCTGAAATGTGGCATGGTTTCTGTAGCACAGTAGTAAAACAACAAATTTAGATTTTAGCATGTGAACCCCTGTATGGAGAACAATATCAGCACCAAAGAATTTAAAGCTGAGTTGTGGCCTGCTGTATGCATCACATTAGTAACAGGAGAAATTAGATTTTTTACTGTGAATGAGCTCTGGATACAGCTGAATTTGACCGCAAAAAAATTACAAGCTGAGATGTGGCCTGCTGTATGTATCACGGTAGTAAAAGAAGAAATTAGTTGTTTTTTTACCGTGGATGAGCTCTGGATTCAGCTAAATTTCACCGCCAAACAATTATAAGCTGAGATGTGGCCTGCTGCATGTATCACGGTGGTACCAGAATGAAATTGATATTTTTACTGTGGATGAGCTCTGGATACAGCTGAATTTTACCGACAAAAAATTATAAGCTGAGATGTGGCCTTCTGTATGTATCACGTTAATAACAGAAAAAAATTGAGGTTCAATGGTGTATTCCTGTATGGAGCACAATATCAGCAGTGCACAATAGAGTTCTATGCTGAAATTTGACCTGCTGTCTCTGTCTGGATCACACTAATAACAAAAATGATTGATCTGCTGGAAGGTCGATTTCCCAGCCATACAGAATCCTCTCTATCTAAACTATCTGACTTAGTAGCAACCACATAGCTAACTATCTCAAATCTCTCAGTATCCAGGAGCAGCGTCAGGAGTAGCCTCTCTGCGCTGTTACACTGACATAATGGCGCTAAAACAATATGTCTGCTCTTTATATGGAAAGAGAAATGTCACTTCAGCAGCCAATGACAGAAACTTTTGAGTCTTGATGTTGTGGTTGGTTCCTGCGCCCTGATTGGCTTGCCAGAATTTGCACACATTAAGTTAAGAAAACAAAAATAAGATTAACAACCCTACCGCTACTCCGACCTCTCCCCAGTCCCGACCACCTTCCCTCATCAAACACGTACTCCCCATTCATCATACAGTACCACTACCCTAACCAAAGTCCTAAAAAATACAGTAGTAGAAACTCGATCATTTACCACACTTTTGCCGAATTGGGCCAATTTGCAGCCAAAATGCTCCGGTGTTCGATCGCGAATCTGAATGTGCAATGTTCTTGCTGAATTTGAAAAAACGAACGTTTTCCAAATATGTTCGCTCATCTCTATTGATAATAACAAATTTGGGGCTAAAAGTAAATTTTTATGGTAAAAATTAGATTTTTTAGTTTCACGGCTCTACGTTACAAACTTCTGTAAAGCACCTGGGAGTTCAAGATGCTCATCACACATTTAAATACATTTCTTGAGGGGTGTAGTTTCCAAAATGGGGTCACATTTGGGGGGCTTCCGCTGTTTAGGCACATGAGGGCCTCTCCCAATATGACATAGGGTCCACTCTCGATTTTGGCCATTTTTACGTTCAAAAAGTCAAACGGTGATGCAGATGTAAGGTAGACATGTGGGAAATATTATTTATTAACTATTTTGTGTGACATAACTCTCTGGTTTAAGGGAATAAGAATTGAAAGTTTAAAAATTGCAAAATTTTCAATATTTTTGCCAAATTTCTGATATTTTCACAAATAAAAACAAGTCATATTGAACAAATTTTACCACTATTATGAAGTACAATATGTCATGAAAAAACAATCTCAGAATAACTGGAATCCGTTGAAGCATTCCAGAGTTATTACCGCATAAAGTGGCAATGGTCAAATTTCAAAAATTTAGCCTGGTCATTAAGGTCAAAATTGGCTCGATGACTAAAGGGTTAAAGCAATTTTCCATCACAGTCTTTGTTTTCATTCTTTTTGTTATATCAGGATTCTTTAAGCCCTTAGTGACTGAGCCTATTTTGACCTTAGTGTCCAGGCTACATTTTTTAAATCTGACCAGTGTCACTTCATGTGGTAATAACCTTGTAATGCATCAATGTATCGCAGTGATTCTAAGATTGTTTTTTCATGACACATTTTACTTTCTGTTAGTGGCAAATTTAGGTTGATATGTTTTGGGTTTATTTGTGAAAATATCGGAATTGTTGAAAAACATTTTAAAAATGTGTAATTTTTAAATATTCAATTCTTAAACCACATAGTCATGCTGTATAAAATAATTAATAAATAACATCTCCTATATGTCTTCTTTACATCTGCATCATTTTTCAAATGTCATTTTATTTTCTTAGGGTTTTAGAAGGGTTAAGAGTTGAGCTGTAATTTCAAATTTTTTCAAGACATTTAAAAATTTTGTTTCTTTAGGGAGCTATTCAGATTTAAATGGACTTTGAGGTGTCTATATATTGGAAACTCCCCAATAGTAATACTGTTTTAAAAACTGCACCCCTCCAATGCTTCAAATCTGTTATCAGGAAACTTTTAACCCTTCAGGTGCTGCACAGGAATTAATGCAAAGTGGAATGAAAAATAATATAGTTTTCCTCTAAAATGTTGTTTTAGCCCCAATTTTTTCACTTTTACAAAAAACAGCATAAGAAAATTTACCCCAAAATTTGTTACCCAGTTTCTTCTGAGTGGGCTGAAACCCTACATGTGGACAGAAACCTCAATTTAGACAAATGGCAGGGCTTGGAAGGGAAGGAGTACCATTTGAATTTTGGAACACAAATTTGGTTGAAATAGATTGTGAGCGCCATGTCGCATTTGCATTCATTTTTTTCCACTAAAATCCTGTTTTAGCACCAAATTTATAATTTACATGAGGGTTAATAGGATTAAATGGATCCATTAATTAGTTATGCAATCTTTACTAAATGTGCAACAATACTGTTTGAGTACATACAGTAGCTAGGATCAGATGGGAAGGAGCGCTACTGGGCTTTTAGAACACAGATTCTGTTTGAATAGATTGTGGGCTCAATTAGCCGTGCCCCTGAGGTGCCAGATCAGCAGAATCCCCCCAAGTGACCCCATATTAGAATCTTCACTGTTTAAAAACTTCATCTGGAGGTGTAGTGATAATTTGCAACCTACAGGTGCATCACAGAATTTTTAACATTGGGACATGGAAATATAACAATTTAGCGGTAAAAATGTGATTTTTTTTATTTGATGCAAATTTGTCAGTTATATAAGGGTTAATACTAGGTGAAACTGAACAACACAATTTATTGCACAATTTCTCCCAAACGCAGTGATTCCTAATATGTTGTCAGAAATTACTGTAGGACCACACATCAAAGCAGAGAAGCCAGGAGAGCTATTTAGCTTTTGGAGCTCTGATTTCACTAGAATAGTTTGCGGGCGACATTTGCAGAGCCCCTGAGCTGCTAGAACAGCAGTAAAACCCCCAAAAGTGACAACATTCTAGAAATTGCACCTCTCAATGAATTGATCTATGTCTGCAGTGACTATTTTGTAAAATCTACCTTGTACTTTATTCTGTAGAATAGCAAATATGGCAGTTTAGTGCCCATTCATTTTATTTTATTTGAGGGTGTGGAAGCTGTGTAACTTTTCTAGAGTCTTTATTCTACTAGTAACGTAGGAAACCCCCTATATTTCCAGTGACAGGTGATGGACCTGAGCGGGGGCTGGTTTTGTGCCATATAAGTTAGTGCTTACATTATTATTGGTAACATTTTGGGGTACATAACATTTTTTGACTGCTTCCGGTATCACATTCTTGTGTTCTATCGATTTTTTTGTGAGATTTACCTGGAGTCCTCGCTGTAAGCACTCTGCGGATAGCACAACATAAATGTGACCCAAACCTTATTCTGATTTTTGGGAGGCAGAGTGAACAGACAGCAGTACAAGAATAGATTTTATTTTTATTTTCAACATAAGGTTTTAGTGATATAGCGACTTTATTCTTCGGGGTGGTGCGATTACAGTGATACCAGATTTATTCCTGTTTTGTTATGTTTTGCTACTATCAGACATGCTTTTTAAGAAATAAGAAAATAGTTATTTTGTCGCCATATTCTAAAAGTTGTAGCTTTTTTATTTTTTGATAAACAGATCTCTATAAGGCCTTATTTTTTGTGTGATGAGTTGGAGATTTTTTTAATACTATTTTGGGGCACAAAACTCTTTTTCTTCAGATTTTTCAGACTTAGAATGAACATAAACAGCAATTTTGTCATTGTATTTCTCTATTTTTTATGCACCGTTCACCATGCGCTAAAAGTGGTAAGAAAAATTTGTTCATCCTGTCAGTACATTTACAGCGATGCCAAATTTATATACCGTATATACTCATGTATAAGCTGACTTTATCAGCACATTTTTTATGCTGAAAAAGCCCCCCTCAGCTTATACTCGAGTAAGGGTCAGACTTACATTCTGGCTGTGGATTGTAGGGTGGGAGGAGTGGCGATGGAAGAGCAGGGCACAGGCAGTAGCGGTAGCCAGCTGCTGCCGCGATCACATGTGCTTGCTACTAAAGGGAATGAATATTAACTTCTCTCCACACCCATAGGAGTGGAGAGGAGAGAATATTTATTCTCCTTAATGGCGCACACTGGCAATCACATCCGCCGGCTCCTGCAGTGGCTAAGTGATTCTCTGTGCCCCCTATTAGAGAGTATGAATCACTCCTCTCCATTCCCATAGTCCCAGCTTGTAGAGGAGTGAATATCCCGGCAGCTGATATCAGAGTGTGAGGGCGCATGACATTGAAGTCATGTACTGCTTGCATACTGAGATCAGCTGCTGGCAGAACAGAACGTAATGCTGGAGCAGAGGAAAGGAAGGTAAGTAGAATTGTTTATTTGATGGGGGGCCATGCATACCAGGATTTGGGATGAGGGGGCCATGCATACAAGAATTGGGGATGAGAGGGCCATGCATACCAGGATTGGGGATAAGGGGGCCATGCATACCAGGATTGGGGATGAGGGGGCCATGCATACCAGGATTGGTGACGAGTGGGCAATGCTGATGGAGAAATTTATCAGTACCTGCTGCATTTCCCACCCTGGGTTTATTCTCGAGTCAATAAGCTTTCCCATTTTTTTGTGATAAATTTAGGTGCCTTGGCTTATATTCGGGTCGATTTATACTCGAGTATATACGGTAGTTGTTTTTAGTTAGTAAAAGCTGCAAAGCATAAAAATAAATATTTTACAAAAATTCATTTGTTTTTGCATTGTCATATTCTGAGAACTTTTTATTTTTTTACCGAATAAGCCATATTAAGGCTTGTTTCGTGCGAGACAATTTTTATTTTATTTATACCATATTTTTTTGCATAATACTTTTTTATCGCTTTTTATGAAAGTTTTTGTGTCAGTATGATGAAAAAGCAACATTTTTGGTGTGTTTTTTATTACTTTTTTACAGTAATCATCATATGGAATAAATAACATGACAGTTTTATAGATTGGGTCGTTCCAGATGCGGCAATACCAGTTATGTGTACTTTTTTTGTTTATTTTTGTGTTATCACAAAGGCTGCGTTTTAGTGGCGTAACATTTTTTTGTGATTTTTGTGCAGTTCTTTGTGTTCTTTTTTTTTTCTTTACATATTTTATTTTACTTTCACTTTTTTACTTATTCACACTGAGAGACATGTATTTTTTGCCCTTTGATCGCTGGTCTCATGCATTCCAGTACTCATGTTCTGCTTCTGCAGTGCATGAGACCTGTCAGTATCTCAATAACACAGCCTGTGAGATTCAGCTTATAGCTGTATCTTACAGGCCACCATAATCTGGGGTCATCAGATGACCTCAGGGTACCAATGCAACGATCAATCACCGGTGATTACATTTACAGGTGGTCAATCCTTCAAAGGTGGTATTTTAGGGTATGTGCCCATGATGCAGATTTGATGCAGAGCGTTTTTGCCTCTCCCTGGCAGAAAAAACGCATGCAGATTTACATGTGTTTTTTTCTACCAGGGAGAAGCATTTTTTTAACGGTTATACATGTGTTTTTGCATGTGATTTTCAAGCGCTTTTCCAAGCAATTTTGAGCATCACTTGGAAAAGTGCTTGATAAGTTGGTCACACAATATAAATCCATGCAACTGGCATGGATTTATATTGTGTGACCAACTTAGAGGCTTTAAATGCTGCATCTATAGTAAAAAAAAAAAATAATTAAAAAGTTAAAAATAAAAAAACCCTGTACACTCAGCTCTCCGGTCTCCTCCCGTCGGCAGCGATCCTCTCTCCTCGGCGTCCCACGGTGTACTGGCAGGACCTGCAGTGACGTCATTTAGTCAGCTGATGGTCACGCAACCATCACCTGACTGCTGACGTAAGCGGTTGCGTGACCATCAGCTGATTAAATGAAGTCACCGCAGGTCCTGCCAGTACACCGTGGGAAGCCGAGGAGAGAGGATCGCCGCCGCCATGAGAAGACCGGATGGGTGAGCATACTTTTTTTTTAAATTTTTAACTTTTTTATTTCTTTTTTTCACTGCGTGGTATCCGAGATGAAGAGGAGTTGTAGTCTCCTCTTCATCCTGGGTACTACATGCACCACGATTACGCAGTGATTTCGCGGCCATTGAATTTAATTGAAATGCAGCAAATCCACATATACCTGCGGGTTTGCTGCGTTTCAATGTTCCTTAATGGCCACGAATTTGCGGCGTAATCTACGGTAGAAATGGTCATGCTGCGTTTTGCAATGCAATGGGAATTTGGCGCGCTAATTAGCGCATCATGTGCACAGCACATATGAATTCACATTGCTTTGCATGGCAGATGGTTTTACAAGTGTTTTCTCATCCGTAAAAATGCCGCAAAAATGCTACAAGAACGCTACGTGGGCACATAGCCTTAACCCACCTTTTAGCCACTTAGATACCGATGTTGCGTTTGCTTGCAGTATTTAATGGGTAAACCATGGCAGAACTGTCTGGGCCCATACTGCAGGGTGTTCAGCTGTCAAGTACAGCTGACACCTGAGGGAATTTTGGCCACAAGGCGGTGCTAACCCCATATTCACTATCACCATTTTAAAATGGCAATGAGAGAATAATGCCCCCTAACGATTGCGTATCAGCGGTCATTAAGGGGTTAAGAGGAATTTGATATCACTCCGGTAGCTTCCTTTTTGATTCATAAAAAGTAAGTTCACTCCTAGGATACTATTTCAGCGTACCATACTATTTTTTATACTTCAATGAATTGAGGGAGGGGTCAACAAAAAGTAGTGTTTTCTTCTTCACTTTCATGTTCTTGACTTTTTCCTGAAACCATTTTGTAAAAGTCATATTTGCTTTCTTTTGATTTACAATTATTAAAATTTTAATAAGGATTGTGCAGTGACAGTAGCCATCACACACTGTCAGTGAGGAATTATAACTTTATTGCAGCACACAATGACGGCCAACTCATAAAAATGAATGACATTCTGTATCAGAACATCTCGTAGGCTGTTCAGCATGTTAATAGCCTACTTCATCTTTCTCGAGCATAATGAGCCAGACAGTGTACCAGTATTCAACATGAAAATGGTGATTAAGAATATTTGAATTGAAGCAAGAAGGCAACATTTAACAGAGGCTTAGACAATATCTAGATTAAAAATTTCAATTAAAATACTGTTAGCAAGGCTTTTATCACAAGAGCAAAGATTGGTTACCAAAGACAAGACGTTATTATGAAACATTTTTTCTGAGTAACACTCAAAAACTGTAATTTTCAGAGAAACTATAGACATCCTCTTATATCTTCTGTTAATAAATCCTTTGTAACATCAATAGAACCAGATAGAAAGAAATGGAACACATTTTAGTGATAACAGATCAGATTTAAAACTGGCATAATGTTGAGTTAGGCAATGGGAAATGTTCAGTGTGGTGACTTTCTAGATAACACTTTATGTTTATGTCTTTAAGGCAACTTTACTGCATGTCTTGGATTGGGTAAGAGAATTCTTATTTTCAATGATGAATAACCAATCAATATAGTCTTACATTTCAAGAAAAAGTTAATATCCACTTTTTATTCTCAACTAATCAATGACTGATGATCAAACAACTCTTGTTAAGGGTCCCTCAAATTTCTCGCAGCCATTCATGCTTTCGAATTTTTTATTTTCACTGTGACCACCTTTGATATCTAAAAAAACATTTTTCTTAGATTTTGCAAAAGGAATGATTATTATTAAACATTTTTTGGTACATGTAATCTATAAGAGTAAAAATCAATCACAAGACAAATTTTGATCACCCAAGAAAAATTGTTCAAATTCATCATAGTAGGCAAACTGACAAACATTTGTATTTAATTTTTATGTCACTTTACCCACTATGATGAATTTGTACAATTTTAGCCAGTGTGACCTGCGTGTACTGTACATAACCCAAGAAAACACAGGTCACAGCCGTTCACCTTTAACTTTTTGTAAAGTATAACTTGCACTTAATGTATTTATTTCTATTACACATCAGATTGTACATATAAAATTTTATTCTTCAGGTTAAACATTAATATGTATAATGTTTTGCACAAAATACATTGTGACTTATATGTTAAAGCTATTTCTGGAAAAGCTGGCTTGGTTCAGAGTTTATTTTTAATTTTACAAACTGAATTTTTTTAAAAAGTGGACACTAGTTGGTTGATATGGGGCAAATTTAATTGTTATTTGTAAGACTCATTAGTTTTAGGCTAGGTTCACATTATGTTTGTGGCATACTTCAGTATATGTGCAAAGAAGGTTTCCAGCACAAACGCTAATGCGTATCATTAGACCTCATTCACTTCATACCAGATGCCATCTGTTGGGCTAGTATACTTTGGTATTTTTTTGTTAACTTTGTACAAATGGTGCAGTCCTTCGAAGTCAAATATATTGTGCATCAAAAATTGTAATTGTAAAAAATATTAAAAAGTAAATGTAAAGTGCATTAAAACTGAAATTTGGAGGTGGGGCAGGAAATTTAGCTTGAAAAACAATATATGACATAAATATCCTTCATGAGGACAGGATACTTTGTGCCCTATGATGGTTATGTACAGTACATCAGACTGATTGCATGGTCCAGCTTCTGCACCGATGCTATCAGCTTCAGGAGCCTAACTAACTGATATACTGAGCTAGGCTACTAATTTAACTGCCAGAATTGGTGTTCTCATCAATCATAGCAGCTTAACCCCTTTCATGCCGCTGTCAATATTAACTGTGACACATAAGGAGTTTGTGAGAAAGAAAACAACACAGTCGTGGGGTTCCTTATGGTTTTCCAGTTAACCGAGGGCCGGAGAATTGCCTCCGTTTCTGCCATAAATTTGAACTTATTAGCTGTCAGTCAAATGCTGACAAGCGCTGAATACTGCATTAAACAAGATGTGCAGAGTATTACCTAAGCTATCATAAGATTTCATATTCAAGTTCCCTTGCCAGACTAATAAATGTATTTATTTTTTAAAGTCAAAATTAACTGCAAAATCTTCATTTTCCTAGTTAAAAAAAAATAGTCTATATAGAAAAAAAAAGTACTTCCTTTTAAAAACCATTGCCGCCTCCATAATTATGTGTACTACTAATATTATATCATTATTTATCTCACACGGTGAACGTCACAAAAAGCAATTTTTGTAAAAAAGATATCAAAAGTGGTAGTTTTGTTAATATCTCTCCACAAATAATGAAATAATGTGATCAAAAGTTCGACTTCAAAAGCTACAGAAGATGAATCAAATTTTTTTTTTCTTTGAAAAGTTATTTTCTTATACAAAAGTAGTGAAGTGTAAAAAGATTTTATAAATTGAGTATCACATTAATCCTTACCATAAACTATTCTATTATTTTTCCCACACACTGAAAGCCATAAGAAAAAAGGCAAGAACAATACTTTAATTAGTGGCTTTTGTTCATCCAGACTTAATAAAAAAATAAAATGAAAAAAGTGATCAAAAGTTGCATGTACACAAAAATGGCACTAGTTAAAAAATACAGCTTTTTTCCGAAAAAAATACTCAACTTTGTGTAGGGAAAGGTAAAACAATTATGAGTCTCAGAATATGGTAAAGCCCGCAAAAATGATTTTTTTTATTTATTAATTTTTTGTGAAAAAGTTGGAAAACTCAAAATTACCAACACAAATTGAATATTTTCATTATTCTATTAAACTGCAGAATGAAGTTCACATTGCAATTAAACTGAATAGTGTTTAGATTGAAAAATCAGAATTAATGATTCTTTTGTACATTCCACCACACAAAAAGTGTAATAAAAAGTGATCAAAAAGTCATATGTACCAGAAAATGGAACCACTGAAAATTAAATCTCATCACTTAAAAATAACCCCTCAAATAGCTCTTTTGACCAAAAAAATTAAAAATAAGGCTTATGGTATATGGCAAAACATAAATATATATTTTTTTAAACAGGATATTGACTGTGCAAAATTGACCAAATTTATGTTGTTTTATTTAAATTTTATATCACCATTATTACTGTAGATTGACCCACAGTATTAAGATAAAACTTGATTTGTGCATACTGTGATTTAAGTGAAATTTAAAACATCAAACACCAGCAGAATTGCTTTTTCTATACTATTTTTACCCATAAGAGTAAATAAAAGTGTGATTAATTTTGTGTACCCTAAATTGGTGCTGCTGTCAAATACAACACATCCTGCAAAAAGCAATCCATCGCATAGCTGCATATAAAAAAGAATAAAATATTAATGCTCTTGGAAAATTACAATGAAACAAAATGAAAACAAAAGAAAATGTTCTGTACTTAAAATCCAAAGCGGACGATTTCTTAAAGGGTTCATGACCCCAGGACAGGTAATCAATAACTGATTGTTTAGGGTGCAACACCCAGCATCCCCACCAAATAGTTGATCTCAGTACCGGTGACTGGAAGTGCTTAAGCATGACTTAATAACTGCCATACACCAACCGATCTAACTTGAGGGAGTTGTGGCAGTTTTGCCTGGAGGAAAGGGCAAAATTTCCAATGCTTAAATGAGCTAAGCTTATAAAGAGATCCATCATGATTCTTGCATCTGTAATTGCAACAAAAGGATGCTTTACAAATTACTGTCATTCAGAGAGTAAATACTAATGCTTATTAAAGCTCTTTATATTTTTTTCTTAATTATTTTATATGTCTCAGTAAAAAAACATTTTAGCTTTTAAAATAGTAGGCATTTTGTGTAAGCCAAACAGGACAAGCCCTCCCCAAATCTGTGGTATCTTGGTACCCATTTATTGCTGCTGAGGGAAATGGTTGTCATGTGATAGTAGATTTGTTCTTGTGTGACAAAATTACTTTGGGCACTTTGAGTTAGAAAAAGTATAATACAGTACATCGAATGTTATGTACACAGTGTGCACTGTGCTTTGTACTTTGCTGCCATCTACTGGCTGATGTATGTGTATGAAAGGTATTCAATCTCCTCAGCATTAGCGATTATAGAAACTGTTGGGAGGAGCCTCTTAGATCAGTGCTGCCGTACTTCCTGTAAGCTGGTACAAACCAATTAAGGCCAGCTTAGCCTGGGAAAAGCAAGAAAGCACTACTACTCCCAGAATCTATTCCAATCCACGCGAAGGGAACATCATATTCATATAGTTGTCTTCACAAAGGAGTGAAACTTTCCATAGTCAGGAGAGATGAGGCTGAAGAAGTGTTCTCCTACATAAATGATCTCTATACCAGTAATACGTGACTTTCATGCCACAAACTTTTCTGTCCTGCCTCCTGCAGTAGGTAATGGTAGCTCCTAAAACCATGAGTAACTCTGGACTCATTGTGTGTCACCATGGTGAGCTAACTAATGAAGGTCCATCCATCAGTGAAGCATTACCTGGACTTTGCTTTCCTATACCAACTCCTCTAATAACAAGTGAAGGCAACTGTACTCCAGCCTCCCTGAGAGGCCTAAAACTGCTGCTTCACAAAGACATGAAACCTCCTTTCATATGTAAAAAAAGTGTACCCAATGCTGTGAACTACAGCCACTGTATCTTTAAGAGAGACTGTGGCCTCTTATTTCCTTCAGTAGAGAAGTGTTATGTGTGCAAGTTTACACATGTCTCGTTTCTTTCAAATACACTATAACCATGGGCACTCCAGCACCTGCACATAGACATCACTTCTACAGGAGTGCCCCCGGGAGGTCCTATACAATCTCCATAATTTCCACCTCCTGCTATTGATTTAATTGTTGTAGACATGAGGAAAGTGTGGGGCCAGCAGGCCACTTCAGCTACCATAACATTACCATTTACTACTATATATCCCATCTGGTCCTTCTGCAAAATCTGATGTCTCCCTTGTTGCTCACCACTAGTGTTGTGCAAATTTGTTCGACATTTCAAATTCAGGTTCGTGTTCGGGGTTCCGGCTTGTTCGCGCAAAAAAATCGGCTCCGCCTATGAACATCCCTGATTTGCCATGGTGTCACGCAGATGTTATGGCTGATTTTTTGGCACGAACAAGCCAGAACCCCGAACACGAACCGGATTTTCAAATGCTGAACAAATTCGCTCATCACTACTCACCACAAATCCATTTCAAGTTCAGGTTGAAATAAAAAAAACTGCAAAAACTCCAGAGGGATAAATACTTTTGCAAGGCACTGTATTTTGGATAGTGATGTTATTTCTTTAACTTACTGCTACCTATGTTGTCTTTTTTTAGTTAATTAATTTACTAGATGTACAGTGCAGCAGGACTTCTTATAAAGAAATCTGCGATTTTGGTCTGTTTGGTTATAAAATGTTTCATAGTTTTCAAATTTCTATAAAAATTGATTACCTAAAAGAACTAGTATAATTTATTTTAAAGATTTTATGCATAAAACTGCTTGCAACCAAAATGATCACAAACCCCACGTAATAAGTATCAGTCGCAAGACTTTTAAAAACTAAGCAGATGTGACATTTTACACAGCCACATACAATTATTAATTAATGACGGAAACGCTATTCTAATTACTTGTTTACAGCTACACATAAAACCATTATATTGCAATAAAACCTTCAGCTATGCATATCATGCCATAACTGTTATTAATTCTACTGTGTTCTCTTTCGGTGCTGTCGACAGTCATTTAGCAAGAAAAAAAGCAAAAATCCACATTTGTATATATTGCATATATTTCAGAAAAGCAATGCCTCGGTCCTGGAAAATGATCTGCAGCGGAGTGTCCATAAATCTTGATGACATCAATTAAATTAATGTAATTAAAGCTAGTCTTTGAAAAATATATGGAAGCTCAAGCAGGAAAGTGATGGATTTATCTTTATAAGGTAAAAATACTGCCTAGCCCGATCAGCATCACAAGGTTGTGTTTTGGATGACCTGTTAAAAATGTTGTCATTTGTATCTTTCATGCTGTTTGAACAAAATGCTTACAGAGACATCTTAATTTTCAGCATAGGGAGTAATATGAAGCTCTTTCTCTCACTTTCTTCCTAATACCTTGGTGAACTCAGATTAAATCGTAATGGAAAATGTCCATATTGTATTGGAAAAAATGTCCCAATTGGAATAAATGATGTTGTAAGACCATGAGAAGGCCAATAATGCTATTCCAATGTTAGATGTAAAGCTATCATTTGTTGAAAATGCAATCTAAAAGTGTTATTACAGGATTAAGATGTGTCTGTGTTTCAGAAAAGCAACAGTTCTTTTAATAGTGATTTACTTGCTTACAGGCTGTATGTGGGAGTAAGTTGAAAAGGTTCGGTCAAAAGCCAATCTGTAATTAAAGAAACCTATGCAATCCCACCAAAGGTTTTCAAGAACTTGAAATTTACAATGAAGAAAATCTTTCCCAAGGTCGTAGATGACAAGGGCATTTTATCATGCTTGGGAGATACTGTACATATAAAAAAACCCCACAGAGCATGTGTTGTTATTATATTATAATATGAAGGCAGCATAGTATTGCAAATGATATTCTTCCCTGAGGCGAGTCAGTATGAAAATAAGATTTAAGGAAAATTTACTTTTCAGATCATGTTTGATTTTGGTAATAAACATTTGGTGAGCTTCGAAATTATAGTCTTTCAATGCCTCATTATATTTATGTGCTCAGAATTCAGAATTAAATGGAATTTTACTTAAAGTTGTCTTTTTATCAGAACGTATGTTACATAACATGTGGTTTCTCCTAATTTAACACAAAATGGTACTTTAATGAATAACTGCAGTCTCAGAATTATTCATCTTTAAACCCCTTCATGACCAACATCTATATATATAATTGTCTTATCCCGTCTGTCTGTCTGTCTGTCTGTCTGTGTGTCTGTCTGTCCAGGAAATCCCGCATCGCTCATTGGTCCGGCAGCAGCCAATCAGCGCCGCGGGATTTCTGAAAAAAGATGGCGGCCCTTAGCGGCTCATCTGCGGGATGGAGCTGAGCGGCGATGCAGCCGGGAGATGAGCTCCGCGAGGCGCTCATCTCCCAGCCGGCAACAGCAGAAGGAACCCGACCGCCGGACCCATCTGCAGAACGGAGATGCAGCCGGGAGATGAGCGGCGCGAGGCGCTCACCTCCCGGCCGGTAGCAGCGGATGGACCGCCGGCGTCGCTGACCTCCATGCGGAAGAGAGGAACGGGGAGCGGCGCTGCAGGTCGGGATACTTCTCCTGCGAGCGCCCGCTCATGTCCTGGGTTCTCGCAGCGGAAGTACCCGCTCAGGCAGCGGCGCTCCCCAATCCTCACCAAGACGATTCGATGATTGGTCGCGCTCTTCGGACCCGACCAATCACTGATCTTTGCGCAAAAGTTAAACACCGCTGTGCTGATTGGTCGCCGACGCTGCCTGCGACCAATCACCGATTTGGGTGCCACATTTAAATATCGGCCGCGACCAATCAGTACAGCGGTGTTTAAATGTGGAGCCAAGAGCATTTATTGAAAGACAGCAACGCATTTCAGCACAGATCTGATAACTACCTTAGTTACAAAAATGTTTAGGTTTGCATGGGTCTTAAACGTTGTTACGCACACGCCCGGACTGACTGGCGTGAGCGTTGTTAGTGATCCCACTGGACCATGAACCGAGGAGTGCTTGGAGGGGCGTAACTAAGTAATACTCGTTCCGACCAAGGTCGCACGGCGGCTCAGTCGACTCCGTGAACCAGGGAGGAACCGAGCAGAGGGACCAGGTGCTACTCCAGGTCAGACCCAGGTCACAGCTGTTGACCCACTCCGGGGAATGCAGTAACAGGCAGGTTAGGCTGGCATACAGACAGGTGGGTACTGGCAGGTATGGCTGGTATGCAGACAGGTGGGTACTGGCAGGCACGGAACGCAGGCAGGATAGGGACCAGTACAAACTGGGATAAAGGAACAGAGCCGCAGGTGCGGTAAACAAGCCGAGCAGAGCAAAACCCGCAGGTGCGGTAGACAAGCAGAGCAAAACCCGCAGGTGCGGTAGACAAGCAGAGCAGAGCAAAACCCGCAGGTGTGGTAAACAAGCAGAGCAGAGCAAAACCCGCAGGTGCGGTAGACAAGCAGAGCAGAGCAAAACCCGCAGGTGTGGTAAACAAGCAGAGCAGAGCAAAACCTGCAGGTGCGGTAGACAAGCAGAGCAGAGCAAAACCCGCAAGTGCGGTAGACAAGCAGAGAAGAGAAAATACACACAAGGTACTTACAATGAAGTAGCGAGTGGACACTAAACTCACAAAACAGAAGTACAGAGACAACGAGTTGGAGTTAGTTGCAGGTTCACACACTGCAGGAAAAGGGAAGATACGGACATAGAGATAAACAAGTAACGGGCTAGGACACTGTTCAGACAGGAACTGAACCAGAAACTAGATACAGGAATGAGCCTGGGAACTCAGCCCCCAGGGTGGCGGAAACAGACTAGAAGTCACAAATACAGGTAACGGGCCTGGGTATACAGCCTCCAGGGTGGTGGAAACAGACAAGATACAGAACAGGACCTGGCAACTCAGTTGCTTAGGCCCCTCCTACTGGGTAGAGGGGGTTTAAGTATCTAGTGACTCACAACAATAGGCTGGGGACGCATTAGGACTATGCACACAGTAACTATAAGAAACAAGCAGTTACCGCGCCGCCGCCCTAAGCAATCAGACAGAAGACATGCACACAGCTGGTACTGGAGCAAACTGTGCAGCCTGGACTAATAGGTAAAATGGCGGTCTTGCATGGTGAGAGGTGGTAAGCCATGCCAGCACGCCGCCAGGGATGTTACAAACGTCAGCTTTCTTTCAGAAGTTCTAATGTTTTTTCTTACATTTTCCTGATACCTGGTTTAATCCATCTTACTCCCGACATGTTGCAGGTTTCCTTTGCCAAATAAAGCAAGGCAAATTTAGGGGATCCACAAACCATCACGTTACTTCACTATAAGCAGCATGTTCTTTTCAGCATATGATTCATTTTTCCTCCTCTAAGCATTCCGCTGTTTCATAGGCCTGAAGAGGCCTTATTAAAATATGCTATGTTTATGTGAAATACTGCATCGTCGTCTAGTGGGGTACTATGTTGAAGGGGCAATTCTCATAGTATTAAATTGCTTTAGTTAGCATAAAAATAAACAAGTTTGAACTTGACTTATTATTTTACCTGCTTTCAATCTCTAGTTGTAAGCGCTTTTATCTTACATAGTGTACAGCTTGTTTTCAGAGTGATCGACCACTAGTGCCTAGTTGGGTATGCTCAGTAGTTAGAGTCTGATTTCAGCTAGCTCTCTCCAGCATATTGATTTCATTACAGTAGTTGTCTATTCACTTTCCTCCCCCTTCATCTCAGTTACTAAACAAGCTGTTCTTCTCAGCCTTGACTAATCACAATCCACGGCCCCCAGCATTGACAGTTACCAGAGCATTTCTTCTAATCACGGCACTCACTTTCCTGAGCCGTATGCTTGTTTAAATGCCCTGTTATCTCTTTGAGCAGGGACAATACAAGGTGTTAGACCACCAATGCAAGACCTATGTGAAACCATAAAAATTTTTTAGAAAAAGGGCATTTTGATCAAATTTAGGGGAATTTTTTTTTTATATATCTTAAAGAGTTGTAACTATTCTGAACAAAAATCTGGATTCATGGATGAAGCGCAGCCATGAACTAAGGTTACATAAGTTCATGAAAAATAAATAAATGGAGATGTAAAAATAGTAGTGGAAGTTGAAAGAGGTAGTGAGGTACAATGTTGTGGCTTAGAGGATGCGTGACTCATGTGAAATGGCGGCTAGCCCAGTTTATCCCAACAATCTTTGTTTTTATGAGCAACTGTGAAAGAAATGCAGTGAATGCCTGGTGGAGAGTGCCCAGTCTTTTTGTCTGAGCTCCAATTCGATAGACTTCTGGCTCAGAAGATTGGACCTATACTGTGTCATTTTTCCACAGAAATGCCCTGATCGTCGGATCTATGGATTTCTGTCTCAGAAGATTGGACTAGTGGAAATATGTGACACAGTTCGCTATAGTTATGTCCAGTATTCATTGATGTATCAGAGAGGCACGGCCTGTGGCTTTGTCACAACCAAGTGGACAATGATTACATTGGACATACTATCTACCTACTAGCCTGACTTAGTTATCTATGACTAAGTAATTTTATTCTGAAACGCATCAGATGGCTTGAAGATTTCATTGTCATTTTTGCACACGGATTTCTAATAAAGTGTTGAACTGAGGAGAACTGACTGCGACTTTCTTCTATTGGTTATATTTACTTGATCAGGCTGCCGTGAACCCAAGATGCTATTGGTGCAGGTATGTTGAGCTGTAGTTGTTCTTGTAGGATATTTTGAGGGCAGTTAGAAGTTTTGTGATTCGTTGCAAATTTATTCAACACAAATCACATTTTTTGTGAAAATTTGACAAATCTCGCCAAAAAGCATTGATCATCACCAAATTGCTCCTGAATAGTTGGGAGTTGTTATTCTTGGAGGAAGGTTAGATACCATTCTTTATTCATGGCAGTGTTCTTAATCAAAATTGTGAGTGAGCCCAGTCTTTATAAGAGTTAACACATAATCTTAATTTATTTCTAAAGTACAGCTTAAAAACTAATAAAATACATTTAATTATTCTTCAGTATGCCATAGAAACATCAGACTAACAGTAAGAACACTGAAGCAGTAAACTTTATGTAAAACTAAATTTGTGTTAGGTCTTAAAACTTTTGGCCACAACTGTAGGTATACGTTCACAAACTTTTTAAAGTAGCTAAGCAGATAGGTTATTTTGAACTCCTTTGAGAACTAACCACAGATCTTCTGTGGATGTATTGTTGCGCAAATCCTTCTCTCCTCAAGTAATCCCAAAGAGACTCAAAAATGTTGAGATCAGGGCTTTGTTGGAGCCATATGATTACTTCCAGGACTCCTTGTTCTTCTTTATGGTAAATGCTTCTTAATGTCATCAGATTTTTGTTTTGGGGTTGTTGTCCTGCTGCAGAATAAGTTTGGAGCTAATCAGACACCTTCATGATGGTACTGCATGATAGATAAACATGCCAGTATTTCTCAGCATTGAGGACACCGTTAATCCTGACCAAATTGCCAACTTTGCTTTCTGAAATGCAGCTCCAAACTAGCAAAGAACCTGCACCAATCAAAACTTTTCTGTGCCAACCATTGTCTTCAACATTTCCCATTCTTTGCTGCATATTTAAAATAGCTTAACAACAGTCTGCTTTAAAATTTTTTACCTGGGAGACACATTGTTGATGCAATATAATTACCTTGTGTCTACTTATTGTGCTCAATGTTGCCATGGTATATGACCTGTGACATGAAAGGCTAACATGGAGTCCTGGAAGTGATGATATGGCCCTCACATAGTGCTGATGTCAACCTCATAGAGTTTGTCTGGGATTACATGAAGAGAAAGAAGGATTTTTACAAGCTTGCAATCACAAAAGATCTGTGGTTTGTTCTCCAAGGTGTTTGGAACAACCTTCCTATCAAGTTCCTCCAAAAATTGTATGCCAAGAAGAATTGATGCTGTTTTGAAGGTGAAGGGTGGTGTTAGGGCTCACAAGGTGAAGTGGATTCAACAGGCTATACACAATGGCAAGTTAAAAAGTGGAGTTGAATGCAGTAGAAACCACAGAACTAGGTGTTTAGACAAACACCAGAGAGAAGATGGTAGGTTTATTGGCAGGTCTGAACCAGGATGTTGATAAAGATTGTAGAATGCACAGGAGTTTTGTAGAGATAATTGCAGCATTATTTGAACAGTCTTTAGATAGCAGTTCATAATACATACAGTAGTCCATGGGTTAAAAAGCAGGTAGTGGTCTTTGAAGATTGCAAAAACCCCAGAAATTCACAGAGATGATTGCAGCTTAATGAGAACAGTCCCTAGATAGCAGTTCATAATGCATACAGCAGAGTTTCGGTCAAACAGCAGGTAGCATTACATTGATATTGTAGAAGCCACAAGAATTCATTGAAATGATTACATCTTAATGGGAACAGTTTCTAGATAGCATTTTGTAATGCTTACAGAAGTCAACAGGTTAAATCGAAGGTCTTAGGGGTAGTAGATGCAGATTGCTGAAACCGCAGGATCTTATAGAGTAGCTTGCCAATATCCAGTTTCTTCTGCTACAATACAAACAAATATCAACAGATTACCACACAGACTAAATACCCAGATTCAGAGGTAAGTCTAAATTGACATTAAAAGGACCTGGATTATGATGATCAGTGATTTAACGATCACACTTGTATATTAGTTGTGTTGAGCTGTGTAAATTGTTTTTGTTTAGCTATTTTGCAAACAGCAGAAAGTTTTAAACTTTTGCTAATAAACTTATTTTGTAATGAGGGCTGGAAAGTTTTGATTGCAACTATGTCAAAACTGCAGTGTGTTGCGTTCTTGCAAGAACAAAATAAAGTAAAAATGTAAATGTATATGTAAAGGGATGCTCCAATGAGAACACTAAACAATCTCCTGTCTACAGATAAATCATTAAGCTATGACTTCCAGTAACGTAACTAGTAGCCTGGACAAGTTTTTCCTGTACATCCCTCAGAACAGCACATATGGAGGTAGTCCTTCCTTGACCTATGACGGCACAGGATCACAGAGAGGTTAAAAGGCCCCTCCCACCTCCACCCTCCAGTGTTTTTCCCTGTCCCTTGCAGGACAGACACAGGAGAGGAATGCGCATCAGCGCAAAGTTTACCTGGAAGCTAAGGGGGATCGGAGGGGATTGATCGCTTCCCTTCCCTCTGTGAAGAGTCTCTGGGCTGATACCTCACTTGGCAGGGGTCCCGCAGCCAGGTCAGTAGAACGGGAAGTGGCTCCTGGATTTGCTGCTTCCCTCAGTCGAGGGCTCTCGGCATCAAGCTGCCTGTGCTCCAAGGTGGAGCTTCGTTTTACGGACTCGGGGGATCAGGGGGGTCTCGGCCTTCCCCTCCCTCTGTCAAGCAGTCCAGGGCTGACACCTCTCTGGGCAGAGGTCCCTCAGCCAGCAGCCAGTCTGTGCAGCAGTCCCGGTGTGACGTTGCTTCCCTCCATGATGGGCTCTTGGCATTACCAGCTCCCCCTATTTTTCTAATGGATGTGGAGCCAGCAAAGGTAAGTGCAATGGGCTAGGCCACTGGGCAGTTACTAGCCTCATCCTTTATGCCAAAGCTGGGCCTAGAGCCCCATGTGCTAAAGTTTAACTTCAGTTAGCCGCATGTCATGGCCTCACAGGGTCTCATGCTTGGGATTCACAGGTTGACTTATGCCAAGCATGTTTGTCTCTCTGTATGGTGGAATAAACACATGCGTCACTGTTATCTGCAGACCAGTATCAGTCTAAAGGACACATGGTGTTAATTCAGCACATTTATCTCCATGAAGTCTGCCCTCCAGCTGCGCCTCATTAAATTGGTTCCTTCATGTGGGGCTAGTCTGACAATTAAGGTCTATTACTCATTTAGGAGGTTTATTCTGAGTTCAGATTAATTACTCTCCTGATTGAAAGAGTCTAGTCTCTTGTCTAGCACCTTCAAACACTGCTCTAGTCTGTGCTTTGTAGTGCCACTGTGCTTCATGGTGAATCACAGTGACTCATGGTACAATCATAGTGTCTCATTATGCCTTATGGTACAATCATGGTGCCTCATGGTACAATCATGGTGCCTCGTGATACGATCATGGTGCCTCATGGTACAATAATAGTGCCTCATTATGCCTTATGGTACATCATAGTGCCTCATGGTACTTCATAGTGCCTGACTATGCCTAATGGTACATCATAGTGCCTCATGGTACAATCATAGTGCCTCATTATGCCTCATGGTACATCATAGTCCCTCATGGTACAATCATAGTGCCTCATTATGCTTTATGGTACATCATAGTGCCTCATCATGCTTTATGGTACATCATAGTGCCTCATTATGCTTCATGGTACAATCATAGTGCCTCATGGTACAATCATCGTGACTCATTATGCCTCATGGTACATCATAGTCCCTCATGGTACATCATAGTGCCTCATTATGCTTTATGGTAGATCATAATGCCTCATTATGCTTCATGGTACCATCATAGTGCTTCATGGTACAATGATAGTGCCTCATTATACCTCATGGTACATCAAAGTCACTCATGTTACATCGTAGTGCCTCATGGTACAATCATAGTGCCTCATTATGCCTCATGGTACATCATAGTGCTTCATGGTATAATCATAATGCCTCATTATGCCTCATAGCACATCATAGTCCCTAATGGTACATTATTATGCCTCATGGTACAATCATAGTGCCTCATTATGCTTTATGGTACACCATAGTGCCTCATTGTGCCTCATGGTACATCACAGTGCCTCATTTTGCTTTATGGTACATCATAATGCCTCATTATTAGTGTTGAGCCACCCCCGTAGTGTTCGAGTTCGGTTCGGTTTGTCGAACACCCGTATGTTCGTCGAACTGCTCATCGAACTGTTCGTCGAACACCTTCGAACACCGTTAAAACCAATGGCAGTCAAACAAAAACACATATAAACACAAAGAAAACACATAGAAAACACTTCAAAGGTGTCCAAAAGCTGACAAACTGCTCAGAAGACACAACTAACACATGGAAAAGTGACAAGTACATATAGAGGTGGAGGAGTAAAAGGAGGGGGAGACATAGATATAGGCATGTCATGCCCTTCTAAAACCAAAAAAGTGCGAAGCTGACACGGCCAGTCCGTTCCTGCCCGTGCGACCTCCGTGTTGCCGGGTTTGTGCCAGAGCCGCGGTGGACCCTGACGGCCAGACCCCCTCTCCCAATACTGGTGCCTGTCCGCTGGTGGGTCGAGCGAGCCCCCCTGCGGTGGAGGCAGGTCTAATCTTTTTAATTTAAATTGTCTCTCTAATTTGAATGAGTACACTTTAAATCCTTTTACAAGGATCTATTGAAGGGCAAGTCTCATGCCAGCAGACGAGGTAATTCCTGCTCCAGTAGCGTCCACTAAAGCTGCTGCAGTTAAAAAGCTTTTATAAGGATCGAGCTTGGCGGTCCACCGCATGGCGTCCTACCGCCAGTCCCAGCCCCTGTGCCTTGGGGTGCCTCCCCGATGCTCTTCACTGAGTGTCCCGGGGGCCTTAACCATTTCCTTTGAAAAAATTAAGTGTCCAAACTACAGGTGGAGTAGCTTGCTTAGCAGCTGGGATAATCCGCTGGCTAGCAGACACTGCTACTAGGCACAAAGTATTTCCTGGGCTAGATGCAGTTAAAAATTTGTAATTAGATACTCTCATTGGATGCTGAGAAAGCATTCCATAGAGTCTCCTGGCCCGCCATATATTATTCTCTTAAAAAGCTTGGGGTAGGGGTGTAGGGGACCCTTTTATAGCCCAAATCACGGCCCTGTATCGCAATACGTCACCTAGGCTGAAGATAAATGGAACATTTTCATCTCCTTTCATAATCACCAATGGGACAAGGCAGGAATGTCCTCTGTCCCCTCTATTATACATCCTAGTGACGGAGCACCTGCTCTCATCAATTCGCCATAACCCCAATATTAGGTGGATTGAGGTGGGAGGCACCAAGTACAAGTGCTCTGCATTTGCTGATGATGTCCTAGTATATATCACTCAATTACATATATCCATCCCTGCTGTTATGACTGAAATAGATCACTTTGTTACATGGTCAAATTTTAAAATCAATGCAGCGAAGTCTGAGGCCCTCGATGTCTCCCTCCCCAAATCCATCCTGTCCATCTTTCCCTTTGCCTGGCCCTCTCAGGGTATCAAATACTTAGGAATTCGTATTCATAGAGACCTCTCCCATCTATGCTATCTTAATTTTGGGCCCTTTATTGAACAACTCCATACAGACCACGGTTGGCAAGTTAGAACTGTAAGAATCACTACGTGAACCACTGGTGATTTGTGGAAAAGCACATGTACACTGTGTTCCAAATTATAATGCAAAAAGTGCTTAGGAATGATAAGGTAAGAATTTTTTTGTTTGTCAGTTAAACTCATTAATGGTGATATGTGTCAGGGCTCTTTATATCACTGTAAGCAATTGCAGACACCTGTGCTAATTAGTTTGGCAGGTGTGTCCAATGAAAGGCAAGACTACTTAAGAAGGCTGTCCCACATTATTAAGCAGCCTACATTTTCTGCCAAAATGGGAAAGAAAAAGGATGTGTCGGCTGCTGAGAAGCAACAAATTGTGGAGTGTTTAGGTCAAGGCATGACTACAATCAACATTGCCAAGACACTTCATCCTGATCATCGCACAATCAAGAAGTATGTAGCTGATTCACAGTACACACGTGTGCGTGCTGATAAGGGAAAATTGAGGACTCTTTCCTACAGGCAATTACGTCAGGTTAAAAGAGCAGCGGCAAAAAAGCCTTGTCATAGTAGCAGACAAGTTTTTGAAGCTGCTGGTTCCTCCAACATCCCCCGAACAACAAGATGCAGGGTCCATCAAAGGTTTGCAGCTGTGCGTAAGCCATCCTGTCGACCTCCTCTATCCACTGTACACAAGCAGAAACGGCTCCAGTGGGCCAAACAATACATGAAGACTGACTTCAAAACTGTTTTGTTCACCGATGAGTGCCGTGCAACGCTCGATGGTCCAGATGGATGGAGTGGAGGATGGCTGGTTGATGGACACCCCATGCAAACACGGCTACGGCGCCAACAAGGAGAAGGTGGAGTAATGTTTTGGGCTGGAATCATGGGGAGAGAGATTGACGGCCCCTTTAGGATCCCTGAAGGGGTAAAGATGAACTCCATAATATATGTGGAGTTTCTCAAACAGCACTTCCTGCCATGGTTCAAGAAGAAGAACCGTGTATTCAGCAGCAAGATCATTTTCATGCAGGATAATGCACCGTCTCATGCTGCACATAACACATCTGCATCTCTGGCTGATATGGGCATAAAAGGGGACAAACTTATGGTGTGACCCCCATGCTCCCCTGACCTCAACCCCATTGAGAACCTCTGGAGCATCATCAAAAGGAGTGTCTATGATGGCGGGAGGCAGTGCATATCTAAGCAACGGCTCTGGGAGGGTATTCTGTCCTCATGCAAAACAATTGAAGCAGAAACCATCCAAAACCTGACAAATTCAATGGACGAGAGAGTTCAGAAGCTCCTTTCGAACAAGGGGTCCTATGTGCAAATGTAACATCACCTAGAATAAAGTTTTGAGCTGAAAACTGTTTGATTTCAGTTTCTAATAACCTGCTAATGCTTATAATTTCAAAAATGACAATTTTTTTGTTCTTTATTAAAATGAAAAGGTTGATCGAAGAGTGTGGGGGATCTAAGAGTGTGGCAACCCAGTAGACAGGATTATTTCGAATTCTGACAATCTGAGGGTCATGTTGCAGGTAATGCAGCAAGAAGGCACTCATGTGTCTTGCGCACCTAGGAGCCCCAAAATTATTTTCCGGGCTAGATGCAGCTAAAAATTATTATTAATTTGAAATCTGGTGGAGCTTAGTATAGATGGCCTAATAGAATCAGTACTGCAAACTGCTACAAGGCCCAAATTATTTTCCAGCCAAGATACAGATAAACATGATTAGTAATTTTAAATCTGGTGGAGTTTAGTATAGATGGCCTAATAGAATCAGTACTGCACACTGCTACAAGGCCCAAATTATTTTCCAGCCAAGATACAGATAAACATGATTAGTAATTTTTAATCTGGTGGAGTTTCGTATAGATGGCCTAATAGAATCAGTATTGCACACTGCTACAAGGCCAAAATTATTTTCCAGCCAAGATACAGATAAACATGATTAGTAATTTGAAAGCTTAAAATGGTTTGTGATGTGATTTTAACAAATCATCAAGCTTTTACTCTCCCCAGGATGACACGGGGTAGAAAAGTCCTTTCGGATCCATGATTTGTTCATCTTTATGAACGTGAGTCTGTCTACATTATCAGTGGAGTGCCGCGTGCGCTTATCTGTCAGCACACCACCAGCAGCGCTGAACACACGTTCAGACAGAACGCTGGCTGCGGGGCATGACAAGATCTCCAAGGCGTAAGTGGCGAGCTCCGGCCATTTATCCAGTTTGGAAGCGCAAAAAGAGCAAGGGTCCAGTGACACAGTCACGGCTTCAATGTTTACTTGGAGATACTCCTGTACCATCTTTTCTAGGTGTTGACTATGTGTCAGACTTCTTGTCTCCTGTGGCCTTGCAAAGGATGGGCTAAAAAAGTGGTGAAATGATTCCGCAAAATTGAAGTTATCAGCAGATACTGTGTTTCTGTTACGTTTTGAGTGCTGAACACTCCTCGACGGTCCCACGGTTGGCAAGTTGGAACTGTGAGATTCACTACGTGCACCATTGGTGTTTTGTGGAAAAGCACATGTAAGATTCTACAACAGTCTCTGCTGATACTCCTGCATGCGTGCATCCCTTTCTATGGCAGGAATAATTTCTGCAAATTTACTTTTGTACCGGGATCTAACAGTGTGGCAACCCAGTAGTCAGGAATATTTCTAATTCTCACAATTCGAGGGTCATGTTGCAAGTAGTGCAGCAAGAAGGCACTCATGTGTCTTGCGCATCCAGGAGCACCAATTCCCTGTTGTGTTGGTGGCGAGGTAACAATCATGCTTCCTTCCTCTGCCCTCTCCCCCCAACCTCGCACAACAGAAATGTGATCAAGGTCTCCCTCATCTGATGAGTCTTCCATCAGTTCGTCCTCCACTTCTTCCTGGGCTCCTGCACCTTCCTCACTAGTTTGGCTGCTACCATGCGCCCTGGTAAAACCATCTCCGCCACCCTCATATGCCTGCCGCCTTGGTGCTGCCGACAGTCTGAACCATGCAGATGTTAGCCCTTCCGCTTACAACTCCTCCTCCTCTACTTCCTCTGCCTCCTCTTGTGCCACCACCTGACTCCGAATTCTGTTTAACATTTGCTCCAGCATGTAAATCACCGGAATAGTCATGCTGATAATGGCATCGTCAGCACTAAACATCTTCGTCGCAATTTCAAAACTGTGCAGAAGGGTGCATAGGTCACTGATCTGAGACCACTCCTCCAGCGTGATTTGCCCCACCTCTGGATCTTGTTGGCCCAGGCTATACGTCAGAACATATTGCACCAGGGCTTGTCGGTGCTGCCACAGTCACTGCAACATGTGCAGAGTTGAATTCCACCGGGTAGGCACATCGCATTTTAGCCGGTGAAGTGGCAGGCCCAATGACTTCTGTAGAGATGTAAGTCGCTGAGCTGCGGGATGCGAACGGCGGAAGTGAGCACACAGCGACCGTGCAGAAGGCCATCTAGTCCAGGATAGTGGGCTAAAAATTGCTGGACAACAAGGTTCGACACGTGAGCCATACAAGGCACGTGTGTGACATTGCCCCGACGAAGGGCCGCACCCAGGTTTGCAGCATTGTCGCACACGGCCTACCCTGATTTCAGGGCCAGTGGAGACAACCATTCATGAAACTGGTTCTCCAGAGCTGACCACAACTCC
The DNA here is from genome assembly GCF_046119375.1 of Phyllobates terribilis. Taxonomy (NCBI): domain Eukaryota; kingdom Metazoa; phylum Chordata; class Amphibia; order Anura; family Dendrobatidae; genus Phyllobates; species Phyllobates terribilis. The sequence goes on from NW_027362771.1 coordinate 405,144,361, forward strand.
TCAGCTGTGTGACTCACATTTCCCAGACATTTCAAAGTAAAAACCGCCTAATGACGGTGAGCCCTGCTGCCGGCATAGTAAGGAGGTGTGCAGGATCCCTTCTGCGCAGTTAGAAAGCTTGTGGCATGACCAGACAGGCTTTGGGTGCAGGTGGAGGACCGAGAGGAGGTTGAGGAGGCAGAAGCAGTGGAGGAACTTCGAGATAAAGAGGATTGACGCACAACTCGTGGGGACGGCAAGACTTGGACAGCAGCCCCTTGTCCTGCTGTCACCATAGTTACCCAGTGCCCAGTCAGCGACATGTAACGCCCCTGTCCATGCCTACTCGTCCAAGTGTCTGTGGTGAAATGCACCCTGTCACACACAGAGTTTCTCAAAGAAGCGGTGATGTTGTGTGCGACATGCTGGTGCAGTGCAGGCACACCTTTCTTTGAGATGTAGTGCCGACTGGGCATCTGGTACTGGGGCACTGCGACGGACATAAGGTCTCAAAAATCCTCTGTGTCCACCAGGCAGAAAGGCAGCATTTCTGTAGCCAAGAGCTTGCAGATGGTGAAATTCAACCTCTTAGCTTTCTCATGGCTAGGAGGAAATGGTCTTTAACTTGTCCACATCTGAGGGACCGAGGGCTGGCTGTTGTGCTTAGATGGGGTTGAGAAGGGTGTCCCCGGCAAACTGCCGGTCTGTGAGGAAGATGCAGGCGGACATGTTAGGTTGCCTTGATCCTAAGGTGGTGCTATTGATGTCGGACAGCGCTGAACACCAGCTGGTGTTTCCACCTCCAAAGAAAATTATGACCTGCCAATCACGCTGGCTGTTGTGGGTAAAGAGGTGGCAGGTCTGCGTCCCAAAACAGGTGTGACTGCTGTCCCCCCAGTCACAGAGGATGAAGAGGCTGCGGATGCACAAGATGTAGCAAACGGTGGTTGGCCCGGCTGGCTAGGCCACATTGTAGCACAGTGAGCTTCCCACTGCAACTTATGCTTCATATCCATGTGCCGGTTCATGCATGAAGTACTCAAACTATGTATTTTTTGGCATCTACTTAGCTTTTGCTGACAAATGTTACAGATAACACGAGTTGGGTCATCCTTATTGATCTGAAAAAATGCCCAGGCTACGCAAGACTTAGCACCCATGCGACCTGAAGAGCCACCACTAGTGTTGAGCGAGCACTAAAATGCTCGGGTGCTCGAAGCTCGGGCCGAGCTCGCCGTGATACTCGGGTGCTCGACCGGAGCAACGAGCCCAATATTAGTCTATGGGAGACTCGGGCAGTTTTGCGGTGGCACCCCCGGCAGTCTTTTAAAAGCCTAACAAGTGCCCAAAACGATAGTGACAGTGCTCAAATGACATGGGGACAGCATGGGGATCGCCCCAGGAAGCATTTCTGACCCCCAGGTCACTGCTGTCAACAACGTGGTCAGAGGTATTAAGCCACTCTTACGGGCTCACAATAAAACGTTCAAAAACGAAAGTGAAACTTTTTTCCTGTGAAATATGTTAAGGAACATCCTTTACAGGGAAAAGACTTGTGTATAAGTTAAAATAAATGACCAAAAACAAAAATACTCCTCCACACCTTCGGCTATGTTCACAAGTAGCATCTTTTATGTGTTTTTGCACTTTTGTATTGCTTTCAACTATGACAAATGCATTCACCGGGAAATGTCATTTTAACATTTTACAACCTTATCTGGCCATGTGCTGTGTGACACATGCGTAAAGTGCTGAAAAGACATGGAGAAAGCATGGGGAAGACCCCTCGAACATCTCTGACTCCCAGGTCACTGTCTAAAAATGTGCCCATCATAAGTGATCCTTGCCGCATCAGAAGATGCAGACTTGCAACTATCCCCATGCAAGTTCTAGTCCCAGGGCAGTGTTCAATTGTACCTCCCCCATTCCTTGCAATACAAGCACAAGTATGCAGCCTGCCACCCACCCACCCCCAGGCTGCAATACCATACTGCTTGCTTGCTTGCACTTGAAATTGGGCCTTTTAGGCATGTGGAGGTGGAATCTGGCCACCACGTCATGGCTGTGTTGGCGGCCTGGAATCCATACTCAGTCCCCAGCCGCCCCGCGGCCGGGTGTCCACACACGGTCCCCAGCCGCCTGGGGGCAGCCGGGTGTCCATAAACGGTCCCCAGCCGCCCCTATTTCTCCTTGGATCATCCCCCCACACACTTTTCTTAGCCCAGCCTGCTTTAGGCAGCATTGGACGAGCCCACCAGAGAACCAGACTCCTCCGGTGGGCCCTGACTTCTCCATCGGTGGAGTTGAGAGTGCCAAGGTGAGGAGCATGATGATGATGACAGAAGTTAGCCTCTGCTATGTTTTCTTTTAATGCAAGTGTAAGTGTGCAGCCTGCCACCCACCCACCCCCAGACTGCAACTCCATACTGCTAGCTTCCACTTCAAATGGGGCCTTTTAGTTTGGAGGAGGCCGAAGCTGGCCACTACCTCATAGCTGCTTCGGCAGCGAGGTATCCATACTCAGTCCCCAGCCGCCCCTATTTGTCCTGGTGTGCCTTATACATAAGATTAAGCGCGTATACCAAAACATTACCTGTGCCCTCCCCAGTGCATTTAGTGGGAAGGAGAGCCTATTCCGCTGTTGTGTGTGCATGCCAAACCCCTGTTCATGGTACATGCGAAGATGCCTCCCACCTTGCACCAGTCGTTGCAGACTTGCAACTATCCCCATTCAAGTCCTTGTCCCAGGGCAGTGTTCAATTGTACCTCTCCCATTCTTTGCAATGCAAGCGCAAGTATGTAGCCTGCCACCCACCCACCCCCAGGCTGCAATACCATGCTGCTTGCTTGTTTACACATTAAATTGGGCCTTTTAGGCATGTGGAGGCGGAATATGGCCACCACGCCATGGCTGTGTCGGCGGCCTGGTATCCATACTCAGTCCCCAGCCGCCCAGTGGCTGGGTGTCCCCGCTTGCTCCCCAGCCTCCAGGGGGTGGCCGGGTGTCCATACTTGGTCCCCAGCCACCCCTATTTGTCCCGGTAACATTTCCCACACTTCTCTTAGCCTGGTCTGCTTTAGGGCAGCATTGGCCGAGCCCACCAGACTATCAGACTCCTCCGGTGGGCCCTGGCTTCTCCATCAGGGGAGTTGAGAGTGCCAAGGTGAGGAGCATGATGAGGATGATAGAAGTTAGCATCTGCTTTGTTTTGTTGTAATGCAAGCGCATGTATGTAGTAGCGGCTAGGCCTGAGGTGGTCAGCGTTTTGACGCATATCCTACCTCCTCTGAGGATTGCTGGATGTTTTCCTGCTGCTATCCAAGTTCTATGACTCCCATTAAAACAAAGCTTCAGATGATAAATGATGGATGAGGTAATGGGAAAGGAGAAAGAGCAGGAGGAACAGGGACCATTCACATCAATATCAGGCCAGTCAACCAGATATGTCTTGTAGGATATGTTTCTGTAACAAAAGGAGTGGTTCGGCTACACAGTTATAGGGCATACAGTGAGTGCAATGCCTACCCAAAATTTAGAGGCACTCCAATGCCCCTTGGAAATGACATGGAGGCCAGAGGGCGTTAACTAAACCTTTTTTTCCATTTATAGCAACTGGGTCTCCTGTGCACTGTTGGCCTAAGCAGTGAATGGAATGCTTTCCAAAAATTATGAGGAACTGCAATGCCCCTTATAAGAACCATGTGTGGCACCCCAGGGGTCTGGTCACCACAGTAATAGAGATATTACGTCGGAGAGCAAGTGGGAGGTTTCCTGGTCAGGATACCTTAAACATGCAACATCCTCCTGCCCCAGTCCTGGGAGGGGAGAATTCTGCCCTTATAAACTGGATCTGGGGCGGGGTTGAGTGAGTCAGAGAACAGAGAACAGTCAGAGTCAGAGTGAGAGCAAGGGAAAGTAACAGCAAGGAGCTCTGTAGGAGCTAGGAGCTAAAGACCATGGGCTGGAAGCTGAGCAGAGCTCGCCCTGGCAGAAGACAATAGGAACCGGACACAGGAGTCCGAGGCTGTGAGGACTTATATTTCCAGCAGCAGAAACCAGCCGGCAGGGGATTTCAGGTCCTCTGGCCATAGAAGCCCGGAGGCTCAGTCACAAGCAAGGGACCAGCACCGCCGTCGTGGAGCGGAGGCTAACAGAAGGCCCCAAGTCACCAGCCATACGGGTGAGCACTACACGGTACACTCAGGGATGTGGGCTACTTCTACCCGCTTACAGCAAGGTAGCCAGGAAGAGTGCAGACAGACGGGGAGGCCTACTACTCCACCTGGCCAGGGGAACTCCTGCTTGCTCACAGACTGACCAGGCCTCTTATGCTAGCCAGTACTCCCGGGAGGGTCTACCTTATAATCATCAGTAAAGAAACTGAACTGCACTGCAAAGACTCTGAGTCGTTCCTGCTGCGCTCGTGCACCATCACCCCCATCATCCACACTCACTGCCCTGAGGCTATACTCCTCCCGTGGGGAGTTATCCCATTCTCTGCTGCGCACACAACACCAGCCTCAGCGGTCTGCCTTGCAGCGGTGGTACTCCCTGACCGCAATCCACGGGTGGCGCAGTCGGACAATTAACCTCAAATCCTAAGAAAGACTGCCAATGGTTTGATCAGCCTGAGCCACGGGACCGGGTCACCGCCACGGAGACTACAGACCCCAGAGACCCGGCACCGGGTATCCCACACACGTGTACACACGGCCCAGGGGGCGCGTGACATGCAATACAGCATATTACAAACATAAGTCCCATTATTGGGAAGTGGGTCTCCCATAGTATTTGCTTATGCCTTGCAAGCAAAAGCTGCCAAAAATTAGGACGGAGCAACTTGCAATGCCCCTTTCAAGAGCCATGCAGTACAGCATATTACAAACATAAGTCCCATTATTGGGGAGTGTGTCTCCCATAGTATTTGCTTATGCCTTGCAAGCAAAAGCTGTGAAAAATTAGGACGGAGCAACTTGCAATGCCCCTTACAAGAGCCATGCAGTACAGCATATTACAAACATAAGTCCCATTATTGGGGAGTGGGTCTCCCATAGTATTTGCTTATGCCTTGCAAGCAAAAGCTGCCAAAAATTAGGACGGAGCAACTTGCAATGCCCCTTACAAGAGCCATGCAGTACAGCATATTACAAACATAAGTCCCATTATTGGGGAGTGGGTATCCCATAGTATTTGCTTATGCTTTCCAAGCAAAATCTGCCAAAAGTTAGGACGGAGCAACTTGCAATGCCCCTTACTAGAGCCATGCAGTACAGCATATTACAAACATAAGTCCCATTATTGGGGAGTGGGTGTCCCATTGTATTTGCTTATGCCTTGCAAGCAAAAGCTGTGAAAAATTAGGACGGTGCAACTTGCAATGCCCCTTACAAGAGCCATGCAGTACAGCATATTACAAACATAAGTCCCATTATTGGGGAGTGGGTATCCCATAGTATTTGCTTATGCTTTCCAAGCAAAATCTGCCAAAAGTTAGGACGGAGCAACTTGCAATGCCCCTTACTAGAGCCATGCAGTACAGCATATTACAAACATAAGTCCCATTATTGGGGAGTGGGTGTCCCATAGTATTTGCTTATGCCTTGCAAGCAAAAGCTGCCAGAAATTAGGACGGAGGAACTTGCAATCCTGGCACCCTGGTGGTATAGTGGTGGTGGAGGCTGAGGATAAGGAGAAGAAGATAAAACAGCCGAAACGAGGAAGCGTATACCCATGTGTGGGTGTGAAGCGGTACATGTGAATGCACCTCCCGAAATAACACAGTGGATTTGACTTTATGTTACTCTGCTGTCATTTGGTGGTGATGAGAAGTCTGGCCCAATCCAGCCCTTGTTCATTTTGATAAGGGTCAGCTTGTCAGCATTGTCAGTTGACAGGCGAGTGCGCTTATCAGTTATAATTCCCCCGGCGGCACTAAAAACACGCTCCGATAACACGCTAGCGGCAGGGCAGGCCAGGACCTCCAAGGCGTACAGAGCGAGTACATTCCAAGTGTCCAGCTTGGATACCCAAAAATTAAAAGGCACAGAGGAATCACGGAGGACGCTGGTACGGTCGGCATGGTACTCCCTCACCATCTTTTGAAACTTTCCACTCCTTGTGAGAGTACCCCGCGCCTCAGGGCCTGTAAGCTGGGCGGGTGTCAGAAAACTGTCCCAGAACGTTGACAGTGTTCCCCTGCCTCTGCTGGATTGGAGTTGCATCTCTCTCGCCTGTACGCCTTGGTTGGGCAACGAACTGTGACCTCTGCCGCTAGGGTGTTCAGATGGGAATTTTTTTAAGAGTTCTGCAGCAAGGGCCTTCTGGTACTGCCCCATTTTTGTAGACCTCTCCACCTCAGGAATAAGAGAGTGAAAGTTCTCCTTGTAGCGGGGGTCTACAAGTGTCACCAACCAGTAATGACTGTCACCCAACATTTTGAAAACGCGAGGGTCACGGTTAAGGCAGCGTAACATAAAGTCACACATGCGTGCCAGACTGGTAAAGGGCAAGATATCCGTGTCCTCACCAAGATGATGACTGACCATGCTCTCCTTCTCCTCCTCCTCCTCCTCTTCCTCCTCCCCCCTGTCCTCAGGCCACCCACACTTAACCGACGGTATGACACTTGTACAGGTACTACCGTCTACAACGCATGATAGCAGCTCCTGTTCTTCCTCCTCCTCCTCCTCCTTCTCCTCTCCCTCATTGTCCCCCAATGCACGTTGGGATGGGATGAGGCTGGGCTGTGTGTAATCGCCCGCTATGGCTTCTTGATCCATCTCATCATACTCTGGCTGCAATGCCTCCTCTTTAATTCTCTGCAGAGAGCATTGCAAAAGACAGACAAGTGGGATGCTGACACTAATGATGGCGTCATCGCCACTCACCATCTTGATGGCCTCCTCAAAGTTTGTCCGGATGGTACATATGTCAGACATCCAGGTCCACTCCTGAGGTCTTATGTGTGGAGTCTGACCTGAATATCGACGGCCTTGTTGCAGCTGGTACTCCACAACTGCTCTCTTCTGCTCACAAATCCTTTGCACCATGTGAGGGTAGAGTTCCAACGTGTGGGGACATCACACACCAGTCGGTGTGCCGGAAGCTGCAAACGCTGCTGCAACACAGCAAGGGAGGCGGAAGCTGTAGCCGACTTGCGAAAATGAGCTGACAGGCGGCGTACTTTCATGAGCAGATCTGGCAACTCGGGGTGCGATTTAAGAAACCGCTGAACCACGAGGTTAAGCACATGAGCCAGGCATGGTACGTGTGTCATCTCACCTCGCCTCAGAGCTGCCACCAGGTTACGACCATTGTTTGTCACACACGACCATGCCGGGATGTAGGTTCAGCGGTCTCAGCCACAGATCTGCCTGCTCTTTCACAGCTGTCCACAACTCACAAGCAGTGTGAGGTTTATCACTTAAGCTTATGAGTTTCAGCACAGCCTGTTGCCGCTTGGCGGAGGCAGTACTGCAATGCTTCCAGCTTGTAACTGATGTGGTGATATCTGAGATGGAGGCTAAACATGAGGAGGAGGAGGAGGAGGAGGAGGATGCGCAGGAGCTGTACACTGTGGGGGCAACTCTGACTGACATAGGGCCCGCAATCCTCGGTGTGGGGAGGATGTGTTCTGTCCCAAGGTCCGACTGGGTCCCGGCTTCCACTATGTTTACCCAGTGTGCCGTCAGAGAGATGTACCGTCCCTGGCCACAAGCACTTGTCCACGTGTTTGGTGTCAGGTGGACTTTCCCAGTAACTGCGTTGTTGAGGGCACGGCAGATGCTTTGGGACACGTGCTTGTGTAGTGCAGGGATGGCACACAGGGAAAAATAGTGTCGGCTGGGGACCGAGTACCGAGGGACGGCCACCGCCATAAGATTGCAGAAGGATTCCGTCTCCACCAGCCTAAAAGGCAGCATTTCCAACGCAAGCAGTCGTGAAATGTGCGAATTTAGGACTGTGGCCTGTGGGGCGTTAGCTGCGAATTTCCGCTTTCGTTCAAAGGTCTGGGATATGGACAATTGAACGCTGCGGTGGGACGTGGACGTGGACGTTGATGCTGTTTCTTGAGAAACTGCTATAACAAGTGAAGACTGAGAGGAGGGGGCATATTTACATGCAGTATGGACAGGGGATTGCCTTGCACACACAACATCGGGTTCTATTGCAGTGGTGACACCCGCTGACACTGGTCGTGGACCTTGGGTTTCGCCCCACAAAGTCGGGTGCTTTTCTGCCATGTGCCTGATCATGCTGGTGGTGGTCAGGCTGGTAGTTTTGTCACCCCTGCTGATGCTGGCATGGCAGGTGGAACATATGGCCTTTTTGGGGTTATCAGCAGAGTCTTTAAAAAAATTCCAGACTCTGGAAGACCTACCGCTTGTACTGGCAACGTCCCTCGTGTTGGTGTTACGGGGATCGGTTGCCTGCTTTCTGTCTGCGGCCACCACACTGCTTCTTCCTGCCTGTTGGGGTACTCTGCCTCCCTCCCCCTGTGTGCTGCTGGCCTCACTCTGCATGTCCGCCTTCCACGTTGGGTCAGTTACTAGATCATCCACCACCTCCTCCTCTTCCACTTGCGCACCACGATCCTCCTCCTCACTTCCTGGCAATTGTATCTCGTCATCGTCCACCTCTTGTGACAGATTGCCAACGTCGACTTCCTGTTGCCGTGGCTGTTCAAATATTTGGGCATCGCAACATTGGATCTCCTCTTCCACCACTTCAAGCGTATCAGGCGAGGGGCCCAAATATGGAAATGGACCAGTGAACAGCTCTTCAGAGTGTCCAAGTGTGGGATCACTTGCTGTCTGACGACACTCGGCATGGTGGGAGGCAGGAGCATCAGGGTGAGGAGGAGTGTGCGGTCGAGACTCACAGCTACTAAGAGTTGACCGCGTGGAAGACAGACGGGAGGTGGTGGTGCCCAGGTAACTGGAAGTATTATCTGCTATCCAATTAATAACCTGTTCACACTGATCAGTTCTCAATACTGGTGTTGTTCTGTGCTTCCCTAGTAATTCGGTCAAGAAGTGGGAGCGAGAAGATGTGGCTGTTGGTTGTGGCACATTTTCACCTTGGCCACGGCCCCGTCCTCTGCACGAACCATCACCAGAACGTCTACTTCCACGTCCCTTGCCACGCGCCTTGCGAATTGTAAATGAAGTAAAATAGCTTACACTTGCACTATCAATGGAAAAAGGGTAATAAAGAGTAGATTAGAACCGTGGAAGAGGAAAACCACAGTTGTTGTTTACTGGGGTATACCGCACTTTTTTAAATAGAGATATTTGCGGCTGAACAGTGAGCGACACACTCAAACTGCTTTTTTTTTAGATACCAAAGGCCCAAAACTGGATAGTACAGCGATTTGACCCCTGGAACTGCGAAACCACACTGGGATTTCGGGCCTACACAAGACTATTTTCAACAGATATATTTTTGTGTCAAAACAGTCAGGAGACACTACTGTTTTTCTTTACGGAAAATATACCAAAACCTGAATAATAGAGATTTTTTACTGTGGGATGGCAAAACCACAGTTATTGTTTACTGGGGTATACCAGACTTTTTTAAATATATAGATTTGCGGCTGAACAGTGAGCGACACACTCAAACTGTTTTTTTTTTAGATACAAATGGCCCAAAATGGATAATACAGAGGTTTGAACTGTGGAAGTGCAAAACAAAACTTCTGTTTCTCTAGCCTACACCAGACTATTTTCAACAGTTATATTTGTGTCTGAAAAATCAGAGACACGCTTTTTTTTGGGGGGGCGGGACACACAAAAGGTTAATAAGATGGGTATTTGTACAGTGTGAAGGAGGAAAAAAAAAGGAGAATTTAGATGAAAAAAAAAGGATTTTTCCTGGCCCCCGACACCTGGTGCTAAGTCCAGCAATTTCAGCAACAGGAGCACACAGGACTGTAATGCAGCATTTGCTGGTATAACCACTGTGTCTCCTATACAGCCTGCCTGCCTGGTATCTGGGATGGATATTAGTCCTGAAAAGGACTGTTTGTTTGTTCTGGCAGCCTTGACAGACCCTACACTAACTATTTTGCAGTTTATATCTCTCCCTAAATCAGCAGCGCTGTCCCTACACAGTCTAATCCGGAGCGACTGTGTCAAAGATGGCGGCGCCCAGTTTTAAATACTCGAGGTGACGCTGTGTAGCCAGCTAATCACTGTAATGCCCACAACCAACATGGCTGCAGCATTACAGTGACTGGCTGGCAATCCCTGCATGTTCATTGGCTCTGAAAAGAGCGCCAAACATGCAGGGCGGAGACGTGAGCTCCCGCCCTCGTAACCCGGAAATGCTCGGTGCTCGCCGAACATCCCGAGTAGTGTGATGCTCGGGCGAGTACCGAGCAGTGTCGAGTATGTTCGTTCAACACTAGCCACCAAGACTTGTGGTCAGAGGCAGAGTTGTGTTTGAGGATGCAGTTGTTGACGTGCTTCCAGTACTACGTCTCTGTCCAGGAAGGCGCAACCTGACCTCATCGTCACTTGCATCCTCCTCCACCTCCTCTGCTGACCTCATCGACTGGCTGACTGTGGGTTGACAGTAAGTGGGATCTCCAAACTCATCATCATCACCCTGTGTGTTATCACACCGTCGTCCTCAGAGCCAACCTCTTCCTGCCCTGACTAAGAACTCAAGTTGTCGCTCCAATCAGGTATTTGAGTCTCATCGTCGTCTTCCTCATTGTCTCCACCAACAGGAGTTACAGTTTGGGAACGAGGGTCTACATTATGGTCAGAACCTTCTGCGTCTGGTCCTGGATCCGACTCATAAAGATTCTGGGCATCAGTGCAGAGCATTAACTCGGCTGGATTCACAGAAGCTCTGGAGCCAACCTCTGATTCCCAGGCTATAGTATGAGTAAACAGCTCTGCAGACTCAACCATCTGTTCTACCCTATACTCAGACGGACAGCTGGAGACTTGGGAGCTGTGAGGAAGCAATTGCCATTGGAGTGACACCTCTGAGGACTGGAGTATTTGTGATGTTGAAGTTGAGGTGGAGGAGAGCCCACTTAAAGGAGCACTTGATATCCATTGAAGCACCTGCTGTTTTTGTGCTTCATCTGGAATTTGTAGCGATTGGCATGGCAGAAAGGGATCTTATCATTAGAGATGAGCGGTGTTCGACTAGAACTGTTCGCAAATCTCAAATTCGAGCTGTTTTGGGCGGTGTTCGAGTTGTTCGACGAACCCGAACGATTTGCAAAAAATTCGGCTGTTCGAGGTTATGTTCGATAACTGTTCGTGCACCAAAAGCGTGTCCTGCATGTCTGGCACTATTTAGAGCACCAATCATGCAGGGATTGTCTGCCACTCACTGTAATGCCACAGCTATGGTGGTTGTGGCATTACAGTGATTGCCCAAATCGATGGGAACAGTGCCAACAGTGAAACATGAAAAGCCGGCAATTCAGCAGCGGCATACACCGGTACCCGACAATTTAGAACCGAAAGAATAGAGCTTCACACATAGATTAGATAGATATAAACATTAGTGTTGAGCCACCCCCGTAGTGTTCGAGTTCGGTTCGGTTCGTCGAACACCCGTGTGTTCGCCGAACTGTTCGTCGAACTGTTCGTCGAACACCTTCGAACACCGTTAAAACCAATGGCAGGCAAACAAAAACACATAGAAACACATAGAAAACACCTTCAAAGGTGTCCAAAAGCTGACAAACTGCTCAGAAGACACAACTAACACATGGAAAAGTGACAAGTACATATAGTCATGCGAAAAGAAAAGAGGTGGAGGAGTAAAAGGAGGGGGAGACACAGATATAGGCATGTCATGCCCTTCTAAAATCCAAAAAGTGAGAAGCCGAGACGGCCAGTCCGCTCCTGCCCGTGCCACCTCCGTGTCGCCGGGTTTGTGCCAGAGCCGCGGTGAACCCTGACGGCCAGCCCCCCTCTCCCAATACTGGTGCCTGTCCGCTGGTGGGTCGAGAGAGCCCCCCTGTGGTGGAGGCAGCTCTAAGCTTTTTAATTTAAATTGTCCCTCTAATTTGAATGAATACACTTTAAATCCATTTACAAGGATCTATTGGAGGGCAAGTCTCATGCCAGCAGCCGCGTAATTCCAGCTCCAGTAGCATCCACTAAAGCTGCTGCAGTTAAAAAGCTTTTATAAGGATCGAGCTCGGCTGTCCACCGCAAGGCATCCTAGTGCCAGTCCCAGCCCCTATGCCTTGGGGTGCTTCCTGATGCTCTTCACTAAGTATCCCGTGGTCCCGAAGCATTTCCTTTGAAAAAATTAAGTGTCCAAACTACAGGTGGTGTAGCTTGCTTAACAGCCGGGATAATCCGCTGACTAGCAGACACTGCTACTAGGCACAAAGTATTTCCTGGGCTAGATGCAGTTAAAAATTTGTAAGTAGATACTCTCGTTGGATGCTGAGAAAGCATTCCATAGAGTCTCCTGGCACGCCATATATGATTCTCTTAAAAAGCTTGGGGTAGGGGTCTAGGGGACCCTTTTATAGCCAAAATCACGGCCCTGTATCACAATACGTCACCTAGGCTGAAGATAAATGGAACTGTAGCACCGAGGGCTCGGTTGCTACAGACGTATTGCACCTCACCCAGAGGTGTGATATCTCACTCTCAGATAAGGATGGAGTGTGGATCAGGACCCGACACCTGCATGCATTACACCACATTGCTGTGGGGCAGGGCGACCAATATGCCCCTGAGATGGGCACGACAGTCCCTGTCCCTGGCTGGAGTGGGGGGAGGGAACACTGAGGAAGGGGAACCCTGCAGTGCAGGAGCAGGGAGGAAGCAGTTCCTGGGTGCATTGAGAAGGGAGTATAAAAGGTGGGCACCATCTTAGTTCAGTGCAGAGAAGTCTGAGCAGAAGTGGCAGGGAGCAGGGGCTCTGCATGAGCTCTGCTCCGGAGGCGGGCCTAGTAACAGAGGCCCAGGCCTGCAAGAGGGAGAAGGAAGGAAGAGGAGCGGAGAAGGCTCCAGGAACGAGGAATGAAGGGATCCCAGGGGTGCGGACGGGCGAGTCGCCACCGCACGCCCGAATCCACCTGCGTGGAGGGGTCAGGCCAAAGGGGGAGACCGGTCCCCGAACTAGTGGAGGCAGGAAACGACCCTCAGCTAGAAACCGGAGGCTCTGACATTTTATGTGGCGCAGCCCCTTGCTCCACCCGCTAGGAAGGCACCACATAGGGTCAGGGAAACTGGCGCCAAGTTTACCAAGAGGAGGCCCGAGGCAGCCGGACAGAAGTGTTGGTAAGAAAGGCCAGACAAAGGACACACAAAGGGGGTCCTGTGAAGCGCTCCAAAGTTATCTGGGAGTTGTCTGAGCCCCTCACCTGGTGAGCACAGTACGACGTGGGCAGCCGTTACCTGCAGACGTGGTCTGGATAATAAGAACTGTGAGTAAAGGCCCTGAACTGCATCACTGACTACGTGTCGTTACTGCTGCTGCCCTGCACCATCACCCCCATCCTCCGCATACACTGCCCTGAGGCTATACTCCTCCCGTGGGGAGTTATGCTACGCTCTGCTGCACCCACAACACCAGCCTTAGCGGTCTGCCCTGTAGCGGCGGTTCACTCTGACCGCAATCCACGGGTGGCGTAGTCGGACATTTAAACATCAAAACCACATAAATAGTTCCGCCACTGGTTTGACCGCCCTGAGCCACGGAACCGGATCGCCGCCACGAAGACTACAACCACCAGCATCCACCAAAAAGGGTCCGGCTCCGGGTGTCCCAAGGCCCAGGGGGTGCGTCAGAACATTTTCATCACCTTTCACAATCACCAATGGGACAAGGCAGGGATGTCCTCTGTCCCCTCTCTTATACATCCTAGTGATGGAGCACCTGCTCTCATCAATTCGCCATAACCCCAATATTAGGTGGATTGAGGTGGGAGGCACCGAGTACAAGTGCTCTCTATTTGCTGATGATGTCCTAGTATATATCACTCAATCACATATATCCATCCCTGCTGTTATGGCTGAAATAGATCACTTTGTTACATGGTAAAATTTTAAAATCAATGCAGCGAAGTCTGAGGCCCTCGATGTCTCCCTCCCTAAATCCATATAGGATTCCATCCAGTCCAACTTTCCCTTTGCCTGGCCCTCACAGGGTATCAAATACTTATTAATTCCTATTCATAGAGACCTCTCCCATCTATGTTATCTTAATTTTGGGCCCTTTATTAAACAATTCCATACAGACCACGGTTGGCAAGTTGGAACTGTGAGATTCACTATGTGCACCACTGGTATTTTGTGGAAAAGCACATGTAAGATTCTGCAACAGTCTCTGCTGATACTCCTGCATGCGTGCATCCCTTTCTATGGCAGGAATAATTTCTGCAAATTTACTTTTGTACCGGGGATCTAACAGTGTGGCAACCCAGTAGTCAGGATTATTTCTAATTCTCACAATTCGAGGGTCATGTTGCAGGTAGTGCAGCAAGAAGGCACTCATGTGTGTTGCGCATCCAGGAGCACCAAGTCCCTGTTGTGTTGGTGGCGAGGTAACAATCATGCTTCCTTCCTCTGTCCTCTCCCCCCAACCTCGCACAACAGAAATGTGATCAAGGTCTCCCTCATCTGATGAGTCTTCCATCAGTTCGTCCTCCACTTCTTCCTGGGCTCCTGCACCTTCCTCACTAGTTTGGCTGCTACCATGCGCCCTGGTAAAACCATCTCCCCCACCCTCACATGCCTGCCGCCTTGGTGCTGCCGACCGTCTGGACCTTGCAGATGTTAGCCCTTCCGCATACAACTCCTCCTCCTCTACTTCCTCCACCTCCTCTTGTGCCACCACCTGACTCTGAATTCTGTTTAACATGTGCTCCAGCATGTAAATCACCGGAATAGTCATGCTGATAATGGCATCGTCAGCACTAAACATCTTCGTCGCCATTTCAAAACTGTGCAGAAGGGTGCATAGGTCCCTGATCTGAGACCACTCCTCCAGCGTGATTTGCCCCACCTCTGAATCTCGTTGGCCCAGGCTATACGTCAGAACGTATTGCACCAGGGCTTGTCGGTGCTGCCACGGTCGCTGCAACATGTGCAGAGTTGAATTCCACCGGGTAGGTACATCGCATTTTAGCCGGTGAAGTGGCAGGCCCAACGACTTCTGTAGAGATGTAAGTCGCTGAGCTGCGGGATGCGAACGGCGGAAGTGAGCACACAGCGACCGTGTCCTCTGCAGAAGGCCATCTAGTCTGGGATAGTGGGCTAAAAATTGCTGGACAACCAGGTTCAACACGTGAGCCATACAAGGCACGTGTGTGACATTGCCCCGGCGAAGGGCCGCACCCAGGTTTGCAGCATTGTCGCACACGGCCTTCCCTGGTTTCAGGTCCAGTGGAGACAACTATTCATGAAATTGGTTCTCCAGAGCTGACCACAACTCCTCAGCTGTGTGACTCACATTTCCCAGACATTTCAATGTAAAAACCGCCTGATGACGTTGAGCCCTACTGCCAGCATAGTAAGGAGGTGTGCAGGATCTCTTCTGCGCAGTTAGAAAGCTTGTGGCATGACCAGACAGGCTTTGGGTGCAGGTGGAAGACCGAGAGGAGGTTGAGGAGGCAGAAGCAGTGGAGGAACTTTGACATATAGAGGATTGACGCACAACTCGTGGGGACGGCAAGACTTGGACAGCAGCCCCTTGTCCTGCTGTCACCATAGGTACCCAGTGCCCAGTCAGCGACATGTAACGCCCCTGTCCATGCCTACTCGTCCAAGTGTCTGTGGTGAAATGCACCCTGTCACACACAGAGTTTCTCAAAGAAGCGGTGATGTTGTGTGCGACATGCTGGTGGAGCGCAGGCACACCTTTCTTTGAGAAGTAGTGCCGACTGGGCATCTGGTACTGGGGCACTGCGACGGACATAAGGTCTCGAAAATCCTCTGTGTCCACCAGGCGGAAAGGCAGCATTTTTGTAGCCAAGAGCTTGCAGATGGTGAAATTCAACCTCTTAGCTTTCTCATGGCTAGGAGGAAATGGTCTTTTACTTGTCCACATCTGAGGGACCGAGGGCTGGCTATTGTGCTTAGACGGGGTTGATAAGGGTGTCCCCGGCAAACTGCCGGTCTGTGAGGAAGATGCAGGCGGACATGTTAGGTTGCCTTGATCCAAAGGTGGTGCTATCGATGTCGGACAGCGCTCAACACCAGCTGGTGTTACCACCTCCAAAGAAAATGATGACCTGCCAATCACGCTGGCTGTTGCGGGTAAAGAGGTGGCAGGTCTGCGCCCCAAAACAGGTGTGACTGCTGTCCCCCCAGTCACAGAGGATGAAGAGGCCGCGGATGCACAAGATATGGCAGACGGTGATTGGCCCGGCCGGCTAGGCCGCATTGTAGCACACTGAGCTTCCCACTGCAACTTATGCTTCATGTCCATGTGCCGGTTCATGCATGAAGTACTCAAACTATGTATTTTTTGGCCTCTACTTAGCTTTTGCTGACAAATGTTACAGATAACACGAGTTGGGTCATCTTTATCGATCTGAAAAAATGCCCAGGCTATGCAAGGCTTAGCACCCATGCGACCTGAAGAGCCACCACGACTTGTGGTGAGAGGCAGAGTTGTGTTTGAGGATGCAGTTGTTGACGTGCTTCCAGTACTACGTCTCTGTCCAGGAAGGCGCAACCTGACCTCGTCGTCACTAGCATCTTCCTCCACCTCCTCTGCTGACCTCATCTCTTGGCTGACTGTGGGTTGACAGTAAGTGGGATCTCCGACCTCATCATCATCACCCTGTGCGTTATCACACCCGTCGTCCTCAGAGCCAACCTGTTCCTGCCCTGACAAAAAACTAAAGTTGTCGCTCCAATCAGGTATTTGAGTCTTATCATCGTCTTCCTCATTGTCTCCACCAACAGGAGTTACAGTTTGGGAATGAGGGTCTACATTATGGTCAGAACCTTCTGCGTCTGGTCCTGGATCCGACTCATAAAGATTCTGGGCATCAGTGCAGATCATTTCCTCGTCTGGATTCACACAAGCGCTGGAGTCGACCTCTGATTCCCAGGCTATAGTATGAGTAAACAGCTCTGCAGACTCAACCATCTGTTCTACCTCATACTCAGACGGGCAGCTGGAGATTTGGGAGCTGTGAGGAAGCAAGTGCGATTTGGGTGACACCTTTGAGGGCTGGAGTATTTGTGATGTTGAAGTTGATGTGGAGGAGAGCCCACTTAAAGGAGCACTTGATATCCGTTGAAGCACCTGCTGTTTTTGTGCCTCATCTGGAATTTGTAGCGATTGGCGTGGCCGTAAGAAAGGGATCTTATCACATTGTCCGCTAAAAGAAGTAGACATTTTAGTTTGGCTGGAATATGGTCTTTCTTCTGCAGATGTTACTGTTGCTTTAACACCTACCCCACGGACACAACCTTTTTTCCCCTTCCCAACACGCCTATTCCCCTTTCCACCAGCAGCAGGCCTTTTTCCACTCATTTTGGTGGTTAACTAATTCACAACTCTGGAGTTGTTTGCACAAAAAAACAATGGATGGTAACCGAGCAGAGCTGAGTGGCCAAACTGTGGTATTAGGCCAAAACTATTGGCTGGGTTAGATGCAGAAAAAAATTATTTTGAATTTGCAACCTGATGGAGGTCAGTATAGATGGAATAATACAAATAGTCCCACACACTGCTAGAAGCCCAAATATTTTTTCAGAGGTACTGTAGATGCAGATAAAAATTATTTTTAATTTGCAACCTGATGGAGGTCAGTATAGATGGACTAATAGACCAAGTCCCACACACCGCTAGAAGCCCAAATATTTTTTCAGAGCTAGATGCAGAAAAAAATTATTTTTAATTTGCAACCTGATGGAGGTCAGTATAGATGGACTAATAGACCAAGTCCCACACACTGCTAGAAGCCCAAATATTTTTTCAGAGCTAGATGCAGAAAAAAATTATTTTTAATTTGCAACCTGATGGAGGTCAGTATAGATGGACTAATAGACCAAGTCCCACACACCGCTAGAAGCCCAACTATTTTTTCAGAGCTAGATGCAGAAAAAAATTATATTCAATTTGCAACCTGCTGGAGGTCAGTATAGAAGGACTAATAGAACAAGTCCCACACACTGCTAGAAGCCCAAATATTTTTTCAGAGCTAAATGAAGAAAAAAATTATTTTTAATTTGCAACCTGATGGAGGTCAGTATAGATGGACTAATAGACCAAGTCCCACACACTGCTAGAAGCCCAAATATTTTTTCAGAGCTAGATGCAGAAAAAAATTATATTCAGTTTGCAACCTGATGGAGGTCAGTATAGATGGACTAATAGAATGATGCTATGCCCAAAAGATTTTACTTCACTAGGTGCAGTAAAAAAATTGGTATTCTATACACAGGTGTTATATCTTGCAACACAGATAGGCTACTCCACTGACTAACACACTCTGCAATAGGCCAAAAAGGATTAGCTTTGCTAGATTCAGCCAAATGCTGTGAAAAAAACTTGCACAGCACTGGCACAGACCTGCCTGGCAAAAACTGATAAGAACTCATGTAACCTAGTCCTGAAAAGGACTGCAATTACAATTAGTCTTTACTCCCACAATCTATCTATTTAAGAGCACAGACCTGCCTGATAAAAGTCGTAGGAAATGCTGTAACCTAGTCCTGAAAAGGACTGCAATCACAACTATTCCCTACTCCCAAGCTATCTGTATATTTGTGCGAAAATTGGCTTGAAATTAACAAGGTATAGCGCACACAGCAACAGCGGTGCCGTCTAACACGCAGCTGCAGCAGTGAGAAAATGGTGGCGACGGGGAAAATGGCTTGGTCTTGTAGGGCAAGGACATGTGACATACACTGCCAATGACACATGCCCTTGCTTGTGTGAAAAAAAGCACTTCGCTCCGTGTGTGCGCTGCTGATAGGCTGACAGATTGCACCTCCCCACTGCAAATGCGGGAAAGAGAAAAAAAAATGGAGATCTTCATTGTTCCTGCAGAGATCCATCCCCTGCCCCTCCCCCCACCCCGCTGTACACTCAAACTGCGTATTAACATTAATTTTCATCATTACTGAGAAAAAATCCAGTTATGATTTTGGTGCACGAACAGTTATCGAACATAACCTCGAACAGTCGAATTTTTCTCAAATTGTTCGTGTTCACCGTCCGGCTCGAACACAGCCCAAAACAGCTCGAATTTGATATTGGCGAACAGTTCGAGTAGAGCAACGCTCATCTCTAATAAACATGTCAGCCACATATATACGAAGTACAGTGAAAGTGCTGCTTACTGTACTTGTCATTTAGCGTAAAGGATTTATCAAAAAAAATAATAGTGTTTTCATGCACCGTCTCTTTAAAAAAGCCGGCCGGCAATTCAGCAGCGGTACCTGACAATTTATAACAGACAGAATAGAGCTTCACACATAGATTAGATAGATAGAAACATGTCAGTCACATATATATGAAGTACAGTGATAGTGTTGGTTACTGTACTTGTCATTTAGTATTAAAATAAAGGATTTATTATTAAAAAAATTGGCGTGGGGTTCCCCTTAATTTTAGGCTCTAGCGGAGATTAAGCAGACGGCTGGGGCAGATGTTTAAAGCCTGGGAAGGGGGTAATACCCACGGAGCTTCCCAGGCTACTAATATCAGCCCCCAGCTGAATACATAGCCTTTACTAGCTATTAAAATGGGGGCTCTGCTACATCGAGATGACTGGCTGGACCGCAGCAGAACGCTGCCATCCAGTCTGTCATCCCGCAGACACTGAGAAGCGCAGGCATGCTTGCGCTCCTCACTGTCTCGCTGTGACGGCATCCAGATGAGCCGAGGTCATGTCCAATGAACTCGGCTCACCTCATGCACGTCACTGACAGCGTGGGAAAATTCTCACGCTGAAGTGCTGAGTGCAGGAGAATTCTCCCACGCTGTCAGTGATGTGCATGAGGTGAGCTCATGTCCAATGAACTCAGCTCACCTCCTGCACGTCACTGACAGCGTGGGAAAATTCTCCTGCAATCATCGCTTCAGCGTGAGAATTTTCCCACGCTGTCAGTGACGTGCATGAGGTGAGCGGAGTTCATTGGACATGAACTCGGCTCATCTGGATGTCGTCACAGAGAGACGCTGAGCAGCGCAAGCAAGCCTGCGCTTCTCAGTGTCTGCGGGATGACAGGCTGGATGGCAGCGTTCTGCTGCGGTCCAGCCTGTCATCTCGATGTAGCAGAGCTGAAGCTGTCGTGGGAACCATGGAAAGGTAAGGATGAGGTTGCTTTATTATTTTTCTTTTATTGCAGGAGATCGTTGGCTTCAGCTGGAATGGGCGTGATGGTAAGTATGGTTTAATTTAGAACAATAAAGGATTGTGTCTTTATTTCAATTAAAGGACTTTATTCTGGGTGTTTGTGTTTTTTTTAACTTTGACTATGGGGTTAGTAATGGGGGTGTCTTATAGACGCCTCTCCATTACTAACCTGGGCTTGATGTCAGCTGGCATTATAAGCTGACATCAACCCCAACCCTATTACCCCCTGCCACCGCACCAGGGCAGCGTGGAAGAGCGAGGCTAAGTGCCAGAATTGGCGCATCCTATGAATGCGCCATTTCTGGGGCGGCTGACGGCTGGTGTTTCTAGCCTGGGAGGGGGCCAATATTCATGGCTCCCTTCCTGGGCTATTAATATCAGCCCCCAGCTGTCTGCCTAGCCTTTGCTAGCTATTAAATTAGGGGGGACCCCACGTCATTTTTTTTGGGGGGTCCCCCATTTTAATAGCTAGTAAAGGCTATGTATTCAGCTGGGGGCTGATATTAGTAGCCTGGGAAGCTCCGTGGGTATTACCCCCTTCCCAGGCTTCAAACATCTGCCCCAGCCGTCTGCTTAACCTCCGCTAGAGCCTAAAATTAAGGGGACCCCCACGCCAATTTTTTTAATAATAAATCCTTTATTTTAATACTAAATGACAAGTACAGTAACCAACACTATCACTGTACTTCATATATATGTGACTGACATGTTTCTATCTATCTAATCTATGTGTGATGCTCTATCTTTCTGTTCTAAATTGTCGGGTACCGCTGCTGAATTGCCGGCCGGCTTTTTTAAAGAGACAGTGCATGAAAACACTATTATTTTTTTAAATAAATCCTTTACACTAAATGACAAGTACAGTAAGCAACACTATCACTGTACTTATTATATATGTGACTGACATGTTTCTATCTATCTAATCTATGTGTGAAGCTCTATTCTTTCTGTTCTAAATTGTCGGGTACAGATGCTGAATTGCCGGCCGGCTTTTTTAAAGAGACGGTGCATGAAAACACTAATATTTTTTTTAATAAATCCTTTACACTAAATGACAAGTGCAGTAACCAACACTGTCACTGTGCTTCTTATATGTGTGACTGACATGTTTCTATCTATCTAATCTATGTGTGATGCTCTATTCCTTCTTGTCTAAATTGTCGGGTACCGGTGTATGCCGCTGCTGAATTTGCCGGCCGGCTTTTTTAAAGAGAGTGTCTTCTGAGCAGTTTGTCAGCTTTTGGACACCTTTGCAGGTGTTTTCTATGTGTTTCTATGTGTTTTTGTTTGCCTGCCATTGGTTTTAACGGTGTTCGACGGTGTTCTAAGGTGTTCGACGAACAGTTCCTCGAACATCCCGGTGTTCGACGAACCGAACCGAACCCGAACACTACGGGGGTGGCTCAACACTACTTATCACATTGTCCGCTAAAAGAAGTAGACATCTTAGTTTGGCTGGAAGATGGTCTTTCTTCTGCAGATGTTACTGTTGCATTAACACCTACCCAACGGACACAACCTTTTTTCCCTTCCCAACACGCGTATTCCCCTTTCCACCAGCAGCAGGCCTTTATCAACTCATTTTGGTGGTTAACTAATTGACAACTCTGGAGTTGTTTGCACAAAAAACAATGGATGGGAACAGAGCAGAGCTGAGTGGCCAAACTGTGGTATTAGCCCAAAAGTATTGGCTGGGTTAGATGCAGTAAAACAATTTTATTACATACACAGGTGGTGGAGGTTAGTTTAGATGGACTAATAGAACAAGTCCCACACACTGCTACAAGCCCAAATATTTTTTCAGAGCTATATGCAGATAAAAATTATTTTTAATTTGCATCCTGGTGGAGGTTACTATAGATGGACTAATAGAACAAGTCCCCCACACTGCTACAAGCCTAAGCCCAAATATTTTTTCAGAGCTAGATGCAGATAAAAATTATTTTGAATTTGCAACCTGGTGGAGGTTAGTATAAATGGACTAATAGAACAAGTCCCACACACTGCTACAAGCACAAATATTTTTTCAGAGCTAGATGCAGATAAAAATTATTTTGAATTTGAAACCTGGTGGAGGTTAGTATAGATGGACTAATAGAACAAGTCCCACACACTGCTACAAGCCCAAGCCCAAGCCCAAATATTTTTTCAGAGCTAGATGCAGATAAAAATTATTTTGAATTTGCAACCTGGTGGAGGTTAGTATAGATGGACTAATAGAACAAGTCCCGCACACTGCTACAAGCCCAAATATTTTTTCAAAGCTAGATGCAGATAAAAATTATTTTGAATTTGCAACCTGGTGGAGGTTAGTATTGATGGACTAATAAAACAAGTCCCCCACACTGCTACAATCCCAAACATTTTTTCAGAGCTAGATGCAGATAAAAAATATTTTGAATTTGAAACTTGGTGGAGGTTAGTATATATGGACTAATAGAATGATGCTATGCCCAAAAGGTTTTACTTGGCTAGGTGCAGTAAAAAAAATTTGTATTCTATACACAGGTGGTGTAGCTTTCAACACAGATAGGCTACTCCACTGACTAACACACACTGCAAGAGGCCCAAAAGGATTTGTTAGCTTATCTAGATTTAGCCAAATGCTGTGAAAAAAACTTGCACAGCACTGGCACAGACCTGCCTGGCAAAAAGTGATTGGAACTGATGTAACCTAGCCCTCATAAGGACTGCAATTACAATTAGTCTTTACTCCCAATCTATCTATTTAAGAGCACAGACCTGCCTGATAAAAGTCATAGGAAATTATGTAACCTAGTCCTCAAAAGGACTGCAATCACAACTATTCCCTACTCCCAAGCTATCTGTAGATTTTTGTGAAAATTGGCTTGAAATTAAGACTCAAATTATAGCGCACACAGCAACAGCGGTGCCGTCTAACACGCAGCTGCAGCAGTGAGAAAATGGTGGCTACGTGGAAAATGGCTGGGTCGTATAGGGCAAGGACATGTGACATACACTGTCAATGAAACATGCCCTTGCTTGTGTGAAAAAAAGCAGTTCGCTCCGTGTGTGCGCTGCTGATAGGCTGACAGATTGCACCTCCCCACTGTAAATGCGGGAAAGAAAAAAAAGATCTTCATTATTTCTGCAGAGATCCATCCCCTGCCCCTCCCCCCACCCCGCTGTACACTCAAACTGTGTATTAACATTAATTTTCAGCATTACTAGAAAAAATCCAGTTATGATTTTGGTGCACGAACAGTTATCGAACATAACCTTGAACAGCCGAATTTTTTTCAAATTGTTCGTGTTCGCCGAACTGCTCGAACACCGCCCAAAACAGCTCGAATTTGAGATTGGCGAACAGTTCGAGTCGAACACATCTCATCTCTACTCATTATGCCTCATGGTACATCATAGTGCCTCATTATGCTTTATGGTAAAATCATAGTGACTCATGGTACAGCATAGTGCCTCATTATGCCTCATGGTACAGTCATAGTGCCTCATTATGCCTCATGGTACAATCATAGTGCCTCATTATGCCTCATGGTACATCATAGTCCCTCATGTTACAACATTATGCCTTATAGTACAATCATAGTGCCTCATTAGGCATTATGGTACATCATAGTCCCTCATGGTACAATCATAGTGCCTTATTATGCCTCATGGTACATCATAGTGCCTTATTAGGCTTCATGGTACAGTCATAGTGCCTCACGGTACAGTCATAGTGCCTCACAGTACATTCATAGTGCCTCTCGGTACAGTCATAGTTCCTTACGGTACAATCAGAGTGCATCATTGTGACTCTGTGCCCCTCTTCATCAGTGTGCCTTATGGTGTCTCATAGCACGTTAGGGTGCCTTTGTGCCTCAGATTGCCTCATTGTTCTTTATAGTGCCTCTGGACCTCATAGTACCTCATTGTACTTTATAGTGCCTCTGGATCTCATAGTACCTCATTGTACTTTATAGTGCCTCTGGACCTTATAGTGCCTCTGGACCTCATAATACCTCATTTTACTTTATTGTGCCTCTGGACCTCATAATACTTCAATGTACTTTATAGTGCCTCTGGACCTCATAGTACCTCATTGTACTTCATAGTTTCTCATTGTGCCTGTGGCCTTGTGCCACTGTGGATTTGTGGCCTTGTGCCACTGTGGATTTGTGGCTTTGTGCCTGTGGTTCTGTGCCTATGGTTTATGCCTTGGGACGCTGGCATCGTGCCTCGTACCTTGTGTCTCCAGCCTGCCTTTTCACACTTTGTCTCTGGCCTCGATTCTGGTTATAGAATCTTCGTATTTCTGGACCCATGTCCAGTTTCCTTTGCCTCAATCTGTGCATCTGGGATAAGCCAGAGGAACAACTAGGCTCTGATTGACCTAGTATTCTGTTTTGGAACAGGGATCTCCATTCAGCTACTGCCTTTAAGTACTGGTGGTTGTGGTTGAATGGAGACATATGTCTATTGAGTTCATCCTATAACATAACATACTACTGTTCCGGGAGTAGATGAACCCATGAGATAGGTGCTAATCATGTTGGGGGAAAGAATCCTTCCCGACTACACATAAAACGATCGGTCTAGTTTCCTCGATCATCCTCCTGTTAAAAATTCTAGTCCCATAGTCTGTAATATTATATTTATCAAGGAGGGTATCTTGACCCTTTTTGTACTTTTGTTATGAATCAACAGTACAGCATGATATGGCAGAAGACCCCGTACTCTCACTACTATTACAACAGTCAGGGTGCCTACAAGAAGGAATTTAAGAACCAATAGTCCCACTGCCTCGCAGTAGATAATCTCCCTCAGCGATGGGAAGAAACTATCATTCCTCTAGCTATAGAGGAGAATCCCTGTCACGGGCGCAGTCCGAGGGTACAAATATCACTGAGAACATCTCATTTTGTTCCCACATTTATTGTGCACATGGCAGTAGAATCGCATTTTAGGCCTTTATTTTCTCCAGGCCGAGCCCAAATTTGATAACTGGTCCTGAATATATTAAAAATAAAATTATATATAATACAAACTTGCCATGAAATGTCTGGGCTAGTTACTTGTATAGAGGCAGTTTCTAAAGTATTCTTTCTTGTGGGAAGGAGTTCTTACTAGTCCCCGGAGATTTGCCAAGGTCCTGGATTATGAGCCAGATGTGAATATAACAAATCAGTTCTTGATTTTCTTCATGTATATGTATATACAGTACAGACCAATAGTTTGGACACACCTTCTCATTTAAAGATTTTTCTGTATTTTCATAACTATGAAAATTGTACATTCACACTGAAGGCATCAAAACTACGAATTAACACATGTGGAATTATATACTTAATAAAAAGGTGTGAAGCAACTGAAAATATTTCTTATATTCTAGGTTCTTCAAAGTAGCCACCTTTTGCTTTGATGACTACTTTGCACACTCTTGGCATTCTCTTGATTAGCTTCAAGAAGTAGTCACCGGAAATGGTTTTCACTTCACAGGTGAGCCCTGTCAGGTTTAATAAGTGGAATGTCTTGCCATATAAATGGGGTTGGGACCATCATTTGTGTTGTGCCGTAGTCAGGTGGATACACAGCTGATAGTCCTACTGAATAGACTGTTAGAATTTGTATTACGGCAATAAAAAATCAGCTAAGTAAAGAAAAACGAGTGGCCATCATTACTTTAAGAAATGAAGGTCAGTCAGTCCGAAAAATTGGGAAAACTTTGAAAGTGTCCCCATGTGCAGTTGCAAAAACCATCAAGTGCTACAAAGAAACTGGCTCACATGAGGACCGCCCCAGGAAAGGAAGACCAAGAGTCACCTCTGCTTCTGAGGATAAGTTTATCCGAGTCACCAGCCTCAGAAATCGCAGGTTAACAGCAGCTCAGATTAGAGACAGGTCAATGCCACACAGAGTTCTAGCAGCAGACACATCTTTACAACAACTGTTAAGAGGAGACTTTGTGCAGCTGGCCTTCATGGTAAAATAGCTGCTAGGAAACCACTTCTAAGGACAGGCAACAAGCAGAAGAGACTTGTTTGGGCTAAAGAACACAAGGAATGGACATTAGATCAGTGGAAATCTGTGCTTTGGTCTGATGAGTCCAAATTTGAGATCTTTGGTTCCAAACACCGTGTCTTTGTGCGACGCAGAAAAGGTGAAGAGATGGACTCTACATGCCTGGTTCCCACTGTGAAGCATGGAGGAGGAAGTTTGATGGTGTGGGGGTGCTTTGCTGGTGACACTGTTGGGGATTTATTCAAAATTGAAGGCATACTGAACCCGCATGGTTACCACAGCATCGTGCAGTGGTATGCTATTCCATCCGGTTTGCGTTTAGTTGGACCATCATTTATTTTTCAACAGGACAATGACCCCAAACACACCTCCAGGCTGTGTAAGGGCTATTTGACCAAGGAGGAGAGTGATGGGGTGCTACACCAGATGACCTGGCCTCCACAGTCACCAGACCTAAACCCAATCGAGATAGATGGGGTGAGCTGGACCGCAGAGTGAAGGCAAAAGAGCTAACAAGTGCTAAGCATCTCTGGGAACTCCTTCAAGATTGTTGGAAGACCATTTCCAGTGACTACCTCTTGAAGCTCATCAAGAGAATGCCAAGAGTGTGCAAAGCAGTCATCAAAGCAAAAGGTGGCTACTTTGAAGAACCTAGAATATAAGACATATTTTCAGTTGTTTCACACTTTTTTGTTAAGTATATAATTCCACATGTGTTAATTCATAGTTTTGATGTCTTCAGTGTGAATGTACAATTTTCATAGTCATGAAAATACTGAAAAATCTTTAAATGAGAAGGTGTGTCCAAACTTTTGGTCTGTACTGTATGTCATTAGATTTTCTATTTCATAGCCAACTTCTGCTTCTGAACGTTAAATATGAAGCAATCAGGAAACAAAATTGCTCTCCAACATCCAAATAAAGAAGTGCTTGCTGAGAAGAATACAGGTTTATACTATGACTCCCCTGGGGTGCACAGAGATGGAGATGATCACGGATACTTGCAGCTATCCTTGCCTCCAGGGCCCGTGCTTTTACAATAAAAGCATGGACAAAACGGTCAATAGTCAGTTTCTGGAGCACATGAACATTTAGAAAATGGTCAGTGATGTTCTGGGTTGCAATATGCTTCTAAGGATTGTAGCATTTTTATCGAAAGTCCTAATTCAAGCTGTTAGTTACAGGTTCATATTTTTCACTACATAATAATACAAAAGTTGAATAAGGATAATTAAGAAATGTTTCTATATGAGAACCAAATAATTAAAGGCGTTGTTCAGTCCTTTATATTGATGGCTTATCGTTAAGATAAGTCATCAATATCTGATCAGTCAGTGTGCAACATTCTTCAACCCCAACGATCAACTGTTCTTGGTGGTGGCGGTGGCCAGATGTACTCAGGTGTGGAGAGAAACTACACAACTCCATCAACTGTATACATAAAGATCTGCAGTATTCCTCTGTGATTACTATGCAGATGTTGGAGCTTTGTGAGTCCATCATTTTGCAGAACCATAGAGGGCCAGCAAAAGGTTAAGAAAATTAAAACATGACTTCATACTTCACTGCTCACCTCTCCGGACACCTCCATTGCTCATTGTTCCATATATGGTCCCGAGTGCCTCTTTTGACCACCATTGTGTAACCATGAAAACACCATGGTCTGTAATATACCCAGATTCTGTAAGCCAGCAAAATAGTTTCCCATATATACATACTGTATATATAGTGGCGACCAAAAGTTTTGCATTTTTTTTAAAAGTGTAATTACTTTTGTCTGGTTGTTGTGATGCCATTTCCATGGTTATGAATTGAAAAAGTGCATGAAGTTGTCATCATGCAAGACTAAAATTTTAACCAAATTGCTTTGGAATATAGGTATGGTCATTTAATTAAAGAAAACTGACTGCCAAACGTTTGGCATATACTATTTATTGATCACAGCATAGAGAGTAATTCATTGTACACAATGCCATAACTTAGTATTTTGTAGCATAATCTCTTGCTTTAATTACTGCACAACAATAACGGGGCATTGAAGCCACTAGGATATTCAAGTGTAGCACCCTGAGGATTCGGCTGCTACAGGGGTATTGCACCTCAACCCAGAGGTGTGATATTCCACTCCCGGGTAAGGATGGAGTGTGGAACTGAGCTCGGTAGGCTGCATGCACTACACACATCCCATTTCCGAGGAGCAGACCGACGGTACTCCCACTTAGAAATGTGCAGGTACGACCGAGTCTGTTCCTGGCTGGAGTGGGAGGGGGGTGGTACATCCCAAGTAGTGTAGGGGCAGATAGGGGGAGCAGCCTGGGTAAAGTTAGGAGCTCATTGGGTGCTGGTCACCTGAGCTCACACATAGAGGGTGTATATAAGGTGGGCACCAACTAAGAACAGGGTCAGATGCAGAGAGAAAGTCAGGAGCAGAGGAGAAGAAAGACCCAGAGTGAGAGAGGAGAAGAGAGAGACCCAGAGGGGGAAACAGCAGAAAAGGACTCCAAGATCCCAACTTAAATCCCCGGGTGAAGAGTCGGCATCAGGGTACCGGAACCCAAGCTGGTGGGGGTAAAAACATTCCCCAGCCAGAGACCGGAGACCGTGGGCAGCGTTTGCCACGGTCACCCACCACATCCACCCCGAAGGCACACCACATGAAGGGTCAGGGAACCCAAGGCCAAGGGTGTCCCAACAGAAGGCCCGAGGGAGCTGGACCTAGGTGGATCACTGGTGGGGACGGCCAGAGAACGGGACAGAAGGAGAGCTCAGGGCCACGCTCCGGACTTGTTTGGGGGTTGGCTGGATCCAGGACCTGGTGGACGCAGCACGGCTCGGGTGGTCACTCGAAGCTGGAGTGACCAGTACAACATCTGCAGTAAGTAAACACCCTTAACTGCACAACCCGACTCTGTCTTCACTGCCGTCTGCACTGCACCACCACAACCCCCATCCTCTGCACCTGTCCCCCCTGAGGCTATACCCCACCCGTTGGGGGTTATACCATCACAAGCTGCACCTACACCATCAGCCTCAGCGGACCCTGCTGCAGCGGCGGCCACAGTGACCGCATCACAACGGGTGGCGTAGTCGACACAAAAGAACTCTTAATAACATCTGTAGGACTGCCACATAACACTGAGTTTGACGCCCTGGGCACGGGCCGGGTCACAGCCGCTCGGAGACTACAACCCCCCATCTGATCCGGTGCCGGGTATTCCCCTCAAAAAGGAATATGTCCCAGGGGGCGCGTCACAAGACATCATGAGGGATCTTGCTCAATTCCATTTGAAAATCTGGAAGCAAATCATCTTTATAGGTACGGGCCCCAACTGGTCGCCCTAACTCATCCCAAAGGTGCTCTATAGGGTTTAAATCAGGTGATTGGCTTGGCCATTGCAACAGGTGAACATTTTTCTTTGGTGAACAATATTTTACTAAATACGCTATGTGCTTAGGATCCATCCCCTGCCTATTTTTGTTTTACCATGTGGCAGCATTACATTCTCCAGTATATCCTTGTATATGGTAGCATTCATATTTCCATCAATTCTATGCAGAGGGCCAATGGCAGATGAAGAAAAGCAGCCCCAAACTATGACATTGTCACCACCATGTTTCACTGTACGTGTTGGGTACCTTACATCAAATAGGGCGGTATATATAGCGGTTGCCATCACTACCAAACAGACTGAACTTGGATTCATCATCTTAGACCAATCTGTCTCTTTCCTGTGTTCTTTGGTAAACTCAAGTCAGACCTTCTGGTTCTTTGCAGAAATTTAAGGCTTTGTGAGTGGAACTCATGCATTCAATCCTACTGCTCTTAACCGTTGCACCACAGTTTGGAGAATCACTTTGACCTCAAATCCTTCATTTATTTTGTGCGAAATCTGTACTGCACTTTTATGGACATCAGATACTAACTTTTTTTTAATAATGTGATCAACTCTGGAGGCAGTTTTCCATGGTAGTCCACTTCTAGTTTTGTCAGCTTTTCCATAACCTTCTTTTTCTTTCTTTAATATATGTGACACTTGACTCTGAGAACAGTTGAATTTCATAGCTACTAGTGATGTCGCCCATCATGCTCGGGTGCTCATTGCTCGGGTCGAGCAAATTGGAATACTCTGGTGCTCGACCGGAGCAACGAGCCCAATGTAAGTCTATGGGAAACTCGAGCATTTTTCAGGCAGCTACCCCTGGCGGTCTGCAGAGGGCCTAAAAATTGCCCAAATCGATGGGAACAGTGCACAAATGACATGGGAACAGCATGCGGAAGACCCCTGGAAGCATTTATGACTCCCAAGTCACTGCTATGAACAATGTTGTCAGAGGTATTACGACACTTTTACGGACTCACAATAAAACATACAAAAACTAAACCAAAATGGATTTTCCTGGAAAATATGTTAAGGAACATCCTTTCCAGGGTAATGACTTGTATATAAGTCAAAATAAATAACCAAAAATAACAATGCTCCTCCACACCTTGGGCTATGTTCACACGTATTCACGCATTCACCAGGAAATGTCATTTTAACATTTTACAACCTTATCTGGCCATGTGGTGTGTGACACATCATCAGACACATCCTGTTTCATTTATGAAGGAGGGACTCTGAAAGTCACAAAGCCTATTTTTATTGGGCCATCAGGCAGCCTTTACTATTCTTAAATGGCCAGCAGTCGGCCCTCACTATTCTTAGAGAGCCATCAGCCGGCTATGCTTTGTTGTTCCCATTACTAAAGAGTGGGTCTCCTCTACTGTTATTGCGTATGCAGTGAGTGGGAGGGCTGCCCAAAATTTGGACGCAACTCAATACCCCTTTGAAGAGACTTAGAAGAGGGCTTCCTGAAAACAATGTTCCCATTATTAGGAAGTGGGTCTCCCATAGTGTTGGCCTATGCAGTGAATGCAAGGCCTGCCAAAAATTGAGAGGCACTCCAATGCCGCTTGGAAGAGACGTAGAGGGCCTCAAGAAAAAATGTTCCCATTATTATGAACTGGGTCTCCTATAGTGTTGGCCTATGCAGTGAATGCAAGGGCTGCCAAAAATTGGGAGGCACTCCAATGCCCCTTGCTATCATTTGGTGGTGTTGAGAAGTCTGGCCCAATCCAGCCCTTGTTCATTTTTATAAGAGTCAGCCTGTCAGCATTTTCAGTTGACAGGCGGATGCGCTTATCAGTGATAATTCCACCAGCGGCACTAAAAACCCGCTCTTATAAAACGCTAGTGGCATGGCAGGCCAGGACCTCCAAGGGATAGAGAGCCAGTTCATTCCACGTGTCCAGCTTGGACACCCAATAATTATAAAGCACAGAGGAATCACGGAGGACATTGGTAACGTCGGCAATGTACTCCCTCAGCATCTTGCCAAACTTTGCACTCCTTGTGAGAGTACCCCGTGCCTCAGGGCCTGTGCAATGAGAGGGGCTGAGAAAACTGTCCCAGAACTTTGACAGTGTTCTCTGCTAGATTGGAGTTGTGTCTCTCTTGTCTGTACTCCTTGGTTGTCCAACAAACTGTGACCTCTACCGCCAGCGTTTTCAGATGGGAATTTTTTTAATAATTCCGCAACAAGGGCCTTCTGGTACTGCCCCCTTTTAGTAGACCTGTCCGTCTCAGGAATAAGAGATATAAAGTTCTCCTTGTAGTGTGGGTCTAGAAGTGTCATTAACCAGTAATGACCATAACCCAAAATTTTGAGAACGCGAGGGTCACGGGAAAGGCAGCCTGACATAAACTCCATGTGTGCCAGACTGCTAACAGGCAAGACTTCCGTGTCCTCACCAAGAGGACGACTGACCATTCTCTCCTCCTCCTCCTCCCTGTCCTCAGGCCATCCACGCTGAACAGACGGTATGACAGTTGTGCAGGTAGTATCGTCTATAGCACATGAAGCTAGCTCCTGTTCTTCCTCCTCTTCCTCATTGTCACCCAATCCACGTTGGGATGAGATGAGGCTGGGCTGTGTGTAATCACCCTGTATGGTTCCTTGCTCCATCTCATCGTGCTCCGACTTCAATGCATCCTCTTTGATTGTGAGCAGAAAGCGTTTCAGAAGACAGAGAAGCGGGATGGTGATGCTAATTTTGGCATCATCGCCGCTCACGATCTTGGTGGAGTCCTCAAAGTTTTGGAGGATGGTACATATGTCTGACAACCATGTCCACTCCTGAGGTCTTATGTGTGGAGTCTGAACTGAATACCAACAGCCTTGCTGATGTTGGTTCTCAACAACTGCCCTCTTCTGCTCACAAATCCTTCCCAACATCTGCAGTGTAGAGTTCCAATGTGTGGAGACATCACACACTAGTCGGTGAGCCGGAAGCTGCAAACGCTGCTGAAACACGGAAAGGGCGGCGGAAGCTGTAGGTCACTTTCTAAAATGGGCACACAGGCGGCGTACATTGACAAGAAGATCCAACAGATCCGGGTAGGTTTTAAGAAACTGCTGAACCACGAGTTTAATCACATGAGCCAGGTGTGGTACTTGTGTGAGCCCGCCTCGCTTCAGAGCTGATACCAGGTTCCGGCCATTGTCACACAGGACCATACCTGACTGTAGGTTCAGTGGTGTCAGCCACAGATCTGCCTGCTCTTTCAGAGCTGTCCACAACTCTTCAGCATTGTGCGGTTTGTCACCTAAGCATATTAGCTTCAGCACGGCCTGTTGCCGCTTGGCTGAGGCTGTGCTGCAGTGCTTCCAGCTTATGACTGATGTGGTCTTTTCGGACATGGAGGCTCAGGAGGATGAGGTGCAGGAGCTGTAGACTCTGGGGGCAACCCTGATAGACCTAGGGCCCACAATCATCGGTGTCGGGAGGATATTTTCCGTCCTAAGTTCCGACTGGGTCCTGGCTTCCACTATGTTAACCCGGTGTGCCGTCAGTGAGATGTACCAGCCCTGCCAACAAGCACTTGTCCTCGTGTCCATGGTTAGGTGGACTTTCCCGGTAACTGCATTGTTGAGGGCACGGCTAATGTTGTGGGACACGTGCTTGTGTAATATAGGGATTGCACACTGGGAGAAATAGTGGTGGCTGGGGACCGAGTACCAAGGGACGGCCGCCACCATCAGGTTGCAGAAAGCTTCCATCTCCACCAGCCTATAAGGCAACAATTTGAGCACAAGCAGTCATGAATTGTGGGAATTTAGTAATGTGGCCTGTGGGGTGTTGGCTGCCTATTTGAGTTTCTGTTCCAAGGACTGGGGTATGGACAACTGAACGCTGCGCTGGGACTAAGACGTGCTTGCTGATGGTGCTAGTTGAGAGTTTGCAATGACAGGTGCAGGGGAGGAGGCATTTTCGCATGCACTATGTACAGGGGATTGGCTTGCACGCACAACAGTGGAAGAAGCAGTGATGTCACCTGCAGACACCGTTCCTGGACCCTGGGGTTCAACCCACAAAGTTGGGTGCTTTGCTGCCATGTGCCTGATCATGCTGGTGGTGGTCAGGCTGGTAGTTTTGCTACCCCTGCTGATGCTGGCCTGGCAGGTGGTGCAAATCGCCTTTTGGGGTTATCGGCAGAGTCTTTAAAAACAACCAGACTCGGGAAGACCTAACAGTTTTACTGGCAACTTCCTCCTTGTTGGTGTTACAGGGAACGATTGCCCGCCTTCCGTCTGTGGCCACCACACTGCTTGTTCTTGTCTGTTGGGGTGCTCTGCCTCCCTCCCACTGTGTGCTGCTGTCCTCGCTCTGCATGTCCTCCTGCCAGGTTGGGTCAGTTACTATATCATCCACTACCTCGTCTTCCACTTCCTCACCCTGGTCCTTCTCCTGACTTTCTGGAAATTGTGTCTCATCATTGTCCACCTCTTGTGACACTTTCCCACTGTTGCCTTCATCTGACCATAGCTGCTCAAATATTTGGGCATCACTACATGCGATCTCCTCTTGCCCCGCTTCAAGTGGACCGGGCGAGAGGCCCGAATCTATAAATGGAAAAGTGAACAGCTCTTCGGAGTGTCCAAGTGTGGGATCAGTTGTCTCCAGGCACTCTGCATGGTGGGAGGAAGGAGGATCAGGGTGAGGAATATGCGGTCCAGACTCACGGCTACTGAGACTTGACCATGTGGAAGAAAGGGTGGTGGTGGTGGTGGCTAAATGACTGGAAGCATTATCTGCTATCCAACCAATAACCTTTTCACACTGCTCTGTGTTCAATAGTGATGTTCTGTGGTCCCCTATTAATTGGGACAGGAAGGTCGAGCGAGAAGATGTGGGTGTTTGTTGTGGCACAATTTCAGCTTGCCCACAGCCTCGTCCTGTGCATGTACCATCACCATCAAGTCCAGTTCCCCGTCCCTTACCACACGCCTTGCCAATTTTAAATGGAGGACAATATCTTCCATGCTCACTACAAATGGCTGAATTTGGAGCGAACTTATATGTGATCCGTGTGACGGACAAACCATAGTTTTAAATAGTTGGCCTGTAGGTATCTATTTTTCACAGCGCCAACCTCGTGTCAATAACTTCACTGACACACTGCAACAAAATTTCAATGGAGGCTAGAAATGGCAGAATTTTCAGGATAATTATATGTGATCCATGTGACGGACAAACCACAGTTTAAAATAGCTGGATTTTTAGCGCTGTAATATGGAAAGGACCTGGCTGTATTCTGCAGTGCCAACAAGCAAATCGTGCAGAAAAACTATGTTCTCTGGATTGCTTTTTAAGCATATAATCAGGATTAAGATAAAAAAAAAAAATTCCTCACCCCTGATACCTGGGGCTATTTTTACAAATATCTGTAAAAGCACCAGCATGCATAACTGGATTGGACCCGCTTGCTATGTGCATTGCAGTTTGCTATATACCCTACCTGCCTAGCACTGATAGCTCTGCAGCTGGATTAGTCCACAGAAGGACTGTTTGTTGAGATGACTATGTAGAGATCCTTGTAGAATACCTACACTAACTAATAAACAACCAAATGTCTCCCTAGCTCAGCAGCACCCCTCCCTACACTGCCTGATTGCGGAGTAGACTGTGACAAACACAGCGGCGCCAGGTCTGATATAGACTTGATGATGCTGTGCTGCCAGCCAATCACTGTAATGCCACAACCAGCATGGCTGCGGCATTACAGTGTGTGGCAGACAATTCCTGCATGTTGATTGACGCTCTCAAGAGCGGCAAACATGCAGGGAGGGTACCTGAGCTCCCACTGAACAACCCCGGAAATACTCGGCGAGCGCCGAGCATCTCGAGCAGTGAGATGCTCGGGCGAGCACAGAGCAGTAGCGCGCATGCTCTCTCATTACTAATAGCTGCCTCTTTTTGGCTTTTCCCTGACTTCACTCTTAGAATAATAAGCTTCCTGACATCTGGTGATAAATTTGGTTTGTCTTTGCTATGTTTTAACCTAAAAACACACATAAAAAAATAATATGATTTTAGGTAAAATTCGACTACCCATGACAAAATATTCAAAAATTTTGGCCAGCAAATGTTGAAAACTAACACATAAAGGGATAAAACAATGTCAAACACAATTTTCGGCATTATAGCTGACAATCATCTGCTTCCGGTTTACTAAAATCACGAAGAAAATAGCATCACAACAGCCAGCCTAAAGTAATCATACTTTTGTCGCCACTGCATATGTATATACAGTTAGGTCCATATATATTTGGACAGAGACAACATTTTTCTAATTTTGGTTCTAGACATTACCACAATGAATTTTAACAAAACAATTCAGATGCAGTTGAAGTTCAGACTTTCAGCTTTCATTTGAGGGTATCCACATTAAAATTGGATGAAGGGTTTAGGAGTTTCAGCTCCTTAACATGTGCCACCCTGTTTTTAAAGGGACAAAAAGTAATTGGACAGATTAAATAATTTTAAATAAAATGTTCATTTCTAGTACTTGGTTGAAAACACTTTGTTGGCAATGACTGCCTGAAGTATTGAACGCATGGACATCACCAGACGCTGTGTTTCCTCCTTTTTGATGCTCTGCCAGGCCTTCACTGCGGTGGTTTTCAGTTGCTGTTTGTTTGTGGGCCTTTCTGTCTGAAGTTTAGTCTTTAACAAGTGAAATGCATGCTCAATTGGGTTGAGATCAGGTGACAGACTTGGCCATTCAAGAATATTCCACTTCTTTGTGTAGCGTCGGCGTCCCTGCCCCCTGCTAGGCAGGGACGCTGTTCCCCCTCACCTCTCTGCTCCGTGCCCGGCGGCTTCCTCCCGCTCTGCTTGCAGCGCCCGCTCTCCCCCGGTCACTGTGCTTAGGGCGCGCGCACGCGCGCTCCCCCTCTCTTAAAGGGGCCGCGCGCTTCGCCCTAAGGAGTCCCCGGCCAATGGCCGGAGGATCCCTCCATATATAAGGCACCTCCTCCAAAATGGAGGTGCCCGAGCAATGTTGTTGCACTGTTCACTACTCTGCTTCAGCCCTCAGGTCCCGTTGCCTGTTACCTGCCTGTTACCTGCCTGTTACCTGCCTGTTACCTGCCTGTTACCTGCCAGTTACCTGCCAGTCTCCTGCCAGTTTGCTGCCTGATTCCTGCCTGTCATCCGCTTTCCTGCTTGCTAGCCTGAGGTCCGACGGTCTGCCTTCCGACACCTGTCAGTCTGTCTATGGACCAGCTTGCCCGCTCACCTGGGAGCGCTCATCTGCTACCTGCCTGTTAGCCTACCTGGAGGCTCCGCCGTCACGTGCTGTGACCACCTGCCAGTCCAGAGACTCTTGCCAGCTCGCCTGGGAGCGCTCATCTGCTACCTGCCTGTTAGCCTACCTGGAGGCTCCGCCGTCACGTGCTGTGACCACCTGCCAGTCCAGAGACTCTTGCCCGCTCACCTGGGAGCGCTCATCTGCTACCTGCCTGTTAGCCTACCTGGAGGCTCCGCCGTCACATGCTGTGACCACCTGCTTATCCAGAGACTCTCGCCTGCTCACCTAGGAGCACTTATCTGCCATCTGCCTGCTAGCCTACCAGGAGGCTCAGCCGTCACAGGTCGTACCTGCCCGTTTACCCAGAGACTGTCCCGGTCACTTGCCGTGACCTCCTGCCCGTTTACCCAGAGACTGTCCCGGTCACTTGCCGTGACCTCCTGCCCGTTTACCCAGAGACTGTCCCGGTCACTTGCCGTGACCTCCTGCCCGTTTACCCAGAGACTGTCCCGGTCACCTGCTGTGACTGCCTGCCTGTCTTCCCTGGTCACCACCCGCTTCCTTACAAGGACCGCCCCCTTGTATAAGTTGCTCAGAGGTTCCGCCTCCCAGACCCGTTACAGTTTGCTCGGGCCATGGAACCCGGTGACACCCAAGCTCCCTCGCTCTCGGACCTTTGTCATGAACTGTCCCGACAGAGGTCCCAACAGGAGTCCATCCTGGGTCACCTGCGGAATGTCAATACTCGCCTGGACACTTTGACTGCCCCACCAGCAACCACCAATACCATAGTATCCTGCTCTGGAATCTTGCTTTCTGCACCTCCTCGCTTCGGAGGCGACTCCGCTCAAGCTCGGGGCTTCATTAACCAGTGCACCCTGCACTTTGAACACCAGTCCCACCAGTTTAATTCCGACCAGGCCAAAGTAGCCTTCATCATGTCCCATCTCACGGGAGAGGCACTGGCTTGGCTAAATCTTCTATGGGAGAGAGGAGACCCCCTGGTGTCCAACCTGCCAGCCTTTCTCACGGCTTTCCGGAAGGTCTTCGACGAACCCGGACGGAGGACCTCATCCGACTCATCTCTGCTACGCCTCCGTCAAGGGAGTCTCACCGTGGGCCAATATGCCATACGGTTCCGTACCCTTGCTTTGGAGCTGGCCTGGGATAACGACGCCCTGGTGTTCGTCTTCTGGGAAGGTCTGTCCGGCCGTATTAAAGATGAACTCGCCAGTCGGGACATTCCTACCACTCTCGACGACTTGATTACACTTGCCACCCGGATTGACATCCGGTTCCAGGAGCACGCTAGGGAGGTCACCCGTGAGAGGAGGATTCCACGTCTAGTCCCTACCTCCCAGAGACCCGTCACTCACCAGGCACACTCACCTGAGCCTATACAGGTCGACCAGACCAAGATGGTCAAGACCCGTCAAGACTTACGTTGTGCCGAGGGGAGCTGTTTCTACTGTGGCAGTAAGGAGCACCGGATCCGTTCCTGCCCTGAGAGGTCGGGAAATGCCTGTGTCTAGGATCGCTCGGAGAGGTCGCCCTAGGCAAAAGTAAACCCTCTCCATCCCTGATGCTGTCTGTTTCTATCTTCTGTGGAGAGAACCGCTATTTTGAACTGGCTCAACTTGACTCTGGAGCTGCTGGAAATCTCATCTCTCAATCCCTGGTAGAAAAATACCACATTCCCACCAAACCTCTGGCCGTACCTTTATCTGTCGCCGCCGTGGATGGGGGCCTCTTACCACATCCCATCCAACTCATCACAGAATCTCTGACTCTGCAGGTGGGAATGCTGCATTCTGAGAGCATCTCCTTTCATGTTCTGCCTGGACTCTCTCACGCACTATTGCTTGGCCTGCCTTGGCTCCAGAAACATGCACCCGTGCTTGATTGGCAGACCGGAGAGGTCCTTCGCTGGGGACAGGACTGCCATAAGACTTGTCTAGTTCCCGTTCGTCCTGCCCGTCCTTCTCCTACCCCAGCCAATCTGCCCGGTCTTCTGGTTCCCTATTGGTCTTATGCGGATGTCTTCAATAAAAAAGAGGCAGAGACTTTACCTCCTCATAGACCATACGACTGCCCAATTGACCTGATGCCCGGCTCTACTCCCCCCCGTGGGCGAATCTACCCTTTGTCCGCTGCTGAAACCCGGTCCATGTCTGAATATATTGAGGAGAGCCTGGCCCGGGGATTTATCCGGAAATCTACCTCCCCGGCGGGAGCAGGCTTCTTCTTTGTCAAAAAGAAGGACGGCTCACTCCGTCCATGTATAGACTATAGAGGCCTAAACCAGATTACTGTGAAGAATAAATACCCCCTTCCGCTTATTCCTGAATTATTTGACCGTCTGAGGGGGGCTAGAATCTTCACCAAACTGGATCTCCGTGGGGCGTATAACCTGGTCCGTATCCGTCAGGGGGATGAGTGGAAGACGGCATTCAATACCCGGGACGGCCACTATGAGTACCTTGTGATGCCCTTCAGTCTCTGTAACGCTCCGGCCGTCTTTCAAGAGTTGGTCAATGACATCTTCCGTGATCTTCTCTACTCCTGCGTGGTGGTGTACCTGGACAATATCTTGGTCTTCTCTCCAGATCTTCCTACTCACCGGAGGGACGTTTGTCAGGTCCTGCTCAGGCTCAGGCAGAACCACCTCTACGCTAAATATGAGAAGTGCATCTTTGAGCAGACCTCTCTTCCATTTCTGGGCTACATAATCTCTCAGACAGGTCTACAAATGGATCCTGAGAAACTGTCTGCCATCCAGAAGTGGCCCCGACCAGAGGGGTTGAAGGCTATTCAGCGGTTCCTGGGCTTCGCCAACTATTACCGCCTGTTCATACCGCACTTCTCTTCCCGGACCGCCCCTATCTCTGCTCTCACCCGTAAAGGTACGAACCCCAGAGAATGGCCACCCGAAGCAGAGGAGGCATTTCTTTCCTTAAAACAGGCCTTCCTCTCCGCCTCGGTGCTGCATCGTCCGGACGGCAACAAACAATTCTTCCTAGAAGTTGACGCCTCCTCCTCCGGAGCTGAGGCGGTACTTACCCAAAAATCTTCTTCCGGAAGAAAGGTAACCTGCGGCTTTTTCTCCAAACTTTTCTCCTCTTCTGAGCGCAATTATTCTATAGGAGACTGAGAATTGTTGGCCATTAAGATGGCACTGGAGGAGTGGCGTTACCTGCTCGAGGGGGCTCTCCACCCGGTAATAATTTACACTGACCACAAGAACTTGGCATATCTCCAGAGCACCCAGAGACTTAACCCGCGCCAAGCCCGGTGGTCTTTGTTTTTTGCCCGCTTTGATTTCATTCTTCATTTTCGTCCGGCTGACAAGAACATCAAAGCTGACGCCCTGTCCCGATCCTTTCTGGTGTCTGATCTTGAGGAGGAGCCTAAACACATCATCGATCCCGCCAGAGTAATGCAGGTAGCCCCCGTGGGCCTAAATCGTCTCCCTCCCGGTAAGACGTTCGTAACGGAGTCCGATCGGGAGAAGATTCTACAATGGGGTCACTCGTCTAAGCTAGCTGGGCACGCCGGTCAGAAAAAGACCCTCCAGCTTATTACCCGGCACTACTGGTGGCCTACCCTGCACAAGGATGTTATTGACTTTGTTTCTGCCTGTGTGTCCTGCGCCCGCAACAAAGTTCCGAGACACCTGCCTACCGGCCGCCTTCTTCCTCTGCCTGTGCCTGCTGCCCCGTGGCAACATATAGCTATGGACTTCATAACAGATCTCCCTGTCTCTGCCGGTTGTACGGTCATTTGGGTGGTCGCTGACCGCTTTTCCAAAATGGCTCATTTTATTCCCCTGCCAGGCCTCCCGTCTGCTCCCGAGCTAGCTAAAGACTTTATCTGCCACATCTTCCGTCTCCATGGTCTGCCTCTCCACATCGTGTCGGATCGTGGGGTTCAGTTCACCTCACGCTTCTGGAGAGCCACACGTAAACTGCTCGACGTCACCCTGGACTTCTCCTCCGCTTACCACCCACAGTCCAATGGTCAAGTGGAGCGGATCAATCAGAATTTGACCAGTTACCTCCGGCACTTCGTTAATGCCCACCATTCAGACTGGGTGGATCTCCTACCATGGGCCGAGTTCTCTTACAACAATCACGAGAGCGAATCTTCTTCTAAATCCCCGTTTTTTGTAGTCTTCGGTCAGCTTCCTCGGATCCCTTTTCCTGTCTCCACCTCTGTGGACAGCCCGGCTGCGGAATCTCTCGTTAGCAAATTTTCCTCCATTTGGGAGAGTACCCGATCCGCACTCCTTCAGTCGTCCGAGCGGATGAAGAGACACGCCGACAAAAAACGCCTGGATCCCCCACAATTTCGTCCCGGAGATAAAGTCTGGCTCTCATCCAAATATGTCCGGCTCAAGATTCCTTCCTATAAGTTAGGGCCTCGGTTCATCGGCCCACTGGAGGTTATCAAAAAGATCAACACGGTGGCCCATAAATTGAAACTCCCGGCCAACTTACGGATCCCTAACTCCTTCCATGTATCTCTTCTCAAACCCGTTGTACTTAACTCCTTTTCCAAGTCTACAGGTACGCCTCCTGCTCCGGTTTCTGCTGAAGACGAGTTTGAGGTAGAGAACATTCTGGCCACCAAAAGGGTAAGAGGAAAGACCTTTTTTCTAGTGGATTGGAAGGGGTTTGGTCCTGAGGAGAGAACATGGGAGCCCCGGGAGAACATCCATGCCCCTCTCATCCTTGCTAAATTTTTGTCTGGCCTAAAAAAGGAGGGGCCTAAAGGGGGGAGTACTGTAGCGTCGGCGTCCCTGCCCCCTGCTAGGCAGGGACGCTGTTCCCCTCACCTCTCTGCTCCGTGCCCGGCGACTTCCTCCCGCTCTGCTTGCAGCGCCCGCTCTCCCCCGGTCACTGTGCTTAGGGCGCGCGCGTGCGCGCTCCCCCTCTCTTAAAGGGGCTGCGCGCGTCGCCCTAAGGAGTCCCCGGCCAATGGCCGGAGGATCCCTCCATATATAAGGCACCTCCTCCAAAATGGAGGTGCCCGAGCAATGTTGATGCACTGTTCACTACTCTGCTTCAGCCCTCAGGTCCTGTTGCCTGTTACCTGCCTGTTACCTGCCTGTTACCTGCCTGTTACCTGCCAGTTACCTGCCAGTCTCCTGCCAGTTTGCTGCCTGATTCCTGCCTGTCATCCGCTTTCCTACTTGCTAGCCTGAGGTCCAACGGTCTGCCTTCCGACACCTGTCAGTCTGTCTATGGACCAACTTGCCCGCTCACCTGGGAGCGCTCATCTGCTACCTGCCTGTTAGCCTACCTGGAGGCTCCGCCGTCACGTGCTGTGACCACCTGCCAGTCCAGAGACTCTTGCCCGCTCGCCTGGGAGCGCTCATCTGCTACCTGCCTGTTAGCCTACCTGGAGGCTCCGCCGTCACGTGCTGTGACCACCTGCCAGTCCAGAGACTCTTGCCCGCTCGCCTGGGAGCGCTCATCTGCTACCTGCCTGTTAGCCTACCTGGAGGCTCCGCCGTCACGTGCTGTGACCACCTGCCAGTCCAGAGACTCTTGCCCGCTCACCTGGGAGCGCTCATCTGATACCTGCCTGTTAGCCTACCTGGAGGCTCCGCCGTCACGTGCCGTGACCACCTGCCAGTCCAGAGACTCTTGCCCGCTCACCTGGGAGCGCTCATCTGCTACCTGCCTGTTAGCCTACCTGGAGGCTCTGCCGTCACATGCTGTGACCACCTGCTTATCCAGAGACTCTCGCCTGCTCACCTGGGAGCACTCATCTGCCATCTGCCTGCTAGCCTACCAGGAGGCTCAGCCGTCACAGGTCGTACCTGCCCGTTTACCCAGAGACTGTCCCGGTCACTTGCCGTGACCTCCTGCCCGTTTACCCAGAGACTG
The DNA here is from genome assembly GCF_046119375.1 of Phyllobates terribilis. Classification (NCBI taxonomy): domain Eukaryota; kingdom Metazoa; phylum Chordata; class Amphibia; order Anura; family Dendrobatidae; genus Phyllobates; species Phyllobates terribilis. Next base: position 405,187,162 of record NW_027362771.1, read on the forward strand.
TCCCGGTCACTTGCCATGACCTCCTGCCCGTTTACCCAGAGACTGTCCCGGTCACTTGCCGTGACCTCCTGCCCGTTTACCCAGAGACTGTCCCGGTCACCTGCTGTGACTGCCTGCCTGTCTTCCCTGGTCACCACCCGCTTCCTTACTAGGACCGCCCCCTTGTATAAGTTGCTCAGAGGTTCCGCCTCCCAGACCCGTTACACTTTGCTTTAATAAACTCCTGGGTTGCTTTGGCTTTATGTTTTAGGTAATTTTCCATCTGTAGTATGAAACGACGACCAATCAGTTTGCCGGCATTTGGCTGGATCTGAGCACACAGTATGGCTCTGAATACATCAAAATTCATTCGACTGCTTCTGTCCTGTGTCACATCATCAATAAACACTAGTGACCCAGTGCCACTGGCAGCCATGCATGCCCAAGCCATCACACTGCCTCTGCCGTGTTTTACAGATGATGTGATATGCATTGGATCATGAGCTGTACCACGCCTTTGCCATACTTTTCTCTTTCCATAATTCTGGTAGAGGTTGATCTTGGTTTCATCTGTCCAAAGAATGTTCTTCCAGAACTGTGCTGGCTTTTTTAAATGTTTTTTTTAGCAAAGTCCAGTCTAGACTTTTTATTCTTGATGCTTATGAGTGGCTTGCACCGTGCAGTGAACCCTCTGCATTTACTTTCATGCAGTCTTCTCTTTATGGAAGATTTGGATATTGATACGCCTACCTCCTGGAGAGTGTTGTTCACTTGGTTGGCTGTTGTGAAGGGGTTTCTCTTCACCATGGAGATTATTCTGCGATCATCCACCGCTGTTGTCTTCTGTGGGCGCCCAGGTCTTTTTGCATTGATGAGTTCACCAGTGCTTTCTTTCTTTCTCAGGATGTACCAAACTGTAGATTTTGCCACTCCTAATATTGTAGCAATTTCTCGGATGTTTTTTTTCTGTTTTTGCAGCTTAAGGATGGCTTGTTTCACCTGCATGGAGAGCTCCTTTGACCGCATTTTTACTTCACACCAAAACCTTCCAAATACAAGCACCACACCTCAAATCAACTCCAGGCCTTTTATCTGCTTGAGAATGACATAACCAAGGGATTGCCCACTCCTGTCCATGAAATAGCCTTGGAGTCAATTGTCCAATTACTTTTGGTCCCTTTAAAAACAGGTTGGTACAATCCAATTTTAATGTGGATATCCTCAAATGAAAGCTGAAAGTCTGAATTTCAACTGCATCTGAATTGTTTTGTTTAAAATTCATTGTGGTAATGTCTAGAACAAAAAGTAGAAAAATGTTGTCTCTGTCCAAATATATATGGACCTAACTGTATATATATATGTGTGTGTATATATATATATATATATATACAGTGCCTTGTGAACGTGTTTGGCCCCCTTGAACTTTTCTACCTTTTGCCACATTTCTGGCTTCAAACATAAAGATATAAAATTCAAATTTTTGGGGGAAGAATCAACAAGTGGGACTAAATCGTGAAATGGAACGAAATTCATTGAATATTTTAAACTTTTTTAACAAATTAAAAACTGAAAAGTGGGGCGTGCAATATTATCTTCCAACAAGACAATGATCCCAAACATAAAGCAAAATCTACAATGGAATGGTTCAAAAATAAACGTATCCAGGTGTTAGAATGGCCAAGTCAAAGTCCAGACCTGAATCCAATCGAAAATCTGTGGAAAGAGCTGAAAACTGCTGTTCACAAACGCCCTCCATCCAACCTCAATGAGCTCGAGCTGTTTTGCAAGGAAGAATGGGCAAGAATTTCAGCCTCTCGATGTGCAAAACTGATAGAGACATACCCCAAGCGACCCCAAGCTGTAATCGTAGCAAAAGGTGGCGCTACAAAGTATTAACTCAAGGGGGCCGAATAATATTGCACGCCCCACTTTTCAGTTTTTAATTTGTTAAAAAAGTTTAAAATATCCAATAAATTTCATTCCACTTCACGATTGTGTTCCACTTGTTGATTCTTCCCTAAAAAATTAGAATTTTATATCCTTATGTTTGAAGCCAGAAATGTGGCAAAAGGTAGAAAAGTTCAAGGGGGCCAAATACTTTCACAATTCACCGTATATATATATAATATGCATCTTTGTGTATGTATATATATATATATATATATATATATATATATATATATTTTATATAATATATACACATACTGGCAATGATATTATACATGTCACAAAAGTGAGTACACCCCTTACATTTTTGTAAGTATTTTATTATAGATTTTCATGGGATAACACTGATGATATGACACTTTGATACAATGTAGTGGTCAGTATACAGCTTGTTTAACAGTGTAAATTTGATGGGTCCTCTAAATAACTCAACACACAGTCACTAATGAGTACACCCCTAAGTGAAAATGGAAAATCGCGCCAAAGGTGTCAATATTTTGTGTGGCCACAGTTATTTTCAAGCACTGTCTTAACTCTCTTGGGCATGGAGTTCACTAGAGCTTCACAGGTCGCCACTGAATTCCTCTTCCCTCCTCCATGAAGACATCACGGAGCTGGGGTGTTAGAGATCTCTTGGTCCTCCACCTTCCATTTGAGGATGCGCCACAGATGTTCAATAGGGTTTAGGTCTGGAGACATGTTTTGCCAGGCCAGCACCTTTACCCTCAGTTTCTTTACCAAGTCAGTTGTCATCTTCATTGGGGTTATTACCATATTAAAATACTGCCCTGCTGCCCAGTTTCTGAGGGGAGGGGACCATGCACTGATTCAGTATGTCACAGTACATGTTGGCACTAGTGTTGAGCCACCCCCGTAGTGTTCGAGTTCGGTTCGGTTCGTCGAACACCCTTGTGTTCGCCGAACTGTTCGTCGAACTGTTCGTCGAACACCTTCGAACACCGTTAAAACCAATGGCAGGCAAACAAAAACACATAGAAACACATAGAAAACACCTTCAAAGGTGTCCAAAAGCTGACAAACTGCTCAGAAGACACAACTAACACATGGAAAAGTGACAAGTACATATAGTCATGCGAAAAGAAAAGAGGTGGAGGAGTAAAAGGAGGGGGAGACACAGATATAGGCATGTCATGCCCTTCTAAAATCCAAAAAGTGAGAAGCCGAGACGGCCAGTCAGCTCCTGCCCGTGCCACCTCCGTGTCGCCGGGTTTGTGCCAGAGCCGCGGTGAACCCTGACGGCCAGCCCCCCTCTCCCAATACTGGTGCCTGTCCGCTGGTGGGTCGAGAGAGCCCCCCTGTGGTGGAGGCAGCTCTAAGCTTTTTAATTTAAATTGTCCCTCTAATTTGAATGAATACACTTTAAATCCATTTACAAGGATCTATTGGAGGGCAAGTCTCATGCCAGCAGCCGCGTAATTCCAGCTCCAGTAGCGTCCACTAAAGCTGCTGCAGTTAAAAAGCTTTTATAAGGATCGAGCTCGGCTGTCCACCGCAAGGCATCCTAGTGCCAGTCCCAGCCCCTATGCCTTGGGGTGCCTCCTGATGCTCTTCACTAAGTATCCCGTGGTCCCGAAGCATTTCCTTTGAAAAAATTAAGTGTCCAAACTACAGGTGGTGTAGCTTGCTTAACAGCCGGGATAATCCGCTGACTAGCAGACACTGCTACTAGGCACAAAGTATTTCCTGGGCTAGATGCAGATAAAAATTTGTAAGTAGATACTCTCGTTGGATGCTGAGAAAGCATTCCATAGAGTCTCCTGGCACGCCATATATGATTCTCTTAAAAAGCTTGGGGTAGGGGTCTAGGGGACCCTTTTATAGCCAAAATCACGGCCCTGTATCACAATACGTCACCTAGGCTGAAGATAAATGGAACTGTAGCACCGAGGGCTCGGTTGCTACAGACGTATTGCACCTCACCCAGAGGTGTGATATCTCACTCTCAGATAAGGATGGAGTGTGGATCAGGACCCGACACCTGCATGCATTACACCACATTGCCGTGGGGCAGGGCGACCAATATGCCCCTGAGATGGGCACGACAGTCCCTGTCCCTGGCTGGAGTGGGGGGAGGGAACACTGAGGAAGGGGAACCCTGCAGTGCAGGAGCAGGGAGGAAGCAGTTCCTGGGTGCATTGAGAAGGGAGTATAAAAGGTGGGCACCATCTTAGTTCAGTGCAGAGAAGTCTGAGCAGAAGTGGCAGGGAGCAGGGGCTCTGCATGAGCTCTGCTCCGGAGGCGGGCCTAGTAACAGAGGCCCAGGCCTGCAAGAGGGAGAAGGAAGGAAGAGGAGCGGAGAAGGCTCCAGGAACGAGGAATGAAGGGATCCCAGGGGTGCGGACGGGCGAGTCGCCACCGCACGCCCGAATCCACCTGCGTGGAGGGGTCAGGCCAAAGGGGGAGACCGGTCCCCGAACTAGTGGAGGCAGGAAACGACCCTCAGCTAGAAACCGGAGGCTCTGACATTTTATGTGGCGCAGCCCCTTGCTCCACCCGCTAGGAAGGCACCACATAGGGTCAGGGAAACTGGCGCCAAGTTTACCAAGAGGAGGCCCGAGGCAGCCGGACAGAAGTGTTGGTAAGAAAGGCCAGACAAAGGACACACAAAGGGGGTCCTGTGAAGCGCTCCAAAGTTATCTGGGAGTTGTCTGAGCCCCTCACCTGGTGAGCACAGTACGACGTGGGCAGCCGTTACCTGCAGACGTGGTCTGGATAATAAGAACTGTGAGTAAAGGCCCTGAACTGCATCACTGACTCCGTGTCGTTACTGCTGCTGCCCTGCACCATCACCCCCATCCTCCGCATACACTGCCCTGAGGCTATACTCCTCCCGTGGGGAGTTATGCTACGCTCTGCTGCACCCACAACACCAGCCTTAGCGGTCTGCCCTGTAGCGGCGGTTCACTCTGACCGCAATCCACGGGTGGCGTAGTCGGACATTTAAACATCAAAACCACATAAATAGTTCCGCCACTGGTTTGACCGCCCTGAGCCACGGAACCGGATCGCCGCCACGAAGACTACAACCACCAGCATCCACCAAAAAGGGTCCGGCTCCGGGTGTCCCAAGGCACAGGGGGTGCGTCAGAACATTTTCATCACCTTTCACAATCACCAATGGGACAAGGCAGGGATGTCCTCTGTCCCCTCTCTTATACATCCTAGTGACGGAGCACCTGCTCTCATCAATTCGCCATAACCCCAATATTAGGTGGATTGAGGTGGGAGGCACCGAGTACAAGTGCTCTCTATTTGCTGATGATGTCCTAGTATATATCACTCAATCACATATATCCATCCCTGCTGTTATGGCTGAAATAGATCACTTTGTTACATGGTAAAATTTTAAAATCAATGCAGCGAAGTCTGAGGCCCTCGATGTCTCCCTCCCTAAATACATATAGGATTCCATCCAGTCCAACTTTCCCTTTGCCTGGCCCTCACAGGGTATCAAATACTTAGGAATTCCTATTCATAGAGACCTCTCCCATCTATGTTATCTTAATTTTGGGCCCTTTATTGAACAATTCCATACAGACCACGGTTGGCAAGTTAGAACTGTGAGATTCACTACGTGAACCACTGGTGTTTTGTGGAAAAGCACATGTACACCGCGTTCCAAATTATTATGCAAAAAGTGTTTAGGAGTGATAAGGGAAGAATTTGTTTGTTTGTCAGTTAAACTCATTGATGGTGATGTGTGTCAGGGCTCTTTATATCACTGTAAGCAATTGCAGACACCTGTGCTAATTAGTTTGGCAGGTGTGTCCAATGAAAGGCAAGACTACTTAAGAAGGCTCTCTCACATTATTAAGCAGCCTACATTTTCTGCCAAAATGGGAAAGAAAAAGGATGTGTCGGCTGCTGAGAAGCAACAAATTGTGGAGTGTTTAGGTCAAGGCATGACTACAATCAACATTGTGCGATGATCAGGATGAAGTGTCTTGGCAATCAAGAAGTATGTAGCTGATTCACAGTACACACGTGTGCGTGCTGATAAGGGCAAATTGAGGACTCTTTCCTACAGGCAATTACGTCAGGTTGAAACAGCAGCGGCAAAAAAGCCTTGTCATAGCAGCAGACAAGTTTTTGAAGCTGCTTGTGCCTCCAACGTCCCCCGAACAACAAGATGCAGGGTCCTTCAGAGGTTTGCAGCTGTGCATATGCCATCCTGTCGACCTCCTCTATCCACTTCACACAAGCAGAAACGGCTCCAGTGGGCCAAACATTACATGAAGACTGATTTCAAAACTGTTTTGTTCACGGATGAGTGCCGTCTAGCGCTCGATGGTCCAGATGAATGGAGTGGAGGATGGCTGGTTGATGGACACCCCACGCAAACACGGCTACAGCGCCAACAAGGAGGAGGTGGAGTAATGTTTTGGGCTGGAATCATGGGGAGAGAGATTGTCGGCCCCTTTAGGATCCATGAAGGCGCTAAAGATGAACTCCATAATGTATGTGGATTTTCTCAAACAGCACTTCCTGCCATGGTTCAAGAAGAAGAACCGTGTATTTCACAGCAAGATCATTTTTCTGCATGATAATGCACCATCTCATGCTGCACATAAAACATCTGCATCTCTGGCTGATATGGGCATAAAAGGGGACAAACTTATGGTGTGACCCCCATGCTCCCCTGACCTCTACCCCATTCAGAACCTTTGGAGCATCATTAAAAGGAGTGTCTATGATGGCGGGAGGCAGTTCACATCTAAGCAACAGCTCTGGGAGGGTATTCTGTCCTCATGCAAAACAATTGAAGCAGAAACCATCCAAAACCTGACAAATTCAATGGACGAGAGAGTTCAGAAGCTCCTTTCGAACAAGGGGTCCTATGTGAAAATGTAACATCACCTAGAATAAAGTTTTGAGTTGAAAACTGTTTGATTTCAGTTTCTAACAACCTGCTAATGCTTATAATTTCAAAAATGACCATTTTTTTGGTCTTTATTAAAATGAAAAGGTTGATCGAAAAGTTTGGGGGATCTAAGAGTGTGGCAACCCAGTAGTCATGATTACTCCGAATTCTGACAATATGAGGGTCATGCTGCAGGTAGTGCAGCAAGAAGGCACTTACGTGTCTTGCGCATCTCGGAGCCCCAAAATTATTTTCCGGGCTAGATGCAGCTAAAAATTATTTTTAATTTTAAATCTGGTGAAGCTTATTATAGATGGCCTAATAGGATCAGTGCTGCACACTGCTACAAAGCCCAAATTATTTTCCAGTCAAGATACAGATAAACATGATTAGTAATTTGAAAGCTTAAAACGGTTGGTAGGGTGATTTTAACCAATCATCAAGCTTTTACTCTCCCCAGGATGACACAGGGGTAGAAAAGTCATTTCGGATCCATGATTTGTTCATCTTTATGAACGTGAGTCTGTCTACATTATCAGTGGAGAGCCGCGTGCGCTTATCTGTCAGCACACCACCAGCAGCGCTGAACACATGTTCAGACAGAACGCTGGCTGCGGGGCATGACAAGATCTCCAAGGCGTAAGTGGCTAGCTCCGGCCATTTATCCAGATTGGAAGCCCAAAAAGAGCAAGGGTCCAGTGACACAGTCGTGGCTTCAATGTTTACTTGGAGATACTCCTGTACCATCGTCTCTAGGCGTTGACTATGTGTCAGACTTCTTGTCTCCTGTGGCCTTGCAAAGGATGGGCTAAAAAAGTGGTGAAATGATTCCGCAAAATTGATGTTACCAGCAGATACTGTGGTTCTGTTACGGTTTGAGTGCTGAACACTTGACGGTCCCACGGTTGGCAAGTTGGAACTGTGAGATTCACTACGTGCACCACTGGTATTTTGTGGAAAAGCACATGTAAGATTCTGCAACAGTCTCTGCTGATACTCCTGCATGCGTGCATCCCTTTCTATGGCAGGAATAATTTCTGCAAATTTACTTTTGTACCGGGGATCTAACAGTGTGGCAACCCAGTAGTCAGGATTATTTCTAATTCTCACAATTCGAGGGTCATGTTGCAGGTAGTGCAGCAAGAAGGCACTCATGTGTGTTGCGCATCCAGGAGCACCAAGTCCCTGTTGTGTTGGTGGCGAGGTAGCAATCATGCTTCCTTCCTCTGTCCTCTCCCCCCAACCTCGCACAACAGAAATGTGATCAAGGTCTCCCTCATCTGATGAGTCTTCCATCAGTTCGTCCTCCACTTCTTCCTGGGCTCCTGCACCTTCCTCACTAGTTTGGCTGCTACCATGCGCCCTGGTAAAATCATCTCCCCCACCCTCACATGCCTGCCGCCTTGGTGCTGCCGACCGTCTGGACCTTGCAGATGTTAGCCCTTCCGCATACAACTCCTCCTCCTCTACTTCCTCCACCTCCTCTTGTGCCACCACCTGACTCCGAATTCTGTTTAACATGTGCTCCAGCATGTAAATCACCGGAATAGTCATGCTGATAATGGCATCATCATCACTAAACATCTTCGTCGCCATTTCAAAACTGTGCAGAAGGGTGCATAGGTCCCTGATCTGAGACCACTCCTCCAGCGTGATTTGCCCCACCTCTGAATCTCGTTGGCCCAGGCTATACGTCAGAACGTATTGCACCAGGGCTTGTCGGTGCTGCCACAGTCGCTGCAACATGTGCAGAGTTGAATTCCACCGGGTAGGCACATCGCATTTTAGCCGGTGAAGTGGCAGGCCCAACAACTTCTGTAGAGATGTAAGTCGCTGAGCTGCGGGATGCGAACTGCGGAAGTGAGCACACAGCGACCGTGCCCTCTGCAGAAGGCCATCTAGTCTGGGATAGTGGGCTAAAAATTGCTGGACAACCAGGTTCAACACGTGAGCCATACAAGGCACGTGTGTGACATTGCCCCGGCGAAGGGCCGCACCCAGGTTTGCAGCATTGTCGCACACGGCCTTCCCTGGTTTCAGGTCCAGTGGAGACAACCATTCATGAAATTGGTTCTCCAGAGCTGACCACAACTCCTCAGCTGTGTGACTCACATTTCCCAGACATTTCAATGTAAAAACCGCCTGATGACGTTGAGCCCTACTGCCAGCATAGTAAGGAGGTGTGCAGGATCCCTTCTGCGCAGTTAGAAAGCTTGTGGCATGACCAGACAGGCTTTGGGTGCAGGTGGAAGACCGAGAGGAGGTTGAGGAGGCAGAAGCAGTGGTGGAACTTTGACATAAAGAGGATTGACGCACAACTCGTGGGGACGGCAAGACTTGGACAGCAGCCCCTTGTCCTGCTGTCACCATAGTTACCCAGTGCCCAGTCAGCGACATGTAACGCCCCTGTCCATGCCTACTCGTCCAAGTGTCTGTGGTGAAATGCACCCTGTCACACACAGAGTTTCTCAAAGAAGCGGTGATGTTGTGTGCGACATGCTGGTGGAGCGCAGGCACACCTTTCTTTGAGAAGTAGTGCCTACTGGGCATCTGGTACTGGGGCACTGCGACGGACATAAGGTCTCGAAAATCCTCTGTGTCCACCAGGCGGAAAGGCAGCATTTCTGTAGCCAAGAGCTTGCAGATGGTGAAATTCAACCTCTTAGCTTTCTCATGGCTAGGAGGAAATGGTCTTTTACTTGTCCACATCTGAGGGACCGAGGGCTGGCTATTGTGCTTAGACGGGGTTGATAAGGGTGTCCCCGGCAAACTGCCGGTCTGTGAGGAAGATGCAGGCGGACATGTTAGGTTGCCTTGATCCAAAGGTGGTGCTATCGATGTCGGACAGCGCTCAAGACCAGCTGGTGTTACCACCTCCAAAGAAAATGATGACCTGCCAATCACGCTGGCTGTTGCGGGTAAAGAGGTGGCAGGTCTGCGCCCCAAAACAGGTGTGACTGCTGTCCCCCCAGTCACAGAGGATGAAGAGGCCGCGGATGCACAAGATATGGCAGACGGTGGTTGGCCCGGCCGGCTAGACCGCATTGTAGCACACTGAGCTTCCCACTGCAACTTATGCTTCATGTCCATGTGCCGGTTCATGCATGAAGTACTCAAACTATGTACACCTGCGGAATGTCAATACTCGCCTGGACACTTTGACTGCCCCACCAGCAACCACTAATACCATAGTATCCTGCTCTGGAATCCGGCTTTCTGCACCTCCTCGCTTCGGAGGCGACTCCGCTCAAGCTCGGGGCTTCATTAACCAGTGCACCCTGCACTTTGAACACCAGTCCCACCAGTTTAATTCCGACCGGGCCAAAGTAGCCTTCATCATGTCCCATCTCACGGGAGAGGCACTGGCTTGGCTAAATCCTCTATGGGAGAGAGGAGACCCCCTGGTGTCCAACCTGCCAGCCTTTCTCACGGCTTTCCGGAAGGTCTTCGACGAACCCGGACGGAGGACCTCATCCGACTCATCTCTGCTACGCCTCCGTCAAGGGAGTCTCACCGTGGGCCAATATGCCATACGGTTCCGTACCCTTGCTTCGGAGCTGGCCTGGGATAACGACGCCCTGGTGTTCGTCTTCTGGGAGGGTCTGTCCGGCCGTATTAAAGATGAACTCGCCAGTCGGGACATTCCTACCACTCTCGACGACTTGATTACACTTGCCACCCGGATTGACATCCGGTTCCAGGAGCACGCTAGGGAGGTCACCCGTGAGAGGAGGATTCCACGTCTAGTCCCTACCTCCCAGAGACCCGTCACTCACCAGGCACACTCACCTGAGCCTATACAGGTCGACCAGACCAAGATGGTCAAGACCCGTCAAGACTTACGTTGTGCCGAGGGGAGCTGTTTCTACTGTGGCAGTAAGGAGCACCGGATCCGTTCCTGCCCTGAGAGGTCGGGAAATGCCTGTGTCTAGGATCGCTCGGAGAGGTCGCCCTAGGCAAAAGTAAACCCTCTCCATCCCTGATGCTGTCTGTTTCTATCTTCTGTGGAGAGAACCGCTATTTTGAACTGGCTCAACTTGACTCTGGAGCTGCTGGAAATCTCATCTCTCAATCCCTGGTAGAAAAATACCACATTCCCACCAAACCTCTGGCCGTACCTTTATCTGTCGCCGCCGTGGATGGGGGCCTCTTACCACATCCCATCCAACTCATCACAGAATCTCTGACTCTGCAGGTGGGAATGCTGCATTCTGAGAGCATCTCCTTTCATGTTCTGCCTGGACTCTCTCACGCACTATTGCTTGGCCTGCCTTGGCTCCAGAAACATGCACCCGTGCTTGATTGGCAGACCGGAGAGGTCCTTCGCTGGGGACAGGACTGCCATAAGACTTGTCTAGTTCCCGTTCGTCCTGCCCGTCCTTCTCCTACCCCAGCCAATCTGCCCGGTCTTCTGGTTCCCTATTGGTCTTATGCGGATGTCTTCAATAAAAAAGAGGCAGAGACTTTACCTCCTCATAGACCATACGACTGCCCAATCGACCTGATGCCCGGCTCTACTCCCCCCCGTGGGCGAATCTACCCTTTGTCCGCTGCTAAAACCCGGTCCATGTCTGAATATATTGAGGAGAGCCTGGCCCGGGGATTTATCCGGAAATCTACCTCCCCGGCGGGAGCAGGCTTCTTCTTTGTCAAAAAGAAGGACGGCTCACTCCGTCCATGTATAGACTATAGAGGCCTAAACCAGATTACTGTGAAGAATAAATACCCCCTTTCGCTTATTCCTGAATTATTTGACCGTCTGAGGGGGGCTAGAATCTTCACCAAACTGGATCTCCGTGGGGCGTATAACCTGGTCCGTATCCGTCAGGGGGATGAGTGGAAGACGGCATTCAATACCCGGGACGGCCACTATGAGTACCTTGTGATGCCCTTCAGTCTCTGTAACGCTCCGGCCGTCTTTCAAGAGTTGGTCAATGACATCTTCCGTGATCTTCTCTACTCCTGCGTGGTGGTGTACCTGGACAATATCTTGGTCTTCTCTCCAGATCTTCCTACTCACCGGAGGGACGTTCGTCAGGTCCTGCTCAGGCTCAGGCAGAACCACCTCTACGCTAAATATGAGAAGTGCATCTTTGAGCAGACCTCTCTTCCATTTCTGGGCTACATAATCTCTCAGACAGGTCTACAAATGGATCCTGAGAAACTGTCTGCCATCCAGAAGTGGCCCCGACCAGAGGGGTTGAAGGCTATTCAGCGGTTCCTGGGCTTCGCCAACTATTACCGCCTGTTCATACCGCACTTCTCTTCCCGGACCGCCCCTATCTCTGCTCTCACCCGTAAAGGTACGAACCCCAGAGAATGGCCACCCGAAGCAGAGGAGGCATTTCTTTCCTTAAAACAGGCCTTCCTCTCCGCCTCGGTGCTGCATCGTCCGGACGGCAACAAACAATTCTTCCTAGAAGTTGACGCCTCCTCCTCCGGAGCTGAGGCGGTACTTACCCAAAAATCTTCTTCCGGAAGAAAGGTAACCTGCGGCTTTTTCTCCAAACTTTTCTCCTCTTCTGAGCGCAATTATTCTATAGGAGACTGAGAATTGTTGGCCATTAAGATGGCACTGGAGGAGTGGCGTTACCTGCTCGAGGGGGCTCTCCACCCGGTAATAATTTACACTGACCACAAGAACTTGGCATATCTCCAGAGCACCCAGAGACTTAACCCGCGCCAAGCCCGGTGGTCTTTGTTTTTTGCCCGCTTTGATTTCATTCTTCATTTTCGTCCGGCTGACAAGAACATCAAAGCTGACGCCCTGTCCCGATCCTTTCTGGTGTCTGATCTTGAGGAGGAGCCTAAGCACATCATCGATCCCGCCAGAGTAATGCAGGTAGCCCCCGTGGGCCTAAATCGTCTCCCTCCCGGTAAGACGTTCGTAACGGAGTCCGATCGGGAGAAGATTCTACAATGGGGTCACTCGTCTAAGCTAGCTGGGCACGCCGGTCAGAAAAAGACCCTCCAGCTTATTACCCGGCACTACTGGTGGCCTACCCTGCACAAGGATGTTATTGACTTTGTTTCTGCCTGTGTGTCCTGCGCCCGCAACAAAGTTCCGAGACACCTGCCTACCGGCCGCCTTCTTCCTCTGCCTGTGCCTGCTGCCCCGTGGCAACATATAGCTATGGACTTCATAACAGATCTCCCTGTCTCTGCCGGTTGTACGGTCATTTGGGTGGTCGCTGACCGCTTTTCCAAAATGGCTCATTTTATTCCCCTGCCAGGCCTCCCGTCTGCTCCCGAGCTAGCTAAAGACTTTATCTGCCACATCTTCCGTCTCCATGGTCTGCCTCTCCACATCGTGTCGGATCGTGGGGTTCAGTTCACCTCACGCTTCTGGAGAGCCACACGTAAACTGCTCGACGTCACCCTGGACTTCTCCTCCGCTTACCACCCACAGTCCAATGGTCAAGTGGAGCGGATCAATCAGAATTTGACCAGTTACCTCCGGCACTTCGTTAATGCCCACCATTCAGACTGGGTGGATCTCCTACCATGGGCCGAGTTCTCTTACAACAATCACGAGAGCGAATCTTCTTCTAAATCCCCGTTTTTTGTAGTCTTCGGTCAGCTTCCTTGGATCCCTTTTCCTGTCTCCACCTCTGTGGACAACCCGGCTGCGGAATCTCTCGTTAGCAAATTTTCCTCCATTTGGGAGAGTACCTGATCCGCACTCCTTCAGTCGTCCGAGCGGATGAAGAGACACGCCGACAAAAAACGCCTGGATCCCCCACAATTTCGTCCCGGAGATAAAGTCTGGCTCTCATCCAAATATGTCCGGCTCAAGATTCCTTCCTATAAGTTAGGGCCTCGGTTCATCGGCCCACTGGAGGTTATCAAAAAGATCAACACGGTGGCCCATAAATTGAAACTCCCGGCCAACTTACGGATCCCTAACTCCTTCCATGTATCTCTTCTCAAACCCGTTGTACTTAACTCCTTTTCCAAGTCTACAGGTACGCCTCCTGCTCCGGTTTCTGCTGAAGACGAGTTTGAGGTAGAGAACATTCTGGCCACCAAAAGGGTAAGAGGAAAGACCTTTTTTCTAGTGGATTGGAAGGGGTTTGGTCCTGAGGAGAGAACATGGGAGCCCCGGGAGAACATCCATGCCCCTCTCATCCTTGCTAAATTTTTGTCTGGCCTAAAAAAGGAGGGGCCTAAAGGGGGGAGTACTGTAGCGTCGGCGTCCCTGCCCCCTGCTAGGCAGGGACGCTGTTCCCCTCACCTCTCTGCTCCGTGCCCGGCGACTTCCTCCCGCTCTGCTTGCAGCGCCCGCTCTCCCCCGGTCACTGTGCTTAGGGCGCGCGCGTGCGCGCTCCCCCTCTCTTAAAGGGGCTGCGCGCGTCGCCCTAAGGAGTCCCCGGCCAATGGCCGGAGGATCCCTCCATATATAAGGCACCTCCTCCAAAATGGAGGTGCCCGAGCAATGTTGATGCACTGTTCACTACTCTGCTTCAGCCCTCAGGTCCTGTTGCCTGTTACCTGCCTGTTACCTGCCTGTTACCTGCCTGTTACCTGCCAGTTACCTGCCAGTCTCCTGCCAGTTTGCTGCCTGATTCCTGCCTGTCATCCGCTTTCCTACTTGCTAGCCTGAGGTCCAACGGTCTGCCTTCCGACACCTGTCAGTCTGTCTATGGACCAACTTGCCCGCTCACCTGGGAGCGCTCATCTGCTACCTGCCTGTTAGCCTACCTGGAGGCTCCGCCGTCACGTGCTGTGACCACCTGCCAGTCCAGAGACTCTTGCCCGCTCGCCTGGGAGCGCTCATCTGCTACCTGCCTGTTAGCCTACCTGGAGGCTCCGCCGTCACGTGCTGTGACCACCTGCCAGTCCAGAGACTCTTGCCCGCTCGCCTGGGAGCGCTCATCTGCTACCTGCCTGTTAGCCTACCTGGAGGCTCCGCCGTCACGTGCTGTGACCACCTGCCAGTCCAGAGACTCTTGCCTGCTCACCTGGGAGCGCTCATCTGATACCTGCCTGTTAGCCTACCTGGAGGCTCCGCCGTCACGTGCCGTGACCACCTGCCAGTCCAGAGACTCTTGCCCGCTCACCTGGGAGCGCTCATCTGCTACCTGCCTGTTAGCCTACCTGGAGGCTCTGCCGTCACATGCTGTGACCACCTGCTTATCCAGAGACTCTCGCCTGCTCACCTGGGAGCACTCATCTGCCATCTGCCTGCTAGCCTACCAGGAGGCTCAGCCGTCACAGGTCGTACCTGCCCGTTTACCCAGAGACTGTCCCGGTCACTTGCCGTGACCTCCTGCCCGTTTACCCAGAGACTGTCCCGGTCACTTGCCATGACCTCCTGCCCGTTTACCCAGAGACTGTCCCGGTCACTTGCCGTGACCTCCTGCCCGTTTACCCAGAGACTGTCCCGGTCACCTGCTGTGACTGTCTGCCTGTCTTCCCTGGTCACCACCCGCTTCCTTACTAGGACCGCCCCCTTGTATAAGTTGCTCAGAGGTTCCGCCTCCCAGACCCGTTACACTTTGCTTTAATAAACTCCTGGGTTGCTTTGGCTTTATGTTTTAGGTAATTTTCCATCTGTAGTATGAAACGACGACCAATCAGTTTGCCGGCATTTGGCTGGATCTGAGCACACAGTATGGCTCTGAATACATCAAAATTCATTCGACTGCTTCTGTCCTGTGTCACATCATCAATAAACACTAGTGACCCAGTGCCACTGGCAGCCATGCATGCCCAAGCCATCACACTGCCTCTGCCGTGTTTTACAGATGATGTGATATGCATTGGATCATGAGCTGTACCACGCCTTTGCCATACTTTTCTCTTTCCATAATTCTGGTAGAGGTTGATCTTGGTTTCATCTGTCCAAAGAATGTTCTTCCAGAACTGTGCTGGCTTTTTTAAATGTTTTTTTTAGCAAAGTCCAGTCTAGACTTTTTATTCTTGATGCTTATGAGTGGCTTGCACCGTGCAGTGAACCCTCTGCATTTACTTTCATGCAGTCTTCTCTTTATGGAAGATTTGGATATTGATACGCCTACCTCCTGGAGAGTGTTGTTCACTTGGTTGGCTGTTGTGAAGGGGTTTCTCTTCACCATGGAGATTATTCTGCGATCATCCACCGCTGTTGTCTTCTGTGGGCGCCCAGGTCTTTTTGCATTGATGAGTTCACCAGTGCTTTCTTTCTTTCTCAGGATGTACCAAACTGTAGATTTTGCCACTCCTAATATTGTAGCAATTTCTCGGATGTTTTTTTTCTGTTTTTGCAGCTTAAGGATGGCTTGTTTCACCTGCATGGAGAGCTCCTTTGACCGCATTTTTACTTCACACCAAAACCTTCCAAATACAAGCACCACACCTCAAATCAACTCCAGGCCTTTTATCTGCTTGAGAATGACATAACCAAGGGATTGCCCACTCCTGTCCATGAAATAGCCTTGGAGTCAATTGTCCAATTACTTTTGGTCCCTTTAAAAACAGGTTGGTACAATCCAATTTTAATGTGGATATCCTCAAATGAAAGCTGAAAGTCTGAATTTCAACTGCATCTGAATTGTTTTGTTTAAAATTCATTGTGGTAATGTCTAGAACAAAAAGTAGAAAAATGTTGTCTCTGTCCAAATATATATGGACCTAACTGTATATATATATGTGTGTGTATATATATATATATATATATACAGTGCCTTGTGAACGTGTTTGGCCCCCTTGAACTTTTCTACCTTTTGCCACATTTCTGGCTTCAAACATAAAGATATAAAATTCAAATTTTTGGGGGAAGAATCAACAAGTGGGACTAAATCGTGAAATGGAACGAAATTCATTGAATATTTTAAACTTTTTTAACAAATTAAAAACTGAAAAGTGGGGCGTGCAATATTATCTTCCAACAAGACAATGATCCCAAACATAAAGCAAAATCTACAATGGAATGGTTCAAAAATAAACGTATCCAGGTGTTAGAATGGCCAAGTCAAAGTCCAGACCTGAATCCAATCGAAAATCTGTGGAAAGAGCTGAAAACTGCTGTTCACAAACGCCCTCCATCCAACCTCAATGAGCTCGAGCTGTTTTGCAAGGAAGAATGGGCAAGAATTTCAGCCTCTCGATGTGCAAAACTGATAGAGACATACCCCAAGCGACCCCAAGCTGTAATCGTAGCAAAAGGTGGCGCTACAAAGTATTAACTCAAGGGGGCCGAATAATATTGCACGCCCCACTTTTCAGTTTTTAATTTGTTAAAAAAGTTTAAAATATCCAATAAATTTCATTCCACTTCACGATTGTGTTCCACTTGTTGATTCTTCCCTAAAAAATTAGAATTTTATATCCTTATGTTTGAAGCCAGAAATGTGGCAAAAGGTAGAAAAGTTCAAGGGGGCCAAATACTTTCACAATTCACCGTATATATATATAATATGCATCTTTGTGTATGTATATATATATATATATATATATATATATATATATATATATATATTTTATATAATATATACACATACTGGCAATGATATTATACATGTCACAAAAGTGAGTACACCCCTTACATTTTTGTAAGTATTTTATTATAGATTTTCATGGGATAACACTGATGATATGACACTTTGATACAATGTAGTGGTCAGTATACAGCTTGTTTAACAGTGTAAATTTGATGGGTCCTCTAAATAACTCAACACACAGTCACTAATGAGTACACCCCTAAGTGAAAATGGAAAATCGTGCCAAAGGTGTCAATATTTTGTGTGGCCACAGTTATTTTCAAGCACTGTCTTAACTCTCTTGGGCATGGAGTTCACTAGAGCTTCACAGGTCGCCACTGAATTCCTCTTCCCTCCTCCATGAAGACATCACGGAGCTGGGGTGTTAGAGATCTCTTGGTCCTCCACCTTCCATTTGAGGATGCGCCACAGATGTTCAATAGGGTTTAGGTCTGGAGACATGTTTTGCCAGGCCAGCACCTTTACCCTCAGTTTCTTTACCAAGTCAGTGGTCATCTTCATTGGGGTTATTACCATATTAAAATACTGCCCTGCTGCCCAGTTTCTGAGGGGAGGGGACCATGCACTGATTCAGTATGTCACAGTACATGTTGGCACTAGTGTTGAGCCACCCCCGTAGTGTTCGAGTTCGGTTCGGTTCGTCGAACACCCTTGTGTTCGCCGAACTGTTCGTCGAACTGTTCGTCGAACACCTTCGAACACCGTTAAAACCAATGGCAGGCAAACAAAAACACATAGAAACACATAGAAAACACCTTCAAAGGTGTCCAAAAGCTGACAAACTGCTCAGAAGACACAACTAACACATGGAAAAGTGACAAGTACATATAGTCATGCGAAAAGAAAAGAGGTGGAGGAGTAAAAGGAGGGGGAGACACAGATATAGGCATGTCATGCCCTTCTAAAATCCAAAAAGTGAGAAGCCGAGACGGCCAGTCCGCTCCTGCCCGTGCCACCTCCGTGTCGCCGGGTTTGTGCCAGAGCCGCGGTGAACCCTGACGGCCAGCCCCCCTCTCCCAATACTGGTGCCTGTCCGCTGGTGGGTTGAGAGAGCCCCCCTGTGGTGGAGGCAGCTCTAAGCTTTTTAATTTAAATTGTCCCTCTAATTTGAATGAATACACTTTAAATCCATTTACAAGGATCTATTGGAGGGCAAGTCTCATGCCAGCAGCCGCGTAATTCCAGCTCCAGTAGCGTCCACTAAAGCTGCTGCAGTTAAAAAGCTTTTATAAGGATCGAGCTCGGCTGTCCACCGCAAGGCATCCTAGTGCCAGTCCCAGCCCCTATGCCTTGGGGTGCCTCCTGATGCTCTTCACTAAGTATCCCGTGGTCCCGAAGCATTTCCTTTGAAAAAATTAAGTGTCCAAACTACAGGTGGTGTAGCTTGCTTAACAGCCGGGATAATCCGCTGACTAGCAGACACTGCTACTAGGCACAAAGTATTTCCTGGGCTAGATGCAGATAAAAATTTGTAAGTAGATACTCTCGTTGGATGCTGAGAAAGCATTCCATAGAGTCTCCTGGCACGCCATATATGATTCTCTTAAAAAGCTTGGGGTAGGGGTCTAGGGGACCCTTTTATAGCCAAAATCACGGCCCTGTATCACAATACGTCACCTAGGCTGAAGATAAATGGAACTGTAGCACCGAGGGCTCGGTTGCTACAGACGTATTGCACCTCACCCAGAGGTGTGATATCTCACTCTCAGATAAGGATGGAGTGTGGATCAGGACCCGACACCTGCATGCATTACACCACATTGCCGTGGGGCAGGGCGACCAATATGCCCCTGAGATGGGCACGACAGTCCCTGTCCCTGGCTGGAGTGGGGGGAGGGAACACTGAGGAAGGGGAACCCTGCAGTGCAGGAGCAGGGAGGAAGCAGTTCCTGGGTGCATTGAGAAGGGAGTATAAAAGGTGGGCACCATCTTAGTTCAGTGCAGAGAAGTCTGAGCAGAAGTGGCAGGGAGCAGGGGCTCTGCATGAGCTCTGCTCCGGAGGCGGGCCTAGTAACAGAGGCCCAGGCCTGCAAGAGGGAGAAGGAAGGAAGAGGAGCGGAGAAGGCTCCAGGAACGAGGAATGAAGGGATCCCAGGGGTGCGGACGGGCGAGTCGCCACCGCACGCCCGAATCCACCTGCGTGGAGGGGTCAGGCCAAAGGGGGAGACCGGTCCCCGAACTAGTGGAGGCAGGAAACGACCCTCAGCTAGAAACCGGAGGCTCTGACATTTTATGTGGCGTAGCCCCTTGCTCCACCCGCTAGGAAGGCACCACATAGGGTCAGGGAAACTGGCGCCAAGTTTACCAAGAGGAGGCCCGAGGCAGCCGGACAGAAGTGTTGGTAAGAAAGGCCAGACAAAGGACACACAAAGGGGGTCCTGTGAAGCGCTCCAAAGTTATCTGGGAGTTGTCTGAGCCCCTCACCTGGTGAGCACAGTACGACGTGGGCAGCCGTTACCTGCAGACGTGGTCTGGATAATAAGAACTGTGAGTAAAGGCCCTGAACTGCATCACTGACTCCGTGTCGTTACTGCTGCTGCCCTGCACCATCACCCCCATCCTCCGCATACACTGCCCTGAGGCTATACTCCTCCCGTGGGGAGTGATGCTACGCTCTGCTGCACCCACAACACCAGCCTTAGCGGTCTGCCCTGTAGCGGCGGTTCACTCTGACCGCAATCCACGGGTGGCGTAGTCGGACATTTAAACATCAAAACCACATAAATAGTTCCGCCACTGGTTTGACCACCCTGAGCCACGGAACCGGATCGCCGCCACGAAGACTACAACCACCAGCATCCACCAAAAAGGGTCCGGCTCCGGGTGTCCCAAGGCACAGGGGGTGCGTCAGAACATTTTCATCACCTTTCACAATCACCAATGGGACAAGGCAGGGATGTCCTCTGTCCCCTCTCTTATACATCCTAGTGACGGAGCACCTGCTCTCATCAATTCGCCATAACCCCAATATTAGGTGGATTGAGGTGGGAGGCACCGAGTACAAGTGCTCTCTATTTGCTGATGATGTCCTAGTATATATCACTCAATCACATATATCCATCCCTGCTGTTATGGCTGAAATAGATCACTTTGTTACATGGTAAAATTTTAAAATCAATGCAGCGAAGTCTGAGGCCCTCGATGTCTCCCTCCCTAAATCCATATAGGATTCCATCCAGTCCAACTTTCCCTTTGCCTGGCCCTCACAGGGTATCAAATACTTAGGAATTCCTATTCATAGAGACCTCTCCCATCTATGTTATCTTAATTTTGGGCCCTTTATTGAACAATTCCATACAGACCACGGTTGGCAAGTTAGAACTGTGAGATTCACTACGTGAACCACTGGTGTTTTGTGGAAAAGCACATGTACACCGCGTTCCAAATTATTATGCAAAAAGTGTTTAGGAGTGATAAGGGAAGAATTTGTTTGTTTGTCAGTTAAACTCATTGATGGTGATGTGTGTCAGGGCTCTTTATATCACTGTAAGCAATTGCAGACACCTGTGCTAATTAGTTTGGCAGGTGTGTCCAATGAAAGGCAAGACTACTTAAGAAGGCTCTCTCACATTATTAAGCAGCCTACATTTTCTGCCAAAATGGGAAAGAAAAAGGATGTGTCGGCTGCTGAGAAGCAACAAATTGTGGAGTGTTTAGGTCAAGGCATGACTACAATCAACATTGTGCGATGATCAGGATGAAGTGTCTTGGCAATCAAGAAGTATGTAGCTGATTCACAGTACACACGTGTGCGTGCTGATAAGGGCAAATTGAGGACTCTTTCCTACAGGCAATTACGTCAGGTTGAAACAGCAGCGGCAAAAAAGCCTTGTCATAGCAGCAGACAAGTTTTTGAAGCTGCTTGTGCCTCCAACGTCCCCCGAACAACAAGATGCAGGGTCCTTCAGAGGTTTGCAGCTGTGCATATGCCATCCTGTCGACCTCCTCTATCCACTTCACACAAGCAGAAACGGCTCCAGTGGGCCAAACATTACATGAAGACTGATTTCAAAACTGTTTTGTTCACGGATGAGTGCCGTCTAGCGCTCGATGGTCCAGATGAATGGAGTGGAGGATGGCTGGTTGATGGACACCCCACGCAAACACGGCTACAGCGCCAACAAGGAGGAGGTGGAGTAATGTTTTGGGCTGGAATCATGGGGAGAGAGATTGTCGGCCCCTTTAGGATCCCTGAAGGCGCTAAAGATGAACTCCATAATGTATGTGGATTTTCTCAAACAGCACTTCCTGCCATGGTTCAAGAAGAAGAACCGTGTATTTCACAGCAAGATCATTTTTCTGCATGATAATGCACCATCTCATGCTGCACATAAAACATCTGCATCTCTGGCTGATATGGGCATAAAAGGGGACAAACTTATGGTGTGACCCCCATGCTCCCCTGACCTCTACCCCATTCAGAACCTTTGGAGCATCATTAAAAGGAGTGTCTATGATGGCGGGAGGCAGTTCACATCTAAGCAACAGCTCTGGGAGGGTATTCTGTCCTCATGCAAAACAATTGAAGCAGAAACCATCCAAAACCTGACAAATTCAATGGACGAGAGAGTTCAGAAGCTCCTTTCGAACAAGGGGTCCTATGTGAAAATGTAACATCACCTAGAATAAAGTTTTGAGTTGAAAACTGTTTGATTTCAGTTTCTAACAACCTGCTAATGCTTATAATTTCAAAAATGACCATTTTTTTGGTCTTTATTAAAATGAAAAGGTTGATCGAAAAGTTTGGGGGATCTAAGAGTGTGGCAACCCAGTAGTCATGATTACTCCAAATTCTGACAATATGAGGGTCATGCTGCAGGTAGTGCAGCAAGAAGGCACTTATGTGTCTTGCGCATCTCGGAGCCCCAAAATTATTTTCCGGGCTAGATGCAGCTAAAAATTATTTTTAATTTTAAATCTGGTGAAGCTTATTATAGATGGCCTAATAGGATCAGTGCTGCACACTGCTACAAAGCCCAAATTATTTTCCAGTCAAGATACAGATAAACATGATTAGTAATTTGAAAGCTTAAAACGGTTGGTAGGGTGATTTTAACCAATCATCAAGCTTTTACTCTCCCCAGGATGACACAGGGGTAGAAAAGTCATTTCGGATCCATGATTTGTTCATCTTTATGAACGTGAGTCTGTCTACATTATCAGTGGAGAGCCGCGTGCGCTTATCTGTCAGCACACCACCAGCAGCGCTGAACACATGTTCAGACAGAACGCTGGCTGCGGGGCATGACAAGATCTCCAAGGCGTAAGTGGCTAGCTCCGGCCATTTATCCAGATTGGAAGCCCAAAAAGAGCAAGGGTCCAGTGACACAGTCGTGGCTTCAATGTTTACTTGGAGATACTCCTGTACCATCGTCTCTAGGCGTTGACTATGTGTCAGACTTCTTGTCTCCTGTGGCCTTGCAAAGGATGGGCTAAAAAAGTGGTGAAATGATTCCGCAAAATTGATGTTACCAGCAGATACTGTGGTTCTGTTACGGTTTGAGTGCTGAACACTTGACGGTCCCACGGTTGGCAAGTTGGAACTGTGAGATTCACTACGTGCACCACTGGTATTTTGTGGAAAAGCACATGTAAGATTCTGCAACAGTCTCTGCTGATACTCCTGCATGCGTGCATCCCTTTCTATGGCAGGAATAATTTCTGCAAATTTACTTTTGTACCGGGGATCTAACAGTGTGGCAACCCAGTAGTCAGGATTATTTCTAATTCTCACAATTCGAGGGTCATGTTGCAGGTAGTGCAGCAAGAAGGCACTCATGTGTGTTGCGCATCCAGGAGCACCAAGTCCCTGTTGTGTTGGTGGCGAGGTAGCAATCATGCTTCCTTCCTCTGTCCTCTCCCCCCAACCTCGCACAACAGAAATGTGATCAAGGTCTCCCTCATCTGATGAGTCTTCCATCAGTTCGTCCTCCACTTCTTCCTGGGCTCCTGCACCTTCCTCACTAGTTTGGCTGCTACCATGCGCCCTGGTAAAATCATCTCCCCCACCCTCACATGCCTGCCGCCTTGGTGCTGCCGACCGTCTGGACCTTGCAGATGTTAGCCCTTCCGCATACAACTCCTCCTCCTCTACTTCCTCCACCTCCTCTTGTGCCACCACCTGACTCCGAATTCTGTTTAACATGTGCTCCAGCATGTAAATCACCGGAATAGTCATGCTGATAATGGCATCATCAGCACTAAACATCTTCGTCGCCATTTCAAAACTGTGCAGAAGGGTGCATAGGTCCCTGATCTGAGACCACTCCTCCAGCGTGATTTGCCCCACCTCTGAATCTCGTTGGCCCAGGCTATACGTCAGAACGTATTGCACCAGGGCTTGTCGGTGCTGCCACAGTCGCTGCAACATGTGCAGAGTTGAATTCCACCGGGTAGGCACATCGCATTTTAGCCGGTGAAGTGGCAGGCCCAACAACTTCTGTAGAGATGTAAGTCGCTGAGCTGCGGGATGCGAACGGCGGAAGTGAGCACACAGCGACCGTGCCCTCTGCAGAAGGCCATCTAGTCTGGGATAGTGGGCTAAAAATTGCTGGACAACCAGGTTCAACACGTGAGCCATACAAGGCACGTGTGTGACATTGCCCCGGCGAAGGGCCGCACCCAGGTTTGCAGCATTGTCGCACACGGCCTTCCCTGGTTTCAGGTCCAGTGGAGACAACCATTCATGAAATTGGTTCTCCAGAGCTGACCACAACTCCTCAGCTGTGTGACTCACATTTCCCAGACATTTCAATGTAAAAACCGCCTGATGACGTTGAGCCCTACTGCCAGCATAGTAAGGAGGTGTGCAGGATCCCTTCTGCGCAGTTAGAAAGCTTGTGGCATGACCAGACAGGCTTTGGGTGCAGGTGGAAGACCGAGAGGAGGTTGAGGAGGCAGAAGCAGTGGTGGAACTTTGACATAAAGAGGATTGACGCACAACTCGTGGGGACGGCAAGACTTGGACAGCAGCCCCTTGTCCTGCTGTCACCATAGGTACCCAGTGCCCAGTCAGCGACATGTAACGCCCCTGTCCATGCCTACTCGTCCAAGTGTCTGTGGTGAAATGCACCCTGTCACACACAGAGTTTCTCAAAGAAGCGGTGATGTTGTGTGCGACATGCTGGTGGAGCGCAGGCACACCTTTCTTTGAGAAGTAGTGCCTACTGGGCATCTGGTACTGGGGCACTGCGACGGACATAAGGTCTCGAAAATCCTCTGTGTCCACCAGGCGGAAAGGCAGCATTTCTGTAGCCAAGAGCTTGCAGATGGTGAAATTCAACCTCTTAGCTTTCTCATGGCTAGGAGGAAATGGTCTTTTACTTGTCCACATCTGAGGGACCGAGGGCTGGCTATTGTGCTTAGACGGGGTTGATAAGGGTGTCCCCGGCAAACTGCCGGTCTGTGAGGAAGATGCAGGCGGACATGTTAGGTTGCCTTGATCCAAAGGTGGTGCTATCGATGTCGGACAGCGCTCAAGACCAGCTGGTGTTACCACCTCCAAAGAAAATGATGACCTGCCAATCACGCTGGCTGTTGCGGGTAAAGAGGTGGCAGGTCTGCGCCCCAAAACAGGTGTGACTGCTGTCCCCCCAGTCACAGAGGAAGAAGAGGCCGCGGATGCACAAGATATGGCAGACGGTGGTTGGCCCGGCCGGCTAGACCGCATTGTAGCACACTGAGCTTCCCACTGCAACTTATGCTTCATGTCCATGTGCCGGTTCATGCATGAAGTACTCAAACTATGTATTTTTTGGCCTCTACTTAGCTTTTGCTGACAAATGTTACAGATAACACGAGTTGGGTCATCTTTATCGATCTGAAAAAATGCCCAGGCTATGCAAGGCTTAGCACCCATGCGACCTGAAGAGCCACCACGACTTGTGGTGAGAGGCAGAGTTGTGTTTGAGGATGCAGTTGTTGACGTGCTTCCAGTACTACGTCTCTGTCCAGGAAGGTGCAACCTGACCTCGTCGTCACTAGCATCTTCCTCCACCTCCTCTGCTGACCTCATCTCTTGGCTGACTGTGGGTTGACAGTAAGTGGGATCTCCGACCTCATCATCATCACCCTGTGCGTTATCACACCCGTCGTCCTCAGAGCCAACCTGTTCCTGCCCTGACAAAAAACTAAAGTTGTCGCTCCAATCAGGTATTTGAGTCTTATCATCGTCTTCCTCATTGTCTCCACCAACAGGACTTACAGTTTGGGAATGAGGGTCTACATTATGGTCAGAACCTTCTGCGTCTGGTCCTGGATCCGACTCATAAAGATTCTGGGCATCAGTGCAGATCATTTCCTCGTCTGGATACACAGAAGCGCTGGAGTCGACCTCTGATTCCCAGGCTATAGTATGAGTAAACAGCTCTGCAGACTCAACCATCTGTTCTACCTCATACTCAGACGGGCAGCTCGAGATTTGGGAGCTGTGAGGAAGCAAGTGCGATTTGGGTGACACCTTTGAGGACTGGAGTATTTGTGATGTTGAAGTTGATGTGGAGGAGAGCCCACTTAAAGGAGCACTTGATATCCGTTGAAGCACCTGCTGTTTTTGTGCCTCATCTGGAATTTGTAGCGATTGGCGTGGCCGTAAGAAAGGGATCTTATCACATTGTCCGCTAAAAGAAGTAGACATTTTAGTTTGGCTGGAAGATGGTCTTTCTTCTGCACCTACCCCACGGACACAACCTTTTTTCCCCTTCCCAACACGCCTATTCCCCTTTCCACCAGCAGCAGGCCTTTTTCCACTCATTTTGGTGGTTAACTAATTCACAACTCTGGAGTTGTTTGCACAATAAAACAATGGATGGTAACCGAGCAGAGCTGAGTGGCCAAACTGTGGTATTAGGCCAAAACTATTGGCTGGGTTAGATGCAGAAAAAAATTATTTTTAATTTGCAACCTGATGGAGGTCAGTATAGATGGACTAATAGACCAAGTCCCACACACCGCTAGAAGCCCAAATATTTTTTCAGAGCTAGATGCAGAAAATTTTTTTATTCAATTTGCAACCTGATGGAGGTCAGTATAGATGGACTAATAGACCAAGTCCCACACACTGCTAGAAGCCCAAATATTTTTTCAGAGCTAGATGCAGAAAAAAATTATATTCAATTTGCACCCTGCTGGAGGTCAGTATAGAAGGACTAATAGAACAAGTCCCACACACTGCTAGAAGCCCAAATATTTTTTCAGAGCTAAATGAAGAAAAAAATTATTTTTAATTTGCAACCTGATGGAGGTCAGTATAGATGGACTAATAGACCAAGTCCCACACACCGCTAGAAGCCCAAATATTTTTTCAGAGCTAGATGCAGAAAATTTTTTTATTCAATTTGCAACCTGATGGAGGTCAGTATAGATGGACTAATAGACCAAGTCCCACACACTGCTAGAAGCCCAAATATTTTTTCAGAGCTAGATGCAGAAAAAAATTATTTTTAATTTGCAACCTGATGGAGGTCAGTATAGATGGACTAATAGACCAAGTCCCACACACTGCTAGAAGCCCAAATATTTTTTCAGAGCTAGATGCAGAAAAAAAATATTTTTAATTTGCAACCTGTTGGAGGTCAGTATAGATGGACTAATAGAACAAGTCCCACATGCTGCTAGAAGCCCAAATATTTTTTCAGAGCTAAATGAAGAAAAAAATTATTTTTAATTTGCAACCTGATGGAGGTCAGTATAGATGGACTAATAGACCAAGTCCCACACACTGCTAGAAGCCCAAATATTTTTTCAGAGCTAGATGCAGAAAAAAATTATATTCAGTTTGCAACCTGATGGAGGTCAGTATAGATGGACTAATAGAATGATGCTATGCCCAAAAGATTTTACTTCACTAGGTGCAGTAAAAAAATTGGTATTCTATACACAGGTGGTATATCTTGCAACACAGATAGGCTACTCCACTGACTAACACACTCTGCAATAGGCCAAAAAGGATTAGCTTTGCTAGATTCAGCCAAATGCTGTGAAAAAAACTTGAACAGCACTGGCACAGACCTGCCTGGCAAAAACTGATAGGAACTGATGTAACCTAGTCCTGAAAAGGACTCCAATTACAATTAGTCTTTACTCCCACAATCTATCTATTTAAGAGCACAGACCTGCCTGATAAAAGTCGTAGGAAATGCTGTAACCTAGTCCTTAAAAGGACTGCAATCACAACTATTCCCTACTCCCAAGCTATCTGTATATTTGTGCGAAAATTGGCTTGAAATTAACAAGGTATAGCGCACACAGCAACAGCGGTGCCGTCTAACACGCAGCTGCAGCAGTGAGAAAATGGTGGCGACGGGGAAAATGGCTTGGTCTTATAGGGCAAGGACATGTGACATACACTGCCAATCACACATGCCCTTGCTTGTGTGAAAAAAAGCACTTCGCTCCGTGTGTGCGCTGCTGATAGGCTGACAGATTGCACCTCCCCACTGCAAATGCGGGAAAGAGAAAAAAAAATGGAGATCTTCATTGTTCCTGCAGAGATCCATCCCCTGCCCCTCCCCCCGCCCCGCTGTACACTCAAACTGCGTATTAACATTAATTTTCATCATTACTGAGAAAAAATCCAGTTATGATTTTGGTGCACGAACAGTTATCGAACATAACCTCGAACAGCCGAATTTTTCTCAAATTGTTCGTGTTCGCCGACCGGCTCGAACACCGCCCAAAACAGCTCGAATTTGAGATTGGCGAACAGTTCGAGTAGAACAACGCTCATCTCTAGTTGGCACTCATGGTTTCCTCAATGAACTGTAACTCCCCACAGTCGGCAGCACTCATCCAGCTCCCCTCCATGACATTCCCACCACCATGCTTGACTGTAGGCAAGACACACTTGTCTTTGTACACCTCACCTGATTGCCACAACACAAGTTTTACACCATTTGAACCAAATACAGTAAGTTTATCTTGGTCTCATCAGACCACAGGACATGGTTCCAGTAATCTATGTCTTTAGTCTGCTTGTCTTCAGCAAACTATTTTTGGGCTTTCTTGTGCATCATATTTAGAAGAGGCTTCCTTCTTGGACAACAGCCATTCAGATCAATTTCATGCAGTGTGTGACATATGGTCTGAGCATTGACAGACTGACCCACCACCCCTTTAACCTTTGCAGCAATGCTGTAAGCACACATAGATCTATTTTGAAAAGGCAACTTTTGGATTTGACGCTCGGCACATGTACTTAATTCCTGTGATTGACCATGGCGAGGCCAGTTCTGAGTGGAACCTGTCTTGCTAAATGCTTTAAAATCTTGGCCACCATGCTGCAGCTCAGTTTCAGAGTGTTGTCAATCTTCTTATAGCCTAGGCCATCTTTATGTAGAGCAACAATTATTTTTTTCAGATCCAAAGAGAGTTCTTTGCCATGTAGAACTTTCAGTGACCAGTATGAGAGAGTGTGAGAGCACTAACACACAGCAGGAATATCATATTCCAGGGACATTCACATGTTCCTCTTTCAATGTAGTGTACCTAATTCTGTGCACTATATTTCCTATTGGTAGTCTCTAAGTGGGAGAAACAGGACAGAAACTGATAGCAAGGATGAGATCTAATCGCCACACGATTACAGATAAAAAAAAAACAGGTACCGGTGGCCAAACATTTCTGTGGTCCAGGACACAACATCAAGTATATGAAAGCTGTCATGTTAAAAGTCAACTTTAAATCACAAAAACACAGAAGAGTTTGGGAATACAAACTGATTAGAGTTTTTGGCACCCTCAACACAGGAATAAATCTGTCAGGAGGATTTATGTCTCACTACAAAATCTGCTCCAAAGACAGTGAGGGCACCAGGCCTATGATCTTACATGGAAATTGGGACCATAAAACTTTCACACCACTAATCTAATCCGATTAAGGACTCACTCTCCAAGCTCAGTTTATTTGTTTATTTACATGTCAATTTATTATGCCATGCATCTGCTTTTCTTTTTTTTTTTCTTTGTGTACATATATTTGTGTTTCTTCATATATCATGTTATACCATGCCTGAGGAGGGGACCTAAGGTGTCCCAAAAGCTTGCCTTGTAACATCATTTAATTTATTTTTATTAGCCATTAAAAGGTATTATAACTGCAAGATTATCTTGTTTTTCCCACTTAGAGCAATACCAACACCAACTCTAACACACATGCTACCCATTCTCTCCTGAGACCTTGTAACACTAAAGAGTCACTTGACCCCATCATTTTCCTGAATTGGAGAGCACAGTCAAAGGTTTTCAAAAAATAATACTCACCTCACCATTCACTAGTCCTGCTGCCCCTGCAACCCGCCTGTCGCCTGCCAATCTCATCTTCCAAGCCTCTTCTTTTTGCGTCCCCAATTACACTTCCTCTTCGGAAAGGCTTCAATCAATGCCGGGGAAATGGTGCTGATTAGGCCTCTGTCATCCCTGCTTGTTCTGTTATTCTAGCACACAACGTTATATCAAAATGTGCTTTCCCAAGGCACTGGCTAGGCATTGGGAAATGCACGCCACAATGTTGTGAAGTCACGGCATACACTGCAACATTCCGACATGTTTACTGATGTCAAATGCCTAGTTGGTGCTGGAAGAATGAGCATGAAGTGAAGCAAACGCAGAGTATGTGAGTGAAGGGGCAAGGCAAAAAGAAGGGGAGTGGAGAGCAAGTCTGCTTTAGTTTGGATTGCATATGTCAGTGAAACTGAAGGCAGCACGTTGCCTTTGTGTAAAAGCATTGCCTAGAAACTGACCCTTCAAGAGTCTATAAAGAAACAAGATTCATTGTGATTTTAACTCATTCCAAAAGCTGCCGTATACCATTGCCATTGTTACAGAAAGTGAGATTACTTTCTTCAGAATAGATCTAGACAAAGTATTGTTGTAGGCAGTGAAAATAAGTGACTTACATTTTCTGTGAGGTGACTCCAATGTTTCAACTCTCCAAAGCTCATACACAGTCCATGCACTAAAAGTCAGTGGCTGTCTCCGTGTTCACCCAGAGACGTAGCATGGTCTGAAATAAATAAAAATAAATAAGGAACATTTAAAAAAAGCCATGAAGTTGTAGTTCAAGAATAAACAATTTATTTTAAAACTTGCATATCAGACAGAATATCAGCAAGAACAAAATGATCAGTGTCAATCACTTTTAGTCAGTGTATAACATAAAACATAAGGAGAAATATGCAACTGTAATATGCAGATGTGAAATCAAAAATTTAAATTTTTAATAAATACGGGTAGAGAAGTAGTTCAATTGCCAATTATACCGCAATTGAAAAATTGTACCAAGTACATAAAGAAAAGTAGTTTCAATCCTAAAAAATACAGCAATTTTTCTTTTTTTAATTGTTATTTTACTTTTTACCTCTAACTTTCAAACAAGAACCAAACATGTATTTTCAATCTCTGTTTAGTGCTTAGCACCACATCATTGTGTAAAATTACAAGGGATGAGCGAACGTGCTCAGTGATACTAGGTTATCACTCGAGTATAACAGTGCTTAGATGTACTCATTACTTGGCGAGCAATGGGTGGTGCTCGAATTCAAGCTCGAATCCTCGAACCACATCCTTGGCTCCTGTTACACAGCAATTGAGAATGAGGGGATTGCCTGTGTCTGACATCATCAGAGATTATAGAAGAGCAGGCAGCGCCAGGATCGGCACACTGACGCCATTGCACAGCTCTATGACAGTTCATATTGGAGGGAGAGAGTGCTTATACAGGCGTGTGTGCACAGTATAAGGATTGATACTGGTGCTGAAGCAGATCCACCATACTACATGCCATTGTCAGGGCTAATCCTGTGCTTTGCTGTTTATATCACATACATTCTACATTAAGTGTAGGGAGGGAGAGGGAGTTGAAGGAGCAGGGAGAGTGACAGAATATGGTCTGTGTTATGCACACGCGCGGGCTAAGCGGCGTGTGCGTGTGATTGGTAGTGATTCCACTGGACCGTGCCGGAGAGTGAATGCCTGGAGGGGCGTGACTAAGTATTCACCCGATCCGACCAGGGTCGCACGACGGCATACGACGCCAGTGCACCAAGGAGGAACCGAGCAGAGGGACCAGGTGCTACTCCAGGACAGACCCCGGACACGGCTGTTGACCCACACAGGGAAATACAGGAACAGGCTGGTAGGCTGGCACACAGACTGGAGGGTATAGGCAGGCACGACTGGTATGCAGGCAGGCGGGTATGCAGGCAGGGGGGTAAAGGCAAGCACAGCTAGAGTGCAGACAGGGAGGCACTAGCAGGTAGGAACACAGGCGGGATAGGACCCAGTACACACCGGGACTAAGGAAAAATACAGGCAGAGGGTTACAGGCAAGCACAGCTAGAGTGCAGACAAGGCTGAGCAGGGAGGACAGGGCTCTGTTCACACGGAACAGACAGGAAGGGAAAGACAGAGCCAGATACTCACACAGTACTTGCAGAGACAACAAGCAGGAGTTAGGTACGAGTTCAGACTCTGCAGAAAAAGGAAGGGAACGGACATAGAGGCAAAACAGGTAAAGGACAGGAGAGAGTTCAGACTGGAACTGAGTGTACGGAGGAGACCGACACTGCAGAGGGATACAGGAGCGGGTCTGGGAATACGGCCCCCAGAGAGGCGGAACGAACAGGCAAGGAGCGTGTTCAGACAGGACAGACCAGACACAGGAGCGGGTCTAGGAAATCGGCCACTAGAAGGCGAAAGGAACAGGCTAGGAGCGTGTTCAGACAGGACAGACAAGAGAACACAGAAAGGAGTCAGTTCAGACACGGGAGCTGAAACCGCAAAGCAGGAGACATACAGGACTCAGTTCAGACACGGGAGCTGATACCGCAAAGCAGGAGACATACAGGACTCAGTTCAGACACGGGAACTGATACAAAAAGCAGGAGACAAGAGACGGGACCTGGCACCTTCAGAGTGCAAGCACACACTGAAGGAAACACTATGCTCAGGCAGGGATAGAAGGGAGCTGCTGAGCTATATACCAAGTGACAGACAGCAATAGGCTGAGGACGCACAAGGGGTGTGACCCACAGCAGGTACAAAAGGCAGGAAGTGATCGGGCGCCGCCCTTAAGCAGCAGAAACAGACACAAACAGACAGCATGGAGGGAAGCCAGAGAGACATTCTGGACAGGAGATCAAGTGCGCCCTCTTGCACAGTGGGAGATGGACCACCATGCAAGGACGCCGCCAGGTATGTTACAGTACCTCCCCCCTTACGCCCCCTCTTCTTCAGGCCTGCCAGAATCTTCCGCAGGGAATTCGAGGGCCAGTCGTTCACTGGGTTGGAGGGGGACAGAGACTTAAGGGTAATCTCTGCTTCGAGGTACATCTTGTCAAGCTCACAGGAAGAAATAGACGGGTTATCAGGTACATAATGAGGAAAAGTCACTGTCTCTTTGTTATCTGGTGGTATCCCGGAGGATTCAGGAAACAACTGGAGGTCCTCCGCCGGGTCAGAAGAGTGCAGAGGCTCAGAGAAAACAACTGCTTCAGAGTACACTAGGTCGGACTCACTGGAGGAAGCAGGCGAGGTATCGGGTACCGAGTATAGGAAAGTCTCTGTCCATTCACCACCAGGTGGCACCCCGAAGGGTTCTGGAGACAGCTGGCGGTCCTCCGCCTGGTCAGAGGGGTGTAGAGACTCACGGGTAACCTCTGCTTCAGAGTACACTAGGTCGGACTCACTGGAGGAAGCAGGCGAGGTATCGGGTACCGAGTATAGGAAAGTCTCTGTCCATTCACCACCAGGTGGCACCCCGAAGGGTTCTGGAGACAGCTGGCGGTCCTCCGCCTGGTCAGAGGGGTGTAGAGACTCACGGGTAACCTCTGCTTCAGAGTACACTAGGTCGGACTCACTGGACGAAGCAAGCGAGGTATCAGATCCAGGATATAGGAAAGTCTCTGTCCATTCACCACCAGGTGGCACCCCGAAGGATTCTGAACACAACTGGAGGTCCTCCGCCTGGTCGGAGGGGTGTAGAGACTCAGGAGTAACCTCTGCTTCGGAGTACACTAGGTTGGACTCACTGGACGAAGCGAGCGAGGTATCAGGTACAGAGTATAAGAGAGTCTCTGTCCTTTCGCTACCAGGTAGCACCCCGAAGGGTTCAGGAGCCAACTGGAGATCCTCCGCCTGGTCGGAGGGGTGTAGAGACTCGGAGGTAACTACCACTTTGGGGTACCCATTGTCAGGCTCACAGGACGAAGCGGACAAAGTATTGAGTACCGGGTGTAGAGAAGTCTCTCTCCATTTGTCATCGAGTGGTATCCCGGAGGGTTCAGGAGGCAACAGGGGATCCTCCGCCAGGTAGTAGAGGTGCACAGACTCTGAGGTAACCACAGCTTTGGAGCATCCTTGGACATGCACACCGGTTAAAGAGAAAGAAGCATCTGATGCCGGGTGCAGGAAGTTCTCCTGTGTGGAGTCTGGATGGGCAGAAGTCTCTTCGGCCAGGAGAACTGGTGCACTACCCACGCACATTACCCATTGGGGTTTCTCCGGGATACAGGGAGATGAAGCTTCAGTAGGGACTTCAAGGTTGGGGTCAGGAGGTCTCAGGGAGGACAGACCCTGGCGTGACGGCTTGCCTCTAAGTCTAGCACGTCTGGACTGCCTCTTGAGGTTGAGAGAAGTATTCCGGAAAGCGTAGACACCCTGTGAGGATTCTGGGTGGGCAGTAGTCTCATTGGGCTGGAGGACTATTGCGCTACCCACACACATTACCCGTCGGGGCTGCTCCGGGATATTGGGAAGTGAAGCTTCAGCAGGGGCTTCAGAGTTAGGGTCCTCGAAGACCATACGAAAGGCCACCAGGAAGGCCTGCAGGTCAAGGATGACAGGATCCCATGCTTCCCATAGGGGGGTGACCCATTTCAAGGCATCACCCGCTAGGTAGTCAATCATAAAGGCCACTTTAGCCCAATCGGAAGGAAAATAGAGAGGGTAGGCCTTAAAGTGTAGCATGCATTGCTCCACAAATGCACGACACTGTCTTGGATCCCCATAGTAACGTGGCCGATCCGCAGGAACGAGGGCTGATAGATCCATCTGGACGGGTGCGTAATTCGCCTGGAACTCAGCTAAAGGGGGAAAAAAAAATTATTTATTTTATTTTAATGCATGTATTCGCTGGAAAAACTTCTCAAAGAGCGAAGGCCGTGGGGCTCAACGGGAACCATGGCCTGAGCATGCTGTTATGCACACGCCCGGGCTAAGCAGCGTGTGCGTGTGATTGGTAGTGATTCCACTGGACCGTGCCGGAGAGTGAATGCCTGGAGGGGCGTGACTAAGTATTCACCCGATCCGACCAGGGTCGCACGACGGCATACGACGCCAGTGCACCAAGGAGGAACCGAGCAGAGGGACCAGGTGCTACTCCAGGACAGACCCCGGACACGGCTGTTGACCCACACAGGGAAATACAGGAACAGGCTGGTAGGCTGGCACACAGACTGGAGGGTATAGGCAGGCACGACTGGTATGCAGGCAGGCGGGTATGCAGGCAGGGGGGTAAAGGCAAGCACAGCTAGAGTGCAGACAGGGAGGCACTAGCAGGTAGGAACACAGGCGGGATAGGACCCAGTACACACCGGGACTAAGGAAAAATACAGGCAGAGGGTTACAGGCAAGCACAGCTAGAGTGCAGACAAGGCTGAGCAGGGAGGACAGGGCTCTGTTCACACGGAACAGACAGGAAGGGAAAGACAGAGCCAGATACTCACACAGTACTTGCAGAGACAACAAGCAGGAGTTAGGTACGAGTTCAGACTCTGCAGAAAAAGGAAGGGAACGGACATAGAGGCAAAACAGGTAAAGGACAGGAGAGAGTTCAGACTGGAACTGAGTGTACGGAGGAGACCGACACTGCAGAGGGATACAGGAGCGGGTCTGGGAATACGGCCCCCAGAGAGGCGGAACGAACAGGCAAGGAGCGTGTTCAGACAGGACAGACCAGACACAGGAGCGGGTCTAGGAAATCGGCCACTAGAAGGCGAGAGGAACAGGCTAGGAGCGTGTTCAGACAGGACAGACAAGAGAACACAGAAAGGAGTCAGTTCAGACACGGGAGCTGAAACCGCAAAGCAGGAGACATACAGGACTCAGTTCAGACACGGGAGCTGATACCGCAAAGCAGGAGACATACAGGACTCAGTTCAGACACGGGAACTGATACAAAAAGCAGGAGACAAGAGACGGGACCTGGCACCTTCAGAGTGCAAGCACACACTGAAGGAAACACTATGCTCAGGCAGGGATAGAAGGGAGCTGCTGAGCTATATACCAAGTGACAGACAGCAATAGGCTGAGGACGCACAAGGGGTGTGACCCACAGCAGGTACAAAAGGCAGGAAGTGATCGGGCGCCGCCCTTAAGCAGCAGAAACAGACACAAACAGACAGCATAGAGGGAAGCCAGAGAGACATTCTGGACAGGAGATCAAGTGCGCCCTCTTGCACAGTGGGAGATGGACCACCATGCAAGGACGCCGCCAGGTATGTTACAGTCTGTAGATAGAGATTAGGTCTGTGCAGTTCGTTGGCAAATATAATAGCTGCAGCTTTTTTTGTGGGGGCTGAAAAAATGTAATATACACTGCTCAAAAAAATAAAGGGAACACTCAAATAACACATCCTAGATCTGAATGAATGAAATATTCTCATTGAATACTTTGTTCTGTACAAAGTTGAATGTGCTGACAACAAAATCACAAAAATCATCAATGGAAATCAAATTTATTAACCAATGGAGGCCTGGATTTGGAGTCACCCCCAAAATTAAAGTGGAAAAACCCACTACAGGCTGATTCAACTTTGATGTAATGTCCTTAAAACAAGTCAAAATGAGGCTCAGTATTGTGTGTGGCCTCCACGTGCCTGTATGACCTCCCTACAATGCCTGGGCATGCTCCTGATGAGGTTGCGAATGGTCTCCTGTGTGATCTCCTCCCAGACCTGGACTAAAGCGTTCGCCATCTCCTGGACAGCCTGTGGTGCAATGTGACGTTGGTGGATGGAGAGAGACATGATGTCCCAGATGTGCTCAATCGGATTCAGGTCTGGGGAACGGGCGGGCCAGTCCATAGCATCAATGCCTTCATCTTACAGCAACTGCTGACACACTCCAGCCACATGAGTAGAGATGCGCAGTGTTCAACTCGAACTGTTCGCCAATCTCAAATTCGAGCTGTTTTGGGCGGTGTTCGAGCCGTTCGGCGAACCCGAACGATTTGAAAAAAATTCGGCTGTTCGAGGTTATGTTCGATAACTGTTCGTGCACCAAAATCATAAGTGGATTTTTTCTGAAAATTAATGTTAATACGCAGTTTGAGTGTACAGCGGGGCGGTGGCAGGGGCAGGGGATGGATCTCTGCAGAAATAATGAAGATCTCCATTTTTTTTTCTCTTTCCCGCATTTACAGTGGGGAGGTGCAATCTGTCAGCCTATCAGCAGTGCACACACGGAGCGAACTGCTTTTTTTCACACAAGCAAGGGCATGTGTCATTGGCAGTGTACGTCACATGTCCTTGCCCTATAAGACCCAGCCATTTTCCCCGTCGCCACCATTTTCTCACTGCTGCAGCTGCGTGTTAGACGGCACCGCTGTTGCTGTGTGCGCTATACCTTGTTAATTTGAAGCCAATTTTCGCACAAATCTACAGATAGCTTGGGAGTAGGGAATAGTTGTGATTGCAGTCCTTTTAAGGACTATGTTACATCATTTCCTACGACTTTTATCAGGCAGGTATGTGCTCTTAAATAGATAGGTTGGGAGTAAAGACTACCTGTAATTGCAGTCCTTTTCAGGGCTAGGTTACATCAGTTCCTATTACTTTTTGTCAGGCAGGTCTGTGCCAGTGCTGTGCAGGTTTTTTTAACAGCATTTGGCTAAGTCTAGCAAAGCAAATCCTTTTTGTCCTCTTGCAGTGTGTGTTAGTCAGTGGAGAAGCCTATCTGTGTTGCAAGCTACACCACCTGTGTATAGAATACAATTTTTTTTACCGCACCTAGTGAAGTAAAACCTTTTGGGCATAGCATCATTCTATTAGTCCATCTATACTAACCTCCACCAGGTTGCAAATTCAAAATAATTTTTATCTGCATATAGCTCTGAAAAATATTTGGGCTTCGGCTTGTAGCAGTGTGTGGGACTTGTTCTATTAGTCCATCTATACTAACCTCCAGCAGGTTGCAAATTCAAAATAATTTTTATCTGCATCTAGCTCTGAAAAAATATTTCGGCTTGTAGCAGTGTGTGGGACTTGTTCTATTCGTCCATCTATACTAACCTCCACCAGGTTGCAAATTCAAAATAATTTTTATCTGCATCTAGCGCTGAAAAAATATTTGGGCTTTGGCTTGTAGCAGTGTGTGGGACTTGTTCTATTAGTCCATCTATACTAACCTCCACCAGGTTGCAAATTCAAAATAATTTTTATCTGCATCTAGCTCTGAAAAAATATTTAGGCTTCGGCTTGTAGCAGTGTGTGGGACTTGCTCTATTAGTCCATCTATACTATCCTCCAGCAGGTTGCAAATTCAATCTAATTTTTTTCTGCATCTAGCTCTGAAAAAATATTTTGGCTTGTAGCAGTGTGTGGGACTTGTTCTATTAGTCCATCTATACTAACCTCCACCAGGTTGCAAATTTTATAAAAAATTTTCTGCATCTAGCTCTGAAAAAATATTTCGGCTTGTAGCAATGTGTGGGACTTGTTCTATTAGTCCATCTATACTAACCTCCACCAGGTTGCAAATTCAATAAAATTTTTATCTGCATCTAACCCAGCCAATACTTTGGGCTAATACCACAGTTTGGCCACTCAGCTCTGCTCGGTTCCCATCCATTGTTTTTTGTGCAAACAACTCCAGAGTTGTGAATTAGTTAACCACCAAAATGAGTGGAAAAAGTCCCGCTGCTGGTGGAAAGCGGAATAGGTGTGTTGGGAAGGGAAAAAAAGGTTGTGTCCATGGGGTAGGTGTTCAAGCAACAGTAACATCTGCAGAAGAAAGACCATCTTCCAGCCAAACTAAGATGTCTACTTCTTTTAGCAGACAATGTGATAAGATCCCTTTCTTACGGCCACGCCAATCGCTACAAATTCCAGATGAGGCACAAAAACAGCAGGTGCTTCAACGGATATCAAGTGCTCCTTTAAGTGGGCTCTCCTCCACCTCAACTTCAACATCACAAATACTCCAGTCCTCAGAGGTGTCACCCTAATCTCACTTGCTTCCTCACAGCTCCCAAGTCTCCAGCTGCCCGTCTGAGTATGGGGTAGAACAGATGGTTGAGTCTGCAGAGCTGTTTACTCATACTATAGCCTGGGAATCAGAGGTCGGCTCCAGAGCTTCTGTGAATCCAGACGAGGAAATGATCTGCACTGATGCCCAGAATCTTTATGAGTCGGATCCAGGACCAGACGCAGAAGGTTCTGACCATAATGTAGACCCTCGTTCCCAAACTGTAACTCCTGTTGGTGGAGACAATGAGGAAGATAATGATGAGACACAAATACCTGATTGGAGCGACAACTTTAGTTTTTTGTCAGGGCAGGAAAAGGTTGGCTCTGAGGACGACGGGTGTGATAACAGACAGGGTGATGATGACGAGGTTGGAGATCCCACTTACTTTCAACCCACAGTCAGCCAAGAGATGAGGTCAGCAGAGGAGATGGAGGAGGATGCTAGTGACGACGAGGTCAGGTTGCGCCTACCTGGACAGAGACATAGTACTGGAAGCACGTCAACAACTGCATCCTCAAACACAACTCTGCCTCTGACCACAAGTCGTGGTGGCTCTTCAGGTCGCATGGGTGCTAAGCCTTGCATAGCCTGGGCATTTTTTCAGATCGATAAAGATGACCCAACTCGTGTTATCTGAAACATTTGTCAGCAAAAGCTAAGTAGAGGCCAAAAAATACATAGTTTGAGTACTTCATGCATGAACCGGCACATGGATATGAATCATAAGTTGCAGTGGGAAGCTCTCTGTGCTACAATGCGGCCTAGCCGGCCGGGCCAACCGCCGTCTGCCACATCTTGTGCATCCACGGCCTCTTCATCCTCTGTGACTGGGGGGACAGCAGTCACACCTGTTTTGGGATGCAGACCTGCCACCTCTT
Source organism: Phyllobates terribilis (assembly GCF_046119375.1). NCBI lineage: Eukaryota > Metazoa > Chordata > Amphibia > Anura > Dendrobatidae > Phyllobates > Phyllobates terribilis. The sequence goes on from NW_027362771.1 coordinate 405,226,571, forward strand.
TACCCGCAACAGCCAGCGTGATTAGCAGGTCATCATTTTCTTTGGAGGTAGAAACACCAGCTGGTGTTCAGCGCTGTCCGACATCGATAGCACCACCTTTGGATCAAGGCAACCTAACTTGTCTGCCTGCATCTTCCTCACAGACCGGCAGTTTGCCGGAGACACCCTTCTCAACCCCGTCTAAGCACAACAGCCAGCCCTTGGTTCCTCAGATGTGGACAAGTAAAAGATCATTTCCTCCTAGCCATGAGAAAGCTAAGAGGTTGAATTTCACCATTTGCAAGCTCTTGGCTACAGAAATGCTTACTTTCCGCCTGGTGGACACAGAGGATTTTCGAGACCTTATGTCCGTCGCAGTGCCCCAGTACCAGATGCCCAGTGGGCACTACTTCTCAAAGAAAGGTGTGCCTGCGCTCCACCGGCATGTCGCACACAACATCACTGCTTCTTTGAGAAACTCTTTGTGTGACAGGGTGCATTTCACCACAGACACTTGGATGAGTAGGCATGGACAGGGGCGTTACATGTTGCTGACTCGGCACTGGGTAACTATGGTGACAGCAGGACAAGGGGCTGCTGTCCAAGTCTTGCCGTCCCCACGAGTTGTGCGTCAATCCTCTTTATGTCAAAGTTCCTCCACTGCTTCTGCCTCCTCAACCTCCTCTCAGTCCTCCACCTGCACCCAAAGTCTGTCTTGTCATGCCACAAGCTTTCTAACTGCGCAGAAGGGATCCTGCACACCTCCTTACTATGCTGGCAGCAGGGCTCAACGTCATCAGGCGGTTTTTACTTTGAAATGTCTGGGAAATGTGAGTCACACAGCTGAGGAGTTGTGATCAGCTCTGGAGAACCAGTTTCATGAATGGTTGTCTCCACTGGACCTGAAACCAGGGAAGGCCGTGTGCGACAATGCTGCAAACCTCGGAGCGGCCCTTCGCCGGGGCAATGTCACACACGTGCCTTGTATGGCTCACGTGTTGAACCTGGTTGTCCAGCAATTTTTAGCCCACTATCCCGGACTAGATGGCCTTCTGCAGAGGGCACAGTCGCTGTGTGCTCACTTCCGCCATTCGCATCCCGCAGCTCAGCGACTTACATCTCTACAGAAGTCGCTGGTCCTGCCACTTCTCCGGCTAAAATGCGATGTGCCTACCCGGTGGAATTCTCATGTTGCAGTGACTGTGGCAGCGCCGACAAGCCGTGGTGCAATACGTTATGACATATAACCTGGGCCAACGAGATCCAGAGGTGGGGCAAATCACGCTGGAGGAGTGGTCTCAGATCAGGGACCTATGCACCCTTCTGCACAGTTTTGAAATGGCGACGAAGATGTTTAGTGCTGACGATGCCATTATCAGCAAGACTATTCCGGTGATTTACATGCTGGAGCAGATGTTAAACAGAATTCGGAGTCAGGTGGTGGCACAAGAGGAGGTGGAGGAAGTAGAGGAGGAGGAGTTGTATGCGGAAGGGCTAACATCTGCAAGGTCCAGACGGTCGGCAGCACCAAGGTGGCAGGCATGTGAGGGTGGGGAAGATGGTTTTACCAGGGTGCATGGTAGCAGCCAAACTAGTGAGGAAGGTGCAGGAGCCCAGGAAGAATTGGAGGACGAACTGATGGAAGACTCATCAGATGAGGGAGACCTTGATCACATTTCTGTTGTGCGAGGTTGGGGGGAGAGGGCAGAGGAAGGAAGCAAGATTGCTACCTCGCCACCCACACAACATGGACTTGGTGCTCCTGGATGCGCAAGACACATGAGTGCCTTCTTGCTGCACTACCTGCAACATGACCCTCGAATTATGAGAATTAGAAATAATGCTGACTACTGGGTTGCCAAACTGTTAGATCCCCGGTACAAAAGTAAATTTGCAGAAATTATTCCTGCCATAGAAAGAGATGCACGCATTCAGGAGTATCAGCAGAGACTGTTACAGAATCTTACATGTGCTTTTCCGCAAAACACTAGTTGTGCACCTAGTGAATCTCACAGTTCCAACTTGCAAACCGTGGGACCGTCGAGTGTTCAGCACTAGTGTTGAGCATTCCGATACTGAAATATCGGGTATCGGCCGATATTCACTGTATCGGAATTCCGATACTTAATTCCGATACTTTTATAATATCGAATACCGGAATCGGAAGTTCCCATAATGCCTGCGCTCTGCAGTGTCTCTGAAGGATGACAAGCTGGATGGCAGCGCTCAGCTGCGATCCAGCTTGTCATCAGAATGCCATCCCAGCGTGGGAGAATTCTCCTGATTGTTTAAAAGCCGGCGCGCGGTAAAAAGCCGCCGGCTTTTAAACAATCACGCAGCCCCATACTGCTTCCCCGCAGCCTCCCACCCCGATCCTCCGCTCCCCTCGCCACCTCCCATCCCGATCGTAAATTAGGACCGGGAGGGGAGCGCAGCACCAAGGAGCGAAGGACCCGGGCGGGGAAGCCGGCAGTGAAAAGACTTCACCGCCGGCTTTCCCGTTCTGTGCTGCGCTTTCCCGCCGGTTATTTCAAATGAACAGCTGAGGTATCAGGTGATGCCGATCAGCTGTTCATTTGAAGTAGCCGCGGTGCCCTCAGAGGGTTCATGTGAGTTCATGCTTGACTGCATGAACTCACATCAACTTTCCCACGGCCGCACAGGTCAGCCTCACCTCCCGGACCCGTCATGATTAGTGTGTGCGGGGTGTGTGTGTGTGCGGGGTGTGTGTGCGGGTGTGTGTGCGGGGTGTGTGTGTGTGCGGGTGTGTGTGCGGGCAGACATAGGCCGATGTGACACTACTACTCCCATCGGCCTATGTCTGTCCCCCGTCCACTCCTGCCAGCAGGATCAGCTCGATGGGAGCAGTAGTTCCCATCAGCCTGATCCTGCTATTTAAATTGCCCTACTGTGTCCCCAATAAATGTTAAATACATGTCATTGGTGGCCAGTGGTTACCTAAAAGAAATTAGTTCATACATTACCTGTCCCCGCCGATCGCCACCTAAAATAAAGTAAAAAATAAAAAACTACACCTATACTCACCAAGACACCTAATTCCCCGAAGCCATCGATCTCCTGTAATAAAATATAAAATAATAAACCACAACCTTATCCTTACCCCTCCGTAGTAGTCCACGAGTGTCCCACGAAGATCTCCAGTTCAGAGCAGCCACATAGAATGTGACCGCTCTGAACCGCTGCCGCCGCTAGAATGACGGGGCCGTAAGGGTTCACCGGAGTTCAGGCAGCGCTGCTCCGGTTAGCTCCTTTACGGCACTGCTGTATCGTGAGAAATTCCCACGGTACAGCACTGCCGTAAAGGAGGTCTCCGGAGCTGCGCTGCCTGAATGCACTCCGGTGACCTCAGTCAGTGGCTCCCGCTGCCGGGAGCGGACGTGTTCCCGGCAGCGTGAGCTTACAGCAGCCATGCACAGCTGTCACCATCTCCAGATGTGACAGCTGTGCATGGGAGATCAGCGCAGGAACGTGGACAGGTAACTATTTTTTTTTTAGTAAACTAAGAATTAAATAAAATGGTGTTTTATTTCAAATAAATTATTTTTTTCTGGGTGTAGTGTGTTTTTTCTTTTTAACACTTTGTAGGTTAGTAATGGGGGTGTCATATAGACGGCCATCATTACTAACCTGGGCTTCATGGCAGCTGGCGCTGACATGAACCCCACCACTATTACCCCCTGCCACCGCACCAGGGCAGCGTGGAAGAGCGAGGCTAAGTGCCAGAATTGGCGCATCCTATGGATGCGCCATTTCTGGGGCGGCTGACGGCTGGTGTTTCTAGCCTGGGAGGGGGCCAATATTCATGGCACCCTTCCTGAGCTATTAATATCAGCCCCCAGCTGTCTGCCTAGCCTTTGCTAGCTATTAAAATAGAGGGGACCCCACGTCATTTTTTTTTGGGGGGTCCCCCATTTTAATAGCTAGTAAAGGCTAGGTATTCAGCTGGGGGCTGATATTAGTAGCCTGGGAAGCTCCGTGGGTTTTACCCCCTTCCCAGGCTTCAAACATCTGCCCCAGCCGTCTGCTTAACCTCCGCTAGAGACTAAAATTATGGGGGATCCCACGCCATTTTTTTTTTAAATAAATCCTTTATTTTAACACTAAATGACATTTGAGGACTTAATAAAGATGCAGTCCCTAAATTATTATTTATTTTTTAATAAATTTTTCCCAAAACTTTTGACGTGGGCTTCGCCATATTTTTGTATGCCAGCCAGGTACAGCATCCAGCTTCTATGAACGCGCCATTTTCCGGGGCGGCCGCGGACTGCAATTTTCAGCGGGGGGGGGGAGGGCAAAAAGCTTGGGCCTCCCTGCGCTGCAGATTCCATCCCCCAGCTGCCTAGTTGTACCTGGCTGGACACAAAAATAGGGAGAAGCTCCACGTTTTTTTTTTTTTAATTATTTCATGAAATTCATGGAATAATTAAGAAAAAAAGGGCTTCCCTATATTGTTGTGTCCGGCTAGGTACAAATAGGCAGCTGGTGGTTGGGGGCAGCCCGTTCCTGCCTGCTGTACCTGGCTGGACACAAATATAGTGTGAAGCCCCACGTCAATTTTTTTTTAATTATTTCAGGAAATTCATGAAATAATTAAAAAAAAATTATGTGGGGCTTCGCCCTATAATTGTGTCCAGCCAGGTACAGCAGGCAGGAACGGGCTGCCCCCAACCACCAGCTGCCTATTTGTACCTAGCCGGACACAACAATATAGGGAAGCCCTTTTATTCTTAATTATTCCATGAATTTCATGAAATAATTAAAAAAAAAAAATACGTGAAGCTTCTCCCTATTTTTGTGTCCAGCCAGGTACAACTAGGCAGCTGGGGGATGGAATCTGCAGCGCAGGGAGGCCCAAGCTTTCTGCCCCCCCACCTCCCCCCGCTGAAAATTGCAGTGCGCAGCCACCCCGGAAAATGGCGCGTTCATAGAAGCTGGATGCTGTACCTGGCTGGCATACAAAAATATGGCGAAGCCCACGTCAAAAGTTTTGGGAAAAATTAATTAAAAAATAAATAATAATTTAGGGACTGCATCTTTATTAACTCCTCAAATGTCATTTAGTGTTAAAATAAAGGACTTATTTTAAAAAAAATTGACGTGGGGCTTCGCCCTATATTTGTGTCCAGCCAGGTACAGCAGGCAGGAACAGGCTGTCCCCAACCACCAGCTGCCTATTTGTACCTGGCCGGACACAACAATATAGGGAAGCCCTTTTTTAAAAAAATTATTTCATGAAATAATTAAAAAAAAATTGACGTGGGGCTTCGCACTATATTTGTGTCCAGCCAGGTACAGCAGGCAGGAATGGGCTGCCCCCAACCACCAGCTGCCTATTTGTACCTGGTTGGACACAACAATATAGGGAAGCCCTTTTTTTCTTAATTATTCCATGAATTTCATGAAATAATTTAAAAAAAAAATGCGTGGGGCTTCGCCCTATTTTTGTGCCCAGCCAGATACAACTAGGCAGCTGGGGGCTGGAATCCGCAGCGCAGGGAGACCCAAGCTTTCTGGGCCACCCCCGCTGCAAATTGCAGTCCGCAGCCGCCCCAGAAAATGGCGCGTTCATAGAAGCGCCATCTTCTGGCGCTGTACCCAACTCATCCAGGGCCCTGGTGCGGTGGCTCACTGGGTAATAAAGGGGTTAAGGCCAGCTTGGCATTATCAGCTGGCCCTAAGCCCAAAATTCATGGGGTCACGCCAATATTAGACATGACCACCATGAATTTCTAGTAAAGTATTTAAAAAAACACAACACCCAGAAAAAAGTCCTTTAATTGAAATAAACACACAATTCTTTATTGTTCTAAATTAAACCATACTTACCACCACGCCCATTCCAGCTGAAGCCAACGATCTCCTGCAATAAAAGTAAAATAATAAAGCAACCTCATCCTTACCTTTCCATGGCTCCCACGACAGCTTCAGCTCTGCTACATCGAGATGACAGGCTGGACCGCAGCAGAACGCTGCCATCCATCCTGTCATCCCGCAGACACTGAGAAGCGCAGGCATACTTCCACTCCTCAGTGTCTGGCTGTGACGGCATCCAGATGAGCCGAGGTCATGTCCAATGAACTCCGCTCACTTCATGTACGTCACTGACAGCGTGGGAAAATTCTCCTGCACTCAGCACTTCAGCGTGAGAATTTTCCCACGCTGTCAGTGACGTGCATGAGGTGAGCTGAGTTCATTGGACATGACCTCACCTCATGTATGTCACTGACAGCGTGGGAGAATTCTCACGCTGAAGCGCTGAGTGCAGGAGAATTTTCCCACGCTGTCAGTGACGTGCATGAGGTGAGCTGAGTTCATTGGACATGAACTCGGCTCATCTGGATGACGTCACAGAGAGACACTGAGGAGCGCAAGCATGCCTGCGCTTCTCAGTGTCTGCGGGATGACAGGCTGGATGGCAGCTTTCTGCTGCGGTCCAGCCTGTCATCTCGATGTAGCAGAGCTGAAGCTGTCCTGGGAACCATCGAAAGGTAAGGATGAGGTTGCTTTATTATTTTTCTTTTATTGCAGGAGATCGTTGGCTTCAGCTGGAATGGGCGTGATGGTAAGTATGGTTTAATTTAGAACAATAAAGAATTGTGTCTTTATTTCAATTAAAGGACTTTACTCTGGGTGTTTGTGTTTTCTTTTAACTTTGACTATGGGGTTAGTAATGGGGGTGTCTTATAGACGCCTCTCCATTACTAACCTGGGCTTGATGTCAGCTGGCATTATAAGCTGACATCAACCCCAACCCTATTACCCCCTGCCACCGCACCAGGGCAGCGTGGAAGAGCGAGGCTAAGTGCCAGAATTGGCGCATCCTATGGATGCGCCATTTCTGGGGCGGCTGACGGCTGGTGTTTCTAGCCTGGGAGGGGGCCAATATTCATGGCACCCTTCCTGGGCTATTAATATCAGCCCCCAGCTGTCTGCCTAGCCTGTGCTAGCTATTAAATTAGGGGGGACCCCACGTCATTTTTTTGGGGGGGTCCCCCATTTTAATAGCTAGTAAAGGCTAGGTATTCAGCTGGGGGCTGATATTAGTAGCCTGGGAAGCTCCGTGGGTATTACCCCCTTCCCAGGCTTCAAACATTTGCCCCAGCTGTCTGCTTAACCTCCGCTAGAGCCTAAAATTAAGGGGAACCCCACGCCAATTTTTTTTTAAATAAATCCTTTATTTTAACACTAAATGACAAGTACAGTAATCAACACTGTCACTGTACTTCATATATATGTGACTGACATGTTTCTATCTATCTAATCTATGTGTGATTCTCTATTCCTTCTATTCTAAATTGTCGGGTACAGATGCTGAATTGCCGGCCGGCTTTCTTAAAGAGACGGTGCATGAAAACACTATTATTTTTTTAAATAAATCCTTTACACTAAATGACAAGTTCTGTAAGCAACACTGTCACTGTACTTCTTATATATGTGACTGACATGTTTCTATCTATCTAATCTATGTGTGAAGCTCTATTCTGTCTGTTATAAATTGTCGGGTACAGATGCTGAATTGCCGGCCGGCTTTTTTAAAGAGACGGTGCACGAAAACACTAATATTTTTTTTAATAAATCCTTTACACTAAATGACAAGTACAGTAAGCAACACTGTCACTGTACTTCATATATATGTGACTGACATGTTTCTATCTATCTAATCTATGTGTGAAGCTCTATTCTTTCTGTTGTAAATTGTCGGGTACCGGTGAATGCCGCTGATGAATTGCCGGCTTTTCATGTCATTCTACATTATTCTTAGTTGTTTTACTTCATGTAGAATTAACCTACAAGGAAAGAAAGGGTTTATTTTCATTCCGATATTTGTGTCCCATTGACTTGCATTGGTTTCCGGTATCGGAATCGGCGATATCCGATACTTTTTGGGTATCGGCCCGATCCAATCCGATACGATATTTCCTGATATCGGAAGGTATCGCTCAACACTATTCAGCACTCAAAACGTAACAGAAACACAGTATCTGCTGGTAGCTAGTGTTGAGCCACCCCCGTAGTGTTCGGGTTCGGTTCGGTTCGTCGAACACCGGGATGTTCGAGGAACTGTTCGTCGAACTGTTCGTCGAACACCTTAGAACACCGTCGAACACCGTTAAAACCAATGGCAGGCAAACAAAAACACATAGAAACACATAGAAAACACCTTCAAAGGTGTCCAAAAGCTGACAAACTGCTCAGAAGACGCTCTCTTTAAAAAAGCCGGCCGGCAATTCAGCAGCAGCATACACCGGTACCCGACAATTTGGACAAGAAGGAATAGAGCATCACACATAGATTAGATAGATAGAAACATGTCAGTCACACATATAAGAAGCACAGTGACAGTGTTGCTTACTGTACTTGTCATTTAGTGTAAAGGATTTATTAAAAAAAATAATAGTGTTTTCATGCACCGTCTCTTTAAAAAAGCCGGCCGGCAATTCAGCAGCGGTACCCGACAATTTATAACAGAAAGAATAGAGCATCACACATAGATAGATATAAACATGCCAATCACATATATAATAAGTACAGTGACAGTGTTGGTTACTGTACTTGTCATTTAGTGTAAAGGATTTATTTAAAAAAATAATAGTGTTTTCATGCACCGTCTCTTTAAAAAAGCCGGTCGGCAATTCAGTCTCGGTACCTGACAATTTAGAACAGAAAGATAGAGCATCACACATAGATTAGATAGATAGAAACATGTCAGTCACATATATAAGAAGTACAGTGATAGTGTTGATCACTGTACTTGTCATTTAGTGTTAAAATAAAGGATTTATTAAAAAAAAATTGGCGTGGGGTTCCCCGTAATTTTAGTCTCTAGCGGAGGTTAAGCAGACGGCTGGGGCAGATGTTTGAAGCCTGGGAAGGGGGTAATACCCACGGAGCTTCCCAGGCTACTAATATCAGCCCCCAGCTGAATACCTAGCCTTTACTAGCTATTAAAATGGGGGACCCCCCAAAAAAATGATGTGGGGTCCCCCCTATTTAAATAGCTAGCAAAGGCTAAGCAGACAGCTGGGGGCTGATATTAATAGCCCAGGAAGGGTGCCATTAATATTGGCCCCCTCCCAGGCTAGAAACACCAGCCGTCAGCTGTCCCAGAAATGGCGCATCCGTAGGATGCGCCAAATCTGGCACTTAGCCTCGCTCTTCCCACTGCCCTGTAGCGGTGGCAGTGGGGTAATAGGGCTGGGGTTGATGTCAGCTTATAATGCCAGCTGACATCAAGCCCAGGTTAATTGAAATAAACACACAATTCTTTATTGTTCTAAATTAAACCATACTTACCGTCACGCCCATTCCAGCTGAAGCCAACTATCTCCTGCAATAAAAGTAAAATAATAAAGCAACCTCATCCTTACCTTTCCATGGTTCCCACGACAGCTTCAGCTCTGCTACATCGAGATGACAGGCTGGACCGCAGCAGAATGCTGCCATCCAGCCTGTCATCCCACAGACACTGAGAAGGGCAGGCATGCTTGCGCTCCTCAGTGTCTCGCTGTGACGGCATAAAGATGAGACGAGTTCATGTCCAATGAACTCAGCTCATCTCATGCACGTCACTGACAGCGTGGGAAAATTCTCACGCTGTAGCGCTGAGTGCAGGAGAATTCTCCCACGCTGTCAGTGACGTGCATGAGGTGAGCTGAGTTCATTGGACATGAACTCGTCTCATCTTTATGCCGTCACAGCGAGACACTGAGGAGCGCAAGCATGCCTGCGCTTCTCAGTGTCCGCGGCATGGCAAGCTGGATGGCAGCGTTCTGCTGCGGTCCAGCCTGTCATCTCGATGTAGCAGAGCTGAAGCTGTCGTGGGAACCATGGAAAGGTAAGGATGATGTTGCTTTATTATTTTACTTTAATTGCAGGAGATCGTTGGCTTCAGCTGGAATGGGCGTGGTGGTAAGTATGGTTTAATTTAGAACAATAAAGGAATGTGTCTTTATTTCAATCAAAGGAGTTTATTCTGGGTGTTTGTGTTTTGTTTTAACTTTGACTATGGGATTAGCAATGGGGGTGTCTTATAGACGCCTCTCCATTACTAACCTGGGCTTGATGTCAGCTGGCATTATAAGCTGACATCAACCCCAGCCCTATTACCCCACTGCCACCGCTACAGGGCAGTGGGAAGAGCGAGGCTAAGTGCCAGAATTAGCGCATCCTATGGATGCGCCAGTTCTGGGGCGGCTGACGGCTGGTGTTTCTAGCCTGGGAGGGGGCCAATATTCATGGCACCCTTCCTGGGCTATTAATATCAGCCCCCAGCTGTCTGCCTAGCCTTTGCTAGCTATTAAAATAGGGGGGACCCCACGTCATTTTTTTGGGGGGGTCCCCCATTTTAATAGCTAGTAATGACTAGGTATTCAGCTGGGGGCTGATATTAGTAGCCTGGGAAGCTCCATGGGTATTACCCCCCTCCTAGGCTTCAAACATCTGCCCCAGCTGTCTGCTTAACCTCCGCTAGAGACTAAAATTATGGGGACCCCCACGCCAATTTTTTTTTAAATAAATCCTTTATTTTAACACTAAATGACAAGTACAGTAAGCAACACTGTACTTCATATATATGTGACTGACATGTTTCTATCTATCTAATCTATGTGTGATTCTCTATTCCTTCTATTCTAAATTGTCGGGTACCGCTGCTGAATTGCCGGCCGGCTTTTTTAAAGAGACAGTGCATGAAAACACTATTATTTTTTTTAATAAATCCTTTACACTAAATGACAAGTACAGTAAGCAACACTGTCACTGTACTTCATATATGTGACTGACATGTTTCTATCTATCTAATCTATGTGTGATTCTCTATTCTTTCTATTCTAAATTGTCGGGTACCGCTGCTGAATTGCCGGCCGGCTTTTTTAAAGAGACGTTGCACGAAAACACTATTATTTTTTTTGATAAATCCTTTACACTAAATGACAAGTACAGTAAGCAACACTGTCACTGTACTTCGTATATATGTGGCTGACTTGTTTCTATCTATCTAATCTATGTGTGATGCTCTATTCTTTCTGTTCTAAATTGTCGGGTACCGGTCTATGCCGCTGCTGAATTGCCGCTTTTCATGTTTCACTGTTGGCACTGTTCCCATCGATTTGGGCAATCACTGTAATGCCACAACCACCATGGCTGTGGCATTTCAGTGAGTGGCAGGCAATCCCTGCATGATTGGTGCTCAAAATAGCGCCAGACATGCAGGACACGCTTTTGGTGCACGAACAGTTATCGAACATAACCTCGAACAGCCGAATTTTTTGCAAATCGTTCGGGTTCGTCGAACAACTCGAACACCGCCCAAAACAGCTTGAATTTGAGATTGGCGAACAGTTTTAGTCGAACACCGCTCATCTCTACTGGTAACATCCATTTTGCGGAATCATTTCACCACTTTTTTAGCCCATCCTTTGCAAGGCCACAGGAGACAAGAAGTCTGACACATAGTCAACGCCTAGAGACGATGGTACAGGAGTATCTCCAAGTAAACATTGAAGCCATGACTGTGTCACTGGACCCTTGCTCTTTTTGGGCTTCCAATCTGGATAAATGGCCGGGGCTCGCCACTTACGCCTTGGAGATCTTGTCATGCCCCGCAGCCAGCGTTCTGTCTGAACGTGTGTTCAGCACTGCAGGTTGTGTGCTGACAGATAAGCGCACTCGGCTCTGCACTGATAATGTACACAGACTCACGTTCATAAAGATGAACAAATCACGGATCCGAAATGACTTTTCTACCCCTGTGTCATCCTGAGGAGAGTAAAAGCTTGATGATTTGTTAAAATCACCTCACCAACCGTTTTAAGCTTTCAAATTACTAATCAAGTTATCTCTATCTTGGCTAGAAAATAATTTGGACTTTGTAGCAGTTTGCAGTACTGATTCTATTAGGCCATCTATACTAAGCTCCACCAGATTTAAAATTAATAATAATTTTTAGCTGCATCTAGCCCGGAAAATAATTTTGGGGCTCCTAGATGCGCAAGACACATGAGTGCCTTCTTGCTGCACTACCTGCAACATGACCCTCAGATTGTAAGAATTCGAAATAATCCTGACTACTGGGTTGCCACACTCTTAGATCCCCCACACTCTTCGATCAACCTTTTCATTTTAATAAAGAACAAAAAAATGGTAATTTTTGAAATTATAAGCATTAGCAGGTTATTAGAAACTGAAATCAAACAGTTTTCAACTCAAAACTTTATTCTAGGTGATGTTACATTTGCACATAGGACCCCTTGTTCGAAAGGAGCTTCTGAACTCTCTCGTCCATTGAATTTGTCAGGTTTTGGATGGTTTCTGCTTCAATTGTTTTGCATGAGGACAGAATACCCTCCCAGAGTTGTTGCTTAGATATGAACTGCCTCCCGCCATCATAGACACTCCTTTTGATGATGCTCCAGAGGTTCTGAATGGGGTTGAGGTCAGGGGAGCATGGGGGTCACACCATAAGTTTGTCCCCTTTTATGCCCATATCAGCCAGAGATGCAGATGTGTTATGTGCAGCATGAGACGGTGCATTATCATGCATGAAAATGATCTTGCTGCGGAATACACGGTTCTTCTTCTTGAACCATGGCAGGAAGTGCTGTTTGAGAAACTCCACATACATTATGGAGTTCATCTTTACCCCTTCAGGGATCCTAAAGGGGCCGACAATCTCTCTCCCCATGATTCCAGCCCAAAACATTACTCCACCTCCTCCTTGTTGGCGCTGTAGCCGTGTTTGCATGGGGTGTCCATCGACCAGCCATCCTCCACTCCATCCATCTGGACCATCGAGTGTTGCACGGCACTCATCGGAGAACAAAACAGTTTTGAAGTCAGTCTTCATGTATTGTTTGGCCTACTGGAGCCGTTTCTGCCTGAGTGCAGTGGATAGAGGAGGTCGACAGGATGGCTTACGCACAGCTGCAAACCTCTGAAGGACTTTGCATCTTGTTGTTCGGGGGACGTTGGAGGCACCAGCAGCTTCAAAAACTTGTCTGCTGCTATGACAAGGCTTTTTTGCTGCTGCTCTTTTAACCTGACATAATTTCCTGTAGGAAAGAGTCCTCAATTTTCCCTTATCAGCACGCACACGTGTGTACTGTGAATCAGCTGCATACTTATTGATTGTGTGATGATCAGGATGAAGTGTCTTGGCAATGTTGATTGCAGTCATGCCTTGACCTAAACACTCCATAATTTGTTGCTTCTCAGCAGCCGACAAATCCTTTTTCTTTCCCATTTTGGCAGAAAATGTAGGCTGCTTAATATTGTGGGACAGCCTTCTTAAGTAGTCTTGCCTTTCATTGGCCACACTGGCCAAACTAATTAGCACAGGTGTCTGCCATTGCTTACAGTGATATAAAGAGCCCTGACACACATCACCATCAATGAGTTTAACTAACAAACAAAAAAATTCTTACCTTATCACTCCTAAACACTTTTTGCATAATAATTTGGAACACAGTGTACATGTGCTTTTCCACAAAACACCAGTGGTTCACGTAGTGAATCTTACAGTTCTAACTTGCCAACCGTGGTCTGTATGGAGTTATTCAATAAAGGGCCCAAAATTAAGATAACATAGATGGGAGAGGTCTCTATGAATATGAATTCCTAAGTATTTGATACACTGTGAGGGCCAGGCAAAGGGAAAGTTGGACTGGATGGAATCCTGTATGGATTTGGGGAGGGAGACATCGAGGGCCTCAGACTTCGCTGCATTGATTTTAAAATTTGACCATGTAACAAAGTGATCTATTTCAGCCATAACAACATGGATGGATATATGTGATTGAGTGATATATACTAGGACATCATCAGCAAATAGAGAGCACTTGTACTCGGTGCCTCCCACCTCAATCCACCTAATATTGGGGTTATGGCGAACTGATGAGAGCAGGTGCTCCGTCACTAGGATGTATAAGAGAGGGGACAGAGGACATACCTGCCATGTCCCATTGGTGATTATGAAAGGTGATGAAAATGTTCCATTTATCTTCACCCTACGTGACGTATGGCGATACAGGGCCGTGATTTTGGCTATAAAAGGGTCCCCTAGACCCCTACCCCAAGCTTTCAAAGAAAATAATATATGGCGTGCCAGGAGACTCTATGGAATGCTTTCTCAGCATCCAACGAGAGTATCTAATTACAAATTTTTAACTGCATCTTGCCGAGGAAATACTTTGAGCCTAGTAGCAGTGTCTGCTAGTCAGCGGATTATCCCAGCTGTTAAGCAAGCTACACCACCTGTAGTTTGGACACTTAATTTTTTCAAAGGAAATGGTTCAGGTCCCTGGGACACTCAGTGAAGAGCATCGTGGAGGCACCCCAAGGCATAGGGGCTGGGACTAGCGGTAGGACGCCTTGCGGTGGACCGCCAAGCTCGATCCTTATAAAAGCTTTTTAAGTGCAGCAGCTTTAGTGGACGCTACTGGAGCTGGAATTATTTCGGCTGCTGGCATGAGACTTGCCCTCCAATAGATCCTTGTAAAAGGATTTAAAGTGTACTCATTCAAATTAGAGAGGCAATTTAAATTAAAAAGATTAGACCTGCCTCCACCACAGGGGGGTTCGCTCGACCCACCAGCGGACAGGCACCAGTATTGGGAGAGGAGGGCTGGCCGTCAGGGTCCACCGCAGCTCTGGCACAAACCCGGCGACGTGGAGGTCGCACTGGCAGGAACGGACTTGCCGTGTCGGCTTCGCACTTTTTTGGTTTTAGAATGGCATGACATGCCTATATCTGTGTCTCCACCTCCTTTTACTCCTCCACCTCTTTTAATTCGCATGACTATATGTACTTGTCACTTTTCCATGTGTTATTTGTGTCTTCTGAGCAGTTTGTCAGCTTTTTGACACCTTTAAAGGTGTTTTCTATGTGTTTCTATGTGTTTTTGTTTGCCTGCCATTTGTTTTAACGGTGTTCGAAGGTGTTCGATGAACAGTTCGACGAACAGATCAGCGAACATATGGGTGCTCGACGAACCGAACCGAACTCGAACACTACGGGGGTGGCTCAACACTACACATGAGGTCTGTCATTGTCCTGCATTAGGAGGAACCCAGGGCCAACCGCACCAGCATATGGTCTCACAAGGGGTCTGAGGATCTCATCTCGGTACCAAATGGCAGTCAGGCTACCCCTGGCAAGCACATGAAGGGCTGTGCGGCCTTCCAAAGAAATGCCACCCCACACCATTACTGACCCACTGCCAAACCGGTCATGCTGAACGATGTTGCAGGCAGCAGATCGCTCTCCATGGCATCTCCAGACTCTGTCATGTCTGTCACATGTGCTCAGTGTGAGCCTGCTTTCATCTGTGAAGAGCACAGGGCGCCAATGGAGACTTTGCCAATCCTGGTGTTCTGTGGCAAATGGCAAGCGCCCTGCACGGTGTTGAGCTGTGAGCACAACCCCCATCTGTGGACGATTGGCCCTCATACCACCCTCATGGAGCTGGTTTCTAGCTGTTTGTGCAGACACATGCACATTTGTGGCCTGCTGGAGGTTATTTTGCAGGGCTCTGGTAGTGTTCCTACTGTTCCTCCTTGCACAAATGTGGAGGTAGCAGTCCTGCTGCTGGGTTGTTGCCCTCCTACGGCCCCCTCCACATCTCCTGGTGTACTGGCCTGTCTCCTGGTAGCACTTCCAGCCTCTGGACACTACGCTGAGAGACACATCAAACCTTCTTGCTACAGCTCGCATTGATGTGCCATCCTGGATGACCTGCACTACCTGAGCAACTTCTGTGGGTTGTAGAGTCTGTCTCATGCTACCATGAGTGTGAAAGCACAATCAACATTCAAAAGTGACCAAAACATCAGCCAGAAAGCATTGGTACTGAGATGTGGTCTGTGGTCCCCACCTGCAGAACCACTCCTTTATTGAGGGTGCCTTGATAATTGCCAATAATTTCCATCTATTGTCTATTCCATTTGCACAACAGCATGTGAAATTGATTGTCAATCAGTGTTGCTTCCTAAGTGGACAGTTTGATTTCACAGAATTTTGATTTACTTGGAGTTATATTCTGTTGTTTAAGTATTCCCTTTATTTTTTGAGCAGTGTATTTTGATCCATTAAGTATTACGCGCTTTGAGGTCCTTTTTTATGTTATATAACACTCCCAAAAATTGTTGAAACATTTTCCTGGGTTCCATTTATCAGCCATACAGTGTAACGTGGTCTGTGAATGTTTCTGTGATCTGTAAAACTGATCAAAAGTTGTTAACATTTTTCTAGGGTTCCATTTCTCAGCCACCCAGTGTAATGTGATCTGTGAACATTTCTGTAATCTGTAAAACTGAGATAAAGCTGTTAAATTTATTTTAGGATTTCATTTCTCAGCCACTCAGTGTAACGTAGTCTGTGAACATTTCTGTGATCTGTAAAACTGATCAAAAGCTAGGGATCCATTTCTCAGCCATACAGTGTTAGGTGGTCTGTAAACATTTCTGTGATCTTTAAAACTGAAAAAAGTGTTGAAACATATTTCTGGATTGAATCCAGACACTTTTGCTTACTTTCTGTTACATTACAGTGGAATAAACTCCCAAAAAATGCATTGATTGTTGAAGGTGACCATTTTTTTCCTTTTTTTAAAAAAACACTTGGTTTCAAGAAACCGGGCAATAACAAAATGCGAAGGCGTGCGTTAAGGGACAGAGAAGTGAAAGTGCGGATAATGCTGCAGATGCCGAGTTCGGGGGGCAGGTGCGATTACACCTTTTGCTAGAGCACAAGAAATACACCCATACACGACACATAGGTTCCAGTCAAACTTTGCAGGGAGGCACAGTGCACCAATTCTGAAGCTAGAGCAGTGTGAATAGGTGATAGGTTAGATAACAGATAATGCTTCCAGTAGGCTTGGCAGCACCATTCAGTCTTCCACACAATCCAGTCTCACCAGCCTAAAATCTGGATCACTTAATCGTCACGCTGATCCCACCATGTTAAATCACAAGAGACTAGTGATCCCACACTAGGACACTCCGAGGAGCTCTTTACAACATTATTTCTTGATTGTAGCCTCTAAACCTGCATGCTCCAAGAGGCACAGGAGGGCATGCTGTTTATTGATGCACAAACCTTTGAGCAGGCACAGCTACAAAAACATGATGGTAGGGAATGGCAAATTTGTATAAGGAAGAAGATGATGATGAGACACAGTTGTCGCTAAGTCTTGTTGTTGTTAAGTCACAAAGTCAGGAGGACCAGGATGTGGTGGTAGAAGACGAGGTGGTGGATGACAAAGTCACCAACCCAACCTGGGAAGCTCGCATGCAGAGGGAGGCCAGCAGTGATGAGGGGGAGAGATAGGCAGCACCGAAATAGACAGGAAGAGTCAGTGGGGTGACCAGAGGGAGCAGGGGGGAAACTGTTCAGCAGTGCACAGACACTCATGAATTTCTCTGTCAAAGAGTTAGGTGTTACCCAGTCTGGGACTTTTTTAAAGAGAGTGAAGAGAGTAACAAAATGGCCATTTTCAACTTGTGCCATGCCAAGATCAGCAGGGGCCTGACCGCGAAAAATCTAACCATCAACAGCATGATCAAGCACATATCATCTAAGCATCCGACTCAGTGGGCTGAATGCCTGGGTTCATGATTGTTGCCAGCAGGTGACACTACTGCCTTTTCCCTGGGCTAGGTGCTTCCCAATCCCCTGTCCTTAACACCGGCGCAGATGTCTCCCACCCTGCACCTGTCCTTGCCCATTCTGAGGCACCATCATCAGGAACTTCCAAATCCTTGTCATAGCACACCAATCAGCTATCCCTAATCCAGGCCTTGGAATGAAAATGAAAGTTCCTACCACCCACCCACAGGCCCAAATGCTAAATGGGCACATTTCCATGCTGCTTGCCATGGAAATGTTGCCATTTATGTTGGTAGACATAAAGTATTTCCACCGACTCATGGTGGTAGCGTCCCTTAGTACTTTGTCCCCAGCCACCACTTCTTATCCCGGTGTGGCCTTGTACCAGCACATATCCAGGAACATCACCCATGCCTTTACCAAAGCAGTTACTGGAATTCACCACATAATGGCCAACACGGGGACAAGAGCTTGCGGCCAGGGTTGTTACATTTCCCTGATGGAAAACTAGTTGAACATTGTGGAGGTTGGAGCCAAGTCCCACCCTGGCACTGCACATGAGCTCCCGACACTGAGGATTGCTGGCCCTACTTTTATCAGGGTTTCCTCCACCTCCTACACCTGTTTTTTTCACCCCCTCCTGCTCCTCCTCATCCTCCATCTCCGATGTGCTATCTCACAGCACGTTGTTCACATCAGCCAGAAGCTGGAAGCTCTACAGAACTGCCTCAGCGAATCGGCAACAGGCTCTGCTGAAGCTAATTTGTCTAGGAGACAAGGAGGCAAACTGCACACCATGGCAGCGTTACTTAAAGGAATAACAGACCTGTGGTTTTTGCTGCTGTTCCTCCAACCAGGCATGGTCATGTGTGATAATGAGCGGAACCTGATGGCAGCTGTGAAGCTTGGCAATCTCACATATGTACCATTCTTGGCACATGTGCTCAATTTGATAGTTCAGCAGTTTCTGAAAACCTACCCAGATCTGCCAAAGCTTCTGGTCAAGGTACGCAGCATCAGCGCCCATTTCTGCAATTCGGCTCCAGCTGCTGTTGCTCTGGCAGTTCTTCAGTAGCGCATGCAAGTGCCAGCTCACCAACTGTGGTGCGACAAAGCCACATGCTTGGACTCAACACTGCACATGCTGGCAAGGCTTTGTGAGCAGAAGAGACAAGTTGTTGAGTACGAGATCCAACATGCCTGTCGGTATTCTGGTAAGCCTCCACACCTAACAATAGAAGAGTGGGCATGGATGTCTGACATTTGTGCCATTCTCCAAGACTTTGTGGACTCAACAAGGATGGTGAGTGGCGAAGACGCCATATTCAGCGCAACAATCCTGCTTCTGTGCTTACTTAAACAATTTCTGCTCACAATTAAACATGAAGCTATGTATGCGGACCAAGTTAAAAACATAAGACAGAGAGATTCTACAAAGGCCCGCCTTATTTCATCTGCTTAACACGGATTGCGTAACAATAAGGAGGTGGACGCTGAGGAGGAGGAAGAGGGGGAACAGAAGCTGGTGGCTAGCGCAACCAAGGCTAGTACCCACACAACCTTCATCCCGTCTCTCCAACGTGGAAGGGCTGCGGATGGGAATGAAAAGTAAGAGAGGGAGGAGGAGGAGATGGAGAGTGGTCATCATGGAGACAGGGAAGTGTTGGCTATAGGGACCTTGCCACAAATGGCCGACTTTATGTACTGCTGCCTTTCCCGTGACCCTCCCATTACATTCATTTTGCCCCCAAAAGAGCACTGGTTGTTCACCATGTTAGACTCGTGCTACAAGGAGAACTTTGCATTTTTTCTTCCGGAGGTGGAGAGGTCTTCTAAAATGGTATTACACCAGAAGGCCATTGTGGAAATTATGCATTGTTGTCCAACCAAAGGGGAGAGGCCAGGGAGACACACAACAGAGGTAAGGGTACACTTTCAAAGGCGTTGGCCAATTTCATGAAACCAGCCCAGCGCCCAGGGCCTGAAGACGGGGCATTTTTTATCAAGGAGGGAAAAGTTTTTAAAGATGGTCAAGCAATGCCTGGCCGACCAAACTAGCACACTCCCTAATTCCACTGCAACTTTCAACTATTAGGTCTCAAATCTGGACCCCTGGCATGAGTTGTGCTTCCCTGCCACTAGCGTCTTGTCGGAGCGGGTTTTTAATGCCGCCACGGGGGGGTTATAACAAACAGGAGCTTTCACCTGTCAATAGAGAATGCTGACAGGCTCACTCTCATAAAAATGAACAGAGCGTGGATTAGCCCACAGTTTTCCACACCACCGGATGATGGCAGCTCTTAAAGTGATTTTAATATGCAATATTTTATTGAGGACCTCCAGTTGTTACAAAGGTTTATGGAGGACCCTACTTATAATGTTTATCTTGCTTTGCACTTTCTGCAAAGCCTTTATGAATGTATGAGTGCATCAAGTACACTTTCAACGTGTTTACATTCAAATTTTTTTCACCATGGCTATTGTTGCATTACGGTGGTATGTAAAACTTACCAATAGCCTGGACAAATATTTATGGATTAGAATACTCATCCATAGAGTATTACGTGCTTTCTGTCACATTATGATGGCATATAAAACTCCAAAATAGGCATCTAAAAAATTAGGCTTGTTTACAGTTCTTGCCCATACACTATTTCATGGACTGGGGTACAGTTCTGTGTTCTGCAAAACTAAAATAAAGAGTTTAAAAATTTTGCAGGCTTAATTTTCACAAGCATACAGTATTCTGTGTTCTGGGGTAAATTTTGTTGGTATATAACCCCCAAAAAACTTTTAAAACTCTACCCTTATTGTTAAGGGGACGGTTGCAACAACTTTATTAAAATGTAAAGCAATCGAACCTGGGGTCTGCAATGCAGCCTAGAAGACTGCGGCCGAACAGCAACCCGGGAAGAAGGAACCCTAGCAAGAGGAACTAGGTGAACCATCTTAGAAAAATGGTCAGAAACCACCCATATTGTCGTGTTTTCTCGGGACTTAGGTAACTCGACAACAAAATCCATCCCAACCAGCTCCCAAGGTCTATCCGCCACGGGTAACGGATGAAGAAGACCAGCCGGCCTCTTCCAGGACGGTTTATTTCTCGCACAGGGGACACACGCTTGAACATATTCCTTAACGTCCTGGGGCAACCGAGGCCACCAATACGACCGTTGGAGAAACTCCGTGGTACGTTTGACCCCAAAATGACCTCCGATCTTAGAGGCATGTGCCCAGGAGAGCACCACATTTTGTAGATTAGGAGGAACGAAAGTCCTCCCGGGAGGAACCTGGTTTAGTGACACTGGAGCCACCATCCGCATACTCTCCGGAGGAATGATAAGCCTTGGCTCATCCTAGTCCTCAGCCATCTCCATAGACTGGGACAAAACGTCCACCCGAGGGTTCTTCTCCCCTTTTGGAAAGTGAATGGAAAAATTGAACCGGGAAAAGAAAAGGGACCACCGGGCCTGCCTCGGGTTAAGACGCTGCGCCGTCTGTAGGTACGAGAGATTCTTATGATCGGACTATACCACGAAAGGGTGTTTAGCTCCCTCCAAGAGGTACCTTCACTCCGAAAAAGCCATCTTAATAGCAAGTAATTCTTTGTCCCCAATCGTGTAATTCCTCTCTGCTGGAGAGATGGTCTTGGAGAAGAAGAAACATGGTCTTCTCCGACCCTGTTCGTTCTTTTGAGAGAAACCGCTCCTGCTCCTACAGAGGAAGAATGGTCTGTCAACAACCGGGCGATGGAGAATGGGAGCTCTAGAAAAATAGGATGTAATCTCCTGGAATGCCTCGGATGTCTCCTTAGACCAATTCTTGGGATTGGCACCCTTCCTGGTTAAAGAGGCCAAAGGAGCCACCAGTGTGGAAAAATGTGGTATGAACTGCCGGTAGTAGTTGACAAACCCCATGAAGCATTGCACCGCCTTAAGGGAATGGGGCTCCTGCTAGTTCTGTACCGCCACCAACTTTTGTGGGTCCATGGCCAATCCCTTACTGGATACGATGTAACCCAGGAACGGTAGAGACTCCCGTTCGAATTGACATTTCTCCAGCTTACAATACTGAGAATTCGCACGCAAGCGTTTGTAAACTCTGCGAACATCCTCTCTGTGTGTGGAAAGATACGGGGAAAATATAAGAATATCATCAAGATAGACTACCACGGATGATAGCAGCAAATCTCAAAACATATCATTGACAAAATCCTGAAAAACAGCGGGGGCATTGCATAACCCGAAGGGCATGACGATGTACTCATAATGACCATCACGAGTGTTAAAACCCGTTTTACACTCGTCACCCTTACGGATTCGCATGATATTATATGCCCCTCGCAGGTCCAATGTTGTGAAGATGCTAGCCCCTCGCAACCTGTCAAACAGTTCAGAAATAAGGGGCAGAGGGTATTTATTTTTGATGGCGATGGCATTTAGTCCTCTGTAATCAATGTAGGGACGTAAATCACCCTCTTTCTTCTGGACGAAGAAAAACCCAGCTCCAGCAGGAGAGACTGATTTTCTGATAAACCCCCGGGCCAGGTTCTCTTTGATATAATCTGACATGGCCTGGGTCTCGGGGACAGACAGAGGATAAACCCTACCGCGAGAAGGCTCCCTGCCGGGGACCAAATCAATAGGACAGTCATACGGTCGGTGGGGAGGTAAAGTCTCTGCATCCTTTTTGGAAAAGACATCTGCAAAACTCTGATATTGTACAGGAAGAGCGGCAAAGTCGGTAGAAGGCTCTGAGACTACCCTCCGGGCGGCTGTAATTATACACTGAGAAACACAATTCTCACCCCAGGAAGAAATTCTCCCCGTATTCCAGTCAGTGTGTGGAGTGTGACAACGTAGTCATGGAAGACCCAATAGCACCTCATCCAATCCACCGGGAATAATAAGAAAAGAAATAACTTCCCGGTGACCCTGAGGAAACAACATGGTGAGTGGAATCGACTGGTGAGTGATTGGCGTGTCCAGCAGTGAACCGTTGACTAACCTAATGTTCATTGGTTTTGACAGTAACTCCATAGGAATGGTGTGCTTCAGGGCAAACGTTGATGACAAAAAATTGCCATCGGCGTCAGAATCCACCCATGCCTTGGCAGTAACCGTGGTTGTTCCGAGAGCAACGTCACCTCGTACAATAATTTGGAGGAAGAAGCCCCAGAATTGATCACACCTCCTCCAACGGCGGTTAGACACATTCGTTTCCTGACCACTTGGAACCCTTATTAATGGGATATTCCAAGAGATGTGCTGGTCGGAAACAAGGGGACCTAGACTTAGTCTGGGATATATCCATAGCCTCAGACTCCGGGTCGGGAGCTGCGGGTTTGGAAATAGGTCTAGAGAATGAAGGTGCCAGCCGAAACCGAGGTCTGGAGACCTCCAGCTCTGACTTGCATTCTGCATGACACAAATCTATTCGGTTAGCAAGAGTGATTAACTCTTCCAGAGAGGTTGGAATCTCTCTGGTAGCTAGGGCAACGTTAACCCTCCGTCACATACAATAGGCCTGACAGGCTCATCTCTTTTACTTTCATTTCTCCTTCCTCACCAGATTGTGAGGAAATCCCCTCCCTCCAGGTAGTCTCCTGTCTCTAGCAGCTCTGTGAAACCTCATACCACAGTTGGATTGCAGAGCTTCAGGAGGACAGATATAACTGCGCTGATCTCTCAGGCTCATTGTATGTGAACACGTCACACTCAATAAGGTTGGTATTTTATGTTTTTATTCATCACAATTGTTTATTTAGCTTGTTTTATGAATGTGTAGCACAAAGTGTGAGGATATTTCATAGAAATAAGGCAGATTAAAAAAGAAAGTGTGCTGCTCAGGCATATACAGTAGTTCCCTAACACATATTCCTTCTCTTGCTTCAGATTATCTGCTGAAATGGAGAGGAAAATGTAAAATTTATCAAAAAACCTTGATGTTGAGGAAGTAACAAACATGCTGTTAGATGATGCAGACCCCACACTGAATGAGGATTTAGGAGAGGAAAGTGAGATTGATTCTCATGATGAGGTGGAAGTATGTGAAGTGGATTCTGAAAAAGAGCAAGATGGTGACAGTGATGAGGATGAAGATGTAGAATCTTATTATATGGAAAAAGATAAAAAAAAACAATGGAACAAGAAGCCACTCCAGAAAAAACGTAGGGAACCTCAAAACATTATTACTCACCTTCCTGCAGTTATGGGAACTGCAAGTAATGCAAAAACTGCAGTTGAATGCTGGAATAGTTTATTCACAGATGACATTCTGGACTCTATTGTCACATATACCAACCAATATATAGACATTATAAAGGACAAGTTCATCTGCAACAGAACCATCAAGGCCACAGATGAAATAGAACTGCGTGCTTTTTTTGGATTATTATACCTTGCAGGAGCTTATAGGGCAAATAGACAAAGTTTGGAGGAACTTTGGAGTAAAGATGGGGAAGGAGTTGAAAAATTTGGCCTTGTTTTGTCCATAAACAGATTCAAGCTTCTAATTCGTTGCCTTCGGTTTGACGACAGAACTACCCGAACCGAACGTAAAACACATGACCGACTTGCTCCAATTCGTGATATATTCCAAAAATTTGTTTAAAACTGTAAAAAAAGCTTTTGCCCTGGGGAGAATCTCACTATTGACGAAATGCTCCCTGGTTTTCGTGGTAAATGTGCCTTTCGTCAATATATTCCATCAAAGCCTAACAAATATGGAACAAAAATGTATGCCCTTGTTAATGCCAGTAAGACCTACATTTACAACCTGGAAGTTTATGCAGGAAAACAACCAGAAGGTCCTTACTGTGTCAGCAACAAACCCAGTGATGTTGTAAAAAGACTGGCTGAGCCCTTATTTGGATCGGGTCGCAATATAACAGCTGACAATTGGTTTTCAAATTGTGATCTGATTGATTATC
This sequence comes from Phyllobates terribilis, assembly GCF_046119375.1. NCBI lineage: Eukaryota > Metazoa > Chordata > Amphibia > Anura > Dendrobatidae > Phyllobates > Phyllobates terribilis. Next base: position 405,251,110 of record NW_027362771.1, read on the forward strand.
TGAAAATGCAGAAGCTTTCATATGTCGGAACTGTAAGAAAAAATAAAAAAGAATTGCCTACACAGTTTGTAAGTGTGAAAGGGAGACAACAGTACAGCAGTATGTTTGCATTCCATAATGGAAAGGTTTTGGTTTCCTATGTACCACAAGCAAAAAAAATTGTACTTCTTCTATCAACACTTCATGATGATGATGCCATCGATCCTGGGACTGAGGCACAAAAAAACCCGGAGATAATTACATTTTATAATGCAACAAAAGGGGGTGTTGATACAGCTGATCAGATGTGCTCAACTTTCAACGTCAGCAGAAACACCAAATGCTGGCCAATGGTCATATTTTTTGCTATGTTGAATTTGGGTGGTATAAATTCACAAGTCATTTACCTTGAAAACAAGCTTGAACCACTCCGTAGACGATTCTATCTGAAAAAATTGGCCCATGAACTAGTGCTTGGAGAGCTACGCAGGAGAAATATGAAAACAATCGGTATCCCCTCTTGCCTTCAAGTTCAGCTCAAAAGATTCCACCCAGAAGATGATAGTGAAAATTCACCACCTGCACCACCTCCCAAAAGAAGGAGATGCACCACCTGCACCACGGAAAGCGGAATCAGAAGGCTTTCTAATTATGAATGTCACAAATGTCATAATGCAATCTGCCTGACACATGCAAAAATGATGTGTAATTCCTGCTCTTTGCTCTGCAAGTGTAATTTTTCTGGGGAAACTTCAGGATCTAATTCTGATTGAATATGTGTTTAATAGTACTTAAGGAACCTTAAAATTAAGTTTGTTTCCATAAATTTTCTTTGTAGAGTTTTTTGACAGAGTCGAACTGGGGACTATTTGGCGGGAGTTTTGAAATGTTTGTATTTCAGAGTTATTAGTTTTATGTTAAGTAAATGGGTTTTTTTTTGCACCTGATTATGTGTAGTCTCTTTTATTAAATCCCTATGAAGGTCACTGATCACTTTTAGAGCACTGAAATTGCAAACATTAGATATTATAGGTATTTTTCTAGCCTGCGCCTGACAGTCACATTGTATGTGAACTCGTTAGAACCGATATTGTATGTGACGGAGGGTTAATATGCCCAGCCAGACCCTTCCAGAACACCGGGAATAGCGACCGCTCATACCAATCCAATTCAGCCGCTAAGGTTCTGAACTGGATGGCATAGTGGCTGGCGGTGGCCGAACCCTGGACAACTCAAGAAGCTTAAGAGCCGTATCATGCGTGACCTGAGGAACTAGGAAAACACTCTTTAGGGCTCTAAGAAAGAGACCCGCATTAGCCACTACCAGGTTATTCCGCTCCCACAGAGGGGTAGCCCACTCCCACGCCCTGTCAGAAAGTAACGTGATGACAAAACCCACTTTGGCCCTTTCGGAGGGGAACCATGCCTCCATCATCTCTAATTGAATGGAGCACAGATTAATAAAATCTCTGCAGAATCTGCTGTCACCAGAATTTTTTTCCGGGAGAGCAAAACGGGGTAATGGGGCAATAGCAGCTGCCGCAGCATTCAACGCAGCAGTGTTAACAAGATTAGCCGCCTGTGAAGCTGCCTGGGTAGCTACTGCAGTGAGATCAGCAACCGGGACAGTTTGTTCCAGAGTCCTAAGTCTGGCCTCAAGTTGTTGTATATAGCGCTGCAGTTGCTGGTTGTCAGCCATGTTCGGCTAGACCCTGGCGCTCTGAGACTGTTAAGGGAACGGTTGCAACAACTTTATTACAATGGAAAGCAACCGAACCCGGGGTCCGCAATGCAGCCTAGAAGACTGCGGCCGAACAACCACCAGGAAAGAATGAAAAACAACCAACTACAGTATAACTACCTCCAGTGTTACTACACACCGGGATGGGAAAGAATTTGCACTATCTCCGTTAACTGCACGGAAGATGTGCGACAAATAAAGTAGCCGTAGCTCTGTTGACTGCACAGAGACTACGCAGCAGGCACTAGGAAGTGTATGTGACTCACGCCGGAGCGTACGTGCTCCCAGCCGGTGTGTGACCGGCCTGCGGAGTAACTCTCCAAGTGGCTAACAGGCGGTGCCAGGGATACGGAACCCGCAGTCTGCTCGGAGCCAGACTGCCGAACGGGAACTACCTGCCTAAGCACATCTAAGCCTGCCTAAGCGACCTGTGCTAATCAGCCAAGTGAACTCTGGCATTGGCACGTCATGGAGAGAGCAGCTAAGGAGCACGTGGAGCCCAAACAGACAAGCGTTCACACAAGAACACAACCTAAACGGAATGATCAGAGCGCACCGCCATGCTTTTGGTCGGGCTATTTAAAGACTAAGCCCTGCCCACAGTCGCATTATTGGTCGCATTACTGATGATGTCACCCGCGGCCAATCAGGCGGTACCAGGTCACCGGATCAGCTGACACCAAACCACCAATCACGGTCCAACATGTCATGGGCATGCTCAGGGCAGTGCATCCTGGACTTAGGCTGTAGCAGCCCTTTTCCCCTAAGCAACCTATGCTTAACTCTACCAGGAACAAAGACCCAAGAGACAGCTTGTATATCTCATGCATTAGCTAGGCATTGGGAACAACAGTGCTGCTGAGTAGCATCTGCCCTAGCTGGACCAGAATGGGAGACCACAAAATCCACTGATGATTCTGACCCAATTTCAGATCCAGCCAACATCTAACACTTATTATATTGCTCATGTAGAGATTTTTCTATGGTCTAGAGAAAATTTCTGTGGAATATAAACATCAAAAAACTTGTTGAAAACTTTATCCTTATTAGACTGCTCTATTTAGACTATTCCGTGATCTGGAGTACATTTCAATGGTATATAATAGTGTTGAGCGAACATGCTCGACACTGCTCGGTACTCGCCCGAGCATCACGCTACTCGGGATGTTCGGCGAGCACCGAGCATTTCCGGGTTACTCGGGCGGGAGCTCGGGTCTCCGCCCTGCATGTTTGGCGCTCTTTACAGAGCCAATGAACGTGCAGGGATTGCCAGCCAGTCACTGTAATGCCGCAGCCATGTTGGTTGTAGGCATTACATTGATTGGCTGGCCGCACCTCGAGTATTTAAAACAGGGCGCCGCCATCTTGGACACAGACGGCTGGGATCAGACAGTGTAGGGACAGCGCTGCTGATTTAGAGAGAGATATATACTGCGAAATAGTTAGTGTAAGGTCTCTAAAGGCAGCCAGATCAAACAAACAGTCCTTCTAAGGACTAATATCCATCCCATATATGAGGCAGGCAGGCAGGCTGTATAGGAGACGCAGTGGTTATACCAGCAAACGCTGCATTACAGTCCTGTGTACTCCTGTTGCGGAAATTGCTGGACTTAGCTCCAGGTCTCGGGGGCAAGGAAAAATCTTTTTTTTTCATCTAAATCCTCTTTTTTTTTTTCCTCCTTCACAATGTACAAATACCCATCTTATTAACCTTTTGGTGTCCCCCCTCCCCCCAAAAAAAATGTGTCTGTGACAGTTCAGACACAAATATATCATTTGAAAATAGTCTGGGGTAGGCCTGAGAGATACAAGTGTGGTTTTGCAGTTCCACGGTTCAAACCTCTGTATTATTCACTTTTGGGCCATTTGTATCTAAAAAAAACAGTTTGAGTGTGTCGCTCACTGTTCAGCCGCAAATATATATATTTTAAAAAGTTTGGTATACACCAGTAAATTATAACTGTGGTTTTGCTGTTCCACGGTAAAAAATCTCTATTATCCTGCTTTTGGCATTTTTTGCCGTAAAAAAAACCTAATAGTGTCTCCCGGATTTTTCAGACACAAATATATCTGTTGAAAATAGTCTGGTGTAGGCCAGAGAAACAGAAATGTGGTTTTGCAGTTCCATGGTTCAAACCTCTGTATTATCCACTTTTGGGCCAATTGTATCTAAAAAAAAAACAGTTTGAGTGTGTCACTCACTGTTCAGCCGCAAATATATATATATTTAAAAAGGCTGGTAAACAACAGTAAATTATAACTGTGGTTTTGCCGTTCCACGGTAAAAAATCTCTATTATCCAGATTTTGTTATTTTTTCTGTGAAGAAAAACAGTAACAGTTTCTCCCTGACTGTTCAGATTGTTTAAAAGAGTCGGGTGTAGGCCAGAGAAATAGTACTGTGGTTTTCCTCTTCCACGGATCTAATCTACTTTTTATTACTAGTGTTGAGCCACCCCCGTAGTGTTCGAGTTCGGTTCGGTTCGTCGAACACCCGTGTGTTCGCCGAACTGTTCGTCGAACTGTTCGTCGAACACCTTCGAACACCGTTAAAACCAATGGCAGGCAAACAAAAACACATAGAAACACATAGAAAACACCTTCAAAGGTGTCCAAAAGCTGACAAACTGCTCAGAAGACACAACTAACACATGGAAAAGTGACAAGTACATATAGTCATGCGAAAAGAAAAGAGGTGGAGGAGTAAAAGGAGGGGGAGACACAGATATAGGCATGTCATGCCCTTCTAAAATCCAAAAAGTGAGAAGCCGAGACGGCCAGTCCGCTCCTGCCCGTGCCACCTCCGTGTCGCCGGGTTTGTGCCAGAGCCGCGGTGAACCCTGACGGCCAGCCCCCCTCTCCCAATACTGGTGCCTGTCCGCTGGTGGGTCGAGAGAGCCCCCCTGTGGTGGAGGCAGCTCTAAGCTTTTTAATTTAAATTGTCCCTCTAATTTGAATGAATACACTTTAAATCCATTTACAAGGATCTATTGGAGGGCAAGTCTCATGCCAGCAGCCGCGTAATTCCAGCTCCAGTAGCGTCCACTAAAGCTGCTGCAGTTAAAAAGCTTTTATAAGGATCGAGCTCGGCTGTCCACCACAAGGCATTCTAGTGCCAGTCCCAGCCCCTATGCCTTGGGGTGCCTCCTGATGCTCTTCACTGAGTATCCCGTGGTCCCGAAGCATTTCCTTTGAAAAAATTAAGTGTCCAAACTACAGGTGGTGTAGCTTGCTTAACAGCCGGGATAATCCGCTGACTAGCAGACACTGCTACTAGGCACAAAGTATTTCCTGGGCTAGATGCAGTTAAAAATTTGTAAGTAGATACTCTCGTTGGATGCTGAGAAAGCATTCCATAGAGTCTCCTGGCACGCCATATATGATTCTCTTAAAAAGCTTGGGGTAGGGGTCTAGGGGACCCTTTTATAGCCAAAATCACGGCCCTGTATCACAATACGTCACCTAGGCTGAAGATAAATGGAACTGTAGCACCGAGGGCTCGGTTGCTACAGACATATTGCACCTCACCCAGAGGTGTGATATCTCACTCTCAGATAAGGATGGAGTGTGGATCAGGACCTGACACCTGCATGCATTACACCACATTGCCGTGGGGCAGGGCGACCAATATGCCCCTGAGATGGGCACGACAGTCCCTGTCCCTGGCTGGAGTGGGGGGAGGAAACACTGAGGAAGGGGAACCCTGCAGTGCAGGAGCAGGGAGGAAGCAGTTCCTGGGTGCATTGAGAAGGGAGTATAAAAGGTGGGCACCATCTTAGTTCAGTGCAGAGAAGTCTGAGCAGAAGTGGCAGGGAGCAGAGGCTCTGCATGAGCTCTGCTCCGGAGGCGGGCCTAGTAACAGAGGCCCAGGCCTGCAAGAGGGAGAAGGAAGGAAGAGGAGCGGAGAAGGCTCCAGGAACGAGGAATGAAGGGATCCCAGGGGTGCGGACGGGCGAGTCGCCACCGCACGCCCGAATCCACCTGCGTGGAGGGGTCAGGCCAAAGGGGGAGACCGGTCCCCGAAATAGTGGAGGCAGGAAACGACCCTCAGCTAGAAACCGGAGGCTCTGACATTTTATGTGGCGCAGCCCCTTGCTCCACCCGCTAGGAAGGCACCACATAGGGTCAGGGAAACTGGCGCCAAGTTTACCAAGAGGAGGCCGAGGCAGCCGGACAGAAGTGTTGGTAAGAAAGGCCAGACAAAGGACACACAAAGGGGGTCCTGTGAAGCGCTCCAAAGTTATCTGGGAGTTGTCTGAGCCCCTCACCTGGTGAGCACAGTACGACGTGGGCAGCCGTTACCTGCAGACATGGTCTGGATAATAAGAACTGTGAGTAAAGGCCCTGAACTGCATCACTGACTCCGTGTTGTTACTGCTGCTGCCCTGCACCATCACCCCCATCCTCCGCATACACTGCCCTGAGGCTATACTCCTCCCGTGGGGAGTTATGCTACGCTCTGCTGCACCCACAACACCAGCCTTAGTGGTCTGCCCTGTAGCGGCGGTTCACTCTGACCGCAATCCACGGGTGGCGTATTCGGACATTTAAACATCAAAACCACATAAATAGTTCCGCCACTGGTTTGACCGCCCTGAGCCACGGAACCGGATCGCCGCCACGAAGACTACAACCACCAGCATCCACCAAAAAGGGTCCGGCTCCGGGTGTCCCAAGGCCCAGGGGGTGCGTCAGAACATTTTCATCACCTTTCACAATCACCAATGGGACAAGGCAGGGATGTCCTCTGTCCCCTCTCTTATACATCCTAGTGACGGAGCACCTGCTCTCATCAATTCGCCATAACCCCAATATTAGGTGGATTGAGGTGGGAGGCACCGAGTACAAGTGCTCTCTATTTGCTGATGATGTCCTAGTATATATCACTCAATCACATATATCCATCCCTGCTGTTATGGCTGAAATAGATCACTTTGTTACATGGTAAAATTTTAAAATCAATGCAGCGAAGTCTGAGGCCCTCGATGTCTCCCTCCCTAAATCCATATAGGATTCCATCCAGTCCAACTTTCCCTTTGCCTGGCCCTCACAGGGTATCAAATACTTAGGAATTCCTATTCATAGAGACCTCTCCCATCTATGTTATCTTAATTTTGGGCCCTTTATTGAACAATTCCATACAGACCACGGTTGGCAAGTTAGAACTGTAAGATTCACTACGTGAACCACTTGTGTTTTGTGGAAAAGCACATGTACACCGCGTTCCAAATTATTATGCAAAAAGTGTTTAGGAGTGATAAGGGAAGAATTTGTTTGTTTGTCAGTTAAACTCATTGATGGTGATGTGTGTCAGGGCTCTTTATATCACTGTAAGCAATTGCAGACACCTGTGCTAATTAGTTTGGCAGGTGTGTCCAATGAAAGGCAAGACTACTTAAGAAGGCTCTCTCACATTATTAAGCAGCCTACATTTTCTGCCAAAATGGGAAAGAAAAAGGATGTGTCGGCTGCTGAGAAGCAACAAATTGTGGAGTGTTTAGGTCAAGGCATGACTACAATCAACATTGTGCGATGATCAGGATGAAGTGTCTTGGCAATCAAGAAGTATGTAGCTGATTCACAGTACACACGTGTGCGTGCTGATAAGGGCAAATTGAGGACTCTTTCCTACAGGCAATTACGTCAGGTTGAAAGAGCAGCGGCAAAAAAGCCTTGTCATAGCAGCAGACAAGTTTTTGAAGCTGCTTGTGCCTCCAACGTCCCCCGAACAACAAGATGCAGGGTCCTTCAGAGGTTTGCAGCTGTGCATACGCCATCCTGTCGACCTCCTCTATCCACTTCACACAAGCAGAAACGGCTCCAGTGGGCCAAACATTACATGAAGACTGATTTCAAAACTGTTTTGTTCACGGATGAGTGCCGTGCAGCGCTCGATGGTCCAGATGAATGGAGTGGAGGATGGCTGGTTGATGGACACCCCACGCAAACACGGCTACAGCGCCAACAAGGAGGAGGTGGAGTAATGTTTTGGGCTGGAATCATGGGGAGAGAGATTGTCGGCCCCTTTAGGATCCCTGAAGGCGCTAAAGATGAACTCCATAATGTATGTGGATTTTCTCAAACAGCACTTCCTGCCATGGTTCAAGAAGAAGAACCATGTATTTCACAGCAAGATCATTTTTCTGCATGATAATGCACCATCTCATGCTGCACATAAAACATCTGCATCTCTGGCTGATATGGGCATAAAAGGGGACAAACTTATGGTGTGACCCCCATGCTCCCCTGACCTCTACCCCATTCAGAACCTTTGGAGCATCATTAAAAGGAGTGTCTATGATGGCGGGAGGCAGTTCACATCTAAGCAACAGCTCTGGGAGGGCATTCTGTCCTCATGCAAAACAATTGAAGCAGAAACCATCCAAAACCTGACAAATTCAATGGACGAGAGAGTTCAGAAGCTCCTTTCGAACAAGGGGTCCTATGTGAAAATGTAACATCACCTAGAATAAAGTTTTAAGTTGAAAACTGTTTGATTTCAGTTTCTAACAACCTGCTAATGCTTATAATTTCAAAAATGACCATTTTTTTGGTCTTTATTAAAATGAAAAGGTTGATCGAAAAGTTTGGGGGATCTAAGAGTGTGGCAACCCAGTAGTCATGATTACTTCGAATTCTGACAATATGAGGGTCATGCTGCAGGTAGTGCAGCAAGAAGGCACTTATGTGTCTTGCGCATCTCGGAGCCCCAAAATTATTTTCCGGGCTAGATGCAGCTAAAAATTATTTTTAATTTTAAATCTGGTGAAGCTTATTATAGATGGCCTAATAGGATCAGTGCTGCACACTGCTACAAAGCCCAAATTATTTCCAGTCAAGATACAGATAAACATGATTAGTAATTTGAAAGCTTAAAACGGTTGGTAGGGTGATTTTAACCAATCATCAAGCTTTTACTCTCCCCAGGATGACACAGGGGTAGAAAAGTCGTTTCGGATCCATGATTTGTTCATCTTTATGAACGTGAGTCTGTCTACATTATCAGTGGAGAGCCGCGTGCGCTTATCTGTCAGCACACCACCAGCAGCGCTGAACACACGTTCAGACAGAACGCTGGCTGCGGGGCATGACAAGATCTCCAAGGCGTAAGTGGCTAGCTCCGGCCATTTATCCAGATTGGAAGCCCAAAAAGAGCAAGGGTCCAGTGACACAGTCGTGGCTTCAATGTTTACTTGGAGATACTCCTGTACCATCGTCTCTAGGCGTTGACTATGTGTCAGACTTCTTGTCTCCTGTGGCCTTGCAAAGGATGGGCTAAAAAAGTGGTGAAATGATTCCGCAAAATTGATGTTACCAGCAGATACTGTGGTTCTGTTACGGTTTGAGTGCTGAACACTTGACGGTCCCACGGTTGGCAAGTTGGAACTGTGAGATTCACTACGTGCACCACTGGTATTTTGTGGAAAAACACATGTAAGATTCTGCAACAGTCTCTGCTGATACTCCTGCATGCGTGCATCCCTTTCTATGGCAGGAATAATTTCTGCAAATTTACTTTTGTACCGGGGATCTAACAGTGTGGCAACCCAGTAGTCAGGATTATTTCTAATTCTCACAATTCGAGGGTCATGTTGCAGGTAGTGCAGCAAGAAGGCACTCATGTGTTGCGCATCCAGGAGCACCAAGTCCCTGTTGTGTTGGTGGCGAGGTAACAATCATGCTTCCTTCCTCTGTCCTCTCCCCCCAACCTCGCACAACAGAAATGTGATCAAGGTCTCCCTCATCTGATGAGTCTTCCATAAGTTCGTCCTCCACTTCTTCCTGGGCTCCTGCACCTTCCTCACTAGTTTGGCTGCTACCATGCGCCCTGGTAAAATCATCTCCCCCACCCTCACATGCCTGCCGCCTTGGTGCTGCCGACCGTCTGGACCTTGCAGATGTAGGCCTTCCGCATACAACTCCTCCTCCTCTACTTCCTCCACCTCCTCTTGTGCCACCACCTGACTCCGAATTCTGTTTAACATGTGCTCCAGCATGTAAATCACCGGAATAGTCATGCTGATAATGGCATCGTCAGCACTAAACATCTTCGTCGCCATTTCAAAACTGTGCAGAAGGGTGCATAGGTCCCTGATCTGAGACCACTCCTCCAGCGTGATTTGCCCCACCTCTGAATCTCGTTTGCCCAGGCTATACGTCAGAACGTATTGCACCAGGGCTTGTCGGTGCTGCCACAGTCGCTGCAACATGTGCAGAGTTGAATTCCACCGGGTAGGCACATCGCATTTTAGCCGGTGAAGTGGCAGGCCCAACGACTTCTGTAGAGATGTAAGTCGCTGAGCTGCGGGATGCGAACGGCGGAAGTGAGCACACAGCGACCGTGCCCTCTGCAGAAGGCCATCTAGTCTGGGATAGTGGGCTAAAAATTGCTGGACAACCAGGTTCAACACGTGAGCCATACAAGGCACGTGTGTGACATTGCCCCGGCGAAGGGCCGCACCCAGGTTTGCAGCATTGTCGCACACGGCCTTCCCTGGTTTCAGGTCCTGTGGAGACAACCATTCATGAAATTGGTTCTCCAGAGCTGACCACAACTCCTCAGCTGTGTGACTCACATTTCCCAGACATTTCAATGTAAAAACCGCCTGATGACGTTGAGCCCTACTGCCAGCATAGTAAGGAGGTGTGCAGGATCCCTTCTGCGCAGTTAGAAAGCTTGTGGCATGACCAGACAGGCTTTGGGTGCAGGTGGAAGACCGAGAGGAGGTTGAGGAGGCAGAAGCAGTGGAGGAACTTTGACATAAAGAGGATTGACGCACAACTCGTGGGGACGGCAAGACTTGGACAGCAGCCCCTTGTCCTGCTGTCACCATAGTTACCCAGTGCCCAGTCAGCGACATGTAATGCCCCTGTCCATGCCTACTCGTCCAAGTGTCTGTGGTGAAATGCACCCTGTCACACACAGAGTTTCTCAAAGAAGCGGTGATGTTGTGTGCGACATGCTGGTGGAGCGCAGGCACAACTTTCTTTGAGAAGTAGTGCCGACTGGGCATCTGGTACTGGGGCACTGCGACGAACATAAGGTCTCGAAAATCCTCTGTGTCCACCAGGCGGAAAGGCAGCATTTCTGTAGCCAAGAGCTTGCAGATGGCGAAATTCAACCTCTTAGCTTTCTCATGGCTAGGAGGAAATGGTCTTTTACTTGTCCACATCTGAGGGACCGAGGGCTGGCTATTGTGCTTAGACGGGGTTGATAAGGGTGTCCCCGGCAAACTGCCGGTCTGTGAGGAAGATGCAGGCGGACATGTTAGGTTGCCTTGATCCAAAGGTGGTGCTATCGATGTCGGACAGCGCTCAAGACCAGCTGGTGTTACCACCTCCAAAGAAAATGATGACCTGCCAATCACGCTGGCTGTTGCGGGTAAAGAGGTGGCAGGTCTGCGCCCCAAAACAGGTGTGACTGCTGTCCCCCCAGTCACAGAGGATGAAGAGGCCGCGGATGCACAATATATGGCAGACGGCGGTTGGCCCGGCCGGCTAGGCCGCATTGTAGCACACTGAGCTTCCCACTGCAACTTATGCTTCATGTCCATGTGCCGGTTCATGCATGAAGTACTCAAACTATGTATTTTTTGGCCTCTACTTAGCTTTTGCTGACAAATGTTACAGATAACACGAGTTGGGTCATCTTTATCGATCTGAAAAAATGCCCAGGCTATGCAAGGCTTAGCACCCATGCGACCTGAAGAGCCACCACGACTTGTGGTGAGAGGCAGAGTTGTGTTTGAGGATGCAGTTGTTGACGTGCTTCCAGTACTACGTCTCTGTCCAGGAAGGCGCAACCTGACCTCGTCGTCACTAGCATCTTCCTCCACCTCCTCTGCTGACCTCATCTCTTGGCTGACTGTGGGTTGACAGTAAGTGGGATCTCCGACCTCATCATCATCACCCTGTCTATTATCACACCCGTCGTCCTCAGAGCCAACCTGTTCCTGCCCTGACAAAAAACTAAAGTTGTCGCTCCAATCAGGTATTTGAGTCATATCATCGTCTTCCTCATTGTCTCCACCAACAGGAGTTACAGTTTGGGAATGAGGGTCTACATTATGGTCAGAACCTTCTGCGTCTGGTCCTGGATCCGACTCATAAAGATTCTGGGCATCAGTGCAGATCATTTCCTCGTCTGGATTCACAGAAGCGCTGGAGTCGACCTCTGATTCCCAGGCTATAGTATGAGTAAACAGCTCTGCAGACTCAACCATCTGTTCTACCTCATACTCAGACGGGCAGCTGGAGATTTGGGAGCTGTGAGAAAGCAAGTGCGATTTGGGTGACACCTTTGAGGACTGGAGTATTTGTGATGTTGAAGTTGATGTGGAGGAGAGCCCACTTAAAGGAGCACTTGATATCCGTTGAAGCACCTGCTGTTTTTGTGCCTCATCTGGAATTTGTAGCGATTGGCGTGGCCGTAAGAAAGGGATCTTATCACATTGTCCGCTAAAAGAAGTAGACATTTTAGTTTGGCTGGAAGATGGTCTTTCTTCTGCACCTACCCGACGGACACAACCTTTTTTCCTCTTCCCAACACGCCTATTCCCCTTTCCACCAGCAGCAGGCCTTTTTCCACTCATTTTGGTGGTTAACTAATACACAACTCTGGAGTTGTTTGCACAAAAAAACAATGGATGGTAACCGAGCAGAGCTGAGTGGCCAAACTGTGGTATTAGGCCAAAACTATTGGCTGGGTTAGATGCAGAAAAAAAATATTTTTAATTTGCAACCTGATGGAGGTCAGTATAGATGGACTAATAGACCAAGTCCCACACACCGCTAGAAGCCCAAATATTTTTTCAGAGCTAGATGCAGAAATTTTTTTTATTCAATTTGCAACCTGATGGAGGTCAGTATAGATGGACTAATAGACCAAGTCCCACACACTGCTAGAAGCCCAAATATTTTTTCAGAGCTAGATGCAGAAAAAAATTATTTTTAATTTGCAACCTGATGGAGGTCAGTATAGATGGACTAATAGACCAAGTCCCACACACTGCTAGAAGCCCAAATATTTTTTCAGAGCTAGATGCAGAAAAAAATTATTTTTAATTTGCAACCTGATGGAGGTCAGTATAGATGGACTAATAGACCAAGTCCCACACACTGCTAGAAGCCCAAATATTTTTTCAGAGCTAGATGCAGAAAAAAATTATATTCAATTTGCAACCTGCTGGAGGTCAGTATAGAAGGACTAATAGAACAAGTCCCACACACTGCTAGAAGCCCAAATATTTTTTCAGAGCTAAATGAAGAAAAAAATTATTTTTAATTTGCAACCTGATGGAGGTCAGTATAGATGGACTAATAGACCAAGTCCCACACACTGCTAGAAGCCCAAATATTTTTTCAGAGCTAGATGCAGAAAAAAATTATTTTTAATTTGCAACCTGATGGAGGTCAGTATAGATGGACTAATAGACCAAGTCCCACACACTGCTAGAAGCCCAAATATTTTTTCAGAGCTAGATGCAGAAAATTTTTTTATTCAATTTGCAACCTGATGGAGGTCAGTATAGATGGACTAATAGACCAAGTCCCAAACACTGCTAGAAGCCCAAATATTTTTTCAGAGCTAGATGCAGAAAAAAATTATTTTTAATTTGCAACCTGATGGAGGTCAGTATAGATGGACTAATAGACCAAGTCCCACACACTGCTAGAAGCCCAAATATTTTTTCAGAGCTAGATGCAGAAAAAAATTATTTTTAATTTGCAACCTGATGGAGGTCAGTATAGATGGACTAATAGACCAAGTCCCACACACCGCTAGAAGCCCAAATATTTTTTCAGAGCTAGATGCAGAAAAAAATTATATTCAATTTGCAACCTGCTGGAGGTCAGTATAGAAGGACTAATAGACCAAGTCCCACACACCGCTAGAAGCCCAAATATTTTTTCAGAGCTAGATGCAGAAAATTTTTTTATTCAATTTGCAACCTGATGGAGATCAGTATAGATGGACTAATAGACCAAGTCCCACACACTGCTAGAAGCCCAAATATTTTTTCAGAGCTAGATGCAGAAAAAAATTATTTTTAATTTGCAACCTGATGGAGGTCAGTATAGATGGACTAATAGACCAAGTCCCACACACTGCTAGAAGCCCAAATATTTTTTCAGAGCTAGATGCAGAAAAAAATTATTTTTAATTTGCAACCTGATGGAGGTCAGTATAGATGGACTAATAGAACAAGTCCCACACGCTGCTAGAAGCCCAAATATTTTTTCAGAGATAAATGAAGAAAAAAATTAATTTTAATTTGCAACCTGATGGAGGTCAGTATAGATGGACTAATAGACCAAGTCCCACACACTGCTAGAAGCCCAAATATTTTTTCAGAGCTAGATGCAGAAAAAAATTATTTTTAATTTGCAACCTGATGGAGGTCAGTATAGATGGACTAATAGACCAAGTCCCACACACCGCTAGAAGCCCAAATATTTTTTCAGAGCTAGATGCAGAAAAAAATTATATTCAATTTGCAACCTGCTGGAGGTCAGTATAGAAGGACTAATAGAACAAGTCCCACACACTGCTAGAAGCCCAAATATTTTTTCAGAGCTAAATGAAGAAAAAAATTATTTTTAATTTGCAACCTGATGGAGGTCAGTATAGATGGACTAATAGACCAAGTCCCACACACTGCTAGAAGCCCAAATATTTTTTCAGAGCTAGATGCAGAAAAAAATTATATTCAGTTTGCAACCTGATGGAGGTCAGTATAGATGGACTAATAGAATGATGCTATGCCCAAAAGATTTTACTTCACTAGGTGCAGTAAAAAAATTGGTATTCTATACACAGGTGGTATATCTTGCAACACAGATAGGCTACTCCACTGACTAACACACTCTGCAATAGGCCAAAAAGGATTAGCTTTGCTAGATTCAGCCAAATGCTGTGAAAAAAACTTGCACAGCACTGGCACAGACCTGCCTGGCAAAAACTGATAGGAACTGAGGTAACCTAGTCCTGAAAAGGACTCCAATTACAATTAGTCTTTACTCCCACAATCTATCTATTTAAGAGCACAGACCTGCTTGATAAAAATCGTAGTAAATGCTGTAACCTAGTCCTTAAAAGGACTGCAATCACAACTATTCCCTACTCCCAAGCTATCTGTATATTTGTGCGAAAATTGGCCTGAAATTAACAAGGTATAGCGCACACAGCAACAGCGGTGCCGTCTAACACGCAGCTGCAGCAGTGAGAAAATGGTGGCGACGGGGAAAATGGCTTGGTCTTATAGGGCAAGGACATGTGACATACACTGCCAATCACACATGCCCTTGCTTGTGTGAAAAAAAGCACTTCGCTCCGTGTGTGCGCTGCTGATAGGCTGACAGATTGCACCTCCCCACTGCAAATGCGGGAAAGAGAAAAAAAAATGGAGATCTTCATTGTTCCTGCAGAGATCTATCCCCTGCCCCTCCCCCCGCCCCGCTGTACACTCAAACTGCGTATTAACATTAATTTTCATCATTACTGAGAAAAAATCCAGTTATGATTTTGGTGCACGAACAGTTATCGAACATAACCTCGAACAGCCGAATTTTTCTCAAATTGTTCGTGTTCGCCGACCGGCTCGAACACCGCCCAAAACAGCTCGAATTTGAGATTTGCGAACAGTTCGAGTAGAACAACGCTCATCTCTATTTATTACCCTTTTTCCATTGATAATGCGAGTGTAAGCTATTTTACTTCCTTTACAATGGGCAAGGCGCGTTGAACTGGACATTCTGGTGATGGTGCGTGCAGAGGACGGGGCCGTGGCCAATGTGAAAATGTGCCACAACCAACAGCCACATCTTCTCGCTCCCACTTCTTGACCGAATTACTAGGGAAGCACAGAACAACACCAGTATTGCGAACTGATCAGTGTGAACAGGTTATTAATTGGATAGCAGAAAATACTTCCAGTTACCTGGGCACCACCACCTCCGGTCTGTCTTCCACACGGTCAAATCTTAGTAGCCGTGAGTCTCGACTGCATACTCCTTCTCACCCTGATGCTCCTTCCTCCCACCATGCCGAGTTTCGACAGACAGCAACTGATCCCACACTTGGACACTCTGAAGAGCTGTTCACTGGTCCATTTCCAGATTTGTGCCCCTCGCCTGCTCCGCTTGAAGTGGTGGAAGAGAAGATCCAATGTAGCAATGCCCAAATATTTGAACAGCCATGGCCACTGGAAGTCGACGTTGGCAATTTGTCACAAGAGGTGGATGATGGCGAGACACAATTGCCAGGAAGTGAGGAGGAGGATCGTGGTGCGCAAGTGGAAGAGGAGGAGGTGGTGGATGATCTAGTAACTGACCCAACGAGGCCGGAGGACATGCAGAGCGAGGCCAGCAGCACACAGGGTGTGGGAGGCAGAGTACCCCAACAGGCATGAAGAAGCAATGTGGTGGTCGCACACAGAAGGCAGGCAACAGTTCACCGTAACACCAACACGAAGGACGTTGCCTGTACAACCTGTAGGTCTTCCAGAGTCTGGAATTTTTTTAAATACTCTGCTGATAACCCCAAAAAGGCCATTTGTAAAACCTGCCATGCCAGCATCAGCAGGGGTGACAAAACTACCAGCCTGACCACCACCAGCATGATCAGGCACATGGCAGCAAAGCACCCGACTTTGTGGGGCGAACCCCAGAGTCCACGACCAGTGTCAGCGGGTGTCACCACTGCTTCTTCTGCTGTTGTGCGTGCAATAGAACCCCCTGTTGTGTGTGCAAGGTAATCCCCTGTCTATACTGCATGCAAAGATGCCCCCTCCTCTCAGTCTTCACTTGTTATGGCAGTTTCTCAAGAAACAGCATCAACGTCCACGTCCACGTCCCACCGCAGCGTTCAATTGTCCATATCCCAGACCTTTGAATGAAAGCGGAAATTCGCAGCTAACACCCCACAGGCCACAGTCCTAAATTCGCACATTTAACGACTGCTTGCGTTGGAAATGCTGCCATTTAGGCTGGTGGAGACGGAATCCTTCCACAACCTTATGGCGGTGGCCGTCCCTAGGTACTCGGTCCCCAGCCGACACTATTTTGCCCGGTGTGCCATCCCCGCACTACACAAGCACGTTTCCCAAAACATCTGCCGTGCCCTCAACAACGCAGTTACTGGGAGAGTCCACCTGACAATGGACACGTGGACAAGTGCTTGTGGCCAGGAAAGGTGCATCTCACTGACGGCACACTGGGTAAACATAGTGGAAGCCGGGACCCAGTCGGACCTTGGGACGGAACACATCCTCCCCACACCGAGGATTGCGGCCCCTATGTCAGTCAGAGTTGCCCCCACAGTGTACAGCTCCTGCGCATCATCCTCCTCCTCCTCCTCCTCATGTTCAGCCTCCATCTCAGATATCACCACATCAGTTACAAGCTGGAAGCACTGCAGTACTGCCTCCGTGAAGCGGCAACAGGCTGTGCTGAAACTCATAAGCTTAGGTGAGAACACTCACATTGCTTGTGAGTTGTGGACAGCTGTGAAAGAGCAGGCAGATCTGTGGCTGAGACCGCTGAACCTAAATCCAGGCATGGTTATGTGTGTGACAATGGCCCTAACCTGGTGGCGGCTCTGAGGCGAGGCGAGATCACACACGTACCATGCCTGGCTCATGTGCTTAATCTCGTGGTTCAGCGGTTTCTTAAATTGTACCCCGTGTTGCCAGTTCTGCTCGTCAAAGTACGCCACCTGTCAGCTCATTTTCGCAAGTCTGCTACAGCTTCCGCCGCCCGTGCTGTGTTGCAGCAGCGTTTGCAGCTTCCGTCACATTGACTGGTGTGTGATGTCCCCACACATTGGAACTCTACCCTCCACATGTTGCAAAGGATTTGTGAGCAGAAGAGAGCAGTTGTGGAGTACCAGCTGCAACAAGGCTGTCAATATTCAGGTCAGACTCCACACATAAGACCTCAGGAGTGGACCTGGATGTCTGACATATGTACCATCTTGACAAACTTTGAGGAGTCCACCAAGATTGTGAGTGGCGATGGCGCCATCATTAGCATCAGCATTCCACTTGTCTGTCTTTTGCAACGCTCTCTGCAGAAAATTAAAGAGGAGGCATTGCAGCCAGAGTATGATGAGCTGGATCAATAAGCCATAGCAGTCGATTACACACAGCCAAGCCTCATCTCATCCCAACGTGCATTGGGGGACAATGAGGGAGAAGAGGAGGAGGAGGAAGAACAGGAGCTTGTATCATGCGCTGTAGACGTTAGTACCTGTACAACTGTCATACCGTCGGTTCAGCATCGGTGGCCTGAGGACAGGCGGTTGGAGGAGGAGGAGGAGGACGAGAGCATGGTCAGTAGTCATCTTGGTGAGGACACAGAAGTCTTGCGCGTTACCAGTCTAGCACGCATGGCTGACTTTATATTACGCTGCCTTAACGGTGACCCTCGTGTTGTCAAAATGTTGGTTGACAGTCATTACTGGTTGGTGACACTTTTAGACCCCCGCTACAGGGAGAACTTTCACTCTCTTATTCCTGAGGTGGAGAGGTCTACAAAAATGGGGCAGTACCAGAAGGCCCTTGCTGCAGAACTGTTAAAAAAATTCCCATCTGAACACGCTAGCGGCAGAGGTCACAGTTCGTTGACCAACCAAGGCGTACATGCGAAAGAGACGCAAATCCAATCCAGCAGAGGCAGGGGAACACTGTCAACGTTCTGGGACAGTTTTCTCAGACCCTCCCCTTAGACAGACCCTGAGGCACGGGGTACTCTCACAAGGAGTTGAAAGTTTCAATAGATGGTGAGGGAGTACCTTGCCGACTGTACCAGCGTCCTCCGTGATTCCTCTGTGCCTTTTAATTATTGGGTATCAAAGCTGAACACTTGGAATGAACTCTCTCTGTACGCCTTGTAGGTCCTGGCCTGCCCTTCTGCTAGCGTGTTATCGGAGCGTGTTTTTAGTGCCGCTGGGGGGAATTATAACTGATAAGCGCACTCGCCTGTCAACTGACAATGCTGACAAGCTGATTCTTATCAAAATGAACAAGGGCTGGATTGGGCCAGACTTCTCATCACCACCAAATGACATCAGAGTAACATAAAGTCAAATCCACTGTATTATTTTGGGAGGTGTATTCACATGCACCGCTTCACACCCACACATGGATATACGCTTCCTCATTTCGGCTGTTTTATGTTCTTCTCCTTATCCTCAGCCTCCACCACCACTATACCACCAGGGTGACCATGGTCCATGTTGCCATTATTGAAAGTTCCTCCGTCCTTATTTTTGTCAGCTTTTGCTTGGAAGGCATTAGCAAAGACTGGGAGACCCACTCCCCAATTATGGGAATAATATTTTTAAGATGCTGTACTGTATGGCTATTGTAAGGGGCATTAAAACCATCTTGTTAAGCTACTGTGACCTCCACCACTTTTCCAAGGGGCATTAAAACCCTCTTGTTAAGCTACTGGGACCTCCACGTCGCTTTCAAGGGGCATTTAAACCGTCTTGTTAAGCTACTGTTACCTCCACGTCTCTTCCGAGGGGCATTAAAACCATCTTGTTAAGCTACTGTGACCTCCATGTCTCTTTCGAGGGGCATTAAAACCATCTTGTTAAGCTACTCCGACCTCCACCACTTTTCCAAGGGGCATTAAAACCGTCTTGTTAAGCTACTGTGACCTCCACCACTTTTCCAAGGGGCATTAAAACCATCTTGTTAAGCTACTGTGACCTCCACGACTTTTCCAAGGGGCATTTAAACCATCTTGTTAAGCTACTGCGACCTCCACCACTTTTCCAAGGGGCATTAAAACGGTTTTGTTAAGGTACTGTGACCTCCACGTCTCTTCAAAGGGGCATTAAAATGTTGTTTTTAATTACCTCTAACCTCCACGACTCTTCCAACGGGCATTGCATTTCCTCCTAATTTTTGTCAGCTTTTGCTTTTCAATGCAAAGGCGAAAACTAAGGGAGACCCACTCCCCAATAATGGGTAGAAGGTTTTTAGTACGCTGTAATCCACGTCTGTATCAAAGGGCATTGCAGTTCCTCATAATTATTGGAAAGCCTTTCATTCACTGCTTAGGCCAACAGTGTACAGGAGGCCCAGTTGCTGTAAATGGAAAAAATGGTTTAGTTAAGGCCCTCTGACCTCCATGTCATTTCCAAGGTGCATTGGAGTGCCTCGAAATTTTTGGTAGGCATTGCACTCACTGTATGCCCTACAACTGTGTAGCCGAACCGCTCCTATTGTTACAGAAACATATCCTACAAGACATATGTGGTTGACTGGCCTGATATTGATGTGAATGGTCCATGTTCCTCCTGCTCTTTCTCCTTTGCCACCACTTCATCCATTATTTATCACCTGAAGCTTTGTTTTAACGGGAGTCATAGAACTGGGATAGTAGCAGGAAAACATCCAGCAATCCTCGGAGGAGGTAGGATACGCGCCAAAACGCTGAACACCTCAGGCTTAGCCGCTACTACATACATGCGCTTGCATTCCTAGAAAACAAAGCAGATGCTAACTTCTATCATCATCATCATGCTCCTCACCTTGGCACTCTCAACTCCCCCGATGGAGTAGCCAGGGCCCACCGGAGGAGTCTGGTTCTCTTTTGGGCTCTCCCAATGCTGCCCTAAAGCAGGCCAGGCTAAGAAAAGTGTGTGGGAAGGTGACAGGAGAAATAGGGGCGGCTGGGGACCGTTTCTGGACACCCAGCCGCCCCCAGGTGGCTGGGGACCGTGTGTGGACCCCCGGCAGCAGGGCGGCTGGGGTCCGAGTATGGGCACCCGGCCGCCCCCTGGCGGCTGGGGACCGAAAGTGGACACCCGGCCGCCGGGCGGCTGGGGACTGAGTATGGATACTTTGCTGCTGAAGCAGCCATGAGGTAGTGGCCAGCTTTGGCCTCCTCCAAACTAAAAGGCCCCATTTCAAGTGCAAGTTAGCAGTATGATATTGCAGCTTGGGGGTGGGTGGGTGTCAGGCTGCTCACTTTCACTTGCATTAAAAGAAAACAAAGCAGATGCTAACTTCTATCATCATCATCATGCTCCTCACCTTGGCACTCTCAACTCCCCTGATGGAGAATCTAGGGCCCACCGGAGGAGTCTGGTTCTCTGGTGGGCTCGTCCAATGCTGCCATAAAGCAGGCCAGGCTAAGAAAAGTGTGTGGGAAGGTGACAGGAGAAATAGGGGCGGCTGGGGAACGTTTATGGACACCCGGCTGCCTCAAGGTGGCTGGGGACCGTGTGTGAACACCCGGCAGCGGGGCGGCTGGGGACCAAGTATGGACACCCGGCCACCCCCTGGTGGCTGGGGACCGAGCGTGGACACCCGGCCGCCGGGCGGCTGGGGACTGAGTATGGATACCTCGCTGCCGAAGCAGCCATGAGGTAGTGGCCAGCTTCAGCATCCTCCAAACTAAAAGACCCCATTTCAAGTGCAAGCTAGCAGCATGGCATTGCAGCCTGGGGGTGGGTGGGTGGCAGGCTGCACACTTACGCTTGCATTAAAAGAAAACAAAGCAGATGCTAACTTCTATCATCATCATCATGCTCCTTACCTTGGCACTCTCAACTCCTCTGATGGAGAAGCCAGGGCCCATCGGAGGAGTCTCTGGTTGTCTGGTGGGCTCGTCCAATGTTGCCCTAAAACAGGTCAGGCTAAGAAAAGTGTGGGGAAGGTTCCCGGGACAAATAGTGGCGGCTGGGGACTGAGTATGGAGACCTCGCCGCCGACGCAGCCATGATGTAGTGGTCAGCTTCGGCCTCCTCCAAACTAAAAGGCCCCATTTCAAGTGCAAGCTAGCAGTATAGTATTGCAGCCTGCGGATGGGTGGGTGGGTGGTTGGCTGCATATTTGCGCTTGCATTGCAAGGAATGGGGGAGGTACAATTGAACACTGCCCTGGGACAAGGACATGCACGGGGATAGTTGCAAGTCTGCATCTTCTGATGCGGCAAGGATCACTTCTGATGGGCACACTTTTAGGCAGTGACCTGGGTGTCAGAGATGCTTCCAGGGGTCTTCCCCATGCTGTTCCCATGTCTTTTCAGCACTGTATGCATGTGTCACACAGCACATGGCTGGATAAGGTTGTAAAATGTTAAAATGACATTTATGCAAAAACGCATAAAAAATGCTACTTGTGAACATAGCCCAAGGTGTGGAGGAGTATTTTTTTTTGGGGTTATTTATTTTACCTTATACACAAGTCTTTACCCTGGAAAGGAACTTCCTTAACATATTTCACAGGAAAGCAGTTTCAGTTTCGTTTTTGAACGTTTTATTGTGAGCCCTTAAAAGTAGCTTAATACCTCTGACCATGTTGTTGACAGCAGTGACCTGGGGGTCATAAATGCTTCCTGGGGCAATGCCCATGCTGTCCCCATGTCATTTGAGCACTGTCACTATCGTTTTGGGCACTTGTTAGGCTTTTAAATGACTGAAGGGGTGCCGCCACAAAAATGCTCGGGTCTCCCATAGACTAACATTGGGCTCGTTGCTCGGGTCGAACACCCGAGTATCACGGCGAGCTCGGCCCGAGCTTCGAGCACCCGAGCATTTTAGTGCTCGCTCAACACTAGTATATAACCATCAAAAACTTTATCCTTATTATATTGCTCATGTATAGACTATTCCATTGACTGGAGTACATTTCGGTGGTATATAACCCTTAAAAAACATGTTGAAAACTTTATTCTTATTATATTGCTCAAGTACAGACTATTCCGTGGTCTTGAGTACATTTCGCTGGTATATAACCCTAAAAAACTTGTTGAAAACTTTATCCTTACTATATTGTTCATGTATAGACTATTCCGTGGTCTGGAGAACATTTCGGTGGTATATAACCCTAAAAAGGCTTGTTGAAATCTTTTTACTTGTTATATTGCTCATAAATAGACTATTCCTTAATCTGGAGTACATTTCAGTGGTATATAACCCTCAAAAATCTTGTTCACAAACGTATCTGTATTATAATGCTCACCCATAGACTATTCTGTGGTATCGGCGTCTCTGCCCACTGACAGGCAGAGACGCCGTCCCTTTTACCGCTTCGCTCCCCGCTCGGCGTCCTCCGGCGCTCCTGCTTCTGCTGCTGCAGGCGCGTGCAGCTTCCCGGGCACTGTGCTTAGGGCATGCGTGTCGCGTGCTCCCTCCCTCTTAAAGGGGCCGCACACGTCGTCCTAATGAATCCCTAGCCAATGGCCGGAGGACCTGTCATATAAAAGGCACCTCCTACCTGCGGTCTGTCAACTCTCACCTGGACACTCTGTCTGTCCCACCTGTGCCCGCCCCGAGTCGGGCGACACCCGCTCCGGTGGCGCCATGGCCTACCAATACCACGGCACCAAGCATAGGACCCCGGCTTTCTGCGCCTCATCATTTTGGAGGTGACCCCGTCTTATGTCGGGGTTTTCTAAACCAGTGCATGCTGCACTTTGAACTTCTGGCACATCAGTTTCCCTCCGACTGAAACAAGGTGGCATTCATCATGTCTCACCTCTATGGGGAAGCATTGGCATGGCTAAACTCTCTATGGGAGAGAGGGGATCCCCCGGTGTCCGATCTTCCGGCTTTCCTTACTACTTTCCGGAAGGGTCTTCGATGAGCCAAAGGATTTCTACTGCCCCCTTATTGCTCCATCTGCACCAATGCGCCAAAGGAGTCTCACCGTGGGCCAGTATGCCATACAGTTCCATACCCTCGCTTCTGAGCTTGCTTTGGGCAAAGAGGCCCTTGTGTCCACCTTGTGGAAGGGCCTTTACGTTCGGATTAATGACGAGTTAGCCGGCCGGGACATTCTACCACCCTGGATGACCTGGTGTCACTAGTAGTGTTGAGCCACCCCCGTAGTGTTCGAGTTCAGTTCGATTCGTCGAACACCCATATGTTCGTCGAACTGTTCATCGAACACCTTCGAACACCGTTAAAACCAATGGCAGGCAAACAAAAACACATAGAAACACATAGAAAACACCTTCAAAGGAGTCCAAAAGCTGACAAACTGCTCAGAAGACATAACTAACGCATGGAAAAGTGACAAGTACATATAGTCATGTGAAAGGAAAAGAGGTGGAGGAGTAAAAGGAGGGGGAGACACAGATATAGGCATGTCATGCCCTTCTAAAACCAAAAAAGTGCGAAGCTGACACGGCCAGGCCGTTCCTGCCCGTGCGACCTCCGTGTCGCCGGGTTTGTGCCTGAGTCGCTTTGGACCCTGACGGCCAGCCCCTCTCTCACAATACTGGTGCCTGTCCGCTGGTGGGTCGAGCGAGCCCCCCTGCAGTGGAGGCAGGTCTAATCTTTTTAATTTAAATTGTCTCTCTAATTTGAATGAGTACACTTTAAATCCTTTTACAAGGATCTATTGAAGGGCAAGTCTCATGCCAGCAGCCGAAATAATTCCAGCTCCAGTAGCGTCCACTAAAGCTGCTGCAGTTAAAAAGCTTTTATAAGGATCGAGCTTGGCGGTCCACCGCAAGGCGTCCTACCGCCAGTCCCATCCCTTGTGCCTTGGGGTGCCTCCACGATGCTCTTCACTGAGTGTCCCGGGGGCCCGAACTATTTCCTTTTGAAAAAATTAAGTGTCCAAACTACAGGTGGTGTAGCTTGCTTAACAGCTGGGATAATCCGCTGACTAACAGACACTGCTACTAGGCACAAAGTATTTCCTGGGCTAGATGCAGTTAAAAATTTGTAATTAGATACTCTCGTTGGATGCTGAGAAAGCATTCCATAGAGTCTCCTGGCACGCCATATATTATTCTCTTAAAAAGCTTGGGGTAGGGGTCTAGGGGACCCTTTTACAGGCAAAATCACGGCCCTGTATCGCAATACGTCAACTAGGCTGAAGATAAATGGAACATTTTCATCACCTTTCATAATCACCAATGGGACAAGGCAGGGATGTCCTCTGTCCCCTCTCTTATACATCCTAGTGACGGCGCACCTGCTGTCATCAATTCGCCATAACCCCAATATTAGGTGGATTGAGGTGGGAGGCACCAAGTACAAGTGCTCTGAATTTGCTGATGATGTCCTAGTAGATATCACTCTATCACATATATCCATCCCTGCTGTTATGGCTGAAATAGATCACTTTGTTACATGGTCAAATTTTAAAATCAATGCAGCGAAGTCTGAGGCCCTCGATGTCTCCCTCCCCAAATCCATACAGGATTCCATCCAGTCCAACTTTCCCTTTGCCTGGCCCTCACAGGGTATCAAATACTTAGGAATTTGTATTCATAGAGACCTCTCCCATCTATGTTATCTTAATTTTGGGCCCTTTATTGAACAACTCCATGCAGACCACGGTTGGCAAGTTAGAACTGTAAGATTCACTACGTGAACCACTGGTGTTTTGTGGAAAAACACATGTACACTGTGTTCCAAATTATTATGCAAAAAGTGTTTAGGAGTCATAAGGTAAGAATTTTTTTGCTTGTCAGTTAAACTCATTGATGGTGATGTGTGTCAGGGCTCTTTATATCACTGCAAGCAATTGCAGACAGCTGTGCTAATTAGTTTGGCAGATGTGTCCAATGAAAGGCAAGACTATTTAAGAAGGCTGTCCCACATTATTAAGCAGCCTACATTTTCTGCCAAAATGGGAAAGAAAAAGGATGTGTCGGCTGCTGAGAAGCAACAAATTGTGGAGTGTTTAGGTCAAGGCATGACTACAATCAACATTGCCAAGACACTTCATCCTGATCATCGCACAATCAAGAAGTATGTAGCTGATTCACAGTACACACGTGTGCGTGCTGATAAGGGTAAATTGAGGACTCTTTCCTACAGGCAATTACGTCAGGTTAAAAGAGCAGCGGCAAAAAAGCCTTGTCATAGCAGCAGACAAGTTTTTGAAGCTGCTGGTTCCTCCAACATCTCCCGAACAACAAGATGCAGGGTCCATCAGAGGTTTGCAGCTGTGCGTAAGCCATCCTGTTGACCTCCTCTATCCACTGTACACAAGCAGAAACGGCTCCAGTGGGCCAAACAATACATGAAGACTGACTTCAAAACTGTTTTGTTCACCGATGAGTGCCGTGCAACACTCGATGGTCCAGATGGATGGAGTGGAGGATGGCTGGTTGATGGACACCCCATGCAAAAACGGCTACGGCGCCAACAAGGAGGAGGTGGGGTAATGTTTTGGGCTGGAATCATGGGGAGTGAGATTGTTGGCCCCTTTAGGATCCCTGAAGGGGTAAAGATGAACTCCATAATGTATGTGGAGTTTCTCAAACAGCACTTCCTGACATGGTTCAAGAAGAAGAACCGTGTATTCCGCAGCAAGATCATTTTCATGCATGATAATGCACCATCTCATGCTGCACATAACACATCTGCATCTCTGGCTGATATGGGCATAAAAGGGGACAAACTTATGGTGTGACCCCCATGCTCCCCTGACCTCAACGCCATTGAGAACCTCTGGAGCATCATCAAAAGCAGTGTCTATGATGGCAGGAGGCAGTTCACATCTAAGCAACAGCTCTGGGAGGGTATACTGTCCTCATGCAAAACAATTGAACCAGAAACCATCCAAAACCTGACAAATTCAGTGGACGAGAGAGTTCAGAAGCTCCTTTCGAACAAGGGGTCCTATGTGCAAATGTAACATCACCTAGAATAAAGTTTTGAGTTGAAAACTGTTTGATTTCAGTTTCTAATAACCTGCTAATGCTTATAATTTCAAAAATTACCATTTTTTTGTTCTTTATTAAAATGAAAAGGTTGATCGTAGAGTGTGGGGGATCTAAGAGTGTGGCAACCCAGTAGTCAGGATTATTTCGAATTCTGACAATATGAGGGTCATGTTGCAGGTAGTGCAGCAAGAAGGCACTCATGTGTCTTGCGCATCTAGGAGCCCCAAAATTATTTTCCGGGCTAGATGCAGCTAAAAATTATTATTAATTTGAAAGCTGGTGGAGCTTAGTATAGATGGCCTAATAGAATCAGTACTGCAAACTGCTGCAAGGCCCAAATTATTTTCCAGCCAAGATACAGATAAGCATGATTAGTAATTTTACATTTGGTGGAGTTTAGTATAGATTGCCTAATAGAATCAGTACTGCACACTGCTACAAGGCCCAAATTATTTTCCAGCCATGATACAGATAAACATGATTAGTAATTTTAAATCTGGTGGAGTTTTGTTTAGATGGCCTAATAGAATAGGTGCTTCACACTGCTACAAGGCCAAAATTATTTTCCAGCCAAGATACAGATAAACATGATTAGTAACTTGAAAGCATAAAACGGTTCGTGAGGTGATTTTAACAAATCATCAAGCATTTACTCTCCCCAGGATGACACAGGAGTAGAAAAGTCGTTTTGGATCCATGATTTGTTCATCTTTATGAACGTGAGTCTGTCTACATTATCAGCTGAGAGCCGCGTGCGTTTATCTGTCAGCACACCACCAGCAGCGCTGAACACACGTTCAGACAGAACGCTGGCTACAGGGCATGACAAGATCTCCAAGGCTTAAGTGGCGAGCTCCGGCGATTTATCCAGATTGGAAGCCCAAAAAGAGCAAGGGTCCAGTGACACAGTCATGGCTTCAATGTTTACTTGGAGATACTCCTGTACCATCGTCTCTAGGCGTTGACTATGTGTCAGACTTCTTGTCTCCTGTGGCCTTGCAAAGGATGGGCTGAAAAAGTGGTGAAATGATTCTGCAAAATTAATGTTACCAGCAGATGCTGTGTTTCTGTTACGTTTTGAGTGCTGAACACTCGACGGTCCCACGGTTGGCAAGTTGGAACTGTGAGATTCACTACGTGCACCACTAGTGTTTTGGGGAAAAGCACATGTAAGATTCTGCAACATTCTCTGCTGATACTTCTGCATGCGTGCATCTCTTTCTATGGCAGGAATAATTTCTGCAAATTAACTTTTGTACCGGGGATCTAACAGTGTGGCAACCCAGTAGTCAGCATTATTTCTAATTCTCACAATTCGAGGGTCATGTTGCAGGTAGTGCAGCAAGAAGACACTCATGTGTCTTGCGCATCCAGTAGCACCAAGTCCCTGTTGTGTTGGTGGCGAGGTAACAATCATGCTTCCTTCCTCTGCCCTCTCCCCCCAACCTCGCACAACAGAAATGTGATCAAGGTCTCCCTCATCTGATGGGTCTTCCATCAGTTCGTCCTCCACTTCTTCCTGGGCTCCTGCACCTTCCTCACTAGTTTGGCTGCTACCATGCGCCCTGGTAAAATCATCTCCCCCACCCTCACATGCCTGCCGCCTTGGTGCTGCCGACCGTCTGGACCTTGCAGATGTAGGCCTTCCGCATACAACTCCTCCTCCTCTACTTCCTCCACCTCCTCTTGTGCCAACACCTGACTCCGAATTCTGTTTAACATCTGCTCCAGCATGTAAATCACCGGAATAGACATGCTGATAATGGCATCGTCAGCGCTAAACATCTTCGTCGCCATTTCAAAACTGTGCAGAAGGGTGCATAGGTCCCTGATCTGAGACCACTCCTCCAGCGTGATTTGCCCCACCTCTGGATCTCTTTGGCCCAGGCTATACATCAGAACGTATTGCACAAGGGCTTGTCAGTGCTGCCACAGTCGCTGCAACATGTGCAGAGTTAAATTCCACCGGGTAGGCACATCGCATTTTAGCCGGTGAAGTGGCAGGCCCAACGACTTCTGTAGAGATGTAAGTCGCTGAGCTGCGGGATGCGAATGGCGGAAGTGAGCACACAGCGACCGTGCCCTCTGCAGAAGGCCATCTAGTCCGGGATAGTGGGCTAAATGTTGCTGGACAACCAGGTTCAACACGTGAGCCATACTTGGCACGTGTGTGACATTGCCCCGGCGAAGGGCCTCACCCAGGTTTACAGCATTGTCGCACACGGCCTTCCCTGGTTTCAGGTCCAGTGGAGACAACCATTCATGAAACTGGTTCTCCAGAGCTGACCACAACTTCTCAGCTGTGTGACTCACATTTCCCAGACATTTCAAAGTAAAATCCGCCTGATGACGTTGAGCCCTGCTGCCAGCATAGTAAGGAGGTGTGCAGGATTCCTTCTGTGCAGTTAGAAAGCTTGTGGCATAACCAGACAGGCTTTGGGTGCAGGTGGAGGACCGTGAGGTGGTTGAGTAGGCAGAAGCAGTGGAGGTACTTCGAGATAAAGAGGATTGATGCACAACTCGTGGGGACGGCAAGACTTGGACAGCAGCCCCTTGTCCTGCTGTCACCATAGTTACCCAGTGCCCAGTCAGCGACATGTAACGCCCCTGTCCATGCCTACTCATCCAAGTGTCTGTGGTGAAATGCACCCTGTCACACACAGAGTTTCTCAAAGAAGCGGTGATGTTGTGTGCGACATGCTGGTGGAGCGCAGGCACACCTTTCTTTGAGAAGTAGTGCCGACTGGGCATCTGGTACTGGGGCACTGCGATGGACATAAGGTCTCGAAAATCCTCTGTGTCCACCAGGCGGAAAGGCAGCAGTTCTGTAGCCAAGAGCTCACAGATGGTGAAATTCAACCTCTTAGCTTTCTCATGGCTAGGAGGAAATGGTCTTTTACTTGTCCACATCTGAGGGACCGAGGGCTGGCTGTTGTGCTTAGACGGGGTTGAGAAGGGTGTCCCCGGCAAACTGCCAGTCTGTGAGGAAGATGCAGGCGGACATGTTAGGTTGCCTTGATCCAAAGGTGGTGCTATCGATGTCGGACAGCGCTGAACACCAGCTGGTGTTTCAAACTCAAAAGAAAATGAGGACCTGCCAATCACGCTGGCTGTTGCGGGTAAAGAGGTGGCAGGTCTGCGTCCCAAAACAGGTGTGACTACTGTCCCCCCATTCACAGAGGATGAAGAGGCCGCGGATGCACAAGATGTGGCAGACGGTGGTGGGCCCGGCCTGCTAGGCCGCAATGTAGCACAGTGAACTTCCCACTGCAACTTATGCTCCATGTCCATGTGCCGGTTCATGCATGAAGTACTCAAACTATGTATTTTTTGGCCTCTACTTAGCTTTTGCTGACAAATGTTACAGATAATACGAGTTGGGTCATCTTTATCGATCTGAAAAAATGCCCAGGCTATGCAAGGCTTAGCACCCATGCGACCTGAAGAGCCACCACGACTTGTGGTCAGAGGCAGAGTTGTGTTTGAGGATGCAGTTGTTGATGTGCATCCAGTACTACGTCTCTGTCCTGGAAGGCACAACCTGACCTTGTCGTCACTAGCATCCTCCTCCACCTCCTCTGCTGACCTCATCGACTGGCTGACTGTGGGTTGACAGTAAGTGGGATCTCCAACCTCGTCATCATCACCCTGTGTGTTATCACACCCGTCGTCCTCAGAACCAACCTCTTCCTGAACTGACAAAAAACTAAAGTTGTCACTCCAATCAGGTATTTGAGTCTCATCATCGTCTTCCTCATTGTCTCCACCAACAGGAGTTACAGTTTGGGAACGAGGGTCTACATTATGGTCAGAACCTTCTGCGTCTGGTCCTGGATCCGACTCATAAAGATTCTGGGCATCAGTGCAGATCATTTCCTCGTCTGGATTCACAGAAACTCTGGAGCCGACCTCTGATTCCCAGGCTATAGTATGAGTAAACAGCTCTGCAGACTCAACCATCTGTTCTACCCCATACTCAGACTGGCAGCTGGAGACTTGGGAGCTGTGAGGAAGCAAGTGCGATTGGGGTGACACCTCTGAGGACTGGAGTATTTGTGATGTTGAAGTTGAGGTGGAGGAGAGCCCACTTAAAGGAGCACTTGATATCCGTTGAAGCACCTGCTGTTTTTGTGCCTCATCTGGAACTTGTAGCGATTGGCATGGCCGTAAGAAAGGGATCTTATCACATTGTCCGCTAAAAGAGGTAGACATCTTAGTTTGGCTGGAAGATGGTCTTTCTTCTGCAGATGTTACTGTTGCTTTAACACCTACCCCCACGGACACAACCTTTTTTTCCCTTCCCAACACGCCTATCCCCTTTCCACCAGCAGCAGGCCTTTTTTCACTCATTTTGGTGGTTAACTAATTCACAACTCTGGAGTTGTTTGCACAAAAAACAATGGATGGGAACCGAGCAGAGCTGAGTCGCCAATCTGTGGTATTAGCCCAAAAGTATTAGCTGAGTTAGATGCAGATAAAAATTATATTGAATTTGCAACCTGGTTGAGGTTAGCATAGATGGACTAATAGAACAAGTCCCACACACTGCTACAAGCCGAAATATTATATCAGAGCTAGATGCAGAAAAAAATTATTTTGAATTTGCAACCTGGTGGAGGTTAGTATAGATGGACTAATAGAACAAGTCCCACACACTACTACAAGCCGAAATATTTTTTCAGAGCTAGATGCAGAATAAAATTATATTGAATTTGCAACCTGGTGGATGTTAGTATAGATGGACTAATAGAACAAGTCCCACGCTGCTACAAGCCGAAATATTTTTTCAGAGCTAGATGCAGATTAAAATTATTTTGTATTTGCAACCTGGTGGAGGTTAGTATAGATGGACTAATAGAACAAGTCCCACACACTGCTACAAGCCGAAATATTTTTTCAGAGCTAGATGCAGAAAAAAATTATATTGAATTTGCAATCTGGTGGAGGTTAGTATATATGGACTAATAGAACAAGTCTCACACACTGCTACAAGCCGAAATATTTTTTCAGAGCTAGCTGCTGAAAAAAATTATATTGAATTTGCAACCTGGTGGAGGTTAGTATAGATGGACTAATAGAATGATGCTATGCCCAAAAGGTTTTACTTCACTAGGTGCAGTAAAAAAATTTGTGTTCTATACACATGTGGTGTAGCTTGCAACACAGATAGGCTACTCCACCGACTAACACACACTGCAAGAGGCCAAAAAGGATTTACTTTGCTAGATCTAGCCAATTGCTGTGAACAAAACTTTCACAGCACTGGCACAGACCTGCCTGGCAAAAAGTGATAGAAACTGATGTAACCTAGCCCTTAAAAGGACTGCAATTACAATTAGTCTTTAGTCTCAGCCTATCTATTTAAGAGCATAGACCTGCCTGATAAAAGTCGTAGGAAATGATGTAACCTAGTCCTTAAAAGGACTGCAATCACAACTATTCCCTACTCCCAAGCTATCTGTAGATTTGTGCGAAAATTGGCTTGAAATTAACAAAGTATAGCGCACACAGCAACAGCGGTGCCGTCTAACACGCAGCTGCAGCAGTGAGGAAATGGTGGCGACGGGGAAAATGGCTGAGTCTTAATGGGCAAGGACATTTGACATACACTGCCAATGACACATGCCCTTGCTTGTGTGAAAAAAAGCAGTTCGCTCCTGTGTGCGCTGCTGATAGGCTGAAAGATTGCACCTCCCCACTGTAAATGTGTGAAAAAAAAAAAAATGGAGATCTTCATTATTTCTGCAGAGATCCATCCCCTGCCCCTCCCCCCGCCCCTCTGTACACTCAAACTGCGTATTAACATTAATTTTCAGCATTACTGAGAAAAAATCCAGTTATGATTTTGGTGCACGAACAGTTATCGAACATAACCTCGAGCAGCCGATTTTTTTTCAAATTGTTCGTGTTCGCCGAACGGCTCGAACACCGCCCAAAACAGCTCGAATTTGAGATTGGCGAACAGTTCGAGTCGAACACCGCTCATCTCTAGTCACTAGCTACCCGGATTGACATCCGCTTCCTAGAACGTGCTAAGGAGACTACCCAGGAGAAAAGATTTCCTCCTCTTGCTCCTGTTTTCCAGAAACCTGCTTCCCAATCTGCAACTCCCCGGGCACGCTCGCCTGAATCTGTGCAGATCAACCAGACCAAGATGGTCAAATCTCGCCAAGGGACACGCTGAGCCGAGGGGAGCTGTTTCTACTGTGGTAGTAAGGAGCACCTGATCCGTTCCTGCCCGGTGAAGCCGGGAAACTCCAATGTCTAGGACCACTCGGAGAGGTCGTCCTAGGCAAAAGTAAATCCTCTCCGCTCTTGAATTTATCCATCTCTATTTCCTGTGGAGAGAACCAAACCTCTGTCTGAACCATTGGCAGTCGCTTCCGTAGATGGAAGACTCCTTCCGGTGACCATCTTGCTCGTCACAGTGCCCGTTACCCTGCAGGTGGGAATGCTGCACTCAGAGATGATCTCCTTCCATGTGCATTCCGGACTCTCTTACTCCCTTTTGCTTGGTCTACCCTGGCTACAGAGACATGAACCCTTTCTGAATTGGCAATTCGGTGAGGTGCTCCATTGGGGGCAGGATTGACATGAGACCTGCCTGGTCCCGGTTCGCCCGGTTCGACCTCCGTCTACTCCAGCTAATTTACCTGGTCTACCGGCACCATACTGGTCCTATGCAGATGCCACCTCATAGGCCATATGATTGCCCTATCGACCTGGTACCCGGTGCCACTCCACCCCGTGGGTGTATTTATCCGTTGTCATTGGCCGAGACCCGGGCCATGACGGAGTACATCGAAGAAAACCTGGCTAGGGGATTCATCCGGAAATCTACCTCCCCGGCTGAAGCCGGATTCTTCTTCATAAAAAAGAAAGACGGTTCACTACTCCCCTGTATCGATTATAGAGGACTCAACCAGATAACTATCAAAAACAAATACCCCTTGCCGCTCATCTCTGAGCTGTTCGACCACCTTAAAGGCGCGAAGATCTTCTCCAAGCTCGATCTTCGTGGAGCGTATAACTTGGTCCGGATCCGCCAAGGAGACGAGTGTGATGCCCTTCGGTCTCTGTAATGCTACAGCCGTCTTCCAAAAATTAGTTAACGACATCTTTCGTGACCTCTTATATTCTTGCATGGTGGTGTACCTGGACGACATCTTGGTCTTCTCTCCGGATCTTCCCACACACCGGAGGGATGTTCGTCAGGTCCTGCATAGGCTCAGGCAGAATCACCTATAGGCAAAATTTGAGAAATGCCTCTTCGAGCAGACCTCTTCCGTTCCTGGGCTATATTATCTCTAAGACTGGTCTACAGATGGATCCCAAGAAGGTCTCTGCTGTCTTAAAGTGTCCCCGTCCGGAGGGGTTGAAGGCGATTCAGCGATTCCTGGGCTTCGCCAACTATTACCATCTCTTCATCCCACATTTCTCTTCCCGGACTGCTCCCATCTCGCGCTCACCCAAAAGGGAGCAAATCCTAAGGAATGGCCGTCCGAAGCAGTGGAGGCCTTCCTCTCCTTAAAACAAGCCTTTTCTTCTGCCCCAGTGTTGCACCGTCCGGATAGCAACAAACAGTTCTTTCTAGAGGTTGATGCTTCCTTTTCCAGAGCCGGAGTGGTGCTCACCCAGAAATCTCCGTCCAGGAGAATGGTAACCTGCGGCTTCTTCTCCAAACTCTTCTCCTCGTCCAAGCGCAACTACTCCATAGGAGACCAAGAACTGCTAGCCATCAAATTGGTGCTGGAGGAGTGGTGTTACCTACTTGAAGGGGCTCTGCACCCGGTGGTCATCTATACTGACCACAAAAACCTGGCATATCTCCAGAATGCCCAAAGACTCAATCCACGTCAGACCCGGTGGTCTTTGTTCTTCGCCCGCTTCAACTTTACCCTACATTACCGCCCGGCGGACAAGAACGTTAAAGCCGACGCCTTGTCCCGATCCTTCCTGTCTTCCGATCAAGAGGAGGAGCCTATGCATATCATCGATCCCTCCAAAGTGATGAATGTGGCCCCCTTGGACCTGTCTCATCTCCCACCCGATAAGACGTTTGTAGCGGTTCCGGATCGTAAGAAGGTTCTTCACTGGGGTCATTCATCTAAACTAGCTGGCCATGCTGGTCAGAAGAAGACCTTCCTGCTCATTACCCGGCATTACTGGTGGCCTACGCTGCGCCAGGATATGGTAGACTTCGTCACGGCCTGTTCGTCCTGTGCCCGCAACAAGGTTCCCAGACATCTTCCAGCCGGCCGTCTCCTGCTCCCGTACCAGCTGCCCCGTGGCAACACATTGCTATGGACTTTATTCCTGATCTCCCTGTTTCTGCCAGTTGTACGGTCATTTGGGTGGTCGCTGACCGCTTTTCTAAAATGGCCCACTTCATCCCTCTGCCTGGTCTCCCGTCTGCATCTGTGCTGGCTAAGGACTTCATCCATCACATCTTTCGTCTCCACGGCCTACCCCTCCACATTGTGTCTGATCGAGGGGCCCAGTTCACTTCGCGCTTCTGGAGAGCTACGTGTAAGCTGCTGGATGTCACCCTGGATTTCTCCTCTGCTTACCATCGGCAGTCCAATGGCCAAGTGGAACGTATCAACCAGATCCTTACCAGCTTCCTCCGGCACTTCGTCAATGCTCACCATACCGATTGGGTGGAGCTCCTACCATGGGCCGAATTCTCCTATAACAACTATGAGAGCGAATCTTCTTCCATGTCCCCGTTCTTTGTGGTCTATGGTCAACATCCCCGGATTCTGTTTCCCGTTTCTGCTTCAGTGGACAACCCTGCCGCGGAGTCTCTGGTCAGCAAATTTTCCACTATTTGGGAGGACACTAGATCTGCACTTCTTCAATCCTCCGAGCGGATGAAGAGACATGCTGATAAGAGAGGTCTGGATCCACCTCAATTCGGTCCGGGAGACAAGGTTTGGCTCTCCTCCAAACATGTTCATCTCAAAATACCCTCCTATAAGTTGGGTCCACGGTTCATCGGTCCATTTGAAGTTCTCAAGCTAATCAACCCAGTAATCTACACTGTGTGCAGAATTATTAGGCAAGTTGTATTTTAGAGGATTATTTTTATTATTGATCAACAACTATGTTCTCAATCAACCCAAAAGGCTCATAAATATTCAAGCTTAATATTTTTGGAAGTTGGAGTGTTTTTTTTTTAGATTTGGCTATCTTAGGAGGATATCTGATTGTGCAGGTAACTATTACTGTGCCGAATTATTAGGCAACTTAATAAAAAACAAATATAATCCCATCTCACTTGTTTATTTTCACCAGGTAAACCAATATCAGTGCACAAAATTTAGAAATAAACATTTCTGACATGCAAAAACAAAAAAATTTGTGATCAATATAGCCACCTTTCTTTATGATGACACTCAACAGCCTTCCATCCATAGATTCTGTCAGTTGCTTGATCTGTTTTCAATCAACATTGTGTGCAGCAGCCACCACAGCCTCCCAGACACTGTTCCGAGAGGTGTACTGTTTTCCCTCCCTCTAGATCTCACATTTTATGATGGACCACAGGTTCTCTATGCTGTTCAGATCAGGTGAAATAGGGGGCCATGCCATTATTTTTTCTTCTTTTAGACCTTTACTGGCCAGCCACGCTGTGGAGTAGTTGGATGCATGTGATGGAGCATTGTCCTGCATGAAAATCATGTTTTTCTTGAACGATACCAACTTCTTCCTGTACCACTGCTTGAAGAAGTTGTCTTCCAGAAACTGGCAGTAGGTCTGGGAGTTGAGCTTCACTCCATCCTCAACCCAAAAAGGTCCCACAAGTTCATCTTTGATGATACCAGCCCATACCAGTACCCCACCTCCACCTTACTGGCGTCTGAGTCGGAGTGGAGCTCTCTGCCCTTTACTGATCCAGCCTCTGGCCCATCAAGAGTCACTCTCATTTCATCAGTCCATAAAACCTTTGAATAATCAGTCTTAAGATATTTCTTGGCCCATTCTTGACGTTTTATCTCATGTTTCTTGTTCAAAGGTGGTCGTTTTTCAGCCTTCCTTAACTTGGCCATGTCCCTGAGTATTGCACAACTTGTGGTTTTTGATACTCCAGTAACGTTGCAGCTCTGAAATATGGCAAAACTGGTGGCGAATGGCATCTTGGCAGCTTCACGCTTGATTTTCCTCAATTGATGGGCAGTTATTTTGCGCCTTTATTGGCCAACGCGCTTCTTGCGACCCTGTTGGCTATTTGTCATGAAACACTTGATTGTTCGGTGATCACGCTTCAAAAGTTTGGAATTTTCAAGACTGCTGCATCCCTCTGCAAGACATCTCACAATTTTGGACTTTTCAGAGCCCGTCAAATCTCTCTTCTGACCCATGTTGCCAAAGGAAAGAAAGTTGCCTAATAATTAAGCACACCTTATATAGGATGCACATGCCCAGATTTACTTAATTGGTAGTTGGCTCTCAAGCCTATGCAGCTTGGAGTAGGACAACATGTATAAAAAGTATCATGTGATCAAAATACTCATTTGCTTAATAATTCGGCACACAGTGTACAAGTTAAAACTCCCGGCCACCTTACGGATTCCCAACTCCTTCCATGTATCTCTCCTCAAACCAGTTGTGCTTAACTCTTTTTCCGACAATCCATGTACCTCCCCAGCTTCAGTCTCCGCTGAGGACGTCTATGAGGTAGAGAACATTCCTACCTGGAGGCTCCTACCAGTTGCCTTCCGTGCTCATCTGCTGTACCGGTCAGTCCCTGCCTTCTGACCCGTGGGAGTCACCTGCTCTCATACAAGGTCTGGCCCAGAGTAGCACCTGGTCCCTCTGCTCGGTCCTTCCCTGGTCACGGAGTCGATTGAGCCGCCATACGACCTTGGTCAGTCCGAGTTGATACCTAGTTACGCCCCTCTGGTCCCTCCTTGCACCGCAGCACAGAGGTTCCACCACCCGGATCCGTAACATATTCCATGTTTTGGAGTACATTTCCTTGGTATATAACCCTCAAAAAACTTGTTCAAAATTTTATCAGTATTATATTGCTCACCCATAGAATATCACGTGCTCTTGGGTATATTTCGTTGGTAAATAATCCTCCAAAAACTTGTTTCAAAATTTATCGGTATTATATTGCTAATCCATAAGGTATTACATATTCTTGGGTAGATTTCGGTGGTTTATAAGCCTCAAAAAACTTGTTCAAAATTTTATCGGTATTATAGTTCTCACCCATAGATTATTCTGTGGTCTGGAGTACATATCCTTGGTATATAGCCCACAAAAGAGCATAGCCTTTATGAGTCTAGGAGTACCACTACATGACAATTTGAACAGAATGTGTATGAGGCCCTCCTTTATGTCTAATATATTGTGTATTTGAGTCCCTCTGAGTCCCTAATTTTTGGCAGTTCTTGCTTTATTCATAAATTAAACTGAAATTTCCTATTTTTTAATAAAAAAACTATTTTGGTTTACTTAATTATAATTTTGTTTAATCCTTTTTAAATTATTCTGGGTGTTGTGCTTTTTTTAAATATTTTACTAGAAATTCATGGCGGTCATGTCTAATTTTGGCGTGACCCCATGAATTTCGGGCTTAGGGCCAGCTGATAATACCAAGCTGGCCCTAACCCCTTTACCCAGTGAGCCACCGCACCAGGGCCCTGGAAGAGTTGGGTACAGCGCCAGAAGATGGCGCTTCTATGAACGAGCCATTTTCCGGGTTGGCTGCGGACTGCAGCGGGGGAGGTGGCCCAGAAAGCTTGGGCCTCCCTGCGCTGCTGTTTCCAGCCCCCAGCTGCCTGGTTGTACCTGGCTGGACACAAAAATAGGGCGAAGCACCACGTATTTTTTTTTTTAATTATTTCATGAAATTCATGAAATAATTAAGAAAAAAAGGGCTTCACTATATTGTTGTGTCCAACCAGGAACAAATAGGCAGCTGGTGGTTTGGGGCAGCCCGTTCCTGCCTGCTGTACCTGGCTGGACACAAATATAGTGCGAAGCCCCACGTCAGTTTTTTTAAAATTATTTCCTTTTTATTGCAGGAGATCGTTGGCTTCAGCTGGAATGGGCGTGATGGTAAGTATGGTTTAATTTAGAACATTAAAGAGTTGTGTATTTATTTCAATTAAAGGACTTTATTCTGGGTGTTTGTGTTTTTTTTTAACTTTCACTATGAGGTTAGTAATGGGGGTGTCTTATAGACGCCTCTCCATTACTAACCTGGGCTTGATGTCAGCTGGCATTATAAGCTGACATCAACCCCAACTAGTGTTGAGCGATACCTTCCGATATCAGGAAATATCGTATCGGATTGGATCGGGCCGATACCCAAAAAGTATCGGATATCGCCGATTCCGATACCGGAAACCAATGCAAGTCAATGGGACACAAATATCGGAATGAAAATAAACCCTTTCTTTCCTTGTAGGTTAATTCTACATGAAGTAAAACAACTAAGAATAATGTAGAATGACATGAAAAGCCAGCAATTCATCAGCGGCATTCACCGGTACCTGACAATTTACAACAGAAAGAATAGAGCTTCACACATAGATTAGATAGATAGAAACATGTCAGTCACATATATATGAAGTACTGTGACAGTGTTGCTTACTGTACTTGTCATTTAGTGTAAAGGATTTATTTAAAAAAATATTAGTGTTTTCATGCACCGTCTCTTTAAGAAAGCCGGCCGGCAATTCAGCAGCGGTACCCGACAATTTATAACAGACAGAATAGAGCTTCACACATAGATTAGATAGATAGAAACATGTCAGTCACATATATATGAAGTAATGTGACAGTGTTGCTTACTGTACTTGTCATTTAGTGTAAAGGATTTATTTAAAAAAATATTAGTGTTTTCGTGCACCGTCTCTTTAAAAAAGCCGGCCGGCAATTCAGCATCTGTACCCGACAATTTATAACAGACAGAATAGAGCTTCACACATAGATTAGATAGATAGAAACATGTCAGTCACATATATATGAAGTACAGTAATAGTGTTGATTACTGTACTTGTCATTTAGTGTTAAAATAAAGGATTTATTTTAAAAAAAAAATGGCGTGGGGTTCCCCTTAATTTTAGGCTCTAGCGGAGGTTAAGCAGACAGCTGGGGCAAATGTTTGAAGCCTGGGAAGGGGGTAATACCCACGGAGCTTCCCAGGCTACTAATATCAGCCCCCAGCTGAATACCTAGCCTTTACTAGCTATTAAAATGGGGGAACCCCCCAAAAAAAATAACGTGGGGTCCCCCCTAATTTAATAGCTAGCACAGGCTAGGCAGACAGCTGGGGGCTGATATTAATAGCCCAGGAAGGGTGCCATGAATATTGGCCCCCTCCCAGGCTAGAAACACCAGCCGTCAGCCGCCCCAGAAATGGCGCATCCATACGATGCGCCAATTCTGGCACTTAGCCTCGCTCTTCCCACTGCCCTGTAGCGGTGGCAGTGGGGTAATAGGGCTGGGGTTGATGTCAGCTTATAATGCCAGATGACATCAAGCCCAGGTTAGTAATGGAGAGGCGTCTATAAGACACCCCCATTACTAACCCCATAGTCAAAGTTAAAGAAAAACACAAACACCCAGAATAAAGTCCTTTAATTGAAATAAACACACAATTCTTTATTGTTCTAAATTAAACCATACTTACCATCACGCCCATTCCAGCTGAAGCCAACGATCTCCTGCAATAAAAGAAAAATAATAAAGCAACATCATCCTTACCTTTCAATGGTTCCCAGGACAGCTCCAGCTCTGCTACATCGAGATGACAGGCTGGACCGCAGCAGAACGCTGCCATCCAGCCTGTCATCCCGCAGACACTGAGAAGCGCAGGCATGCTTGCGCTCCTCAGTGTCTCTCTGTGACGTCATCCAGATGAGCCGAGTTCATGTCCAATGAACTCAGCTCACCTCATGCACGTCACTGACAGCGTGGGAAAATTCTCCTGCACTCAGCGCTTCAGCGTGAGAATTCTCCCACGCTGTCAGTGCCGTGCATGAGGTGAGCTGAGTTCATTGGACATGACCTCACCTCATGTATGTCACGTCACTGACAGCGTGGGAAAATTCTCACGCTGAAGTGCTGAGTGCAGGAGAATTTTCCCACGCTGTCAGTGACGTACATGAGGTGAGCTGGGTTCATTGGACATGACCTCGGCTCATCTGGATGCCGTCACAGCCAGACACTGAGGAGTGGAAGTATGCCTGCGCTTCTCAGTGTCTGCGGGATGACAGGATGGATGGCAGCGTTCTGCTGCGGTCCAGCCTGTCATCTCGATGTAGCAGAGCTGAAGCTGTCGTGGGAGCCATGGAAAGGTAAGGATGAGGTTGCTTTATTATTTTACTTTTATTGCAGGAGATCGTTGGCTTCAGCTGGAATGGGCGTGATGGTAAGTATGGTTTAATTTAG
Source organism: Phyllobates terribilis (assembly GCF_046119375.1). Classification (NCBI taxonomy): domain Eukaryota; kingdom Metazoa; phylum Chordata; class Amphibia; order Anura; family Dendrobatidae; genus Phyllobates; species Phyllobates terribilis. The sequence goes on from NW_027362771.1 coordinate 405,291,889, forward strand.
AACAATAAAGAATTGTGTGTTTATTTCAATTAAAGGACTTTATTCTGGGTGTTGTGTTTTTTTAAATACTTTACTAGAAATTCATGGTGGTCATGTCTAATATTGGCGTGACCCCATGAATTTCGGGCTTAGGGCCAGCTGATAATGCCAAGCTGGCCTTAACCCCTTTATTACCCAGTGAGCCACCGCACCAGGGCCCTGGATGAGTTGGGTACAGCGCCAGAAGATGGCGCTTCTATGAACGCGCCATTTTCTGGGGCGGCTGCGGACTGCAATTTGCAGCGGGGGTGGCCCAGATAGCTTGGGTCTCCCTGCGCTGCGGATTCCAGCCCCCAGCTGCCTAGTTGTATCTGGCTGGGCACAAAAATATGGCGAAGCCCCACGCATTTTTTTTTTTAATTATTTCATGAAATTCATGGAATAATTAAGAAAAAAAGGGCTTCCCTATATTGTTGTGTCCGGCTAGGTACAAATAGGCAGCTGGTGGTTGGGGGCAGCCCGTTCCTGCCTGCTGTACCTGACTGGACACAAATATAGGGCGAAGCCCCACATAATTTTTTTTTAATTATTTCATGAATTTCCTGAAATAATTAAAAAAAAATTGACGTGGGGCTTTGCACTATATTTGTGTCCAGCCAGGTACAGCAGGCAGGAACGGGCTGCCCCCAACCACCAGCTGCCTATTTGTACCTGGTTGGACACAACAATATAGGGAAGCCCTTTTTTTCTTAATTATTCCATGAATTTCATGAAATAATTAAAAAAAACAAAATGTGGAGCTTCTCCCTATTTTTGTGTCCAGCCAGGTACAACTAGACAGCTGGGGGATGGAATCTGCAGCGCAGGGAGGCCCAAGCTTTCTGCCCCCCCGCTGAAAATTGCAGTCTGCAGCCGCCCCGGAAAATGGCGCGTTCATAGAAGCTGGATGCTGTACCTGGCTGGCATACAAAAATATGGCGAAGCCCACGTCAAAAGTTTTGGGAAAAATTAATTAAAAAATAAATAATAATTTAGGGACTGCATCTTTATTAACTCCTCAAATGTCATTTAGTGTTAAAATAAAGGATTTATTTTAAAAAAAAATGGCGTGGGATCCCCCATAATTTTAGTCTCTAGCGGAGGTTAAGCAGACGGCTGGGGCAGATGTTTGAAGCCTGGGAAGGGGGTAAAACCCACGGAGCTTCCCAGGCTACTAATATCAGCCCCCAGCTGATTACCTAGCCTTTACTAGCTATTAAAATGGGGGACCCCCCCCAAAAAAATGACGTGGGGTCCCCCCTATTTTAATAGCTAGCAAAGGCTAGGCAGACAGCTGGGGGCTGATATTAATAGCCCAGGAAGGGTGCCATGAATAATGGCCCCCTCCCAGGCTAGAAACACCAGCCGTCAGCCGCCCCAGAAATGGCGCATCCATAGGATGCGCCAATTCTGGCACTTAGCCTCGCTCTTCCACGCTGCCCTGGTGAGGTGGCAGGGGGTAATAGTGGTGGGGTTCATGTCAGCGCCAGCTGCCATGAAGCCCAGGTTAGTAATGATGGGCGTCTATAAGACACCCCCATTACTAACCTACAAAGTGTTAAAAAGAAAAAACACACACTACACCCAGAAAAAAATAATTTATTTGAAATAAAACACACAATTTTATTTAATTCTTAGTTTACTAAAAATAATAGTTACCTGTCCACGTTCCTGCGCTGATCTCCCATGCACAGCTGTCACATCTGGAGATGGTGACAGCTGTCATGGCTGCTGTAAGCTCACGCTGCCGGGAACACGTCCACTCCCGGCAGCGGGAGCCACTGACTGAGGTCACCGGAGTGCATTCAGGCAGCGCAGCTCTGGAGACCTCCTTTACGGCACTGCTGTACCGTGGGAATTTCTCACGATACAGCAGGGCCGTAAAGGAGCTAACCGGAGCAGCGCTGCCTGAACTCCGGTGAACCCTTACGGCCCCGTCATTCTAGCGGCGGCAGCGGTTCAGAGCGGTCACATTCTATGTGGCTGCTCTGAACTGGAGATCTTCGTGGGACACTCGTGGACTACTACGGAGGGGTAAGGATAAGGTTGTGGTTTATTATTTTATATTTTATTACAGGAGATCGATGGCTTCGGGGAATTAGGTGTCTAGGTGAGTATAGGTGTAGTTTTTTATTTTTCACTTTATTTTAGGTGGCGATCGGCGGGGACAGGTAATGTATGAACTAATTTATTGCAGGTAACCACTGGCCACCAATGACATGTATTTAACATTTATTGGGGACACAGTAGGGCAATTTAAATAGCAGGATCAGGCTGATGGGAACTACTGCTCCCATCGAGCTGATCCTGCTGGCAGGAGTGGACGGGGGACAGACATAAGCCGATGGGAGTAGTAGTGTCACATCGGCCTATGTCTGCCTGCACGCACAGACACCGCGCACACCCGCACAAACATCGCACAGACACCCCGCACACACACCCCGCACACACACCCCGCACACATCGCACAGACACCGCACACACCCGCACAAACATCGCACACACACCCCGCACACACACCCCGCACACACACCCCGCACACACACCCCGCACACACACTAATCATGACCGGTCTGATGGTCTGGGAGGTGAGGCTGACCTGTGCGGCCGTGGGAAAGTTCATGTGAGTTCATGCAGTCAAGCATGAACTCACATGAACCCTCTGAGGGCACCGCGGCGACTTCAAATGAACAGCTGATCGGCATCACCTGATACCTCAGCTGTTCATTTGAAATAACCGGCGGGAAAGCGCAGCACAGAACGGGAAAGCCGGCGGTGAAGTCTTTTCACTGCCGGCTTCCCCGCCCGGGTCCTTCGCTCCTTGGTGCTGCGCTCCCCGCCCGGTCCTAATTTACGATTGGGATTGGAGGTGGCGAGGGGAGCGGAGGATCGGGGTGGGAGGCTGCGGGGAAGCAGTATGGGGCTGTGTGATTGTTTAAAAGCCGGCGGCTTTTTACCACGCGCCGGCTTTTAAACAATCAGGAGAATTCTCCCCCGCTGGGATGGCATTCTGATGACAGGCTGGATCGCGCTGCCATCCAACTTGTCATCCTTCACAGACACTGCAGAGCGCAGGCATTATGGGAACTTCCGATTCCGGTATCCGATATTGTAAAAGTATCGGAATTAAGTATCGGAATTCCGATACCGCGAATATCGGCCGATACCCGATATTACAGTATCGGAATGCTCAACACTAACCCCAACCCTATTACCCCACTGCCACCGCTACAGGGCAGTGGGAAGAGCGAGTCTAAGTGCCAGAATTGGCGCATCCTATGACAGCTGGTGTTTCTAGCCTGGGAGGGGGCCAATATTCATGGCACCCTTCCTGGGCTATTAATATCAGCCCCCAGCTGTCTGCCTAGCCTTTGCTAGCTAATAAAATAGGGGGGACCCCACGTCACTTTTTTTTGGGGTCCCCCATTTTAATAGCTAGTAAAGGCTAGGTATTCAGCTGGGGGCTGATATTTGTAGCCTGGGAAGCTCCGTGGGTATTACCCCCTTCCCAGGCTTGAAACATCTGCCCCAGCCGTCTGCTTAACCTCCGCTAGAGACTAAAATTACGGGGAACCCCATGCCAATTTTTTTTTTAAGAAATCCTTTATTTTAACACTAAATGGCAAGTACAGTAATCAACACTATCACTGTACTTATTATATATGTGACTGACATGTTTCTATCTATCTAATCTATGTGTGATGCTCTATCTTTCTGTTATAAATTGTCGGGTACCGCTGCTGAATTGCCGGCCGGCTTTTTTAAAGAGACGGTGCATGAAAACATTGTTATTTTTTTAAATAAATCCTTTACACTAAATGACAAGTACAGTAGCCAACACTGTCACTGTACTTATTATATATGTGACTGACATGTTTCTATCTATCTAATCTATGTGTGAAGCTCTATTCTTTCTGTTCTAAATTGTCGGGTACCGGTGTATGCCGCTGCTGAATTGCCGGCTTTTCATGTTTCACTGTGAGCACTGTTCCCATTGATTTGGGCAACCACCTCCCCCAATACATTCTACATTATTGTTAGTTGTTTTCCTTCATGTAGAATTAACCTACAAGGAAAGAAAGGGTTTATTTTCATTCCGATATTTGTGTCCCATTTACTTGCATTGGTTTCCGGTATCAGAATCGGCGATATCCGATACTTTTTGGGTATCGGCCCGATCCAATCCGACCCGATATTTCCTGATATCGGAAGGCATCGCTCAACACTAGTCATAACACAACCAGAACAGAGTATTTAGACAATGCAGTATATCAATAACTTTGTTGCACTTCTCTGCGCTTCAAATATTCTTTATTGCACACACTTTAACAGTAATGGATATTGGGTGCCATTAAAAGTGCGAAACATGGCACTCTTACTCTCTACGGTTCAAAAGTTGTCACTTTTACTTTGTGGTACATTTTTATCATCTGGGACTCACTAAAGGCCATTATCTATTTCGTGCATTAATTTTAGGGGCACTATCTATTTTGTCTGGAACTACTATTTTCAGCGACACTATCTATGTGGTGCTATTTTTGGTAGGTAATTATAGTTATGACTACATTATTTTTAAAGTTCCATATTTGGTGGCATGTTCTTTACTAAGGGCAGATAGAATATAATGATGGGTAGTTTGCATAAATTATTAAAAGGTAGGGAGGCTGCTGGAAATGTGAGTGGATAAAGATGCCTGCACAGCTAATTCTATAGAAACAAGTCATGGATTGACAGTGAAATATCGGGTTTAATTGTATCGTATACACATACAGTACAGACCAAAAGTTTGGACACACCTTCTCATTTAAAGATTTTTCTGTATTTTCATGACTTTGAAAATTGTATATTCACACCTAAGGCATCAAAACTATGAACTAACAAATGTGGAATTATATACTTAACAAAAAAGTGAGAAACAACTGAAAATATGTCTTATATTCTAGGTTCTTCAAAGTAGCCACCTTTTGCTTTGATGACTGCTTTGCACACTCTTGGCATTCTCTTGATGAGCTTCAAGAGGTAGTCACCGGAAATGGTCTTCCAACAATCTTGAAGGAGTTTCCAGAGATGCTTATCACTTGCTGGCCCTTTTGCCTTCACTCTGCGGTCCAGCTCACCCCAAACCTGTTAGAACCTTGCTCTTAGGTTTTTTTCCTTTGCTGGTCACATGACCTTGTTGGCCTATTTAAGCCTGCTCCGCCCTTCTGGCTTTGCTGGACTTCATTGTATAACTACTTTCTAGCTAGCCTGTGCTCTGTATCTTTCTCTGTTAGTTTGCTTGGTCTACGGACCTCTATGTTCTATATATTTTGTTTGTTCGTCTGTCTGCTACTATTTCTGTTAGGAGGTGTCCCATATTCCTCCCAGTCCTTAGTACTTGTAGGGATTCCTTCCCCACATCTATAGGTCTCCGTACAGACTAGCTTAGGACTTTAGCAGGTCTGATCGCAGGATCAGGTTCCCTGTTACATCGTAGGGATTCAGCTGAGTTCTATCGTAGGGACAGATCTCCTCTCTTTCCTTAGCTCTGGTAGCAGAACATAACAGTAAGTCCAGCCTGCAAATTCTCTAAGGAAAGATTTTTCTGTTCCATCATGGTGTCGGTTCAGGATTTAGCTCATCGCCTGCAGGGACTCTCTCTGGAGGTGGCCGAGCTCCGTCAGCACGTGAGTAACTGTCCTGGAGCACATTTCTTGGAGCCTAAGGTATGTTTGCCGGATTTATTTTTTGGTGAACATCGAGAATTTTTTTCATTTAAAAATGCTTGCTTATTGTATTTTCGTTTGAGACCCAAGTCCTCTGGGGATGAATCCCAGCGCATAGGTTTCATAATGTCACTTTTGCGCAAAGAGCCTCAGGAGTGGGCCTTTTCTTTGCAACCTAGTGATACATGCTTCAGATCAGTGGATAGTTTTTTTTCTGCTTTGGGACTATTATATGATGATCCTGACCGTGTCGCATCAGCTGAGACTGAGTTGAGACGTTTGAAACAGGGATCAGGTAATGTGGAAAAATATTGTACTCATTTCCGTCGTTGGTCTACTCAAATAGGGTGGAACGATTCTGCTCTGAAAAATCTATTTCTTGCTGGGCTCAGTGAAAGGGTTAAAGACCTGCTAATTGCTTATCCTACACCTGAAGATTTGCAACAGGCTATGCAATTAGCTATACGGGTGGATAGGAGACTGCGTGCAAGGGTTAATGAGAGCAAATCCTCTGCTATGTCAGTTTCTGGTTTTGAGAATGTGTGTACTAACAGTGGTGAACCGATGGAGATTGGATCGGTGGCACCTCGCTCTCCAGAAAAAGACCGTCGATTTTCTGAAGGCTTGTGTTTCTATTGCGGAAAATCTGGTCATTTGATTAAAGGCTGTGAGCTTCGTATGAAGAAAGAAAAAAAAAATGGTCAGTCATGCCCGTATTGCCTGTTTAAATTCCAAGGGTGTATTTTTAGCTGCTTCCACGATTGCTCAGGAAAAATTAATGGAATTTCGGGTGTTTGTTGATTGTGGGTCTACTCTGAATGTAATTGATGGGGGATTCTTGGAAAGACTCAATTTAAAACCCGAACCTTTATCATCCCCCATTGCTGTGGTTTCTGTGGATGGTTCCCCTTTGAAGAATATTACTCTCAAGGTCTGTGAATTTCCTCTCACTATTAATGGTGTTCACCATGAGAAATTGGATTTGGTAGTTTTGAATAACTTGCCTTCTCCAGTAATATTGGGATTGCCCTGGTTAAAATTTCACAATCCTGTACTGGATTTGTCTACCAATGAAATTAAATCCTGGAGCCATAAATGTTATGACAAGTGTTGTAACGGGCGTATTGCAGCTTTGGATAGGGGAGAATTGCCTGTTCCTATTCAGGATTTTTGGAGAGTTTTTTCTGAGAAGGAATCGCAGGTTTTGCCTCCCCATAGAGACTATGATTGTTCTATTGAATTTGTCCCTGGAGCGACTCTTCCTAAAAGTAGTTTATTTAACCTTACTATTCCTGAGAGGAAGGCTTTGGAGGAATACATACAGACAAGTTTGGCCGCCGGTCACATTAGGCCCTCTAAGTCTCCTGTGGCGGTTGGATTTTTTTTTGTAAAAAAAAAGGACGGCGGTTTACGTCCTTGTCTGGATTTTCGTGAGATTAACAAAATTACTGTACGCAATCCTTACCCACTGCCATTGATTCCTGATCTGTTTAACCAGTTAATGGGGGCCAAGTGGTTCTCTAAAATTGACCTTAAGGGGGCATACAATCTGTTGCGCATGAAGGAGGGTGATGAATGGAAGACTGCTTTTAACACTCCTGTGGGTCATTTTGAGAATCTGGTTATGCCTTTTGGTCTTACTAATGCTCCTGCATTTTTTCAGAATCTTATTAATGACATCCTGAGACCTTTGATCGGCAAAAATGTGGTTGTGTATTTGGATGACATTTTGATTTATTCGCCGGATCTGGAGTCTCATTGGCGGAGCGTACGTGAGGTATTACAGTTATTAATGGACAATTCGCTTTTTGCTAAGCTGGAGAAATGTGAGTTCGCTGTACAGAGAATTAGTTTTTTGGGCTACATTATCTCCAGTGAAGGTTTTGAGATGGACCCGGTTAAAGTTCAAGCTGTACAGGAATGGCCTAGGCCTATTGGTTTGAAATCAATACAGAGGTTTTTAGGTTTCGCCAATTATTACAGAAAATTCATAAAAATTTTTTCTAGTATTGTCAAACCTCTGACCGATCTCACCAGGAAAGGTGCTGATGCGGTTCAGTGGTCTTCTGAGGCCATTGAAGCTTTTGTGTATAGTTTCATAGTTTATAAGGCCGAAAAAAGACAATCGTCCATCCAGTTCAGCCTATTTCTTGTGCACTGCAGCTATTCCGCAGCGTTGATCCAGGGGAAGGCAACAAAAAAACATGCGGTATAGGCCAATTTACATCATTGAGTATCTCAAGGAGAGGTTCACCTCTGCTCCCATCCTTAAGCAGCCTGATGTGACTAAGCTGTTTTTGGTTGATGCTTCCTCTGTGGGGGTTGGCGCAGTATTGTCTCAGGATAACGGGGATGGATTACATCCCTGTGCCTTTTTTTTTCAAACAAATTTTCGGAGACTGAACTGAATTACGATATTGGTAATCGGGAATTATTGGCTATTAAACTCGCATTTGAACACTGGCGTCACTTCTCGGAAGGTGCGGAATTTCCCGTTCAGGTTCTTATGGATCATAAAAATCTGATATATCTTGATGCTGCCAAGCGCCTGAATGCCCGTCAGGCTAGGTGGGCACTGTTTTTCTCGCGGTTTAATTTCTCCGTTTCTTACATCCCTGGTACTAAGAATGTTAAGGCGGATGCCTTGTCTCGCAGTTTTTCTCCCATAGTCGGTGCTGAGAAAGAGGAGAACATTTTACAAGAAGGTGTTGTGATAGCTGCTTTGGACTCCATTTTGGAAGATGAGATTCTTAAAGCACAAGAGAATGCCCCATCTAACACTCCCCATGGGAGGTTGTTTGTGCCTGGGACCTTTAGGAGAGATTTATTTGTTGAGTGTCACGAATCTCGGTTGGCAGGTCATCCCGGAATCTCTGAGACCAAGAGACTGGTGGGTCGCAGTTTTTGGTGGCCTGGATGGCAGAAGGAAGTCATTAAGTGGGTGCGTCAATGTACTATATGTGCTAGATCTAAGTCCTCACATACTCCTGCTGAGGGGTTGCTTTGTCCTTTGGAGGTTCCCAGTTCTCCTTGGACACATTTGGCTATGGACTTTATAACTGACCTTCCCCCCTCTGAGGGTTTTACTGTCATCTGGGTGGTCGTGGACCGTTTTAGCAAGATGTGTCACTTGGTTCCCTTTGTCAAACTGCCCTGCGCTAAAACTCTCGCTAAGGCCTTTGTCAAGGAAATTGTCAGACTTCATGGCGTTCCTACTGACATTGTTTCTGATAGGGGTCCTCAGTTTGTGGCTCGTTTTTGGCGTGCCTTTTGTGACAGGTTGGGAGTTCATTTATCGTTCTCGTCCGGATATCATCCTTAATCTAATGGCCAGACAGAAAGGAAAAACCAGGATGTTGAGCAGTTCTTGCGTTGTTTTGTGGCAGACAATCAAGAGGGGTGGTCTGAGTTTCTGCCACTTGCTGAATTTGCTCTGAACAATCATACATCTTCTTCTGCTGGTTGTTCGCCTTTTTTTTGTTGTTCTGGGAGACATCCGTCGTTTGGGTCGTTCTCCAAGTTGGGATCTGCCGTGCCTGAGGAGGAGAATTTTTCCGGTGATTTGGAGAGAGTTTGGACGGATGTGCGTGGTAATCTTCAGGAGGCCAACAGAAAATCTAAGGACTACTTTGATAGGAAACAACAGGAGGTTTTGTTCGCTGTTGGTGACATGGTTTGGTTGTCCTCTAGGAATCTGCTGTTGAGGATTCCTTCTAAGAAATTGGGTCCCAAGTTTGTAGGGCCCTTTAAGGTGCTTCAGGTTGTCAACCAATCTGCTGTTAGGTTGGAGGTTCCTACATCCTGGAGAATTAATCCGGTATTTCATGTCTCTCTGTTGAAAAAAGCTGTTGTATCGGATTGTGATGCCTCTGCCTCTGTTCCTCCGGTGGTGGAGGACGGGGAATATGAAATTTCTCGCATCCTTAACTCTAGACTGTATAGAGGTAGTTTGCAGTATCTTGTGGCCTGGAAAGGTTTCGGACCCGAGGATAACTCTTGGGTGAGGTCGGATGATGTTTCCGTGTCCAGACTTATCAGAGCGTTTCACAGGAGATTTCCTGATAAGCCTGGTCCTAGGGTATCCGGAGGATCCTCTTAGAAGGGGGGGTACTGTTAGAACCTTGCTCTTAGGTTTTTTTTCCTTTGCTGGTCACATGACCTTGTTGGCCTATTTAAGCCTGCTCCGCCCTTCTGGCTTTGCTGGACTTCATTGTATAACTACTTTCTAGCTAGCCTGTGCTCTGTATCTTCTCTGTTAGTTTGCTTGGTCTACGGACCTCTATGTTCTATATATTTTGTTTGTTCGTCTGTCTGCTGCTATTTCTGTTAGGAGGTGTCCCATAATCCTCCCAGTCCTTAGTACTTGTAGGGATTCCTTCCCCACATCTATAGGTCTCCGTACAGACTAGCTTAGGACTTTAGCAGGTCTGATCGCAGGATCAGGTTCCCTGTTACATCGTAGGGATTCAGCTGAGTTCTATCGTAGGGACAGATCTCCTCTCTTTCCTTAGCTCTGGTAGCAGAACATAACAAAACCATCTCGATTGGGTTCAGGTCTGGTGACTGTGGAGGCCAAGTCATCTGGCGCAGCACCCCATCACTCTCCTTCTTGGTCAAATAGCCCTTTCACAGCCTGGAGGTGTGTTTGGGGTCATTGTCCTCTTGAAAAATAAATGATGGTTCAACTAAATGCAAACAGGATGGAATAGCATGCCGCTGCAAGATGCTGTGGTAGCCATGCTGGTTCAGTATGCCTTCAATTTTAAATAAATCCCCAACAGTGTCACCAGCAAAGCACCCCCACACCATCACACCTCCTCCTCCATGCTTCACGGTGGGAACCAGGCATGTAGAGTCCATACGTTCACCTTTTCTGCATCACACAAAGACACCGTGGTTGGAACCAAAGATCTCAAATTTGGTCTCATCAGACCAAAGCACAGATTTCCACTGGTCTATTGTCCATTCCTTGTATTCTTTAGCCCAAACAAGTCTCTTCTGCTTGTTGCCTGTCCTTAGCAGTGGTTTCCTAGCAGCTATTTTACCGTGAAGGCCTGCTGCACAAAGTCTCCTCTTAACAGTTGTTGAAGAGATGTGTCTGCTGCTAGAACTCTGTGTGGCATTGACATGGTCTCTAATCTGAGCTGCTGTTAACCTGCAATTTCTGAGGCTGGTGACTCAGATAAACTTATCCTCAGAAGCAGAGGTGACTCTTGGTCTTCCTTTCCTGGGGCGGTCCTCATGTGAGCCAGTTTCTTTGTAGCGCTTGATGGTTTTGCAACTGCACTTGGGGACACATTCAAACTTTGCCCAATTTTTCGGACTGACTGACCTTCATTTCTTAAAGTAATGATGGCCACTCGTTTTTCTTTACGTAGCTGCTATTTTCTTGCCATAATACAAATTCTAACAGTCTATCCAGTAGGACTATCAGCTGTGTATCCACCTGACTTATGCACAACACAACTGATGGTCCCAACCCCATTTATATGGCAAGAAATCCCACTTATTAAACCTGACCGGCCACACCTGTGAAGTGAAAACCATTTCCGGTGACTTCCTCTTTAAGCTCATCAAGAGAATGCCAAGAGTGTGCAAAGCAGTCATCAAAACAAAAGGTGGCTTCTTTGAAGAACCTAGAATATAAGACATATTTTCAGTTGTTTCACACTTTTTTGTTGAGTATATAATTCCACATGTGTTAATTCATAGTTTTGATGCCTTCAGTGTGAATGTACAATTTTTAAAGTCATGAAAATACAGAAAAATCTTTAAATGAGAAGGTGTGTCCAAACTTTTGGTCTGTCTTGATATAGTCAGAAGATTGCTGTGTATTTCCACTACCGTACCACACTGTATGGTGGTAATATTGTTTTCTGTAGCGTGCACAGGATGGATGAAAGTGAATGTGCATTTCAGTAATAAGATTCTGGTGCACAGGGCCCCCATAAACCTGCAGCTGCTCCTTAACAGCCTTCAGGAGACTACCTTGAATTCTAAATGTTTTAGCTGCAAGATTATATCTATTTTCAGGTTGCATAAAAACCACACAATTCAGGTGATAGTAGTTAGTAGTAGTGTTGAGCGAGCACTAAAATGCTCGGGTGCTCGAAGCTCACCGTGATGCTCGGGTGCTCGACCCGAGCAACGAGCCCAATGTTAGTCTATGGGAGACCAGAACATCTTTGCGGCGGCACCCACGGCAGTCTGTAGAAAGCCTAACAAGTGCCCAAAACGATAGTGACAGTGCTCAAAAGACATGGGGACAGCATGGGCATCGCCCCAGGAAGCATTTCTGACCCCCAGGTCACTGCTGTCAACAAAGTGGTCAGAGGTATTAAGCCACTTTTACGGGCTCACAATAAAACGGTCAAAAACGGAACTGAAACTGCTTTCCTGTGAAATATGTTAAGGAATTTCCTTTCGAGGGTAAAGACTTGTGTATAAGGTAAAATAAATAATCAAAAACAAAAATACTCCTCCACACCTTGGGCTATGTTCACAAGTAGGATTTTTCATGCATTTTTGCACTTTTGTATTGCTTTCAACCGTGACAAATGCATTCACCGGGAAATGTCATTTTAACATTTTACAACCTTGTCTGGCCATGTGCTGTGTGACACATGCATACAGTGCTGAAAAGACATGGGAACAGCATGGGAAAGACCACTGGAAGCATCTCTGACACACAGGTCACTGCCTAAAAGTGTGCCCATCAGAAGTGATCCTTGCCGCATCAGAAGATGCAGACTTGCAACCATCCCCATGCAAGTCCTTGTCCCAGGGCAGTGTTCAATTGTACCTCCCCCATTCCTTGTAATGCAAGAGCAAGTATGCAGCCTGCCACCCACCCACCCCGAGGCTGCAATACCATACTGCTAGCTTGCACTTGAAATGGGGCCTTTAAGATTGGAGGAGGCCGAAGCTGGCCACCACGTCATGGCTGCTTTGGCAGCGAGGTTTTCATACTCAGTCCCCAGTCGCCCGGCGGCCGGGTGTCCACGTTTTGTCCTTAGCCGCCAGGGGGCAGCCGGGCGTCCATAATCGGTCCCCAGCCGCCCCGAGGCCGGGTGCCCACACACGCTCCCCAGCTGCCTGGGGGCAGCCGGGTGTCCATAAACGGTCCCCAGCTGCCCCTATTTCTCTTTGGATGTTCCCCCCACACTTTTCTCAGCCCGGCCTGCTTTAGGACAGCATAGGATGAGCCCACCAGAGAACCAGACTCCTCCGGTGGGCCTTGGCTTCTCCATCAGGTGAGTTGAGAGTGCCAAGGTGAGGAGCATGATGACGATGATAGAAGTTAGCGTCTGCTTTGTTTTATTGGAATGCAAGCGCATGTATGTAGTAGCGGCTAGGCCTGAGGTGGTCAGCGTTTTGGCGCATATCCTACCTCGTCCGAGAATTGCTGGATGTTTTCCAGCTACTATCCCATTTCTATGACTCCCGTTAAAACAAAGCATCAGGTGATGAATGATGGATAAGGTGGTGGCAAAGGATAAAGAGCAGGAGGAACAGGGGCCATTCACATCCATATCAGGCCAGTCAGCCACACATGTCTTGTAAGATATATTTCTGTACTAAAAGGAGCTGTTCAGCTACACAGCTATAGGGAATGCAGTGAGTGCAATGCCTACCAAAAATTTTGAGGCACTCCAATACCCCTTGGAAGAGACATGGAGGTCAGAGGGCGTTAACTAAACCGTTTTTTCCATTAATAGCAACTGGGTCTCCTGTGCACTGTTGGCCTAAGCAGTGAATGGAAGGCTTTCCAAAAATTATGAGGAACTGCAATGCCCCTTGAAACAGACGTGAATTACAGCATACTAAAAACCTTCTACACATTATTGGGGAGTGGGTCTCCCTTAGTGTTCACCTACGCATTGAAAAGCAAAAGCTGACTAAAATTAGGAGGAAATGCAATGCCCATGGGAAATATAGTGGAGGTCGCAGTGGAATAAAAAGACAATATCAATGCCCCTTGGAAAAGTGGTGGAGGTCGCAGTAGCTTATCAAGACGGTTTTAATGCCCCTTGGAAGAATAGTGGAGGTCGCAGTAGCTTAACAAGATGGTTTTGATGCCCCTTGGAAGAATGGTGGAGGTCGCAGTAGCTTAACAAGACGGTTTTAATGCCCCTTGGAAGAGTGGTGGAGGTCGCAGTAGCTTAACAAGATGGTTTTAATGCCCCTTGGAAAAGTGGTGGAGGTCGCAGTAGCTTAACAAGACAGTTTTAATGCCCCTTGGAAGAATGGTGGAGGTCGCAGTAGCTTAAAAAGACGATTTTAATGCCCCTAGGAAAAGTGGTGGAGGTCGCAGTAGCTTAACAAGATGGTTTTAATGTCCCTTGGAAGAATGGTGGCGGTCACAGTGGAAAAAAAGACAATACAAATGCCCCTTGACAGAGTGGTGGAGGTCGCAGTAGCTTAACAAGATGGATTTAATGCCCCTTGGAAGAATGGTGGATGACGCAGTAGCTTAACAAGATGGTTTTAATGCCATTGGGAAAAGTGGTGGAGGTCGCAGTAGCTTAACACGATGGTTTTAATGCCCCTTGGAAGAGACGTGGAGGTCGCAGTGGAATAAAAAGACAATATCAGTGCCCCTGGGAAAAGTGGTGGAGGTCGCTTTAGCTTAACAAGATGGTTTTAATGCCCCTGGGAAAAGTGGTGGAGGTTGCAGTAGCTTAACAAGACGATTTTAATGCCCCTTGGAAGAATAGTGGAGGTCGCAGTAGCTTAACAAGACGGTTTTGATGCCCCTTGGAAGAATGGTGGAGGTCGCAGTAGCTTAACAAGACGGTTTTAATGCCCCTTGGAAGAATGGTGGAGGTCGCAGTAGCTTATCAAGATGGTTTTAATGCCCCTTGGAAAAGTGGTGGAGGTCGCAGTAGCTTAACAAAACAGTTTTAATGCCCCTTGGAAGAATGGTGGAGGTCGCAGTAGATTAAAAAGACGGTTTTAATGCCCCTAGGAAAAGTGGTGGAGGTCGCAGTAGCTTAACAAGACGGTTTTCATGTCCCTTGGAAGAATGGTGGCGGTCACAGTGGAAAAAAAGACAATATAAATGCCCCTTGAAAGAGTGGTGGAGGTCGCAGTAGCTTAACAAGACGGTTTTAATGCCTCTTGGAAGAGACGTGGAGGTCACAGTGGAATAAAAAGACAATATCAGTGCCCCTGGGAAAAGTGGTGGAGGTCGCAGTAGCTTAACAAGATGGTTTTAATCCCCCTGGGAAAAGTGGTGGAGGTCACAGTAGCTTAACAAGACTGTTTTAATGCCCCTTGGAAGAATGGTGGAGGTCGCAGTGGAATAAAAAGACAATATCAATGACCCCTTGAAAAAGTGGTGGAGGTCGCAATAGCTTAACAAGACAGTTTTAATGCCCCTTGGAAGAATGATGGAGGTCGCAGTGGAATAAAAAGACAATATCAATGCCCGTTGAAAAAGTGGTGGAGGTCGCAGTAGCTTACCAAGACGGTTTTAATGCCTCTTGGAAGAATGGTGGAGGTCGCAGTGGAATAAAAAGACAATATCAATGCCCCTTGAAAAAGTAGTGGAGGTCGCAATAGCTTAACAAGATAGTTTTAATGCCCCTTGGAAGAATGGTGGAGGTCGCAGTGGAATAAAAAGACAATATCAATACCCCTTGAAAAAGTGGTGGAGGTCGCAGTAGCTTAACAAGATGGTTTTAATGCCCTTTGGAAGAATTGTGGAGATTGCAGTAGCTTAACAAGATGGTTTTAATGACGCTTGGAATAGTGGTGGAGGTCGCAGTAGCTTAACAAGATGGTTTTAATGCCCCTTGGAAGAATGATGGAGGTCGCAGTAGCTTAACAAGATGTTTTTAATTCCCCTGGGAAAAGTGGTGGAGGTCGCAGTAGCTTAACAATACGGTTTTAATGCACCTTTTGAAGAGACGTGGAGGTCTCAGTGGAATAAAAAGACAATATCAATGCACCTGGGAAAAGTGGTGGAGGTCGCAGTAGGTTAACAAGACCATTTTAATGCACCTGGGAAAAGTAGTGGAGGTCACAGTAGCTTAACAAGATGGTTTTAATGCCCCTTGGAAGAATGGTGGAGGTCGCAGTGGAATAAAAAGACAATATCAATGCCCCTTGAAAAAGTGGTGGAGGTCGCAGGAGCCTAAAAAGACGGTTTTAATGCCCCTTGGAAGAATGGTGGAGGTCGCAGTAGCTTAACAAGATGTTTTAATGCCCCTTAGAAGAATGGTGGAGGTCGTAGTAGCTTAACAAGATTGTTTTAATGCCCCTGGGAAAAGTGGTGGAGGTCGCAGTAGCTTAACAAGACGGTTTTAATGCCCCTGGGAAAAGTGGTGGAGGTCGCTGTAGCTTAACAAAACGGTTTGAATGCCCCTGGGAAAAGTGGTGGAGGTCGCAGCAGCTTAACAAGACGGTTTTAATGCTCCGGGAAAGAGTGGTGGAGGTCGCAGTAGCTTAACAATACGGTTTTGATGCCCCTGGAAATAGTGGTGGAGGTCGGAGTAACTTAACAAGATGGTTTTAATGCCCCATGGTAGAATGGTGGAGGTTCCATTGGAATAAAAACACAATATCAATGCCCCTTGAAAAAGAGGTGGAGGTCGCAGTAGCTTAGCAAGACGGTTTTAATGCCCCTTTTAAGAGACGTGGAGGTCGCAGTGGAATAAAAAGACGGTTTTAATGCCCCTTGGTAGAGACGTTGAGGTCGCAGTGGAATAAAAAGACAATATCAATGCCCCTGGGTAAAGTGGTCGAGGTCGTAGTAGCTTAACAAGACGGATTTCATGCTCCTTACAAGAGCCATGCAGTACAGCATATTAAAAACATTATTCCTATTATTGCATAGTGGGTCTCCCATAGTCTTTGCCTATGCCTTCCAAGCAAAAGCTGCCAAAAATTAGGACGGAGGAACTTGCAATGCTGGCAACATGGACCACGGTCACCCTGGTGGTATAGTGGTGGTGGAGGCTGAGGATAAGTAGAAGAGAAAAATACTGCCGAAATGAGGAAGCGTATACACATGTGTGGGTGTGAAGCGGTGCATGGGAATACACCTCCCGAAATAACACAGTGGATTTGACTTTATGTTACTCTGCTGTCATTTGGTGGTGATGAGAAGTCTGGCCCAATCCTTGTTCATTTTGATAAGGGTCAGCTTGTCAGCATTGTCAGTTGTAAGGCGAGTGCGTTTATCAGTTATAATTCCCCCAGCGGAGCTAAAAGCACGCTCTGATAACACGCTAGCGGCAGGGCAGGGCAGGACCTCCATGGCGTAGAGAGCGAGTTCATTCCAAGTGTCCAGCTTGGATACCCAATAATGAAAAAGCACAGAGGAATCACAGAGGATGCTGGTACGGTTGGCAAGATACTCCCTCACCATCTTTTGAAACTTTCCATTCCTTGTGAGAGTACCCCGCGCCTCAGGGCCTGTAAGCTGAGCGGGTCTCAGAAAACTGTCCCAGAATGTTTAGAGTGTTCCCCTGCCTCTGCTGGATTGGAGTTGCATCTCTCTTGCCTGTACGCCTTTGTTGGTCAACGGACTGTGACCTCTGCCGCTAGCGTGTTAAGTCAGCGTAACATAAAGTCAGCCATGCGTGCCAGACTGGTAACGGGCAAGACTTCCGTGTCCTCACCAAGATGACAACTGACCATGCTCTCCTCCTCCTCTTCCTCCTTCTCCTCCTCCTCCCCCCCGTGTCCTCAGGTCACCCACGCTGAACCGACTGTATGACAGTTGTACAGGTACTATCGTCTACAGCGCATGATACCAGCTCCTGTTCTTCCTCCTCCTCCTCCTCCTCCTCTCCCTCATTGTCCCCCAATGCACGTTGGGATGAGATGAGGCTGGGCTGTGTGTAATCGTCCATTATGGGTTCTTGATCCATCTCATCATACTCTGGCTGCAATGCCTCCTCTTTAATTTTCTGCAGAGAGCGTTGCAAAAGACAGACAAGTGGGATGATGACGCTAATGATGGCATCATCGCCACTCACCATCTTGGTTGACTCCTCAAAGTTTAAGCACATGAGACTGGCATGGTACGTGTGTGATCTCGCCTCGCCTCAGAGCCGCCACCAGATTACGGCCAATGTCACACACGACCATGCCTGGATGTAGGTTCAGCGGTCTCAGCCACAGATCTGCCTGCTCTTTCACAGCTGTCCACAACTCACAAGCAGTGTGAGGTTTATCATTTAAGCTTATGAGTTTCAGCACAGCCTATTGCCGCTTGACTGAGGCAGTACTGCAGCACTTCTAGCTTGTGACTGATGTGGTGATATCCTTGGAACATCCCCCCACACACTTTTCTTAGCCCGGCCTGCTTTAGGCAGCATTGGACGAGCCCACCAGAGAACCAGACTCCTCCGGTGGGCCCTGACTTCTCCATCGGTGGAGTTGAGAGTGCCAAGGTGAGGAGCATGATGTTAGTTAGCATCTGCTATGTTTTCTTTTAATGCAAGTGTGAGTGTGCAGCCTGCCACCCACCCACCCCCAGACTGCAATTCCATACTGCTAGCTTGCACTTGAAATGGGGCCTTTTAGTTTGGAGGAGGCCGAAGCTGGCCACTACCTCATGGCTGCTTCGGCAGCGAGGTATCCATACTCAGTCCCCAGTCGCCCCTATTTGTCCTGGTGTGCGTTATACATAAGATTAAGCGCGTAAACCAAAACATTACGGGTGCCCTCCCCAGTGCATTTAGTGGGAAGGAGAGCCTATTCCGCTGTAGTGTGTGCATGCCAAATCCCTGTTCATGGTACATGCGAAGATGCCTCCCACCCTGCACCTGTCATTGCAGGCTTGCAACTATCCCCATTCAAGTCCTTGTCCCAGGGCAGTGTTCAATTGTACCTCTCCCATTCCTTGCAATGCAAGCGCAAGTATGCAGCCTGCCACCCACCCACCCCCAGGCTGCAATACCATACTGCTTGCTTATTCGCACTTTAAATTGGGCCTTTTAGGCATGTGGAGGCGGAATCTGGCCATCACGCCATTGCTGTGTTGGCGGCCTGGTATCCATACTCAGTCCCCAGCCGCCTGGTGGCCGGATGTCCCCGCTTGCTCCCCAGCCTCCAGGGGGTGGCCGGGTGTCCATACTCGGTCCCCAGCCACCCCTATTTGTCCCGGTAACCTTTCCCACACTTTTCTTAGCCTGGCCTGCTTTAGGGCAGCATTGGCCGAGCCCACCGGACTATCAGACTCCTCCGGTGGGCCCTGGCTTCTCCATCAGGAGAGTTGAGAGTCCAAGTTGAGGAGCATGATGAGGATGATAGAAGTTAGCATCTGCTTTGTTTTGTTGGAATGCAA
The DNA here is from genome assembly GCF_046119375.1 of Phyllobates terribilis. Classification (NCBI taxonomy): domain Eukaryota; kingdom Metazoa; phylum Chordata; class Amphibia; order Anura; family Dendrobatidae; genus Phyllobates; species Phyllobates terribilis. The sequence goes on from NW_027362771.1 coordinate 405,310,912, forward strand.
GCGCATGTATGTAGTAGCGGCTAGGCCTGAGGTGGTCAGCGTTTTGGCGCATATCCTACCTCCTCCGAGGATTGCTGGATGTTTTCCTGCTACTATCCAAGTTCTATGACTCCCGTGAAAACAAAGCTTCAGGTGATAAATGATGGATGAGGTAGTGGCAAAGGAGAAAGAGTAGGAGGAACAGGGACCATTCACATCAATATCAGGCCAGTCAACCAGATATGTCTTGTAGGATATGTTTCTGTAACAAAAGGAGCGGTTCGGCTACACAGTTATAGGGCATACAGTGAGTGCAATGCCTACCAAAAATTTCGAGGCACTCCAATACCCCTTGGAAATGACATGGAGGTCAGAGGGCGTTAACTAAACCTTTTTTTCCATTTATAGCAACTGGGTCTCCTGTGCACTGTTGGCCTAAGCAGTGAATGGAAGGCTTTCCAAAAATTATGAGGAACTGCAATGCCCCTTACAAGAGCCATGTGTGGCACCCCAGGGGTCTGGTCACCACAGTAATAGAGATATTACGTCGGAGAGCAAGTGGGAGGTTTCCTGGTCAGGATCCCTTAAACATGCAACATCCTCCTGCCCCAGTCCTGGGAGGGGAGAATTCTGCCCTTATAAACTGGATCTGGGGCGGGGTTGAGTGAGTCAGAGAACAGAGAACAGTCAGAGTCAGAGTGAGAGCAAGGGAAAGTAACAGCAAGGAGCTCTGTAGGAGCTAGGAGCTAAAGACCAGGGGCTGGAAGCTGAGCAGAGCTCGCCCTGGCAGAAGACAATAGGAACCGGACACAGGGATCCGAGGCTGTGAGGACTTATATATCCAGCAGCAGAAACCAGCCGGCAGGGGATTTCAGGTCCTCTGGCCATAGAAGCCCGGAGGCTCAGTCACAAGCAAGGGACCAGCACCGCCGTCATGGAGTGGAGGCTAACAGAAGGCCCCAAGTCACCAGCCATACTGGTGAGCACTTCACGGTACACTCAGGGACGTGGGCTACTTCTACCCGCTTACAGCAAGGTAGCCAGGAAGAGTGCAGACAGACGGGGAGGCCTACAACTCCACCTGGCCAGGGGAACTCCTGCTTGCTCACAGACTGACCAGGCCTCTTATGCTAGCCAGTACTCCCGGGAGGGTCTACCTTATAATCATCAGTAAAGACCCTGAACTGCACTGCAAAGACTCTGAGTCACTCCTGCTGCGCTCGTGCACCATCACCCCCATCATCCACACTCACTGCCCTGAGGCTATACTCCTCCCGAGGGGAGTTATCCCATTCTCTGCTTGCCACACAACACCAGCCTCAGCGGTCTGCCTCGCAGCGGTGGTACTCCCTGACCGCAATCCACGGGAGGCGCAGTCGGACAATTAACCTCAAAACCTAAGAAAGACTGCCACTGGTTTGACCAGCCTGAGCCACGGGACCGGGTCACCGCCACGGTGACTACAGACCCCAGAGACCCGGCACCGGGTATCCCACACACGTGTACACACGGCCCAGGGGGCGTGTCACATGCAGTACAGCATATTACAAACATAAGTCCCATTATTGGGGAGTGGGTGTCCCATAGTATTTGCTTATGCCTTGCAAGCAAAAGCTGCCAAATATTAGGACGGAGCAACTTGCAATGCACCTTACAAGAGCCATGCAGTACAGCATATTACAAACATAAGTCCCATTATTGGGGAGTAGGTGTCCCATAGTATTTGCTTATGCCTTGCAAGCAAAAGCTGCCAAAAATTAGGACGGAGCAACTTGCAATGCCCCTTACAAGAGCCATGCAGTACAGCATATTACAAACATAAGTCCCATTATTGGGGAGTGGGTCTCCCATAGTATTTGCTTATGCTTTCCAAGCAAAAGCTGCCAAAAATTAGGAAGGAGCAACTTGCAATGCCCCTTACAAGAGCCATGCAGTACAGCATATTACAAACATAAGTCCCATTATTGGGGAGTGGGTCTCCCATAGTATTTGCTTATGCTTTCCAAGCAAAAGCTGCCAAAAATTAGGACCAAGCAACTTGCAATGCCCCTTACAAGAGCCATGCAGTACAGCATATTACAAACATAAGTCCCATTATTGGGGAGAAGGTGTCCCATGGTATTTGCTTATGCTTTCCAAGCAAAAGCTGCCAAAAATTAGGACGGAGCAACTTGCAATGCCCCTTACAAGAGCCATGCAGTACAGCATATTACAAACATAAGTCCCATTATTGGGGAGTGGGTGTCCCATAGTATTTGCTTATGCCTTGCAAGCAAAAGCTGCCAAAAATTAGGACGGAGCAACTTGCAATGCCCCTTACAAGAGCCATGCAGTACAGCATATTACAAACATAAGTCCCATTATTGGGGAGTGGGTGTCCCATAGTATTTGCTTATGCCTTGCAAGCAAAAGCTGCCAAAAATTAGGACGGAGCAGCTTGCAATGCCCCTTGCAAGAGACATGCAGTACAGCATATTACAAGCATAAGTCCCATTATTGGGGAGTGGGTGTCCCATAGTATTTGCTTATGCTTTCCAAGCAAAAGCTGCCAAAACTTAGGACGGAGCAACTTGCAATGCCCCTTACAAGAGCCATGCAGTACAGCATATTACAAACATAAGTCCCATTATTGGGGAGTGGGTGTCCCATAGTATTTGCTTATGCCTTGCAAGCAAAAGCAGCCAAAAATTAGGACGGAGCAACTTGCAATGCCCCTTACAAGAGCCATGCAGTACAGCATATTACAAACATAAGTCCCATTATTGGGGAGTGGGTGTCCCATAGTATTTGCTTATGCTTTCCAAGCAAAAGCTGCCAAAAATTAGGACGGAGCAACTTGCAATGCCCCTTACAAGAGGCATGCAGTACAGCATATTACAAACATAAGTCCCATTATTGGGGAGTGGGTCTCCCATAGTATTTGCTTATGCTTTCCAAGCAAAAGCTGCAAAAAATTAGGATGGAGCAACTTGCAATGTCCCTTACAAGAGCCATGCAGTACAGCATATTACAAACTTAAGTCCCATTATTGGGGAGTGGGTGTCCCATGGTATTTGCTTAGGCTTTCCAAGCAAAAACTGCCAAAAATTAGGACGGAGCAACTTGCAATGCCCCTTACAAGGGCCATGCAGTACAGCATATTACAAACATAAGTCCCATTATTGGGGAGTGGGTCTCCCATAGTATTTGCTTATGCTTTTCAAGCAAAAGCTGCCAAAAATTAGGACGGAGCAACTTGCAATGCCCCTTACAAGAGCCATGCAGTACAGCATATTACAAATATAATTCCCATTATTGGGGAGTGGGTCTCCCATAGTATTTGCTTATGCTTTCCCAGCAAAAGCTGCCAAAAATTAGGACGGAGCAACTTGCAATGCCCCTTACAAGAGCCATGCAGTACAGCATATTACAAACATAAGTCCCATTATTGGGGAGTGGGTCTCCCATAATATTTGCTTATGCTTTCCCAGCAAAAGCTGCCAAAAATTAGAACGGAGCAACTTGCAATGCCCCTTACAAGAGCCATGCAGTACAGCATATTACAAACATAAGTCCCATTATTGGGGAGTGGGTGTCCCATTGTATTTGCTTATGTTTTCCAGCAAAAGCTGCCAAAAATTAGGACGGAGGAACTTTCAAAGCTGGCACCCTGGTGGTATAGTGGTGGTGGAGGCTGAGGATAAGGAGAAGAAGATTAAACAGCCGAAACGAGGAAGCGTATACCCATGTGTGGGTGTGAAGCGGTGTATGTGAATACACCTCCCGAAATAACACAGTGGATTTGACTTTATGTTACTCTGCTGTCATTTGGTGGTGATGAGAAGTCTGGCCCAATCCAGCCCTTGTTCATTTTGATAAGGGTCAGCTTGTCAGCATTGTCAGTTGACAGGCGAGTGCGCTTATCAGTTATAATTCCCCCAGCGGCACTTAAAAAACGCACCGATAACACGCTAGCAGCAGGGCAGGCCAGGACCTCAAAGGCGTACAGAGCGAGTTCATTCCAAGTGTCCAGCTTGGATACCCAATAATTAAAAGGCACAGAGGAATCACGGAGGACGCTGGTACGATCGGCAAGGTACTCCCTCACCATCTTTTGAAACTTTCCACTCCTTGTGAGAGTACCCCGCGCCTCAGGGCCTGTAAGCTGGGCGGGTGTCAGAAAACTGTCCCAGAACGTTGACAGTGTTCCCCTGCCTCTGCTGGATTGGAGTTGCATCTCTCTCGCCTGTACGCCTTGGTTGGGCAACGAACTGTGACCTCTGCCGCTAGCGTGTTCAGATGGGAATTTTTTTAAGAGTTCTGCAGCAAGGGCCTTCTGGTATTGCCCCATTTTTGTAGACCTCTCCACCTCAGGAATAAGAGAGTGAAAGTTCTCCTTGTAGCGGGGGTCTACAAGTGTCACCAACCAGTAATGACTGTCACCCAACATTTTGACAACGCGAGGGTCACGGTTAAGGCAGCGTAACATAAAGTCAGCCATGCGTGCCAGACTGGTAACGGGCAAGATTTCCGTGTCCTCACCAAGATGACGACTGACCATGCTCTCCTCCTCCTCCTCCTCCTCTTCCTCCTCCCCCCTGTCCTCAGGCCACCCACGCTGAACCGACGGTATGACACTTGTACAGGTACTACCGTCTACAATGCATGATAGCTGCTCCTGTTCTTCCTCCTCCTCCTCCTCCTCTCCCTCATTGTCCCCCAATGCACGTTGGGATGAGATGAGGCTGGGCTGTGTGTAATCGCCCGCTACGGCTTCTTGATCCATCTCATCATACTCTCTCTGCAATGCCTCCTCTTTAATTCTCTGCAGAGAGCGTTGCAAAAGACAGACAAGTGGGATGCTGACACTAATGATGGCGTCATCGCCACTCACCATCTTCGTGGCCTCCTCAAAGTTTGTCAGGATGGTACATATGTCAGACATCCAGGTCCACTCCTGAGGTCTTATGTGTGGAGTCTGACCTGAATATCGACGGCCTTGTTGCAGCTCTTACTCCACAACTGCTCTCTTCTGCTCACAAATCCTTTGCAACATGTGGAGGGTAGAGTTCCAACGTGTGGGGACATCACACACCAGTCGGTGTGCCGGAAGCTGCAAACGCTGCTGCAACACAGCAATGGCGGGTGAAGCTGTAGCCGACTTGCAAAAATGAGCTGACAGGTGGCGTACTTTCACGAGCAGATCTGGCAACTCGGGGTACGATTTAAGAAACCGCTGAACCACGAGGTTAAGCACATGAGCCAGGCATGGTACGTGTGTGATCTCACCTCGCCTCAGAGCCGCCACCAGGTTACGGCCATTGTCACACACGACCATGCCTGGATGTAGGTTCAGCGGTCTCAGCCACAGATCTGCCTGCTCTTTCACAGCTGTCCACAACTCACAAGCAGTGTGAGGTTTATCACCTAAGCTTATGAGTTTCAGCACAGCCTATTGCCGCTTGGCGGAGGCAGTACTGCAATGCTTCCAGCTTTTAACTGATGTGGTGATATCTGAGATGGAGGCTGAACATGAGGAGGAGGAGGAGGAGGAGGAGGAGGAGGATGCTCAGGAGCTGTACACTGTGGGGGCAACTCTGACTGACATAGGGCCCGCAATCCTCGGTGTGAGGAGGATGTGTTCCGTCCCAAGGTCCGACTGGGTCCCGGCTTCCACTATGTTTACCCAGTGTGCCATCAGAGAGCTGTACCGTCCCTGGCCACATGCACTTGTCCACGTGTCCGTTGTCAGGTGGACTCTCCCAGTAACTGCGTTGTTGAGGGCACGGCAGATGCTTTGGGACACGTGCTTGTGTAGTGCGGGGATGGCACACCGGGCAAAATAGTGTCGGCTGGGGACCGAGTACCGAGGGATGGCCACCACCATAAGATTGCGGAAGGATTCCGTCTCCACCAGCCTAAAAGGCAGCATTTCCAATGCAAGCAGTCGTGAAATGTGCGAATTTAGGACTGTGGCCCGTGGGGCGCTAGCTGCGAATTTCCGCTTTCGTACAAAGGTCTGGGATATGGACAATTGAACGCTGCGGTGGGACGTGGACGTGGACGTTGATGCTGTTTCTTGAGAAACTGCCATAACAAGTGAAGACTGAGAGGAGGGGCCATCTTTACATGCAGTATGGACAGGGGATTGCCTTGCACACACAGCAGGGGGTTCTATTGCACGCCCAACAGTGGAAGAAGCAGTGGTGCCTCCCGCTGACACTGGTCGTGGACCCTGGGTTTCGCCCCACAAAGTCGGGTGCTTTGCTGCCATGTGCCTGATCATGCTGGTGGTGGTCAGGCTGGTAGTTTTGTCACCCCTGCTGATGCTGGCATGGCAGGTGGAACATATGGCCTTTTTGGGGTTATCAGCAGAGTCTTTAAAAAAATTCCAGACTCTGGAAGACCTACTGCTTGTACTGGCAACGTCCCTCGTGTTGGTGTTACGGGGAACGGTTGCCTGCCTTCTGTCTGCGGCCACCACACTGCTTCTTCCTGCCTGTTGGGGTACTCTGCCTCCCTCCCCCTGTGATCTGCTGGCCTCACTCTGCATGTCCTCCTTCCACGTTGGGTCAGTTACTAGATCATCCACCACCTCCTCCTCTTCCACTTGCGCACCACGATCCTCCGCCTCACATCCTGGCAATTGTGTCTCGTCATCGTCCACCTCTTGGGACAGATTGCCAACGTCGACTTCCTGTGGCCGTGGCTGTTCAAATATTTGGGCATCGCAACATGGGATCTCCTCTTCCACCACTTCAAGCGTATCAGGCGAGGGGCCCAAATATGGAAATGGACCAGTGAACAGCTCTTCAGAGTGTCCAAGTGTGGGATCACTTGCTGTCTGACGACACTCGGCATGGTGGGAGGAAGGAGCATCAGGGTGAGGAGGAGTATGCGGTCGAGACTCACGGCTACTAAGAGTTGACCATGTGGAAGACAGACCGGAGGTGGTGGTGCCCAGGTAACTGGAAGTATTGTCTGCTATCCAATTAATAACCGGTTCATACTGATCAGTTCTCAATACTGGTGTTGTTCTGTGCTTCCCTAGTAATTCGATCAAGAAGTGGGAGCCAGAAGATGTGGCTGTTGTTTGTGGCACATTTTCACCTTGGCCACGGTCCCGTCCTCTGCACGAACCATCACCAGAACGTCCACTTCCACGTCCCTTGCCACGCGCTTTGGCCATTGTAAATGAAGTAAAATAGCTTACACTTGCACTATCAATGGAAAAAGGGTAATAAAGAGTAGATTAGAACCGTGGAAGAGGAAAACCACAGTTATTGTTTACTGGGGTATACCACACTTTTATAAATAGAGATATTTGCGGCTGAACAGTGAGCGACACACTCAAACTGCTTTTTTTTTAGATACCAAAGCCCCAAAACTGGATAGTACAGCGATTTGACCCGTGGAACTGCGAAACCACACTGGGATGTCGGGCCTACACAAGACTATTTTCAACAGATATATTTTTGTGTCACAACAGTCAGGAGACACTACTGTTTTTCTTTATGGAAAAAACTACCAAAACCTGAATAATAGAGATTTTTTACCGTGGAACAGCAAAACCACAGTTATAATTTACTGGTGTATACCAGGCTTTTTAAAATATATATATATTTGCGGCTGAACAGTGAGCGACACACTCAAACTGTTTATTTTAGATACAAATGGCCCAAAAGTGGATAATACAGAGGTTTGTACCGTGGAACTGCAAAACCACACTTGTATTTCTCGGGCCTACACCAGACTATTTTCAACAGATATATTTGCGTCTGAAAAATCAGGGAGACACTATTTTTTTTCTTTTTTTACAGCAAAAAATACAAAAAGCAGGATAATAAAGATTTTTTACCGTGGAACAGCAAAAGCACACTTCTGTCTCTCTGGCCTACACCAGACTATTTTCAACAGATATATTTGTGTCTGAAAAATCAGGGAGACACTATTACTATTTTTATACAGCAAAAAATGCCAAAAACAGGATAATAGAGATGTTTTACCGTGGAACATCAAAACCACAGTAATAATTTACTGGTGTATACCAGGCTTTTTAAAATATATATATATTTGCGGCTGAACAGTGAGCGACACACTCAAACTGTTTTTTTTAGATACAAATGGCCCATAGAACTGCAAAACTACACTTCTATTTCTCTGGCTTACACCAGACTATTTTCAACAGATATATTTGTGTCTGAAAAATCAGAGGCACACTTTTTTTGGGGGGGGGGGGGGGGGCACCAAAAGGTTAATAAGATGGGTATTTGTACATTGTGAAGGAGGAAAAAAAAAAAGGATTTAGATAAAAAAAAAGGATTTTTCTTGGCCCCCGGGACCTGGAGCTAAGTCCAGCAATTTCAGCAACAGGAGCAGCACACAGGACTGTAATGCAGCGTTTGCTGGTATAACCACTGCGTCTCCTATACAGCCTGCCTGCCTGCCTGCCTGATATACCTGGGATGGATATTAGTCCTGAGAAGGACTGTTTGTTTGATCTGGCAGCCTTTACAGACCCTACACTAACTATTTTGCAGGATATATCTCTCCCTAAATCAGCAGCGCTGTCCCTACACTGTCTGATCCGGAGTGACTGTGTCCAAGATGGCGGCGCCCAGTTTTAAATACTCGAGGTGACGCTGTGCGGCCAGTCAATCACTGTAATGCCCACAAACAACATGGCTGCGGCATTACAGTGACTGGCTGGCAATCCCTGCATGTTCATTGGCTCTGTAAAGAGCGCCAAACATGCAGGGCGGAGACCCGAGCTCCCGCCCGAGTTACCCATAAATGCTCGGTGCTCGCCGAACATCCCGAGTAGCGTGATGCTCGGGCGAGTACCGAGCAGTGTCGAGCATGTTCGCTCAACACTAATTATTAGCACTGTCCCCAGTTGCGCTCACAATCTACGTACATTCCCTATCAGTATGTCTTTGGAGTGTGGGAGGAAACCGGAGAACCCGGAGGACACCCACACAAACACAGGGAGAACATACTAACTCCTTGCAGATGTTGTCCTTGGAGGGATTTGAACCCAGGACCTTAGCGCTAACCACTGAGAAACCGTGCTGCCCTTTTTGAAAATAAAACACACCAAGAAAAATCATGCTAAATAAATTGTGATTCCTGAATAGTAAGATGAATAAAGAGATCATAAAAGAATAATAAAAAGAATAATAAAATATTCCAAGTGATTAATTATTGCTAATTCAAACAATCTTCTCACAAATCATCAAAAGTTCCTACCACTAATTCACTCAATGCAGACATTGCATCAGAGAACGCTCACATGAACTCAGCTGGCACCAGGAAGGCTTCCCAATAATACTCTGCAGCTATCACATCACATAGTACAGCCTATCATCAACCATTGTGAGGTGAATCTTTTCAGTAAGAGGATGTCAAAGCTCATAGGTGACAATTAGTGTTGAGCAATACCTTCCGATATCAGGAAATATCGGATCGGATTATATCGGGCCGATACTCAAAAAGTATCTGATATCGCCGATTCCGATACCGGAAACCAATGCAAGTCAATGGGACACAAATATCGGAATGAAAATAAACCCTTTCTTTCCTTGTAGGTTATTTCTACATGAAGGAAAACAACTAACAATAATGTAGAATGTATTGGGGGAGGTGGTTGCCCAAATCGATGGGAACAGTGCTCACAGTGAAACATGAAAAGCCGGCAATTCAGCAGCGGCCTACACCAGTACCCGACAATTTAGAACAGAAAGAATAGAGCTTCACACATAGATTAGATAGATAGAAACATGTCAGCCACATATATAAGAAGTACAGAGACAGTGTTGCTTACTGTAGTTGTCATTTAGTGTAAAGGATTTATTTAAAAAAATAATAGTGTTTTCGTGCACCGTCTCTTTAAAAAAGCCGGCCGGCAATTCAGCAGCGGTACCCGACAATTTAGAACAGAAAGATAGAGCATCACACATAGATTAGATAGATAGAAACATGTCAGTCACATATATAAGAAGTACAGTGACAGTGTTGCTTACTGTAATTGTCATTTAGTGTTAAAATAAAGGATTTATTTAAAAAAAAATTGGCGTGGGGTTCCCCTTAATTTTAGGCTATAGCGGAGGTTAAGCAGACGGCTGGGACAGATGTTTGAGGCCTGGGAAGGGGGTAATACCCACGGAGCTTCCCAGGCTACTAATATCAGCCCCCAGCTGAATACCTAGCCTTTACTAGCTATTAAAATGGGGGACCCCCCAAAAAAAATGACGTGGGGTCCCCCCTATTTTAATAGCTAGCAAAGGCTAGGCAGACAGCTGGGGGCTGATATTAATAGCCCAGGAAGGGTGCCATGAATATTGGCCCCCTCCCAGGCTAGAAACACCAGCCGTCAGCCGCCCCAGAAACGGCGCATCCACAGGATGCGCCAATTCTGGCACTTAGCCTCGTTCTTCCCACTGCCCTGTAGCGGTGGCAGTGGGGTAATAGGGCTGGGGTTGATGTCAGCTTATAATGCCAGCTGACATCAAGCCCAGGTTAGTAATGGAGAGGCGTCTATAAGCCACCCCTATTACTAACCCCATAGTCAAAGTTAAAAAACAACACAAACACCCAGAATAAAGTTCTTTAATTGAAATAAACACACAATTCTTTATTGTTCTAAATTAAACCATACTTACCATCACGCCCATTCCAGCTGAAGCCAACGATCTCCTGCAATAAAAGAAAAATAATAAAGCAGCATCATCCTTACCTTTCCATGGTTCCCAGGACAGCTCCAGCTCTGCTACCTCGAGATGACAGGCTGGACCGCAGAAGAACGCTGCCATCCAGCCTGTCATCCCGCAGACACTGAGAAGAGCAGGCATGCTTGCACTCCTCAGTGTCAGGCTGTGACGGCATCCAGATGAGCCGAGCTCACCTCATGCACGTCACTGACAGCGTGGGAAAATTCTCCTGCACTCAGCGCTTCAGCGTGAGAATTTTCCCACGCTGTCAGTGACGTGCATGAGGTGAGTTCATGTCCAGTGAACTCAGCTCACCTCAAGTACGTCACTGACAGAGTGGGAAAATTCTCCTGCATTCAGCGCTTCAGCGTGAGAATTTTCCCACGCTGTCAGTGACGTGCATGAGGTGAGTTCATGTCCAGTGAACTCAGCTCACCTCATGTACGTCACTGACAGCGTGGGAGAATTCTCACGCTGAAGCGCTGAGTGCAGGAGATTTTTCCCATGCTGTCAGTGACGTGCATGAGGTGAGCCGAGTTCATTGGACATGAACTCGGCTCATCTGGATGCCGTCACAGCGAGACACTGAGGAGCGTAAGCATGCCTGCGCTTCTCAGTGTCTGCGGGATGGCAAGCTGGATGGCAGCTTTCTGCTGCGATCCAGCCTGTCATGTCAATGTAGCAGAGCTGAAGCTGTCGTGGGAACCATGGAAAGGTAAGGATGATGTTGCTTTATTATTTTACTTTTATTGCAGGAGATCGTTGGCTTCAGCTGGAATGGGCGTGATGGTAAGTTTGGTTTAATTTAGAACAATAAAGGATTGTGTGTTTATTTCAATTAAAGGACTTTTTTCTGGGTGTTGTGTTTTTTTTAAATACTTTACTAGAAATTCATTGCGGTCATGTCTAATATTGGCGTGACCCCATGAATTTCGGGCTTAGGGCCAGCTGATAATGCCAAGCTGGCCCTAACCCCTTCATTACCCAGTGAGCCACCGCACCAGGGCCCTGGATGAGTTGGGTACAGCGCCAGAAGATGGCGCTTCTATGAACGCGTCATTTTCAGATGTGGCTGCGGACTGCAATTTGCAGCGGGGGGGGGGGGCCCAGAAAGCTTGGGCCTCCCTGCGCTATGGATTCCAGCCCCCAGCTACCTAGTTGTACCTGGCTGGACACAAAAATAGGGCGAAGCCCCACGTTTTTTTTTTTTTTTTTTAATTATTTCATGAAATTCATGAAATAATTAAGAAAAAAAGGGCTTCCCTATATTGTTGTGTCCGGCCAGGTACCAATAAGCAGCTGGTGGTTGGGGGCAGCCCGTTCCTGCTTGCTGTACCTGGCTGGACACAAATATAGTGCGAAGCCCCACGTCAATTTTTTTAAAATTATTTAATGAAATAATTAAAAAAAAAACGGCTTCCCTATATTGTTGTGTCCGGCCAGGAACAAATAGGCAGCTGGTGGTTGGGGGCAGCCCGTTCCTGCCTATTGTACCTGGCTGGACACAAATATAGTGCGAAGCCCCACGTCAATTTTTTTTAAATTATTTCATGAAATAATTTAAAAAAAAAGGGCTTCCCTATATTGTTGTGTCCGGCCAGGTACAAATTGACAGCTGGTGGTTGGGGGCAGCCCGTTCCTGCCTGCTGTACCTGACTGGACACAAATATAGTGCGAAACCCCACCTCAATTTTTTTTAATTATTTCATGAATTTCCTGAAATAATTAAAAAAAAATTGACGTGGGGCTTCGCACTATATTTATGTCCAGCCAGGTACAGCAGCCAGGCCGGACACAACAATATAGGGAAGCCCTTTTTTTCTTAATTATTTCATGAATTTCATGAAATAATTAAAAAAAAATACGTGGTGCTTCGCCCTATTTTTGTGTCCAGTCAGGTACAACTAGGCAGCTGGGGGCTGGAATCTGCAGCGCAGGGAGGCCCAAGCTTTCTGGGCCCCCCCCCGCTGCAAATTTCAGTCCGCAGCCACCCCGGAAAGTGGCGCGTTGGACATGAACTCACCTCATGCACATCACTGACAGCGTGGGAAAATTCTCCTGCACTCAGCGCTTCAGCAGGAGAATTCTCCCACGCTGTCAGTGACGTGCATGAGGTGAGCTGAGTTCATTGGACATCAACTCGGCTCATCTGGATGCCGTCACAGCGAGACACTGAGGAGCGCAAGCATGCCTGCGCTTCTCAGTGTCTGCGGCATGGCAAGCTGGATGGCAGCTTTCTGCAGCGATCCAGCCTGTCATGTGAATGTAGTAAAGCTGAAGCTGTCGTGGGAACCATGGAAAGGTAAGGATGATGTTGCTTTATTATTTTACTTTTATTGCAGGAAATCGTTGGCTTCAGCTGGAATGGGCGTGATGGTAAGTATGGTTTAATTTAGAACAATAAAGAATTGTGTGTTTATTTCAATTAAACGACTTTATTCTTGGTGTTTGTGCTTTTTTTTAACTTTGACTATGGGGTTAGTAATGGGGGTGTCTTATAGACGCCTCTCCATTTCTAACCTGGGCTTGATGTCAGCTGGCATTATAAGCTGACCTCAACCCCAGCCCTATTACCCCACTGCCACCGCTACAGGGCAGTGGGAAGAGCGAGGCTAAGTGCCAGAATTGGCGCATCCTATGGATGCGCCATTTCTGGGGCGGCTGACGGCTGGTGTTTCTAGCCAGGGAGGGGGCCAATATTCATGGCACCCTTCCTGAGCTATTAATATCAGCCCCCAGCTGTCTGCCTAGCCTTTGCTAGCTATTAAAATAGGGGGCACCCCACATCATTTTTTTGGGGGGGTCCCCCATTTTAATAGCTAGTAAAGGCTAGGTATTCAGCTGGGGGCTGATATCAGTAGCCTGGGAAGCTCCGTGGGTATTACCCCCTTCCCAGGCTTGAAACATCTGCCCCAGCCGTCTGCTTAACCTCCGCTAGAGACACTAAAATTACGGGGAACCCCACGCCAATTTTTTTTTAAATAAATCCTTTATTTTAACACTAAATGACAAGTACAGTAATCAACACTTTCACTGTACTTATTATATATGTGACTGACATGTTTCTATGTATCTAATCTATGTGTGATGCTCTATTCTTTCTATTCTAAATTGTCGGGTACCGGTGTATGCCGCTGCTGAATTGCCGGGCCGGATCTTTTTAAGAGACGGTGCACGAAAACACTATTGTTTTTTTTAATAAATCCTTTACACTAAATGACAAGTACAGTAAGCTGAGCGCTGCCATCCATCTTGTCATCCTTCAGAGACACGGCAGAGCGCAGGCATTATGGGAACTTCCGATTCCGGTATTCGATATTGTAAAAGTATCGGAACTCCGATACCGCCAATATCGGTCGATACCCGATATTTCAGTATTGGAATGCTCAACACTAGTGACAATAGAAATGGGAAGAAAAAAAGAAAAAAACTCTGAATATGCTGTACAGATAGAGTGTTTGTGACAAAATTTCAGTGAAGAACAGTTACTCTCTGGTTACTCATAGACATGTATGCAGAGGTCCCTTTTAGTGTTGAGCGAGCACTAAAATGCTCGGGTGCTCGAAGCTCGGGCAGAGCTCACCGCGACACTCTGGTGCTCGACCCGAGCAACGAGCCCACTGTTAGTCTATGGGAGACCTGAGCATTTTTGCGGCGGCACCACCAGCAGTCTGTAGAAAGCCTAACAAGTGCCCAAAACGATAGTGACAGTGCTCAAAAGACATGGGGACAGCATGGGCATTGCCCCAGGAAGCATTTCTGACCCCCAGGTCACTGCTGTCAACAACGTGGTCAGATGTATTAAGCCACTTTTACGGGCTCACAATAAAAAGTTCAAAAACGAAATTGAAACGGTTTTCCTGTGAAATATGTTAAGTAACTTCCTTTCCAGGGTAAAGACTTGTGTATAAGGTAAAACAAATAATCAAAAACAAAAATGCTCCTCCACACCTTGGGCTATGTTCACAAGAAGCATGTTTTATGCGTTTTTGCACTTTTGTATTGCTTGCAACCGTGACAAATGCATTCACAGGGAAATGTCATTTTAACATTTTACAATTTTATCTGGCCATGTGCTGTGTGACACATGCATACTGTTAGGTGTCAATCTGGTGCTGGATTCAAAATGGGTCCAGGACCTTCTGTGGTCTCCCATTTCAGTCCAGCCAGGGATGATGATGTTTAGCATCACCGTCAGCCTCAACACCTAGCTGGTCTGTTTATCTCCCAGGTACTTGTGCCTAGCAATGTTAAGCCTGGGTTGCAGAGGGAGACAGGGCTTGTGGAATCAAAGTCCAGGATTTGCCGTACTGAGCATGTCCGTGACCTGGCGGATCATGATTGGTGGGTTGGCACCCACCTGACCCGGTGATCTGGCACCGCCTGATTGGTCCACGGGTAACATCACCAATGGCGCGTCGGTGGGCAGGGCTTAGTCTTTAAAAGGCCCGCCCACAAAGATGGCGACTCGCTCTGATCATTTGAGCAAGTGATGCCGTTGTGTGGACAACTCTGTTCCACGTGCTACCTAGCTGTTCACTCCGTGACCTGCCGATGCCAGAGTTCGCTCGGCTGATTAGCACAGGTCGCTTAGGCAGGTTAGCTCTATAGAGGCAGGTAGCTTTGTCTAGCAGCCTGGCTCTGCCAAAGGGGTCGCCTATCACCCCGAGAAGCCTGCAGACGTCCTGTGCACGGCTAACGCCTGTCCGTCACGTGGAGTTGAACCCTTCAGTCTGGTAGCATGCCGGCTGGGGGCACGTGTACCCGTTGGCGTAGTCACACACACATCCTAGCGCGGCCACTGTAGTCCCTGTGCTGTAGCAGGACTATAGATAGTTTTTCTCTGCCTACCTCTCGTGCGGCTAACGGAGATAGAGCGTACCGCTATACCTGTTCCTGTGTGGAGAAACACGGAAGGGTTTAATATTTAAGTTGGTTACTTTACTTTCCACCCGGAAAGTGTTCGCCAGCAGTCCTCCAGGCTGCATCGCGGACCCCAGGGTCG
Organism: Phyllobates terribilis; assembly: GCF_046119375.1. Taxonomy (NCBI): domain Eukaryota; kingdom Metazoa; phylum Chordata; class Amphibia; order Anura; family Dendrobatidae; genus Phyllobates; species Phyllobates terribilis. The sequence goes on from NW_027362771.1 coordinate 405,326,584, forward strand.
GTTGCGTTCCATTTTAATAAAGTTGTCTGCAACCGCCCTCCTAACAGTATCAAAGCGCCAGTGTCATGCCGAACATGGCCGATAACCAACAACTGCAGCGGTATATACAGCAACTGGAGGCCAGACTTAGAACTCTGGAACAAACTGCTCCGGTCGCTGATATCACTGCAGTAGCTTCCCAGGTGGCTACTCTAGCAGCCAACATTATTAACTCTGCTGTGGTGAATACTGCCACCACTGCAAGTGCTCCATAACCCCGGTTTGCTCTCCCGGAGAAATTTTCTGGGGACAGCAAACTCTGTAGGGGTTTTATTAACGTATGCTTCATTCATTTGGAGATGATGGAGGCACGGTTCCCATCCGAAAGAGCCAAAGTGGGATATATCATTTCTTTACTTTCTCACAGGGCTCTGGAGTGGGCTACTCCTCTATGGGAGCGGAGCGACCCGGTGGTAGTAAACGAGGGTCTTTTTCTTAAGACCCCAAAAAATGTTTTCCTGGGTCCTCAGGTCCCGCATGATGCGGCTCTTAAGCTTCTTGCGTTGGTCCATGGCTCGGCCACAGCCAGCCACTATGCCGTCCAGTTCAGAACCCTAGCGGCTGAACTGGATTGGTCTGAGCGGTCGCTTATTCCGGTGTTCTGGAGGGGTCTGGCTGGGCATATTAAAGATGCTTTATCTAATAGAGAAATTCCAACCTCTCTGGAGGAGTTAATATTAGTGTTGAGCGAACATGCTCGACACTGCTCAGTACTCGCCCGAGCATCACGCTTCTCGGGATGTTCGGCGAGCACCGAGCATTTCCGGGTTACTCGGGCGGGAGCTCGGGTCTCCGCCCTGCATGTTTGGCGCTCTTTACAGAGCCAATGAACATGCAGGGATTGCCAGCCAGTCACTGTAATGCCGCAGCCATGTTGGTTGTGGGCATTACAGTGATTGGCTGGCCGCACAGCATCACCTCGAGTATTTAAGACCGGGCGCCGCCATCTTGGACACAATCTTTTTTTTATTACCCTTTTTCCATTGATAGTGCAAGTGTAAGCTATTTTACTTCCTTTACAATGGGCAAGGCGCGTGGCAAGGGACATGGAAGTGGACGTTCTGGTGATGGTTCGTGCAGAGGACGGGGCCGTGGCCAAGGTGAAAATGTGCCACAACCAACAGCCACATCTTCTCGCTCCCACTTCTTTGCCGAATTACTAGGGACGCACAGAACAACACCAGTATTGAGAACTTATCAGTGTGAACAGGTTATTAATTGGATAGCAGATAATACTTCCAGTTACCCGGGCACCACCACCTCGGGTCTGTCTTCCACACGGTCAACTCTTAGTAGCCGTGAGTCTCGACCGCATACTCCTCCTCACCCTGATGCTCCTTCCTCCCACCATGCCGAGTGTCGTCAGACAGCAATTGATCCCACACTTGGACACTCTGAAGAGCTGTTCACTGGTCCATTTCCATATTTGTGCCCCTCGCCTGATACGCTTGAAGTGGTGGAAGAGGAGATCCCATGTAGCGATGCCCAAATATTTGAACAGCCACGGCCACAGGCAGTCGATGCTGGCAATTTGTCACAAGAAGTGGACGATGACGAGACACAATTGCCAGGAAGTGAGGAGGAGCATCGTGGTGCGCAAGTGGAAGAGGAGGAGGTGGTGGATGATCTAGTAACTGACCCAACGTGGAAGGAGGACATGCAGAGTGAGGCCAGCAGCACACAGGGGGAGGGAGGCATAGTATCCCAACAGGCAGGAAGAAGCAGTGTGGTGGCCGCAGACAGAAGGCGGGCCCGTAACATCAACATGAGGGACGTTGCCAGTACAAGGGGTAGGTCTTCCAGAGTCTGGAATTTTTTTTAAGACTCTGCTGATAACCCCAAAAAGGCCATATGTTCCACCTGCCATGCCAGCATCAGCAGGGGTGACAAAACTACCAGCCTGACCACCACCAGCATGATCAGGCACATGGCAGCAAAGCACCTGACTTTGTGGGGCGAAACCCAGGGTCCACGACCAGTGTCAGCGGTTGTCACCACTGCTTCTTCCACTGTTGTGTGTGCAATAGAACCCCCTGTTGTGTGTGCAAGGCAATCCCCTGTCCATACTGCTTGTAAAGATGCCCCCTCCTCTCAGTCTTAACTTGTTATGGCAGTTTCTCAAGAAACAGCATCAACGTCCACGTCCACGTCCCACCGCAGCGTTCAATTGTCCATATCCCAGACCTTTGAACGAAAGCGGAACTTCACAGCTAACGTCCTACAGGCCACAGTCCTAAATTCGCACATTTCACGACTGCTTGCGTTGGAAATGCTGCCTTTTAGGCTGGTGGAGACGGAATCCTTCCGCAATCTTATGGCGGTGGCCGTCCCTCGGTACTCGGTACCCAGCCGACACTATTTTGCCCGGTGTGCCATCCCCGCACTACACAAGCATGTGTCCCAAAACATCTGCCGTGCCCTCAACAACGCAGTTACTGGGAGAGTCCACGTGACAACGGATACGTGGACAAGTGGTTGTGGCCAGGGACGGTACATCTCTCTGATGGCACACTGGGTAAACATAGTGGAAGCCGGGACCCAGTCGGACCTTGGGACGGAACACGTCCTCCCCACACCGAGGATTGCGGGCCCTATGTCAGTCATAGTTGCCCCCACAGTGTATAGCTCCTGCGTATCATCCTCCTCCTCCTCCTCATGTTCAGCCTCCATTTCAGATATCACTACATCAGTTACAAGCTGGAAGCACTGCAGTACTGCCTCCGCCAAGCGGCAACAGGCTGTGCTGAAGCTCATAAGCTAAGGTGATAAACCTCACACTGCTTGTGAGTTGGGGACAGCTGTGAAAGAGCAGGCAGATCTGTGGCTGAGACCGCTGAATCTACATCCAGGCATGGTCGTGTGTGACAATGGCCGTAACCTGGTGGCGGCTCTGAGGCGAGGTGAGATCACACATGTACCATGCCTGGCTCGAGTGCTTAACCTCGTGGTTCAGCGGCTTCTTAAATCGTACCCCGAGTTGCCAGATCTGCTCGTGAAATTACGCCGCCTGTCAGCTCATTTTCGCTAGTCGGCTACAGCTTCCGCCACCCTTGCTGTGTTGCAGCAGCGTTTGCAGCTTCCGTCACACCGACTGGTGTGTGATGTCCCCACACGTTGGAACTCTACCCTCCACATGTTGCAAAGGATTTGTGAGCAGAATAGAGCAGTTGTGGAGTACCTGATGCAACAAGGCCGTCGATATTCAGGTCAGACTCCACACATAAGACCTCAGGAGTGGACCTGGATGTCTGACATATGTACCATCCTGACAAACTTTGAGGAGGCCACTAAGATGGTGAGTGGCGATGATGCCATCATTAATGTCAGCATCCCACTTGTCTGTCTTTTGCAACGCTCTCTGCGGGGAATTAAAGGGGAGTCATTGCAGCCAGAGTATGATGAGATGGATCAAGAAGCCGTAGTAGGCGATTACACACAGCCCAGCCTCATCTTATCCCAACGTGCATTGGGGGACAGTGAGGGAGAGGAGGAGGAGGAGGAGGAGGAAGAACAGGAGCTGCTTTCATGCGCTGTAGACGGTAGTACCTGAACAAGTGTCATACCGTCGGTTCAGCGTGGGTGGCCTGAGGACAGGGGGGAGGAGGAGGAGGAGGAGGAGAGCATGGTCAGTCGTCATCTTGGTGAGGACACGGAAATCTTGCCCGTTACCAGTCTGGCACGCATGGCTGACTTTATGTTACGCTGCCTTAACCGTGACCCTCGCGTTGTCAAAATGTTGGGTGACAGTTATTACTGGTTGGTGACACTTTTAGACCCCCGCTACTAGGAGAAATTTCACTCTCTTATTCCTGAGGTGGAGAGGTCTATAAAAATGGGGCAGTACCAGAAGGCCCTTGCTGCAGAACTCTTAAAAAAATTCCCATCTGAACACGCTAGCGGCAGAGGTCACAGTTCGTTGCCCAACCAAGGCGTACAGGCGAGAGAGATGCAACTCCAATCCAGCAGAGGCAGGGGAACACTGTCAAAGTTCTGGGACAGATTTTTGACATCCACCCAGCTTACAGGCCCTGAGGCGCGGGATACTCTCACAAGGAGTGGAAAGTTTCAAAAGATGGTGAGGGAGTACCTTGCCGACCGTACCAGCGTCCTCGGTGATTCCTCTGTGCCTTTTAATTATTGGGTATCCAAGCTGGACACTTGGAATGAACTCGCTCTGTACGCCTTGGAGGTCCTTGCCTGCCCTGCCGCTAGCGTGTTATCGGAGCGTGTTTTTAGTGCCGCTGGGGAATTATAACTGATAAGCGCACTCGCCTGTCAAATGACAATGCCGACAAGCTGACCCTTATCAAAATGAACAATGGCTGGATTGGGCCAGGCTTCTCATCACCATCAAATGACAGCAGAGTTACATAAAGTCAAATCCACTGTGTTATTTCGGGAGGTGTCTTTACATGCACCGCTTCACACCCACACATGGGTATACGCTTCCTCATTTCGGCTGTATTATGTTCTTCTCCTTATCCTCAGCCTCCACCACCACTATACCACCAGTGTGCCAGCATTGCAAGTTACTCCATCCTAATTTTTGTCAGCTTCTGCTTGGAAGGCATAAGCAAAGACTGTGGGAGACCCACTCCCCCATAATGGGGCTTATGTTTGTAATATGCTGCACTGCATGGCTCTTGTAAGGGGCATTGCAAGTTGCTCTGTCCTAATTTTTGGAAGCTTTTGCTTGGAAGGCATAAGCAAATCCTATGGGAGACCCACTCCCCAATAATGGGACTTATGTTTGTAATATGCTGTACTGCATGGCTCTTGTAAGGGGAATTGCAAGTTGCTCCGTCCTAATTTTTGGAAGCTTTTGCTTGGAAGGCATAAGCAATTCCTATGGGAGACCCACTCCCCAATAATGGGACTTATGTTTGTAATATGCTGTACTGCATGGTTCTTGTAAGGGGCATTGCAAGTTGCTCCGTCCTAATTTTAGGAAGCTTTTGCTTGGAAGCCATAAGCAAATACCATGGGAGACCCACTCCCCAATAATGGGAATTATGTTTGTAATATGCTGTACTGCATGGCTCTTGTAAGGGGCATTGCAAGTTGCTCCATCCTAATTTTTGGAAGCTTTTGCTTGGAAGGCATAAGCAAATCCTATGGGAGACCCACTCCCCAATAATGGGACTTATGTTTGTAATATGCTGTACTGCATGGCTCTTGTAAGGGGCATTGCAAGTTGCTCCATCCTAATTATTGGAAGCTTTTGCTTGGAAGGCATAAGCAAATCCTATGGGAGACCCACTCCCCAATAATGGGACTTATGTTTGAAATATGCTGTACTGCATGGCTCTTGTAAGGGGCATTGCAAGTTGCTCCATCCTAATTTTTGGAAGCTTTTGCTTGGAAGGCATAAGCAAATCCTATGGGAGACCCACTCCCCAATAATGGGACTTATGTTTGTAATATGCTGTACTGCATGGCTCTTGTAAGGGGCATTGCAAGTTGCTCCATCCTAATTATTGGAAGCTTTTGCTTGGAAGGCATAAGCAAATCCTATGGGAGACCCACTCCCCAATAATGGGACTTATGTTTGAAATATGCTGTACTGCATGGCTCTTGTAAGGGGCATTGCAAGTTGCTCCGTCCTAATTTTTGGAAGCTTTTGCTTGGAAGGCATAAGCAAATCCTATGGGAGACCCACTCCCCAATAATGGGACTTATGTTTGTAATATGCTGTACTGCATGGCTCTTGTAAGGGGCATTGCAAGTTGCTCTGTCCTAATTTTTGGAAGCTTTTGCTTGGAAGGCATAAGCAAATCCTATGGGAGACCCACTCCCCAATAATAGGACTTATGTTTGTTATATGCTGTACTGCATGGCTCTTGTAAAGGACATTGCAAGTTGCTCTGTCCTAATTTTTGGAAGCTTTTGCTTTGGAAGGCATAAGCAAATCCTATGGGAGACTCACTCCCCTATAATGGGACTTATGTTTGTGCATGGCTCTTGTAGGGGGCATTGCAAGTTGCTCCGTCCTAATTTTTGGAAGCTTTTGCTTGGAAGGCATAAGCAAATCCTACGGGAGACCCTCTCCCCAATAATGTGAATTATGTTTGTAATATGCTGCACTGCATGGCTCTTGTAAGGGGCATTGCCACTTGCTCCGTCCTAATTTTTGGAAGCTTTTGCATGGAAGGCAAAAGCAAATCGTATGGGAGACCCACTCCCCAATAATGGGACTTATGTTTGTAATATGCTGTACTGCATGACTCTTGTAAGGGGCATTGCAAGTTGATCCATCCTAATTTTTGGAAGCTTTTGCTTGGAAGGCATAAGCAAATCCTATGGGAGACCCACTCCCCAATAATGGGACCTATGTTTGTAATATGCTGTACTGCATGGCTCTTGTAAGGGGCATTGCTATTGCTCCGTCCTAATTTTTGGAAGCTTTTGCTTGGAAGGCATAAGCAATTCCTATGGGAGTCCCACTCCCCAATAATGGGACTTATGTTTGTAATATGCTGTACTGCATGGCTCTTGTAATGGGCATTGCAGTTCCTCATAATTTTTGGAAAGCCTTCCATTCACTGCTTAGGCCAACAGTGCACAGGAGACCCAGTTGCTATAAATGGAAAAAAAAGGTTTAGTTAAGGCCCTCTGACCTCCATGTCATTTCCAAGGGGCATTGGAGTGCCTCGAAATTTTTCGTAGGCATTGCACTCACTGTATGCCCTATAACTGTGTAGCCAAACTGCTCCTTTTGTTACAGAAACATATCATACAAGACATATCTGGTTGACTGGCCTGATATTGATGTGAATGGTCCCTGTTTCTCCTGCTCTTTCTCCTTTGCCACTACCTCATCCATCATTTATCACCTGAAGCTCTGTTTTAACTGGAGTCAAAGAACTTGGATACTAGCAGAAAAACATCCAGCAATCCTCGGAGGAGGTAGGATATGCGCCAAAACGCTGACCACCTCAGGCCTATCCGCTACTACATACATGCGCTTGCATTCCAACCAAACAAAGCAGATGCTAACTTCTATCATCCTCATCATGCTTCTCACCTTGGCACTCTCAACTCCCCTGATGGAGCAGCCAGGGCCCACCGGAGGAGTCTCGTTGTCTGGTGGGCTCGGCCAATGCTGCTCTAAAGCAGGCCAGGCTAAGAAAAGTGTGGAAAAGGTTACCGGGACAAAGAGGGGTGGCTGGGGACCGAGTATGGACACCTGGCCACTCTCTGGAGGCTGGGTAGCAAGCAGGGACATCCGGCCACCCGGCGGCTGGGGACTGAGTATGGATACCAGGCCGCTGACGCAGCCATGGCGTGGAGGCCAGATTCCGCCTCCACATGCCTAAAAGGCCCAATTTAAATTGCAAGCAAGCAAGCAGTATGGTATTGCAGCCTGGGGGTGGGTGGGTGGCAGGCTGCATACTTGCGCTTGCATTGCAAGGAATGGGAGAGGTACAATTGAACACTGCCCTGGGACAAGGACTTGAACGGAGATAGTTGATAGTCAACGACAGGTGCAGGGTGGGAGGCATCTTCGCATGTACCATGAACAGGGCTTTGGCATGCACACACTACAGCGAAATAGGCTCTCCTTCCCACTAAATGCACTGGGGAGGGCACAGGTAATGTTTTGGTATACGCGCTTAATCTTATGTATAAGGCACACCAGGACAAATAGGGCCGGCTGGGGACTGAGTATGGATACCTCGCTGCCGAAGCAGCCATGAGGTAGTGGCCTGCTTCGGCCTTCTCCAAACTAAAAGGCCCCATTTCAAGTGCAAGCTAGCAGTATGGCATTGTAGTCTGGGGGTGGGTGGCTGGCAGGCTGCACACTTACACTTGCATTAAAAGAAAACAAAGCAGATGCTAACTTCTGTCATCATCATCATGATCCTCACCTTGGCACTCTCAACTCCCGTGATGGAGAAGCCAGGGCCCACCGGAGGAGTCTGGTTCTCTGGTGGGCTCGTCCAATGCTTCTCTAAATCAGGCCTGGCTAAGAAAAGTGTGTGGGGGGGATGTTCCAAGGAGAAATAGGGGTGGCTGGGGACTGTGTGTGGACACCCGGCCGCGGGGCGGCTGTGGACCGAGCATGGACACCCGGCCGCCAGGCGGCTGGGGACTGAGTATGGATTCCAGGCCGCCAACGCAGCCATGACGTGGTGGCCAGATTCCGCCTCCACATGCTTAAAAGGCCCAATTTCAAGTGCAAGCAAGCAGTATAGTATTGCAGCCAGGGGTGGGTGGGTGGCAGGCTGCATACTTGCGTTTGTATTGCAAGGAATGGGGGAGATACAATTGAACACTGCCCTGGGACTAGAACTTGCACGGGGATAGTTGCAAGTCTGCATCTTCTGATGCGGCAAGGATCACTCATGATGGGCACACTTTTAGACAGTGACCTGGGTGTCAGAGATGCTTCCAGGGGTCTTCCCCATGCTGTTCCCATGTCTTTTCAGCACTTTATGCATGTGTCACACAGCACATGGCCAGATAAGGTTTTAAAATGTTAAAATTACATTTCCCAGTGAATGCATTTGTCACGGTTGAAAGCAATACAAAAGTGCAAAAACACATAAAAAATGCTACTTGTGAACATAGCCCAAGGTGTGGAGGAGTATTTTTGTTTTTGGTTATTTATTTTACCTTATACACAAGTCTTTACCCTGGAAAAGAAATTCCTTAACATATTTCACAGGAAAAAAGTTTGTTTTGTTTTTGAACGTTTTATTGTGAGCCCGTAAAAGTGGCTTAATACCTCTGATCACGTTGTTGACAGCAGTGACCTGGGGGTCAGAAATGCTTCCTGGGGTGATGCCCATGCTGTCCCCATGTCATTTGAGCACAGTCACTATCGTTTTGGGCACTTGTTAGGCTTTTAAAAGACTGCCGGGGGTGCCGCCGCAAAAATGCTCGGGTCTCCCATAGACTGACATTGGGCTCGTTGCTCGGGACGAGCACCCGAGTATCACGGTGAGGTCGGCCCGAGCCTCGAGCACCCGAGCATTTTAGTGCTCGATCAACACTAGTTAATATCTCTCGCTGACCGTATTGACTTGCGTCATGCGGAACATAAGTTAGAGCTGGAGGTTACTAGACCTCAGCATCTGTTGGCACCAGGCGCCTTTAGACCCAAACCTAAGACTCTCAACCCGGAGCTTGAGGCTATGGATATATCCCGGACTGAGTCTAGTCCCTCTCGTTCCCGACCCACACATCTCTTGGAGCACCCCGTAAATAAGGGTTCCAAGCAGTCGGTAAACCGAGTAGGTCTTACCACCATTGGAGGAGGTGTATTAGAGTCCGGGACTTCTTTCTCCAAATTAGCATACAATGTGACATTGTCCTTTGGTAGATCTACAGTTACTGCCAAGGCGTGGGTGGACTCTGGTAATGATGGCAATTTATTATCATCTACATTTGCCCAGAGGCATGCCATCCCTATTGAGCTACTCTCCAGACCAATAAACATTGTTGCCAATGGTTCGCTCCAGGATGTGCAAATCACCCATCAGTCGATCCCTCTCTCCATGTCATTCCCTCAGGGCCACCGGGAGGTTATCTCATTTCTTATTATTCCCGGTGGATTAGACGAGGTGTTACTGGGTCTCCCCTGGTTACGTTGTCATACTCCACACATTGACTGGAAGACGGGGAGAATTTCTTCCTGGAGTGAGAATTGTGCATCTCAGTGTTTGGTCAAAGTCACCCGGAGGGTAGTCTCTGATCCTCCTATCATTGCGACATCCGGTACAGATTCCTTGTCTGTTTCCAGGACCTGGGTCTTGTCAGATTATGTCGCAAAGAATTCTCAGGAGGAGAGGGTGGCTGAAGAGTCCTCCAACCCGGTTCCGTCGGGGAGGACGTTTGTTTCCCCTAATCTACGGAGTATGGTGCTCTCCTGGGCTCATGCCCCTAAGTCCGGAGCTCACCTGGGGGTCAACGGTACCACTAAGTCCCTTCAACAGTCCTATTGGTGGCCCCGATGGCGCCAGGACGTCAAGGACTTTGTTCTCACGTGTCCCATCTGTGCGAGAGATAAATCTTTTCGCCAGAGACCGGCGCGTCCTTTCTCCCTGTCACCCATGAAGGATCCCACACCTAGAGAACCGGTTGTCACTTCTTGCCATCCTGCTTCCCGTCCTAAAAGAGGGTGCCCTGTACACAGGAGGGGTCACTGTTTCGTGAAACCTCTCTGTGACCCGTTTGACCACATCCTTGCCCCCCGGTTCATGGAGGAAAATGAGCAACAAGTGGAGGGGGGATGTTAGAGGGGGGGATAATGTTAGGCGTCAGTCTGGTGCTGGATTTGAAATGGGTCCAGGACCTTCTGTGGTCTCCCATTTCAGTCCAGCCAGGGCTGATGCTGCTCAGCATCTCCATCAGCCTCAACGCCTAGCTGGTCCCCGAGCACTGTTTATCTCCCAGGAAGTTATGCCTAGCAATGTTAAGCCTGGGTTGCAGAGGGAGACAGGGCTTGTGGAATCTAAGTCCAGGATTTGCCGTACTGAGCATGTCCGTGACCTGGCGGATCATGATTGGTGGGTTGACACCCACCTGACCCGGTGACCTGGCACCGCCTGATTGGTCCACGGGTAACGTCACCAATGGCACATCGGTGGGCAGGACTTAGTCTTTAAAAGGCCCACCCACAAATATGGCGCCGCGCTCTGATCATTTGAGCAAGTGATGCCGTTGTGTGGACAACTCTGTTCCACGTGCTTCCTAGCTGTCCACTCCGTGACCTGCCGATGCCAGAGTTCGCTCGGCTAATTAGCACAGGTCGCTTAGGCAGGTTAGCTCCATAAAGGTAGGTTAGCTCTATAGAGGCAGGTAGCTTCGTCTATCTGCCTCTCTCAGCCAAAGGGGTCGCCTATCACCCCGAGCAGCCTGCAGACATCCTGTGCACGGCTAACGCCTGTCCGTCACGTGGAGTTGAACCCTTCAGTCCGGTACCATGCCGGCTGGGGGCACGTGTACCTGTTGGCGTAGTCACACACATCCTATCGCGGCCACTGTAGTCCCTGTGCTGTAACAGGACTATAGATAGTTTTTCTCTGCCTATCTCTCGTGCAGCTAAAGGAGATAGAGCGTACCGCTATACCTGTTCCTGTGTGGAGAAACACGGAAGGGTTTAATATTTAAGTTGGTTACTTTACTTTCCACCTGGAAAGTGTTCGGCAGCAGTCCTCCAGGCTGCATCGCGGACCCCGGGGTCGGTTGCGTTCCATTTTAATAAAGTTGTCTGCAACCGCCCTCCTAACACATAAAGTGCTGAAAAGACATGGGAACAGCATGGGGAAACCCCTGGAAGCTTCTCTGACACCCAGGTCACTGCCTAAAAGTGTGCCCATCAGACGTGATCCTTGCCGCATCAGAAGATGCAGACTTTCAACTATCCCCATGCAAGTCCTTTTCCCAGGGCAGTGTTCAATTGTACCTCTCCCATTCCTTGCAATGCAAGTGCAAGTATGCAGCCTGCCACCCACCCACCCCCAGGCTGCAATACCATACTGCTAGCTTGCTTGCACTTGAAATTGGGCCTTTTAGGCATGTGAAGGCAGATCCCGGCCACCATGTCATGGCTGCGTCAGCGGCCTGGTATCCATACTCAGTCCCCAGCCGGCCGGCGGCTGGGTGTCCATGCTCGGTCCCCAGCCACCAGGGGGCGGCCGGGTGTCCATTCTCGGTCCCCAGCCGCCCCGCGGCCGGGTGCCCACACACGGTCTCCAGCCGCCTGGGGGCGGCCGGGTGTTCATAAATGGTCCCCAGCCTCCCCTTTTTCTCCTGGGAACTTCTCCCACACTTTTCTTAGCCTGACCTGATTTAGGGCAGCATTGGACGAGCCCACCAGAGAACCAAACTCCTCTGGTGGACCCTGGCTTCTCCATCAGGGGAGTTGAGTGTGCCAAGGTGAGGAGCATGATGATGATAGAAGTTAGCATCTGCTTTGTTTTCTTGGAATGCAAGCGTAAGTATGCAACCTGCCACCCACCCACCCACCCCTAGGCTGCAATACCATACTGCTAGCTTGCTTGCACTTGAAATTGGGCCAGAGTGCGACCGGGAGTCCATACTTGGTCCCCAGCCACCCCTATTTGAAGGACAGCCTAACCACAAACACAAGTGAATGTGACCAGGGATGGTCCATCTGACTGACGCCTTCACACTGGGTTAATATTGTGGAAGCCGGGACACAGTTGGACACTGGGATGCAACAAGTCCTCCAGACATAGAGGATTGCGGGTCCTGGGTCAATCAGGCTTCAACACAAAGTTCAGAAGGTAGACAGCAGAAGTGGTCAGCCTCCTACACAACGAGTAAATTATTCATGATCATGAGGCCTTCCATCTCCTTAGCTTTCTGTTCCTTGGAATGCAAGCGCATGTATGTAGTAGCGGCTTGGCCTGAGGAGGTCAGCGTTTTGGCGCATATCCTACGTCCTCCGAGGATTGCTGGATGTTTTCCTGCTGCTATCCCAGTTCTATGACTCCCATTAAAACAAAGCTTCAGGTGATGAATGATGGATGAGGTGGTGGCAAAGGAGAAAGAGCAGGAGGAACAGGGACCATTCACATCAATATCAGGCCAGTCAACCACACATGTCTTGTAGGATATGTTTCTGTACCAAAAGTAGCGGTTTGGCTACACAGTTATAGGGCATGCAGTGAGTGCAATGCCTAACAAAAATTTTGAGGCACTCCAATGCCCCTTGGAAGTGACATGGAGGTCAGAGCGCCTTAACTAAACCGTTTTTTCCATTTATAGCAACTGGGTATCCTGTACACTGTTGGCCTAATTAGTGAATGGAAGGCTTTCCAAAAATTATGAGAAACTGCAATGCCCCTTGAAACAGACGTGGATTACAGCATACTAAAAACCTTCTACCCACTATTGGGGAGTGGGTCTCCCTTAGTGTTCGCCTATGCATTGAAAAGCAAAAGCTGACTAAAATTAGGAGGAAATGCAATGCCCGTTGGAAGAGTCGGGGAGGTTAGAGGTAAGTAAAAACAACATTTCAATGCCCCTTGGAAGAGCTGTGGAGTTCAGAGTGGTTTAAAAGGACGGTTTAAATGCCCCTTGCTAGAGACGTGGAGGTCGCAGCAGCTTAACAAGATGGTTTTAATGCCCCTTGGAAGAATATTGCAAGTCGCAGTGGAATAAAAAGACAATATCAATTGGAAGAGTGGTGGAGGTTGCAGTAGCTTAACAAGACGGTTTTAATGCCCCTTGGAAGAGACGTCGAGGTCTCAGTAGCTTAACAAGACAGTTTTAATGCCCCTTGGAAGAATGGTGGAGGTCGCAGTGGGATAAAAAGACAATATCAATGCCCCTTGGAAGAGTGGTGGAGGTCGCAGTAGCTTAACAAGACGGTTTTAATGCCCCTTGGAAGAGACGTCGAGGTCGCAGTAGCTTAACAAGACGGTTTTAATGCCCCTTGGAAGAATAGTGGAGGTCGCAGTGGAATAAAAAGATAATATCAATGCCCCTAGGAAGAGAGGTGGAGGTCGCAGGAGCTTAACATGACGGTTTTAATGCCCCTTGGAAGAGACGTGGAGGTCGCAGTAGCTTAACAAGATGGTTTTAATGCCCCTTGGAGTAGTGGTGGAGGTCGCAGTAGCTTAACAAGACAGTTTTAATGGCCCTTGGAGTAGTGGTGGAGGTCGCAGTAGCTTAACAAGACAGTTTTAATGCCCCTTGGAAGAGACTTGGAGGTTGCAGTTGCTTAACAAGACGGTTTTAATGCCCCTTGGAAGAGACGTGGAGGTCGCAGTAGCTTAACAAGACGGTTTTAATGCCCCTTGGAAAAGTGGTGGAGGTCGCAGTAGCATAACAATACGGTTTTAATTCCCCTTGGAAGAGATGTGGAGGTCGCAATAGCTGAACAAGACGATTTTAACGCCCCTTACAAGAGCCATGCAGAACATCATATTAAAAACATTATTCCCATTATTGGGGAGTGGGTCTCCCATAGTCTTTGCCTATGCCTTCCAAGCAAAAGCTGCCAAAAATTAGGACGGAGGAATTTGCAATGCTGGCAACACGGACCACGGTCACCCTGGTTGTATAGTGGAGGCTGAAAATAAGGAGAAGAGCAAAAAACAGCCGAAATGAGGAAGCGTATACCCATGTGTTGGTGTGAAGCGTTGCATGGGAATACACCTCCCGAAATAAGAAAGTGGATTTGACTTTATGTTACTCTGCTGTCATTTGGTGGTGATGAGAAGTCTGGCCCAATCCAGCCCTTGTTCATTTTGATAAGGGTCAGCTTGTCAGCATTGTCAGTTGACAGGCAAGTGCGCTTATCAGTTACAATTCCCCCAGTGGCGCTAAAAACACGCTCCGATAACATGCTAGCAGCAGGGCATGCCAGGACCTCCAAGGCGTACAGAGCGAGTTCATTCCAAGTGTCCAGCTTGGATACCCAATTATTAAAAGGCACAGAGGAATCACGGAGGACGCTGGTACGGTTGGCAAGGTACTCCCTCACCATCTTTTGAAACTTTCCACTCCTTGTGAGAGTACCCCGCGCCTCAGGGCCTGTAAGCTGGGCGGGTCTCAGAAAACTGTCCTCGAATGTTGATAGTGTTCCCCTACCTCTGCTGGAATGGAGTTGCGTCTCTCTCGCCTGTACGCCTTGGATGGTCAACAAACTGTGACCTCTGCCGCTAGCATGTTCAGATGGGAATTTTTTTAACAGTTCTGCAGCAAGGGCCTTCTGGTACTGCCACATTTTTGTAGACCTCTCCACCTCAGGAATAAGAGAGTGAAAGTTCTCCTTGTAGCGAGGGTCTAAAAGTGTTACCAACCAGTAATGACTGTCACCCAACATTTTGACAACGTGAGGGTCACGGTTAAGGCAGCGTAACATAAAGTCAGCCATGCATAACAGACTGGTAACGAGCAAGACTTTTGTGTCCTCACCAAGATGTCGAGTGACCATCCTCTCCTCCTCCCCCCTATCCTCAGTCCACCCATGCTGAACCGACGGTATGACAGTTGTACAGGTACTACCGTCTACAGCGCATGATACCAGCTCCTGTTCTTCCTCCTCCTCTCCCTCATTGTCCCCCAATGCACATTGGGATGAGATGAGGCTGGGCTGTGTGTAATCGCCCATTACGGCTTCTTGATGCATCTCTTCATACTCTGGCTGCAATGCCTCCTCTTTAATTCTCTGCAGAGAGGTCTTATGTGAGGAGTCTGACCTGAATATCGATGGCCTTGTTGCAGCTCGTACCCCACAACTACTCTCTTCTGCTCACAAATCCTTTGCAACATGTTGAGGGTAGAGTTCCAACGTGTGGGGACATCACACACCAGTCGGTGTGACGGAAGCTGCAAACGCTGCTGCACACAGCAAGGTTCGTCGTAAGCTGTAGCCGACTTCCGAAAATGAGCTGACAGGCGGCGTACTTTGACGAGCAGATCTGGCAACTCGGGGTACGATTTAAGAAACCGCTGAACCACGAGGTTAAGCACATGAGCAAGGCATGGTACGTGTGTGATCTCGCCTCACCTCAGAGCCGCCACCAGGTTACGGCCATTGTCACACACGACCATGCCTGGATGTAGTTTCAGCCGTCTCAGCCACAGATCTGCCTGCTCTTTCACAGCTGTCCACAACTCACAAGCAGTGTGAGGTTTATCACCTAAGCTTATGAGTTTCAGCACAGCCTATTGCCGCTTGGCTGAGGCAGTACTGCAGCACTTCTAGCTTGTAACTGATGTGGTGATATCTGAGATGGAGGCTGAACATGAGGGGGAGGAGGAGGATGATGCGCTGGAGCTGTAGACTGTGAGGGCAACTCTGACTGACATAGGGCCTGCAATCCTCTGTGTGGGGAGGTTGTGTTCCGTCCCAAGGTCCAACAGGGTGCCGGCTTCCACTATGTTTACCCAGTGTGCCGTCAGGGAGATGTGCCATCCCTGGCCACAAGCACTTGTCCACGTGTCCGTTGTCAGGTGGACTCTCCTAGTAACTGCGTTGTTGAGGGCACGGCAGATGTTTTGGGACACGTGCTTGTGTAGTGCGGGGATGGCACACTGGGCAAAATAGTGTCGGCTGGGGACCGAGTACCGAGGGATGGCCACCGCCATAAGGTTGCGGAAGGATTCCGTCTCCACCACCCTAAAAGGCAGCATTTCCAACGCAAGCAGTCGTGAAATGTGAGAATTTAGGACTGTGGCCTGTGGGGCTTTGACTTCGAATTTGCGCTTTCATTTAAAGCTCTGGGTTATGGACAATTGAATGCTGCGGTGGGACGTGGATGAGGACGTTAATGCTGTTTCTTGAGAAACTGCCATAACAAGTGAAGGCTGAGAGGAGGGGGCATCTTTGCATGCAGTATGGACAGGGGATTGCCTTGCACGCACAACAGGGGGTTCTATTACACGCACAACACCGGAAGAAGCAGTGGTGACACCCGCTGACACTCGTTGTGGACCCTGGGGTTCGCCCCACAAAGTCGGGTGCTTTGCTGCCTTGTGCCTGATCATGCTGGTGGTGGTCAGGCTGGTAGTTTTGTCACCCCTGCTGATGCTGGCATGGCAGGTGGTACATATGGCCTTTTTGGGGTAATCAGCAGAGTCTTTAAAAAAATTCCAGACTCTGGAAGACCTACCGGTTGTACTGGCAACGTCCCTCGTGTTGGTGTTACGGGGAACTGTTGCCCGCCTTCTGTGCGCGGCCACCACACTGCTTTTTTCTGCCTGTTAGGGTACTCTGCCTCCCTCCCCCTGTGTGCTGCTGGCCTCGCTCTGCGTGTCCTCCTGCCACATTGAGTCAGTTACTAGATCATCCACCACCTCCTGCTCTTCCACTTGCGCACCACTATCCTCCTCCTCACTTCGTGGCAATTGTGTCTCGTCATCGTCCACCTCTTGTGACAAATTGCCAGCGTCGACTTCCTGTGGCCGTGGCTTTTTCAAATATTTGGGCATCGCTACATGGGATCTCCTCTTCCACCACTTCAAGCGGAGCAGGCGAGGGGCGCAAATATGGAAATGGACCAGTGAACAGCTCTTCAGAGTGTCCAATTGTGGGATCAGTTGCTGTCTGACCACACTCGGCATGGTGGGAGGAAGGAGCATCAGGGTGAGGAGGAGTTTGCAGTCGAGACTCACAGCTACTAAAACTTGACCATGTGGAAGACAGACCGGAGGTGGTGGTGCCCAGGTAACTGGAAGTATTATCTGCTATCCAATTAATAACCTGTTCACACTGATCAGTTCGCAATACTGGTGTTGTAGTGTGCTTCCCTAGTAATTTGGTCAAGAAGTGGGAGCGAGACGATGTGGCTGTTGGTTGTGGCACATTTTCACCTTGGCCACGGCCCGGTCCTCTACACGCACCATCACCAGAACGTCCAGTTCCACGTCCCTTGCCACGCGCCTTGCCCATTGTAAATGAAGTAAAATAGCTTACACTTACACTGGAAAAAGGGTAATGAAAAGGAGATTAGAACCGTGGAAGAGGAAAACCACAGTTCTATTTCTATGGCCTACACCAGACTCTTTTAAACAGATATATTGATTAGTGTTGAGCCACCCCCGTAGTGTTCGAGTTCGGTTCGGTTCGTCGAACACCCGTGTGTTCGCCGAACTGTTCGTCGAACTGTTCGTCGAACACCTCCGAACACCGTTAAAACCAATGGCAGGCAAACAAAAACACATAGAAACACATAGAAAACACCTTCAAAGGTGTCCAAAAGCTGACAAACTGCTCAGAAGACACAACTAACACATGGAAAAGTGACAAGTACATATAGTCATGCGAAAAGAAAAGAGGTGGAGGAGTAAAAGGAGGGGGAGACACAGATATAGGCATGTCATGCCCTTCTAAAATCCAAAAAGTGAGAAGCCGAGACGGCCAGTCCGCTCCTGCCCGTGCCACCTCCGTGTCGCCGGGTTTGTGCCAGAGCCGCGGTGAACCCTGACGGCCAGCCCCCCTCTCCCAATACTGGTGCCTGTCCGCTGGTGGGTCGAGAGAGCCCCCCTGTGGTGGAGGCAGCTCTAAGCTTTTTAATTTAAATTGTCCCTCTAATTTGAATGAATACACTTTAAATCCATTTACAAGGATCTATTGGAGGGCAAGTCTCATGCCAGCAGCCGCGTAATTCCAGCTCCAGTAGCGTCCACTAAAGCTGCTGCAGTTAAAAAGCTTTTATAAGGATCGAGCTCGGCTGTCCACCGCAAGGCATCCTAGTGCCAGTCCCAGCCCCTATGCCTTGGGGTGCCTCCTGATGCTCTTCACTAAGTATCCCGTGGTCCCGAAGCATTTCCTTTGAAAAAATTAAGTGTCCAAACTACAGGTGGTGTAGCTTGCTTAACAGCCGGGATAATCCGCTGACTAGCAGACACTGCTACTAGGCACAAAGTATTTCCTGGGCTAGATGCAGTTAAAAATTTGTAAGTAGATACTCTCGTTGGATGCTGAGAAAGCATTCCATAGAGTCTCCTGGCACGCCATATATGATTCTCTTAAAAAGCTTGGGGTAGGGGTCTAGGGGACCCTTTTATAGCCAAAATCACGGCCCTGTATCACAATACGTCACCTAGGCTGAAGATAAATGGAACTGTAGCACCGAGGGCTCGGTTGCTACAGACGTATTGCACCTCACCCAGAGGTGTGATATCTCACTCTCAGATAAGGATGGAGTGTGGATCAGGACCCGACACCTGCATGCATTACACCACATTGCCGTGGGGCAGGGCGACCAATATGCCCCTGAGATGGGCACGACAGTCCCTGTCCCTGGCTGGAGTGGGGGGAGGGAACACTGAGGAAGGGGAACCCTGCAGTGCAGGAGCAGGGAGGAAACAGTTCCTGGGTGCATTGAGAAGGGAGTATAAAAGGTGGGCACCATCTTAGTTCAGTGCAGAGAAGTCTGAGCAGAAGTGGCAGGGAGCAGGGGCTCTGCATGAGCTCTGCTCCGGAGGCGGGCCTAGTAACAGAGGCCCAGGCCTGCAAGAGGGAGAAGGAAGGAAGAGGAGCGGAGAAGGCTCCAGGAACGAGGAATGAAGGGATCCCAGGGGTGCGGACGGGCGAGTCGCCACCGCACGCCCGAATCCACCTGCGTGGAGGGGTCAGGCCAAAGGGGGAGACCGGTCCCCGAACTAGTGGAGGCAGGAAACGACCCTCAGCTAGAAACCGGAGGCTCTGACATTTTATGTGGCGCAGCCCCTTGGTCCACCCGCTAGGAAGGCACCACATAGGGTCAGGGAAACTGGCGCCAAGTTTACCAAGAGGAGGCCCGAGGCAGCCGGACAGAAGTGTTGGTAAGAAAGGCCAGACAAAGGACACACAAAGGGGGTCCTGTGAAGCGCTCCAAAGTTATCTGGGAGTTGTCTGAGCCCCTCACCTGGTGAGCACAGTACGACGTGGGCAGCCGTTACCTGCAGACGTGGTCTGGATAATAAGAACTGTGAGTAAAGGCCCTGAACTGCATCACTGACTCCGTGTCGTTACTGCTGCTGCCCTGCACCATCACCCCCATCCTCCGCATACACTGCCCTGAGGCTATACTCCTCCCGTGGGGAGTTATGCTACGCTCTGCTGCACCCACAACACCAGCCTTAGCGGTCTGCCCTGTAGCGGCGGTTCACTCTGACCGCAATCCACGGGTGGCGTAGTCGGACATTTAAACATCAAAACCACATAAATAGTTCCGCCACTGGTTTGACCGCCCTGAGCCACGGAACCGGATCGCCGCCACGAAGACTACAACCACCAGCATCCACCAAAAAGGGTCCGGCTCCGGGTGTCCCAAGGCCCAGGGGGTGCGTCAGAACATTTTCATCACCTTTCACAATCACCAATGGGACAAGGCAGGGATGTCCTCTGTCCCCTCTCTTATACATCCTAGTGACGGAGCACCTGCTCTCATCAATTCGCCATAACCCCAATATTAGGTGGATTGAGGTGGGAGGCACCGAGTACAAGTGCTCTCTATTTGCTGATGATGTCCTAGTATATATCACTCAATCACATATATCCATCCCTGCTGTTATGGCTGAAATAGATCACTTTGTTACATGGTAAAATTTTAAAATCAATGCAGCGAAGTCTGAGGCCCTCGATGTCTCCCTCCCTAAATCCATATAGGATTCCATCCAGTCCAACTTTCCCTTTGCCTGGCCCTCACAGGGTATCAAATACTTAGGAATTCCTATTCATAGAGACCTCTCCCATCTATGTTATCTTAATTTTGGGCCCTTTATTGAACAATTCCATACAGACCACGGTTGGCAAGTTAGAACTGTGAGATTCACTACGTGAACCACTGGTGTTTTGTGGAAAAGCACATGTACACCGCGTTCCAAATTATTATGCAAAAAGTGTTTAGGAGTGATAAGGGAAGAATTTGTTTGTTTGTCAGTTAAACTCATTGATGGTGATGTGTGTCAGGTCTCTTTATATCACTGTAAGCAATTGCAGACACCTGTGCTAATTAGTTTGGCAGGTGTGTCCAATGAAAGGCAAGACTACTTAAGAAGGCTCTCTCACATTATTAAGCAGCCTACATTTTCTGCCAAAATGGGAAAGAAAAAGGATGTGTCGGCTGCTGAGAAGCAACAAATTGTGGAGTGTTTAGGTCAAGGCATGACTACAATCAACATTGTGCGATGATCAGGATGAAGTGTCTTGGCAATCAAGAAGTATGTAGCTGATTCACAGTACACACGTGTGCGTGCTGATAAGGGCAAATTGAGGACTCTTTCCTACAGGCAATTACGTCAGGTTGAAACAGCAGCGGCAAAAAAGCCTTGTCATAGCAGCAGACAAGTTTTTGAAGCTGCTTGTGCCTCCAACGTCCCCCGAACAACAAGATGCAGGGTCCTTCAGAGGTTTGCAGCTGTGCATATGCCATCCTGTCGACCTCCTCTATCCACTTCACACAAGCAGAAACGGCTCCAGTGGGCCAAACATTACATGAAGACTGATTTCAAAACTGTTTTGTTCACGGATGAGTGCCGTGCAGCGCTCGATGGTCCAGATGAATGGAGTGGAGGATGGCTGGTTGATGGACACCCCACGCAAACACGGCTACAGCGCCAACAAGGAGGAGGTGGAGTAATGTTTTGGGCTGGAATCATGGGGAGAGAGATTGTCGGCCCCTTTAGGATCCCTGAAGGCGCTAAAGATGAACTCCATAATGTATGTGGATTTTCTCAAACAGCACTTCCTGCCATGGTTCAAGAAGAAGAACCGTGTATTTCACAGCGAGATCATTTTTCTGCATGATAATGCACCATCTCATGCTGCACATAAAACATCTGCATCTCTGGCTGATATGGGCATAAAAGGGGACAAACTTATGGTGTGACCCCCATGCTCCCCTGACCTCTACCCCATTCAGAACCTTTGGAGCATCATTAAAAGGAGTGTCTATGATGGCGGGAGGCAGTTCACATCTAAGCAACAGCTCTGGGAGGGTATTCTGTCCTCATGCAAAACAATTGAAGCAGAAACCATCCAAAACCTGACAAATTCAATGGACGAGAGAGTTCAGAAGCTCCTTTCGAACAAGGGGTCCTATGTGAAAATGTAACATCACCTAGAATAAAGTTTTGAGTTGAAAACTGTTTGATTTCAGTTTCTAACAACCTGCTAATGCTTATAATTTCAAAAATGACCATTTTTTTGGTCTTTATTAAAATGAAAAGGTTGATCGAAAAGTTTGGGGGATCTAAGAGTGTGGCAACCCAGTAGTCATGATTACTTCGAATTCTGACAATATGAGGGTCATGCTGCAGGTAGTGCAGCAAGAAGGCACTTATGTGTCTTGCGCATCTCGGAGCCCAAAATTATTTTCCGGGCTAGATGCAGCTAAAAATTATTTTTAATTTTAAATCTGGTGAAGCTTATTATAGATGGCCTAATAGGATCAGTGCTGCACACTGCTACAAAGCCCAAATTATTTTCCAGTCAAGATACAGATAAACATGATTAGTAATTTGAAAGCTTAAAACGGTTGGTAGGGTGATTTTAACCAATCATCAAGCTTTTACTCTCCCCAGGATGACACAGGGGTAGAAAAGTCGTTTCGGATCCATGATTTGTTCATCTTTATGAACGTGAGTCTGTCTACATTATCAGTGGAGAGCCGCGTGCGCTTATCTGTCAGCACACCACCAGCAGCGCTGAACACACGTTCAGACAGAACGCTGGCTGCGGGGCATGACAAGATCTCCAAGGCGTAAGTGGCTAGCTCCGGCCATTTATCCAGATTGGAAGCCCAAAAAGAGCAAGGGTCCAGTGACACAGTCGTGGCTTCAATGTTTACTTGGAGATACTCCTGTACCATCGTCTCTAGGCGTTGACTATGTGTCAGACTTCTTGTCTCCTGTGGCCTTGCAAAGGATGGGCTAAAAAAGTGGTGAAATGATTCCGCAAAATTGATGTTACCAGCAGATACTGTGGTTCTGTTACGGTTTGAGTGCTGAACACTTGACGGTCCCACGGTTGGCAAGTTAGAACTGTGAGATTCACTACGTGCACCACTGCTATTTTGTGGAAAAGCACATGTAAGATTCTGCAACAGTCTCTGCTGATACTCCTGCATGCGTGCATCCCTTTCTATGGCAGGAATAATTTCTGCAAATTTACTTTTGTACAGGGGATCTAACAGTGTGGCA
The DNA here is from genome assembly GCF_046119375.1 of Phyllobates terribilis. Taxonomy (NCBI): domain Eukaryota; kingdom Metazoa; phylum Chordata; class Amphibia; order Anura; family Dendrobatidae; genus Phyllobates; species Phyllobates terribilis. The sequence continues at coordinate 405,349,234 of NW_027362771.1, forward strand.
ACCCAGTAGTCAGGATTATTTCTAATTCTCACAATTCGAGGGTCATGTTGCAGGTAGTGCAGCAAGAAGGCACTCATGTGTGTTGCGCATCCAGGAGCACCAAGTCCCTGTTGTGTTGGTGGCGAGGTAGCAATCATGCTTCTTTCCTCTGTCCTCTCCCCCCAACCTCGCACAACAGAAATGTGATCAAGGTCTCCCTCATCTGATGAGTCTTCCATCAGTTCGTCCTCCACTTCTTCCTGGGCTCCTGCACCTTCCTCACTAGTTTGGCTGCTACCATGCGCCCTGGTAAAATCATCTCCCCCACCCTCACATGCCTGCCGCCTTGGTGCTGCCGACCGTCTGGACCTTGCAGATGTTAGCCCTTCCGCATACAACTCCTCCTCCTCTACTTCCTCCACCTCCTCTTGTGCCACCACCTGACTCCGAATTCTGTTTAACATGTGCTCCAGCATGTAAATCACCTGAATAGTCATGCTGATAATGGCATCGTCAGCACTAAACATCTTCGTCGCCATTTCAAAACTGTGCAGAAGGGTGCATAGGTCCCTGATCTGAGACCACTCCTCCAGCGTGATTTGCCCCACCTCTGAATCTCGTTGGCCCAGGCTATACGTCAGAACGTATTGCACCAGGGCTTGTCGGTGCTGCCACAGTCGCTGCAACATGTGCAGAGTTGAATTCCACCGGGTAGGCACATCGCATTTTAGCCGGTGAAGTTGCAGGCCCAACGACTTCTGTAGAGATGTAAGTCGCTGAGCTGCGGGATGCGAACGGCGGAAGTGAGCACACAGCGACCGTGCCCTCTGCAGAAGGCCATCTAGTCTGGGATAGTGGGCTAAAAATTGCTGGACAACCAGGTTCAACACGTGAGCCATACAAGGCACGTGTGTGACATTGCCCCGGCGAAGGGCCGCACCCAGGTTTGCAGCATTGTCGCACACGGCCTTCCCTGGTTTCAGGTCCAGTGGAGACAACCATTCATGAAATTAGTTCTCCAGAGCTGACCACAACTCCTCAGCTGTGTGACTCACATTTCCCAGACATTTCAATGTAAAAACCGCCTGATGACGTTGAGCCCTACTGCCAGCATAGTAAGGAGGTGTGCAGGATCCCTTCTGCGCAGTTAGAAAGCTTGTGGCATGACCAGACAGGCTTTGGGTGCAGGTGGAAGACCGAGAGGAGGTTGAGGAGGCAGAAGCAGTGGAGGAAAAATGATATAAAGAGGATTGACGCACAACTCGTGGGGACGGCAAGACTTGGACAGCAGCCCCTTGTCCTGCTGTCACCATAGTTACCCAGTGCCCAGTCAGCGACATGTAACGCCCCTGTCCATGCCTACTCGTCCAAGTGTCTGTGGTGAAATGCACCCTGTCACACACAGAGTTTCTCAAAGAAGCGGTGATGTTGTGTGCGACATGCTGGTGGAGCGCAGGCACACCTTTCTTTGAGAAGTAGTGCCGACTGGGCATCTGGTACTGGGGCACTGCGACGGACATAAGGTCTCGAAAATCCTCTGTGTCCACCAGGCGGAAAGGCAGCATTTCTGTAGCCAAGAGCTTGCAGATGGTGAAATTCAACCTCTTAGCTTTCTCATGGCTAGGAGGAAATGGTCTTTTACTTGTCCACATCTGAGGGACCGAGGGCTGGCTATTGTGCTTAGACGGGGTTGATAAGGGTGTCCCCGGCAAACTGCCGGTCTGTGAGGAAGATGCAGGCGGACATGTTAGGTTGCCTTGATCCAAAGGTGGTGCTATCGATGTCGGACAGCGCTCAAGACCAGCTGGTGTTACCACCTCCAAAGAAAATGATGACCTGCCAATCACGCTGGCTGTTGCGGGTAAAGAGGTGGCAGGTCTGCGCCCCAAAACAGGTGTGACTGCTGTCCCCCCAGTCACAGAGGATGAAGAGGCCGCGGATGCACAAGATATGGCAGACGGTGGTTGGCCCGGCCGGCTAGACCGCATTGTAGCACACTGAGCTTCCCACTGCAACTTATGCTTCATGTCCATGTGCCGGTTCATGCATGAAGTACTCAAACTATGTATTTTTTGGCCTCTACTTAGCTTTTGCTGACAAATGTTACAGATAACACGAGTTGGGTCATCTTTATCGATCTGAAAAAATGCCCAGGCTATGCAAGGCTTAGCACCCATGCGACCTGAAGAGCCACCACGACTTGTGGTGAGAGGCAGAGTTGTGTTTGAGGATGCAGTTGTTGACGTGCTTCCAGTACTACGTCTCTGTCCAGGAAGGCGCAACCTGACCTCGTCGTCACTAGCATCTTCCTCCACCTCCTCTGCTGACCTCATCTCTTGGCTGACTGTGGGTTGACAGTAAGTGGGATCTCCGACCTCATCATCATCACCCTGTGCGTTATCACACCCGTCGTCCTCAGAGCCAACCTGTTCCTGCCCTGACAAAAAACTAAAGTTGTCGCTCCAATCAGGTATTTGAGTCTTATCATCGTCTTCCTCATTGTCTCCACCAACAGGAGTTACAGTTTGGGAATGAGGGTCTACATTATGGTCAGAACCTTCTGCGTCTGGTCCTGGATCCGACTCATAAAGATTCTGGGCATCAGTGCAGATCATTTCCTCGTCTGGATTCACAGAAGCGCTGGAGTCGACCTCTGATTCCCAGGCTATAGTATGAGTAAACAGCTCTGCAGACTCAACCATCTGTTCTACCTCATACTCAGACGGGCAGCTGGAGATTTGGGAGCTGTGAGGAAGCAAGTGCGATTTGGGTGACACCTTTGAGGACTGGAGTATTTGTGATGTTGAAGTTGATGTGGAGGAGAGCCCACTTAAAGGAGCACTTGATATCCGTTGAAGCACCTGCTGTTTTTGTGCCTCATCTGGAATTTGTAGCGATTGGCGTGGACGTAAGAAAGGGATCTTATCACATTGTCCGCTAAAAGAAGTAGACATTTTAGTTTGGCTGGAAGATGGTCTTTCTTCTGCACCTACCCCACGGACACAACCTTTTTTCCCCTTCCCAACACGCCTATTCCCCTTTCCACCAGCAGCAGGCCTTTTTCCACTCATTTTGGTGGTTAACTAATTCACAACTCTGGAGTTGTTTGCACAAAAAAACAATGGATGGTAACCGAGCAGAGCTGAGTGGCCAAACTGTGGTATTAGGCCAAAACTATTGGCTGGGTTAGATGCAGAAAAAAATTATTTTTAATTTGCAACCTGATGGAGGTCAGTATAGATGGACTAATAGACCAAGTCCCACACACCGCTAGAAGCCCAAATATTTTTTCAGAGCTAGATGCAGAAAATGTTTTTATTCAATTTGCAACCTGATGGAGGTCAGTATAGATGGACTAATAGACCAAGTCCCACACACTGCTAGAAGCCCAAATATTTTTTCAGAGCTAGATGCAGAAAAAAATTATTTTTAATTTGCAACCTGATGGAGGTCTGTATAGATGGACTAATAGACCAAGTCCCACACACTGCTAGAAGCCCAAATATTTTTTCAGAGCTAGATGCAGAAAAAAATTATTTTTAATTTGCAACCTGATGGAGGTCAGTATAGATGGACTAATAGACCAAGTCCCACACACCGCTAGAAGCCCAAATATTTTTTCAGAGCTAGATGCAGAAAAAAATTATATTCAATTTGCACCCTGCTGGAGGTCAGTATAGAAGGACTAATAGAACAAGTCCCACACACTGCTAGAAGCCCAAATATTTTTTCAGAGCTAAATGAAGAAAAAAATTATTTTTAATTTGCAACCTGATGGAGGTCAGTATAGATGGACTAATAGACCAAGTCCCACACACTGCTAGAAGCCCAAATATTTTTTCAGAGCTAGATGCAGAAAAAAATTATTTTTAATTTGCATCCTGATGGAGGTCAGTATAGATGGACTAATAGACCAAGTCCCACACACCGCTAGAAGCCCAAATATTTTTTCAGAGCTAGATGCAGAAAATTTTTTTATTCAATTTGCAACCTGATGGAGGTCAGTATAGATGGACTAATAGACCAAGTCCCACACACTGCTAGAAGCCCAAATATTTTTTCAGAGCTAGATGCAGAAAAAAATTATTTTTAATTTGCAACCTGATGGAGGTCAGTATAGATGAACTAATAGACCAAGTCCCACACACTGCTAGAAGCCCAAATATTTTTTCAGAGCTAGATGCAGAAAAAAATTATTTTTAATTTGCAACCTGTTGGAGGTCAGTATAGATGGACTAATAGACCAAGTCCCACACGCTGCTAGAAGCCCAAATATTTTTTCAGAGCTAAATGAAGAAAAAAATTATTTTTAATTTGCAACCTGTTGGAGGTCAGTATAGATGGACTAATAGACCAAGTCCCACACACCGCTAGAAGCCCAAATATTTTTTCAGAGCTAGATGCAGAAAATTTTTTTATTCAATTTGCAACCTGATGGAGGTCAGTATAGATGGACTAATAGACCAAGTCCCACACACTGCTAGAAGCCCAAATATTTTTTCAGAGCTAGATGCAGAAAAAAATTATTTTTAATTTGCAACCTGATGGAGGTCAGTATAGATGAACTAATAGACCAAGTCCCACACACTGCTAGAAGCCCAAATATTTTTTCAGAGCTAGATGCAGAAAAAAATTATTTTTAATTTGCAACCTGTTGGAGGTCAGTATAGATGGACTAATAGAACAAGTCCCACACGCTGCTAGAAGCCCAAATATTTTTTCAGAGCTAAATGAAGAAAAAAATTATTTTTAATTTGCAACCTGATGGAGGTCAGTATAGATGGACTAATAGACCAAGTCCCACACACTGCTAGAAGCCCAAATATTTTTTCAGAGCTAGATGCAGAAAAAAATTATATTCAGTTTGCAACCTGATGGAGGTCAGTATAGATGGACTAATAGAATGATGCTATGCCCAAAAGATTTTACTTCACTAGGTGCAGTAAAAAAATTGGTATTCTATACACAGGTGGTATATCTTGCAACACAGATAGGCTACTCCACTGACTAACACACTCTGCAATAGGCCAAAAAGGATTAGCTTTGCTAGATTCAGCCAAATGCTGTGAAAAAAACTTGCACAGCACTGGCACAGACCTGCCGGGCAAAAACTGATAGGAACTGATGTAACCTAGTCCTGAAAAGGACTCCAATTACAATTAGTCTTTACTCCCACAATCTATCTATTTAAGAGCACAGACCTGCCTGATAAAAGTCGTAGGAAATGCTGTAACCTAGTCCTTAAAAGGACTGCAATCACAACTATTCCCTACTCCCAAGCTATCTGTATATTTGTGCGAAAATTGGCTTGAAATTAACAAGGTATAGCGCACACAGCAACAGCGGTGCCGTCTAACACGCAGCTGCAGCAGTGAGAAAATGGTGGCGACGGGGAAAATGGCTTGGTCTTATAGGGCAAGGACATGTGACATACACTGCCAATCACACATGCCCTTGCTTGTGTGAAAAAAAGCACTTCGCTCCGTGTGTGCGCTGCTGATAGGCTGACAGATTGCACCTCCCCACTGCAAATGCGGGAAAGAGAAAAAAAAATGGAGATCTTCATTGTTCCTGCAGAGATCCATCCCCTGCCCCTCCCCCCGCCCCGCTGTACACTCAAACTGCGTATTAACATTAATTTTCATCATTACTGAGAAAAAATCCAGTTATGATTTTGGTGCACGAACAGTTATCGAACATAACCTCGAACAGCCGAATTTTTCTCAAATTGTTCATGTTCGCCGACCGGCTCGAACACCGCCCAAAACAGCTCGAATTTGAGATTGGCGAACAGTTCGAGTAGAACAACGCTCATCTCTACACACAACAACGCAATCAGATAAAATCATAAGACGAGGTCTCCTGATGGTCTGTTTATGTACCGTAGAATAGTGGCTTGCTGGTTCAGCTCGAATTTGAGATTGGCGAACAGTTCGAGTAGAACAACGCTCATCTCTAATCTTGATGTCTGAATACCAAAAGCAGGATAATACAAAGATTTGATCCGTGGAACTTCAAAACCACAGTTCTATTTCTCTGGCCTACACCAGACTCTTTTAAACAGATATATCCATTTCTGAACAGTCAGGGAGACACTATTACTGTTTTTTTTAAGGAAAAAATGCCAAAAGCAGGATATTACAGAGATTTGACCCATGGAACTGCAAAACCACAGTTCTAGTTATCTGGCCTATACCAGACTCTTTTAAACAGTTATATTGGTGTCTGAACTGTCAGGGAGACACTATTACTGTTTTTTTATGGAAAAAATGCCAAAAGCAGGATAATACAGAGATTTGACCCGTGGAACTGCAAAACCACAGTTCTAGTTATTTGGCCTACACCAGACTCTTTTAAACAGATATATTTGTGTCTGAACAGTCAAGGAGACACTATTACTGTTTTTTTTTACGGAAAAAATGCCAGAAGCAGGATAATACAGAGATTTGATCCGTGGAACTGCAAAACCACAGTTCTATTTCTCTGGCCTACACCAGACTCTTTTAAACAGATATATTTGTGTCTGAACAGTCAGGGAGACACTATTACTGTGTTTTTTTTTTATGGAAAAAATGCCAAAAGCAGGATAATACAGAGATTTGACCTGTGGAACTGCGAAACCACAGTTCTAGTTATCTGGTCTACACCAGACTCTTTTAAACAGTTATATTGGTGTCTGAACTGTCAGGGAGACACTATTACTGTTTTTTTTACGGAAAAAATGCCAAAAGCAGGATAATACAGAGATTTGACCCGTGGAACTGCAAAACCACAGTTCTATTTCTCTGGCCTACACCAGACTCCATAAAATAGATATATTTGTGTCTGAACAGTCAGGGAGACACTGTTACTGTTTTTTTTATGGAGAAAATGCCAAAAGCAGGATAATAGACAGATTTGACCCGTGGAACCGCAAAACCACAGTTCTAGTTATCTGGCCTACACAAGACTCTTTTAAACAGATATATTGGTGTCTGAACAGTCACAGACAGAGTAATTATTTTTTTTTTGGGGGGGGGGATACCAAAAGGTTAATAAGACGCGTATTTGTACAGTTTGACTGAGGAAAAAAAAAAATACAGGATTTAGATAAAAAAAAGGATTTTTCCTTGCCCCTGGATAAGTCTAGCAATTTGACCAACAGGAGCACACAGGACTGTAATGCAGCTTTTGCTGGTATTACCACTGCGTCTCCTGTACAGCCTGACTGCCTGCCTGCCTGATATCTGGGATGGATATTAGTCCTGAGAAGGACTGTTTGTTAGATTTGGCAGGCTTTAGAGACCCTACACTACCTTTTTCGCACTATATATCTCTCCCTAACTCAGCAGCACTCTCCCTACACTGTCTGATCCGGAGCGACTGTGTCCAAGATGGCGGTGCCCGGTTTTAAATACTCGAGGTGACGCTGTGTGGCCAGCCAATCACTGTAATGCCCACAACCAACATGGCTGCGGCATTACAGTGACTGGCTGGCAATCCGTGCATGTTAATTGGCTCTGTAAAGAGCGCCAAGCATGCAGGGCGGAGACCCGAGCTCCTGCCTGAGTAACCCGGAAATGCTCGGTGCTCGCCAAACATCCCTGGTAGTGAGATGCTCGGGCGAGTACCGAGCAGTGTCGAGCAGGCTCGCTCAACACTATTTGTGAGCAGAAGAGGGCAATTGTTGACTACCAATATCAACAAGGCCGTCGGTATTCATTTCAGACTCCACATATAAAACCTCAGGATTGGACATGGATGTCAAGTATATGTACCATCCTCCAAAACTTTAAGGACTCCGCCAAGATGGTGAGCGGTGATGATGCCATAATTAGCGTCACCATCCCGCTTCTCTGTCTTCTGAAACATTCTCAGCTCTCAATTAAAGAGGATGCATTGAAGGCGGAGCACGATGAGATGGAGCAAGGAACCATACACGGTGATTCCACACAGCCCAACCGTTCATCCCAACATGGATTGGGTGACAATGAGGAAGAGGAGGAGGAGGAGGAAAAACAGGAGCTAGTTTCCTGCGCTATAGATTGTACTACTTGCACAACTGTCATACCGTCTGTTCAACGTGGATGGCCTGAGGAAAGGGAGGAGAGGAAGAATAGGGGGAGAGCATGGTCAGTTGTCCTCTTTATGAGGACACGTAAGTCTTGCCTCTTTGCAGTCTGGCACACATGGCTGAGTTTATGTTACGCTGCCTTTCCCATGAACCTCGCGTTGTCTAAATTTTGGGTGACAGCCATTACTGGTTGGTGATGCTTCTAGACCCACGCTATAGGGAGAACTTTATGTCTCTTATTCCTTTGCAGGACAGGCCTAAAAAAATGGTGCAGTACGAGAAGGCCCTTGTTGCGGAATTATTGAAAAAATTCTCATCTGAAAATGCTGGCGGCAGAAGTCACAGTTCGTTGGACAAACAAGGAGTACAGGCAAGAGAGCCACAAAGGCAATCTAGCAGAGGCAGGGGAATACTATCAAAGTTCTGGGACAGTTTTCTCAGACCCTCCTGTCGCACAGGTCATGAGGCGGGGGGTAATCTCACAAGAGTGCAAAGTTTGGGAAGATGCTGAGGGAGTACCTTGCAGACCGTTCCAACGTCCTCGTGATTCCTTTGTGCCTTATAATTATTGGGTATCCAAGATGGACACGTGGAATGAACTGGCTCTCTATGCCTTGGAGGTCCTGGACTGCCCTGCCACTAGAGTTTTGTCGGAGCGGGTTTTTAGTGGAATTATAACTGATAAGCGCATCCGCCTGTTATCTGAAAATGCTGACAGGCTGACTCTTATAAAAATGAATAAGGGCTGGATTGGGCCAGACTTTTCAACACCACTGAATGATAGCAGCGTAACATAAACTCAAATACAGTGTCTTTTTTTGGGGAGGTCTAACTCTATTTCCATGCACCTCTGTCTTCACACCCAGACATGGGTATACGCTTCCTTATTTTGTCTATTTGCTCTTGTCCTCCTCCTTCTCCAAATCGTCATCCTCCACCACCATATCACCACCATATGTAGCATATCAACATATCTACATCTCTTGCAAGGGGCATTGGAGTTCTTCCAAATTTTTGGCAGCCATTGCTACACTGCATAGGCAAACACTATGGGAAACCCACTTCCTAATAATGGGAACATTGTTTTCAGAAGGCCCTCCGACCACTACTTCTCTTGCAAGGGGCATTGGAGTGCCTCCAAATTTTTGACATTCATTGCAGTCACTGCATAGGCAAACAGTATGGGAGACCCTCTCCTTCCTATTGGAAACATGTTGTTACTGTGGCCCTGCTCTATGTGTCTTTAAATTGTTAGTGGGGTTTTTCCTAAATTTTGTCAGCCTTTGGACTCACTGCATATACTATAACTGAATAGGAGACCCTCTCCTTTCTAACGGGAACATGTCAAACTCATTACTGTGGCCCTGCTCTATGTGTCTTTAAATTGTTAGTTGAGTTTTTCCTAAATTTTGGCAGCCATTGGACACACTGCATACTCTATAACTGTATATCAGACCCTCTCCTTTCTAATGAGACTAGAGATGAGCGGTGTTCGACTAGAACTGTTCGCCAATCTCAAATTCGAGCTGTTTTGGGAGGTGTTCGAGTTGTTCGACGAACCCGAACAATTTCCAAAAAATTCGGCTGTTCGAGGTTATGTTCGATAACTGTTCGTGCACCAAAAGCGTGTCCTGCATGTCTGGCGCTATTTAGGGCACCAATCATGCAGGGATTGTCTGCAACTCACTGTAATGTCACAGCCATGGTGGTTGTGGCTAGTGTTGAGCCACCCCCGTAGTGTTCGAGTTCGGTTCTGTTCGTCGAACACCAGTGTGTTCGCCGAACTGTTCGTCGAACTGTTCGTCGAACACCTTCGAACACCGTTAAAACCAATGGCAGGCAAACAAAAACACATAGAAACACATAGAAAACACCTTCAAAGGTGTCCAAAAGCTGACAAAATGCTCAGAAGACATAACTAACACATGGAAAAGTGACAAGTACATATAGTCATGCGAAAATAAAAGAGGTGGAGGAGTAAAAGGAGGGGGAGACACAGATATAGGCATGTCATGCCCTTCTAAAATCCAAAAAGTGAGAAGCCGACACGGCCAGTCCGTTCCTGCCCGTGCCACCTCCGTGTCGCCGGGTTTGTGCCAGAGCCGCCGTGGACCCTGACGGCCAGCCCCCCTCTCCTAATACTGGTGCCTGTCCGCTGGTGGGTCGAGCCCCCCGCGGTGGGGGGGGAGTAACATCTGCAGAAGAAAGACCATCTTCCAGCCAAACTAACATGTCGACTTCTTTTCGTGGACAATGTGATACGATCCCTTTGTTACGGACACGCCCATCGCTACAAATTCCAGATGAGGCACAAAAACAGCAGGTGCTTCAGCGGATATCAAGTGCTCCTTCAAGTGGGCTCTCCTCCACCTCAACTTCAACATCACAAATACTCCAGTCCTCAGAGGTGTCACCCCAATCGCACTTGCTTCCTCACAGCTCCCAAGTCTCCAGCTGCCTGTCTGAGTATGGGGTAACACAAATGGTTGAGTCTGCACAGCTGTTTACTCATACTATAGCCTGGGAAACGGAGGTCTGCTCTAGAGCTTCTGTTAATCCAGACGAGGAAATGATCTGCACTGATGCCCAGAATCTTTATAAGTCGGATCCAGGACCAGATGAAGAAGGTTCTGAGCATAATGTAGACCCTCGTTCCCAAACTGTAACTCCTGTTGGTGGAGACAATGATGAAGACGATGATGAGACTCAAATACCTGATTGGAGCGACAACTTGACTTTTCGGTCAGGGCAGGAAGAGGTTGGCTTTGAGGACGACGGGTGTGATAACACACAGGGTGATGATGACAAGGTTGGAGATCCCACTTACTGTCAACCCACAGTCAGCCAGTCGATGAGGTCACCCGGGCCTTTGCCTGGCCTTTGGGATGTCGCGGTGGTCGGCTCCCTGGCCCGTACCCTGGGGTCACTCTTTAAAAGGGTGAATAATTGTTAATATTATAAGAGTTTGTGACACCACCTGTGGTATCTGGTGAGAAGCACCAGCGCTGCAGCAGTCCACTGAGGCCCGTGATAAGGCAGCTTGATGGTATAGCTCCCCACAGGTGGAGCTAGGTCTCAGGGCAGCGTATGCAGGGGGAATGCAGGACAGGCGAGACCCAGCTGGGTCAGAGCAAGAACGGAAACGGACACGGTAGTCACTTCAGTACCTTTTACTGGAGGAAATTCAGGCACATCCTGGAGCACTGTAGGGTGAAGGGTGCATATCAGGATCCTCCCCAATGAGCGGGTGTTGGGCCTCCTGTTTCTTGCCTCTGCGCAGTAAGTTTCTGACCTGCCTGGAGCTAGGCCTAACTTTGTCTCTGTCCTGCGCTGGCTGACCTTGTGGTAGGGCCTTCTCTTGAAGTTCACGCTCCCAGTATGCGGGGCCTAAGCGTCTCCTGGCTCTGTTACGTATCAGCACCTTAGCGATCCTGTTACTTGTAGTTCTCCAGGGATTCCGGTTATGCCTTACTGGGTCATAGAGATCCCGGTAAGCTCGGATCCGGTGTCCGGTAAATGCTTCGGGGTGAGCTGGTTAAGCTCCTCTGCCCCTTATGTACTAACTCGCCACTCGCCTTCGGCCTACTCGGGCCCTCAATAGGCTATACACACTAACGGCAGCTTGCCGCGCTTCACCGATCTTATGACGCCGGCACACCTTAAGCTCTATCTGGGCTCCCTGAATCTAGCTAGCAGGAGCCTCGTGCTCCACTGCTGAACTATTAACTGAGTTCTCTAGACTAGACTGAGCTCCACTGCAGACTGACGTCTCTTAGGCTTCTCTACTGCAGGAACTCTTCAGAGGAACTGAACTGCCTAGCTCCACCTTCAATATTTATATCCCTAACGGGCTCCCTCTGCTGGTCTGAGGTGGAAGGTGGAGATGTGTGAATGTTTATGGGGGCCTCTTGTGGAGGATTCCATCAATACACTCTTCTAGGATCTGTGATACCAAGCGCAGCGGGGCGTCACAGATGCTATTGACGACGAGGTTAGGTTGCGCCTTCCTGGATAGAGACGGAGTACTGGAAGCACGTCAACAACTGCATCCTCAACCACAACTCCGCCTCTGACCACAAGTCGTAGTGGCTCTTCAGGTCGCATGGGCTCTAAGCCTTGCATAGCCTGGGCATTTATTCAGATCGATAAGGATGACCCAACTCGTGTTATCTGTAATATTTGTCACCAAAAGCTAAGTAGAGGCCAAAAAATCCATAGTTTGAGTACTTCATGCAAGTACCGTCACATGGATATGAAGCATAAGTTGCAGTGGGAAGCTCACTGTGCTACAATGCGGCCTAGCAGGCTGGGCCAACCACCGTCTGCCCCATCTTGTGCATCCGCGGCCTCTTCATCCTCTGTGACTGGGGGGACAGTAGTCACACATGTTTTTGGACGCAGACCTGCCACCTCTTTACCTGCAACAGCCAGTGTGATTGGCAGGTCGTCAGTTCATTGGGAAGTGGAAACACCTGCTGGTGTTGAGAGCTCTCTGACATCGAGAGCACCACCTTTGGATCAAGGCAACCTAACATGTCCGCCTGCATCTTCCTCACAGACCGGCAGTTTGCCAGGGACACCCTACTCAACCCCGTCAAAGCACAACAGCCAGCCCTCGGTCCCTCAGATGTGGACAAGTAAAAGACCATTTCCTCCTAGCCATGAGAAAGCTAAGAGGTTGAATTTCACCATCTGCAAGCTGTTGGCTACAGAAATGCTGCCTTTCCGCCTGGAGGACACAGTGGATTTTTGAGACCTTATGTCCGTCGCAGTGCCCCAGTACCAGATGCCCAGTCGGCACTACTTCTCAAAGAAAGGTGTGCCTGCGCTCCACCAGCATGTCGCACACAACATCACCGCTTCTTTGAGAAACTCTGTGTGTGACAGGGTGCATTTCACCACAGACACTTGGACGAGTAGGCATGGACAGGGTCGTTACATGTCGCTGACAGGGCACTGGGTAACTATGGTGACAGCAGGACAAGGGGCTGCTGTCCAAGTCTTGGCGTCCCCGCGAGTTGTACGTCAATCCTCTTTATCTAGAAGTTCCTCCACTGCTTCTGCCTCCTCAACCTCCTCTCGGTCCTCCACCTGCACCCAAAGCCTGTCTGGTAATGCCACCTGCTTTCTAACTGCGCACCTCCTTACTATGCTGGCAGCAGGGCTCAACGGCATCAGTGTTTACTTTGAAATGTCTGGGAAATTTGAGTCACACAGCTGAGGACTTGTGGTCAGCTCTGGAGACCCAGTTTCATGAATGGTTGTCTCCACTGGACCTGCAACCAGGGAAGGCCGTGTGCGACAATGCTGCAAACCTGGGTGCGGCCCTTCGCCGGGGCAATGTTACACACGTGCCTTGTATGGCTCACGTGTTGAACCTGGTTGTCCAGCAATTTTTAGCCCACTATCCCGGACTAGATGGCCTTCTGCAGAGGGCACGGTCGCTGTGTGCTCACTTCCGCCGTTCGCATCCCGCAGCTCAACGACTTACATCTCTACAGAAGTCGTTGGGCCTGCCAGTTCACCGGCTGAAATGCGATGTGCCGACACGGTGGAATTCAACTCTGCACATGTTGCAGCGACTGTGGCAGCACCGACAAGCCCTGGTGCAATAGTTTCTGACGTATAGCCTGGGCCAACGAGATCCAGAGGTGGGGCAAATCACACAGCAGGAGTGGTCTCAGATCAGGGACCTATGAAGTTGACGCGCCCCCTGGGCCGTGGGGTACCCGGAGCCGGGCATGTAGACGCTGGGGGTTGTAGTCACTGTGGCGGTGACCCGGTATGTGACCCAGGGCGGTCAATCCAACGGTAATTTGTATATATGGATTTTATAATGTCTGACTACGCCACCTGTGGAGTGCGGCCAAAGGGGCCGCCGCTGCGGAACAGTCCTCTGAAGCTGGTGGTTTTGCTGCAATGGTATTATTACTCACCACAGGAAGAGTGTAGCTTCAGGGCAGTGTGGGTGGATGATGGTGGTTGTAGTGCAGGGAGTCAGTAATGAACACAGAGTCCGTGTGATGCAGTCCCAAGATCTTTACTCACAGTTGTTGCAGTCCAGATTACAGGTACCAGAGCTATCTCACCCGTCGTGCTGTGCGTACTCAGTGAGGGGCTCAGTCCACCCCCAGATAGCTCCGGAGTACTTAGCAGGACCCCCTTCTGTGTGTCCTTTCTCTGGCCTTCTCCCTGCACCTCACACCCAGTGAAACTTCTATCCGGTATCCTCGGGCCTTGGCGGGCGACTTGTGTTCCGTCCCCTGGGTCCTATGTGGCTACCTTCTTAGTGAGACTGGTGTGGACTTTTGCCTGCAGTACATGAAATGCTGCAGCCTCCGGTTTCTAGTTGAGCCTTGCTGTTTCTCCTCTAGTTGAGGGACCGGTTCCCCTTATCTGGCCTGACCCCTCTACCTCCTGGTAGCAGCGGGAGTACAGGTGGCCTTCTGCACGGCCCGTAGCCCTAGGGTCCCTTCGGTTCCTGGAGCCTTCCTGCTCCCACTCCTCTCTTCTCTCCTTCAGTCCTGGGCCTCCCAGGCTAGGCCCGCCTCCGGAGCAGAGCTCATGCCGAGCCTCTGCTCCTGTCACTTTTCCTCCTCTGACTGGCTTGCTCTTTCTAAGATGGCTTCCTATTTATACTCTCCCTGTCATGTGCTCCCCTAAGCTGCTCCCCTAAGCACCCACTACATAGGATCCTCCCACCAGCTAGGGACCTGGGACTGTGCTCTCCCTTAGGAGCAATCTCGCCCTAACCCCACTGCGGGTATGTGTTGGATGCAGGTGTTAGGGTCCCGAGCCATACGCCTTCCTTACCTGAGGGTGAGATACCACACCTCTGGGTGAGATGCAGTAACTCTGTGGTGACTGCACTCTCAGGGGCGCCACACACCTTTCTGCACAGTTTTGAAATGGCGACGAAGATGTTTAGTGCTGACGACGATGCCATTATCAGCATAACTATTCCAGTGATTTACATGCTGGAGCACACATTAAACAGAATTCAGAGTCAGGTGGTCGGACAAGAGGAGGTGGAGGAAGTAGAGGAGGAGTCGTATGCGGAAGGGATAACATCTCCAAGGTCCAGACGGTTGGCAGCACCAAGGAGGCAGGCATGGGAGGGTGGGGGAGAGGGATTAAACAGGGCGCATGGTAGCAGCCAAACTGTTGAGGAAGGTGCAGGAGCCGAGGAAGAAGTGGAGGATGAACTGGCGATGGGCAAGGAAGACTCATCAGATGAGGGAGACCTTGATCACATTTCTGTTGTGCGAGGTTGGGGGGAGAGGGCAGAGGAAAGAAGCATGATTCTTACCTCGCTACCAACACAACAAGGACTTGGTCCTCCTGGATGCGCAAGACACATGAGTGCCTTCTTGCTGCACTACCTGCAACATGACCCTCAGATTTCAGAATTCGAAGTAATCTCGACTATTGGGTTGCCACACTCTTAGATCCCCGGTACAAAAGTAAATTTGCCGAAATAATTCCTGCCATAAAAAGGGATTGACGCATGCAGGAGTATCTGCAGACGCTGTTGCAGAATCTTACATGTGCTTTTCCACAAAACACCAGTGGTGCACGAAGTGAATCTCACAGTTCTAACTTGCCAACCGCGGGACTGTCGAGTCTTCATCACTCAAACCGTAACAGTAACACAGTATCTGCTGGTAACAGCAATTTTGTGAAATCGTTTCACCACTTTTTTAGACCATCCTTTGCAAGGCCACAGGAGACAAGAAGTCTGACACATAGTCAATGCCTAGAGAGGATGGTGCAGGAGTATCTCCAAGTGAACATCGAAGCCATGACTGTGTCACTGGACCCTTGCTCATTTTGGGATTCCAATCTGGAAAAATGGCCGGAGCTCGCCACTCACGCCTTGGAGATCTTGTCATGCCCTGCAGCCAGTGTTCTCTCTGAACGTGTGTTCAGCGCTGCTGATGGTGTGCTGACAGATAAGCGCACGCGGCTGTCCACTGAGAATGTAGACAGACTCACGTTCATAAAGATGAACAAATCATGGATTCGCAAGGACTTTTCTAATCCTGTGTTATCCTTGGGAGGCTAAAAGCTTGAGGATTTGGTAATATCACCTCACCAACCGTTTTAAGCAACTGTGGGGCAATTGATGCCACTTAACCCTAGAACGCATGACCATAAAAATCTACACTTTCATATAACTGGGGCCTTTTAGGCCCGTGTGCAAATAACATTGAATAACTCAAACTCAAATGACAAACAACTATATACACGAAGAATACCTAGAGTTTCAAAATTCTAACTAAAGTAATCTTGCAGAAAATAGAAAACAATTAACAGGGCGGGACTGCGAGGCCCCAGGTATGCGTTCTAGGGTTAAGTGGTGTCTGTGCCACAATTTTGGGAAAAAATGGAAACTCTTTTTGGAGTCCCCTTGCTGTGTCTTACGTGACGTTGGCATCGTCAATTCCAGGTGGGTTGGGTCGCTCCCCCCCCCCTTTTAACTGTAAGAAACTACATACACTATGGCTTGGGGTAACACAGATGATTGAGTCTGAAGAGCTGTTTACTCAGAGGTCTGCTCCAAATCTTCAGTGTCTGCTAGTCAGCGTAGAATTTTTAACTGCATCTAGCCTAGGCAATACTTTGGGCGTAGTAGCCCAGCTGCGAAGCAAGCTGCACCGCCTGTGTATCTAATAAGAATTTTTAAATGCATCTAGCCTAGGCAGACTGTGGGGACCCCCAACCAAACCCAGACGCTCAGCCCCCCTACCGCCCCCCTTTCCTTGACAATACAATAATGTAACTCTTACAACTGGATGGGTGAGGATCGGTCACAGCTTTATTAACTCTTTATACTCATTCCATTAGAAAGACATTTTATTTCTAAAATAATTCAGCTTGTTGCAGCATGCCCTGGGTCTCCACTCCGGCAACTTGGCCAACAAGTGTAACTCTCCAACATGTCCTTTCTATTTCCAGGCCACGGAGGATCCTGCGTACTCATATGCAGGACTCTGACCCGCACCCATCACTCTTAACGCTTGTTCCACTCCGTCCTGGAGTCCTGACAGGAATATGTCCAGTCCAATATCCATTAAGTGAACACCGTCGGGCCGTATGAGGCCTGCTTTATCTCCTTCCAGTTGTCAGTGTCGCACCACTACACCGCCTCTGTCTCTTCTAAATTTTGCCATCCGAATATTTATTACCCGCCTTGTCCGTTCGATGGCCGTGATGTCTCGCGCACCTTGCCATACCGCTATCGGCACAATCTCTGACCATACTATAGCTAGTTTTGTGAAAAATTCTCTGAAGCGCTCAGTGTCTAGTTTCATTATTGCCATTAGTTATGCGCTCTTGTGATGACCTAGGTTGTTTCCCCCGGCCTGTATAACTAAGATGACCAGACATCTTGCCTCTCTCCCTACCTTGATTACCTCCATTAGTACCTGTGGCCATAGCAGGCCTCTAATACCTCTCCAGTTGAAATATGTGTTATGAAACTCTAATTTCCTCCCGCCTGGGCGGACTTTCGCCCTTTAATCTGCCCAATATATATACGAGTGGCCTATCACCCACACTGTTGGCTTAGCGTCACCTGTAAAAGAAACAAACCACGTTAGGATAACAAGTCCGGTCTTATGTACCTTGCCAAACACGTGGATCACCATCTCTCTATCCTCTGAACTTCCGTTTCTGACAGTCCTGCTCTTGCTGCTTCTGTGGCCGCGCCTATGCGGAATGAGTGTGTCCCGTAATCTTTGGGGTGGTTCCCTGCCGATGTTATGCATTTATTAAATATAGCTTGGAACTGGTATCTTGATAATGGCGTCCCATCAATGTGTGATAGGAACAAATTACTTTGTGATCTGATGGTTAGATATGGTTTTACTATTGTTACCCGACTCAGTGTACCGTTTGTGGGTTGTAGAAGTACCCAAGTGCCCCTGCCCGCTGGAACCATTTTCGATTTGTGTATGCTTAGACGTATTGCATTATTGCCTATGACTACGTCCTGGTGTAATAAGCCTCCACTGGTGCTAATTTTGGATTGAGGGACTAATTCGCTTATGCATAGCGCCCCGAAGAAGGCGATCACAAATGCAGTAGACAGTAGTGTTGCTTCAAATTGTGAGTGTCGTGTTAATGGTGTTAGGGATATGATGTGAGAAATCAGTTTTAGTGACACGGGACGGGACGTCTACACTCCTGACTTGGCTGACCCCTTTTCCACCCTTTTATGGATTGTCTGATGATGAATCTTTGTCACATCTCCCCAATTCAGTAGTTGGAAGTGAAATGCTACTCCGGTCAGACACCGCTGCGCTGACGCCCCTGATATGCCCCTCATCATTAGCTGGTGGAGAAATTCTATGGTGACTTGTGATCTGGCTTGTTCACATTGGTCAACCCGTCTGCCTGCTACTAGTCGTGTCCACTCTTCCCATGCCTTACCGTATGCTTGCCACGTCGACGGGGCAACTGACGCTCTGATTAATGGCATCAACTATTCGCCACTAGATCCCATAGGGAAGGTGGGCAACTGTTGTCCCGATGGGTGGGCATTGTGGAAGAGCTCTGTGAAAATCTGCCAATTGAATTGTTATAAAGCGTTAGCAGCAGCTTTAG
This sequence comes from Phyllobates terribilis, assembly GCF_046119375.1. NCBI lineage: Eukaryota > Metazoa > Chordata > Amphibia > Anura > Dendrobatidae > Phyllobates > Phyllobates terribilis. The sequence continues at coordinate 405,367,874 of NW_027362771.1, forward strand.
ACCCCTCAGCATAGTGGCTAGCGCGGACCCATACATTGTGTTTTAGGCACAGGAATGCTAGCCTGGGTAGTAGGCCTAGCACTGGGAGAGACGATGATGCCATCTTATTAATGCAGTGCGCTAAGCTGGTGTTTTTTGTTATGAAGCGTATATTTTTGTAAGCCAGGAGCGCGCCCCATATTTCTATTGCTACCACTATTGGGAAGAAAAATTATTTTCAGGGCTAGATGCAGCGAAAAATTATTATTAATTGAAAAGCTGGTGGAGCTTGGTATAGATGGCCTGATACAATGAGACCCACACACTGCTAGAAGGCCAAATATTTTTTCAGAGTTAGATGCAGAAAAAAATTATATTCAGTTTGCAACCTGATGGAGGTCAGTATAGATGGACTAATAGAACAAGTGCCACACACTGCTAGAAGGCCAAATATTTTTTCAGCGGTAGATGCAGACAAAAAATTATTTTGAATTTGCAACCTGATGGAGGTCAGTATAGATGACTAATAGAACAAGTCCCACACACTGCTAGAAGGCCAAATATTTTTTCAGTGCTAGATGCAGAAAAAAATTATATTCAGTTTCCAACCTGATGGAGGTCAGTATAGATGGACTAATAGAACAAGTCCCACACACTGCTAGAAGGCCAAATATTTTTTCAGAGGTAGATGCAGACAAAAAATTATTTTGAATTTGCAACCTGATGGAGGGCAGTATAGATGGACTAATAGAACAAGTCCCAAACACAGCTAGAAGGCCAAATATTTTTTCAGAGCTAGATGCAGAAAAAAATTATATTCAATTTGCAACCTGATGGAGGTCAGTATAGATGGACTAATAGAACAAGTCCCACACACAGCTAGAAGGCCAAATATTTTTTCAGAGGTAGATGCAGAAAAAAATTATATTCAGTTTGCAACCTGATGGAGGTCAGTAGAGATGAACTAATAGAACAAGTCCCACACACAGATAGAAGGCCAAATATTTTTTTAGAGCTAGATGCAGACAAAAATATATTCAGTTTGCAACCTGATGGAGGTCTGTATAGATGGATTAATAGAACAAGTCCCACACACAGCTAGAAGCCCAATATTTTTTCAGAGGTAGATGCAGAAAAAAATATATTCAGTTTGCAACCTGATGTAGGTCAGTATAGATGGACTAATACAACAAGTCCCACACACAGCTAGAAGCCCAATATTTTTTCAGAGGTACATGCAGAAAAAAATATATTCAGTTTGCAACCTGATGGAGGTCTGTATAGATGGATTAATAGAACAAGTCTCACACACAGCTAGAAGCCCAATATTTTTTCAGAGGTAGATGCAGAAAAAAATATATTCAGTTTGCAACCTGATGTAGGTCAGTATAGATGGACTAATACAACAAGTCCCACACACAGCTAGAAGCCCAATATTTTTTCAGAGGTAGATGCAGAAAAAAATATATTCAGTTTGCAACCTGATGGAGGTCTGTATAGATGGATTAATAGAACAAGTCCCACACACAGCTAGAAGCCCAATATTTTTTCAGAGGTAGATGCAGAAAAAAATATATTCAGTTTGCAACCTGATGGAGGTCTGTATAGATGGATTAATAGAACAAGTCCCACACACAGCTAGTAGCCCAATATTTTTTCAGAGGTAGATGCAGAAAAAAATATATTCAGTTTGCAACCTGATGGAGGTCAGTATAGATGGACTAATACAACAAGTCCCACACACAGCTAGAAGCCCAATATTTTTTCAGAGGTAGATGCAGAAAAAAATATATTCAGTTTGCAACCTGATGGAGGTCTGTATAGATGGATTAATAGAACAAGTCCCACACACAGCTAGAAGCCCAATATTTTTTCAGAGGTAGATATAGAAAAAAATATATTCAGTTTGCAACCTGATGGAGGTCTGTATACATGGATTAATAGAACAAGTCCCACACACAGCTAGAAGCCCAATATTTTTTCAGAGGTACATGCAGAAAAAAATATATTCAGTTTGCAACCTGATGGAGGTCTGTATAGATGGATTAATAGAACAAGTCTCACACACAGCTAGAAGCCCAATATTTTTTCAGAGGTAGATGCAGAAAAAAATATATTCAGTTTGCAACCTGATGTAGGTCAGTATAGATGGACTAATACAACAAGTCCCACACACAGCTAGAAGCCCAATATTTTTTCAGAGGTAGATGCAGAAAAAAATATATTCAGTTTGCAACCTGATGGAGGTCTGTATAGATGGATTAATAGAACAAGTCCCACACACAGCTAGAAGCCCAATATTTTTTCAGAGGTAGATGCAGAAAAAAATATATTCAGTTTGCAACCTGATGGAGGTCTGTATAGATGGATTAATAGAACAAGTCCCACACACAGCTAGTAGCCCAATATTTTTTCAGAGGTAGATGCAGAAAAAAATATATTCAGTTTGCAACCTGATGGAGGTCAGTATAGATGGACTAATACAACAAGTCCCACACACAGCTAGAAGCCCAATATTTTTTCAGAGGTAGATGCAGAAAAAAATATATTCAGTTTGCAACCTGATGGAGGTCTGTATAGATGGATTAATAGAACAAGTCCCACACACAGCTAGAAGCCCAATATTTTTTCAGAGGTAGATATAGAAAAAAATATATTCAGTTTGCAACCTGATGGAGGTCTGTATACATGGATTAATAGAACAAGTCCCACACACAGCTAGAAGCCCAATATTTTTTCAGAGGTAGATGCAGAAAAAAATATATTCAGTTTGCAACCTGATGGAGGTCAGTATAGATGGATTAATAGAACAAGTCCCACACACAGCTAGAAGCCCAATATTTTTTCAGAGGTAGATGCAGAAAAAAATATATTCAGTTTGCAACCTGATGGAGGTCAGTATAGATGGACTAATACAACAAGTCCCACACACAGCTAAAAGCCCAATATTTTTTCAGAGGTAGATGCAGAAAAAAATATATTCAGTTTGCAACCTGATGGAGGTCTGTATAGATGGATTAATAGAACAAGTCCCACACACAGCTAGAAGCCCAATATTTTTTCAGAGGTAGATGCAGAAAAAAATATATTCAGTTTGCAACCTGATGGAGGTCTGTATAGATGGATTAATAGAACAAGTCCCACACACAGCAAGAAGCCCAATATTTTTTCAGAGGTAGATGCAGAAAAAAATATATTCAGTTTGCAACCTGATGGAGGTCTGTATAGATGGATTAATAGAACAAGTCCCACACACAGCTAGAAGCCCAATATTTTTTCAGAGCTAGATGCAGAAAAAAATTATATTCAATTTGCAACCTGATGGAGGTCAGTATAGATGGACTAAAAGAATGATGCTATGCCCAAAAGATTTTACTTCACTAGGTGCAGTAAAAAAATTGGTATTCTATACACAGGTGGGATATCTTGCAACACAGATACGCTACTCCACTGACTAACACACTCTGCAATAGGCCAAAAAGGATTAGCTTTGCTAGATTCAGCCAAATGCTGTGAAAAAAACTTGCACAGCACTGGCACAGACCTGCCTGGCAAAAACTGATAGGAACTGATGTAACCTAGTCCTGAAAAGGACTCCAATTACAATTAGTCTTTACTCCCACAATCTATCTATTTAAGAGCACAGACCTGCCTGATAAAAGTCGTAGGAAATGCTGTAACCTAGTCCTTAAAAGGACTGCAATCACAACTATTCCCTACTCCCAAGCTATCTGTAGATTTGTGCAAAAATTGGCTTGAAATTAACAAGGTATAGCGCACACAGCAACAGCGGTGCCGTCTAACACGCAGCTGCAGCAGTGAGAAAATGGTGGCGACGGGGAAAATGGCTTGGTCTTATAGGGCAAGGACATGTGACATACACTGCCAATGACACATGCCCTTGCTTGTGTGAAAAAAAGCACTTCGCTCCATGTGTGCGCTGCTGATAGGCTGACAGATTGCACCTCCCCACTGCAAATGCGGGAAAGAGAAAAAAAAATGGAGATCTTCATTGTTCCTTCAGAGATCCATCCCCTGCCCCTCCCCCCACCCCGCTGTACACTCAAACTGCGTATTAACATTAATTTTCATCATTACTGAGAAAAAATCAAGTTATGATTTTGGTGCACGAACAGTTATCGAACATAACCTCGAACAGCCGAATTTTTCTCAAATTGTTCGTGTTCGCCGAACGGCTCGAACACCGCCCAAAACAGCTCGAATTTGAGATTGGCGAACAGTTCGAGCAACAACGCTCATCTCTAGTTGCGGCATTACAGTGATTACCCAAATCGATGGGAACAGTGCTCACAGTGAAACATGAAAAGCCGGCAATTCAGCAGCGGCATACACCGGTACCCGACAAATTAGAACAGAAAGAATAGAGAATCACACATAGATTAGATAGATAGAAACATGTCAGTCACATATATATGAAGTACAGTGACAGTGTTGCTTACTGTACTTGTCATTTAGTGTAAAGGATTTATTAAAAAAAATAATAGTGTTTTCATGCACCGTCTCTTTAAAAAAGCCGGCCGGCATTTCAGCAGCGGTACCCGATAATTTAGAATAGAAGGAATAGAGAATCACACCTAGATTAGATAGATAGAAACATGTCAGTCACATATATAAGAAGTACAGTGACAGTGTTGATTACTGTACTTGTCATTTAGTGTTAAAATAAAGGATTTATTAAAAAAAAAATTGGCGTGGGGTTCCCCATAATTTTAGTCTCTAGCGGAGGTTAGGCAGACAGCTGGGGCAGATGTTTGAAGCCTGGGAAGGGGGTAATACCCACGGAGCTTCCCAGGCTAGTAATATCAGCCCCCAGCTGAATACCTAGCCTTTACTAGCTATTAAAATGGGGGACCCCCCCAAAAAATGACGTGGTGTCCCCCCTATTTTAATAGCTAGCAAAGGCTAGGCAGACAGCTGGGGGCTGATATTAATAGCCCAGGAAGGGTGCCATGAATAATGGCCCCCTCCCAGGCTAGAAACACCAGCCATCAGCCGCCCCAGAAACGGCGCATCCATAGGATGCGCCAATTCTGGCACTTAGCCTCGCTCTTCCCACTGCCCTGTAGCGGTGGCAGTTGGGCAATAGGGCTGGAGTTGATGTCAGCTTATAATGCCAGCTGACATCAAGCCCAGGTTAGTAATGGAGAGGCATCTATAAGACACCCCCATTACTAACCCCATAGTCAAAGTTAAAAAAAACACAAACACCCAGAATAAAGTCCTTTAATTGAAATAAACACACAATTCTTTATTGTTCTAAATTAAACCATACTTACCATCACGCCCATTCCAGCTGAAGCCAACGATCTCCTGCAATAAAAGAAAAATAATAAAGCAACATCATCCTTACCTTTCCATGGTTCCCAGGACAGCTTCAGCTCTGCTACATCAAGATGACAGGATAGACCACAGCAGAACGCTGCCATCCAGCCTGTCATCCCGCAGACACTGAGAAGCGCAGGCATGCTTGCACTCCTCAGTGTCAGGCTGTGACGGCATCCAGATGAGCCGAGTTCATGTCCAATGAACTCAGCTCACCTCATGCATGTCACTGACAGCGTAGGAAAATTCTCCTGCACTAAGCGCTTCAGTGTGAGAATTCTCCCACGCTGTCAGTGACGTGCATGAGGTGAGCTCATGTCCAATGAACTCATCTCACTTCATGCACGTCACTGACAGCGTGGGAAAATTCAACTGCACTCAGCGCTTCAGCGTGAGAATTTTCCCACGCTGTCAGTGACGTGCATGAGGTGAGTTCATGTCCAATGATCTCAGCTCACCTCATGCACGTCACTGACAGCGTGGGAGAATTCTCACGCTGAAGCGCTGAGTGCAGGAGAATTTTGCCATGCTGTCAGTGACGTACATGAGGTGAGCCGAGTTCATTGGACATGACCTCGGCTCATCTGGATGCCGTCACAGCGAGATACTGAGGAGCGCAAGCATGCCTGCGCTTCTCAGTGTCTGCGGGATGACAGACTGGATGGCAGCTTTCTGCTGTGGTCCAGCCTGTCATCTCGATGTAGCAGAGCTGAAGCTGTCCTGGGAACCATGGAAAGGTAAGGATGATGTTGCTTTATTATTTTTCTTTTATTGCAGGAGATCGTTGGCTTCAGCTGGAATGGGCGATACGGTAAGTAGGGTTTAATTTAGAACAATAAAGAATTGTGTCTTTATTTCAATTAAAGGACTTTATTCTGGGTGTTTGTGTTTTTTTTAACTTTCACTATGGGGTTAGTAATGGGGGTGTCTTATAGACGCCTCTCCATTACTAACCTGGGCTTGATGTCAGCTGGCATTATAAGCTGACATCAACCCCAACCCTATTACCAGACTGCCACCGCTACAGGGCAGTGGGAAGAGCGAGGCTAAGTGCCAGAATTGGCGCATCGCATGGATGCGCCATTTCTGGGGCGGCTGACGGCTGGTGTTTCTAGCCTGGGAGGGGGCCAATATTCATGGCACCCTTCCTGGGCTATTAATATCAGCCCCCAGCTGTCTGCATAGCCTTTGCTAGCTAATAAAATAGGGGGGACCCCACGTCATTTTATTGGAGGGGTCCCCCTTTTTAATAGCTAGTAAAGGCTAGATATTCAGCTGGGGGCTGATATTAGTAGCCTGGGAAGCTCCTTGGGTATTACCCCCTTCCCAGGCTTCAAACATCTGCCTCAGCCGTCTGCTTAACCTCCGCTAGAGACTAAAATTATGGGGAACCCCACGGCAATTTTTTTTTAATAAATCCTTTATTTTAACTCTAAATGACAAGTACAGTCACCAACACTGTCACTGTACTTCATATATATGTGACTGACATGTTTCTATCTATCTAATCTACAGTACAGACCAAAAGTTTGGACACACCTTCTCATTTAAAGAAATTTCTCTATTTTCATGACTATGAAAATTGTACATTCACACTGAAGGCATCAAAACTATGAATTAACACATGTGGAATTATATACTTAACAAAAAAGTGTGAAACAACTGAAAATATGTCTTATATTCTAGGTTCTTCAAAGTAGCCACCTTTTGCTTTGATGACTGCTTTGCACACTCTTGGCATTCTCTTGATGAGCTTCAAGAGGTAGTCACCGGAAATGGTTTTCACTTCACAGTTGTGCCCTGTTAGGTTTAATAAGTGGGATTTCTTGCCTTATAAATGGGTTTGGGACCATCAGTTGTGTTGTGCAGAAATCTGGTGGATGCGCAGCTGATAGTCCTACTGAATAGACTGTTAGAATTTGTATTATGGCAGGAAAAAAGCAGCTAAGTAAAAAAAAACGAGTGGCCATCATTACTTTAAGAAATGAAGGTCTGTCAGTCCGAAAAATTGGTCAAAGTTTGAATGTGTCCCCAAGTGCAGTAGCAAAAACCATCAAGCGCTACAAAGAAACTGGCTCACATGAGGATCGCCCCAGGAAAGGAAGACCTGCTTCTGAGGATAAGTTAATCCGAGTCACCAGCCTCAGAAATCGCAGGTTAACAGCAGCTCAGATTAGAGACCAGGCCAATGCCACACAGAGTTCTAGCAGCAGACACATCTCTTCAACAATTGTTAAGAGGAGACTTTGTGCAGCAGGCCTTCATGGTAAAATGGCTGCTAGGAAACCACTGCTAAGGACAGGCAACAAGCAGAAGAGACTTTTTTGGGCTAAAGAACACAAGGAATGGACATTAGACCAGTGGAAATCTGTGCTTTGGTCTGATGAGTCCAAGTTTGAGATCTTTGGTTCCAACTAGTGTTGAGCCACCCCCGTAGTGTTCGAGTTCGGTTCGGTTCGTCGAACACCCGTGTGTTCGCCGAACTGTTCGTCGAACTGTTCGTCGAACACCTTCGAACACCGTTAAAACCAATGGCAGGCAAACAAAAACACATAGAAACACATAGAAAACACCTTCAAAGGTGTCCAAAAGCTGACAAACTGCTCAGAAGACATAACTAACACATGGAAAAGTGACAAGTACATATAGTCATGCGAAAATAAAAGAGGTGGAGGAGTAAAAGGAGGGGGAGACACAGATATAGGCATGTCATGCCCTTCTAAAATCCAAAAAGTGAGAAGCCGACACGGCCAGTCCGCTTCTGCCCGTGCCACCTCCGTGTCGCCGGGTTTGTGCCAGAGCCGCGGTGAACCCTGACGGCCAGCCCCCCTCTCCCAATACTGGTGCCTGTCCGCTGGTGGGTCGAGAGAGCCCCCCTGTGGTGGAGGCAGCTCTAAGCTTTTTAATTTAAATTGTCTCTCTAATTTGAATGAATACACTTTAAATCCATTTACAAGGATCTATTGGAGGGCAAGTCTCATGCCAGCAGCCGCGGTAATTCCAGCTCCAGTAGCGTCCACTAAAGCTGCTGCAGTTAAAAAGCTTTTATAAGGATCGAGCTCGGCTGTCCACCGCAAGGCATCCTACTGCCAGTCCCAGCCCCTATGCCTTGGGGTGCCTCCTGATGCTCTTCACTAAGTATCCCATGGTCCCGAAGCATTTCCTTTGAAAAAATTAAGTGTCTAAACTACAGGTGGTGCAGCTTGCTTAACAGCCGGGATAATCCGCTTACTAGCAGACACTGCTACTAGGCACAAAGTATTTCCTGGGCTAGATGCAGTTAAAAATTTGTAATTAGATACTCTCGTTGGATGCTGAGAAAGCATTCCATAGAGTCTCCTGGCACGCCATATATGATTCTCTTAAAAAGCTTGGGGTAGGGGTCTAGGGGACCCTTTTATAGCCAAAATCACGGCCCTGTATCGCAATACGTCACCTAGGCTGAAGATAAATGGAACTGTAGCACCCTGAGGGCTCGGTTGCTAAAGACGTATTGCACCTCACCCAGAGGTGTGATATCTCACTCTCAGGTAAGGATGGAGTGTGGATCAGGACCCGACACCTGCATGCATTACACCACATTGCCGTGGGGCAGGGCAACCAATATGCCCCTGAGATGGGCACGACAGTCCCTGTCCCTGGCTGGAGTGGGGGGAGGGAACACTGAGGAAGGGGAACCCTTTAGTGCAGGAGCAGGGAGGAAGCAGTTCCTGGGTGCATTGAGAAGGGAGTATAAAAGGTGGGCACCATCTTAGTTCAGTGCAGAGAAGTCTGAGCAGAAGTGGCAGGGAGCAGGGGCTCTGCATGAGCTCTGCTCCGGAGGCGGGCCTAGTAACAGAGGCCCAGGCCTGGAAGAGGGAGAAGGAAGGAAGAGGAGCGGAGAAGGCTCCAGGAACGAGGAATGAAGGGATCCCAGGGGTGCGGACGGGCGAATCGCCACCGCACGCCCGAATCCACCTGCGTGGAGGGGTCAGGCCAAAGGGGGAGACGGGTCCCCGAACTAGTGGAGGCAGGAAACGACCCTCAGCTAGAAACCGGAGGCTCTGACATTTTATGTGGCGCAGCCCCTCGCTACACCCGCTAGGAAGGCACCACATAGGGTCAGGGAAACTGGCGCCAAGTTTACCAAGAGGAGGCCCGAGGCAGCCGGACAGAAGTGTTGGTAAGAAAGGCCAGACAAAGGACACACAAAGGGGGTCCTGTGAAGTGCTCCAAATTTATCTGGGAGTTGTCTGAGCCCCTCACCTGGTGAGCACAGTACGACGTGGGCAGCCGTTACCTGCAGACGTGGTCTGGATAATAAGAACTGTGAGTAAAGGCCCTGAACTGCATCACTGACTCAGTGTCGTTACTGCTGCTGCCCTGCACCATCACCCCCATCCTCCGCATACACTGCCCTGAGGCTATACTCCTCCCGTGGGGAGTTATGCTACGCTCTGCTGCACCCACAACACCAGCCTCAGTGGTCTGCCCTGTAGCGGCGGTTCACTCTGACCGCAATCCACGGGTGGCGTAGTCGGACATTTAAACATGAAAACCACATAAATAATTCCGCCACTGGTTTGACCGCCCTGAGCCACGGAACTGGGTCGCCGCCACGAAGACTACAACCACCAGCATCCACCAAAAAGGGTCCGGCTCCGGGTGTCCCAAGGCCCAGGGGGTGCGTCAGAACATTTTCATCACCTTTCACAATCACCAATGGGACAAGGCAGTGATGTCCTCTGTCCCCTCTCTTATACATCCTAGTGACGGAGCACCTGCTCTCATCAATTCGCCATAACCCCAATATTAGGTGGATTGAGGTGGGAGGCACCGAGTACAAGTGCTCTCTATTTGCTGATGATGTCCTAGTATATATCACTCAATCACATATATCCATCCATGCTGTTATGGCTGAAATAGATCACTTTGTTACATGGTAAAATTTTAAAATCAATGCAGCGAAGTATGAGGCCCTCGATGTCTCCCTCCCCAAATCCATATAGGATTCCATCCAGTCCAACTTTCCATTTGCCTGGCCCTCACAGGGTATCAAATACTTAGGAATTCCTATTCATAGAGACCTCTCCCATCTATGTTATCTTAATTTTGGGCCCTTTATTGAACAATTCCATACAGACCACGGTTGGCAAGTTAGAACTGTAAGATTCACTACGTGAACCGCTGGTGTTTTGTGGAAAAGCACATGTACACCGCGTTCCAAATTATTATGCAAAAAGTGTTTAGGAGTGATAAGGGAAGAATTTGTTTGTTTGTCAGTTAAACTCATTGATGGTGATGTGTGTCAGGGCTCTTTATATCACTGTAAGCAATTGCAGACACCTGTGCTAATTAGTTTGGCAGGTGTGTCCAATGAAAGGCAAGACTACTTAAGAAGGCTCTCTCACATTATTAAGCAGCCTACATTTTCTGCCAAAATGGGAAAGAAAAAGGATGTGTCGGCTGCTGAGAAGCAACAAATTGTGGAGTGTTTAGGTCAAGGCATGACTACAATCAACATTGTGCGATGATCCGGATGAAGTGTCTTGGCAATCAAGAAGTATGTAGCTGATTCACAGTACACACGTGTGCGTGCTGATAAGGGCAAATTGAGGACTCTTTCCTACAGGCAATTACATCAGGTTGAAAGAGCAGCGGCAAAAAAGCCTTGTCATAGCAGCAGACAAGTTTTTGAAGCTGCTTGTGCCTCCAACGTCCCCCGAACAACAAGATGCAGGGTCCTTCAGAGGTTTGCAGCTGTGCATACGCCATCCTGTCGACCTCCTATATCCACTTCACACAAGCAGAAACGGCTCCAGTGGGCCAAACATTACATGAAGACTGATTTCAAAACTGTTTTGTTCATGGATGAGTGCCGTGCAGCGCTCGATGGTCCAGATGGATGGAGTGGAGGATGGCTGGTTGATGGACACCCACGCAAACACGGCTACAGCGCCAACAAGGAGGAGGTGGAGTAATGTTTTGGGCTGGAATCATGGGGAGAGAGATTGTCGGCCCCTTTAGGATCCCTGAAGGCGCTAAAGATGAACTCCATAATGTATGTGGATTTTCTCAAACAGCACTTCCTGCCATGGTTCAAGAAGAAGAACCGTGTATTTCACAGCAAGATCATTTTTCTGCATGATAATGCACCATCTCATGCTGCACATAAAACATCTGCATCTCTGGCTGATATGGGCATAAAAGGGGACAAACTTATGGTGTGACCCCCATGCTCCCCTGACCTCTACCCCATTCAGAACCTTTGGAGCATCATTAAAAGGAGTGTCTATGATGGCGGGAGGCAGTTCACATCTAAGCAACAGCTCTGGGAGGGCATTCTGTCCTCATGCAAAACAATTGAAGCAGAAACCATCCAAAACCTGACAAATTCAATGGACGAGAGAGTTCAGAAGCTCCTTTCGAACAAGGGGTCCTATGTGAAAATGTAACATCACCTAGAATAAAGTTTTGAGTTGAAAACTGTTTGATTTCAGTTTCTAACAACCTGCTAATGCTTATAATTTCAAAAATGACCATTTTTTTGGTCTTTATTAAAATGAAAAGGTTGATCGAAAAGTTTGGGGGATCTAAGAGTGTGGCAACCCAGTAGTCATGATTACTTCGAATTCTGACAATATGAGGGTCATGCTGCAGGTAGTGCAGCAAGAAGGCACTTATGTGCCTTGCGCATCTCGGAGCCCCAAAATTATTTTCCGGGGTAGATGCAGCTAAAAATTATTTTTAATTTTAAATCTGGTGAAGCTTTAGTATAGATGGCCTAATAGGATCAGTGCTGCACACTGCTATAAAGCCCAAATTATTTTCCAGTCAAGATACAGATAAACATGATTAGTAATTTGAAAGCTTAAAACGGTTGGTAGGGTGATTTTAACCAATCATCAAGCTTTTACTCTCCCCAGGATGACACAGGGGTAGAAAAGTCATTTCGGATCCATGATTTGTTCATCTTTATGAACGTGAGTCTGTCTACATTATCAGTGGAGAGCCGCGTGCGCTTATCTGTCAGCACACCACCAGCAGCGCTGAACACACGTTCAGACAGAACGCTGGCTGCGGGGCATGACAAGATCTCCAAGGCGTAAGTGGCTAGCTCCGGCCATTTATCCAGATTGGAAGCCCAAAAGAGCAAGGGTCCAGTGACACAGTCGTGGCTTCAATGTTTACTTGGAGATACTCCTGTACCATCGTCTCTAGGCGTTGACTATGTGTCAGACTTCTTGTCTCCTGTGGCCTTGCAAAGGATGGGCTAAAAAAGTGGTGAAATGATTCCGCAAAATTGATGTTACCAGCAGATACTGTGGTTCTGTCACGGTTTGAGTGCTGAACACTTGACGGTCCCACGGTTGGCAAGTTGGAACTGTGAGATTCACTACGTGCACCACTGGTATTTTGTGGAAAAGCACATGTAAGATTCTGCAACAGTCTCTGCTGATACTCCTGCATGCGTGCATCCCTTTCTATGGCAGGAATAATTTCTGCAAATTTACTTTTGTACCGGGGATCTAACAGTGTGGCAACCCATTAGTCAGGATTATTTCTAATTCTCACAATTCGAGGGTCATGTTGCAGGTAGTGCAGCAAGAAGGCACTTATGTGTGTTGCGCATCCAGGAGCACCAAGTCCCTGTTATGTTAGTGGCGAGGTAACAATCATGCTTCCTTCCTCTGTCCTCTCCCCCCAACCTCGCACAACAGAAATGTGATCAAGGTCTCCCTCATCTGATGAGTCTTCCATCAGTTCGTCCTCCACTTCTTCCTGGGCTCCTGCAGCTTCCTCACTAGTTTGGCTGCTACCATGCGCCCTGGTAAAACCATCTCCCCCACCCTCACATGCCTGCCGCCTTGGTGCTGCCGACCGTCTGGACCTTGCAGATATTAGCCCTTCCGCATACAACTCCTCCTCCTCTACTTCCTCCACCTCCTCTTGTGCCACCACCTGACTCCGAATTCTGTTTAACATGTGCTCCAGCATGTAAATCACCGGAATAGTCATGCTGATAATGGCATCGTCAGCACTAAACATCTTCGTCGCCATTTCAAAACTGTGCAGAAGGGTGCATAGGTCCCTGATCTGAGACCACTCCTCCAGCGTGATTTGCCCCACCTCTGAATCTCGTTGGCCCAGGCTATACGTCAGAACGTATTGCACCAGGGCTTGTCGGTGCTGCCACAGTCGCTGCAACATGTGCAGAGTTGAATTCCACCGGGTAGGCACATCGCATTTTAGCCGGTGAAGTGGCAGGCCCAACGACTTCTGTAGAGATGTAAGTCGCTGAGCTGCGGGATGCGAACGGCGGAAGTGAGCACACAGCGACCGTGCCCTCTGCAGAAGGCCATCTAGTCTGGGATAGTGGGCTAAAAATTGCTGGACAACCAGGTTCAACACGTGAGCCATACAAGGCACGTGTGTGACATTGCCCCGGCGAAGGGCCGCACCCAGGTTTGCAGCATTGTCGCACACGGCCTTCCCTGGTTTCAGGTCCAGTGGAGACAACCATTCATGAAATTGGTTCTCCAGAGCTGACCACAACTCCTCAGCTGTGTGACTCACATTTCCCAGACATTTCAATGTAAAAACCGCCTGATGACGTTGAGACCTACTGCCAGCATAGTAAGGAGGTGTGCAGGATCCCTTCTGCGCAGTTAGAAAGCTTGTGGCATGACCAGACAGGCTTTGGGTGCAGGTAGAAGACCGAGAGGAGGTTGAGGAGGCAGAAGCAGTGGTGGAACTTTGACATAAAGAGGATTGACGCACAACTCGTGGGGACGGCAAGACTTGGACAGCAGCCCCTTGTCCTGCTGTCACCATAGTTACCCAGTGCCCAGTCAGCGACATGTAACGCCCCTGTCCATGCCTACTCGTCCAAGTGTCTGTGGTGAAATGCACCCTGTCACACACAGAGTTTCTCAAAGAAGCGGTGATGTTGTGTGCGACATGCTGGTGGAGCGCAGGCACACCTTTCTTTGAGAAGTAGTGCCGACTGGGCATCTGGTACTGGGGCACTGCGACGGACATAAGGTCTCGAAAATCCTCTGTGTCCACCAGGCGGAAAGGCAGCATTTCTGTAGCCAAGAGCTTGCAGATGGTGAAATTCAACCTCTTAGCTTTCTCATGGCTAGGAGGAAATGGTCTTTTACTTGTCCACATCTGAGGGACCGAGGGCTGGCTATTGTGCTTAGACGGGGTTGATAAGGGTGTCCCCGGCAAACTGCCGGTCTGTGAGGAAGATGCAGGCGGACATGTTAGGTTGCCTTGATCCAAAGGTGGTGCTATCGATGTCGGACAGCGCTCAAGACCAGCTGGTGTTACCACCTCCAAAGAAAATGATGACCTGCCAATCACGCTGGCTGTTGCGGGTAAAGAGGTGGCAGGTCTGCGCCCCAAAACAGGTGTGACTGCTGTCCCCCCAGTCACAGAGGATGAAGAGGCCGCGGATGCACAAGATATGGCAGACGGTGGTTGGCCCGGCCGGCTAGACCGCATTGTAGCACACTGAGCTTCCCACTGCAACTTATGCTTCATGTCCATGTGCCGGTTCATGCATGAAGTACTCAAACTATGTATTTTTTGGCCTCTACTTAGCTTTTGCTGACAAATGTTACAGATAACACGAGTTGGGTCATCTTTATCGATCTGAAAAAATGCCCAGGCTATGCAAGCCTTAGCACCCATGCGACCTGAAGAGCCACCACGACTTGTGGTGAGAGGCAGAGTTGTGTTTGAGGATGCAGTTGTTGACGTGCTTCCAGTACTACGTCTCTGTCCAGGAAGGCGCAACCTGACCTCGTCGTCACTAGCATCTTCCTCCACCTCCTCTGCTGACCTCATCTCTTGGCTGACCGTGGGTTGACAGTAAGTGGGATCTCCGACCTCATCATCATCACCCTGTGCGTTATCACACCCGTCGTCCTCAGAGCCAGCCTGTTCCTGCCCTGACAAAAAACTAAAGTTGTCGCTCCAATCAGGTATTTGAGTCTTATCATCGTCTTCCTCATTGTCTCCACCAACAGGAGTTACAGTTTGGAAATGAGGGTCTACATTATGGTCAGAACCTTCTGCGTCTGGTCCTGGATCCGACTCATAAAGATTCTGGGCATCAGTGCAGATCATTTCCTCGTCTGGATTCACACAAGCGCTGGAGTCGACCTCTGATTCCCAGGCTATAGTATGAGTAAACAGCTCTGCAGACTCAACCATCCCACACACCGCTAGAAGCCCAAATATTTTTTCAGAGCTAGATGCAGAAATTTTTTTTATTCAATTTGCAACCTGATGGAGGTCAGTATAGATGGACTAATAGACCAAGTCCCACACACTGCTAGAAGCCCAAATATTTTTTCAGAGCTAGATGCAGAAAAAAATTATTTTTAATTTGCAACCTGATTGAGGTCAGTATAGATGGACTAATAGACCAAGTCCCACACACTGCTAGAAGCCCAAATATTTTTTCAGAGCTAGATGCAGAAAAAAATTATTTTTAATTTGCAACCTGATGGAGGTCAGTATAGATGGACTAATAGAACAAGTCCCACACGCTGCTAGAAGCCCAAATATTTTTTCAGAGATAAATGAAGAAAAAAATTATTTTTAATTTGCAACCTGATGGAGGTCAGTATAGATGGACTAATAGAACAAGTCCCACACGCTGCTAGAAGCCCAAATATTTTTTCAGAGACAAATGAAGAAAAAAATTATTTTTAATTTGCAACCTGATGGAGGTCAGTATAGATGGACTAATAGACCAAGTCCCACACACTGCTAGAAGCCCAAATATTTTTTCAGAGCTAGATGCAGAAAAAAATTATTTTTAATTTGCAACCTGATGGAGGTCAGTATAGATGGACTAATAGACCAAGTCCCACACACTGCTAGAAGCCCAAATATTTTTTCAGAGCTAGATGCAGAAAAAAATTATTTTTAATTTGCAACCTGATGGAGGTCAGTATAGATGGACTAATAGACCAAGTCCCACACGCTGCTAGAAGCCCAAATATTTTTTCAGAGATAAATGAAGAAAAAAATTATTTTTAATTTGCAACCTGATGGAGGTCAGTATAGATGGACTAATAGACCAAGTCCCACACACTGCTAGAAGCCCAAATATTTTTTCAGAGCTAGATGCAGAAAAAAATTATTTTTAATTTGCAACCTGATGGAGGTCAGTATAGATGGACTAATAGACCAAGTCCCACACACCGCTAGAAGCCCAAATATTTTTTCAGAGCTAGATGCAGAAAAAAATTATATTCAATTTGCAACCTGCTGGAGGTCAGTATAGAAGGACTAATAGAACAAGTCCCACACACTGCTAGAAGCCCAAATATTTTTTCAGAGCTAAATGAAGAAAAAAATTATTTTTAATTTGCAACCTGATGGAGGTCAGTATAGATGGACTAATAGACCAAGTCCAACACACTGCTAGAAGCCCAAATATTTTTTCAGAGCTAGATGCAGAAAAAAATTATATTCAGTTTGCAACCTGATGGAGGTCAGTATAGATGGACTAATAGAATGATGCTATGCCCAAAAGATTTTACTTCACTAGGTGCAGTAAAAAAATTGGTATTCTATACACAGGTGGTATATCTTGCAACACAGATAGGCTACTCCACTGACTAACACACTCTGCAATAGGCCAAAAAGGATTAGCTTTGCTAGATTCAGCCAAATGCTGTGAAAAAAACTTGCACAGCACTGGCACAGACCTGCCTGGCAAAAACTGATAGGAACTCATGTAACCTAGTCCTGAAAAGGACTCCAATTACAATTAGTCTTTACTCCCACAATCTATCTATTTAAGAGCACAGACCTGCCTGATAAAAGTCGTAGGAAATGCTGTAACCTAGTCCTTAAAAGGACTGCAATCACAACTATTCCCTACTCCCAAGCTATCTGTATATTTGTGTGAAAATTGGCTTGAAATTAACAAGGTATAGCACACACAGCAACAGCGGTGTCGTCTAACACGCAGCTGCAGCAGTGAGAAAATGGTGGCGACGGGGAAAATGGCTTGGTCTTATAGGGCAAGGACATGTGACATACACTGCCAATCACACATGCCCTTGCTTGTGTGAAAAAAAGCACTTCGCTCCGTGTGTGCGCTGCTGATAGGCTGACAGATTGCACCTCCCCACTGCAAATGCGGGAAAGAGAAAAAAAAATGGAGATCTTCATTGTTCCTGCAGAGATCCATCCCCTGCCCCTCCCCCCACCCCGCTGTACACTCAACTGCGTATTAACATTAATTTTCATCATTACTGAGAAAAAATCCAGTTATGATTTTGGTGCACGAACAGTTATCGAACATAACCTCGAACAGCCGAATTTTTCTCAAATTGTTCGTGTTCGCCGACCGGCTCGAACACCGCCCAAAACAGCTCGAATTTGAGATTGGCGAACAGTTCGAGTAGAACAACGCTCATCTCTAGTTCCAACCACCATGTCTTTGTGCGACGCAGAAAAGGTGAACGGATGGACTCTACATGCCTGGTTCCCACCGTGAAGCATGGAGAAGGAGGTGTGATGGTGTGGGGGTGCTTTGCTGGTGACACTGTTGGGGATTTATTCAAAATTGAAGGCATACTGAACCAGCATGGCTACCACAACATCTTGCAGCGGCATGCTATTCCATCCGGTTTGTGTTTAGTTGGACCATCATTTATTTTTCAATAGGACAATGACCTCAAACACACCTCCAGGCTGTGTAAGGGCTATTTGACCAAGAAGGAGAGTGTTGGGGTGCTGCGCCAGATGACCTGGCCTCCAAAGTCACCAGACCTGAACCCAATCGAGATGGTTTGGGGTGAGCTGGACCGCAGAGTGAAGGCAAAAGGGCCAACAAGTGCTAAGCATCTCTGTGAACTCCTTCAAGATTGTTGGAACACCATTTCCGATGACTACCTCTTGAAGCTCATCAAGAGAATGCCAAGAGTGTACAAAGCAGTCATCAAAGCAAAAGGTGGCTACTTTGAAGAACCTAGAATATAAGACATATTTTCAGTTGTTTCACACTTTTTTGTTAAGTATATAATTCCACATGTGTTAAGTCATAGTTTTGATGCCTTCAGTGTGAATGTACAATTTTCATAGTCAGGAAAATGCAGAAAAATCTTTAAATGAGAAGGTGTGTCCAAACTTTTGGTCTGTACTGTATGTGTGAAGCTCTATTCTTTCTGTTGTAAATTGTCGGGTACCGCTGCTGAATTGCCGGCCGGCTTTTTTAAAGAGACGGTGCATGAAAACACTAATATTTTTTTAAATAAATCCTTTACACTAAATGACAAGTACAGTAACCAACACTGTCACTGTACTTCATATATATGTGACTGACATGTTTCTATCTATCTAATCTATGTGTGATGCTCTATTCCTTCTTGTCTAATTTGTCGGGTACCGGTGTATGCCGCTGCTGAATTGCCGGCCGGCTTTTTTAAAGAGAGCGTCTTCTGAGCAGTTTGTCAGCTTTTGGACACCTTTGAAGGTGTTTTCTATGTGTTTCTATGTGTTTTTGTTTGCCTGCCATTGGTTTTAACGGTGTTCGATGGTGTTCTAAGGTGTTCGACGAACAGTTCGACGAACAGTTCCTCGAACATCCCGGTGTTCGACGAACCGAACCGAACCCGAACACTACGGGGGTGGCTCAACACTAAATGGGACCATGTCGTTACTGTGGCCCTGCTCCATGTGTCTTTAAATTGTTAGTGGGGTTTTTCCTAAATTTTGGCAGCCATTGGACTCACTGCATACCCTATAACTGTATAGCAGACCTTCTCCTTTCTAATGAGAACATGTCGTTACTGTGGCGCAGCTCTATGTGTCTTTCAATTGTTATTGGTGTTTTTACTACATTTTGGCAGCTGATGAACTCACTGCAAACCCTATAACTGGATAGCAGACTCTCTCCTTTCTAATGGAAACATGTCGTTACTGAGGCCCACCTCTATGTGTCTTTAAATTATCATTGGGGTTTTTCCTAAATGTTGGCAGCCATTAGACTCACTTTATACCTTATAACTATACAGTAGACCCGCTCCTTTCTAATGGGAACATGTCAAATTCGTTACTGTGGCCCAGCTCTATGTGTCTTTAAATTGGTAGTGGTCTTTTTCCCAAATTTTGGCATCCATTGGACTCACTGCATACCCTTATAACTGTATAGCAGGCTTTCTCCTTTCTAATGGGAACATGTCGTTACTGTAGCCATGCTCTATGTGTCTTTAAATTGTTATTGGTGTTTTTACTAAATTTTGGCAGCTGTTGGACTCACTGCAAACCCTATAACTTGATAGCAGACCCTCTCCTTTATAATGGAAACAAGTTGTTACTGAGGCCCACCTCTTTGTGTCTTTAAATTGTCATTGGGGTTTTTCCTGAATGTTGGCAGCTGTTGGACTCACTTTATTCCTCATAGCTGTATAGCAGACCCGCTCCTTTCTAATGGGAACATGTCGAACTCGTTACTGTGGCCCAGCTCTATGTGCCTTTAAATTGTTAGTGGGGTTTTTCCCAAATTTTGGCAGCCCTTGCAGTCACAGCATGGGCATAACCACTATAAGAGACCCGCTCCTTTATAATGGGAACATTTTTTTTTACTGAGACCCTCCTCTATGTCTCTTCAAAGGTATATTGGGTTGCGTCCAAATTTTTGGCAGCCCTTGCAGTCACTTCATACGCAATAACAGTATAGGAGACCCACTCATTAATAATGAGAACAACAAAGCATAGCCGGCTGATGGCTCTCTAACAATAGCGAGGGCCGACTGATGGCCCTTTAAAAATAGTAAGGGCCGCCTGATGACCCTATAAAAGTAGGTTTTGTGACTTTCAGAATCCCTCCATCATAAATGAAACAGGACGTGTCTGATGAGTTGTCTCACACCACATGGCCAGATAAGGTTTTAAAATGTTAAAATGACATTTGCCTGTGAATTCATTTGTCTTAAAAAAGAATGTAAAACAAACAAATAAATAAAAAAAATTAAAAACACAGTAGGATATTTGTTTAGTATAAAAACCAGACTCGCCAAGGTAATCTCAATGTAATCACATTGTTCAGCTCCTGCACCTCCTCCTCCAGTTCGTCCTCCATCTCCGAAATGACCACATCAGTCACAAGCTGATAGCAATGCAGCACTGCCATGGCCAAGCGGCAACAGGCTGTGCTGAAGAAAACATGCTTAATGCTTAGGTGACAAACCATCCACCTCTGCAGGCTTCTTGAAAGCTGTAACACAGCAGTCTGATCTGTGGCTCTCACCGCTGAACATACAGCCAAGCATGGTCGTGTGTGACAATAGGCATCACCTGGCAATGGAGAAATGAGAGCAGGAGTAGATACAGTTTCACTCTATGCTAGTCCTTTCACCGAGCTAAATAATATGGCTGCGGTGAAATACAACTCCCACTGAAAAGCAGTTTCAAACTGACAAACATTGGGCCACCAGAGGATTTAATTCTGAGGGCTCACCTTTCTCCCCCGTTCAAGAGCCCCATAGCTGCTGCAAAGTTTGCGCTATCATGAACTCTCCTGATGGAGAAGCCAGGTCCCACCCGAAGATTCTCTGGTGGGACCGTTCAACCCTGCCGAGAAGCAGTCCTGGCCAAGAAACATGTGTGGGAAGGTTCCTGGACACTCTATGGTTGCTTTTTTACTGACGTGGAAACCTATGCAAACACGTGGAGAACATATAAAATCCTTGCAGATGTTGTCCTTGCTGGTATTTGAACCCTTGATCCCAGTGCTGCAAGGCTTCAGTGCTAACCACTGAGCCAATGTGCTGCCTTTCATCCTCTGATATCTAACAGGCTAGAGAAAATTGCACCTACTGCCACTCTATCTTCAGCTCCTTTGTAAGAAACTAATGTATTTGGGCAGCCACTCAGTCTACCAAATATAATTCCTGAGAAGGAAATTGTGGATGGCTTTGGTACTGGATCTGGGGGCAGTGCTAATACCATGGCGTCATACCATAGTTCACTGGAAATATTCCAGGATGGTAGGAGGCAAGCAGATCCCTACAGAAAAGTACCAGCTGTAATGTTCTGGGATCCATGCTTGTGGAAGACGGAGACGATACCGGGAGAAATAGTGGTGGCTGGGGACAGAGTATGGACACCTGGCGGCCGCTGCCTCCATAAGGTTGTGAAAAGCTTCCACCTCCATGAGCTTAAAAGGCCACATTTCAAGTGCAAGCAGCTGTCAAAAATTTGGCAGTATAGTATTGCAGCCTGTGGGTGGGTTGGTGCTGGCTGCATACTTGCGCTTGCATTCCAAGTAACAGAAAACTAAGCAAATGGTGGCCTCTATCATCATCCTGGCCTCACCTCAGCACTATGAACTCTCCTGAAAGAGAAGCTAGGGCCCACCGCAGGAGTCTCCGGTTCTCTGGTGGGCCCATCCAACTCTGCCGAGAAGCAGTTCTGGCTAAGAAAAGTGTGTGGGAAGGTTCCTGGACACTCTATGGCTGCATTTTTAATGTGGACTTGCTCAGTACCATCCCTGGCCACATTCACCTGTTCACGTGTTTGTGGTTAGGCGGTCCTTCCCAGTAAGTGAATTGGGGAGGGCACGGGTAATGTTTTGAGATCCGTGCTTGTGGAAAGCGGAGACGACACCAGGAGAAATAGTGGCAGCTGGGGACCGAGTATGGACACCCGGCCGCCGCCATGACATTGTGGACAACTTCCGCCTCCACGGGCCTAAAAGGCCACATTTCAAGAGCAAGCAGCTTTAGAGGACTTCCTGGGAGTAATGACAAAAATTTGACAGTATAGTATTGCAGCCTGTGGGTGGGTGAGTGGCTGGCTGCATACTTGCGCTTGCATTCCAAGGAATTGGGTAGGGTCAACTGAACGCTGCGCTGGGACAAGGATGTGGATGGTGATTGTTGCAAGTCTGCAACGACAGATGCAAGGCGGGAGGCATCTTCGCATGCGCCAAGTATCACTTATGATGGGCACACTTTTAGGCAGTGACCTTGGAGTCAGAGATGTTTCTGGGGGTCTTCCCCATGCTGTTGCCATGTCTTTTCAGCACTGTATGCATGTGTCTGATGATGTGTCACACGCCACATGGCCAGATAAGGTTGTAAAATGTTAAAATGACATTTCCTAGTGAATGCATTTGTCTTGGTTGAAAGCAATGCAAAAGTGCAAAAACGCATCAAAAACGCTATTTGTGAACGTAGCCCAAGGTGTGGAGGAGCATTTTTGTTTTTGTTTATTTATTTTGCCTTATATACAAGTCATTACTCTGGAAAGGATGTTCCTTAACATTTTTCCAAGGAAAATCCATTTTGGTTTCGGTTTTGCATGTTTTATTGTGAGTTCCTAAAAGTGGCGTAATACCTCTGACAACATTGTTGACAGCAGTGATCTGGGCTTCCGAAATGCTTCCAGGGGTCTTCCGCATGCTGATTCTGTTATTTGAGCACTGTTCCCATCAATTTGGGCAATTTTTAGGCCCTCTGCAGACCCCCGGGGGGAGCTGCCCGAAAAATGTTCTAGTTTCCAATAGACTTACATTGGGCTCGTTACTCGGTCTGAGCACTCAAGCATTCCAATTTGCTCGACCCGAACGAGTACCCGAGCATTTTAGTGCTCGTTCACCACTGGTGGTAAGAGGAACGCTCCAACGGATCCCAGTAATTTTCGGTTAATGTTTTTTGGAGACAAATTGTACATCATGTTAGTGGTAAATTTTGGTCAATATAATTTGCATATATTTATGAAAATGTCAAAAATTTCACAAAAAAATTTAAATTGAGGAATTTTCAAACTTTAAATATTTATTTTAAATCAGAAAGTTATACTACACAAAATTATTAATAAATAACATTTCCCATATGTATACTTTACTTCTGCATCATTTTTGAAACATAATTTTTTTTTTAGGAAGTTAGATAGGTTCAAAGTTGATCAGCAATTTCTCATTTTTCCAACAAAATTTACAAAACCACTTTTTTAGGGACTACATCACATTTGAAATGACTTTGGGGGGCCTATATGACAGAAAATACCAAAAAGTGACCCTATTCTAAAATGTTCACCCCTCAAAGTCCTTAAAACCACATTCAAGAAGTTTATTAACTCTTCAGGTGCTTCACAGGAAATAATGGACTGTGGAAGGAAAAGAATGAACATTTTACTTTTTTTTACAATATGTTATTCAACCCCACATTTACTTTGACAAGGGTAACAAGGGAAATGAACCCCAACATTTGTTGCGCAATTTCTCCTGAGTACGCTAATAACCCATATGTGTGGTAAAACGACTCTTTGTGCACACGGCAAGGCTCAGAATAGAAGCAGCACCGTTTGACTTTTTGAATGAAAAAATGACTGGAATCCAAAGTGAAAGCCATGACGCGATTGGAGAGCCCATGATGTGCCTAAACAGTGCAAACCTCCACAAGTTACCCCATTTTGGAAACTAGACTAGTCTAGAATGTATCTAGATGTGTCATGAGCACCTTGAACCCCTAGGTGCTTCACAGAAGTTTATAATGTAAAGTCGTGAAAATAAGAATTCACATTTTTCCCATAAAAATGTTCTTTTAGCCCCAAATGTTTCATTTTCACAAGTGTAACAGGAGAAAAAGGACACCATAATGTGTTGTGCAGTTTCTCCTGAGTATGTCGATACCCCATATATAGGAGAAAACTACAGTTTGGATGCATTACAGGACTAAGAAGGGAAGGGGAACCAGTTGAGTTTTTAAACTAAAAAATAGCTGAAATAGAGAGCTGACGCCTTGTCGCGTTTGGAAAGCCCTTGATATGCATTAACAGTGGAAACCATCCACAAATGATGCCATATTAGAAACTAGACCCCTCAGAGAATGAATCTAGATGTATTGTGAGCACCTTTAACACTAGTCATCATATCATCATTTATTTTATTTTACTTTTGAAATAATGCTAAGCCCAACCCCATTCCTAACCCTAAGCCCAATCCCAACCCTAAGCCCAAACCTAACCCTAAGCCCAACCCTAAACCTAAGGTCAACCCTATCCCTAAGCCCAACCCTAATACTAAGCCCAACCCTGACACTAGCCCTAAGTCTAATCCGAATGCCAAAGATTTAAAGAAATAAAAATTATAAAAAAAAATAATAACCTGACTAACGGGTTTACACACGGGGGATGAAATATTAATTATTGGCTTTTGATCACTGTAATAGGTTCCATCACAGTGATCAAAAGGAACCAATAGGAAAAATACCTGCTGTTGTTGGGTGCTGGCCGTCAGACTTTTTTCAGGAAGAAAAGGTGGCAGGCCGGGGGATGGAGCGGGAGTGACCAAGGAATGGCAGAGGTACTGGGGGGGCTTGGGGACCTCATTTCTCTCTCCTCTGATGTGTATGTCATGTCAGAAGAGAGAGAGAAATGATTTTAATAGCAGACACACTTCATTTTTTTTACATGATCGCCATTATTCATTGAATAACATTGATCACGTGATTGGGGTCTGGAAAATCCGGCTCTGATCATGCTCTCCAGGGTCTCAGATACCCTTGGTAGCTGAGACCTCTGAGATATTCAGACTCTGTGGGGCACTATATCCATTTTAAAATGGCATTGAGGGAAGAAGGACCCTTAGTGGCCACTGTTTTAATGCGTACATGCGGTCATTAAGGGGTTGATCACGTGATGTCATAGAGCTAATGGAAAAGAGAAGAATTAACTTTGTAGAAAGGCAAAATGGGCAATTGTAAGTACACAGTACCATATAATATGATGACTGCAATATAGTTATAGGATAAAAAAATTGATGGGAGTGCTTCTTTAAATCGAATCTAATATTTTTTGTAAATTCAGCAGAGTTTGAATTTCAAATTATCTACTTGTTTCTAATCTAAATTACTTTTTCACAAAACTTAAATCTCCCAGATCATTAATATGACTGCTTGAGCTGTTATAAAATATATTCACCAGTGTGGAAATTATAAACCAAAATATGTCTCCGGATTTGACAAATTAGACTCTTTATTTTTCTTTGCCCAAATCAATTGCTTAGTATTTGAAATGGTCAAAAATATTCAAAAGAAATTGAATTCTACCCAATTGTTACATAAATCATTATTCAGCAAAATGGCGGCTAGCTTGCCATCATTTTGCTGAACCATAATGGAGTGACTCTTCTGCCACCTCCACTGCTCGCTATCCCCTGTATGTCCTCAGCGCCTCTTATTACTGCTGCATTCTGAAAACCTGTCTAACGAGGTTTTTACATCTAACTGGTTCAACAAGTTAGGCTATAGGTTGAACTTGATGGAATTATGTATACCTTCAGCCTTAAAAACTTTGAAACTATAAATATTCCACAACAATAAGTGACTTTAGTTCCTTTTTCAGTATATAAACAATGTTTATTAGTTTTTAAAATTTGAGAATACTGACGTAAGTTTTTGAATTTGTGCATCAAGTGAAAATTAGCTTTATTATTCATCCATGCATGAATGAACACAAGTCTTATTTTTACTTAAAATGTTGCCCCAATATGCATATTTTGCTGTTTTTGGGACCAAGGTACCAAGTCCTGTGGTATGATTATATGTACAGTATATGTACCAGTATAAGCTTAAGTCTTTCTTTTATTGAATCTTCTACAAGTTACTGTGATTTTAATTAACCTTATATAACAGCTCTATGTTAACTATAGCCCTGGGCCAATAAGCGAAGATGAGAATGATGTGCAAGGGCTACTGTGTAATTTATTCTATGTCCAAAGTTTTCAAAGTGTCTTGCCACTTAAGCATGGCAAGTGGACAGGGCAGGAGACAAGTAAGCTATGTGAGATATACAAACAAACATGCTTCACATTCAGCTGCACTATACCAATATAATTTCCATATCTCTTTGCTTCATACAGTATATGTTGCTGTTTCCTTTCACCTCTACCGCCCACCCTTTGACATATTCTATACAGTCTCTATACATCAGCCTCTCTCATGTACAACACTGAGGCCCTATTGACATTTCTCAATTACACAAAATCATCCACTACCACCATACAGCGTAGAAAACGCTAACACAAATCATTGAATCACCTGCTATTTCTCTTCTGTCTTCTTCTGCTAGTCGCTGGTGACATTTCTCCCAACCCTGGGCTTCTATACTCTATTATATCTAACTCTCATCCTGCAGCACATAGAAACCCTGCCAATCTTATAAACATTCAGTGCATGCCTCCTGTGTCTTTTAATTGTGCCCTTTGAAACTCACGGTCAGCGTGCAATAAACTACTTTATATCTAAGATATCTTCCTTTCAAATTGCCCTTACCTTCGGGCTCTCACTGAAACCTGGATTCAGCAGTCTGACACCAAGGCCACAGCTGCTCTCTCGTATGGTGGGATACAATTTTCATATACTCCCAGACCTAAAAGCAAGCAAAGAAGGGGTGTTGGTCTGCTCCTTTCATCACAATGTGCTTTCCGGGTCATCCCCCGGTTCCCTCACTTATGTTGTCTTCCTTTAAAGTCCACATTATTAGACTCTTCAAACCTTTGTCCCTGTGAGTGGCGGTTGTGTATGACCCTCCAGGCTCTTTCCGTCACTTTCTGGATTACTTTGCCTCTTGGCTGCCACACTTTTTATCCTGTGATATTCCCACTCTCAGTATTGGGGGATTTTAACATCCCTATTGATGAGCCGCTGTCTCCATCTGCCTTTCATCTTCTTTTCTAACTTCCTCCTTTGGCCTTTCACAGCCTACTAACTCTCCTACACATGAAGACAGGAATACTCTGGACCTGGTCTTCTCACAACTCTGCTCACTGCATGACTTTACTAACTCCCCTCTCCCACTCTCTTACCACAACCTTCTTTCCTTCTCTGTCAAGAACAGTCTCAACACCCAAGGCACCCCCACTTACCACACACACAGAAATCTGCATGCCATCAATACCCAGCATCTTATGAACAATCTAAAGTTATCTTTAACTCTCATTTCCTCCCTTTTGTTGTCCAGACTCAGCATTGTCACAGCCCAGGATGAAGCAGCACCTGCTACATGCAGAAAAACCCAGCATTGATGACACCCCTGGCACACGCTGAAAACAGGTTTTTCCAGCGCTGCCTAAGGAGTGCCGATAGTCTGTGGAGAAAATTACTTTCAGCAGAAGACTTTATCCAATATAAGTTCATGCTCAAAACCGATAACTTTGCTCTCCATCTGTCTAAACAAGTGTACTTTACCACCCTCATCACATCGCTAGACAACAATCCAAAGCGGCTCTTTGAAACTTTCCACTCCCTCCTGAGCCCTAAAATACAGACCCCATCACCAACCTAATGCTGACAATCTGGCCACTTATTTCCTACAAAAAATCAATTATATCTGTCAAGATATTTATGTACAATCTCTTCAGAGCCTGAATCCCCTTTCCTCCTACATCTCAAGTTCACTTTTCATCTTTGAGCCTGTCACAGGAAAAGTGACCAGACTCCTAGCTTCTTCTTGCCTTACAATCTGCAACAAGGACCCTATTCTCTCACATCTCCTTCAGTCCCTCACTCCAGCTGTCACTACACACCCAACTAAAATATTTAACCTCTGTCTTCGGTTATCTTTCCTTATTCATTCAAACATACCATCATAACCCATTTACTTAAAAAGCCATCTCCAGACAAGACTACAGACCAGTCTATAATCTTCTTTTCATCTCTAAACTCCTGGATCAATTGGTCCACTCCCGTCTCATCCGCTAGCTCTAAGATAACTTTCTTCTCAACCCTTTACAATCTGGTTTTCACTCTTTACACTCTACTGAAACTACCCTTACTAATGACCTACTAACAGCAAAATCAAATGGTTACTACTCCCTGCTGTTTCTCCTGTATCTTTCTGCCATATTTGACATTTGACACTATGGACCACTAGCTCATCCTCACTTGCTCTTCTCTATGGGCCTCAAGGACATCGTTCTCTCCTGGTTTTCCTCCTATCTCTCTGACGGCTCCTTCACGGTATCTTTTACTGGCTCTTCTTCCTATAATCTTTCTCTTACTATAGGGGCTCCTCAAGTCTCAGTCTTAGGCCCCCTCCTCTTCTCTTTATATAGTGCCTCTATTGGACAAATCATCAGCCGATTTGGTTTCCAGCATCATCTCTATGCTGATGACACACAACTATACAAATCTGCACCTGACATCATCCCCAGTTTAATACAAAATACCAGGGATTGTCTGTCTGATGTCTCTAATATCATGTCCTCCCTCTATCTGAAAATGAATCTCTCCAAAACTGAACCCCTTGCGTTTCCTCCCTCTACTAATCTACCTACTCTCAACTTTGCAATTTCTTTGGGTGGTGCAATCATAACTCCCAAGCAGTAAGCTTGTTGTCTTGGGGTCATATTTGACACAGAACTTTCCTATATTCCTTATATCCAATCACTCACTCGCTTGTGTCACCTGCACTTTAAAAACATCTACAGAATCTGACCTTCACACCTTTGAAACTGCAAAAACTCTTACTGATGCTCTTTTTCACTCTAGTGTGTACTACTGCAACTCTCTTCTGATCGGTCTACCTCTAACCAAACTCTCTCCTTTCCAATCCATCCTGAATGCAGCAGCAAGGGTCATATTTCTATCAGGCTACTTCACTGAGGACTCTACCCTGTTCCAGTCATTGCACTGGTTACCCATTCACTACAAAATACAATACCAACTCATCTCTTTCACCAAAAAAGCTCTCCAGAGTTCTCCGCCGCCCTATATTTCATCCTTCATTTCTGTCTATCACCCTTCCCATGTCCTCCATTCTGCAACTTATCAAAGACTAACATCCTCCATAATCCAAACCTCGCACCTCCGTCTCAAAGACTTCTCTCGTGCTGCTCCAGTTTTCTGGAATCCACTACCCCAAACTATACAGCTAATATCTAGCCCTCATATTTTTAAGTGTACTTTAAAAACACATCTGTTTAGACAAGCCTATCATCTCAACTCACTAACCTAACTCTCCCCTGTTTCCACCTAAATGTTAATAATAATCTGCCCCTGCCTATTCAACTGTCTCCACATCCTCCATGCACCCAATAGCACATGGTAATTGCACTTAGACAGATCCTGGCTGATGACCATATCATGCAGCTTAATATGAAAACCCTTATTATAATACTGATAACTGTACTGTACATAACAGCACGTTCTACCTATTGTGTTCCCCTATTTCCTTATAGATTGTAAACTTGCGAGCAGGGCCCTCACTCCTCCTGTATCTATTGAAATGTGTTACATTGTATTATTTTTATTGTCTGTACATGTCCCTACTTAATTGTAAAGTTATTAATGATGTAGATATCCCTGAGGTTTTTGCCAACAATCACTATCAAGAAAATATATCTAGACAATTTGGGTCAATGTCTGAAAAAATGTTGCAAATTAAACATTATGCATTTTTCATATGGTTTAATATGCAATGAGAATATTCCAATCTGAACATCATTTTTTATTAACAAATGTATCAATGTAACAGATTGCCTTCAGCTTAATATAGTCATAGAGGACTATTTTCTATGATCTATAGTCTTGTTCAGCAATGGACAGCATTGTTCATCTTTGCGTTTTACTCAAATAGAAAATTCCAGTTCCTATGGGTAATATTGCTGACCACACACTTTAATCCATGCTACCTTTTAAGCTTCTACTTTGTTCAGCTTGACTATTTTTTTTTATGTCAGGAAAGTAGAAAAATTAACCCATAGAGCATTCTACAAATTGCTTCCAGCAAATTAATGCCTCACAAAATCAGTAGCACAGCAGTTCATACCGCTGTTGCAAAAAAATTATTGCTATTTTCTCTCTTTTGAATTAAGTAGCAGATTACACAACTCAAAAACATCATCAATAACAAGTTAGGAAAAGTTGTCTTTTCCTCAAAGTAACTGTAAAAAAGTTCTTCCTTTTCAGAGGTAGGTTATGACAGCTGTGATGAAGATTAAGCAGCCTAAGTGAAGGAAGCTATTATTTTCAAGTCTCCAAACCCATCTTTTCTGCTCCGCTGCTGTTCCTGAGACATATTTCTTCATGCTACTTCCATTTGTTGTTTATTTTTTCATTTCAAGTGAGTAAAATCCATACATTATTAACTGTACATTATAGGAATATTAACATGTAATGTATGGGGAATTTTACAATATATTTCATTCTTAAGTGCTGAAAAGATAAAATCTAAAAAAAAAGGGAGAGTAAGGCTCTATTGACAATTAGAGATGAGCGATGTTAGACTAGAACTGTTCGCCAATCTCAAATTCGAGCTGTTTTGGGCGGTGTTCGAGTTGTTCGACGAACCCGAACGATTTGCAAAAAATTCGGCTGTTCGAGGTTATGTTCGATAACTGTTCGTGCACCAAAAGCGTGTCCTGCATGTCTGGCGCTATTTAGAGCACCAATCATGCAGGGATTGTCTGCCACTCACTGTAATGCCACAGCCATGGTGGTTGTGGCATTACAGTGATTGCCCAAATCGATGGGAACAGTGCTCACAGTGAAACATGAAAAGGTGGCAATTCAGCAGCGGCATACACCAGTACCCGACAATTTAGAACCGAAAGAATAGAGCTTCACACATAGATTAGATAGATAGAAACATGTCAGTCACATACAGTACAGACCAAAAGTTTGGACACACCTTCTCATTTAAAGATTTTTCTGTATTTTAATGACTATGAAAATTGTACATTCACACTGAAGGCATCAAAACTATGAATTAACACATGTGGAATTATATACTTAACAAAAGAGTTTCAAACAACTGAAAATATGTCTTACATTCTAGGTTCTTCAAACTAGCCACCTTTTGCTTTGTTGACTGCTTTGCACACTCTTGGCATTCTCTTGATGAGCTTCAAGAGGTAGTCACCGGAAATGGTTTTCACTTCACAGGTGTGCCCTGTCAGGTTTAATAAGTGGGATTTCTTGCCTTATAAATGGGGTTGGGACCATCAGTTGTGTTGTGCAGAAGTCTGGTGGATACACAGCTGATAGTCATACTGAATAGACTGCTAGAATTTGTATTATGGCAAGAAAAAAGGAGCTTAGTAATGAAAAATGAGTGGCCATCATTACTTTAAGAAATGAAGGTCAGTCAGTGCGAAAAATTGGGAAAACTTTGAAAGTGTCCCCAAGTGCAGTTGCAAAAACCATCAAGCGCTACAAAGAAACTGACTCACATGAGGACCGCCCCAGGAAAGGAAGACCAAGAGTCTCCTCTGCTTCTGAGGATAAGTTTATCCGAGTCACCAGCCTCAGAAATCACAGGTTAACAGCAGCTCAGATTAGAAATCAGGTCAATGTCACACAGAGTTCTGGCAGCAGACACATCTCTTCAACAACTGTTAAGAGGAGACTTTGTGCAGCAGGCCTTCATGGTAAAATAGCTGCTAGGAAACCACTGCTAAGGACAGGCAACAAGCAGAAGAGACTTGTTTGGGCTAAAGAACACAAGGAATGGACATTAGACCAGTGGAAATCTGTGCTTTGGTCTGATGACTCCAAATTTGAGATCTTTGGTTCCAACCACCGTATCTTTGTGCGATGCAGAAAAGGTGAACGGATGGACTATACATGCCTGGTTTTCACCGTGAAGCATGGAGGAGGAGGTGTGATGGTGTGGGGGTGCTTTGCTGGTGACACTGTTGGGGATTTATTCAAAATTGAAGGCATACTGAACCAGCATGGCTACCACAGCATCTTGCAGCGGCATGCTGTTCCATCCTGTTTGCGTTTAGTTGGACCATCATTTATTTTTCAACAGGACAATGACCCCAAACACACCTCCAGGCTGTGTAAGGGCTATTTGACCAAAAGGGGGAGTGATGGGGTGCTACGCCAGATGATCTGGCCTCCACAGTCACCAGACCTGAACCCAATCGAGATGGTTTGGGGTGAGCTGGACCGCAGAGTGAAGGCAAAAGGGCCAACAAATGCTAAGCATCTCTGGGAACTCCTTCAAGATTGTTGGAAGACCATTTCCGGTGACTACCTCTTGAAGCTCATCAAGAGAATGCCAAGAGTGTGCAAAGCAGTCATCAAAGCAAAAGGTGGCTACTTTGAAGAACCTAGAATCTAAGACATATTTTCAGTTGCTTCACACTTTTTTGTTAAGTATATAATTCCACATGTGTTAATTCATAGTTTTGATGCCTTCAGTGTGAATGTACAATTTTCATAGTCAAGAAGATACAGAAAAATCTTTAAATGAGAATCTGTGTCCAAACTTTTGGTCTGTACTGTATATATGAAGTACAGTGACAGTGTTGCTTACTGTACTTGTCATTTAGTGTAAAGGATTTATTAAAAAAAATAATAGTGTTTTCATTCACCGTCTCTTTAAAAAAGCAGGCCGGCAATTCAGCAGCGGTACCCGACAATTTAGAATAGAAGGAATAGAGAATCACACATAGATTAGATAGATAGAAACATGTCAGTCACATATATATATGAAGTACAGTGACAGTGTTGATTACTGTACTTGTCATTTAGTGTTAAAATAAAGGATTTATTTAAAAAAAAATTGGCGTGGGGTTCCCCATAATTTTAGGCTCCAGCAGAGGTTAAGCAGACAGCTGGGGCAGATGTTTGAAGCCTGGGAAGGGGTAAAACCCACGGAGCTTCCCAGGCTACTAATATCAGCCCCCAGCTGAATACCTAGCCTTTACTAGCTATTAAAATGGGGGACCCCCCAAAAAAAATGACGTGGGGTCCCCCCTAATTTGATAGCTAGCAAAGGCTAGGCAGACAGCTGGGGGCTGACATTAATAGCCCAGGAAGGGTGCCATGAATATTGGCCCCCTCCCAGGCTAGAAACACCAGCCGTCAGCCGCCCCAGAAATTGCGCATCCATAGGATGCGCCAATTCTGGCACTTAGCCTCACTCTTCCCACTGCCCTGTAGCGGTGGCAGTGGGGTAATAGGGCTGGGGTTGATGTCAGCTTATAATGCCAGCTGACATCAAGCCCACGTTAGTAATGGAGAGGCGTCTATAAGACACCCCCATTACTAACCCCATAGTCAAAGTTAAAAAAAAACACAAACACCCAGAATAAAGTCCTTTAATTGAAATAAAGACACAATTCTTTATTGTTCTAAATTAAACCATACTTACCATCACGCCCATTCCAGTTGAAGCCAACGATCCCCTGCAATAAAAGAAAAATAATAAAGCAACATCATCCTTACCTTTCCATGGTTCCCACGACAGCTTCAGCTCTGCTACATCGAGATGACAGGCTGGACCGCAGCAGAACGCTGCCATCCAGCCTGTCATCCCGCAGACACTGAGAAGCGCAGGCTTGCTTGCGCTCCTCAGCGTCTCTCTGTGACGGCATCCAGATGAGCCGAGGTCATCATGTCCAATGAACTCGGCTCACCTCATGTACGTCACTGACAGCGTGGGAAAATTCTCCTGCACTCAGCGCTTCAGCGTGAGAATTCTCCCACACTGTCAGTGACGTGCATGAGGTGAGCTCATGTCCAATGAACTCAGCTCACCTCATGCACGTCACTGACAGCGTGGGAAAATTCTCCTGCACTCAGCGCTTCAGCGTGAGAATTCTCCCACACTGTCAGTGACGTGCATGAGGTGAGCTGAGTTCATTGGACATGAGCTCACCTCATGCACGTCACTGACAGCGTGGGAGAATTCTCACGCTGAAGCGCTGAGTGCAGGAGAATTTTCCCACGCTGTCAATGACGTGCATGAGGTGAGCCGAGTTCATTGGACATGAACTCGGCTCATCTGAATGCCGTCACAGAGAGACACTGAGGAGCGCAAGCAAGCCTGCGCTTCTCAGTGTCTGCGGGATGACAGGCTGGATGGCAACTTTCTTCTGCGGTCCAGCCTGTCATCTCGATGTAGCAGAGCTGAAGCTGTCGTGGGAACCATGGAAAGGTAAGGATGATGTTGCTTTATTATTTTTCTTTTATATCAGGAGATCGTTGGCTTCAGCTGGAATGGGCGTGATGGTAAGTATGGTTTAATTTAGACCAATAAAGAATTGTGTGTTTATTTCAATTAAAGGACTTTTTTCTGGGTGTTGTGGTTTTCTTAAATACTTTACTAGAAATTCATGGTGGTCATGTCTAATATTGGCGTGACTCCATGAATTTCAGGCTTAGGGCCAGCTGATAATGCCAAGCTTGCCCTAACCCCTTTATTACCCAGTGAGCCACCGCACCAGGACCCTGGATGAGTTGGGTACAGCGCCAGAAGATGGCGCTTCTATGAACGCGCCATTTTCCGGGGTGGCTGCGGACTGCAATTTGCAGCGGGGGTGGCCCAGAAAGCTTGGGCCTCCCTGCGCTGCGGATTCCAGCCGCCAGCTGCCTAGTTGTACCTGGCTGGACACAAAAACAGGACGAAGCCCCACGTCAATTTTCTTTAAGTTATTTCATAAACTAATTAAGAAAAAAGGGCTTCCCTATATTGTTGTGTCCGGCCAGGTACAAATAGGCAGCTGTTGGTTGGGGGCAGCCCGTTCCTGCCTGCTGTACCTGACTGGACCCAAATATAGTGCGAAGCTCCACGTCAATTTTTTTTTAATTATTTAATGAAATAATTAAAAAAAAAAAGAGCTTCCCTATATTGTTGTGTCCGGCCAGGTACAAATAGGCAGCTGGTGGTTGGGGGCAGCCCGTTCCTGCCTGCTGTACCTGGCTGGACACAAATAT
Source organism: Phyllobates terribilis (assembly GCF_046119375.1). NCBI lineage: Eukaryota > Metazoa > Chordata > Amphibia > Anura > Dendrobatidae > Phyllobates > Phyllobates terribilis. The sequence continues at coordinate 405,402,883 of NW_027362771.1, forward strand.
AGTGTGAAGACACAAGTAAATTTTTTTTAAATTATTTCATGAAATAATTTAAAAAAAAAGGGCTTCCCTATATTGTTGTGTCCTGCCAGGTACAAATAAGCAGCTGGTGGTTGGGGGCAGCCCGTTCCTGCCTGCTGTACCTGGCTGGACACAAATAAAGTGCGAAGACCCAAGTCAATTTTTTTTTAATTATTTCATGAAATAATTAAAAAAAAAAAGGGCTTCCCTATATTGTTGTGTCCGGCCAGGTACAAATAGGCAGCTGGTGGTTGGGGGCAGCACGTTCCTGCCTGCTGTACCTGACTGGACACAAATATAGTGCGAAGCCCCACGTCAATTTTTTTTTAATTATTTCATGAATTTCCTGAAATAATTGAAAAAAATTGAAGTGGGGCTTCGCACTATATTTGTGTCCAGCCAGGTACAGCAGGCAGGAACGGGCTGCCCCCAACCACCAGCTGCCTATTTGTACCTGGCCGGACACAACAATATAGGGAAGGCTTTTTTTTCTTAATTATTTCATGAATTTCATGAAATAATTTAAAAAAAAATACGTGGGCTTCGCCCTATTTTTGTGTCCAGCCAGGTACAACTAGACAGCTGGGGGCTGGAATCTGCAGCGCAGGGAGACCCAAGCTTTCTGCCCCCCCCCGGTGCAAATTGCAGTCTGCAGCCACCCCGGAAAATGGCGCATTCATAGAAGCGCCATCTTCTGGCGCTGTATCCAACTCATCCAGGGCCCTAGTGCGGTGGCTCACTGGGTAATAAAGGGGTTAGGGCCAGCTTGGTATTATCAGCTGCCCCTAAGCATGAAATTCATGGGGTCACGCCAATATTAGACATGACCGCCATGAATTTCTAGTAAAGTATTTAAAAAAAAACACAACACCCAGAATAAAGTTCTTTAATTGAAATAAAGACACAATTCTTTATTGTTCTAAATTTAACTATACTTACCATCACGCCCATTCCAGCTAAAGCCAACTATCTCCTGCAATAAAAGAGAAATAAAAAAGCAACATCATCCTTACCTTTCCATGGTTCCCAGGACAGCTCCAGCTCTGCTACATCGAGATGACAGGCTGGACCTGCAGAACGGTGCCATCCAGCCTGTCATCCCGCTGACACTGAGAAGCGCAGGCATGCTTGCGCTCCTCAGTGTCTCTCTGTGAGGGCATCCAGATGAGCCGAGTTAATGTCCAATGAACTCGGCTCACCTCATGCACGTCACTGACAGCGTGGGAAAATTCTCCTGCACTCAGCGCTTCAGCGTGTGAATTCTCCCACGCTGTCAGAGACGTACATGAGGTGAGCTGAGATCATTGGACATGAACTCACCTCATGCACGTCACTGACAGCGTGGAAAAGTTCTCACGCTGAAGCGCTTAGTGCAGGAGAATTTTCCCACGCTGTCAGTGACGTGCATGAGGTGAGCCGAGTTCATTGGACTTGACCTCGGCTCACCTGGATGCTGTCACAGCCAGACACTGAGGAGCGCAAGCATGCCTGCGCTTCTCAGTGTCTGCGGGATGACAGGCTGGATGGCAGCTTTCAGCTGCGGTCCAGCCTGTCATCTCGATGTAGCAGAGCTGAAGCTGTTGTGGGAACCATGGAAAGGTAAGGATAATGTTGCTTTATTATTTTTCTTTTATTGCAGGAGATCGTTGGCTTCAGCTGGAATGGGCGTGACGGTAAGTATGGTTTAATTTAGAACAATAAAGAATTGTGTGTTTATTTCAATTAAAGGACTTTATTCTGGGTGTTTGTGTTTTTTTTAACTTTGACTATGGGGTTAGTAACGGGGGTGTCTTATAGATGCCTCTCCATTACTAACCTGGGCTTGATGTCAGCTGGCATTATAAGCTGACATCAACCCCAGCCCTATTACCCCACTGCCACCGCTACAGGGCAGTGGGAAGAGCGAGGCTACGTGCCAGAATTGGCGCATCCTATGGATACGCCATTTCTGGGGCGGCTGACGGTTGGTGTTTCTAGCCTGGGAGGGGGCCAATATTCATGGCACCCTTCCTGGGCTATTAATATCAGCCCCCAGCTGTCTTCCTAGCCTTTGCTAGCTGTTAAAATAGGGGGGACCCCACGTCATTTTTTGGGGGGGGTCCCCCATTTTAATAGCTACTAAAGGCTAGGTATTCAGCGGGGGGCTGATATTAGTAGCCTGGGAAGCTCCATGGGTATTACCCCCTTCCCAGGCTTCAAACATCTGCCTCAGCCGTCTGCTTAACCTCCGCTAGAGCCTAAAATTACGGGGAACCCCACGCCAATTTTTTTTTTAATAAATCCTTTATTTTAACACTAAATGACAAGTACAGTAACCAACACTATCACTGTACTTCTTATATATGTGACTGACATGTTTCTATCTATCTAATCTATGTGTGATGCTCTATCTTTCTGTTCTAAATTGTCGGGTACAGATGCTGAATTGCCGGCCGGCTTTTTTAAAGAGATTGTGCATGAAAACACTAATATTTTTTTAAATAAATCCTTTACACTAAATGACAAGTACAGTAAGCAACACTGTCACTGTACTTATTATATATGTGACTGACATGTTTCTATCTATCTAATCTATGTGTGAAGCTCTATTCTTTCTGTTCTAAATTGTCGGGTACCGCTGCTGAATTGCCGGCCGGCTTTTTTAAAGAGACGGTGCATGAAAACACTAATATTTTTTTTAATAAATCCTTTACACTAAATGACAAGTACAGTAACCAGCACTGTCACTGTGCTTCTTATATGTGTGACTGACATGTTTCTATCTATCTAATCTATGTGTGATGCTCTATTCCTTCTTGTCTAAATTGTCGGGTACCGGTGTCTGCCGCTGCTGAATTGCCGGCTGGCTTTTTTAAAGAGAGTGTCTTCTGAGCAGTTTGTCAGCTTTTGAACACCTTTGAAGGTGTTTTCTATTTGTTTCTATGTGTTTTTATTTGCCTGCCATTGCTTTTAACGGTGTTCGACGATGTTCTAAGGTGTTCGATGAACAGTTCGACGAACAGTTCCTCGAACATCCCGGTGTTCGACGAACCGAACCGAACCTGAACACTACGGGGGTGGCTCAACACTATTGACAATGACTTCATGGCCTCTATTTAAAAGAAACCTGTCAACATGACAGACTCTTAAGACAAGAGCATTTATGAGATAGATGCATCCATTTCATAATGGATCTCATTAACTTGTGATATGTCAGGTTAATGTCAGGTTTATAGGTTTGTTTACTAGGTAGCTAAGCTCAGGAGTCTATACTATTATGTCCATTAGCAAAAATCACAAACCTGCCAGAATAGCACCGGAATGCAAGTGTAGACATGGCTAATAGTGATGAGTGAATATGTTCAAAAAATGATCGCAAATTTCAAATTCTGCACGAATATGGCACATTCGGATTCGTGATCGGAAACTCGAGCATTTTTTAAAATTGCCTAAAATTCGGTAAAAGTGCGGGAAATTATTGCGTTGCAACTAAAGTATTTTTATCACTTTGACTAGGATAGTGGTGGAGTATGAAGAGCATGGGGACATGTTTGATGAGGGGAGGGGCTGGGGAGAGCTCAGAGGAGCGGCGTGCAATAATTTTTTTTCCTAATTTTATGTGTGCAAATTGCAGCTACCCAATCAGGGCGCAGAAAGCATCCACACTGTTCAGACACAAGGGCTTGTGCCATTGGCTAATGAAATCACATGTCCCTCTCTATATAAAGAGAGGACATGTTGTGTTAGCACCATTTTGTGATTATAACAGGTCACAGAGGCTGCTGCTGACGGTGCTCCTGGACTCATTAGAAATTTTAGCTAGTTAGGTAGGCGGTTGCTTCTAAGTCAGATAGTTTAGGTAGCTAGTCTCCTGTGTGGATGTAAAATAGACCTTCCAACAGATTTTTATTTATTGTGCTATTACTGAGGTCCACACAAAGACAGCAGGGCACATGTCATAGAAGTCTGTTGTACACTTCTTGTATTGTGCTCCATGCAAGAGTACACATTTAAAAATCTATTTTTTTAATTTGCTAACATGATGCAGCAAGCCATAGTAAAAGAGTAAAAAAACATTTTTTTTCTGTAACATGACCCTGCACACCATAAGCCACCATGTCATTTTGTGTTGTTGAAATTCAGCTGTTTTGAGAGTAAAAAAAATATTTTTTTTTTCTGTGAGTAATGCCACACAGATCTCTATACGCCACCTTGTCATTTTGTGACATTGAAATTCAGCTGTATGCAGAGTAAAATAATCTAACTTTTTCGGTGACTATTGTGATACAGCAAGCCATATCTTACCTTTTCATGTAGTGAAGCTGAAATTCAGATGTGTGCAGACCTTGTCATTTTGTGGCGATGAAATACAGCAGTATGCTCTGCTCATGCAGAGTAGTGTTGAGCCACCCCCGTAGTGTTCGAGATCGGTTCGGTTCGTTGAACACCCGTATGTTCGACGAACTGTTCGTCGAACTGTTCGTCGAATACCTTCGAACACCGTTAAAACCAATGGCAGGCAAACAAAAACACAAAGAAACACATAGAAAACACTTCAAAGGTGTCCAAAAGCTGACAAACTGCTCAGAAGACACAACTAACACATGGAAAAGTGACAAGTACATATAGTCATGCGAAAAGAAAAGAGGTGGAGGAGTAAAAGGAGGGGGAGACACAGATATAGGCATGTCATGCCCTTCTAAAATCCAAAAAGTGAGAAGCCGACACGGCCAGTCCGTTCCTACCCGTGCCACCTCAGTTTGTGCCAGAGCCGCGGTGGACCCTGACGGCCAGCCCCCCTCTCCCAATACTGGTGCCTGTCCGCTGGTGGGTTGAGCGAGCCCCCCTGCGGTGGAGGCAGGTCTAATCTTTTTAATTTAAATTGTCTCTCTAATTTGAATGAGTACACTTTAAATCCTTTTACAAGGATCTATTGGAGGGCAAGTCTGATGCCTTCAGCCGCGGTAATTCCAGCTCCAGCAGCGTCCACTAAAGCTGCTGCAGTTAAAAAGCTTTTATAAGGATCGAGCTTGGCGGTCCACCGCAAGGCGTCCTACCGCCAGTCCCAGCCCCTGTGCCTTGGGGTGCCTCCCCGATGCTCTTCACTGAGTGTCCCGGGGGCCCGAACCATTTCCTTTGAAAAAATTAAGTGTCCAAACTACAGGTGGTGTAGCTTGCTTAACAGCTGGGATAATCCGCTGACTAGCAGACACTGCTACTAGGCACAAAGTATTTCCTGGGCTAGATGCAGTTAAAAATTTGTAATTAGATACTCTCGTTGGATGCTGAAAAAGCATTCCATAGAGTCTCCTGGCACGCCATATATTATTCTCTTAAAAAGCTTGGGGTAGGGGTCTAGGGGACCCTTTTATAGCCAAAATCATGGCCCTGTATCACAATACGTCACCTAGGCTGAAGGTAAATGGAACATTTTCATCACCTTTCATAATCACCAATGGGACAAGGCAGGTATGTCCTCTGTCCCCTCTCTTATACATCCTAGTGACGGAGCACCTGCTCTCATCAATTCGCCATAACCCCAATATTAGGTGGATTGAGGTGGGAGGCACCGAGTACAAGTGCTCTGCATTTGCTGATGATGTCCTAGTATATATCACTCAATCACATATATCCATCCCTGCTGTTATGGCTGAAATAGATCACTTTGATACATGGTCAAATTTTAAAATCAATGCAGCGAAGTCTGAGGCCCTCGATGTCTCCCTCCTCAAATCCATACAGGATTCCATCCAGTCCAACTTTCCCTTTGCCTGGCCCTCACAGGGTATCAAATACTTAGGAATTCGTATTCATAGAGACCTCTCCCGTCTATGTTATCTTAATTTTGGGCCCTTTATTGAACAACTCCATACAGACCAAGGTTAGCAAGTTAGAACTGTTAGATTTACTACGTGAACCACTGGTGTTTTGTGGAAAAGCACATGTACACTGTGTTCCAAATTGTTATGCAAAAGTGTTTAGGAGTGATAAGGGAAGAATTTGTTTGTTTGTCAGTTAAACTCATTGATGGTGAAGTGTGTCAGGGCTCTTTATATCACTGTAAGCAATTGCAGACACCTGTGCTAATTAGTTTGGCAGGTGTGTCCAATGAAAGGCAAAACTACTTAAGAAGGATGTCCCACATTATTAAGCAGCCTACATTTTCTGCCAAAATGGGAAAGAAAAAGGATGTGTCGGCTGCTGAGAGGCAACAAATTGTGGAGTGTTTAGGTCAAGGCATGACTACAATCAACATTGCCAAGACACTTCATCCTGATCATCGCACAATCAAGAAGTATGTAGCTGATTCACAGTACACACGTGTGCGTACTGATAAGGGAAAATTGAGGACTCTTTCCTACAGGCAATTACGTCAGGTTAAAAGAGCAGCGGCAAAAAAGCCTTGTCATAGCAGCAGACAAGTTTTTGAAGCTGCTGGTACCTCCAAAGTCCCCCGAACAACAAGATGCAGGGTCCTTCAGAGGTTTGCAGCTGTGCGTAAGCCATCCTGTCGACCTCCTCTATCCACTGTACACAAGTAGAAACGGCTCCAGAGGGCCAAACAATACATGAAGACTGACTTCAAAACTGTTAGCTTCACCGATGAGTGCCGTGCAACGCTCAATGGTCCAGATGGATGGAGTGGAGGATGGCTGGTTGATGGACACCCCATTCAAACACTGCTAAGGAGCCAACAAGGAGGAGGTGGAGTAATGTTTTGGGCTGGAATCATGAGGAGAGAGATTGTCGGCCACTTTAGGATCCCTGAAGGGGTAAAGATGAAGTCCATAATGTATGTGGAGTTTCTCAAACAGCACTTCCTGCCATGGTTCAAGAAGAAGAACTGTGTATTCCGCAGCAAGATCATTTTCATGCATGATAATGCACCGTCTCATGCTGCACATAACACATCTGCATCTCTGACTGATATGGGCATAAAAGGGGACAAACTTATGGTGTGACCCCCATGCTCCCCTGACCTCAACCCCATTGAGAACCTCTGGAGCATCATCAAAAGGAGTGTCTATGATGGCGGGAGGCAGTTCACATCTAAGCAACAGCTCTGGGAGGGTATTCTGTCCTCATGCAAAACAATTGAAGCAGAAACCATCCAAAACCTGACAAATTCAATGGACGAGAGAGTTCAGAAGCTCCTTTCGAGCAAGAATTTCTATGTGCAAATCAAATGTAACATCACCTAGAATAAAGTTTTGAGTTGAAAACTGTTTGATTTCAGTTTCTAATAACCTGCTAATGCTTATAATTTCAAAAATGTCAATTTTTTTGTTCTTTATTAAAATGAAAAGGTTGATCGAAGAGTGTGGGGGATCTAAGAGTGTGGCAAACCAGTAGTCAGGATTATTTTGAATTCTGACAATCTGAGGGTCATGTTGCAGGTAGTGCAGCAAGAAGTCACTCATGTGCCTTGCGCATCGATGAGCCCCAAAATTATTTTCCGGGCTAGATGCAGCTAAAAATTATTATTAATTTGAAAGCTGGTGGAGCTTAGTATAGATGGCCTAATCGAATCAGAACTGCACACTGCTACAAGGCCCAAATTCAAGATACAGAAAAACATGATTAGTAATTTTAAATCTGGTGGAGCTTAGTATAGATGGCCTAATCGAATCAGAACTGTACACTGCTACAAGGCCCAAATTATTTTCCAGCCAAGATACAGAAAAACATGATTAGTAATTTTAAATCTGGTGGAGTTTAGTATAGATGGCCTAATAGAATCAGTACTGCAAACTGCTACAAGGCCCAAATTATTTTCCAGTCAAGATACAGATAAATATGATCAGAAATTTCAAATCAGGTGGAGTTTAGTATAAATGGCCTAATAGAATCAGTACTGCAAACTGCTACAAGGCCCAAAATATTTTCCAGCCAAGACACAGATAAACATGATTAGAAATTTCAAATCTGGTGGAGTTTAGTATGGATGGCCTAATAGAATCAGAACTGCACACTGCTACAAGGCCCAAATTATTTTCCAGCCAAGATACAGATAAAGATGATTAGTAATTTCAAATCTGGTGGAGTTTAGTATAGATGGCCTAATAGAATCAGTACTGCACACTGCTACAAGGCCCAAATTACTTTCCAGCCAAGAAACAGATAAACATGATTAGTAATTTCAAATCTGGTGGAGTTTAGTATAGATGGCCTAATAGAATCAGTACTGCACACTGCTACACGAACCAAATTATTTTCCAGCCAAGATACAGATAAACATGATTAGTAATTTCAAATCTGGTGGAGTTTAGTATAGATGGCCTAATAGAATCAGTACTGCACACTGCTACAAGGCCCAAATTTTTTTCCAGCCAAGATACACATAAACATGATAAGTAATTTTAAATCTGGTGGAGTTTATTATAAATGGCCTAATAGAATCAGTACTGCACACTGCTACAAGGCCCAAATTATTTTCCAGCCAAGATACAGATAAACATGATTATTAATTTGAAAGCTTAAAACAGTTGGTGAGGTGATTTTAACAAATCATCAAGCTTTTACTCTCCCCAGGATGACACGGGGGTAGAAAAGTCGTTTCGGATCCTTGATTTGTTCATCTTTATGAACGTGAGTCTGTCTACATTATCAGTGGAGAGCCGCGTGCGCTTATCTGTCAGCACACCACCAGCAGCGCTGAACACACGTTCAGACAGAGCGCTGGCTGCGGGGCATGACAAGATCTCCAAGGCGTAAGTGGCTAGCTCCGGCCATTTATCCAGATTGGAAGCCCCAAAAGAGCAAGGGTCCAGTGACACAGTCATGGCTTCAATGTTTACTTGGAGATACTCCTGTACCATCATCTCTAGGTGTTGACTATGTGTCAGACTTCTTGTCTCCTGTGGCCTTGCAAAGGATGGGCTAAAAAAGTGGTGAAATGATTCCGCAAAATTGATGTTACCAGCAGATACTGTGTTTCTGCTACGTTTTAAGTGCTGTACACTCGACGGTCTCACGGTTGGCAAGTTGGAACTGTGAGATTCACTACATGCACCACTAGTGTTTTGGGGAAAAGCAAATGTAAGATTCTGCAACAGTCTCTGCTGATATTCCTGCATGCGTGCATCTCTTTCTAAGGCAGGAATAATTTCTGAAAATTTACTTTTGTACCGGGGATCTAACAGTGTGGCAACCCAGTAGTCAGGATTATTTCTAATTCTCACAATTCGAGGGTCATGTTGCATGTAGTGCAGCAAGAAGGCACTCATGTGTCTTGCGCATCCAGGAGCACCAAGTCCCTGTTGTGTTGGTGGCAAGGTAACAATCATGCTTCCTTCCTCTGTCCTCTCCCCCCAACCTCGCACAACAGAAATGTGATCGAGGTCTCCCTCATCTGATGAGTCTTCCATCAGTTCGTCCTCCACTTCTTCCTGGGCTCCTGCACCTTCCTCACTAGTTTGGCTGCTACCATGTGCCCTGGTAAAACCATCTCCCCCACCCTCACATGCCTGCCGCCTTGGTGCTGCCGACCGTCTGGACCTTGGAGATGTTAGCCCTTCCGCATACAACTCCTCCTCCTCTATTTCCTCCACCTCCTCTTGTGCCACCACCTTACTCCGAATTCTGTTTAACATGTGCTCCAGCATGTAAATCACCGGAATAGTCATGCTGATAATGGCATCGTCAGCACTAAACATCTTCGTCGCCATTTCAAAACTGTGCAGAATGGTACATAGGTCCCTGATCTGAGACCACTCCTCCAGAGTGAATTGCCCCACCTCTGGATCTCTTTGGCCCAGGCTATACGTCAGAACGTATTGCACCAGGGCTTGTCGGTGCTGCCACAGTCGCTGCAACATGTGCAGAGTTGAATTCCACCGGGTAGGCACATCGCATTTTAGCCGGTGAAGTGGCAGGCCCAATGACTTCTGTAGAGATGTAAGTCGCTGAGCTGCGGGATGCGAACGGCGGAAGTGAGCACACAGCGACCGTGCCCTCTGCAGAAGGCCATCTAGTTCGGTATAGTGGGCTAAAAATTGCTGGACAACCAGGTTCAACACGTGAGCCATACAAGGCACGTGTGTGACATTGCCCCGGCGAAGGGCCACACCCAGGTTTGCAGCATTGTCGCATACAGCCTTCCCTGGTTTCAGGTCCAGTGGAGACAACCATTCATGAAACTGGTTCTCCAGAGCTGACCAGAACTCCTCAGCTGTGTGACTCACATTTCTTAGACATTTCAAAGTAAAAACCGCCTGATGACGTTGAACCCTGCTGCCAGCATAGTAAGGAGGTGTGCAGGATCTCTTCTGCGCAGTTAGAAAGATTGTGGCATGACCAGACAGGCTTTGGGTGCAGGTTGAGGACCGAGAAGAGGTTGAGGAGGCAGAAGCAGTGGAGGAACTTTGACATAAAGAGGATTGACGCACATATCGTGGGGATGGCAAGACTTGGACAGCAACCCCTTGTCCTGCTGTCACCATAGTTACCCAGTGCCCAGTCAGCGACATGTATCGCCCCTGTCCATGCCTACTCGTCCAAGTGTCTGTGGTGAAATGCACCATGTCACACACAGAGTTTCTCAAAGAAGCGGTGATGTTGTGTGCGACATGCCGGTGGAGCGCAGGCACACCTTTCTTTGAGAAGTAGTGCTGACTGGGCATCTGGTACTGGGGCACTGCGGCGGACATAAGGTCTCGAAAATCCTCTGTGTCCACCAGGCGGAAAGGCAGCATTTCTGTAGCCAAGAGCTTGCAGATGGTGAAATTCAACCTCTTAGCTTTCTCATGGCTAGGAGGAAATGGTCTTTTACTTGTCCACATCTGAGGGACCGAGAGCTGGCTATTGTGCTTAGACGGGGTTGAGAAGGGTGTCCCCGGCAAACTGCCGGTCTGTGAGGAAGATGCAGGCGGACATGTTAGGTTGCCTTGATCCAAAGGTGGTGCTATCGATGTCGGACAGCGCTGAACACAAGCTGGTGTTTCCACCTCCAATTGAAATGATGACCTGCCAATCACGCTGGCTGTTGCGGGTAAAGAGGAGGCAGGCCTGTGTCCCAAAACAGGTGTGACTGCTGTCCCCCCAGTCACAGAGGATGAAGAGGCCACGGATGCACAAGATGTGGCAGACGGCGGTTGGCCCGGCCGGCTAGGCCGCATTGTAGCACAGTGAGCTTCTCACTGCAACTTATGCTTCATATCCATGTGCCGGTTCATGCATGAAGTACTCAAACTGTGGATTTTTTGGCCTCTACTTAGCTTTTGCTGACAAATGCTACAGATAACAATAGTTGGGTCATCCTTATTGATCTGAAAAAATGCCCAGGCTATGCAAGGCTTAGCACCCATGCGACCTGAAGAGCCACCACGACTTGTGATCAGAGGCAGAGTTGTGTTTGAGGATGCAGTTGTTGACGTGCTTCCAGTACTACGTCTCTGTCCAGGAAGGCGCAACCTGACCTCGTCATCACTAGTATCCTCCTCCACCTCCTCTGCTGACCTCATCGACTGGCTGAGTGTGGGTTGACAGTAAGTGGGATCTCCAACCTCATCATCATCACCCTGTGTGTTATCACACCCATCGTCCTAAGAGCCAACCTCTTCCTGCCCTGAAAAAAAACTCAAGTTGTCGCTCCAATCAGATCTCTGATTCCCAGGCTATAGTATGAGTAAACAGCTCTGCAGACTCAACCATCTGTTCTACCCCATACTCAGACGGGCAGCTGGAGACTTGGGAGCTGTAAGGAAGCAAGTGCGATTGGGGTGACACCTCTGAGGACTGGAGTATTTGTGATGTTGAAGTTGAGGTGGAGGAGAGCCCACTTAAAGGAGCACTTGATATCCGTTGAAGCACATGCTGGTTTTGTGCCTCATCTGGAATTTGTAGCAATTGGCGTGGCCGTAAACAAGGGATCTTATCACATTGTCCGCTAAAAGAAGTGGACATCTTAGTTTGGCTGGAAGATGGTCTTTCTTCTGCAGATGTTACTGTTGCTATAACACCTACCCCACCGACACAACCTTTTTTTCCCTTCCCAACACGCCTATTCCCCTTTCCACCAGCAGCAGGCCTTTTTCCACTTATTTTGGTGGTTAACTAATTGACAACTCTGGAGTTGTTTGCACAAAAAACAATGGATGGGAACAGAGGAGAGCTGAGTGGCCAAACTGTGGTATTAGCCAAAATGTATTGGCTGGGCTAGATGCAGATAAAAATTATTTTGAATTTGCAACCTGGTGGAGGTTAGTATAGATGGACTAATAGAACAAGTACCACACACTGCTACAAGCCCAAGCCCAAATATTTTTTCAGAGCTAGATGCAGATAAAAATAATTTTGAATTTGCAACCTGGTGGAGGTTAGTATAGATTGACTAATAGAACAAGTCGCACACACTGCTACAAGCCCAAGCCCAAATATTTTTTCAGAGCTAGATGCAGATAAAAATTATTTTGAATTTGAAACCTGGTGGAGGTTAGTATAATTGGACTAATAGAACAAGTCCCACACACTGCTACAAGCCCAAGCCCAAATATTTTTTCAGAGCTAGATGCAGATAAAAATTATTTTGAATTTGCAACCTGGTGGAAGTTAGTATAGATGGACTAATAGAACAAGCCCCACACACTGCTACAAGCCCAAGCCCAAATATTTTTTCAGAGCTAGATGCAGATAAAAATTATTTTGAATTTGCAACCTGGTGGAGGTTAGTATAGATGGACTAATAGAACAAGTCCCACACACTGCTACAAGCCCAAGCCCAAATATTTTTTCAGAGCTAGATGCAGATAAAAATTATTTTGAATTTGCAACCTGGTGGAGGTTAGTATAGATGGACTAATAGAACAAGTCCCACACACTGCTACAAGCCCAAGCCCAAATATTTTTTCAGAGCTAGATGCAGATAAAAATTATTTTGAATTTGAAACCTGGTGGAGGCTATTATAGATGGACTAATAGAACAAGTCCCACACACTGCTACAAGCCCAAGCCCAAATATTTTTTCAGACCTAGATGCAGATGAAAATTATATTGAATTTGCAACCTGGTGTAGGTTAGTATAGATGGCCTAATAGAACAAGTCCCACACACTGCTCCAATCCCAAGCCCAAATATTTTTTCAGAGCTAGATGCAGATAAAAATTATTTTGAATTTGAAACCTGGTGGAGGTTAGTATAGATGGGCTAATAGAACAAGTCCCACACACTGCTACAAGCACAAGCCCAAATAGTTTTTCAGAGCTAGATGCAGATAAAAATTATTTTGAATTTGCAACCTGGTGGAGGTTAGTATAGATGGACTAATAGAACAAGTCCCACACACTGCTACAAGCCCAAGCCCAAATATTTTTTCAGAGCTAGATGCAGATAAAAATTATTTTGAATTTGCAACCTGGTGGAGGTTTGTATAGATGGACTAATAGAACAAATCCCACACACTGCTACAAGCACAAGCCCAAATATTTTTTCAGAGCTAGATGCAGATAGAAATTATATTAAATTTGCAACCTGGTGGAGGTTAGTATAGATTGACTAATAGAACAAGTGCCACACACTGCTACAAGCCCAAGCCCAAATATTTTCTCAGAGCTAGATGCAGATAAAAATAATTTTGAATTTGAAACCTGGTGGAGGTTAGTATAGATGAACTAATAGAACAAGTCCCACACACTGCTACAAGCCCAAGCCCAAATATTTTTTCACAGCTAGATGCAGATAAAAATTATTTTGAATTTGCAACCTGGTGGAGGTTAGTACAGATGGACTTATAGAACAAGTCCCACACACTGATACAAGCCCAAGCCCAAATATTTTTTCAGAGCTAGATGCAGATGAAAATTATTTAGAATTTGCAACCTGGTGGAGGTTAGAATAAATGGACTAATAGAACAAGTCCCACACACTGCAACAAGCCCAAGCCCAAATATTTTTTCAGAGCTAGATGCAGATAAAAATTATTTTGAATTTGCAACCTGGTGGAGGTTAGTATATATGGACTAATAGAACAAGTCCCACACACTGCTACAAGCCCAAGCCCAAATATTTTTTCAGAGCTAGATGCAGATAAAAATTATTTTGAATTTGCAACCTGGTGGAGGTTAGTATAGATGGACTAATAGAACAAGTCCCACACACTGCTACAAGCCCAAGCCCAAATAATTTTTCAGAGCTAGATGCAGATAAAAATTATTTTGAATTTGCAACCTGGTGGAGGTTAGTATAGATGGACTAATAGAACAAGTCCCACACACTGCTACAAGCCCAAGCCCAAATATTTTTTCAGAGCTAGATGCAGATAAAAATTATTTTGAATTTGCAACCTGGTGGAGGTTAGTATAGATGGACTAATAGAACAAGTCCCACACAGTGCTACAAGCCCAAGCCCAAATAATTTTTCAGAGCTAGATGCAGATAAAAATTATTTTGAATTTGCAACCTGGTGGAGGTTAGTATATATGGACTAATAGAACAAGTCCCACACACTGCTACAAGCCCAAACCCAAATAATTTTTCAGAGCTAGATGCAGATAAAAATTATTTTGAATTTGAAACCTGGTGGAAGTTAGTATAGATGGACTAATAGAATGATGCTATGCCCAAAAGGTTTTACTTGGCTTGGTGCAGTGAAAAATTTGTATTCTATACACAGGTGGTATAGCTTGCACCACAGATAGGCTTCTCCACTGACTAACACACACTGCAAGAGGCCAAAAAGGATTTGCTTAGCTATAGTTAGCCAAATGCTGTGAAACAAACTTGCACAGCACTGGCACAGACCTGCCTGGCAAAAAGTGATAGGAACTGATGTAACCTAGGCCTCAAAAGGACTGCAATTACAATTAGTCTTTACTCCCAACCTATTTATTTAAGAGCACAGACCTGCCTGATAAAAGTCATAGGAAATGATGTAACCTAGTCCTCAAAAGGACTGCAATCACAACTATTTCCTACTCCCAAGCTATCTGTAGATTTGTGCGAAAATTGGCTTGAAATTAACACTCAAAGTATAGCGCACACAGCAACAGCGGTGCCGTCTAACACGCAGCTGCAGCAGTGAGAAAATGGTGGCTACGTGGAAAATGGCTGGGTCTTATAGGGCAAGGACATGTGACATACACTGCCAATGACACATGCCCTTGCTTGTGTGAAAAAAAGCAGTTCGCTCCATGTGTGCGCTGCTGATAGGCTGACAGATTGCACCTCCCCACTGTAAATGCGGGAAAGAGAAAACAAAATGGAGATCTTCAATATTTATGCAGAGATCCATCCCCTGCCCCTCCCCCCGCCCCGTTGTACACTCAAACTGCGTATTAACATTAATTTTCAGCATTACTGAGAAAAAATCCAGTTATGATTTTGGTGCACGAACAGTTATCAAACATAACCTCGAACAGCCGAATTTTTTTCAAATTGTTCGTGTTCGCCGAACGGCTCGAACACCGCCCAAAACAGCTCGAATTAGAGATTGGCGAACAGTTTGAGTCGAACACCGCTCATCTCTAATGCTGAGTAAAAAAATCAATTTTTTTCTGTGACAAACATGATACAGCAGGCTAGATCTGAGTTTGAAGTAGTTTGGTGCATATCTTCTGTTATACAAGCCTCATCCACACTAAAAAAAATGTCTTCTGCTACTAATGTGATACAATAGGGGAGATCTCAGTTTGCAAATGTTTGGCGCATATTTTGTATGTCATACAGACCTCATCCACACTAAAAAAATATTTTCTTCTGTTACTAACGTGATACAGTATGGGAGATCTCAGTTTGAAGTTGTTTAGAGCATATCTTGTATGTTATACAGGCCTCATCCACATAAAAAAAAAATCTCTCTTCTGTTACTAAAGTCATACAGCAGGCCAGATGTCAGTTTTAAATTTTTGGGTGCTGATATTGTTCTTCACACAGGGGTACATATGATTTATTCGAAATTGGTTTTATTACTACTATCGTCTATAAAGCAGGCTACATTTCATCTTTTAATTCTTTGATGCAGATATTGTTCTCAACACAGGGGTACACATACTGAAATCAAAATTGGTTTTGTTACTAACGTGGTATATAAAGCAGGCTACATTTCATCTTTTAATTGTTTTGTGTTGATATTGTTCTCCACACAGGGGTACAGATGATAAAATCGAAATTGGTTTTCTTTCCACCGTGGTATATACAGCAGGCTATATTTCATCTTTTAATTCTTTGGTGCAAATATTGTTCTCCATCCAGGGGAAAAATAATTTCTTCTGTTACTAACATGATCCAGTAGAGGAGATCCCAGTTTGAAATTGTTTGGAGCATATGTCCTATGTTATACATGCCAAAGACCAGAGAAACAGAAAGGTACATATGTAAAAATGCGCACACCTCAATACATATTAAGTAAACAAATACAAGCTGTATTATACACTTTTAAAAACACAACACACATGATTATCAACACCCAAATACCACAATGCATGATTGGCCGTATACAGACTTATATAGATGTAGTAAATAATTTAAATCCGTATAATAATCATATACAATTGATTGCGAGGAAAATATATAAAAATTCACAATAATAATAAATATCCTCTATCCTCAATGCCAGTATTCAGTTCATAGCTTCACATTTCATATCACAGTACTCCCATAATACTCAATATAAACTGTAAAAAAATTGTTTTTGCAAGCCTTCATTATATATCAGCCCAAACCGTGGCCCACCTTGCATATAGCAATTGTATGAATTTGTATCCCTTAAGCATAATCCAAATAAACAATACCACAATCATGCTATACAGGCCTCATCCACACTAAAAAAAATTATTTCTTCTGTTACTAACGTCACACAGTAGGGGACATCTCAGTTTGAAATTGCTTGGAGTATAGCTCCTATGTTATGCAGGTATCATCCACACTAAAAAAAAATTTTTTCTGTTACTAAAGTCATACAGCAGGCCAGATGTCAGTTTCAAATTTTTTGGTGCTGATATTGTTCTCCACAGAGGGTTACACATGATAAATTGAAATTGGTTTTCTTACTACCGTGGTATATAAAGCAGACTACATTTCATCTTTTCATTTTTTGGTGCAGATATTGTTCACCACACAGGGTTACACATGATAAATCGAAATTGGTTTCCTTACTACCGTGGTATGTAAAGCAGGCTATATTTCATCTTTTAAGTCCTTGGTGCAAATATTGTTCTCCATACAGGAGAAAAAAATATGTTCTTCTGTTACTAACGAGATACAGCAAGCCATATCTCACCTTGTCATTTAGTGCCGCTGAAATTCAGTTGTGTGCAGAGCTGGTGCAGAGGAAAAAATCTAATTTTTTGTTGCTAATAGCGTGCTCCTAACACACTAACTGAGCAACATGAGTGGGAAAAGAGAGGTTGTGGTAGAAGGGGGAATAGGCTAGGTGTTCAATTTATACGTAGGGTAGGTGGTAATGTTAGGTAAAGCACTAGTAGTAAACCAAAACAGTCACGTCCTATCCAAAGACAACTGATAACTTCTGTTACAGGATGGGCTACTCCACTCCCTTTCTTTGACAGCCACACAGCGGTATGCATGTTGATGAGGACTGAAACAGCAGGTACTCCAGTGGATGGCAAGCGCTGCCTCAAGTGGCCTCACCTCCTCTTCCTCCATCTCAACATTGCACACAGTACAGTCAATGGGAGATAGAGGGGGAAGGAGGGAACAAGGGAATGGACACCTCCTAACACAAACCAGTGTCTGTCTCTAGGCTCCCTTATTGTCCCTGGATGTGTCCTTCCCCCCATGCACGATCACATGCCTAAGCCCTTGCTGGCCCTTGACTTAACCTGGCTAGTGCGCAGGCCAGCAAGACACTAGTCTCACCACCACAATAGGACAACACAAGGAAGGGAAGACAAACAATGGGAAGATAGCAATATAAAATAAACTTATCTCTCCAACAGAAAACATCACCGCTGCAATAGCAACAAACACCACAGTTTCTCCAGAGAATGGCTCCTTTAAAGAGGTCAGCATAGAATGAGCTATAAACGGTGCTCAGCTGATGGATCATGTTGCTATTTAAAGAGAGGTTGGAGTGACACCAAGCAACATCAGCTGACCGCTAAAAAAAGGCTGCCAACAAGAGACTAACATTAACCCTTGCTGGACCAAAATGAAAAAACTACATGTAAATTACAGCAAAGCCAGAGCTGCCACAAATCTCCAAATTATTTATGACAATGAGCAAGCTAAGGAGATGGTGGCCTCTATCATCATGAAGAAGTAAGATCGTTGTCCAGGAGACCATCCACCACTGCTGTCTACCTTGTAAACATTGTGCTGAAGTTTGCAAGGATTAAGAGGTTACATTGGTGAGTCTGATTTTTATACAAAAGGTCCTGCTGCTTTCATAGTTAGTTTTAAGTGAGCACACAGAGACTGTGATTTCTGCAGCAGCGCATCCAGTCTGAGATAGTGGTGGAGAAATTGCTGTACCATCAGGTTGAGGATGAGGCGAACCATGCAAGGCACATGTGCGAGGTTGCCCCGGTGTAGGGCCGCCACCAGGTTTGCACCATTATTGCACATGGCTTTCCCTTGCTCCAGGTTCAGTGGAGACAGCCATTGCTGAAACTCGGCATGGATAGCTGTTGTAAGGCAGTGAGGAGCATCATATGCGAGGGACAGTATGTATCCCCCATGATGGGCATAGAGGCATATTGAACCCGCTGGAGTGCATTGCAATCACAGAAACAGCTGTGCTTGCAGTAAAAAATAAAAGTAAAAGTTTGGACTTGGTCAAGCTATTTGACCAAGTCAAATTTAACAAAACCTGACCTGGGTTTTTATTTTTTGAGTGATCTACAGGATGGTAGTGGGGCAAGTCACTCCTTCCAGCCCAGGTCTTACAACTGGCTCATGTCCTGGATTCACATTTAAACCTTAGCAAAGGTTTGGGTGTGTCAGTGGTTTGTTTGCTAGCTGCAGAGCAGGAGGCTCTGTGCACCGCAAGCCTGTGTGAAGGCATAGCACAGGCCTGTGAATGCAATGTGACGGGTGCACCTCTGAGCAAAACGGCGCTGTCATCGCCCACGGCAACTAGTTTACACTGACTGTTTGGACCACCCGGCTGCGATGCGGAGGACATCCTTTTTATTTAAGTTGAGTTTTTGCAAATAAAGACATTTAAGTTGAATTTTCCTTGGGTCACTGCCTCATTACCGCACAGTGTGAACACCGCCACACTACAGTGTCCACAACTCTTGATCAGTTTGACTGCGATATACAAGGCATATTAATTGAAACACTGCCTGATTGCAATGAGCCCTGGCTGTGCAGTACGGAGGTGGGGGCATTCTATCTGCACTGTTGGAACGTGTGTCTCATTAATGCAGAGGTTGAGGACGCAGGTGGAGGCAACAAAGGAGGTGGAGGAGGCAGAAGCACTGGAGGAAGTGTTAGATATAGAGATTTGTCCTACAAGCCTTGGGGATTCCAAGACTTGCTGTCTAGTGACACTTTGTTGTCTAGTGATTTGGCTCTCCATCCCCTGGTGTGTAGTCGTTTAGTTCTCCAACCCTAGCTGTTTAGTAGTTTAGTTTTCCAACCACTGTTGTCTATTACTTAAGTTCTCCATGTTCTGGTGTGTATTTGTTTCCTTCTCCAACCCTAGGTGTTTAGTAGTTTTGTTCTCCAACACCTGTTGTCTAGTAGTTTAGTACTCCATCGGTGTCTAGTGGCTTACAGTGCTGGCCAAAAGTATTGGCACCCCTGCAATTCTGTCAGATAATACTCAGTTTCTTCCTGAAAATGATTGCAATCACAAATTCTTTGGTATTATTCTCTTCATTTAATTTGTCTTCAATAAAAAAAACACAAAAAGAATTGTCCTAAAGCCAAATTGGATATAATTCCACACCAAACCTAAAAAAGGGAGTGGACAAAAGTATTGGCACCCTTTGAAAAATCATGTGATGCTTTTCTAATTCGTGTAATTAACAGCACCTGTAACTTACCTGTGGCACCTAACAGGTGTTGGCAATAACTAAATCACACTTGCAGCCAGTTAACATGGATTAAAGTTGACTCAACCTCTGTCCTGTGTCCTTGTGTGTACCACATTGAGCATGGAGAAAAGAAAGAAGACCAAAGAACTGTCTTAAGACTTGAGAAACCAAATTGTGAGGAAGCATGAGCAATCTCAAGGCTACAAGTCCATCTCCAAAGGCTTGAATGTTCCTGTGTCTTCCGTGCGCAGTGTCATCAAGAAGTTTAAAGCCCATGGCACTGTGGCTAACCTCCCTAGATGTGGACGGGAAAGAAAAATTGACGAGAGATTTCAACGCAAGATTGTGCAGATGGTGGATAAAGAACCTCGACTAACATCCAAACAAGTTCAAGCTGCCCTGCAGTCCGAGGGTACAACAGTGTCAACCCGTACTATCCGTCGACGTCTGAATGAAAAGGGACTGTATTGTAGGATACCCAGGAAGACCCCACTTCTTACCCTGAGACATAAAAAAGCCAGGCTGGAGTTTGCCAAAACGTACCTGAGAAAGCCTAAAATGTTTTGGAAGAATGTTCTCTGTCAGATGAGACAAAAGTAGAGTTTTTTGGGAAAAAGCATCAACATAGAGTGTACAGGAAAAAAAAGAGGCATTCAAAGAAAAGAACACGGTCCCTACAGTCAAACATGGCGGAGGTTCCCTGATGTTTTGGGGTTGCTTTGCTGCCTCTGGCACTGGACTGCTTGACCGTGTGCATGGCATTATGAAGTCTGAAGACTACTAACAAATTTTGCAGCATAATTTAGGGCCCAGTGTGAGAAAGCTGGGTCTCCCTCAGAGGTCATGGGTCTTCCAGCAGGACAAAGATCCAAAACACACTTCCAAAAGCACTATAAAATGGTTTTAGAGAAAGCACTGGAGACTTCTAAGGTGGCCAGCAATGAGTCCAGACCTGAATCCCATAGAACACCTGTGGAGAGATCTCAAAATGGCAGTTTGGAGAAGGCACCCTTCAAATATCAGGGACCTGGAGCAGTTTGCCAAAGAAGAATGGTCTACAATTCCAGCAGAGCATTGTAAGAAACTCATTGATGGTTACTGGAAGTGGTTGTTCGCAGTTATTTTGGCTAAAGGTTGTGCAACCAAGTATTAGGCAGAGGGTGCCAATACTTTTGTCTGGCCCTTTTTTGGAGTTTTGTGTGAAATGATCAATGATTTGATTTTTGCTTCATTCTCATTTGTGTTTTTTCCTTGCAAGAAAATTAAATAAAGAGAATAATATCAAAGAATTTGTGATTGCAATCATTTTCAGGAAGAAACTGAGTATTATCTGACAGAATTGCAGGGGTGCCAATACTTTTGGCCAGCACTGTATTTCTCCATCCCCTGGTGTGTAGTAGTTTAGTTCTCCTACTCTAGTTGTTTAGTAGTTTAGTTTTCCAACCCCTGTTGTCTATTAGTTTAGTTCTCCATGTTCTGGTGTGTATTTATTTAGTTCTCCAACTGATCCATGCCCACCCCCAGGCGTTAACGATTGGTGACGAAGGTTTGGATTCTTCCCGGATCCTACTTCGTCTGGCCCCGGATCAACTGAAAAATATTTTGGGCATCGTTACACATGCTTTCCCCCTCTTTGTCTGTGAAGCTTTGGATCAGACCTCTGATGCCCTGGAATAGAATGTGTGAACAGCTCTGTAGACTCTCCCATCTGTGGTTCCCCACAGTCAGTTGGGTGGTTGGAGAGTTGTGATACAGGGGAAAACAAGGGTAATTGGGGTGCCACCTCTGAGGACTGTACTGTGTGTGATGTTAAGGTGGAGGAAGAAGAGCAGAGGCCACTTGATGCAGCGCTTGTCATCTACTGGAGCACATGTTCTTTCTGGCCCTCATCTACAAAGTGTACGGCTGTCTCGGCATCACAGACTTGGCCCTATCTTGGGTCTCTTCATACCTAACTGACCGGACATTCAGTATCTCCCACTCACACATCACCTCCTCATCTTGCTCCCTATGTGTCAGTGTCCCCCAAAGTTCAGTTCTAGGACCCCTGCTCTTCTCCATCTACACCTTCGGCCTGGGACAGCTCCTACAGTCTCATGGCTTTCAGTATCACCTCTATGCTGATGACACACAGATCTACCTCTCTGGACCTAATATCACCTCCTTACTAACCAAAATTCCACAATATGTGTCCACTATTTCATCTTTCTTCTCTGCTAGATTTGTAAAACTTAACATGGATAAAACCAAATTCATCATCTTTCTACCATCTCATTTATCCCCCCCATAACTGACCTATCCATCAAAGTCAATGGCTGCCCACTCTCCCCAGTTTCGCTCGCAAGCTTGACTCTGATCTGACCTTCAAACGTCAGATCCAAACCCTTTCCACTTGCTGCTGACTCCAACTACAAAATATCTCCAGTATCCGCACATTCCTCAACCATGAATGTAGAAAAACACCAGTGCACGCCCTCATCATCTCCCACCTCGACTAAAACAAGCTCCTGCTCTGTGTCCTCTCTTCTACCACTCTCACACCCCTCCAATCTATCCTAAACTGTTCTGGCCGACTAATCCACCGGAAACCCAGATATTCCATGGCTTCTCCCCTCTGTCAATCCATGCGCTGGCTCCCCGTTGCCCAGAGACTCCAGTTGAAAAGCCTAACTTTGGCATACCAAGCCATCCAAAACCTGTTTCCTTTATACATCTGTGACCTAGTCTCCCTGTACTTACCTGTGTGCAACCTCCCATCCTTCCAAGATCTCCTTCTCTACTTCCTTCTTATCTCTTCTTGCCACAATTGCATACAAGCATCTCCCCTACTGTGGAACTTTGTACCCCAACATGTCAAACTCTCGCCTACCTTGGAAACCTTCAAAAAAAAGCTGAAGACCCACTTCTTCTGACCAGCGTACAGCGATAACAGATTGATATGGGGTTTTTATGTTTGGCTACTGTCACACACTAAAAGATGCTTTTTATTGCAAACACTAGTTTTGCTTCGCCATACTTTGAGAGCTATAATTTTTACATATTTCAGCCGACAGATTAATATGAGGGCTTGTTCTTTGCGGGACGAGTTGACGTTTTTATTGGTACCATTTTCGGGAACGTGACATTTTTTGATCGCTTTCTATTCTGATTTTTTAGAGGCAAAATGATAAAAACCAGCAATTCAGGAATAGCTTTTTTGGATTTTTTATGCCGCTCTGGGTGGTAAAATTGATAAGGCAGCTTTATTCTTCAGGTCAGTACGATTACAACAATACTACATTTATATAGTTTTTTATGTTTTGGCGCTTTTACACAACCAGAACTATTCTCTAGAAAAAATAATTGTTTTTGCATCACTATATTCTAAGAGCTAGAACTTTTTTATTTTTCCACTTATGGAGCTGTATGGCTGCTTGTTTTTGTGGGACAAAATGACGTTTTCCATTTTTATTTACATTCGTCTATTTTATCTCATTTTATTCCACTTTTTATTCAGAGGTATCATGATAAAGCATTGCTTTTGTCTCGTTTTTTTCTTTACGGTGTTCACTGAAGGGGTTAACTAGTGGGACCATTTTATAGGTCAGGTCATTCCAGACACAGCAATACCAAATATGTGCACTTTTTTTGTTTATTTTTTTTCCTAAAAATAATTATTTATGGGTACAATATATATAAAAAATGTATTATCTTGTGATTTTTTTTTTTTTTTAAAAAAAAAAAATATTTTTACAATTGCTTTTTCACATTTTTCACTTATTACTTTTTCACTTTGTTCCACTATGGGACTTTCACTTTTTTCAGCCTGATCGCTTATAAAGCATAGGGATGCAGCAGCATTCTTATGCCTTATAAACTGTGCTCTGACAGGCAAATTTGTGAGATCATGCACTGTGCATGATTTAGCAACTTTGTTAGCACTGGTTACCCGGATGTCGTCACGACGACATCGGGTCACCATGGCAATGATTGGAACCCCGCGATGAATTTGCGGGTTCTCCGATCCAGTAGCAGAGGGGCTTTCTTCCCTCTGCCTGCTGGCTAAATGCTGCAATCGCAGCATTTAACAGGTTAAAGTGCCGTGAGCAGGATGGGCACCACTCCTGGCACTGAGTCCCTTTTGTCAGCTGTTAGAATCAGCTGACACCCGGCAGTGGTCGCCCTCTCACAGCCCGTTGTGCGTCGGCGATCGCCATGACGTACATATACTGCATCTGCCGAGAATAGAGATGAGCGAACCTCTCAAGGTTCGATTCGTTTCATATTGATGAACTTCTTGATGTTCTCTGATCAGTTCGTCGAACAATTTGATGAACATATCCGAATCCCATTGCATTCAATGAGAGGCAATACCAAACACATACACAACACATATAAAGGGACCCAAAAGCTGCCAAAACAGCTCAAATGAGGGACATCAGGAAAAGTGGCACCAATTGACCCACAGTGCAAATTTTATAATGTCACAGCAGCAGTCAGCCATGGGCTATGCATGAGGTATCAGGATCTGGGTCAGCATTTACAGCTTTGAATTGAACTTCAAATTAAGATGAGGTGGGTGAGAGATCGGTGTAGGCCTGCTGTGCTGGGAGCCCTGATACCACATGCAACAGCTCAAGCTTATTTTCTGCTCAGCCACACTCAGGTGGCACAAGCATCAGTTAAAGATGTATTATTTGTACAAAAATTTAAGGATAGTAACGCAAGTAGTTGACTGAAAGTAAATGGAGGCCTTCTGATCTGGAAGCCCTACTGTTACAGGCAAAATACATGAAGAAGACCCAATCAGGAGTCTCCACATTTCCAAAAATTAGGGGCAGACACCACCAAAGTGGCATCAATTTCACCCGAGTAGAACTAGTATCATGGACCACTGACACCCCTTCCACTACAGACATCCCGGCAGATGGAGACTCAGTCATGAGTCTCCACATTTCCGAAAGTTAGGGGCAGACACCACCAAAGTGCCATCAATTTCACTAGAGTAGAAATAGTATAATGGAGACTGACAACTCTTCCACAACAGCCAATCCAGCAGATGGAGACCCAATATGGGGTCCATTTTGCATGGAGCATTATATGGGGCCCACACTGTATGGAGCATTATATGGGGCTCATTTTTTTATGGAGCATTATATGGGTGCATTCTTTATGGGGCATTAAATGGGGCCCATCCTGAATGGATTTGCTAACATGTAACCTCAAAAATTCGCAAAATTTTATTTAATAATGATTAACGGTGGACAACAAATTCCCAAGGACACTAGTGGACCACCTGATACCCTAATAGGGTGATCAATAGGGTCCCAAGCTTTGCTCGAGGCAAAAACGAGGCATCTATTTTAATATCATCTAATTTCTTTTAAGATACGTAAGTCTTGCAGTGAATACAATATTAGTATTATGTTGTTGTATTTACACAGTGTATCTGTTATTGGTTGCATTGGATTGTGATGCAACAAATTATATAGTGTTAGGGCTATACAGGGTGAGCAAGGGAGAGCCACCGTGGAGCGGGCGTGCCATGTCACCATCTTTAACTAGAGTGCCAGCCTCTGCTGCCAGGTAGGCATCAGTGGATAAATTTTTAATGCAGGGCCTGGATAGTCTACAGTGCTGGCCAAAAGTATTGGCACCCCTGCAATTCTGTCAGATAATACTCAGTTTCTTCCTGAAAATGATTGCAATCACAAATTCTTTGGTATTATTCTCTTCATTTAATTTGTCTTCAATAAAAAAAACACAAAAAGAATTGTCCTAAAGCCAAATTGGATATAATTCCACACCAAACCTAAAAAAGGGGGTGGACATAAGTATTGGCACCCTTTGAAAAATCATGTGATGCTTTTCTAATTCGTGTAATTAACAGCACCTGTAACTTACCTGTGGCACCTAACAGGTGTTGGCAATAACTAAATCACACTTGCAGCCAGTTAACATGGATTAAAGTTGACTCAACCTCTGTCCTGTGTCCTTGTGTGTACCACATTGAGCATGGAGAAAAGAAAGAAGACCAAAGAACTGTCTTAAGACTTGAGAAACCAAATTGTGAGGAAGCATGAGCAATCTCAAGGCTACAAGTCCATCTCCAAAGGCTTGAATGTTCCTGTGTCTTCCGTGCGCAGTGTCATCAAGAAGTTTAAAGCCCATGGCACTGTGGCTAACCTCCCTAGATGTGGACGGGAAAGAAAAATTGACGAGAGATTTCAACGCAAGAATGTGCAGATGGTGGATAAAGAACCTCGACTAACATCCAAACAAGTTCAAGCTGCCCTGCAGTCCGAGGGTACAACAGTGTCAACCCGTACTATCCGTCGACGTCTGAATGAAAAGGGACTGTATTGTAGGATACCCAGGAAGACCCCACTTCTTACCCTGAGACATAAAAAAGCCAGGCTGGAGTTTGCCAAAACGTACCTGAGAAAGCCTAAAATGTTTTGGAAGAATGTTCTCTGTCAGATGAGACAAAAGTAGAGTTTTTTGGGAAAAAGCATCAACATAGAGTGTACAGGAAAAAAAAGAGGCATTCAAAGAAAAGAACACGGTCCCTACAGTCAAACATGGCGGAGGTTCCCTGATGTTTTGGGGTTGCTTTGCTGCCTCTGGCACTGGACTGCTTGACCGTGTGCATGGCATTATGAAGTCTGAAGACTACCAACAAATTTTGCAGCATAATGTAGGGCCCAGTGTGAGAAAGCTGGGTCTCCCTCAGAGGTCATGGGTCTTCCAGCAGGACAAAGATCCAAAACACACTTCCAAAAGCACTATAAAATGGTTTTAGAGAAAGCACTGGAGACTTCTAAGGTGGCCAGCAATGAGTCCAGACCTGAATCCCATAGAACACCTGTGGAGAGATCTCAAAATGGCAGTTTGGAGAAGGCACCCTTCAAATATCAGGGACCTGGAGCAGTTTGCCAAAGAAGAATGGTCTACAATTCCAGCAGAGCATTGTAAGAAACTCATTGATGGTTACTGGAAGTGGTTGTTCGCAGTTATTTTGGCTAAAGGTTGTGCAACCAAGTATTAGGCAGAGGGTGCCAATACTTTTGTCTGGCCCTTTTTTGGAGTTTTGTGTGAAATGATCAATGATTTGATTTTTGCTTCATTCTCATTTGTGTTTTTTCCTTGCAAGCAAATTAAATGAAGAGAATAATACCAAAGAATTTGTGATTGCAATCATTTTCAGGAAGAAACTGAGTATTATCTGACAGAATTGCAGGGGTGCCAATACTTTTGGCCAGCACTGTATATATCTATGCTATACCGAGTCTGTATGAGAGAGACTAGTGGGATACTTATCTGTTTTCCTTTTATATATGCACTTTATCACTTTATGCACTTATGTCACATATATTATCTCAAGACACTAAAGATATTTTGTTTGTATATCATATAGGACTCTGCCTAAACATTCAGCCAATGTAATATACGTATATAAGAGGGAGAGGGAAGACGGCTCTAAACGGAGTAGTTCAACTGGAGTAATACAGGAATAACTGCAAAGGGAAGATTAGAACCGAGTATCAGGTTGCTTTGCAAAAATATCATAAATAACTGTATAATTTCCATATTGCAACCGACTCATAGAACCATGTGTCTCGGGCCATTCGTAGAAGAAACATATAGAACGAGATGCCTGAGCAAAGAAAACCACGAATATATGGCCAATATAGTAAGAAAATAGAAAATTACTTTATTAGAAAAACTTATATAGAAAAATCCTTATAGTCATACAGGACTACAGTGGCAAAACATATGACACAAAATCACACATAGAAAGTTAAAACATAATTAAAAGCAAACAACAGGTGTCACCACAGGGTGCAGATTCCAAATACATCATATAACATTATCCTCAATTGCCCTTCCATCACATAAGAAAACCAAAAAGAGGGGAGTTGGTTGCCTATATGTATATGTATAAATAGGAGCTGGAGAAGGATATCATAGTATGGTATACATGGCCACAAATAGGGCCTCACACATAACCTACACTTCCACCAACTCCCTAACATCAATATAATTAGCCCAAAAAATGAGAGACATATTAAAGGCAAAGAAACAAAGACATGATTCACCTTGTGGGATGTAGAGGCTGCACGCTGTGTGGCTCCCCCGCACAGCGTACCATGCTATGATATCCTTCTCCAGCTCCTATTTATACATATACATATAGGCAACCAACTCCCCTCTTTTTGGTTTTCTTATGTGATGGAAGAGCAATTGAGGATAATGTTATATGATGTATTTGGAATCTGCACCCTGTGGTGACACCTGTTGTTTGCTTTTAATTATGTTTAACTTTCTATGTGTGATTTTGTGTCATATGTTTTGCCACTGTAGTCCTGTATGACTATAAGGATTTTTCTATATAAGTTTTTCTAATAAAGTAATTTTCTATTTTCTTACTATATTGGCCATATATTCGTGGTTTTCTTTGCTCAGGAATAACTCCAAGCTTGGGATCCTATTGGGGTATTAGGTGGTCCACAAGTGTCCTGGGGACGCTCACACTTTGGGTATTTGTTGTGTCCGCTTATAATCATTATTAAATAAAATGTTGTTATTTTTTTAATCCAAATGTTAGCAATTTATTCTCCTCAAAACAGTACAAATATATTATATAGTTTCCCATTCTGTATGGAGCAATATATGGGGCTCATTATACTATATGAAGCTATATATGGGGCCCATACTGTATTGAGCAATATATGAGGCTCATTCTGTATGGAGCTATATATGGGGCCCATACTGTATGGAGCATTGTATGGGGCCCAATCTGTATGGAGCAACATATTGGGCCCATTCTGTATGTAGCATTATAGGGGCCCATTCTCTATGGAGCATTTTATGGGGCCCATTCTGTATGGAGCGATATATGGGGGCCATTATGTATTGAGCTATATATGGGGCCCATACTGTATGGAGCATTATATGGAGTCCTTTATATTGTATGGAGCATTATATGAGGCCCATTATTCTGTATTGATTAACATATGGGGTCCATTATTCTGTATGAATCATTATATGGGGTCCATTATTCTATGTGGAGCATGATATGTGGCCCATACTATATGGAGCTATACATGAGGCCCATTCAATATCGAGCATTATATGGGGCCCATTCTGTATGGAGCATTATATGAGACCCATTCTGTATGGAGAAATATATGGGGCCCATTCTGTATTGAGCTATATATGGGACCCATACTGTATGGAGCATTATATGGGGTTGATTATTCTGTATAATGCTTTATATGAGGCCCATTATTCTGTATACAGCATTATAAGGGGTCCATTATTCTGTATGTAGCAATATATGGGATCAATTATTCTGTATGGAGCATTATATGGGGTCCATTATTCTGTATGGAGCAATATATGGGGCCCATTATTCTGTATGGTGAAATATATGGGGTTCATTATTCTGTATGGTGAAATATATGGGGTTCATTATTCTGTATGGAGCAATATATGGGGCTCATGATACTGTATGGAGCAATATATGGGGCCTATTATACTGTATGGAGCACTATATGTGGCTCATTCTGTATAGAGCAATATATGGGGCTCATTATACTGTATGGAGCAATATATGGGGCTCATTATTCTGTATGGATCAATATATAGGGCTGATTATACTGTATGGAACACTATGTGGTGCCCATAATACTGTATGGAGCACTATGTGGTGCCCATAATACTATATGGAGCACTATGGGCTGCCCATAATACTGTATGGAGCACTATGTGGTGCCCATAATACTGCATGGAGCATTAAATAGGGCTCATTATACTGTATGGAACAATATATGGGTCCATTATACTGTATGCAGCAATATATGGGGCTCATTATTCTGTATGAAGCAATATATGCGGCTCATTTTACTGAATGGAGCAATATATGGGGTCCATAATACTGTGTGGAGGACTATGTGGTGCCCATAATACTGTATAGAGGACTATAGGGTCCCATAATACTGTACGGAGGTCTATACTGTCCAGTCTAAACTGAAAACTTTTGAATCCCGAAAGGGCATGCACTGTGCGCTGTGATAATTCGCCAGTTTCTGAGTTGTTGTAGAATTTAGAATAGATATCACTCATGTAATGCAAGAAGTAAGTGAAATCTTTGGCAATGTACTATACCTATAATTCTCTGCCCTATCTGTGCATCATGAATTGTGGTATGTGTTAAAGGGGCCACTGAGACTCTTTCGCTCGGGGCCCATGAAAACCCTGGTGTTAGCTATTTTTAATTTTCACGAGTTGGATGAGCATCTGGGGGTAGACAAGACCGAGGAACTGGATCCTCCAGACATTCTACTGGCCCAGATGTTACATAGAAATCCTGATGCTACAGAGAAATCTTTAGCAAATATTTTATTTTATGTTATACCTCTATGCCGAAGAAAGGCTGTTTCTTTTTGCTTTGGGTGAAGATTGATGGACTGCAACAAATTCCACTTTTTTTGCACAAAACAACTTTGTGTCTAAATAAATATATATATAGAGTACAGACCAAATGTTTGGACACACCTTCTCATTTAAAGATTTTTCTGTATTTTCATGACTTTGAAAATTGTACATTCACACTGAAGGCATCAAAACTATGAATTAACACATGTGGAATTATATACTTAACAAAAAAGTGTGAAACAACTGAAAATATGTCTTATATTCTAGGTTCTTCAAAGTAGCCCCATTTTGCTTTGATGACTGCTTTACACACTCTGGGCATTCTCTTGATGAGCTTCAAGAGGTAGTCACCGGAAATGGTGTTCCAACAATCTTGAAGGAGTTCCCAGAGATGCTTAGCACTTGTTGGCCCTTTTGCCTTCACTCTGTGGTCCAGCTCACCCCAAACCATCTCGATTGGGTTCAGGTCTGGTGACTGTGGAGGCCAGGTAATCTGGTGTAGCACCCCATCAATCTCCTTCTTGGTCAAATAGCCCTTACACAGCCTGGAGGTGTGTTTGGGGTCATTGTCCTGTTGAAAAATAAATGATGGTCCAACTAAACGCAAACCGGATGGAATAGCATGCCACTTCAAGATGCTGTGGTAGCCATGCTGGTTCAGTATGCCTTCAATTTTGAATAAATCCCAAACAGTGTCACCAGAAAAGCACCCCCACACCATCACACCTCCTCCTCCATGCTTCACGGTGGGAACCAGGCATGTAGAGTCCATCCGTTCACCTTTTCTGCGTCGCACAAAGACACGGTGGTTGGAACCAAAGATCTCAAATTTGGACTCAAAGCACAGAGTTCCACTGGTCTAATGTCCATTCCTTGTGTTCTTTAGCCCAATCAAGTCTCTTCTACTTGTTGCCTGTCCTTAGCAGTGGTTTCCTAGCAGCTATTTTACCATGAAGGCCTTCTGCACAAAGTCTCCTCTTAACAGTTGTTGAAGAGATGTGTCTGCTGCTAGAACTCTGTGTGGCATTGACCTGGTCTCTAATCTGAGCTGCTGTTAACCTGTGATTTCTGAGGCGGGTGACTCGGATAAACTTATCCTCAGAAGCTGAGGTGACTCTTGGTCTTCCTTTCCTGGGGCGATACTCATGTGAGCCAATTTCTTTGTAGCGCTTGATGGTTTTTGCAACTGCACTTGGGGACACATTCAAAGTTTGCACAATTTTTCGGACTGACTGACCTTCATTTCTTAAAGTAATGATGGCCACTCGTTTTTCTTTACTTAGCTGCTTTTTTCTTGCCATAATACAAATTCTAACAGTCTATTCAGTAGGACTATCAGCTGTGTATCCACCTGACTTCTGCACAACACAACTGATGGTCCCAACCCCATTTATAAGGCAAGAAATCCCACTTCTTAAACTTGACAGGGCACACCTGTGAAGTGAAAACCATTTCCGGTGACAACCTCTTGAAGCTCATCAACAGAATGCCAAGAGTGTGCAATGCAGTCATCAAAGCAAAAGGTGGCTACGTTGAAGAACCTAGAATATAAGACATATTTTCAGTTGTTTCACACTTTTTTGTTAAGTATATAATTCCACATGTGTTAATTCATAGTTTTGATGCCTTCAGTGTGAATGTACAATTTTCATAGTCATGAAAATACAGAAAAATCTTTAAATGAGAAGGTGTGTCCAAACTTTTCGTCTGTACTCTATATATATATATATATATATATATATATATAAATATATATATATATATATACAGACTGCTCAAAAAAATAAAGGGAACAGTCAAATAACACATCATAGATCTGAATGAATGAAATATGCTCATTGAATATTTTGTTCTGTACGAAGTTGAATGTGCTGACACCAAAATCACACAAAAATTATTAATGAAAATCAAATTTATTAACCAATGGTGGCCTGGATTTGGAGTCACCCCCAAAATTAAAGTGGAAAAACACACTACAGGCTGATTCAACTTTGATGTAATGTCCTTAAAACAAGTCAAAATGAGGCTCAGTATTGTGAGTAGCCTCCACGTGCCTGTATGACCTCCCTACAACGTCTGGGCATGCTCCTGATGAGGTTGCAGATGGTCTCCTGTGGGATCTCCTCCCAGACCTGGACTAAAGCATCCGCCAACTCCTAGACAGTCTGTGATGCAAAGTGACATTGGTGGATGGAGCGAGACATGATGTCCCAGATGTGCTCAATCGGATTCAGGTCTGGGGAACGGGCGGGCCAGTCCATAACTTCAATGCCTTCATCTTACAGGAACTGCTGACACACTCCAGCCACTTGAGGTTTGTCATTGTCCTGCATTAGGAGGAAGCCAAGGCCAACCACACTAGCATATGGTCTCACAAGAGGTCTGAGGATCTCATCTCGGTACCTAATGGCAGTCAGGCTACCTCTGGCTAGCACATGGAGGGCTGTGCGGCCCTCCAGAGAAATGCCACACCCCACCATTACTGACCCACTGCCAAATCTGTCATTCTGAAGGATGTTGCAGGCAGCAGATCGCTCTCCACGGCATCTCCAGACTCTGTCACGTCTGTCACATGTGCTCAGTGTGAACCTGTTTTCATCTGTGAAGAGCACAGGGCGCCAGTGGAGACTTTGCAAATCCTGGTGTTCTGTGGCAAATGCCAAGCGTCCTGCACGGTGTTGGGCTGTGAACAAAACCCCCATCTGTGGACGTCAGGCCCTCATACCACCCTCATGGAGTCGGTTTCTAACCGCTTGTGCAGACACATGCACATTTGAGGCCTGCTGGAGGTCATTTTGCAGGGCTCTGGCTGTGCTCCTACTGTTCCTCCTTGCACAAGGGCAGAGGTAGCGGTCCTGCTGCTGGTTTGTTGTCCTCCTACAACCCCCTCCTTGTCTCCTGGTGTACTGGCCTGTCTCCTGGTAGCACCTCCAGCCTCTGGACACTACTCTGAGAGACACATCAAACCTTCTTGCCACAGCTCGCATTGATGTGCCATCCTGGATGAGCTGCACTACCTGAGTAACTTCTGTGGGTTGTAGAGTCCGTCTCATGCTACCACGAGTGTGAAAGCACAACCAACATTCAAAAGTGACCAAAACATCAGCCAGAAAGCATTGGTACTGAGATGTGGTCTGTGGTCCCCACCTGCAAAACCACTCCTTTATTGAGGGTGTGTTGATAATTGCCAATAATTTCCATCTATTGTCTATTCCATTTGCACAACAGCATGTGAAATCAATTGTCAATCAGTGTTGCTTCTTAAGTGGACAGTTTGATTTCACAGAAGCTTGATTTACTTGGAGTTATATTCTGTTGTTAAAGTGTTCCCTTTATTTTTTTGAGCAGTATGTATACAGTGGAAATTACTCATAGAAAATAGTAGCATGTTAAGCTCAGTAAGATAAATCAGAATTATATGATACATCTTAGACATGCTGATTTTGAGAGACTTGTCATGGGACAACTTGTCATCATGGGATACATACGGACAGAACAAAAAATGACGATCAGTAGTCTGGAGTAATGTCAAAAAGTAGAAAATTTTCTACTTTTTGACATTACTCCAGACTATTGATCGTCATTTTTTGTTTTGTGTGCATATATATACAGTGACAAGTGAAAGTTTAGGCACCCCTGGCCAAAATTACTGGTATTGTGAACAGTTAAGCAAGTTGAAGATTAAATGATCTCTAACATTAAAGTTGAAAATGACACATTTCCTTTGTATTTTAGGCAAAAAAAAAATATTTTTTTTTCGTTTTTTATATTTTAAAAATTGCTAAAAGGAAAATGAGCTGATGAAAAACTTTTGGCATCCTTGAAGGTTTGTGCGCTCAGGCAACTTTTACCAAAGTTTCAGACCTTAATTAGTCTGTTAGGTTTATGGCTTGTTGTCTATCATCATTAGGAAAGGCCAGGTGATGCAAATTTGCCAGCTTTATAGAAATGCAGCCTCCTCTAACCTTGTGCCAAAAAACAGGAGCCATGGGTTGTTCTACGCAGCTGCCTAGCGCTCTGAAATTGAAAATGGTGAAGCAGGAGAAAACTATAAGAAGATAGCAAAGTGTTTTCAAGTTTCCCTTTCCTCAGTTCGAAATGTAATTAAGCAGTTAACAGGAACAGTCGAGGTCAAGATAAGGTCTGGAAGACTAAGCAAAGTTTCAGTGAGAGCTGCTCATAGGATTGTTAGAGAGGCAAATCAGAACCCCAGCTTGACTGCAAAAAACCTTCAGAAATATTTACCAGACTGTGGAGTTGTAGTACATTGTTCTACTGTTCAGAAACACCTGTATAAATATGGCCTTCATGGAAGAGTCATCAGAGCAAAACCTCTCTTGCGTCCTCACCATAAAACTCAGGGCACAGAGTTTCAGGAAAAGAACATCTGACCAACCATTAAAGGGGTTTTCCCATGAACAAAAGTTAATTTTAATACAATAAAGAAATTACAGAAGGGGATCGTAGAGGATTAAATTTGTGAGGCAAAATATTGTTTTAAAAAAGGCAGTGAAATGTTTTACCTCACAAAATAAATCCTTTGCGATTCCCTGCTGAAATGCCTGTATTGTCCTTTGCTTCCTCCCCTGCCCAGGAGCTGTGTCATGATCAGACCGTGTTCCGTACACGGTTAGACACAATCATTGATTTTAATTAACTTTTGTTTGTGGGAAAACTTCTTTAAGAACGGGGGTGTATCTGTCATGCTTTGGGGTTGTGTTGTAGCCAATGACAAGGAAAACATTTCACTGGCAGAGGGAAGAATAGATTCAATGAAATTTAAAAAAAAATTCTTGATGCAAGCATAACACCATCTGTAAAAAAATCTAAATTTGAAAAGAGGATGGCTTCTATAAATGGATAATAATGAGCCTAAACACACGTCAAAATCCACAATAGACTACCCCAAAAGGCTCAAGTTGATGGTTTTACAATGGCCCTCAGTCCCCTGATCTGAACATCATTGAAAATCTATGGCTAGATCTCAAAATAGCAGAATTTTCCAAGGAAGAATGGATGAAAATCCCTCAAACAAGAATTGAAAGACTTGTTTGGCTGCAAAAAGCATTTACTAGCTGTGATACCTTCAAAAGGTGGTGCTACTAGGGACTAACCATGCAGTGTGCCCAAACTATTGCATCTGCCCATTTTCCTGTTTGTAATTTCTAAAGTGTGAAACATGAAAATATTTTTTTTGCCAAAATATCTATGTCATTATGTATATATTATTGTGTGTATATACTGTATATATACAGTACAGACCAAAAGTTTGGACACACCTTCTCATTTAAATATTTTTCTGTATTTTCATGACTATGAAAATTGGACATTCACACTGAAGGCATCAAAACTATGAATTAACCCATGTGGAATTATATACTTAACAAAAAAGTGTGAAACAACTGAAAATATGTCTTATATTCTAGGTTCTTCAAAGGTGCCTCCTTTTGCTTTGATGACTGCTTTGCACACTCTTGGCATTCTCTTGATGAGCTTCAAGACGTAGTCGCCGGAAATGGTTTTCACTTCACAGTTGTGCCCTGTCAGGTTTAATAAGAGGGATTTCTTGCCTTATAAATGGGGTTGGGACCATCAGTTGTGTTGTGCAGAAGTCTGGTGGATACACAGCTGATAGTCCTACTGAATAGACTGTTAGAATTTGTATTATGGTAAGAAAAAAGCAGCTAAGTAAAGAAAAACGAGTGGCCATCATTACTTTAAGAAATGAAGGTCAGTCAGTGTGAAAAATTGGGCAAACTTTGAAAGTGTCCCCAAGTGCAGTTGCAAAAACCATCAAGCGCTACAAAGAAACTGGCTCACATGAGGACCGCCCCAGGAAAGGAAGACCAAGAGTCACCTCTGCTTCTGAGGATAAGTTTATCCGAGTCACCAGCCTCAGAAATCGCAGGTTAACAGCAGCTCAGATTAGAGACCAGGTCAATGCCACACAGAGTTCTAGCAGCAGACACATCTCTTCAACAACTGTTAAGAGGAGACTTTGTGCGGAAGGCCTTCATGGTAAAATAGCTGCTAGGAAACCACTGCTAAGGACAGGCAACAAGCAGAAGAGACTTGTTTGGGCTAAAGAACACAAGGAATGGACAATAGACCAGTGGAAATCTGTGCTTTGGTCTGATGAGTCCAAATTTGAGATCTTTGGTTCCAACCACCGAGTCTTTGTGCGACGCAGAAAAGGTGAACGGATGGACTCTACATGCCTGGTTCCCACCGTGAAGCATGGAGGAGGAGGTGTGATGGTGTGGGGGTGCTTTGCTGGTGACACTGTTGGGGATTTATTCAAAATTGAAGGCATACTGAACCAGCATGGCTACCACAGCATCTTGAAGCGGCATGCTATTCCATCCGGTTTTCGTTTAGTTGGACTATCATTTATTTTTCAACCGGACAATGACCCCAAACACACCTCCAGGCTGTGTAAGGGCTATTTGACCCAGAGGGAGAGTGATGGGGTGCTAAGCCAGATGACCTGGCCTCCACAGTCACCAGACCTGAACCCAATCGAGATGGTTTGGGGTGAGCTGGACTGCAGAGTGAAGGCAAAAGGTCCAACAAGTGCTAAACATCTCTGGGAACTCCTTCTAGATTGTTGGAAGACCATTTCCGGTGACTACCTCTTGAAGCTCATCAAGAGAATGCCAAGAGTGTGCAAAGCAGTCATCAAAGCAAAAGGTGGCTACTTTGAAGAACCTAGAATATAAGACATATTTTCAGTTGTTTCACACTTTTTTGTTAAGTATATAATTCTGCATGTGTTAATTCATAGTTTTGATGCCTTCAGTGTGAATGTACAATTTTCATAGTCATGAAAATACAGAAAAATCTTTAAATGAGAAGGTATGTCCAAACTTTTGGTCTGTACTGTATATACATATATATATATATATGCATATTATATACAGGGTGGGTCATTTATATGGGTACACCTAAATTAAATGGGAATGGTTAGTGATATTAACTTCCTGTTTGTGACACATTAGTATATGGGAGGGGGAAAACTTTTCCAGATGGGTGGTGACCATGGTGGCCATTTTGAAGTCGACCATTTTGGATCCAACTTTATTTTTTTCAATGGGAAGAGGGTCATGGGACACATCAAACTTATTGAGAATTTCATAAGAAAAACAATGGTGTGCTTGGTTTTAATGTAACTTTATTCTTTCATGGGTTTTTTACAAGTTTATGACCACTTATAAAATGTGTTCAAATTGCTGCCCATTGTGTTGGATTGTCAATACAACCCTCTTCTCCCACTCTTGACACACTGATTGCAACACCACAGAAAAAAATGCTAGCACAGGCTTCCAGTATCTGTTGTTTCTGTATTTTGTGTCAAAGTAACTGGCAAAGTACTGGAGGGGAGATGTTTCACTGAGGCTATTAGCTTCAGTGATTTGAAACCTAGAAGTTTTCTCCAGCATACTTCATGCTGAGAGGGGTTAATCGGCCATTTTTAATGGACTAGGTTTTATGTGAACAGCTGTAGAGCGGGTGAGAGGCTGTTCACCATATCTCTACCTCAGGCTGGAGTCTAGAGGATAATTAGCCAGCAGTTTGAGTCAATAGGTGTTCGTCGTGTCCGGAGGCAGCATCGCCAGAGAAGTATTTTATGTTAAACTATGCTGAACTCTGTTGTATCCTGAGCTGGAGGATTCCCGCTGGCCTATGGACAGTGTTATACATTATCTTTTGTTTCCCATTATACCAGAAAGGCCATGTTTATTTTGCTGAACCCTACAATGGTTTATGCAGTCTTCAAATAAGCCAGCAGAAGATCTAAAGAGACAGCGTTACTGTGTCTTGTGTCCTCTACCTCAGCCGAGTGAGCCGCTCTAAAACAGTATATATATATATATATATATATATATATATATATATATATATTAGTGACAAAATTGCTGGCAGAGTGCTGATGGAAGGGAGATATGTTTCGCTGAGGCTATAAGCTTCAGTGATGTGAAACCTCGAAGTCTTGTCCTGCATGTTATTTGTTGAGAGGGTTAATCAGCTATTTTAATTGACCAGTTTTTTTGTGAATGACTATAGAGCAGGTGAGAGATCGTTAACCATATCTCCACCCCAGGATGTGGTCTGGGGTTTAAATGCTTTGCCTGTGGAGGCATTCAGTGTTCAGTAGGTCTGGAGAGAGTAACTCCAGATCTGTTTGTGTTGAGCTATCCTGAACCATGTGGAGCTACTGAACTCTGAGCAGGTGGATCCCTACCACCACAAGGACTGTGCTTTGTGTTACAATTTTGTTTTGTTTTTTCTGTTTTGCTCAAAGTGCCCTGTTTACTTTTATGGACTCAATGTTGATTTATGCCTCATTGTAATAAACCAACAAGAAATTTACAGAAACAGCGTACCTGTGTCTACCTTCATGTGCAGCTGAGTGAGCAATCTACCATTATATATTTATATTTATATAATATATGTTTTTATATATACATACAAAGATAAACGTATATATGATATATATATATATATATATATATACATATTTATTTAATATACAGTATTGTGAGTCATTTAAAAAACTTTATACATTTTCTTTTAAATTCTAATTAGAATAACTAGATCAATTTCTTCATTCAAGAGATGGATAGCATGGTCTATTTAATTAATTAAAATGAATCAATTATCTTCTGGTGAAAATTAAAATTATTAATCTTTGCCCAGCTGCCTGATTTTCATCAACAAGAGGACTGCTATGTAATTTAGTTCAGTTCTTGTTCAGCAGAGAAAAAAATATTGTAGCTAAGGATATTTCCAATTTTATTATTTAGTTAGCATTTAAATTAAATAGAAATCAGTTCAAAATATGCAAAGTAGAGATGAGTGGATCTTTGGAAATTTCAATTTGCTGCGAATCTCAATACTGGAAAACGTGTAGTTGCTCGGAAAATACACAAAAGGGAGGGAGAGAGAGTGAACCCTGATGACCGTAGGAGTTGACAATTTACAGGTGAGAGTGAGACAGGATCCCTCAGACCATAAGAGCTTACACTTTATAGGCATAAGAGAGAGAACTCAGCTGGCCAAAAGAAAATACACTCTACAGGAGAAAGAGAAAGAGAGAGCTAAAGAGAGGACACTGCTTAACATAAGATAGAAGAGAGAGACTCTGGATATGAACTTTAACAGATACAATAGTACCAAATATGTTTATTTTAATTTTTTTTAATTGGAGAAAAGTGGAGTGATTTGTAAGTTTAAATTTTTAAAAAATATATTTTTACATTTTTGAACTTTTAAAAAAAATGTTTGCTTTATTTTCTTAAGAGGTCAAATTTAATGAATGCTTTGAGCATGTTAGATCAAGCATACATTCCGAATAAACAACATATTTAGTGGCGTTGCTTTTTTTAAAATACAAATGGCATATACAATGCTGTTATGGGGGCGGTTGCCGACAACTTTATTAAAAATGAACGCAACCGACCCCGGGGTCCGCGATGCAGCCTGGAGGACTGCTGCCGAACACTTTCCGGGTAGAAAGTAAAGTAACCAACTTAAATGTAAAACCCTTCCGTGTTACTGCACACGGTAACGGATATAGCGGTACGCTCAATCTCTGTTAACAGCACAGGAGATGTGCGACTGGCAAACTATCTGTAGTCCTGTTACAGCACAGGGACTACAGTGGCGGCGCTAGGATGCGTGTGTGACTACGCCAACAGGTACACGTGCCCCCAGCTGGTGTGCTACTGGACTGATGGGTTCAACTCCGTGTGGCGAACCTGCGTTAGCCGTGCACAGGACATCTGCAGGCTGCTCGGGGTGATAGGCGACCCCTTTGGCTGAGCCAGGCTGCCAGATGAAGCTACCTGCCTCTATGGAGCTAGCCTGCCTCTATGGAGCAAACCTGCCTATGCGACCTGTGCTAATCAGCCAAGCGAACTCTGGCATCGGCAGGCCATGGAGTGAACAGCTAGGGAGCACGTGGAACAGAGTTGTCCACACAACGACATCACTTGCTCATATGATCCGAGCGCGCCGCCATGTTTGTGGGCTGGCCTTTTAAAGACTAATCCCGGCCCACCATCGCACCATTGGTGACGCCACCCGTGGACCAATCAGGCGGTGCCAAGTCACCGGGTCAGGTGGTTGCCAAACCACCAATCCTGGTGCGCCAGGTCTCGAGCATGCTCAGTGCGGCGCCTCTCGGACTTAGGCTGCAGTAACCTAGTCTCTCTCCGCAACCTGTGCTTCATAGAGCTAGGCACAAACACCCGAGATACAGCTTGCATTTCTCGTGCACTAGCTAGGCGTTGGGACTGACAGTGATGCTGAGCAACATCAGCCCTGGCTGGACCTGAATGTGAGACCACAGAATCCACTGATGATTCTGAACCCATTTCAGATCCAGCAACCACCCGGCGTCTAACACAATGCACTTCAGCTTTTCAAGCTTTCGTCAGGTATAGTTACAATCGTATAACCTCAGACATATACAGTGGGGAAAATAAGTATTTGATATACTGCCGATTTTGCAATCTTTCAAACCTATAAAAAATAGAGAGTTCTGTAATTTTTATCTTAGGTAGACTTTAATAGTGAGAGACAAAAAATTAAAAACAGAAAATCACATTGCAGGATTTTTAAATAATTAAATTTTATTGCATGAAATAAGTACTTGATCACCTACCAACCAGCAAGAATTATGACTCTCACAGACCTGTTAGTTTTTCTTTAAGAAGCCCTCCTACTCTGCACTCATTTCTTGTATTAATTGCCCCTGTTTGAACTCATTACCTGTATAAAAGACACCTGTTCACACACTCAATCAATCAATCACACTCCAACCTCTCCACCATGGCCAAGACCAAAGTGCTGCCTAAGGACACCAGGATCAAAATTGTAGACCTGCACAAGGCTGGGATGGGCTACAAGACAATAGGTAAGCAGTTTGTTAAGAAGGCAATAACTGTTGGCACAATTTTTAGAAAATGGAAGAAACACAAGATGACTGCCAATCTTCCTTGATCTGGGGCTCCATGCAAGATCTCGCCTAATGGGGTATGGATGATTCTGAAGAAGGTGATAAATCAGCAGAGAACTACATGGGAGGACCTGGTCAATGACCTGAAGAGATCTGGGGCTACAGTCTTAAAGATTACTGTTTGTAACATATGGTCCCCCTGCTCATGCCAGCACATGTCAAAGCCCATTTGAAGTTCTCCAATAACCATCTGGATGATCCAGAGGAGGCATGATAGACAGTCATGTGGTCAGATCAGACCAAAATAGAACTTTTTTTATCAACTCCACTCACCGTGTTTGGAAGAAGAAGGATGAGTACAACTCTAAGAAAAATGTTCAAATCATGAAGCATGGTGGGGGAAACATTATACATTGGGGATGCTTTTCTGAAAAGAGGACAGGGAGACTGCACCGTATTGATGGGTGGGTGGATGTGGTCATGTATCGCAAGATTTTGGCCAACATCCTCCTTCCCTTAGTAGGAACATTGAAGATGGGTCGTGGCTGCGTCTTCCAGCATGACAATGACCCAAAACACACAGCCAGGGCAACTAAGTAGTGACTGCGTAAGAAGCATTTTAAGGTCCTGGAGTGGCCTAGTCAGTCTCCAGACCTGAACCCAATAGAAAATCTTTGGAGGAAGCTGAAGCTCAATGTTGCCCAGCAACAACCCTGAAAACTGAAAGATCTGGAGAAGATCTGTGTCCCACATGAAAGATGAAGACCTGCAGCCCTGAGTTTTAATTCTGGGTATGCCATCTATGCTTCAAGAGGCCATTTGGCTATTGATATCTTTACCCTTGTACCCTTAAGAAGGTCAGTCAGTGGGCTGTCATGGCAAAATTCAGGATACAGCACTGATAGTATCTTACTATTCCTGAAACTGTTCCTTTTTAGACCGGTTTCAGCTAATTTTGGACTGCCTTCACCTTATTCACTTGTGGCTTTACTTTGCTTCTTCTGATAATGTAGCCCAGGTATTTTCCCTTCTTTTTACCGATGGCACACTTCTTTGGGTTTATGGTAAACCCCCCTTTCCTCAGTGCATCCAGTATGGCGTCGACCTTCTGCAGATGACTTTCCCAATCTGGGCTGAATATCACAATATCATTGAGGTAAGCTGTGGCGTGCTTTTTGAGAGGGGTTAAGAGCCAGTCTATGCCTCTCTAGAAGGTATTTGGATCTCTTTGCAGCCCACACGGGCTTCTGGTATACTGGAAGCAACCATCAGGTGTAAAAGAGGCAATATTCTTCTTGACACTTAGAGAGAGGAGTATTTGCTAGTAACTTTCTTTTTATTAGGTCCAGGGAGGTAATGTATCTGGCTAACTCTAGTTGCGATATGAGTTCATCATCGTAGGGTACACTCGTCAAATTTAGCCTGTTCCTTCTAAATCACCATGCGGCGGGCATCGTGAATTTTATACGACTTTTTATTCACCTGCACATGTGGTTCTGTCAGGATTCCATGTTCACCAACCTGTGTCTTGGCAACTCCGAAAACAGGTCCTGGTTCCACTAAAGCAGTTCTCGGCACTGTTGTTTCTGGGCCAGTGACAGTGTCTCTGTCACAGTGACCCCCTTAGTGTCCCCTTCTGGTCTATCTAGCCAATATGGAGTTTCAATGTGGCTTCTCTGTGGCTCTGACTTGATGGATAGTGGCCCAAGAGGATTTTGGAAGGGAGAGGTGGTAGCGGTTAACTGGCAGGTGGAACAGTACTTGCAATATCTTAGGTTTTCACGGTGACATCTGGGCCAATAGTACCTCCGCATGACCTGTTCTTGAGTTTTGTCCACCTCCAGATGGCCACCCAAGACATGTGCATGGGCCCTATCCAACACACTTTGTCTATACCAACAATTGCTCCACTATCTCCTTTCTCACCTTAGTAACCCAGTACAATAAGTCCCCACTCAACATGAAATAGGGAAACCTGGCACCACCCCCAACTCCTGTGTTATGCTGCTTATAATGGTTACCTTATTGAACACCTCTTTTAGAGTTAGGTCAAACTCTGGGGTTGGTGAGACTTTTTTAGGGCCGAGCAATCGAGGTCTCGCCACTTCCCCACAAGTCCCAAAACAGCAGAAAGTCCCGAATTGGGTGCAATAAATCCTGGACCACATTGACTTCATGGGAATCAGTACCCTAGGCCGTCTCAATGACCACTCTGGCCACAGGATAGTCTTTAGCATCCCATGAATGTAGCGGATGCCAACCTTCTTCTCGGGGATCAATTGGAGAGGGAGTCTGGCCCTCAGAAGGGTCACCAAACTTCCTGAGTCTAGTAGTCAAGTCATTTTCAGGACATTCACTTTTTACAGGACAAGCTTGTGGCCCCTTGCCTGGTGGACAGTCCACACTGCAAGCTGGATATGTGTAGAATGAACACCAGCATCCCATTCTACAGTCCATTTGCTTAGTGGTCAAGCAACAATGGGCAGCTATATGACCTTGGACATGACATCTTAAGAAAATTACATCCCTCTATGAGGGCCTTGGTAAGATCTCTGTCACCTCCTTGGACTGACTCCCCCTTTTTAACCTCCACCCCCTAGTATGAAATTAACTGGCTCTCCATGGACACGTTGACCCCCTGATACCTTTTGACCAGTCCAACCAAGTCATCAGCGTTCCAGGGATCTCCCTGGGCAACCCAAGTCTGCATCGGACTTGGAAGAGAATGCACAAACCGGTCCATTACAACTCGCTCCACCATCTATGCTGGTGTAGAGGTCTCCGGCTGCAACCACTTTTGGACAAGGTGCAGCAGATCAAACATTTGGGAGCAAGGTGTTTGCGATGGTGATATGCCCAGCAGTTGACCCATTGTGCTCTTACAAACTCTGCCACCCCCAAGCAGGACATGCAGTTTGTCCCCATTCATCACACTTGCACTTCTAACACCAACTGTGGTAGATTGGTTTACTCGACTGCACATAGAGGTAGACACAGGAACGCTATCTCTTTAAATCTTCCAATGGTTTATTAATAGTACTACATAAACCATGGCAATGTTACCAAAACAATCACGGCCTTCCCGGCCTAACAGGAAAACAAAACATAACGTATAGCACAGTCCTTTTTGCTATGGATAGCTGCCCGCTTCAGGAAAAAACAACCCAAGGTTTAGCTTTCCTTCACATGACAATACCACTCCAGAGCTTGTGACTCCAGACTCACCCCACACCAAACGCTCTAAAGGCTGGGAATGTAACCTCTCAACTCCTCCCCCTGTACAGGTGTTTAATCACCCTAGCGCTAAAGATGGCTGATTAACCCCTCTCATCTTTTCATGTCCTGGAACATTTTTCTATGTTT
Organism: Phyllobates terribilis; assembly: GCF_046119375.1. Taxonomy (NCBI): domain Eukaryota; kingdom Metazoa; phylum Chordata; class Amphibia; order Anura; family Dendrobatidae; genus Phyllobates; species Phyllobates terribilis. The sequence goes on from NW_027362771.1 coordinate 405,447,559, forward strand.
ATATTACTGGAGCTAACAATTTCAGTGCTACATATTCCCCCTTCAGTACTTTACCCGTGACTTTGTCACAATATATTAACGCAATCATGGCCGAAAATTATTACAATTACACATGTTTTGTTATATACATGTTTATTTCTTTGTGTGTATTGGAACAACACAAAAAATAGAGGAGAAAAAGCAAATTGGACGTAATTTCACACAAAACCCCATAAATTAACAGAACAAAATTGTTGGCAGCTTTCCAAAATTGTGGGTAAACAACTTTATTTCAAGCATACGACGCTCATTCAAACTCACCTGTGGAAAAAAACAGTTATGGGCAATATTAAAATCACACCTGCAAACAGATAAAAAGGGGAGAAGTTGACTAAATCTTTGCATTGCATGTCTGTGTGTGCCACACTAAGCATGGACAGAAAGAAGAGAAAAAAATTGACTGAGGAATGGAAAACCAAAATTAATGAACATTATCAACAATTTCAAGGATAAAAGTCCATCTCCAGAGGTCTTGAAGTTCCTTTGTCCATGATGTTCAACATAATCAAGAAGTTTACAACCCATGACATTGTAGCTAATTTCCCTGGTCGTGGATGGCAGAGAAAAATTGATGAAAGGTTGCAAAGCAGGATAGGCCGGATGGTGGATAAGCAGCCCTAATCAAGATCCAAAGAAATTCAAGCTGACTTGCAGGCTCAGAGTGCATCAGTATCAGCACCAACTATTCGTCGACATTTGAATTAAAAGAAACACTATGTTAGGCGTTTGCTGGATCTGAAATGGGTTCAGAGCCATCTGAGGATTCTGTGGTCTCCCATTCAGGTCCAGCCAAGGCTGATGTTGAACAGCATTTCCTCCAGTTCCAACGCCTAGCTAGTGCACGAGATTAGAGATGAGCGTTGTTCGACTCGAACTGTTCGCCAATCTCAAATTCGAGCTGTTTTGGGCGGTGTTCGAGCCGTTCGGCGAACACGAACGATTTGAGAAAAATTCGGCTGTTCGAGGTTATGTTCGATAACTGTTCGTGCACCAAAATCATAACTGGATTTTTTCTCAGTAATGATGAAAATTAATGTTAATACGCAGTTTGAGTGTACAGCGGGGTGGGGGGAGGGGCAGGGGATGGATCTCTGCAGGAATAAAGAAGATCTCCATTTTTTTTTCTCTTTCCCGCATTTACAGTGGGGAGGTGCAATCTGTCAGCCTATCAGCAGCGCACACACAGAGCGAAGTGCTTTTTTTCACACAAGCAAGGGCATGTGTCATTGGCAGTGTATGTCACATGTCCTTGCCCTATAAGACCAAGCCATTTTCCCCGTCGCCACCATTTTCTCACTGCTGCAGCTGCGTGTTAGACGGCACCGCTGTTGCTGTGTGCGCTATACCTTGTTAATTTCAAGCCAATTTTCGCACAAATCTACAGATAGCTTGGGAGTAGGGAATAGTTGTGATTGCAGTCCTTTTAAGGACTAGGTTACAGCATTTCCTACGACTTTTATCAGGCAGGTCTGTGCTCTTAAATAGATAGATTGTGGGAGTAAAGACTAATTGTAATTGCAGTAGTTTTCAGGACTAGGTTACATCAGTTCCTATCAGTTTTTGCCAGGCAGGTCTGTGCCAGTGCTGTGCAAGTTTTTTTCACAGCATTTGGCTGAATCTAGCAAAGCTAATCCTTTTTGGCCTATTGCAGAGTGTGTTAGTCAGTGGAGTAGCCTATCTGTGTTGCAAGATATACCACCTGTGTATAGAATACCAATTTTTTTACTGCACCTAGTGAAGTAAAATATTTTAGGCATAGCATCATTCTATTAGTCCACCTATACTGACCTCCATCAGGTTGCAAATTGAATATAATTTTTTTCTGCATCTAGCTCTGAAAAAATATTTGGGCTTCTAGCAGTGTGTGGGACTTGTTCTATTAGTCCATCTATACTGACCTCCATCAGGTTGCAAACTGAATATAATTTTTTTCTGCATCTAGCTCTGAAAAAATATTTGGCCTTCGAGCAGTGTGTGGGATTTTCTCTATTAGTCCATCTATACTGACCTCCATCAGGTTGCAAATTAAAAATAATTTATATCTGCATCTAGCTCTGAAAAAATATTTGGCCTTCTAGCAGTGTGTGGGACTTTCTCTATTAGTCCATCTATACTGACCTCCATCAGGTTGCAAATTAAAAATAATTTTTTGTCTGCATCTAGCTCTGAAAAAATATTTGGCCTTCTAGCAGTGTGTTGGCCTTTCTCTATTAGTCCATCTATACTGACCTCCATCAGGTTGCAAACTGAATATATTTTTTTTCTGCATCTACCTCTGAAAAAATATTGGGCTTCTAGCTGTGTGTGGGACTTGTTCTATTAATCCATCTATACAGACCTCCATCAGGTTACAAACTGAATATAATTTTTTTCTGCATCTACCTCTGAAAAAATATTTGGGCTTCTAGCTGTGTGTGGGACTTGTTCTATTAATCCATCTATACAGACCTCCATCAGGTTGCAAACTGAATATAATTTTTTTCTGCATCTACCTCTGAAAAAATATTTGGGCTTCTAGCTGTGTGTGGGACTTGTTCTATTAGTCCATCTATACTGACTTCCATCTGGTTACAAACTGAATATAATTTTTTTCTGCATCTAGCTCTGAAAAAATATTTGGCCTTCTAGCAGTGTGTGGGACTTTCTCTATTAGTCCATCTATACTGACCTCCATCAGGTTGCAAATTAAAAATAATTTTTATCTGCATCTAGCTCTGAAAAAATATTTGGCCTTCTAGCAGTGTGTGGGACTTTCTCTATTAGTCCATCTATACTGACCTCCATCAGGTTGCAAACTGAATATATTTTTTTTCTGCATCTACCTCTGAAAAAATATTGGGCTTCTAGCTGTGTGTGGGACTTGTTCTATTAATCCATCTATACAGACCTCCATCAGGTTGCAAACTGAATATAATTTTTTTCTGCATCTACCTCTGAAAAAATATTTGGGCTTCTAGCGGTGTGTGGGACTTGTTCTATTAATCCATCTATACAGACCTCCATCAGGTTGCAAACTGAATATATTTTTTTTCTGCATCTACCTCTGAAAAAATATTGGGCTTCTAGCAGTGTGTGGGACTTTCTCTATTAGTCCATCTATACTGACCTCCATCACGCTGCAAATTCAAAATCATTTTTTGTCTGCATCTATCTCTGAAAAAATACTTGGCCTTCTAGCAGTGTGTGGGACTTTCTCTATTAGTCCATCTATACTGACCTCCATCAGGTTGCAAATTAAAAATAATTTTTATCTGCATCTACCTCTGAAAAAATATTTGGGCTTCTAGCTGTGTGTGGGACTTGTTCTATTAGTCCATCTATACTAACCTCCATCAGGTTGCAAACTGAATATATTTTTTTCTGCATCTACCTCTGAAAAAATATTGGGCTTCTAGCAGTGTGTGGGACTTTCTCTATTAGTCCATCTATACTGACCTCCATCAGGTTGCAAATTAAAAATAATCTTTATCTGCATCTAAATCTGAAAAAATATTTGGCCTTCTAGCTGTGTGTGGGACTTGTTCTATTAGTCCATCTATACTGACCTCCATCAGGTTGCAAACTGAATATAATTTTTTTCTGCATCTAGCTCTGAAAAAATATTTGGCCTTCTAGCAGTGTGTGGGACTTTTTCTATTAGTCCATCTATACTGACCTCCATCAGGTTGCAAATTAAAAATAATTTTTATCTGCATCTACCTCTGAAAAAATATTTGGCCTTCTAGCTGTGTGTGGGACTTGTTCTATTAGTCCATCTATACTGACCTCCATCAGGTTGCAAACTGAATATAATTTTTTTCTGCATCTACCTCTGAAAAAATATTTGGGCTTCTAGCTGTGTGTGGGACTTGTTCTATTAGTCCATCTATACTGACCTCCATCAGGTTGCAAATTAAAAATAATTTTTTGTCTGCATCTAGCTCTGAAAAAATATTTGGCCTTCTAGCAGTGTGTGGGACTTTCTCTATTAGTCCATCTATACTGACCTCCATCAGGTTGCAAATTCAAATAATTTTTTGTCTGCATCTAGCTCTGAAAAAATATTTGGCCTTCTAGCAGTGTGTGGGACTTTCTCTATTAGTCCATCTATACTGACCTCCATCAGGCTGCAAAGTAAAAATAATTTTTATCTGCATCTACCTCTGAAAAAATATTTGGCCTTCTAGCTGTGTGTGGGACTTGTTCTATTAGTCCATCTATACTGACCTCCATCAGGTTGCAAACTGAATATAATTTTATTCTGTATCTAGCTCTGAAAAAATATTTGGCCTTCTAGCAGTGTGTGGGACTTTCTCTATTAGTCCATCTATACTGACCTCCATCAGGTTGCAAACTGAATATATTTTTTTTCTCCATCTAACTCTGAAAAAATATTGGGCTTCTAGCTGTGTGTGGTACTTGTTCTATTAATCCATCTATACAGACCTCCATCAGGTTGCAAACTGAATATAATTTTTTTCTGCATCTACCTCTGAAAAAATATTTGGTCTTCTAGCTGTGTGTGGGACTTGTTCTATTAATCCATCTATACAGACCTCCATCAGGTTGCAAACTGAATATCATTTTTTTCTGCATCTACCTCTGAAAAAATATTTGGGCTCTAGCTGTGTGTGGGACTTGTTTTATTAGTCCATCTATACTGACCTCCATCAGGTTGCAAACTGAATATAATTTTTTTCTGCATCTAGCTCTGAAAAAATATTTGGCCTTCTAGCAGTGTGTGGGACTTCCTCTATTAGTCCATCTATACTGACCTCCATCAGGCTGCAAATTAAAAATCATTTTTATCTGCATCTACCTCTGAAAAAATATTTGGCCTTCTAGCTGTGTGTGGGACTTGTTCTATTAGTCCATCTATACTGACCTCCATCAGGTTGCAAAATGAATATAATTTTTTTCTGCATCTAGCTCTGAAAAAATATTTGGCCTTCTAGCAGTGTGTGGGACTTTCTCTATTAGTCCATCTATACTGACCTCCATCAAGTTGCAAATTAAAAATAATTTTTTGTCTGCATCTAGCTCTGAAAAATATTTGGCCTTCTAGCAGTGTGTGGGACTTTCTCTATTAGTCCATCTATACTGACCTCCATCAGGTTGCAAACTGAATACAATTTTTTTCTGCATCTACCTCTGAAAAAATATTTGGGCTTCTAGCTGTGTGTGGGACTTTTTCTATTAGTCCATCTATACTGACCTCCATCAGGTTGCAAATTGAATATAATTTTTTTCTGCATCTAACCCAGCCAATAGTTTTGGCCTAATACCACAGTTTGCCCACTCAGCTCTGCTCGGTTCCCATCCATTGTTTTTTTGTGCAAACAACTCCAGAGTTGTGAATTAGTTAACCACAAAAATGAGTGGAAAAAGGCCTGCTGCTGGTGGAAAGGGGAATAGGCGTGTTGGGAAGGGGAAAAAAGGTTGTGTCCGTGGGGTAGGTGTTAAAGCAACAGTAACATCTGCAGAAGAAAGACCATCTTCCAGCCAATCTAAAATGTCTACTTCTTTTAGCGGACAATGTGATAAGATCCCTTTCTTACGGCCACGCCAATCGCTACAAATTCCAGATGAGGCACAAAAACAGCAGGTGCTTCAACGGATATCAAGTGCTCCTTTAATTGGGCTCTCCTCCACATCAACTTCAACATCACAAATACTCCAGTCGGATCCAGGACCAGACGCAGAAGGTTCTGACCATAATGTAGACCCTCATTCCCAAACTGTAACTCCTGTTGGTGGAGACAATGAGGAAGACGATGATGAGACTCAAATACCTGATTAGAGCGACAACTTTAGTTTTATGTCAGGGCAGGAACAGGTTGGCTCTGAGGACGACGGGTGTGATAACGCATAGGGTGATGATGATGAGGTTGGAGATCCCACTTACTGTCAACCCACAGTCAGCAAAGAGATGAGGTCAGCAGAGGAGGTGGAGGAAGATGCTAGTGACGACGAGGTCAGGTTGCGCCTTCCTGGACAAAGACGTAGTACTGGAAGCACGTCAACAACTGCATCCTCAAACACAACGCTGCCTCTCACCACAAGTCGTGGTGGCTATTCAGGTCGCATGGGTGCTAAGCCTTGCATAGCCTGGGCATTTTTTCAGATGGATAAAGATGACCCAACTCGTGTTATCTGTAACATTTGTCAGCAAAAGCTAAGTAGAGGCCAAAAAATACATAGTTTGAGTACTTCATGCATGAACCGGCACATGGACATGAAGCATAAGTTGCAGTGGGAAGCTTAGTGTGCTAGAATGCGGCCTAGCCGGCCGGGCCAACCACCGTCTGCCATTTCTTGTGCATCCGCGGCCTCTTCATCCTCTGTGACTGGGGGGACAGCAGTCACACCTGTTTTGGGGCGCAGACCTGCCACCTCTTTACCCGCAACAGCCAGCGTGATTGGCAGGTCATCATTTTCTTTGGAGGTGGTAACACCAGCTGGTGTTGAGCGCTGTCCGACATCGATAGCACCACCTTTGGATCAAGGCAACCTAACATGTCCGCCTGCATCTTCCTCACAGACCGGCAGTTTCCCGGGGACACCCTTATCAACCCCGTCTAAGCACAATAGCCAGCCCTCGGTCCCTCAGATGTGGACAAGTAAAAGACCATTTCCTCCTAGCCATGAGAAAGCTAAGAGGTTGAATTTCACCATCTGCAAGACCTTGGCTACAGAAATGCTGCCTTTCCGCCTGGTGGACACAGAGGATTTTCGAGACCTTATGTCCATCGCAGTGCCCCAGTACCAGATGCCCAGTCGGCACTACTTCTCAAAGAAAGGTGTGCCTGCGCTCCACCAGCATGTCGCACACAACATCACCGCTTCTTTGAGAAACTCTGTGTGTGACAGGGTGCATTTCACCACAGACACTTGGACGAGTAGGCATGGACAGGGGCGTTACATGTCGCTGACTGGTCACTGGGTAACTATGGTGACAGCAGGACAAGGGGCTGCTGTCCAAGTCTTGCCGTCCCCACGAGTTGTGCGTCAATCCTCTTTATGTCAAAGTTCCTCCACTGCTTCTGCCTCCTCAACCTCCTCTCGGTCTTCCACCTGCACCCAAAGCCTGTCTGGTCATGCCATAAGCTTTCTAACTGCGCAGAAGGGATCCTGCACACCTCCTTACTATGCTGGCAGTAGGGCTCAACGTCATCAGGCGGTTTTTACTTTGAAATGTCTGGGAAATGTGAGTCACACAGCTGAGGAGTTGTGGTCAGCTCTGGAGAACCAATTTCATGAATGGTTGTCTCCACTGGACCTGAAACCAGGGAAGGCCGTGTGCGACAATGCTGCAAACCTGGGTGCGGTCCTTCGCCGGGGCAATGTCACACACGTGCCTTGTATGGCTCAAGTGTTGAACCTGGTTGTCCAGCAATTTTTAGCCCACTATCCCAGACTAGATGGCCTTCTGCAGAGGGCACGGTCGCTGTGTGCTCACTTCCGCCGTTCGCATCCCGCAGCTCAGCGACTTACATCTCTACAGAAGTCGTTGGGCCTGCCACTTCACCGGCTAAAATGCGATGTGCCTACCCGGTGGAATTCAACTCTGCACATGTTGCAGCGACTGTGGCAGCACCGACAAGCCCTGGTGCAATACGTTCTGACGTATAGCCTGGGCCAACGAGATCCAGAGGTGGGGCAAATCACGCTGGAGGAGTGGTCTCAGATCAGGGACCTATGCACCCTTCTGCACAGTTTTGAAATGGCGACGAAGATGTTTAGTGCTGACGATGCCATTATCAGCATGACTATTCCGGTGATTTACATGCTGGAGCACATGTTAAACAGAATTCAGAGTCAGGTGGTGGCACAAGAGGAGGTGGAGGAAGTAGAGGAGGAGGAGTTGTATGCGGAAGGGCTAACATCTGCAAGGTCCAGACGGTCGGCAGCACCAAGACGGCAGGCATGTGAGGGTGGGGGAGATGGTTTTACCAGGGCGCATGGTAGCAGCCAAACTAGTGAGGAAAGTGCAGGAGCCCAGGAAGAAGTGGAGGACGAACTGATGGAAGACTCATCAGATGAGGGAGACCTTGATCACATTTCTGTTGTGCGAGGTTGGGGGGAGAGGACAGAGGAAGGAAGCATGATTGTTACCTCGCCACCAACACAACAGGGACTTGGTGCTCCTGGATGCGCAACACACATGAGTGCCTTCTTGCTGCACTACCTGCAACATGACCCTCGAATTGTGAGAATTAGAAATAATCCTGACTACTGGGTTGCCACACTGTTAGATCCCCGGTACAAAATTAAATTTGCAGAAATTATTCCTGCCATAGAAAGGGATGCACGCATGCAGGAGTATCAGCAGAGACTGTTGCAGAATCTTACATGTGCTCTTCCACAAAACACCAGTGGTGCACGTAGTGAATCTCACAGTTCCAACTTGCCAACCGTGGGACCGTCAAGTGTTCAGCACTCAAACCGTAACAGAACCACAGTATCTGCTGGTAACATCAATTTTGCGGAATCATTTCACCACTTTTTTAGCCCATCCTTTGCAAGGCCACAGGAGACAAGAAGTCTGACACATAGTCAACGCCTAGAGACGATGGTACAGGAGTATCTCCAAGTAAACATTGAAGCCATGACTGTGTCACTGGACCCTTGCTCTTTTTGGGCTTCCAATCTGGATAAATGGCCGGAGCTAGCCACTTACGCCTTGGAGATCTTGTCATGCCCCGCAGCCAGCGTTCTGTCTGAACGTGTGTTCAGCGCTGCTGGTGGTGTGCTGACAGATAAGCGCACGCGGCTCTCCACTGATAATGTAGACAGACTCACGTTCATAAAGATGAACATATCATGGATCCGAAACGACTTTTCTACCCCTGTGTCATCCTGGGGAGAGTAAAAGCTTGATGATTGGTTAAAATCAACCTACCAACCATTTTAAGCTTTCAAATTACTAATCATGTTTATCTGTATCTTGGCTGGAAAATAATTTGGGCTTTGTAGCAGTGTGCAGCACTGATTCTATTAGGCCATCTATAATAAGCTCCACCAGATTTAAAATTACTAATCATGTTTATCTGTATCTTGACTGGAAAATAATTTGGGCTTTGTAGCAGTGTGCAGCACTGATCCTATTAGGCCATCTATACTAAGCTCCACCAGATTTAATATTAATAATAATTTTTAGCTGCATCTAGCCCGGAAAATAATTTTGGGGCTCCGAGATGCGCAAGACACATAAGTGCCTTCTTGCTGCACTACCTGCAACATGACCCTCATATTGTCAGAATTCGAAGTAATCATGACTACTGGGTTGCCACACTCTTAGATCCTCCAAACTTTTCGATCAACCCTTTCATTTTAATAAAGACCAAAAAAATGGTCATTTTTGAAATTATAAGCATTAGCAGGTTATTAGAAACTGAAATCAAACAGTTTTCAACTCAAAACTTTATTCTAGGTGATGTTACATTTACACATAGGACCCCTTGTTCGAAAGGAGCTTCTGAACTCTCTCGTCCATTGAATTTGTCAGGTTTTGGATGGTTTCTGCTTCAATTGTTTTGCATGAGGACAGAATACCCTCCCAGAGCTGTTGCTTAGATGTGAACTGCCTCCCGCCATCATAGACACTCCTTTTGATGATGCTCCAGAGGTTCTGAATGGGGTAGAGGTCAGGGGAGCATGGGGGTCACACCATAAGTTTGTCCCCTTTTATGCCCATATCAGCCAGAGATGCAGATGTTTTATGTGCAGCATGAGATGGTGCATTATCATGCAAAAAAATGATCTTGCTGTGAAATACACGGTTCTTCTTCTTGAACCATGGCAGGAAGTGCTGTTTGAGAAAATCCACATACATTATGGAGTTCATCTTTAGCGCCTTCAGGGATCCTAAAGGGGCCGACAATCTCTCTCCCCATGATTCCAGCCCAAAACATTACTCCACTTCCTCCTTGTTGGCGCTGTAGCCATGTTTGCGTGGGGTGTCCATCAACCAGCCATCCTCCACTCCATCCATCTGGACCATCGAGCGCTGCACGGCACTCATCTGTGAACAAAACAGTTTTGAAATCAGTCTTCATGTATTGTTTAGCCCACTGTAGCCGTCTCTGCTTGTGTGAAGTGGATAGAGGAGGTTGACAGGATGACGTATGCACAGCTGCAAACCTCTGAAGGACCCTGCATCTTGTTGTTCGGGGGACGTTGGAGGCACCAGCAGCTTCAAAAACTTGTCTGCTGCTATGACAAGGCTTTTTTGCCGCTGCTCTTTTAACCTGACGTAATTGCCTGTAGGAAAGAGTCCTCAATTTGCCCTTATCAGCACGCACACGTGTGTACTGTGAATCAGCTACATACTTCTTGATTGCCAAGACACTTCATCCTGATCATCGCACAATGTTGATTGTATTCATGCCTTGACCTAAACACTCCACAATTTGTTGTTTCTCAGCAGCCGACACATCCTTTTTCTTTCCCATTTTGGCAGAAAATGTAGGCTGCTTAATAATGTGAGACAGCCTTCTTAAGTAGTCTTGCCTTTCATTGGACACACCTGCCAAACTAATTAGCACAGGTGTCTGCAATTGTTTACAGTGATATAAAGAGCCCTGACACACATCACCATCAATGAGTTTAACTGACAAACAAACAAATTCTTCCCTTATCACTCCTAAACACTTTTTGCATAATAATTTGGAACACAGTGTACATGTGCTTTTCCACAAAACACCAGTGGTTCACGTAGTGAATCTTACAGTACTAACTTGCCAACCGTGGTCTGTATGGAGTTGTTCAATAAAGGGCCCAAAATTAAGATAACATAGATGGGAGAGGTCTCTATGAATAGGAATTCCTAAGTATTTGATACCCTGTGAGGGCCAGGCAAAGGGAAAGTTGGACTGGATGGAATCCTATATGGATTTGGGGAGGGAGACATCGAGGGCCTCAGACTTCGCTGCATTGATTTTAAAATTTGACCATGTAACAAAGTGATCTATTTCAGCCATAACAGCATGGATGGATATATGTGATTGAGTGATATATACTAGGACATCATCAGCAAATAGAGAGCACTTGTACTCGGTGCCTCCCACCTCAATCCACCTAATATTGGGGTTATGGCGAATTGATGAGAGCAGGTGCTCCGTCACTAGGATGTATAAGAGAGGGGACAGAGGACATCCCTGCCTTGTCCCATTGGTGATTGTGAAAGGTGATGAAAATGTTCTGATGCAGCCCCTGGGCCTTGGGACACCCGGAGCTGGACCCTTTTTGGTGGATGCTGGTGGTTGTAGTCTTCGTGGCGGCGACCCGGTTCCGTGGCTCAGGGTGGTCAAACCAGTGGCGGAACTATTTATGTGGTTTTGATGTTTAAATGTCCGACTACGCCACCCGTGGATTGCGGTCAGAGTGAACCGCCGCTCCAGGGCAGACCGCTGAGGCTGGTGTTGTGGGTGCAGCAGAGCGTAGCATAACTCCCCACGGGAGGAGTATAGCCTCAGGGCAGTGTATGCGGAGGATGGGGGTGATGGTGCAGGGCAGCAGCAGTAACGACACGGAGTCAGTGATGCAGTCCAGGGCCTTTACTCACAGTTCTTATTATCCAGACCACGTCTGCAGGTAACGGCTGCCCACATCGTACTGTGCTCACCAGGTGAGGGGCTCAGACAACTCCCAGATAACTTTGGAGCGCTTCACAGGACCCCGTTTGTGTGTCCTTTGTCTGGCCTTTCTTACCAACCCTTCTGTCCGGCTGCCTCGGGCCTCCTCTTGGTAAACTTGGCGCCAGTTTCCCTGACCCTATATGGTGCCTTCCTAGCGGGTGTAGCGAGGGGCTGCGCCACATAAAATGTCACAGCCTCCGGTTTCTAGCTGAGGGTCGTTTCCTGCCTCCACTAGTTTCGGGGACCGGTCTCCCACTTTTGCCTGACCCCTCCACGCAGGTGGATTCGGGCGTGCGGTGGCGACTCGCCCGTCCGCACCCCTGGGATCCCTTCATTCCTCGTTCCTGGAGCCTTCTCTGCTCCTCTTCCTTCCTTCTCCCTCTTCCAGGCCTGGGCCTTTGTTACTAGGCCCGCCTCCGGAGCAGAGCTCATGCAGAGCCCCTGCTCCCTGCCACTTCTGCTCAGACTTCTCTGCACTGAACTAAGATGGTGCCCACCTTTTATACTCCCTTCTCAATGCACCCAGGAACTGCTTCCTCCCTGCTCCTGCACTACAGGGTTCCCCTTCCTCAGTGTTCCCTCCCCCCACTCCAGCCAGGGACAGGGACTGTCGTGCCCATCTCAGAGGCATATTGGTCGCCCTGCCCCACGGCAATGTGGTGTAATGCATGCAGGTGTCGGGTCCTGATCCACACTCCATCCTTACCTGAGAGTGAGATATCACACCTCTGGGTGAGGTGCAATACCTCTGTAGCAACCGAGCCCTCAGGGTGCTTCAGTTCCATTTATCTTCAGCCTAGGTGACGTATTGTGATACAGGGCCGTGATTTTGGCTATAAAAGGGTCCCCTAGACCCCTACCCCAAGCTTTTTAAGAGAATCATATATGGCGTGCCAGGAGACTCTATGGAATGCTTTCTCAGCATCCAAAGAAAGTATCTAATTACAAATTTTTAACTGCATCTAGCCCAGGAAATACTTTGTGCCTAGTAGCAGTGTCTGCTAGTCAGCGGATTATCCCGGCAGTTAAGCAAGCTACACCACCTGTAGTTTGGACACTTAATTTTTTCAAAGGAAATGCTTCGGGACCACGGGATACTCAGTGAAGAGCATCAGGAGGCACCCCAAGGCATAGGGGCTGGGACTGGCAGTAGGATGCCTTGCGGTGGACAGCCGAACTCGATCCTTATAAAAGCTTTTTAACTGCAGCAGCTTTAGTGGACGCTACTGGAGCTGGAATTACGCGGTTGCTGGCATGAGACTTGCCCTCCAATAGATCCTTGTAAATGGATTTAAAGTGTATTCATTCAAATTAGAGAGACAATTTAAATTAAAAAGCTTAGAGCTGCCTCCACCACAGGTGGGCTCGCTCGACCCACCAGCGGACTGGCACCAGTATTGGGAGAGGGGGGCTGGCCATCAGGGTTCACCGCGGCTCTGGCACAAACCCGGCGACACGGAGGTGGCACGGGCAGGAGCGGACTGAACGTGTCGGCTTCTTACTTTTTGGATTTTAGAAGGGCATGACATGCCTATATCTGTGTCTCCCCCTCCTTTTACTCCTCCACCTCTTTTCTTTTCGCATGACTATATGTACTTGTCACTTTTCCCTGTGTTAGTTGTGTCTTCTGAGCAGTTTGTCAGCTTTTGGACACCTTTGAAGGTGTTTTCTATGTGTTTCTATGTGTTTTTGTTTGCCTGCCATTGGTTTTAACGGTGTTCGAAGGTGTTCGACGAACAGTTCGACGAACCGAACCGAACTCGAACACTACGGGGGTGGCTCAACACTACACGAGATACTCGGGTTGTATCTCGGGTGTTTGTGTCTAGCACTATGAAGTATAGGTTGCGGAGGGAGTCGGGGCTCCGGCAGCCTAAGTCCGAGATGCGCCACACTGAGCATGTCCGTGACATGGCGGACCCTGATTGGTGGTTCAGGAACCAGCTGATCCGGTGACCTGGCATCGCCTGATTGGTCGCAGGTGTCGTCACCAATGGTGCGACAGTGGGGCAAGGCTTAATCTTTAAAACATGGCGGCGCGCTCAGATGATTTGAGCTGGTTGTTTGTGGTGTGCACGCTTTACTCTTGAGCTCCTAGAAGATCCATAGCTTTATGCAGGTAGGTAGCTTAGGCTGACAGCTCGCCTCTGACCAGGGGGTTCGCCTTACACCCCGAGCCGTCTGCAGACGCCGATCTCCCAGTACCGCCTGTGAGCCATATAGAGCGGGTCTGCTCAGTCCGGTAGCTCGCCGGCTGTGTGCACGAATACCCGGCGGGCATCACACCCGCACACTAGCGCCAACTCCTATAGCGTAGCGCCTGTATAGAAGACAGGGCTACTGCTTCTTCTCCGGTCACACGTCTCCCTGCTGTTCTTGGAGATTGTGTGAACCGCTTTAGCGCCAATTCCCATAGCATAGCGCCTGTATCGAAGACAGGGCTACTGCTTCTCCCCGGTCACACTTCTCCCTGCGGTTCTTGGAGATAGTGTGAACCGTTAGTCTCTTCACGTATGCTGTAACTCGGAGAGGTTAGGCAGTTTGTAGGTGCGTCGCCGAACGCTCTTCCTCCGTGCACCTATCGGAGAAAGCGCATACCGCTTAACCCGGTCCCGTTAACACGGAAGGGTTCCATTTCAGTTGTCTCCTTCCTTTCCACCCGGAAAGTGTTCGGCAGCAGTCCACCAGTCTGCATTGCGGACCCCGGGGTCGGTTGCGTTCCATTAAATTAAGGTGTCTGCAACTGCCCTCCTAACACACTATGGTAGGAGACCCAGGAGGATCCCACTTTTGACACAGAGACATAAAAAAGCTAGACTAGAGTTTGTCAAAATGAATGTGAGTAAGTCAAAATCCTCTGGGAAAGCGTTTTCTGGACAAATGTAACCAAAATAGAGCTTTCTAGTAAAGCACATCTTTCTACTGTTTGCTAAAAATGGAATGAGGCCTACAAAGAAAAGAAAACAGTACCTACAGTCAAATATGGTGAAAGTTCAAATAGGTTTTGGGGTTGTTTTGCTGCCTCTGGCACTGGGTGCCTTGACCGTATGCAAGACATCATGAAATCTGAAAATTACCAAAGGATTATGGGTCGCAATATATTGCCCAGTGTCAGAAAGCTGGGTTTACGTCCTAGGTCATGAGTGTTCCAGCAGGACTATGACCCCAAACCTCAAAAAGCAAGAAGAAATGGATAGAAACAAAGAGCTGGAGATTTCTGAAGTGGCCAGAAATGTGTCTAGATCAAAATTCCATTGAATATCTGTGGAGAGATCTTAAAATTGATGTTGGGAGAAGGCACCCTTCAAGTATAAGAGACCTGGAGCAGTTTACAAAAGAAGAGTGGTCCAAAATTACAGTTGAGAGGTGTAAAAAGTGTGTTAAATGTTATTGGAAGTTATTGATTGCAGTTATTTATTCCAAAGGGTGTGTAACCAAATATTAAGTTGATGGTACCAACAATTTTGTCCTGCCCATTTTTGGGGATTTAGGTGAAATTATGTCTAATTTGCCTTTTCTTCTTTGTTTTTTGCGTTGTTCCAATATACACTAAGGAAATAAGCATGTGAATAGCAAAACATGTGTAATTGCAATAATTTTATGGTAGAAATAGTTCATTCTCTGCAACAATTTCAAGGGTGCCAACACTTTCCGCAATGACTGTAAATCTTATAATTGTTTTAATTTTGATATTTGCAATGTGGTTATACTGTATCTTCTTTCAATATTATTGTGTCAGACACTGCCTGTATACATTGCCATCTATCACTCCTATGAGGCTAAATAGACAATGCTTTATTTGGCGTTTTGTGCCTCCTCTGTTTTAGTATTTTTTAGGCTATTATAATAATATGTTTTGGGTTTTGGCTTCTAAATACTGAGGTAAAAAAACTCACCAAATACTCAATGTGTGAATGTGGCCTAACTCGATACAAAACATTATGTGATTTGAAACCCCTCTTGGTAAAAACACGCTTATAATCACATGATGGCAATATTCACAGCGGGAAAAAGCTTACATTTCTTAATATAATACTTATATAGTATGCTTTAATCCCTGTTGATAAAAGGAATCCAACATTTGGATCCAATATGATTGCCTATTGAAAAGTGCCCTTTTCCAATCCCCACCTCTTTGATTGTTTAACTCTTTCTCTTCCAAAGAGTTTTAAACCCCCATATCTAATGTAGATTTCACGCACTGACTTTGCTGTTCCCCACTTATTTTATCATCTCTTCATTTTTTATATTATGTAGTAAAATTTTAATTTACCTTTAAAATCTTGAGTGGGCATGTACTTTTCTATATAGTTACTTGTTACTTCCATAACTGATCCATCCATAATACTTGTTATACATTATTGTATGTAGATTTATAAATATTAGAGAATTGGTAAAATGACCTTTTGCAACCAAAGGGCAAATAAGATTATATGATACATTAAAACAGCCTGAAATCCACTGGTATAACATTAGTATGAGAAAAACAAAAACTGGAGACAATTAGTCGCTTGAAGTACCAAGAAACCTTAAGATTTAGTATCCCATATCGGTGTCAAGAACAAAACCCCATTGTGTGTTCCCAGGAATGGAAGAGAGAGGATGAAAACATTAAGTATTTCATTTAGCTTTACTATAACATTTTTCTCTACTTCAGTTCCTAGGACTCCCTCATCTGTATCAAAGTTTTTATTAAACATTTCAAGGGTACAGAATGTGCTAAAAATTATATATGAGGCAGATGTCTCACAGAATTTGAGAGGGAGAAATTACAACAAATGTTTTCTATTAATAGAGGAATAAATTGTGATGAGACCCTTATAAATGCATTTATAGGATATCCACAATTAAAGCGTTTGTATGCCCACCAATTTAAAACAATCTAAATGATCAAAATATTTTACTGTATGGATTTTTTATGGTCTTTCATGGTATATAGGAGAATATTCTGTAGACTAACCAAAGATTAGCAGTGTGTAATTTTCTTTCTCTCTCTAAGGTACATTGAATTGCTAATATAACATACAGCGCTGACTATGTCTTGACAAACACAAGGCAATTGACACAAAAAAAGGAAATAGATTTTTGATTTAAAATACCTTGAAAATCATTTAATAGCTGTAAAAATACATTACAAATTGCTTTGAGCAATAACAGTTTTCTTGAATTAAAAATTTTCCCAGTGAATACTGTATGTTCTGGACAGAGAGAACCATTTTAACATGCTTGGAAAAAAAAGATATTGAAAAATAGCTATATTAAAACTATATAATTGAAATCAGTTATTGTAATATTTAGTAGCTTTATATTTAGTAGCTTTATGGAATTCATTGACTTTCAAAACGTTATGAAATGAAGTTAGAGTAACATAACTAATTAAAGCACATTGGCTCATCTCTAAAAATGGCACATTAAATATTGTGCCATTGGAAATAAAGGAGCAATCAACAAATATACTGGACATTTAATTTAACATTAACACAAAGAAACTTGTCATTGCTGAAGGGATCAAGGGAGGCACGGAAGGCAAAAGAGCATTCATCTTGAATAAAGCAATCTATGATTGTTGAATGAAATAAAAATGCCAAATGTTTTCACTTGGTCCATGAATATTATTGGAAAATAAACAGTAACTTGTAAGTTCTTCAACATGGTGACAAATGAATGTAAAAAAGAAATAAACATATAGAATAGAATTAGACCTACAGCAGGAGAGAATTTATTGTAACCATGCATAAACTATACATATATTACATTGCTTTGTAATAATTATACTGACATGTATTGCCCCTCCTGCAACACTGTTATATATTGTAGTATTTTTTCCTTTGAATAGCCCATTTTCAAGATGGCGTTTTAGGTGCTGAGCGCATCGCAGCTTTTCCGGCGGGCATGCGCGGTCTGTCGCTGACGTCACGAGTGACGCTTCCGGGGCCTTGGCGATGGATGGACGGCATCGCTGGCAAGATGCGGCATGCCCCATGTAATTGGCGCCATATTTTACAAGCCACGATTGGTCTATCTTTAATTTATGGGGCTATATAGTGCATGCTAGACTCCCCCCACTTCATCTCTCCCTGAAGAAGCCCGTGTGAAACGCGCGTTGGAGTGGAGGACTGTACGGACGCATTCCCAGCATGGCTCATGGTTAGTCAATTTTTATTTATACCTATGTGCTATATTCATTTGTATTTCATGGGCACTGTCCTATATTTATTTATTATTCCAGCACTTTATTTAGGTATTTATTAGCACCATGCACTTTTTATAACTGCATAGAGACTATATTAGGTTATACTATTCATTATTGTGTGTATTTACACATTTTTTTTGTATACATTCAAATTGATTTTTATAATATTGGCACTGTGCACTTTATTTAGATTTTGGTTGTTCTCTATGTGTACATGCTGCTGATGGTTCCTTGCCCTCGATGTTTTTCATTTTAATTGGTACATGTATTTTTTAATAGTCATTGTCATGAGGTGTCTTTTCAATTAATAAAAATATTTATTATTATATTTGAATTGTGCATTAATTTATTCTCTTATAGTTTTCTTCTACAGATGAGGTTTAATGTAGATAAATGTAGAGTAATGCACCTAGGACGGAGTAATCCCATTGCTGCATATACATGGTGGGCCATTTATAAGGATACATCTAAATTAAATGGGAATGGTTCGTAATATCAACTTCCTGTTTGTGGCACATTAGTATATGGGAGGGGAAAACTTTTCCAGATGGGTGGTGACCATGACGGCCATTTTTAAGTATTTTGGATCCAACTTTATTTTTTTCAAAGGGAAGAAGGTCATGTGATATATCAAACTTATTGAGAATTTCATAAGAAAAACAATGGTGTGCTTGGTTTTAACGTAACTTTATTCTTTCATGAGTTTTTTACAAGGTTATGATCACTTATAAAATGTGTTCAAAGTGCTGCCCATTGTGTTGGATTGTCAATGCAACCCTCTTCTCCCACTCTTGACACACTGAGAGCAACACTACAGAAGAAATTCTAGCACAGGCTTCCAATATCCGATGTTTCAGATGCAGCATATCTCACATCTTGATGGTATGGTGTGGTATATGGATTACAGAGAAAGTGGGGTCATTCTTCATCAATGGAAACCTCAATGCCACTGGATATCTGAAATTGCTGCATGATGATGTGTTGCCCTCTTTATGCACTAAAGATGGCATGTTCCCCTGAGTTTTTTCAACAAGATGGTGCACCACCACATTATCGGTGTGTCAGGACTTCGAATATTTTTGATTACATTTTGGCTATTTCTGCCGTCTTTCAAGATGGTGTCTTTTGTCTCATGTGCCCCTTGTTTTCCTGCTTTATAACTCAACCCCAGCCTCTAGTCAGTGCTAGAGTATTCTGCCTGTGACCTGTTCCTGGTGGTTTCCTAGTTTCCCGCTCTCCCCTGCAGACCTGTGTGGATCTCTTGTTACCTGCTCTCAGAGATTCTGCTGCATTCAGTTGTTACCAGCATTCCTCCTTCTCCTGGCTGCTTCTGCTGCTTCCTCAGAGCCTTAGTCCATAGGATGCGACAATTCTGGCACTTAGCCTTGCTCTTCCCACTGCCCTGTAGCGGTGGCAGTGGGGTAATAGGGCTGGGGTTGATGTCAGCTTATAATGCCAGCTGACATCAAGCCCAGGTTAGTAATGGAGAGGCATCTATAAGACACCCCCATTACTAACCCCATAGTCAAAGTTAAAAATAAAACACAACACCTAGAATAAAGTCCTTTAATTGAAATAAAGACACAATTCTTTATTGTTCTAAATTAAACCATACTTATGATCACGCCCATTCCAGCTGAAGCCAGCGATCTCCTGCAATAAAAGTAAAATAATAAAGTAACATCATCCTTACCTTTCCATGGTTCCCATGACAGCTTCAGCTCTGCCAATATTCATGGCACCCTTCCTGGGCTATTAATATCAGCCCCCAGCTGTCTGCCTAGCCTTTGCTAGCTATTAAAATAGGGGGGGACCCCACGTCATTTTTTTGGGGGTCCCCCATTTTAATATCTAGTAAAGGCTAGGTATTCAGCTGGGGGCTGATATTTGTAGCCTGGGAAGCTCCGTGGGTATTACCCCCTTCCCAGGTTTCAAACATCTGCCCCAGCCGTCTGCTTAACCTCCGCTAGAGACTAAAATTACGGGGAACCCCACGCCAATTTTTTTTTAAATAAATCCTTTAATTTAACGCTAAATAACAAGTACAGTAATCAACACTATCACTGTACTTCTTATATATGTGACTGACATGTTTCTATCTATCTAATCTATGTGTGATGCTCTATTCTTTCTGTTATAAATTGTCGGATACCGATGCTGAAATGCCGGCCGGCTTTTTTAAAGAGACGGTGCATGAAAACACTATTATTTTTTTTAATAAATCCTTTAACACTAAATGACAAGTACAGTAATCAACACTATCACTGTACTTCTTATATATGTGACTGACATGTTTCTATCTATCTAATCTATGTGTGATGCTTTATTCCTTCTTGTCTAAATTGTCGGGTACCGGTATATGCCGCTGCTGAATTGCCGGCCTGCATTTTTAAAGAAAGTGTCTTCTGAGCAGTTTGTCAGCTTTTGGACACCTTTGAAGGTGTTTTCTATGTGTTTCTATGTGTTTTTGTTTGCCTGCCATTGGTTTTAATGGTGTTCGACGGTGTTCAACGAACAGTTCCACGAACATCCCGGTGTTCGACGAACCGAACCGGACTCGAACACTACGGGGGTGGCTCAACACTAGTCAAGAGTGGGAGAAGAGGGTTGCATTGACAATCCAACACAATGGGTAGCACTTTGAACACATTTTATAAGTGGTCATAAACTTGTAAAAAACTCCTGAAAGATTAAAGTTACATTAAAACAAAGCACACCATTGTTTTTATTATGAAATTCTCAATAAGTTTGATGTATCACATGACCTTCTTCCCATTGAAAAAAATAAAGTTGGATTCAAAATGGCTGACTTCAAAATGGCCGCCATGGTCAACACCCATCTGGAAAAGTTTTACCCCTCCAATATACTAATGTGCCACAAACAGAAAGTTGATATCACCAACCATTCCCTTTTAATTTAGGTGTATCCATATAAATGGCCCACCCTGTACATTAAATGGGAGTTTACTCGGGACTACAGAACAGGAGACTGACTTGGGTATCCTGATTACAAGTTAGCTAAGCAGCAGTACTCAATGTCAAGCAGCAGCCGCAAAAGAAAACAAGATTTTAGGATGTATGCGAAGAGAAATAAAATCCCGCGATCCCAACGAACTGTTGCCCCTTTATAAATCACTGGTGAGGCCACATCTGGAATATGGGATCCAGTTTTGAGCTCCACATTTTAAAAAGGATATTCAGAAGTTAGAGTCAGTTCAATGGCGGGCAACTACATTATTACAAGGGATGGAAGGCCCCTCGTATGATGAGAGGTTGGAAAAGTTGAGCTTGTTTAGCTTAGAAAAATGACGCCTCAGAGGGGATCTCATTTACATGTATAAATATATGTGTGGTCAGTACAAAGGACTAGCACATGACTTATTCCTTCCAAAGACCATACTAAGGACCAGGGGGCAATCATTATGAGGGGAAGAAAGGTGATTCCAGGACCTAAACAGTAAAAGGATTCTTTACAGTCAGAGCAGTCGGACTGTGGAATGCCCTATCAGAAGAGGTAGTGACGCTATAACAGCTTTCAAAAAAGGGCTGGATGATTTCCTTGATACACATAACATTGTGGGTTACAGTTAAATTAGACAAAATGTTACACATATAGTAGTACATTTATTACTGTAAAAGTAATTACATAACTTGTATCATAATTAGGTTTGATCCAGGGTTCTAGGACTGATCGCCTTTTCTCGAGGTCAAGAAGGAATTTTTCCCCATGACACAAATTGGCTAGGGTTTTTGCCTTCTTCTGGATCAATAAATTTAGGCATAGGGATTTCAGTAATACCATTATTAGAATCACAAGAGTAATACAAAATAAAAAAGCTAATTTAAAAAATTATAAATGGGTTCATTTTCAATTGTAATAGAGCAGCAATAATAAAAATGTTAATAATAATACATTTGTGAGGCCTAGTCCCAGTTAGTTAGTACGTTAGTGTAGTGTTATTGTAGGGAGTACAATTGGGGGAGGAAGGTTAAATTTGATGGACCTAGGTCTTTATTCAACCTATGTTACTATGTTTTTACTATGTAATAATCTAATGTCTTGTCTAATATACTTTATTAAAAATTCCATACAGTTCCCTCTCTGCTCCATCTAACTGCATTATTTTTTTTTACCAACTTCCTACTTTATGACACTTTGTTTGAGAATCCCCAGTGCATGCTGGGATACACAAACAAGATGTCATCAGGGGGCAGAGGCCAAGGTCATTGCTGAAGCTTCTTGTCCAAACCTTAAGCAAAAATTCATCAGTGACATACGTTTCACTGGCTGGGCTAGTCCCCACTCTGCTGACCATACAACAGTTGTCAGTTCTAACGGATCTTCTCACTGTGCAATATTCTTTTTAATGCACAGTGACAGTGCGCTTCCTCACTAGCTATGATGAAAAGTAGTGAGCTGGCAAGAGAGTACACTGTCAGTGTGCACTGCAAGGAGATAACCTGGAAATCAAGCTGTCCCTACCCCAAAAGTAACATTGGTTCGGGGGACAAGGCTTGTCTCTGCATTTCCTGCTTGCCGGATTATCTCTTTACAATGACTGAAAGGTAATTTTAAGGATGACACAGAGAGAAAAGTCTGGAAATTCTAACTGATAAAATGTTCAATTCTTTAACAATTGAACTCAATCTACACCTGGATTTAAGACTCACTACATGGACACACTTCATATCTCAACCGGATTGACTCCATATCACTAAGCCATCACCTCTCCATTTGTAACATAAACCTTAATTTTATAGCTGTTAGGCTGTTGATGGATTCGAAATGGGTCCAGAACCTTCTGTGGTGTCCCATTCCAGTCCAGCCAGGGTTGATGCTGCTCAGCATCGTCGTCAGCTTTAATGCCTACCTGGTCCACGAGACGCACAGATTGTCTCTTGGGTATTTGAGCCCAGCAATGTTAAGCATAGGTTTCGGAGAGAGACAGGGCTCTTTGAGTCTAAGTCCAGGATTCGCCACACTGAGCATGCCCGTGACCTGGCGGACCGTGATTGGTGGTTTGGCAACCACCTGACCTGGTGACCTGGCCCCGCCTGATTGGTCCACGGGTGGCGTCACCAATGGTGCGACGGTGGGCAGGGCTTAGTCTTTAAAAGGCCCACCCACAAACATGGCAGTGCTCTCTGATCATAGAGCATGAGATGCTGTTGTGTGGATGACTGTGTTCCACGTAGTTTCCATAGGCAGGTTTAGTGGAAATAGGCAGGCTAGTGGAAATAGGCAGGTAGCTTCGTCTTTCAGTCTGGCTCTGCCAAAGGGGTCTCCTATCACCCAGAGCAGCCTGCAGATGTCCTATCCACGACTATCGCCTGTCAGCCACGTGGAGTAGTACCCTTCAGTCCGGTAGCACACCGGCTGGAGGCACGTGTACCCGTTGGCATAGTCACACACGCATCCTTGCGCTGCCAGTGTAGTCCCTGTGCAGTAACAGGTCTACAGATAGTTTTTCATCGCACATCTCTCGTGCTGCTAACGGAGATTGTGCGAATTGCTATACCCATTCCCGTGTGCAGTAACATGGAAGGGTTTATCATTTAAGTTGGTTGCTTTCCTTTTCAGCCGGAAAGTGTTCGGCAGCAGTCCACCAGGCTGCATCGCGGACCCCGGGGTCGGTTGCGTTCCATTATAATAAAGTTGTTTGCAACCGCCCTCCTAACAATAGCCTTAGCTTATCTTTAGGATGCATCACCCCTTCCTCTCATGCACAAATGTCATTTTGTAACATTTCTTAAATGTTGTGCTCATGTTTCAGTAATTCATTTTAATTGGTACATGTATTTTTTAATAGTCATTGTCATGAGGTGTCTTTTCAATTAATAAAAATATTTATTATTATATTTGAATTGTGCATTAATTTATTCTCTTATAGTTTTCTTCTACAGATGAGGTTTAATGTAGATAAATGTAGAGTAATGCACCTAGGACGGAGTAATCCCATTGCTGCATATACATGGTGGGCCATTTATAAGGATACATCTAAATTAAATGGGAATGGTTCGTAATATCAACTTCCTGTTTGTGGCACATTAGTATATGGGAGGGGAAAACTTTTCCAGATGGGTGGTGACCATGACGGCCATTTTTAAGTATTTTGGATCCAACTTTATTTTTTTCAAAGGGAAGAAGGTCATGTGATATATCAAACTTATTGAGAATTTCATAAGAAAAACAATGGTGTGCTTGGTTTTAACGTAACTTTATTCTTTCATGAGTTTTTTACAAGGTTATGATCACTTATAAAATGTGTTCAAAGTGCTGCCCATTGTGTTGGATTGTCAATGCAACCCTCTTCTCCCACTCTTGACACACTGAGAGCAACACTACAGAAGAAATTCTAGCACAGGCTTCCAATATCCGATGTTTCAGATGCAGCATATCTCACATCTTGATGGTATGGTGTGGTATATGGATTACAGAGAAAGTGGGGTCATTCTTCATCAATGGAAACCTCAATGCCACTGGATATCTGAAATTGCTGCATGATGATGTGTTGCCCTCTTTATGCACTAAAGATGGCATGTTCCCCTGAGTTTTTTCAACAAGATGGTGCACCACCACATTATCGGTGTGTCAGGACTTCGAATATTTTTGATTACATTTTGGCTATTTCTGCCGTCTTTCAAGATGGTGTCTTTTGTCTCATGTGCCCCTTGTTTTCCTGCTTTATAACTCAACCCCAGCCTCTAGTCAGTGCTAGAGTATTCTGCCTGTGACCTGTTCCTGGTGGTTTCCTAGTTTCCCGCTCTCCCCTGCAGACCTGTGTGGATCTCTTGTTACCTGCTCTCAGAGATTCTGCTGCATTCAGTTGTTACCAGCATTCCTCCTTCTCCTGGCTGCTTCTGCTGCTTCCTCAGAGCCTTAGTCCATAGGATGCGACAATTCTGGCACTTAGCCTTGCTCTTCCCACTGCCCTGTAGCGGTGGCAGTGGGGTAATAGGGCTGGGGTTGATGTCAGCTTATAATGCCAGCTGACATCAAGCCCAGGTTAGTAATGGAGAGGCATCTATAAGACACCCCCATTACTAACCCCATAGTCAAAGTTAAAAATAAAACACAACACCTAGAATAAAGTCCTTTAATTGAAATAAAGACACAATTCTTTATTGTTCTAAATTAAACCATACTTATGATCACGCCCATTCCAGCTGAAGCCAGCGATCTCCTGCAATAAAAGTAAAATAATAAAGTAACATCATCCTTACCTTTCCATGGTTCCCATGACAGCTTCAGCTCTGCCAATATTCATGGCACCCTTCCTGGGCTATTAATATCAGCCCCCAGCTGTCTGCCTAGCCTTTGCTAGCTATTAAAATAGGGGGGGACCCCACGTCATTTTTTTGGGGGTCCCCCATTTTAATATCTAGTAAAGGCTAGGTATTCAGCTGGGGGCTGATATTTGTAGCCTGGGAAGCTCCGTGGGTATTACCCCCTTCCCAGGTTTCAAACATCTGCCCCAGCCGTCTGCTTAACCTCCGCTAGAGACTAAAATTACGGGGAACCCCACGCCAATTTTTTTTTAAATAAATCCTTTAATTTAACGCTAAATAACAAGTACAGTAATCAACACTATCACTGTACTTCTTATATATGTGACTGACATGTTTCTATCTATCTAATCTATGTGTGATGCTCTATTCTTTCTGTTATAAATTGTCGGATACCGATGCTGAAATGCCGGCCGGCTTTTTTAAAGAGACGGTGCATGAAAACACTATTATTTTTTTTAATAAATCCTTTAACACTAAATGACAAGTACAGTAATCAACACTATCACTGTACTTCTTATATATGTGACTGACATGTTTCTATCTATCTAATCTATGTGTGATGCTTTATTCCTTCTTGTCTAAATTGTCGGGTACCGGTATATGCCGCTGCTGAATTGCCGGCCTGCATTTTTAAAGAAAGTGTCTTCTGAGCAGTTTGTCAGCTTTTGGACACCTTTGAAGGTGTTTTCTATGTGTTTCTATGTGTTTTTGTTTGCCTGCCATTGGTTTTAATGGTGTTCGACGGTGTTCAACGAACAGTTCCACGAACATCCCGGTGTTCGACGAACCGAACCGGACTCGAACACTACGGGGGTGGCTCAACACTAGTCAAGAGTGGGAGAAGAGGGTTGCATTGACAATCCAACACAATGGGTAGCACTTTGAACACATTTTATAAGTGGTCATAAACTTGTAAAAAACTCCTGAAAGATTAAAGTTACATTAAAACAAAGCACACCATTGTTTTTATTATGAAATTCTCAATAAGTTTGATGTATCACATGACCTTCTTCCCATTGAAAAAAATAAAGTTGGATTCAAAATGGCTGACTTCAAAATGGCCGCCATGGTCAACACCCATCTGGAAAAGTTTTACCCCTCCAATATACTAATGTGCCACAAACAGAAAGTTGATATCACCAACCATTCCCTTTTAATTTAGGTGTATCCATATAAATGGCCCACCCTGTACATTAAATGGGAGTTTACTCGGGACTACAGAACAGGAGACTGACTTGGGTATCCTGATTACAAGTTAGCTAAGCAGCAGTACTCAATGTCAAGCAGCAGCCGCAAAAGAAAACAAGATTTTAGGATGTATGCGAAGAGAAATAAAATCCCGCGATCCCAACGAACTGTTGCCCCTTTATAAATCACTGGTGAGGCCACATCTGGAATATGGGATCCAGTTTTGAGCTCCACATTTTAAAAAGGATATTCAGAAGTTAGAGTCAGTTCAATGGCGGGCAACTACATTATTACAAGGGATGGAAGGCCCCTCGTATGATGAGAGGTTGGAAAAGTTGAGCTTGTTTAGCTTAGAAAAATGACGCCTCAGAGGGGATCTCATTTACATGTATAAATATATGTGTGGTCAGTACAAAGGACTAGCACATGACTTATTCCTTCCAAAGACCATACTAAGGACCAGGGGGCAATCATTATGAGGGGAAGAAAGGTGATTCCAGGACCTAAACAGTAAAAGGATTCTTTACAGTCAGAGCAGTCGGACTGTGGAATGCCCTATCAGAAGAGGTAGTGACGCTATAACAGCTTTCAAAAAAGGGCTGGATGATTTCCTTGATACACATAACATTGTGGGTTACAGTTAAATTAGACAAAATGTTACACATATAGTAGTACATTTATTACTGTAAAAGTAATTACATAACTTGTATCATAATTAGGTTTGATCCAGGGTTCTAGGACTGATCGCCTTTTCTCGAGGTCAAGAAGGAATTTTTCCCCATGACACAAATTGGCTAGGGTTTTTGCCTTCTTCTGGATCAATAAATTTAGGCATAGGGATTTCAGTAATACCATTATTAGAATCACAAGAGTAATACAAAATAAAAAAGCTAATTTAAAAAATTATAAATGGGTTCATTTTCAATTGTAATAGAGCAGCAATAATAAAAATGTTAATAATAATACATTTGTGAGGCCTAGTCCCAGTTAGTTAGTACGTTAGTGTAGTGTTATTGTAGGGAGTACAATTGGGGGAGGAAGGTTAAATTTGATGGACCTAGGTCTTTATTCAACCTATGTTACTATGTTTTTACTATGTAATAATCGAATGTCTTGTCTAATATACTTTATTAAAAATTCCATACAGTTCCCTCTCTGCTCCATCTAACTGCATTATTTTTTTTTACCAACTTCCTACTTTATGACACTTTGTTTGAGAATCCCCAGTGCATGCTGGGATACACAAACAAGATGTCATCAGGGGGCAGAGGCCAAGGTCATTGCTGAAGCTTCTTGTCCAAACCTTAAGCAAAAATTCATCAGTGACATACGTTTCACTGGCTGGGCTAGTCCCCACTCTGCTGACCATACAACAGTTGTCAGTTCTAACGGATCTTCTCACTGTGCAATATTCTTTTTAATGCACAGTGACAGTGCGCTTCCTCACTAGCTATGATGAAAAGTAGTGAGCTGGCAAGAGAGTACACTGTCAGTGTGCACTGCAAGGAGATAACCTGGAAATCAAGCTGTCCCTACCCCAAAAGTAACATTGGTTCGGGGGACAAGGCTTGTCTCTGCATTTCCTGCTTGCCGGATTATCTCTTTACAATGACTGAAAGGTAATTTTAAGGATGACACAGAGAGAAAAGTCTGGAAATTCTAACTGATAAAATGTTCAATTCTTTAACAATTGAACTCAATCTACACCTGGATTTAAGACTCACTACATGGACACACTTCATATCTCAACCGGATTGACTCCATATCACTAAGCCATCACCTCTCCATTTGTAACATAAACCTTAATTTTATAGCTGTTAGGCTGTTGATGGATTCGAAATGGGTCCAGAACCTTCTGTGGTGTCCCATTCCAGTCCAGCCAGGGTTGATGCTGCTCAGCATCGTCGTCAGCTTTAATGCCTACCTGGTCCACGAGACGCACAGATTGTCTCTTGGGTATTTGAGCCCAGCAATGTTAAGCATAGGTTTCGGAGAGAGACAGGGCTCTTTGAGTCTAAGTCCAGGATTCGCCACACTGAGCATGCCCGTGACCTGGCGGACCGTGATTGGTGGTTTGGCAACCACCTGACCTGGTGACCTGGCCCCGCCTGATTGGTCCACGGGTGGCGTCACCAATGGTGCGACGGTGGGCAGGGCTTAGTCTTTAAAAGGCCCACCCACAAACATGGCAGTGCTCTCTGATCATAGAGCATGAGATGCTGTTGTGTGGATGACTGTGTTCCACGTAGTTTCCATAGGCAGGTTTAGTGGAAATAGGCAGGCTAGTGGAAATAGGCAGGTAGCTTCGTCTTTCAGTCTGGCTCTGCCAAAGGGGTCTCCTATCACCCAGAGCAGCCTGCAGATGTCCTATCCACGACTATCGCCTGTCAGCCACGTGGAGTAGTACCCTTCAGTCCGGTAGCACACCGGCTGGAGGCACGTGTACCCGTTGGCATAGTCACACACGCATCCTTGCGCTGCCAGTGTAGTCCCTGTGCAGTAACAGGTCTACAGATAGTTTTTCATCGCACATCTCTCGTGCTGCTAACGGAGATTGTGCGAATTGCTATACCCATTCCCGTGTGCAGTAACATGGAAGGGTTTATCATTTAAGTTGGTTGCTTTCCTTTTCAGCCGGAAAGTGTTCGGCAGCAGTCCACCAGGCTGCATCGCGGACCCCGGGGTCGGTTGCGTTCCATTATAATAAAGTTGTTTGCAACCGCCCTCCTAACAATAGCCTTAGCTTATCTTTAGGATGCATCACCCCTTCCTCTCATGCACAAATGTCATTTTGTAACATTTCTTAAATGTTGTGCTCATGTTTCAGTAATTCATTTGTAAACCTGCATGAAGAAGGCTATTCTGTCTCTGAAAGCTTGCAAATATATCAATCCATGAATACTTTTGTCTTTTTTGGTCATAAATGTATTTAAATACATTTTTCTATCTAACACGGTAAAACAATATAATGTTTTATTGTACCTAATAGCCATAAAAAGATGTAATAAGAAATGTTAGGAAGGTAGGTACATGTTTAGAATTTTCTTTATTTTTTCTATTTTTTTTTTACCATAAAGTTCAACCCCTTCTCAAAAATTATAAAATACGAAATGCTATGTAAGTACATTACCAAAAAGCCAGCACGTGCAACAGTATGATGTACTGGATGTAAAATTTGACTAGTAAAACAGTTGTTCATAAAAAAAATTTTGCAACTCACACCCCACTTTGTAAGTTAGACAGACCCTGTGAAATGCGTGAATTTTTGGGGGAATTTTCCTTTGTATTCTTAAAAAATAATTATATCCCACTTTATAAAATGAATGCACAAGGAGTATAAAAACTCAGTGCCGTCACTTGCGTCTATCACTGAATTCAGATTTATTTTTTTCTCTAAAAAAATATTATGCTGTTTTGCTTCAGCTTTTTAGTGTATTAAGAAATAATTAAAATATGGTAGAAATGTAATTCTAATGCACCAGGAGAGATGCCAACTACACCATATCACTGATCAATCACACCGAGAATGGTACTGCTGCTTTCACCTCTAATATCTTTCTCTCCCCCCTATCAATTGAATCTCGGTATTATTCACAGATTACTATGGTCATCTTCTTCACTGTCTGTTGCAGTTATTCAACATATTTGACCAATATTGTAATGCTTTCTCATTATATCTCTAACATCTCTTTGTCTATATCTGTGTTTTTTTACTATCCAAAATCACCCTAAAATGACTGATTCATTCCTTGCCTAGGCTATTATGATATTATGATAATAATAATAATTTTAATTTATATAGCGCCAACATATTCTGCAGAACTTTACAATTAAGTAGGGACATATGCAGACAATATAAACAATACAATGTATCACATTTCCACAGTAACAGGAGGGTTGATGGCCCTGCTCGCAAGCATACAATCTAAATGGAAAAGGGGGAAACAATAGGTAGAACATGGTCATCAGCCAGTATCTGTCTGTCTAAGAGCAGTTAACATGTGGTATTTGGTGCATGGAGGATGTGGAGACAGATGAATACGCAGGGGCAGATTAAGATCAACATTTAGGAGGGGACAGGGGAGAGTTAGGTTGGTGAGTTCAGGTTATAGGCTTGTCTAAACAGACTTGTATTTAAAGCATGTTTGAAGACACGGGGGCTAGATATCAGTCAGATCGTTTGGGGCAGTGCATTCCATAAAATTGGGGCGGCACGAGAGAAGTCATGGAGATGGAGGTGTGAGGTTCGGATTAAGGAGGATGTTCATTTTAGATCAGTTGCAGAATGGAGGGCACGGGAGGGGCGATAGAAATGAAGGATGAGATATAGGGCGTTGCAGAACTGTGGAGAGCTTTGTGGGTGTGAGAGATGAGTTTGTATTGTATTCTGTGGTGAATGGGTAACCAGTGAAATGACTGGCACATCGGTGAAGCGGCCTGATAGAAATACGACCCTGGCTGCTGCATTCAGATTAGATTGGAGAGGAGCAGGGCTGTCGTCAGCACCCGGGCAAGTGCTGGGGCCCTGAGCAGGCAGGGGGGCCCACTTGCAGTCAGGCAGCCCGGGCGGAGGAGAGCGGTGCCAGCGCCTGGCCTTCTCCCCCCGCTTGCTTAGGGCCCCGGCAGCCGGATACTTACCTCTCCCCGTGCCTCCGCAGATCCACTGTGTTCCTGCTGTGCGCTCCCTATGACGTCTCAGGTCAGAGGGTGCAGTGACGTCTTTCCACCTCGCCCTCCCCTGAGCCATAACAGGCAGTGCAGAGCGGGAAGACGCCGGCAACGCTGGAGTCTGGACCAGAGCAGCGGCAACAGGTGAGGAGGAGTGAGGTGAGTATTTGATTTTTTTTTTTTATGCATGGAGGTATGGGGCATAATATGGGGGGGTGACATCCTGCATGGGGCATTATATGGGGGGGTGACATCCTGCATGGGGCATTATAAATAGGGGGTGACATCCTGCAATGGGGCATTATAAAGAGAGGGGGTGACCTCCAGCATGGTGCATTATAAATAGAGGGGGGTGATATCCTGCATGGGGCATTATAAAGAGAGGGGGTGACATCCTGCATGGGGCATTATAAAGAGAGGGGGGTGATATCCTGCATGGGGCATTATAAAGAAGAGGGGGGTGATATCCTGCATGGGGCATTATAAAGAAAGGGGATGACATCCTGCATGGGGCATTATAAAGAGAGGGGGGTGATATCCTGCATGGGGCATTATAAAGAAGAGGGGGGTTATATCCTGCATGGGGCATTATAAAGAGAGGGGGTGATATCCTGCATAGGGCATTATAAGGAGAGGGGGTGACATCTTGCATGGGGCATTATAAGGAGAGGGGGTGACATCATGCATGGGGCATTATAAAGAGAGGTGGTGACATCCTGCATGGGGCATTATAAAGAGAGGGGGTGATATCCTGCATGGGGCATTATAAAGAGAGGGGGGTGATATCCTGCATGGGGCATTATAAAGAGAGGGGGTGATATCCTGCATGGGGCACTATAAAGAGGGGGGTGACATCCTGCATGGGACATTTTAAAAAGAGGGGCTGACATCCTGTATGGTGCATTACATGGGGGGAAGGGACATCCTGCATGGGGCATTATATGGGGGGAAAGTGACATCCTGCACAAGGCATTATGTGGGGGGAATAGCCTGCATGGAGCATTATATGGGGGCCAGTATCCTGTATGGAGCGTTATAAGGGGACCAGTATCCTGTATGGAGCATTATATGGGGCCAGTATCCTGTATGGAGCGTTATAAGGGGACCAGTATTCTGTATGGAGCGTTATATCGGGTCCAGTATTCTGTATAGAGCGTTATATGGGGGCCAGTATTCCATATGGAGCGTTATATGGGGGCCAGTATTCTGTATGGAGCATTTTATGGGGGCCAGTATACTGTGTGGAGCGATTCGCCGGTTTCTGAGCTATTGTAGAATTTACAATAGATATCACTCATGTAATGTAAGAAGTAAAATCTTTGTATTGTACTATACCTACAGTACAGACCAAAAGTTTGGACAAACTTTCTCATGTAAAGATTTTTCTGTATTTTCATGACTATGAAAATTGTACATTCACACTGAAGGCATCAAAACTATGAATTAACACATGTGGAATTATATGCTTAACAAAAAAGTGTGAAACAACTGAAAATATGTCTTATATTCTAGGTTCTTCAAAGTAGCCACCTTTTGCTTTGATGACTGCTTTGCACACTCTTGGCATTCTCTTGATGAGCTTTAAGAGGTAGTCACCGGAAATGGTTTTCACTTCACAGGTGTGCCCTGTCAGGTTTAATAAGTGGGATTTCTTGCCTTTTATAAATGGGGTTGGGACTATCAGTTGTGTTGTGCAGAAGTCTGGTGGATACACAGCTGATAGTCCTACTGAATAGACTGTTAGAATTTGTATTATGGCAAGAAAAAAGCAGCTAAGTAAAGAAAAACGAGTGATCATCATTGCTTAAAGAAATAAAGATCAGTCTGTTCGAAAAATTGGGCAAACTTTGAAAGTGTCCCCAAGTGCAGTTGCAAAAACCATCAAGCGCTACAAAGAAACTGGCTCACATGAGGACCGCCCCAGGAAAGGAAGACCAAGAGTCACGTCTGCTTCTGAGCATAAGTTTATCCGAGTCACCAGCCTCAGAAATCGCAGGTTAACAGCAACTCAGATTAGAGACCAGGTCAATGCCACACAGAGTTCTAGCAGCAGACACATCTCTTCATCAACTGTTAAGAGGAGACTTTGTGCAGCAGGCCTTCATGGTAAAATAGCTGCTAGGAAACCACTGCTAAGGACAGGCAACAAGCAGAAGAGACTTGTTTGGGCTAAAGAACACAAGGAATGGACATTAGACTAGTGGAAATCTGTGCTTTGATCTGATGTGCGACGCAGAAAAGGTGAACGGATGGACTCTACATGCTTGGTTCCTACCATGAAGCATGGAGGAGGAGGTGTGATGGTGTGGGGGTGCTTTGCTGGTGACATTTTTGGGGATTTATTCAAAATTGAAGGCATACTGAACCAGCATTGCTACCACAGCATCTTGCAGCGGCATGTTATTCCATCCGGTTTGCGTTTAGTTGGACCTTCATTTATTTTTCAACAGGACAATGACCCCAAACACACCTCCAGGCTGTGTAAGGGCTATTTGACCAAGAAGTAGAGTGATGGGGTGCTACGCCAGATGACCTGGCCTCCACAGTCACCAGACCAGAACCCAATCAAGATGGTTTGGGGTGAGCTGGACCGCAGAGTGAAGGCAAAAGGGCCAACAAGTGATAAGCATCTCTGGGAACTCCTTCAAGATTGTTGGAAGACCATTTCTGGTGACTACCTCTTGAAGCTCAACAAGAGAATGCCAAGAGTGTGCAAAGAAGTCGTCAAAGCAAAAAGTGGCTACTTTGAAGAACCTAGAATATAACACATATTTTCAGTTATTTCACACTTTTTTGTTAAGTATATAATTTCACATGTGTTAATTCATAGTTTTGATGCCTTCAGTGTGAATGTACAATTTTCATAGTCATGAAAATACAGAAAAATCTTTGAATGAGAAGGTGTGTTCAAACTTTTGGTCTGTACAGTATATTTTTCTGCGGTATCTGTGCATCATGAATAGTGGTATGTGTTAAATGGGTCCATTGGGACTCTTTTGCCCGGGGCCCAGAATAACCTGGAGCCGGCGCTGGAGATGAAAGAGTTTGTTTAGAGGGAGACCGATTAGAAGAGAGTTGAAGTAGTCCAGACGAGAGTGAATGAGAGCGACAGTAAGAGTTTTTGCCGTATCAAAGGTGAGAAAAGGTAGGATTCTGGAGATGTTTTTAAGGTGCAGGTGGCATGAGCGAGTGAGTGATTGAATATGGGGAATAAAGGAAAGTTGTGTGTCAAATATCACTCCAAGACAGCGAGCTTGCTGCTTGGAAGTTATGGTGGCGCCACCCAAGGAAATTGAAAAGTCAGGTATAGGTAGGTTAGTAGAGGGAGGAAAAATAAGGAGTTTAGTTTTGGAGAGATTCAGTTTCAGATAGAGGGAGGACATGATGTTAGAGACAGCGGACAATCACTGGTATTTTGAAAACAGGTTTAAATATGAGAAATGAATTAATGTATTTGTACTAATATTCCGGTTATTTCCACCTGCACTATTTTACACTAGCTGATTTCCTGCTATATTCATTATAGCTATCTGTTTCTAGGTCAATATTATGTGACTTATATTTAGCAAGTTATATTTATGGAGTTTGTAATTGTTTGGCAACTTTCCAAAATCCCCCCCCCCCCTCTAAATAGAAACAGTCAGTTCATTTAGGGTTAAAACTGAGTTTTCTGAGACTCTGGACTCATGTGTAATTGATCTTCTGAACAGGTGATGTTGGTGGGCGGCTACTTTCTCCATATGCCTTAAAAAGTTTTTCCATTTCAACATTGTATTATGCTATGAATAAGGATCCACGTATCCGAAACGCGTAAGCCTCTGTACGCTTTTATTTGCACCATGTTCTCATGGTTTTATTTTTTTCAAAATAAAGGCTATTTTTTAAGTCACTTTCACGAGTTGCTGGATAACTACCTCTTCATCACTGCCTAATGTCTACCAGATGGAGATCTTTACAATCTGAGCACCGTGCCTCATGAGAAAGTGGACCGAGCAGGCAGACCCAGGTGAGCTGAAATATTTTTTCTACATTAATCACTGGTATTTTGTATTAGAATGGGGTTGATGTCAGGTGAAGAGGTGTATAGTTGGGTGTCATCAGCATAGAGATGATACTGGATGATCGTCCTTTCCTTATTGGTTGTGCTATATCATATGATAGCTTCAAGGAGTTATGAGGAACCAGTAAGGTCACTCTTGAGTAGTGTTGAGCCACCCCCGTAGTGTTCGAGTTCGGTTCGGTTCGTCGAACACCCGTGTGTTCGCCGAACTGTTCGTCGAACTGTTCGTCGAACACCTTCGAACACCGTTAAAACCAATGGCAGGCAAACAAAAACACATAGAAACACATAGAAAACACCTTCAAAGGTGTCCAAAAGCTGACAAACTGCTCAGAAGACACAACTAACACATGGAAAAGTGACAAGTACATATAGTCATGCGAAAATAAAAGAGGTGGAGGAGTAAAAGGAGGGGGAGACACAGATATAGGCATGTCATGCCCTTCTAAAATCCAAAAAGTGAGAAGCCGAGACGGCCAGTCCGCTCCTGCCCGTGCCACCTCCGTGTCGCCGGGTTTGTGCCAGAGCCGCGGTGAACCCTGACGGCCAGCCCCCCTCTCCCAATACTGGTGCCTGTCCGCTGGTGGGTCGAGAGAGCCCCCCTGTGGTGGAGGCAGCTCTAAGCTTTTTAATTTAAATTGTCCCTCTAATTTGAATGAATACACTTTAAATCCATTTACAAGGATCTATTGGAGGGCAAGTCTCATGCCAGCAGCCGCGTAATTCCAGCTCCAGTAGCGTCCACTAAAGCTGCTGCAGTTAAAAAGCTT
This sequence comes from Phyllobates terribilis, assembly GCF_046119375.1. Classification (NCBI taxonomy): domain Eukaryota; kingdom Metazoa; phylum Chordata; class Amphibia; order Anura; family Dendrobatidae; genus Phyllobates; species Phyllobates terribilis. Next base: position 405,483,385 of record NW_027362771.1, read on the forward strand.
TTATAAGGATCGAGCTCGGCTGTCCACCGCAAGGCATCCTAGTGCCAGTCCCAGCCCCTATGCCTTGGGGTGCCTCCTGATGCTCTTCACTAAGTATCCCGTGGTCCCGAAGCATTTCCTTTGAAAAAATTAAGTGTCCAAACTACAGGTGGTGTAGCTTGCTTAACAGCCGGGATAATCCGCTGACTAGCAAACACTGCTACTAGGCACAAAGTATTTCCTGGGCTAGATGCAGTTAAAAATTTGTAAGTAGATACTCTCGTTGGATGCTGAGAAAGCATTCCATAGAGTCTCCTGGCACGCCATATATGATTCTCTTAAAAAGCTTGGGGTAGGGGTCTAGGGGACCCTTTTATAGCCAAAATCACGGCCCTGTATCACAATACGTCACCTAGGCTGAAGATAAATGGAACTGTAGCACCGAGGGCTCGGTTGCTACAGACGTATTGCACCTCACCCAGAGGTGTGATATCTCACTCTCAGATAAGGATGGAGTGTGGATCAGGACCCGACACCTGCATGCATTTCACCACATTGCCGTGGGGCAGGGCGACCAATATGCCCCTGAGATGGGCACGACAGTCCCTGTCCCTGGCTGGAGTGGGGGGAGGGAACACTGAGGAAGGGGAACCCTGCAGTGCAGGAGCAGGGAGGAAGCAGTTCCTGGGTGCATTGAGAAGGGAGTATAAAAGGTGGGCACCATCTTAGTTCAGTGCAGAGAAGTCTGAGCAGAAGTGGCAGGGAGCAGGGGCTCTGCATGAGCTCTGCTCCGGAGGCGGGCCTAGTAACAGAGGCCCAGGCCTGCAAGAGGGAGAAGGAAGGAAGAGGAGCGGAGAAGGCTCCAGGAACGAGGAATGAAGGGATCCCAGGGGTGCGGACGGGCGAGTCGCCACCGCACGCCCGAATCCACCTGCGTGGAGGGGTCAGGCCAAAGGGGGAGACCGGTCCCCGAACTAGTGGAGGCAGGAAACGACCCTCAGCTAGAAACCGGAGGCTCTGACATTTTATGTGGCGCAGCCCCTTGCTCCACCCGCTAGGAAGGCACCACATAGGGTCAGGGAAACTGGCGCCAAGTTTACCAAGAGGAGGCCCGAGGCAGCCGGACAGAAGTGTTGGTAAGAAAGGCCAGACAAAGGACACACAAAGGGGGTCCTGTGAAGCGCTCCAAAGTTATCTGGGAGTTGTCTGAGCCCCTCACCTGGTGAGCACAGTACGACGTGGGCAGCCGTTACCTGCAGACGTGGTCTGGATAATAAGAACTGTGAGTAAAGGCCCTGAACTGCATCACTGACTCCGTGTCGTTACTGCTGCTGCCCTGCACCATCACCCCCATCCTCCGCATACACTGCCCTGAGGTTATACTCCTCCCGTGGGGAGTTATGCTACGCTCTGCTGCACCCACAACACCAGCCTTAGCGGTCTGCCCTGTAGCGGCGGTTCACTCTGACCGCAATCCACGGGTGGCGTAGTCGGACATTTAAACATCAAAACCACATAAATAGTTCCGCCACTGGTTTGACCGCCCTGAGCCACGGAACCGGATCGCCGCCACGAAGACTACAACCACCAGCATCCACCAAAAAGGGTCCGGCTCCGGGTGTCCCAAGGCCCAGGGGGTGCGTCAGAACATTTTCATCACCTTTCACAATCACCAATGGGACAAGGCAGGGATGTCCTCTGTCCCCTCTCTTATACATCCTAGTGACGGAGCACCTGCTCTCATCAATTCGCCATAACCCCAATATTAGGTGGATTGAGGTGGAAGGCACCGAGTACAAGTGCTCTCTATTTGCTGATGATGTCCTAGTATATATCACTCAATCACATATATCCATCCCTGCTGTTATGGCTGAAATAGATCACTTTGTTACATGGTAAAATTTTAAAATCAATGCAGCGAAGTCTGAGGCCCTCGATGTCTCCCTCCCTAAATCCATATAGGATTCCATCCAGTCCAACTTTCCCTTTGCCTGGCCCTCACAGGGTATCAAATACTTAGGAATTCCTATTCATAGAGACCTCTCCCATCTATGTTATCTTAATTTTGGGCCCTTTATTGAACAATTCCATACAGACCACGGTTGGCAAGTTAGAACTGTAAGATTCACTACGTGAACCACTGGTGTTTTGTGGAAAAGCACATGTACACCGCGTTCCAAATTATTATGCAAAAAGTGTTTAGGAGTGATAAGGGAAGAATTTGTTTGTTTGTCAGTTAAACTCATTGATGGTGATGTGTGTCAGGGCTCTTTATATCACTGTAAGCAATTGCAGACACCTGTGCTAATTAGTTTGGCAGGTGTGTCCAATGAAAGGCAAGACTACTTAAGAAGGCTCTCTCACATTATTAAGCAGCCTACATTTTCTGCCAAAATGGGAAAGAAAAAGGATGTGTCGGCTGCTGAGAAGCAACAAATTGTGGAGTGTTTAGGTCAAGGCATGACTACAATCAACATTGTGCGATGATCAGGATGAAGTGTCTTGGCAATCAAGAAGTATGTAGCTGATTCACAGTACACACGTGTGCGTGCTGATAAGGGCAAATTGAGGACTCTTTCCTACAGGCAATTACGTCAGGTTGAAACAGCAGCGGCAAAAAAGCCTTGTCATAGCAGCAGACAAGTTTTTGAAGCTGCTTGTGCCTCCAACGTCCCCCGAACAACAAGATGCAGGGTCCTTCAGAGGTTTGCAGCTGTGCATATGCCATCCTGTCGACCTCCTCTATCCACTTCACACAAGCAGAAACGGCTCCAGTGGGCCAAACATTACATGAAGACTGATTTCAAAACTGTTTTGTTCACGGATGAGTGCCGTGGAGCGCTCGATGGTCCAGATGAATGGAGTGGAGGATGGCTGGTTGATGGACACCCCACGCAAACACGGCTACAGCGCCAACAAGGAGGAGGTGGAGTAATGTTTTGGGCTGGAATCATGGGGAGAGAGATTGTCGGCCCCTTTAGGATCCCTGAAGGCGCTAAAGATGAACTCCATAATGTATGTGGATTTTCTCAAACAGCACTTCCTGCCATGGTTCAAGAAGAAGAACCGTGTATTTCACAGCAAGATCATTTTTCTGCATGATAATGCACCATCTCATGCTGCACATAAAACATCTGCATCTCTGGCTGATATGGGCATAAAAGGGGACAAACTTATGGTGTGACCCCCATGCTCCCCTGACCTCTACCCCATTCAGAACCTTTGGAGCATCATTAAAAGGAGTGTCTATGATGGCGGGAGGCAGTTCACATCTAAGCAACAGCTCTGGGAGGGTATTCTGTCCTCATGCAAAACAATTGAAGCAGAAACCATCCAAAACCTGACAAATTCAATGGACGAGAGAGTTCAGAAGCTCCTTTCGAACAAGGGGTCCTATGTGAAAATGTAACATCACCTAGAATAAAGTTTTGAGTTGAAAACTGTTTGATTTCAGTTTCTAACAACCTGCTAATGCTTATAATTTCAAAAATGACCATTTTTTTGGTCTTTATTAAAATGAAAAGGTTGATCGAAAAGTTTGGGGGATCTAAGAGTGTGGCAACCCAGTAGTCATGATTACTTCGAATTCTGACAATATGAGGGTCATGCTGCAGGTAGTGCAGCAAGAAGGCACTTATGTGTCTTGCGCATCTCGGAGCCCCAAAATTATTTTCCGGGCTAGATGCAGCTAAAAATTATTTTTAATTTTAAATCTGGTGAAGCTTATTATAGATGGCCTAATAGGATCAGTGCTGCACACTGCTACAAAGCCCAAATTATTTTCCAGTCAAGATACAGATAAACATGATTAGTAATTTGAAAGCTTAAAACGGTTGGTAGGGTGATTTTAACCAATCATCAAGCTTTTACTCTCCCCAGGATGACACAGGGGTAGAAAAGTCGTTTCGGATCCATGATTTGTTCATCATTATGAACGTGAGTCTGTCTACATTATCAGTGGAGAGCCGCGTGCGCTTATCTGTCAGCACACCACCAGCAGCGCTGAACACACGTTCAGACAGAACGCTGGCTGCGGGGCATGACAAGATCTCCAAGGCGTAAGTGGCTAGCTCCGGCCATTTATCCAGATTGGAAGCCCAAAAAGAGCAAGGGTCCAGTGACACAGTCGTGGCTTCAATGTTTACTTGGAGATACTCCTGTACCATCGTCTCTAGGCGTTGACTATGTGTCAGACTTCTTGTCTCCTGTGGCCTTGCAAAGGATGGGCTAAAAAAGTGGTGAAATGATTCCGCAAAATTGATGTTACCAGCAGATACTGTGGTTCTGTTACGGTTTGAGTGCTGAACACTTGACGGTCCCACGGTTGGCAAGTTGGAACTGTGAGATTCACTACGTGCACCACTGGTATTTTGTGGAAAAGCACATGTAAGATTCTGCAACAGTCTCTGCTGATACTCCTGCATGCGTGCATCCCTTTCTATGGCAGGAATAATTTCTGCAAATTTACTTTTGTACCGGGGATCTAACAGTGTAGCAACCCAGTAGTCAGGATTATTTCTAATTCTCACAATTCGAGGGTCATGTTGCAGGTAGTGCAGCAAGAAGGCACTCATGTGTGTTGCGCATCCAGGAGCACCAAGTCCCTGTTGTGTTGGTGGCGAGGTAACAATCATGCTTCCTTCCTCTGTCCTCTCCCCCCAACCTCGCACAACAGAAATGTGATCAAGGTCTCCCTCATCTGATGAGTCTTCCATCAGTTCGTCCTCCACTTCTTCCTGGGCTCCTGCACCTTCCTCACTAGTTTGGCTGCTACCATGCGCCCTGGTAAAACCATCTCCCCCACCCTCACATGCCTGCCGCCTTGGTGCTGCCGACCGTCTGGACCTTGCAGATGTTAGCCCTTCCGCATACAACTCCTCCTCCTCTACTTCCTCCACCTCCTCTTGTGCCACCACCTGACTCCGAATTCTGTTTAACATGTGCTCCAGCATGTAAATCACCAGAATAGTCATGCTGATAATGGCATCGTCAGCACTAAACATCTTCGTCGCCATTTCAAAACTGTGCAGAAGGGTGCATAGGTTCCTGATCTGAGACCACTCCTCCAGCGTGATTTGCCCCACCTCTGAATCTCGTTGGCCCAGGCTATACGTCAGAACGTATTGCACCAGGGCTTGTCGGTGCTGCCACAGTCGCTGCAACATGTGCAGAGTTGAATTCCACCGGGTAGGCACATTGCATTTTAGCCGGTGAAGTGGCAGGCCCAACGACTTCTGTAGAGATGTAAGTCGCTGAGCTGCGGGATGCGAACGGCGGAAGTGAGCACACAGCGACCGTGCCCTCTGCAGAAGGCCATCTAGTCTGGGATAGTGGGCTAAAAATTGCTGGACAACCAGGTTCAACACGTGAGCCATACAAGGCACGTGTGTGACATTGCCCCGGCGAAGGGCCGCACCCAGGTTTGCAGCATTGTCGCACACGGCCTTCCCTGGTTTCAGGTCCAGTGGAGACAACCATTCATGAAATTGGTTCTCCAGAGCTGACCACAACTCCTCAGCTGTGTGACTCACATTTCCCAGACATTTCAATGTAAAAACCGCCTGATGACGTTGAGCCCTACTGCCAGCATAGTAAGGAGGTGTGCAGGATCCCTTCTGCGCAGTTAGAAAGCTTGTGGCATGACCAGACAGGCTTTGGGTGCAGGTGGAAGACCGAGAGGAGGTTGAGGAGGCAGAAGCAGTGGAGGAACTTTGACATAAAGAGGATTGACGCACAACTCGTGGGGACGGCAAGACTTGGACAGCAGCCCCTTGTCCTGCTGTCACCATAGTTACCCAGTGCCCAGTCAGCGACATGTAACGCCCCTGTCCATGCCTACTCGTCCAAGTGTCTGTGGTGAAATGCACCCCGTCACACACAGAGTTTCTCAAAGAAGCGGTGATGTTGTGTGCGACATACTGGTGGAGCGCAGGCACACCTTTCTTTGAGAAGTAGTGCCGACTGGGCATCTGGTACTGGGGCACTGCGACGGACATAAGGTCTCGAAAATCCTCTGTGTCCACCAGGCGGAAAGGCAGCATTTCTGTAGCCAAGAGCTTGCAGATGGTGAAATTCAACCTCTTAGCTTTCTCATGGCTAGGAGGAAATGGTCTTTTACTTGTCCACATCTGAGGGACCGAGGGCTGGCTATTGTGCTTAGACGGGGTTGATAAGGGTGTCCCCGGCAAACTGCCGGTCTGTGAGGAAGATGCAGGCGGACATGTTAGGTTGCCTTGATCCAAAGGTGGTGCTATCGATGTCGGACAGCGCTCAACACCAGCTGGTGTTACCACCTCCAAAGAAAATGATGACCTGCCAATCACGCTGGCTGTTGCGGGTAAAGAGGTGGCAGGTCTGCGCCCCAAAACAGGTGTGACTGCTGTCCCCCCAGTCACAGAGGATGAAGAGGCCGCGGATGCACAAGATATGGCAGACGGTGATTGGCCCGGCCGGCTAGGCCGCATTGTAGCACACTGAGCTTCCCACTGCAACTTATGCTTCATGTCCATGTGCCGGTTCATGCATGAAGTACTCAAACTATGTATTTTTTGGCCTCTACTTAGCTTTTGCTGACAAATGTTACAGATAACACGAGTTGGGTCATCTTTATCGATCTGAAAAAATGCCCAGGCTATGCAAGGCTTAGCACCCATGCGACCTGAAGAGCCACCACGACTTGTGGTGAGAGGCAGAGTTGTGTTTGAGGATGCAGTTGTTGACGTGCTTCCAGTACTACGTCTCTGTCCAGGAAGGCGCAACCTGACCTCGTCGTCACTAGCATCTTCCTCCACCTCCTCTGCTGACCTCATCTCTTGGCTGACTGTGGGTTGACAGTAAGTGGGATCTCCGACCTCATCATCATCACCCTGTGCGTTATCACACCCGTCGTCCTCAGAGCCAACCTGTTCCTGCCCTGACAAAAAACTAAAGTTGTCGCTCCAATCAGGTATTTGAGTCTTATCATCGTCTTCCTCATTGTCTCCACCAACAGGAGTTACAGTTTGGGAATGAGGGTCTACATTATGGTCAGAACCTTCTGCATCTGGTCCTGTATCCGACTCATAAAGATTCTGGGCATCAGTGCAGATCATTTCCTCGTCTGGATTCACAGAAGCGCTGGAGTCGACCTCTGATTCCCAGGCTATAGTATGAGTAAACAGCTCTGCAGACTCAACCATCTGTTCTACCTCATACTCAGATGGGCAGCTGGAGATTTGGGAGCTGTGAGGAAGCAAGTGCGATTTGGGTGACACTTATGAGGACTGGAGTATTTGTGATGTTGAAGTTGATGTGGAGGAGAGCCCACTTAAAGGAGCACTTGATATCCGTTGAAGCACCTGCTGTTTTTGTGCCTCATCTGGAATTTGTAGCGATTGGCGTGGCCGTAAGAAAGGGATCTTATCACATTGTCCGCTAAAAGAAGTAGACATTTTAGTTTGGCTGGAAGATGGTCTTTCTTCTGCACCTACCCCACGGACACAACCTTTTTTCCCCTTCCCAACACACCTATTCCCCTTTCCACCAGCAGCAGGCCTTTTTCCACTCATTTTGGTGGTTAACTAATTCACAACTCTGGAGTTGTTTGCACAAAAAAACAATGGATGTTAACCGAGCAGAGCTGAGTGGCCAAACTGTGGTATTAGGCATAAACTATTGGCTGGGCTAGATGCAGAAAAAAAATATTTTTAATTTGCAACCTGATGGAGGTCAGTATAGATGGACTAATAGAACAAGTCCCACACGCTGCTAGAAGCCCAAATATTTTTTCAGAGATAAATGAAGAAAAAAATTATTTTTAATTTGCAACCTGATGGAGGTCAGTATAGATGGACTAATAGACCAAGTCCCACACACTGCTAGAAGCCCAAATATTTTTTCAGAGCTAGATGCAGAAAAAAATTATTTTTAATTTGCAACCTGATGGAGGTCAGTATAGATGGACTAATAGACCAAGTCCCACACACTGCTAGAAGCCCAAATATTTTTTCAGAGCTAGATGCAGAAAAAAATTATTTTTAATTTGCAACCTGATGGAGGTCAGTATAGATGGACTAATAGACCAAGTCCCACACACCGCTAGAAGCCCAAATATTTTTTCAGAGCTAGATGCAGAAAAAAATTATTTTTAATTTGCAACCTGATGGAGGTCAGTATAGATGGACTAATAGACCAAGTCCCACACACCGCTAGAAGCCCAAATATTTTTTCAGAGCTAGATGCAGAAAATTTTTTTTTTCAATTTGCAACCTGATGGAGGTCAGTATAGATGGACTAATAGACCAAGTCCCACACACTGCTAGAAGCCCAAATATTTTTTCAGAGCTAGATGCAGAAAATTTTTTTATTCAATTTGCAACCTGATGGAGGTCAGTATAGATGGACTAATAGACCAAGTCCCACACACTGCTAGAAGCCCAAATATTTTTTCAGAGCTAGATGCAGAAAAAAATTATTTTTAATTTGCAACCTGATGGAGGTCAGTATAGATGGACTAATAGACCAAGTCCCACACACTGCTAGAAGCCCAAATATTTTTTCAGAGCTACATGCAGAAAAAAATTATTTTTAATTTGCAACCTGATGGAGGTCAGTATAGATGGACTAATAGAACAAGTCCCACACGCTGCTAGAAGCCCAAATATTTTTTCAGAGATAAATGAAGAAAAAAATTATTTTTAATTTGCAACCTGATGGAGGTCAGTATAGATGGACTAATAGACCAAGTCCCACACACTGCTAGAAGCCCAAATATTTTTTCAGAGCTAGATGCAGAAAAAAATTATTTTTAATTTGCAACCTGATGGAGGTCAGTATAGATGGACTAATAGACCAAGTCCCACACACTGCTAGAAGCTCAAATATTTTTTCAGAGCTAGATGCAGAAAAAAATTATTTTTAATTTGCAACATGATGGAGGTCAGTATAGATGGACTAATTGAACAAGTCCCACACGCTGCTAGAAGCCCAAATATTTTTTCAGAGATAAATGAAGAAAAAAATTATTTTTAATTTGCAACCTGATGGAGGTCAGTATAGATGGACTAATAGACCAAGTCCCACACACTGCTAGAAGCCCAAATATTTTTTCAGAGCTAGATGCAGAAAAAAATTATTTTTAATTTGCAACCTGATGGAGGTCAGTATAGATGGACTAATAGACCAAGTCCCACACACTGCTAGAAGCCCAAATATTTTTTCAGAGCTAGATGCAGAAAAAAATTATTTTTAATTTGCAACCTGATGGAGGTCAGTATAGATGGACTAATAGACCAAGTCCCACACACCGCTAGAAGCCCAAATATTTTTTCAGAGCTAGATGCAGAAAAAAATTATATTCAGTTTGCAACCTGATGGAGGTCAGTATAGATGGACTAATAGAATGATGCTATGCCCAAAAGATTTTACTTCACTAGATGCAGTAAAAAAATTGGTATTCTATACACAGGTGGTATATCTTGCAACACAGATAGGCTACTCCACTGACTAACACACTCTGCAATAGGCCAAAAAGGATTAGCTTTGCTAGATTTAGCCAAATGCTGTGAAAAAAACTTGCACAGCACTGGCACAGACCTGCCTGGCAAAAACTGATAGGAACTGATGTAACCTAGTCCTGAAAAGGACTCCAATTACAATTAGTCTTTACTCCCACAATCTATCTATTTAAGAGCACAGACCTGCCTGATAAAAGTCGTAGGAAATGCTGTAACCTAGTCCTTAAAAGGACTGCAATCACAACTATTCCCTACTCCCAAGCTATCTGTATATTTGTGCGAAAATTGGCTTGAAATTAACAAGGTATAGCGCACACAGCAACAGCGGTGCCGTCTAACACGCAGCTGCAGCAGTGAGAAAATGGTGGCGACGGGGAAAATGGCTTGGTCTTATAGGGCAAGGACATGTGACATACACTGCCAATCACACATGCCCTTGCTTGTGTGAAAAAAAGCACTTCGCTCCGTGTGTACGCTGCTGATAGGCTGACAGATTGCACCTCCCCACTGCAAATGCGGGAAAGAGAAAAAAAAATGGAGATCTTCATTGTTCCTGCAGAGATCCATCCCCTGCCCCTCCCCCCGCCCCGCTGTACACTCAAACTGCGTATTAACATTAATTTTCATCATTACTGAGAAAAAATCCAGTTATGATTTTGGTGCATGAACAGTTATCGAACATAACCTCGAACAGCCGAATTTTTCTCAAATTGTTCGTGTTCGCCGACCGGCTCGAACACCGCCCAAAACAGCTCGAATTTGAGATTGGCGAACAGTTCGAGTAGAACAACGCTCATCTCTACTCTTGAGGTCATGTCAACATTCTGTTACTATTACAATCTTCTACAATGTTTCAAAATGTGTCTGAGATTTTCTTGTTACTTTACCCTAATCTAATTATAACTTGTGGGAATTCACCCGGACCTATGAGTTTCTTAAAATTCAACTCAACTTCAAATTTTATCAAATTGAATCTATCATCTCTGCTTGTGACCAAGATTCTGTATGCAAAAACCTTTATAGCCAATAAAAGCAAAATCTTAATGCTGAGTATGTATTTTTTAGCATGTAACCCATATATAGAGTATGTGATGTGGAAAAAAATTGCCCTCAAAAATTCTTACATTTCTTTCATCTTATTCAGTATACAGTAAAAAAAAAAAAAAAGCAATTTTTGCAGTCCTGGCACATTCTCCCCACCAATGGGTTCATAGGCGAGCCATATGGGATTTATCATGAACACATTTATCCTCCAAGTATATTGTACTATAAAGCTGCTGAAAAAAAAGTTCCATTATACATGTAAATAGATCTTCAATGTGAATACGCATCTGGAGAATGATTTGTCTGGGTAAAATTGAGCTATTTGTTTCAAATCAGTCACCCAGAGATAAAAAAATAAAATCAATTTCTATACATGAACATGGATAGCATCTTATGATTTACAAATGTTGGGTGCAGATGATATCTATAGTTACATTATGAATTACATTAAATAGCAGCTCAGATACAAGTATATTACATTTCATGTAGCATTTTAGCTGGATCAGCAATGCATTGTTCACCAAGAATGACAGGTAATTCAATCTTTTTCATTACATAACAGGCATTGCCTTTATTTTGTTATATCTCTTTTTTTTTACTTGAATGATTTTCTATCTATTACTCTTTTGTAGGAGATCATTCCTGGTCAGAGAGCAATGTTTTGCCATTAGTGCTGAACCCCATCTTTAACTGGCTGAATGTTGCTACAAGCATTTTTGCTAATATAAGAAATTGAGAGCTACCCTTTGCTTTTTTTATCACTCAAAAGCATTGTCTGATAAAATGGCTTTATTGTTCTGCTTGACTATAAGTAAAGCTGTACATCATCCATGACTGGTATTTGTGGAGAGTGAGTCTGGAGGCAGAATTTTTGTTTTTCATTGTTAAAATGTCGTTTCAAAAGCAGAAACCTGTAAAGTGCGGGGAGCTGTGCTGATATACATCACTTGTCATCAGAGTCTTGTGTTGGCTAACTATTCCTTTGTCATACATTGTATATTTGCATAGTTATTCAAATTACGTTTTGTTTTGTCTTCCTTGAACAAACCTTTCTTAGTATTTAGAATTTATAAATTGTTGGAATTTGCATAGAAATTGCTTTAGTCCCTGTTTTGAGTAGTTATGTTAATTTTCAAAATAATGTCATGTTTTGACATGTACTAGTAAAATGTTTGGTCAAATAGGATTTTTGAAGAAGAATAATAATTAATACGTAAATGGGTTGTCTCAAGTTCCCTACTACAGGAGCAAACCACTCCACTGCCTCCTGGCTTCTCAGCACCTGAAGATTGACAGTTCAGGCCAGGTACATGGCCAAACTACAGTAAGCTTCATATCTGATGCTGTGAGCAAAGGCATCTTTGGCTTTGTAGCATTGCAGGAGTGCAGATATATTGAAGCTGACCTGATTCAGCTAGTTTCAAAGTGACACTTGTAAGCCATATAGCAAATAGTTTACATATACATGCTTCTTGCCCAGGTAATCTTAGCAATCTTAGTATTCCACAATACATATATATCCATCTGAACGAACAGTCCTTCTGAGGACTAATCCAGCTTCCTTAATCAGTGGTGATAGCAGGAGTTAGGCAGGCAGGGTATGTGGCAAACTGCAGTGCATGATACAGCACAAGAGGGTCCATTGAACGTCCTGTTAGTATAGGTATTCCACTATATATATCCATCTGAACTAACAGTCCTTCTGAGGAATAATCCAGCTGCATATAATCAGTGCTAGGCAGGCAGGCAGTGTATGTGGTAGACTGCAGTGTATGATACAGCACAAGAGGGTCCATTGAACGTCCTGTCTGCTGCTGTAATAATTACATATATTTGTAAACATAGCCCTACGTATCAGAGGCCAAGGCAATTTTTTTTTTATCTTAATCCTTGGTATTTGCTTAAAAAGCAATACAGAGTACACCATTTTTATGCTCATTTGCTTGTTCACACTGCAGAATAAAGCAATATCTGTTCCATATTTCAGCGATAAAAATCCAGAAATTTGAACTGAACATGGAAAATATTGGCCTGCTTTTCTATTCTGTTGCAGTGTGTCGGTCAAGCTATTCACACTAGGTGTCTGTGAAGAATAGTATTAGTAAATTACATGCCTGCTATTTAAAACCTTGGTTCTCTGTCAGACATATTGTTAGAACCCTCCTGTTTGTTTTTTCTATCTTGTGGTTTGCGGTCATGTGACCATCTGCCTTTATATTCCATCTTCGCCCTTCTGGCTGTGATGGACTTAAGTGTTTGACTGTTTCTCTAGCCTTGTGCTTCTGTGCCTTTCTCTATCAAGTTCGCTTGGTCCTCTGGGACCTCTAGTGCTTTCTGTCAGTTTGTCTTTTTGTGTTCTGCAACAACTTCTGTTTAGGAGGTGTCCCATTTTTGTCCCAGTCCTTAGTTCTTTTAGGGACCCCTCCCTTAATTCTATAGGTCTTCGTTCAGACTAGCTGAGGACTAAGGCAGGTCTGTTCACTAGGAACAAGCAGCCCGCTACATTGTAGGGATTCAGCTTAGTCTTACTGTAGGGACAGCTTTCCCCTATCGTTCCTTAATACATGTTGCATATCATAACAGTAAGTCCAGCCCAAAAAACTAAAAGGAAAGAAATTCGGGGATCAGTATGGTTTCCGTCCAGGATTTGGCTCAACGCCTGCAGGGGTTGTCTCTGGAGGTGGCCGAGCTTCAGCAACACGTGAGTAGCTATCCTGGAGCGCATTTTGTGGAACCCAAGGTAGGACTGCCTGATGTTTTTTATGGTAAACAGCAAGATTTTTTTTCCTTTAAAAATGCTTGTTTGTTATATTATAATTTGAGACCAAGATCCTCTGGGAATGAATTACAGCGCTTTGGTTTTATTATGTCACTTTTCCGCAATGAACCACAGGGGTGGGCCTTTTCTCTCCAGCCTAATGATCCAGGTTTAAGGTCTGTTGAAGAATTTTTTTCTGCTATGGGGCTATTATATGATGATCCTGATTGAATCACATCTGCTGAATCAGAACTTAGATGTTTGAATCAGGGGTCAGATGATGTTGAAAATTATTGCACACACTTCAGGAGATGGGCTTCAGAAGTTAAGTGGAATGATCCGGCGCTGAGATGTTTATTTCTTGCTGGTCAGAGTGAAAGGGTTAAGGATTTGCTAATTGCATTCCCTGCACCTGAGACTCTGCAGGATGCTATGCAGTTAGCTGTTCGTATAGATAGGAGACTGAGCTGCAGGCTCAATGAGGTAAAGACTCCTGTAATGTCAGGTCCTAGTCCCCAGAAAATCTGCTCTGATGGCGGGGAACCGATGGAGGTTGGGGGGATGTCACTCCACTCTCAGGAAAGAGACTGGAGGTTCGCCGAGGGATTGTGTCTTTATTGTGGTAAAGCTGACCATTTGATTAAGTATTGTGAGCGTCATTTAAGTAAAGAAAAAAAAAAGGTCAATTACGCCTGTATAGCTTGTTTACGCTCTGCAGGAGTATTTCTTTCTGGGAGTACTACTCTGCAGGGAGATTTGATTGAATTTCAGGTATTTGTGGATTGTGGTTCAACGCTTAATGTGATTGATAAAGGGTTTTTGGAAAACCTTAAATTGAAATCCAAACCTTTGTCATTACCTATTTCTGTGGTTGCAATTGAAAACACTCCTTTGAAATGTATTTCTCACAAGACTGCTGCATGTTCCCTCACTATCAATGGAGTTTACCAAGAAATTTTGGACTTGGTTGTTTTGGATAATTTGCCCTCTCCAGTTGTTCTAGGATTGCCTTGGTTAAGACTGCACAATCCTTTATTGGACTGGTCTACTAATGTGATTAAATCTCGGAGTCCGAAGTGCTATGACAAATGTTGTAATGGTCGCATTGCGGCTGTGGAAAAAGGGGAATTACCAGTACCTATTCATGATTTTTGGAGGTTTTTTTCGGAGGAGGAGTCGCAAGTTTTACCTCCTCATAGGGATTATGATTGCGCCATTGAGTTTGTTCCAGGTGCTACTCTTCCCAAAAGTCGCTTGTTTAATCTGACTATCCCTGAAAGAAAGGCCTTGGAGGAGTACATAGAGACTAGCCTGGCTGCGGGTCACATTAGACCTTCTAAGTCGCCTGTGGCTGTTGGATTCTTCTTTGTTAAAACAAAGGATGGCGGTTTACGCTCATGTCTGGATTTTCGTGAAATTAATAAGATTACCGTACACAATTCCTACCCATTGCCGTTAATTCCTGACTTGTTTAACCAGTTAGTGGGAGCCAAGTGGTTCTACAAAATTGATCTCGGGGGGCATACAATTTGTTTCGTGTGAAGGAGGGTGATGAATGGAAAACTGCTTTTAACACTCCGGTAGGTCATTTTGAGAATCTGGTGATGCCTTTTGGTCTTGCCAATGCACCTGTATTTTTTCAGAACCTTATTAATGACATCCTGAGACCTTTGATTGGTAAGAATGTGGTTGTGTATTTGGATGACATTTTGATCTATTCACCAGATCTACAGTCCCATTTGCAGAGTGTATGTGAAGTTTTGCAGTTATTGAGTGATAATTCACTCTTTGCTAAACTGGAGAAATGTGAGTTCACTGTGCAGAAAATTAGTTTTTTGGGCTACATTGTCTCCAGCGAGGGCTTTGAGATGGACCCAGTGAAGGTTCAGGCTGTACAGGAATGGCCTAGGCCTATTGGTTTGAAATCTATACAGAGATTTTTGGGTTTTGCCAATTATTACAGGAAATTCATTAAGAATTTTTCTGTAATTGTTAAACCTCTAACCGATCTCACCAGGAAAGATGCGAATATGGCCCAGTGGACTAATGAGGCCATTGAAGCGTTTGAGTATCTCAAAGAGAGGTTCAGTTCTACCCCTATCCTTATGCAGCCTGATGAGACCAAGCCTTTTTTGGTCGAGGTCGATGCTTCATCGGTGGGGGTCGGAGCAGTTTTGTCTCAGGAGAACAAGGGTGCCTTCTTTTCGAAAAAATTTTCTGAAACCGAACTGAATTATGATGTTGGAAATCGGGAGTTGCTGGCTATTAAACTTGCGTTTGAACATTGGCGTCATTTTTTGGAAGGTGCTAGATTTCCTATTCAGGTTTTCACAGATCATAAGAATTTGATCTATTTGGATGCTGCCAAGTGCTTGAATGCTCGTCAAGCTAGGTGGGTACTTTTTTTTTTCTCGGTTTCATTTTTCTGTTACTTATATCCCTGGTACTAAGTATGTTAAAGCCGAAGCTTTATCTCGCAGCTTCTCTCCTACGGTCGGTGCCAAGGAGGAAGAGAGCATTTTACAGAAAGGAGTTGTGGTGGCGGCTTTGGACTCCGTTTTGGAGAATGGGATTCTGAAAGCTCAAGATGATGCTCTGTCTAACACTCCCCATGGGAGGTTGTTCGTGCCTAGAGTCTTTAGGAGAGATTTGTTTGTGGAATGTCATGAGTCTCGGTTGGCAGGTCATCCAGGAATTTCGGAGACTAAGAGACTTATCAGTTTTTGGTGGCCTGGATGGCAGAAGGAAGTCATCAAGTGGGTGCGTCAGTGTACTGTGTGTGCTAGGTCAAAGGCTTCATATACTCCTGCTGCGGGGTTGCTTTGCCCTCTGGAGGTTCCCAGTGCGTCTTGGACGCATCTCACTATGGATTTTATTACTGATCTTCCTGTGTCCGAGGGTTTTACTGTCATCTGGGTGTTCATGGACTGTTTTAGTAAGATGTGTCATTTGGTTCCATTCATTAAGTTGCCCTGCGCCAAGACACTCGCTAAGGCGTTTGTTAAGGAGATTGTCAAGCTCCATGGCGTTCCCACAGATATTGTTTCTGATAGAGGACCTCAGTTTGTGGCTCGCTTTTGGCATGCTTTTTGTGACAGGTTGGGAGTCCATTTGTTATTTTCGGCTGGTTATCATCCTGAGTCTAATGGACAGACTGAAGGAGAGAACCAGGATGTTGAACAGTTTTTGCGTTGTTTTGTGGCGGACAATCAAGAGGTGTGGTCTGAGTTTCTGCCTCTCACAGAATTTGCTCTTAACAATCATACATCCTCCTCTGCTGGGTGTTCTCCTTTTTTTTGTTGTACTGGGAGACATCCGTCTTTTGGTTCGTTCTCCAAATTGGGGTCGGCGGTGCCGGAGGAGGAGAATTTTTCCGGTGATTTGGAGAGCGTTTGGACTAATGTACGTTGTAACCTTCAAGAGGCTAACAAGAAGCCCAAGAAGTATTTTGACAGGAAACGTAAAGAGGTTTTGTTTACTGTGGGTGACATGGTTTGGTTGTTTATGAAGAACCTGCGGTTGAGGATTCCCTCTAAAAAACTGGGTCCTAAGTTTGTGGGTCCATTTAAAGTGCTTCAGGTTGTTAACCCATCTGCTGTTAGGTTGGATGTCCCTACTTCCTGGAAGATTAATCCTGTGTTTCAAGTTTCCTTATTGAAAAAGGCTGACGTATCTGATAGGGACGCCACTGTCACAGTTCCTCCTGTTGTGGAAGACGATGAATATTAATTTTCTCGTATCTTGAAATCTAGATGGCATAGAGGGCGATTACAGTATCTTGTCTCCTGGAATGGTTTCGGTCCCGAAGACAACTCCTGGGTAAGGACAGATGATGTCTCTGCTCCTAGGCTTGTTAAAGCTTTCCACAGGAGGTTTCCGGATTGGCCTGGGCCTGGAGGATCCAGAGGATCCTCATAAAAGAGGGGGTACTGTTAGAACCCTCCTGTTTGCTTTTTATATCTTGTGGTTTGCGGTCACGTGACCATCTGCCTTTATATTCCAGCTCCGCCCTTCTGGCTGTGCTGGACTTCAGCGTTTGACTGTTTTTCTAGCCTGGTGCTTCTGTGCCTTTCTCTCTCAAGTTCGCTTGGTCCTCTGGGACCTCTAGTACTTTTTGTCAGTTTGTCTTTTTGTGTTCTGCAACAACTTCTGTTTAGGAGGTGTCCCATTTTTGTCCCAGTCCTTAGTTCTTTTAGGGACCCCTCCGCTAATTATATAAGTCTTCGTTCAGACTAGCCGAGGACTAAGTCGGGTCTGTTCACTAGGAACAGGCAGCCCGCTACATCATAGGGATTCAGCTTAGTCTTACTGTAGGGACAGCTTTCCCCTATCTTTCCTTAGTACATGTTGCAGATCATAACACATATCACCTATAAGACTGTTACAAATTCAGACATTTCTTCCACTTCCATTCTGTTGCAGTGTGTAGGTCAAGCTATTCACACTAGGTATCTGTGAAGAATAGTATTAGTAAATTACAGGCCTGCTATTTAAAACTGTGGTTCTCTGTCAGACATATCACCTATAAGAGTGTTTCAAAATCAGCCATTTCTTCCATTTCTATTCTGTTGCAGTGTGTCGGTCAAGCTATTCACACTAGATGTCTGTTAAGAATAGTATTAGTAAATTACTGGCCTGCTATTTAAAACCGTGGTTCTCTGTCAGACATATTACCTATAAGGCTATGTGCCAATGATGCAAAAATGCTCAGGATTTTTTCCTGAGCGTTTCTTCATCTCCCTGGCAGAAAAAAATGCAGATTGTACATGCATTTTCCTGCCAGGGACATGCGTAAGTGAAGCGTTCTTCACTAGTGTTGAGCTACCCCCATAGTGTTCGGGTTCGGTTTGGTTCGTCGAACACCGAGATGTTCGTGGAACTGTTCGTTGAACACCTTAGAACACTGTCGAACACCGTCGAACACCATTGAAACCAATGGCACGCAAATAAAAACACATAGAAAACACCTTCAAAGGTGTCCAAAAGCAGACAAACTGCTCAGAAGACACTCTCTTTAAAAAAGCCAGCCGGCAATTCAGCAGCGGTAGCCGACAATTTAGAACAGAAAGAATAGAGCATCACACATCGATTAGATAGATAGAAACATGTCTGTCACATATATTAGAAGTACAGTGACAGTGTTGGTTACTGTACTTGTCATATAGTGTTAAAGGATTTACTAAAAAAATAAGAATGTTTTCATGCACCGTCTCTTTATAAAAGCCGACCGGCAGTTCAGCACTTGTACTTGACATTTAGTGTTACAATAAAGGATTTATTAAAAAAAAAATTGGCGTGGGGTTCCCCGTAATTTTAGTCTAGTGGAGGTTAGGCAGATGGCTGGGGCAGATGTTTGAAGCCTGGGAAGGGGGTAATACCCACGGAGCTTCCCAGGCTACTAATATCAGCCCCCAGCTGAATACCAAACCTTTACTAGCTATTAAAATGGGGGACCCCCCAAAAAAATGACATGGGGTCCCCCCTATTTTAATTGCAAAGGCTAGGCAGACAGCTGGGGGCTGATATTAATAGCCCAGGAAGGGTGCCATGAATATTGGCCCCCTCCCAGGCTAGAAACACCAGCCGTCAGCCGCCCCAGAAATGGCACTGTGACGGCATCCAGATGAGCCGAGTTCATGTCCAATGAACTCAGCTCACCTCATGCACGTCACTGACAGCATGGGAAAATTCTCCTGTGCTTGCCCTGAGCGTGAGAGAATTCTCCTGCACTCACGCCAAGCGCAGAAGAATTTTCCCACGCTGTCAGTGACGTGCATGAGGTGAGCGCAGGAGAATTCTCTCACGCTCACCGCATGCGCAGGAGAATTCTCCCACGCTGTCAGTGACGTGAATGAGGTGAGCCGAGTTCATTGGACATGAACTTGACTCATCTGGATGCCGTCACAGCCAGACACTGAGGAGCGCTAGCATGCCTGCGCTTCTCAGTGTCTGAGGCATGGCAAGCTGGATGGCAGCTTTCGGCTGCAATCCAGCCTGTCATTTGAATGTAGCAGAGCTGGAGCCGAACTGGGAACCATGGAAAGGTAAGGATGATGTTGGTTTATTATTTTATTTTTATTGCAGGAGATCGTTGGCTTCAGCTGGAATGGGCATTATGGTAAGTATGGTTTAATTTAGAACAATAAAGAATTGTGTCTTTATTTCATTTAAAGGACTTTATTCTGGGTGTTTGTGTTTTTTTTTTAACTTTGACTATGGGGTTAGTAATGGGGGTGTCTTATAGACGTCTCTCCATTACTAACCTGGGCTTGATGTCAGCTGGCATTATAAGCTGACATCAACCCCAGCCCTATTACCCCACTGCCACCACTACAGGGCAGTGGTAAGAGCAAGGCTAAGTGCCAGAATTGCATCCTATGGATGCGCCATTTCTGGGGCGGCTGACGGCTGGTGTTTCAAGCCTGGGAGGGGGCCAATATTCATGGCACCCTTCCTGGGCTATTAATATCAGCCCCCAGCTGTCTGCTTAGCTTTTGCTAGCTATTAAAATAGGGGGGACCCCATGTAATTTTTTTGGTGGGTCCCGCATCTTAATAGCTGGTAAAGGCTAGGTATTCAGCTGGAGGCTGATATTAGTAGCCTGGGAAGCTCCGTGGGTATTACCCCTTTCCCAGGCTTCAAACATCTGCCCCAGCCGTCTGCTTAACCTCCGCTAGAGGCTAAAATTACGGGGAATCCCACGCCAATTTTTTTTTTAATAAATCCTTTATTTTAACACGAAATGACAAGTACAGTTATCAAAACAATCACTGTACTTATTATATATGTGACTGACATGTTTCTATGTATCTAATCTATGTGTGATGCTCGATTCTTTCTTTTCTAAATTGTCGGGTACCGATGCTGAATTGCCGGCCGTCTTTTTTAAAGAGACGGTGCATGAAAACACTATTATTTTTTTATTAAATCCTTTACACTATATGACAAGTACAGTAACCAACACTGTCACTGTACTTCTTATATATGTGACTGACATGTTTCAATCTATCTAATCGATGTGTGATGCTCTTTTCTTTCTGTTCTAAATTGTCGGGTACCGGTGTATGCCGCTGCTGAATTGCCGGCTTTTCATGTTTCACTGTGAGCACTGTTCCCATCTATTTGGGCAACCACTGTAATGCCACAACCATCATGACTGTGACATTACAGTGAGTGGCAGACAATCCCAGTTACGCTTTTGGTGCACGAACAGTTATCGAACATAACATCGAACAGCTGAATTTTTTGCAAATTGTTCACGTTCGTTGAACGACTCGAACACAACGCCCAAAACAGCTTGAATTTGATATTGGCGAACAGTTCGAGTCGAATACCGCTCATCTCTATTCTTCACTTGCATTTCCGCATGCGGGTTGACAAGCGCTTTCCAAGCGATTTTAGAATCACTTGGAAAGTGCTTGTCAACTTGGTCACACTATATAAATCCATGCAACCGGCATGGATTTATATAATGTGACCCGAGAGAATATCAAAAAATAAAAAAATAAATGTATACTTACCTTCCGATGGCCCGCGCTGTCCTGCTTCACTCCGTTCTCCCTTGCCGGCAGCGGTACACTGAAGGACCTGCCGACGTCAGCGTCTCGTGACCCGTCACATGACTATGACGTCAGCGCAGGTCCTTCAGTCCATCGAGAACGGCCGGCATGCAAGGAGGAGTGCATCGGGGGCCGCCAGAAGGTAAGTATATATTTATTTTTTATTTATTTATTTTTTTTACAGTTTTCTATGGTACCCAGATCTGGAGGAGAGTCTCCTCTCCTCTAGACCTGGGTAACATCCGCACATTAGAATGCATTGAATGCGCATCTACATATACAGTGATGCGTAATCCATGCTATCTAATGCAAGTCAATGGTGGCGAAAACGCAGCACTTCCGCAAAATAATTGGTAGTTCTGCATTTTTTTTCTGCAATCATAGAATCATAGAATCATAGAATGGTAGAGTTGGAGAGGTCCTCCTGGGTCATCTGGTCCAACCCCCTGCTCAAAGCAGAATTCACTAAATCATCTCAGACAGATGTCTGTCCAGCCTTTGTTTGAAGACGTCCATTGAAGGGGAACTCACCACCTCTCTTGACAGCCTGTTCCACTCTTTGATCACCCTAACTGTCAAAAAGTTTTTTCTAATATCTAATCTGTGTCTCCTCCCATTCAGTTTCATCCCATTGCTTCTAGTCTTTCCTTGTGCAAATGAGAATAAAGATGATCCTTCTTCAATGTGACAGCCCTTCAGATATTTGTAGACAGCTATTAAGTCTCCTCTCAGTCTTCTTTTTTGCAAGCTAAACATTCCCAAATCCTGTAACCGTTCCTCATAAGACCTGGTTTGCAGACCGGTCACCATTCTGGTCGCTCTACTCTGAACTTGCTCCAGTTTGTCGATGTTTTTTTTAAAATTTGGTGCCCAAAACTGAGCGCAGTATTCCAGATGAGGTCTGACCAAAGAGGAGTAAAGTCCGATAATAACTTCACGTGATCTAGACTGTATGCTTCTGTTAATACATCCCAGAATTGTATTTGCCTTTTTTGCTGCTGCATCACACTGTTGACTCATGTTCAGTCTATGATCTATTAGTATACCTAAGTCTTTTTCACATGTACTGTTGCTTAGCAATGATAATCCGCAGCGGAAATATCCGCAGCATGTGCATAGCACATGCAGATTATCATTGGGGAACATGGCAGGCCTTCTACCATGCATTTTTTAAGCATTTCTGCAGCGTTTTTGCCGCTGTGGAAACGCTTAAAAAATGCATCGTGGGCACACAGCCCAAGACTGTTCCAAAATCAGACATTTCTTACATTTTCATTCTGTTGCAGTGTGTCGGTCAAGCTATTCACACAAGGTGTCTGTGAAGAATAGTATTAGCAAATTAGAGACCTTCTGTTAAAAAACGTGGTTCTCTGTCAGATATATCACCTATAAAACTGTTCCAAAATCAGACATTTCTTCCATTTTCATTCCGTTTCAGTGAGATGGTCAAGCTATTCACACTAGGTGTCTGTGAAGAATAGTATTAGTAAATTAAAGGCCTGCTATTTAAATATTAAAAACCGTGTTTCTCTGTCAGACATATCACCTATAAGAGTGTTCCAAAATCAGTCATTTCTTCCATTATCATTTTGTTGTAATGTGTCGGTCAAGCTAATCACACTAGGTCTCTGTGTTGAATAATATTAGTAAATTACAGGCCTGCTATTAAACATCGTGGTTCTCTGTCAGAAGTATCACATATAACTGCGTTCCAAAATCACCCATTTCTCATAAACGTGGAAAATATTGTCCTCCATTTAAAATGGGCAAGGTGAGTGGCAAGGGACGGGGAAGTGTATGTGATTGTGATGGTGCATGCAGAGCTGCGGCCGAGGACGTGGCCACGGGCAAGCTGAAATTGTGCCACAACAAGCACCCACATCTTATCACTCGAACTTCCTGTCCCAATTACTAGGGGACCGCAGAACACCACTATTGAACACAGAGCAGTGTCAAAAGGTTGTTGGTTGGATAGCAGAAAATGCTTCCAGTCACTTTGCCACCACCACAACCTTGTCTTCCACACGGTCAAGTCTCAGTATCCATGAGTCTGGACTGCATATTCCCCATCCTGATCCTGCTTTCTCCCACCAAGCCGAATGCCCGGAGACAACTGATCCCACACTTGGACACTCCGAAGGGCTGTCCACTTTTCCATTTGTAGATTCAGGCCTCTCGTCCAGCCAGCTTCAAGCGAGTCAAGAGGAGAACGCGTCTAGTGATGCCCAAATAATGGAACAGCCACTGTCACACAAAGGTGACAGTGAGAAAGTGCAATTACTGTTGCAAGAGGTGGATGATGATGATGAAACACAATTGCCAGAAAGTCAGGAGGAGGACAAGGGTGCGGAAGTGGAAGACAAGGTGGTGGATGATATAGTAACTGACCCAACCTGGCAGGGGGATATACAGAGTGAGGACACCAGCATTCAGGTGGAGAGAGGCGTAACACCACAACAGGCAGGAAGAAGCAGTGCCACACTACTAAATTCACACATTTCGTGAATGCTTGCTTTCAAAATGTTGCCTTTTAGGCTCGTGGAGACAGAAGCTTTCCGCAACCTGATGGCGGCTCTCCCTCGGTACTCAGTCCCCAGCCGCCACTATTTCTCCCGGTGTGCCATCCACGCATTACACAATCACGTGTCCCACTACATTAGATGTTTCCTCAACAACGCAGTTACTGGGAAAGTCCACCTAACCACGGACACGTGGACAAGTGCTTGCGGGCAGGGATGGTACATCTCGCTGACGGCACACTGGGTTAACATAGTGGGAGCCTGGACCCAGTTAGACCTTGGGACGGATCACATCCTCCTGACGCGAGGTTTGCGAGCCCTGGGTCAGTCAGGGTTGCGCCCACATTCTACAGCTCCAGCACCTCCTCCACCCCTACAGCCTCCATCTCCGAAATGACCACATCAGTCGCAAGCTGGAAGCACTGCAGCACTGCTTTGGCCAAGCGGCAATTGGCTGTGTTGAAGTTAATATGCTTAGGTGACAAACTACACAATGCTGAAGAGTTGTGGACAGCTATAAAAGAGCAGGCAGATCTGTGCCTGACACCACTGACCCTACAGACTGGCATGGTCGTGTGTGACAATGGGGGGAACGTGGTGGCGGCTCTGAGGTATGCTCACACACATACCAGGCCTGGCTCATGTGCTTAACTTTGTGGATCAGCGGTTTCTCAAAACCTACCCAGATCTGCCAGATCTGCTTGTCAAAGTACACCTCCTGTAGGCCCATTTTAGAAAGACAGCTACAGCTTCTGCCGCCCTTGCCATGCTTCAGCAGCGTTTTCAGCTTCCAGCTCATCAACTGATCAGCGATGTCCCCACATGTTGGAACTCTACATCGCAGATGTTGGGAAGCATTTCTCAGCAAAAGAGGGCAGTTGTTGACTACCAGCATCAACAAGGCCGTTGGTTTTCAAGTCAGATTCGGCTCATAAGACCTCAGGAGTGGACATGTATGTCAGACATATGTACCATCCTTTAAAACTTTGAGGACTCCACCAAGATGGTGAGTGGCGAAGACGCCATAATTAGCGTCACCATCCCGCTTCTCTATCTTCTGAAACGCTCTCTGCTCACACTTAAAGAGGATGAATTGCAGGTGGAGAACGATGAGATGGAGCAAGTAACCTTACAGGGTGATTCAACACAGACCAGTCTCATCTCATCCCAACGTGGATTGGGTGACAATGAGGAAGAGGAGGAGGAAGAACAGGAGCTAGTTTCCTGCGCTATAGATGGTACTACCTGAACAACTATCATACCGTCTGTTCAGCGTGGATGGCATGAGGACAGGGAGGAGGAGGAGGATGAGGAGGAGAGCATGGTCAGTCGTCCTCTTGGTGAGGACACGGAAGTCTTGCTTCTTTGCAGTCTGGCACACATGGCTGAGTTTATGTTACGCTGCGTTTCCCGTGACCCTCTCGTTGTCCAAATTTTGGGTGACAGTCATTACTGGTTGGTGACACTTCTATACCCACGCTACAAGGAAACAGTATGGGAGATCCACTTCCTAATAATGGGAACATTGATTTCAGGAGGCTCTCCGACCTCTACATCTCTTGCAAGGCACATTGTAGTTCCTACAAATTTTTGGCAGCCGTTGTTTCACTGCATAGGCAAACAATATGGGAGACCCACTTCTTAATAATGGGAACATTGCTTTCAGGAGGCCCTCTGACCTCTATGTCTCTTGCAAGGGGAATTGGAGTTCCCTAATGTTTTTGGCAGCTGTTGCATTACTGCATAGGCAAACAGCATGTTAGACCCTCTCCTTTCCAATGGGAATATGTCATTACTGAGACCCACCTCTATGTGTCTTTAAATTGTTAGTAGGTTTTTCCTAAATTTTGTCAGTCGTACTACTCACTGCATACCCTATAACTGAATAGAAGACCCTCTCCTTTCTAATGGGAACATGTCATACTCGTTACTGTGGCCCAGCTCTATGTGTCTTTAAATTGTTAGTGTTTTTTTTCCTAAATTTTGGCAGCCGTTGGACTCACTGCATACCCTATAAATATATAGCAGACCATCTCCTTTCTAATGGGAACATGTCGTTACTGTGGCCCAGCTCTATGTGTCTTTAAATTGTTTGTGGGGTTTTTCCTAAAATTTGGCAGCTGTTGCACTCACTGCATACCCTATAACGGAATAGCAGACCCTCTCCTTTCTAATGGAAACTTTTCGTACTCATTACTGTAGCCCAGCTGTATGTATCTTTAAATTGTTGATGGGGTTTTTCCTTAATTTTGGCAGCCGTTGCACTCACTGCATACCCTTTAACTGTATAGCAGACACTTTCCTTTCTGTTGGGAACATGTCATTACTGTGGCGCAGCTCTGTGTGTCTTTAAATTGTTAGTAGGGTTTTTCCTAAATGTTCGCAGCCATTGCACTCACTGCATACCATATAACTGAATAGCAGACCCTCTCCTTTCTAATGGGAACATATTGTTACTGTGGCCCAGCTCTATGTGTCTTTAAATTGTTAGTGGGGTTTTTCCTAAATTTTGGCAGCCCTTTCAGTCACAGTATGGGCATTACCACTATAGGAGACCCGCTCCTTTATAATGGGAACATTTTTTTTTACTGAGACCCTCCTCTATGTCTTTTCAAAGGGGTATTGGGTTGCGTCCAAATTTTTGGCAGCCCTTACAGTGACTGCTTACGCAATAACAGTTTTGGAGACCCTCTCGATAATAATGGGAACAACAAAGCATAGCTGGCTGATGGCTCTCTAACAGTAGCGAGGGCCGACTGCTGGCCCTTTAAGAATAGCAAGAGCTGCCTGATAGCCTTATAGAAATAGGCTTTGTGACTTTCAGAGTCCCTACATCATAAATAAAACAGGATGTTAAAATGACATTTCCTGGTGAATGCGTTTGTCTTTGTTGAAAGCAATGCAAAAATGCAAAAATGCATCAAAAATGCTAGCTCAAGGTGTGGAGGAGCATTTTTGTTTTGTATATTTATTTTGACTTATACACAGTGCCTTGTAAAAGTATTTGGCCCCCTAAGAACTTTTCTACCTTTTGCCACATTTTTGGCTTCAAACATAAAGATATAAAATTCTAATTTTTTGGGGAAGAATCAACAACAAGTGGGACACAATCGTGAAGTGGAACAAAATTTATTGGATATTTAAAATTTTTTAAAAAAATTAAAAACTGAAAAGTGGGGCATGCAATATTATTTGGCCCCCTTGAGTTAATAATATGCAGCGCCACCTTTTGCTGCGATTACAGCTGCAAGTCGCTTGGGGTATGTCTCTATCAGTTTTGCACATCGAGAGGCTGAAATTCTTGCCCATTCTTCCTTGCAAAACAGATAGAGCTCAGTGAGGTTGGATGGAGAGCGTTTGTGAGCAGCAGTTTTCAGCGCTTTCCACAGATTCTCGATTGGATTCAGGTCTGGACTTTGACTTGGCCATTCTAACACCTGGATATGTTTATTTTTGATCCATTCCATTGTAGATTTTGCTTTATGTTTGGGATCATTGTCTTGTTGAAAGATAAATTTCCGTCCCAGTCTAAGGTCTTATGCAGACTCCAACAGGTTTTCTTCCAGAATGGTCCTGTATTTGGCCTCGTCCATCTTCCCATCAATTTTAACCATCTTCCCTGTCCCTGCTGACAAAAAGCAGGCCCAAACCATGATGCTGCTACCACGTTTGACAGTGGGGATGGTGTTTTGAGGGTGATTAGCTGTGTCGCTGATGCGCCCCCTTGGCCGCGGGGTAGCCGGGCAGGTCGATGGTGGGGGATGTCATGGTGGCAATGACCCGGTCCGTGACCCAGGGCGGTCAATTAAAGATTAAAGAAAAGGGGAATAAAGTTTTTAGGACAATAATGTTCGTGACGCCACCTGTGGTATGAGGCTATATGGAGCCGCTGCTGCGGTGCAGATCCTCTGGAGCTGATAGTGATGCAGCAAAGTTTGTTCAGCTCTCCACAGGCTGAGCTTAGCTCCAGGGCAGGATATAGTGATGCTATGAGGTAGATGTTGTTGGTGCTGTGTAGTGCAGGGCTGGTGATGGTGCAGCAATAATTCCAGGACACAGTGGGGTGCAGTCTTCAAGGTTTACTCACAGTTGTTCAAGACTCCAGGTTACCAGGGCCAGTGTGTAACCTCAAACGTCATCCTGTGTTCACCAGGGAAGGGGTTCAGCAAACTCTCAAGTCTCTCAGGAGTACTTAAACCGGACCCCGTTCTATATGCCTTTCTCGATCGTCTTCCCTGCGCTGGCTCTTGCTTTCCTGCCCTGCGCCTCACAATCAGTGTCCCAAGCCAGTAGCCTCAGATCTTGGTGGGCGACGTGCAGTCCCCTGGACCCTACGCGGCCACCTTTTCAGCGATGTAATTGTAGTGGTTGGCCGCTGCACCTTGCAAGTACAGCAGCCTCCGGTTATCTAGCTGAGCCTGGATGTTCTCCACTAGTTTAGAGACCGGTCCCCTGTGCGGCCTGATCCCTCCACATCCGTGTAGATTCGGGCTCACGGTTGGCTTCCTGTACTCACCGTGCCCCTGGGATCCCCTCTGTCTCTGGAGCCTTCCCTCTTCTCCCACTCTCTCTCCTGGGCCGCTCAGGCTATGCTCGACTCCTCTAACTCTCCACTCAACTCCTGCTCTAAGCACTGGAGCCAGGAGCCTGGACCTCCTACACTGCTCTCCAGAGTAGTGTTGAGCCACCCCCGTAGTGTTCGAGTTCGGTTCGGTTCGTCGAACTCCCGTGTGTTCGCCGAATTGTTCGTCGAACTTTTCGTCGAACACCTTCGAACACCGTTAAAACCAATGGCAGGCAAACAAAAACACATAGAAATACATAGAAAACACCTTCAAAGGTGTCCAAAAGCTGACAAACTGCTCAGAAGACACAACTAACACATGGAAAAGTGACAAGTACATATAGTCATGCAAAAAGAAAAGAGGTGGAGGAGTAAAAGGAGGGGGAGACACAGATATAGGCATGCCATGCCCTTCTAAAATCCAAAAAGTGAGAAGCCGACACGGCCAGTCCGTTCCTGCCTGTGCCACCTCTGTGTCGCCGGGTTTGTGCCAGAGCCGCGGTGGACCCTGACGGCCAGCCCCCCTATCCCAATACTGGTGCCTGTCCGCCGGTGGGTCGAGGCCCCCCATGGTGGGGGGGGGAGTAACATCTGCAGAAGAAAGACCATCTTCCAGCCAAACTAAGATGTCGACTTCTTTTCGTGGACAATGTGATACGATCCCATTCTTACGGACACGCCCATCGCTACAAATTCTAGATGAGTCACAAAAACAGCAGGTGCTTCAACGGATATCAAGTGCTCCTTCAAGTGGGCTCTCCATCACCTCAATTTCAACATCACAAATACTCCAGTCCTCAGAGGTGTCACCCCAATCGCACTTGCTTCCTCACAGCTCCCAAGTCTCCAGCTGCCCGTCTGAGTATGGGGTAACACAGATGGCTGAGTCTGCCCAGCTGTTTACTCATACTATAGCCTGGGAAACGGAGGTCTGCTCCAGAGCTTCTGTTAATCCAGATGAGGAAATGATCTGATCCGATGCCCAGAATCTTTATAAGTTGGATCCAGGACCAATGAAGAAGGTTCTGAGCATAATGTAGATCCTTGTTCCCAAACTGTAACTCCTGTTGGTGGAGACAATGATGAAGACGATGATGAGACTCAAATACCTGATTGGAGCGACAACTTGACTTTTCGGTCAGGGCAGGAAGAGGTTGGCTCTGAGGGCGACGGGTGTGATAACACACAGGGTGATGATGACGAGGTTGGAGATCCCACTTACTGTCAACCCACAGTCAGACAGTCGATGAGGTCAGCAGAGGAGGTGGAGGAGGATGTGACTAGCCCTGGGGATGGGGATGACTCGGTACCCGGGCATTTGACTGGCCATGGGGATATCGCGGTGTTCGGCTCCCTGGCCCGTACCCTGGGGTCTCTCTTTAAAAGGGTGGATAATTGTTAATTTTATAAGAGTTCATGACGCCACCTGTGGTATCTGGTGACAAGCACCAGCGCTGCAGCAGTCCACTGAGGCCGGTGATAAGGCAGCTCGATGGTATAGCTCCCCACAGGTGGAGCTAGGTCTCAGGGCAGCGTATGCAGGGGGAATGCAGGACAGGCGAGACCCAGCTGGGTCAGAGCAAGAACGGGAACGGACACGGTAGTCACTTCAGTACCTTTTACTGGTGGAAATTCAGGCACATCCCGGAGCACTGTAGGGTGAAGGGTGCATATCAGGATCCTCCCCAATGAGCGGGTGTAGGGCCTCCTGTTTCTTGCCTCTGCGTAGTAAGTTTCTGACCTGCCTGGAGCTAGGCCTAACTTTGTCTCTGTCCTGCGCTGGCTGACCTTGTGGTAGGGCCTTCTCTTGGAATTCACGCTCCCAGTATGCGGGGCCTAAGCGTCTCCTGGCTCTGTTACATATCAGCACCTTAGCGATCCTGGGACTTGTAGTTCTCCAGGGATTCCGGTTATGCCTTACTGGGTCATAGAGATACCGGTAAGCTCGGATCCTGTGTCCAGTGAATGCGTCGGGGTGAGCTGGTTAAGCTCCTCTGCCCCTTATGTACTAACTCGCCACTCGCCTTCGGCCTACTCGGGCCCTCACTAGGCTATACACACTAACGGCAACTTGCCGCGCTTCACTGATCTTATGGCACCGGCACACTTTAAGCTCTATCTGGGCTCCCTGAATCTAGCAAGCAGGAGCCTCGTGCTCCACTGATGAACTATTAACTGCGTTCTCTAGACTAGACTGAGCTCCACTGCAGACTGACCTCTCTTAGGCTTCTCTACTGCAGGAACTATTCAGAGGAACTGAACTGCCTAGCTCCACCTTCCCTATTTATATCCCTAACGGGCTCCCTCTGCTGGTCTGAGGTGGAAGGTGGAGATGTGTGAATGTTTATGGGGGCCTCTTGTGGAGGATTCCATCAATGCACTCTTGTAGGATCTGTGATACCAAGCGCAGCGGGGCCTCACAGATGCTATTGACGACGAGGTTAGGTTGCGCCTTCCTGAACAGAGACGGAGTACTGGAAGCACGTCAACAACTGCATCCTCAACCACAACTCTGCCTCTGACCACAAGTTGTAGTGGCTCTTCAGGTCACATGGGCTCTAAGCCTTGCATAGCCTGGGCATTTATTCAGATCGATAAGGATGACCCAACTCGTGTTATCTGTAATATTTGTCAGCAAAAGCTAAGTAGAGGCCAAAAAATACATAGTTTGAGTACTTCATACATGTACTGTCACATGGATATGAAGCATAAGTTGCAGTGGGAAGCTCACTGTGCTACAATGAGGCCTAGCCGGCTGGGCCAACCACCGTCTGCCCCATCTTGTGCATCCGCAGCCTCTTCATCCTCTGTGACTGGGGGACAGCAGTCACACATGTTTTTGGACGCAGACCTGCCACCTCTTTACCCGCAACAGCCAGTGTGATTGGCAGGTCGTCAGTTCATTGGGAAGTGGAAACACCTGCTAGTGTTGAGCGCTCTCCGACATCGAGAGCACCACCTTTGGATCAAGGCAACCTAACATGTCCGCCTGCATCTTCCTCACAGACCGGCAGTTGCCGGGCACACCCTACTCAACACCGTCTAAGCACAACAGCCAGCCCTCGGTCCCTCAGATGTGGAAAAGTAAAAGACCATTTCCTCCTAGCCATGAGAAAGCTAAGAGGTTGAATTTCACCATCTGCAAGCTGTTGGCTACAGAAATGCTGCCTTTCCACCTGGAGGACACAGAGGATTTTCAAGACCTTATGTCCGTCACAGTGCCCCAGTACCAGATGCCCAGTCGGCACTACTTCTCAAAGAAAGGTGTGCTTGCGCTCCACTAGCATGTCGCACACAACATCACCGCTTCTTTGAGAAACTCTGTGTGTGACAGGGTGCACTTCACCACAGACACTTGGACGAGAAGGCATGGACAGGGGCGTTACATGTCGCTGACTGGGCACTGGGTAACTATGGTGACAGCAGGACAAGGGGCTGCTGTCCAAGTCTTACCGTCCCCACGAGTTGTGTGTTAATCCTCTTTATCTCGAACTTCCTCCACTGCTTCTGCCTCCTCAACCTCCTCTCGGTCCTCCACCTGCACCCAAAGCCTGTCTGGTAATGCCACCTGCTTTCTAACTGCGCAGAAGGAATCCTGCACACCTCCTTACTATGCTGGCAGCAGGGCTCAACGCATCAGTGTTTACTTTGAAATGTCTGGGAAATGTGAGTCACACAGCTGAGGAGTTTTGGTCAGCTCTGGAGACCCAGTTTCATGAAAGGTTGTCTCCACTGGACCTGCAACCAGGGAAGGCCATGTGCGACAATGCTGCAAACCTGGGTGCGGCACTTCGCCGGGGCAATGTCACACACGTGCCTTGTATGGCTCACGTGTTGATCCAGGTTGTCCAGCAATTTTTAGCCCACTATCCCGGACTAGATGGCCTTCTGCAGAGTGCACGGTCGCTGTGTGCTCACTCCCGCCGTTCGCATCCCGCAGTTCAACGACTTACATCTCTACAGAAGTCGTTGGGCCTGCCAGTTCACCGGCTGAAATGCGATGTGCCGACACGGTGGAATTCAGCTCTGCACATGTTGCAGCGACTGTGGCAGCACCGACAAGCCCTGGTGCAATACGTTCTGACGTATAGCCTGGGCCAACGAGATCCAAAGGTGGGGCAAATCATGCTGGAGGAGTAGTCTCAGATCAGGGACCTATGCACCCTTCTGCACAGTCTTGAAATGGCGACGAAGATGTTTAGTGCTGACGATGCCATTATCAGCATGACTATTACGGTGATTTACATGCTGGAGCCCATGTTAAACAGAATTCGGAGTCAGGTGGTGGGACAAGAGGAGGTGGAGGAAGTAGAGGAGGAGTCGTATGCGGAAGGGATAACATCTCCAAGGTCCAGACGGTTGGCAGCACCAAGGCAGCAGGCATGGGAGGGTGGGGGAGAGGGATTAACCAGGGCGCATGGTAGCAGCCAAACTGTTGAGGAAGGTGCAGGAGCCGAGGAAGAAGTGGAGGACGAACTGGCAATGGGCATGGAAGACTCATCAGATGAGGGAGACCTTGATCACATTTCTGTTGTGCGAGGTTGGAGGGAGAGGGCAGAGGAAGGAAGCATGATTCTTACCTCGCTACCAACACAACAAGGACTTGGTCCTTCTGGATGCGCAAGACACATGAGTGCCTTCTTGCTGCACTACCTGCAACATGACCCCCGGATTGTCAGAATTCGAAGTAATCCCGACTACTGGGTTGCCACACTCTTAGATCCCCGGTACAAAAGTATATTTGCCTAAATAATTCCTGCCATAAAAAGGTATTGACGAATGCAGGAGTATCTGTTGCAGAATCTTACATGTGCTTTTCCACAAAACACCAGTGGTGCACGTAGTGAATCTCACAGTTCTAACTTGCCAACGGTGGGACTGTCGAGTCTTCATCACTCAAACAGTAACACAGTATCTGCTGGTAACAGCAATTTTGTGGAATCGTTTCACCACTTTTTTAGACCATCCTTTGCAAGGCCACAGGAGACAAGAAGTCTGACACATAGTCAATGCCTAGAGAGGATGGTACAGGAGAATCTCCAAGTGAACATCGAAGCCATGACTGTGTCACTGGACCCTTGCTCATTTTGGTATTCCAATCTTGAAAAATCGCCGGAGCTCGCCACTCATGCCTTGGAGATCTTGTCATGCCATGCAGCCAGCGTTCTCTCTGAACGTGTGTTCAGCGCTGCTGGTGGTGTGCTGACAGATAAGCGCACGCGGCTGTCCACTGAGAATGTAGACAGACTCACGTTCATAAAGATGATCAAATCATTGATTCGCAAGGACATTTCTACCCCTGTGTCATCCTTGGGAGACTAAAAGCTTGGGGATTTGGTAAAATCACCTCACCAACCATTTTAAGCAACAGTGGGGCAATTGATGCCACTTAACCCTAGAAAGCATGACCATAAAAATCTACACTTTCACATACCTGGGGCCCTTTAGGCCCTTGTGCAAATAACATGAAATAACTCAAACTCAAATGACAAACAACTATATACATGAAGAATACCTAGAGTTTCTTAATTCTAACTAAAGCAATCTTGCAGAAAATAGAAAACAATTAACTGGGCGGGCCTGCAAGGCCACAGGTATGCGTTCTAGGGTTAAGTGGTGTCTGTGCCACAATTTTGGGAGTTCCCTTGCTGTGTCTTACGTGACGTTGGCATCATCAATTCCAGGTGGGTTGGATCGCACCCCCCCTTTTAACTGTAAGAAACTACATACACTATGGCTTGGGGTAACACAGATGGTTGAGTCTGAAGAGCTGTTTACTCAGAGGTCTGCTCCAAATCTTCAGTGTCTGCTAGTCAGCGTAGAATTTTTAACTGCATCTAGCCTAGGCAATACTTTGGGCGCAGTAGCCCAGCTGCGAAGCAAGCTGCACCGCCTGTGTATCTAATAAGAATTTTTAAATTAATCTAGCCTAGGCAGACTGTGGGGACCCCCAACCAAACCCAGATGCTCAGCCCCCCTACCGCCCCCCTTTCATGGACAACCCAATAATGTAACTCTTACAACTGGATGGGTGAGGATCGGTCACAGCTTTATTAACTCTTTATACTCATTCCATTAGAAAGGCATTTTATTTCTAAAATAATTCAGCTTGTTGCAGCATGCCCTGGGTCCCCACTCCGGCAAGTTGGCCAACAAGTGTAACTCTCCAACATGTCCTTTCTATTTCCAGGCCACGGAGGATCCAGCGTACTCGTATGCAGGACTCTGACCCCCACCCATCACTCTTAACGCTTGTTCCACTCCGTCCTGGAGTCCTGACAGGAATATGTCCAGTCCAATATCTATTAAGTGAACAACGTCGGGCCGTATGAGGCCTGCTTTATCTCCTTCCAGTTGTCGGTGTCGTATCACTACACCGCCTCTGTCTCTTCTAAATTTTGCCATCCGAATATTTATTACCCGCCTTGTCCATTCGATGGCCGTGATGTCTCGCGCACCTTTCCATACCGCTATCGGCACAATCTCTAACCATACTATAGCTAATTTTGTGAAAAATTCTCTGAAGCGCTCAGTGTCTAGTAGAGATGAGCGGTGTTCGACTAGAACTGTTCGCCAATCTCAAATTCGAGCTGTTTTGGGCGGTGTTCGAGTTGTTCGACGAACCCGAACGATTTGCAAAAAATTCGGCTGTTCGAGGTTATGTTCGATAACTGTTCGTGCACCAAAAGCGTGTCCTGCATGTCTGGTGCTATTTAGAGCACCAATCATGCAGGGATTGTCTGCCACTCACTGTAATGCCACAGCCATGGTGGTTGTGGCATTACAGTGATTGCCCAAATCGATGGGACCAGTGCCAACAGTGAAACATGAAAAGCCGGCAATTCAGCAGCGGCATACACCGGTACCCGACAATTTAGAACCGAAAGAATAGAGCTTCACACATAGATTAGATAGATATAAACATGTCAGCCACATATATACGAAGTACAGTGAAAGTGCTGCTTACTGTACTTGTCATTTAGCGTAAAGGATTTATCAAAAAAAATAATAGTGTTTTCATGCACCGTCTCTTTAAAAAAGCCGGCCGGCAATTCAGCAGCGGTACCCGACAATTTATAACAGAAAGAATAGAGCATCACACATAGATTAGATAGATAGAAACATGTCAGTCACATATATATGAAGTACAGTGACAGTGTTGATTACTGTACTTGTCATTTAGTGTAAAGGATTTATCAAAAAAAATAATAGTGTTTTCATGCACCGTCTCTTTAAGAAAGCCGGCCGGCAATTCAGCATCTGTACCCGACAATTTATAACAGACAGAATAGAGCTTCACACATAGATTAGATAGATAGAAACATGTCAGTCACATATATATGAAATACAGTGATAGTGTTGGTTACTGTACTTGTCATTTAGTATTAAAATAAAGGATTTATTATTAAAAAATTGGCGTGGGGTTCCCCTTAATTTTAGGCTCTAGCGGAGGTTAAGCAGACAGCTGGGGCAGATGTTTGAAGCCTGGGAAGGGGGTAATACCCACGGAGCTTCCCAGGCTACTAATATCAGCCCCCAGCTGAATACTTAGCATTTACTAGCTATTAAAATGGGGGACCCCCCCCAAAAAAATGACGTGGGGTCCCCCCTAATTTAATAGCTAGCAAAGGCTAGGCAGACAGCTGGGGGCTGATATTAATAGCCCAGGAAGGGAGCCATGAATATTGGCCCCCTCCCAGGCTAGAAACACCAGCCGTCAGCTGCCCCAGAAATGGCGCATTCATAGGATGCGCCAATTCTGGCACTTAGCCTCGCTCTTCCACGCTGCCCTGGTGCGGTGACGGGGGGTAATAGGGCTGGGGTTGATGTCAGCTTATAATGCCAGCTGACATCAAGCCCAGGTTAGTAATGGAGAGGCGTCTATAAGACACCCCCATTACTAACCCCATAGTCAAAGTTAAAAAAAACACAAACACCCAGAATAAAGTCCTTTAATTGAAATAAAGACGCAATTCTTTATTGTTCTAAATTAAACCATACTTACCATCACGCCCATTCCAGCTGAAGCCAACGATCTCCTGTAATAAAAATAAAATAATAAAGCAACCTCATCCTTACCTTTCCATGGTTCCCACGACAGCTTCAGCTCTGCTACATCGAGATGACAGGCTGGACCGCAGCGGAACGCTGCCATCCAGCCTGTCATCCCGCAGACACTGAGAAGCGCAGGCATGCTTGCGCTCCACATTGTCTCTCTGTGACGGCATAAAGATGAGCCGAGGTCATGTCCAATGAACTCGGCTCACCTCATGCACGTCACTTACAGCGTGGGAGAATTCTCACGCTGAAGCGCTGAGTGTAGGAGAATTTTCCCACGCTGTCAGTGAGGTGCAAGAGGTGAGCTGAGTTCATTGGACATGAGCTCACCTCATGCACGTCACTGACAGCGTGGGAGAATTCTCCTGCACTCAGCACTTCAGCGTGAGAATTTTCCCACGCTGTCAGTGACGTGCATGAGGTGAGCCGAGTTCATTGGACATGACCTCGGCTCATCTGGATGCCGTCACAGCGAGACACTGAGGAGCGCAAGCATGCCTGCTCTTCTCAGTGTCTGCGGGATGACAGGCTGGATGGCAGCGTTCTGCTGCGGTCCAGCCTGTCATCTCGATGTAGCAGAGCTGCAGCTGTCGTGGGAACCATGGAAAGGTAAGGATGAGGTTGGTTTATTATTTTTCTTTTATTGCAGGAGATCGTTGGCTTCAGCTGGAATGGGCGTGATGGTAAGTATAGTTTAATTTAGAACAATAAAGAATTGTGTGTTTATTTCAATTAAAGGACTTTATTCTGGGTGCTGTGTTTTTTTTAAATACTTTACTAGAAATTCATGGCGGTCATGTCTAATACTGGCGTGACCCCATGAATTTTGGGCTTGGGGCCAGCTGATAATACCAAGCTGGCCCTAACCCCTTTATTACCCAGTGAGCCACCGCACCAGGGCCCTGGATGAGTTGGGTACAGCGCCAGAAGATGGCGCTTCTATGAACGCGCCATTTTCTGGGGTGGCTGCGGACTGCAATTTGCAGCGGGGGGGGGCCCAGAAAGCTTGGGCCTCCCTGCACTGCAGATTCCAGCCCCCAGCTGCCTAGTTGTACCTGGCTGGACACAAAAATAGGGCGAAGCCCCACGTATTTTTTTTTTCAATTATTTCATGAAATTCATGAAATAATTAAGAAAAAAAGGCCTTCCCTATATTGTTGTGTCCGGCCAGGTACAAATAGTCAGCTGGTGGTTGGGGGCAGCCCGTTCCTGCCTGCTGTACCTGGCTGGACACAAATATAGTGCGAAGCCCCACTTCAATTTTTTTTAATTATTTCATGAAATTCATGAAATAATTAAGAAAAAAAGGCCTTCCCTATATTGTTGTGTCCGGCCAGGTACAAATAGGCAGCTGGTGGTTGGGGGCAGCCCATTCCTGCCTGCTGTACCTGGCTGGACACAAATATAGTGCGAAGCCCCACTTCAATTTTTTTAAATTATTTCAGGAAATTCATGAAATAATTAAAAAAAAATTGACGTGGGGCTTCGCACCATATTTGTGTCCAGTCAGGTGCAGCAGGCAGGAACGGGCTGCCCCCAACCACCAGCTGCCTATTTGTACCTGGCCAGACACAACAATATAGGGAAGCCCTTTTTTTCTTAATTATTTCATGAAATAATTTAAAGAAAATTGACGTGGGGCTTCGCCCTGTTTTTGTGTCCAGCCAGGTACAACTAGGCAACTGGGGGCTGGAATCCGCAGCGCAGGGAGGCCCAAGCTTTCTGGGCCACCCCCGCTGCAAATTGCAGTCCGCAGCCACACCGGAAAATGGTGCGTTCATAGAAGCGCCATCTTCTGGCGCTGTACCCAACTCATCCAGGGCCCTGATGCGGTGGCTCACTGGGTAATAAAGGGGTTAGGGCCAGCTTGGCATTATCAGCTGGCCCTAAGCCCAAAATTCATGGGGTCACGCCAATATTAGACATGACCACCATGAATTTCTAGTAAAGTATTTAAAAAAAACACAACACCCAGAAAAAAGTCCTTTAAGTGAAATAAACACACAATTCTTTATTGTTCTAAATTAAACCATACTTACCGTCACGCCCATTCCAGCTGAAGCCAACGATCTCCTGAAATAAAAGAAAAATAATAAAGCAACATCATCCTTACCTTTCCATGGTTCCCATGACAGCTTCAGCTCTGCTACATCGAGATGACAGGCTGGACCGCAGCAGAACGCTGCCATCCAGCCTGTCATCCCGCAGACACTGAGAAGCGCAGGCTTGCTTGCGCTCCACAGTGTCTCTCTGTGAGGGCATCCAGATGAGCCGAGTTAATGTCCAATGAACTCGGCTCACCTCATGCACGTCACTGACAGCGTGGGAAAATTCTCCTGCACTCAGCGCTTCAGCGTGGGAGAATTCTCACACTGAAGCGCTGAGTGCAGGAGAATTCTCCCACGCTGTCAGTGACGTGCAGGAGGTGAACTGAGTTCATTGGACATGAGCTCACCTTATGCACGTCACTGACAGCGTGGGAAAATTCTCCTGCACTCAGCGCTTCAGCGTGGGAGAATTCTCACACTGAAGCGCTGAGTGCAGGAGAATTCTCCCACGCTGTCAGTGACGTGCAGGAGGTGAGCTGAGTTCATTGGACATGAACTCGTCTCATCTTTATGCCGTCACAGCCAGACACTGCAGAGCGCAAGCATGCCTGCGCTTCTCAGTGTCTGCGGGATGACAGGCTGGATGGCGGCGTTCTGCTGCGGTCCAGCCTGTCATCTCGATGTAGCAGAGCTGAAGCTGTCGTGGGAACCATGGAAAGGTAAGGATGATGTTGCTTTATTATTTTTCTTTTATTGCAGGAGATCGTTGGCTTCAGCTGGAATGGGCGTGGTGGTAAGTATGGTTTAATTTAGAACAATAAAGGATTGTGTCTTTATTTCAATTAAAGGACTTTATTCTGGGTGTTTGTATTTTCTTTTAACTTTGACTATGGGGTTAGTAATGGGGGTGTCTTATAGACGCCTCTCCATTACTAACCTGGGCTTGATGTCAGCTGGCATTATAAGCTGACATCAACCCCAGCCCTATTACCCCCTGCCACCGCTACAGGGCAGTGGGAAGAGCGAGGCTAAGTGCCAGAATTGGCGCATCCTATGAATGCGCCATTTCTGGGGCGGCTGACGGCTGGTGTTTCTAGCCTGGGAGGGGGCCAATATTCATGGCTCCCTTCCTGGGCTATTAATATCAGCCCCCAGCTGTCTGCCTAGCCTTTGCTAGCTATTAAATTAGGGGGGACCCCACGTCATTTTTTTTGGGGGGTCCCCCATTTTAATAGCTAGTAAAGGCTATGTATTCAGCTGGGGGCTCATATTAGTAGCCTGGGAAGCTCCGTGGGTATTACCCCCTTCCCAGGCTTCAAACATCTGCCCCAGCTGTCTGCTTAACCTCCGCTAGAGACTAAAATTAAGGGGAACCGCACGCCAATTTTTTTTAATAATAAATCCTTTATTTTAATACTAAATGACAAGTACAGTAACCAACACTATCACTGTACTTCATATATATGTGACTGACATGTTTCTATCTATCTAATCTATGTGTGAAGCTCTATTCTGTCTGTTATAAATTGTCGGGTACAGATGCTGAATTGCCGGCCGGCTTTTTTAAAGAGACGGTGCATGAAAACACTAATATTTTTTTTAAGAAATCCTTTACACTAAATGACAAGTACAGTAAGCAACATTGTCACTGTACTTCATATATATGTGACTGACATGTTTCTATCTATCTAATCTATGTGTGAAGCTCTATTCTGTCTGTTATAAATTGTCGGGTACAGATGCTGAATTGCCGGCCGGCTTTTTTAAAGAGACTGTGCATGAAAACACTATTATATTTTTTAATAAATCCTTTACACTAAATGACAAGTACAGTAAGCAACACTGTCACTGTACTTCATATATATGTGACTGACATGTTTGTATCTATCTAATCTATGTGTGAGGCTCTATTCCTTCTTGTCTAAATTGTCGGGTACCGGTGTATGCCGCTGCTGAATTGCCGGCCGGCTTTTTTAAAGAAAGCGTCTTCTGAGCAGTTTGTCAGCTTTTGGACACCTTTGAAGGTGTTTTCTATGTGTTTCTATGTGTTTTTGTTTGCCTGCCATTGGTTTTAACGGTGTTCGACGGTGTTCTAAGGTGTTTGACGAACAGTTCGACGAACAGTTCCTCGAACATCCCGGTGTTCGACGAACCGAACCCGAACACTACGGGGGTGGCTCAACACTAGTGTCTAGTTTCATTATTGCCATTAGTTATGCGCTCTTGTGATGACCTAGGTTGTTTCCCCGGCCTGTATAACTAAGATGACCGGACCTCTTGCCTCTCTCCCTACCTTGATTACCTCCATTAGTACCTGTGGCCATAGCAGGCCTCTAATACCTCTCCAGTTGAAATATGTGTTATGAAACTCTAATTTCCTCCCGCCTGGGCGGACTTTCGCCCTTTTTTGTGCCCAATATATATACGAGTGGCCTATCACTCACACTGTTGGCTTAGCATCACCTGTAAAAGAAACAAACCACGTTAGGATAACAAGTCCGGTCTTATGTATCTCGCCAAACACGTGGATCGCCATCTCCCTATCCTCTGAACTTCCGTTTCTGACAGTCCTGCTCTTGCTGCTTCCGTGGCCGCACCTATGCGGAATGAGTGTGTCCCGTAATCTTTGGGGTGGTTCCCTGCCGATGTTATGCATTTATTAAATATAGCTTGGAACAGGTATCTTGATAATGGCGTTCCATCAATGTGTGATACGAAGAAATTACTTTGTGATCTGATGGTTAGATATGTTTTTACTATTGTTACCCGACTCAGTGTACCGTTTGTGGGTTGTAGAAGTACCCAAGTACCCCTGCCCGCTGGAACCGTTTTCGATTGGTGTATGCGTACACGTATTGCATTATTGGCTATGACTACTTCCTGGTGTAATAAGCGTCCATTGGTGGTAATTTTGGATTGAGGGACTAATTCGCTTATACATAGCGCCCCGAAGAAGGCGATCACAAATGCAGTAGACATTAGTGTTGCTTCAAATTGTGAGTGTCATGTTAATGGTGTTAGGGATAAGATGTGAGAAATCAGTTTTAGTGACACGGGACGGGACGTCTACATTCCTGACTTGGCTGACCCCTTTTCCACCCTTTTATGGATTGTCTGATGATGAATCTTTGTCACATCTCCCCAATTCAGTAGTTGGAAGTGAAATGCTACTCCGGTCAGACACCGCTGCGCTGACGCCCCTGATATGCCCCTCATCATTAGCTGGTGGAGAAATTCTATGGTGACTTGTGATCTGGCTTGTTCACATTGGTCAACCCGTCTGCTGGCTACTAGTCGTGTCCACTCTTCCCATGCCTTACCGTATGCTTGCCACGTTGACGGGGCAACTAACGCTCTGATTAATGGCATCAACTATTCGCCACTAGATCCCATAGGGAGGGTGGGCAACTGTTGCCCGATGGGTGGGCGTTGTGGAAGAGCTCTGTGAAAATCTGCCAATTGAATTGTTATAAAGCGTTAGCAGCAGCTTTATACCCCTCAGCATAGTGGCTAGCGCGGACCCATACATTGTGTTTTAGGCACAGGAATACTAGCCTGTGTAGTAGGCCTAGCACTGGGAGAGACGATGATGCCATCTTATTAATGCAGTGCGCTAGGCTGGAGTTTTGTGTTATGAAGCGTATATTTTTGTTAGCCAGGCGCGCGCCCCATATTTCTATTGCTACCACTATTGGGAAAAATTATTTTCAGGGCTAGATGCAGCTAAAAATTATTATTAATTTCAAAGCTGGTGGAGCTTGGTATAGATGGCCTAATACAATGAGTCCCACACACTGCTAGAAGCCCAAATATTTTTTCAGAGGTAGATGCAGATAAAAATTATTTTTAATTTGCAACCTGATGGAGTTCAGTATAGATGGACTAATAGAGAAAGTCCCACACACTGCTAGAAGGCCAAATATTTTTTCAGAGCTAGATGCAGATAAAAATTAAATTCAATTTGCAACCTGATGGAGGTCAGTATAGATGGACTAATAGAGAAAGTCCCACACACTGCTAGAGGGCCAAATATTTTTTCAGAGCTAGATGCAGATAAAAATTATATTCAATTTGCAACCTGATGGAGGTCAGTATAGATGGACTAATAGAACAAGTCCCACACACAGCTAGAAGCCCAAATATTTTTTCAGAGGTACTGTAGATGCAGATAAAAATTATTTTTAATTTGCAACCTGATGGAGGTCAGTATAGATGGACTAATACAACAAGTCCCACACACAGCTAGAAGCCCAATATTTTTTCAGAGCTAGATGCAGACAAAAAATTATTTTGAATTTGCAACCTGATGGAGGTCAGTATAGATGGACTAATAGAGAAAGTCCCACACACTGCTAGAAGGCCCAATATTTTTTCAGAGGTAGATGCA
The DNA here is from genome assembly GCF_046119375.1 of Phyllobates terribilis. Classification (NCBI taxonomy): domain Eukaryota; kingdom Metazoa; phylum Chordata; class Amphibia; order Anura; family Dendrobatidae; genus Phyllobates; species Phyllobates terribilis. The sequence goes on from NW_027362771.1 coordinate 405,525,795, forward strand.
GAAAAAAATATATTCAGTTTGCAACCTGATGGAGGTCAGTATAGATGGACTAATACAACAAGTCCCACACACAGCTAGAAGCCCAATATTTTTTCAGAGGTAGATGCAGAAAAAAATATATTCAGTTTGCAACCTGATGGAGGTCTGTATAGATCGATTAATAGAACAAGTCCCACACACAGCTAGAAGCCCAATATTTTTTCAGAGGTAGATGCAGAAAAAAATATATTCAGTTTGCAACCTGATGGAGGTCAGTATAGATGGACTAATACAACAAGTCCCACACACAGCTAGAAGCCCAATATTTTTTCAGAGCTAGATGCAGAAAAAAATTATATTCAATTTGCAACCTGATGGAGGTCAGTATAGATGGACTAATAGAATGATGCTATGCCCAAAAGATTTTATTTCACTAGGTGCAGTAAAAAAATTGGTATTCTATACACAGGTGGTATATCTTGCAACACAGATAGGCTACTCCACTGACTAACACACTCTGCAATAGGCCAAAAAGGATTAGCTTTGCTAGATTCAGCCAAATGCTGTGAAAAAAACTTGCACAGCACTGGCACAGACCTGCCTGGCAAAAACTGATAGGAACTGATGTAACCTAGTCCTGAAAAGGACTCCAATTACAATTAGTCTTTTCTCCCACAACCTATCTATTTAAGAGCACAGACCTGCCTGATAAAAGTCATAGGAAATGCTGTAACCTAGTCCTTAAAAGGACTGCAATCACAACTATTCCCTACTCCCAAGCTATCTGTAGATTTGTGCGAAAATTGGCTTGAAATTAACAAGGTATAGCACACACAGCAACAGCGGTGCCATCTAACACGCAGCTGCAGCAGTGAGAAAATGGTGGCGACGGGGAAAATGGCTTGGTCTTATAGGGCAAGGACATGTGACATACACTGCCAATGACACATGCCCTTGCTTGTGTGAAAAAAAGCACTTCGCTCCGTGTGTGCGCTGCTGATAGGCTGACAGATTGCACCTCCCCAATGTAAATGCGGGAAAGAGAAAAAAAAAATGGAGATCTTCATTGTTCCTGCAGAGATCCATCCCCTGCCCCTCCCCCCACCCCGCTGTACACTCAAACTGCGTATTAACATTAATTTTCATCATTACTGAGAAAAAATCCAGTTATGATTTTGGTGCACGAACAGTTATCGAACATAACCTCGAACAGCCGAATTTTTCTCAAATTGTTCGTGTTCGCCGAACGGCTCGAGCACCGCCCAAAACAGCTCGAATTTGAGATTGGCGAACAGTTCGAGTAGAACAACGCTCATCTCTACTCCAGAGCAGGACTGGACCCTTCTAGATGGTTCTCTCTGTCTTTTTATACTCTTCCTGTCTGTGCTCCCCTGATCTACTTCCTCCACCCACATCCACTACATGGTTCTACCCTCCAACTAGGGACCAGGGACAGTGCTCTCCCTTAGGAACAATCTCGCCCTTCCCTACTGAAGTAAAGTGTGTTGTATGCGTGTTTGTCGGTCTCGGGTAGTACTCCCTCCTTACCTGAGAGTGGGATACCACACCTCTAGGTGAGATGCAGTACCTCTGTGGCGACTGAATCCGCAGGGGCGCCACATTGCTTTTACGCCAAACATATCGTTTTGCATTGGGGCCAAAAAGTTCAATTTTGGTTTCATCTGACCAGAGCACCTTATTCCACATGTTTGGTGTGTCTCCCAGTTGGCTTGGGGCAAACTTCAAATGAGACTTTTTTTATGGATATCTTTGAGAAATGGCTTTCTTCTTGGCACTCTTCCATAAAGGCCAGATTTGTGCAGTGTACGACTGATTGTTGTCCTATGGACAAACTCTCCCACCTCAGCTGTAGATCTCTGCAGTTCATCCAAAGTGATCATGGGCCTTTTGGCTGCATCTCTGATCAGTCTTCTCCTTGTTCGAGATGAAACTTTAGAGGGATGGCTGGGTCTTGGTAGATTTGCAGTGGTCTGATACTCTTTCCATTTCAATATGATCGCTTGCACAGTGCTCCTTGAGATGTTTAAAACTTGGGAAATCTTTTTGTATCCAAATCCGGCTTTAAACTTCACCACAACAGTATCTTGGACCTGCCTGGTGTGTTCCTTGGTCTTCATGATGCTCTCTGCACTTGAAACAGAACGCTGAGACTATTACAGAGCAGGTGCATTTATACGGAGACTTGATTACACACAGGTGGATTCTATTTATCATTACCAGTCATTTAGGACAACATTGGATCATTCAGAGATCCTCACTGAACTTCTGGAGTGAGTTTGCTGAATTAAAAGTAAAGGGGCCGAATAATATTGCACGCCCCACTTTTCAGTTTTTAATTTTTTTAAAAAGTTTAAAATATCCAATAAATTTCGTTCCACTTCACAATTGTTGTTGATTTTTCCCAAAAATATTAGAATTGTATTTCTTTATGTTTGAAACCAGAAATGTGGCAAAAGGTTGAAAAGTTCAAGGGGGCCAAATACTTTCACAAGGCACTGTACAAGTCATTACCCTGGAAAGGATGTTCCCTAACATATTTCCCTGGACAATCCATATTGGTTTCATTTTTGTATGTTTTTTTGTGAGTCCATAAAAGTGGCGTAATACCTCTGACAACATTGTTGATAGCATTGACCTGGGAGTCAGAAATGTGTCCAGGGGTCTTCTCCATGCTTTTCCCTCTGCAGACAGCCGGAGGGAGCTACTGGAAAAATGCTCGATTTTCCCATAGACTTACATTCGGCTTGTTACTCGGACCGAGCACTCGAGCATTCTAATTTGCTCGAGTCGAACAACGAGTACCCGAGCCTTTTAGTGCTTGCTCATCACTATTGTTTAGTCTTTGTTTTCATGTCATTTACTGTGTGCTTTAAAAGTAACACAGAAATATAATTCTTTGTGTCAGTAGAATTCTCACCTGCATAGATTTTTATAATATTTTATTTGAAATTAGAAACTGGTACACAAATCAATTTTTTATTACGTTTGTATTAGTATAATTCGAATGTGCAGATAATGTTTTGCATGTTTTTTTTTTTATTGCATTATTTGGGGTGGAGCAAAGACTGAAAATGGTGAGGTTAAGCATTTGCAATTATGCTATGTGCACACATTCAGTATTTGCTTGCAGAGATTTCTGCAAGGTTTCTGCATCTCTTGGCAGCAAAAATGCTGCGGAAAAAAATGCTTGCTTTGACGCAATTTTGATGCATTTTTTGCATGTGTTTTTTGTTGTGTTTTGTACAGAAATGAATGCTTTTTGGAGCTAAATAAGGATATTTGAAAAAAGAAACGTGAGACATCGCTTTAATCCTTGGATTGCCATCGGACCTGGGTGAATATATTGGCTAATTTAAATGATTAAAGAATGTGTCTGTTGCATTTCAAATAAAGTGCTTTATTCTTGGTGTGTGTTTATTTAACTTTTACAGGTTTAGTAATGAGGATATCTGGTTGAAACCTCTTCATCACTAAACCTTGGGCTTGGTGTCAGCAACACCTAACCCCATTAGCGCTTATCCCATTCAAATATGAAGCGTCATTTCTGGGGCAGCTGAGGGCTGCCATTTTTTGAAAAGGAAGGGGCCATTAGGCCAACATGTTACTTGGCTATTAATAACAGCTCATATCTGTTGGTTAGCTGCTACATTCCCATGATCAGGAACCAGCAGCATTTTGGACACAGCATATTTTCTCTGTGTCCAAATGTTGCATTCTAATTCCCACTTATTTTGTCAGTAGATGCGGATCGACCGCATGTAATGACATTTCAATTAGTCAAAATCTGCAGCGTAGATTTTTGTTTCCACTACAGAAATTGACATGCTGCAGGTGAGTTTACGCAGCATCAAATACAAGCACAGTGGGCTTGGAATTTCTAATAAATGAAATAAAATGGAGAATTAAATTAAAAAAATGGCGCGGGCTTCTGCATCATTTTCTTAACCAGCAGAGGGAAAGCCGACTGCTGATGGCTGATATTACTAGCCAGGGAAGGGGCCATTAAGCAAAAATGTTCCCTGGCTATTAATAACAGCTCACAGCTGTTTGATTAGCTTTTACTGGCTAGATTAAAGGGGAATCCCAGAAAAAAAATTAACTTAGGATCCCCCTATAAAATCTAACCAGCAAAGGCTAAACAGACAGCTGTGAGCTGATATTATTTGCCATGGAAGGGGCCATAGATACTGGCTCCCTCTGAGGCTAATAATATCAGCCCTCAGCAGCCCCAGAAATGGTGCATCCATAAGATGCACCAATTCTGGCTCTTAGCCGCTCTCTTCCCACTTGCCCTGGTGTGGTGGCAAGTGAGGTAATTGGGTTGGGGCTCATGTGAGCCCTGTATTGGCAGCTGACATGAAGCCCAGGTTAAGAATGGAGTTCGTCTATAAGACGCCCCCATTAGTAACCTCATAGTCAAGGTTTTGAAATAAACACACGGCCTGAAAAAAATCCTTTAATTGAAACAAAAGTCCACACGGTTTTAGCAATTTATTTAAAAATAAAAAACACCACATACTCACCTAATGCCTAATCTGCTGAAGCCAATGTCCCCTGTAAAAAAACAGAAAATAGTAAACAACAAAAATACTCACCTAATGCCTAATCCACTGAAGCCATTGTCACCTGTAAAAAAACAAAAATAAAAAACAACCATATCCGTCTCCGATCCGACGTGATTACATAATCCAGAATACTCCACGGCGATCTGGATCAGTTCTAGAGCAGTGACATCAGCAATCACTGATGTGACTGCTCTTGAGGACTTCATTCTATACACTGACAGGATTACAATCACTCCTGTCAGTATATAGCACTGAGCTGCTGGGACAGAGGTCACAAGAATTCATCAACTGATGATCAGCAGTAAATTAGGTCACTGGAGCTCAGTTGATCATCAGCTGATGAAATCATGTGACTTCTGTCCGCCGTGGGACACTCAGGATTACAGCGGATAGGTGAGTAGAAGGTGTTCTTTTATTTTAATATTCATTTGTTTTAACCTTTTTTTTCACTGTGAGCACAGTTCCCATCAGTGGCGCCTACTCTCGCTATTATCAGCGGCAGCATGGGAGGAGTAGTCTCTCATCTGCCAATGCCTGTCACCCGCGGTCAATTCTTTGTGCATTTTTCCGCATTTTTGACCCATTGATTGTCATCGCATTAGATGGCGCAAGGATTCCCTAGCTTTTTTGACCCATTTCCGCAGAAAAAATGCAGCAAAAACGCATCAAAAATGCACCATATGCACACAGCCTTAGAACTAGAAAACAGTAGGCACATATTGTTTATGATGTTGACTCAACTCCTCAGCTTTCTCCAGGCACTCACCAGCAACATGCAAGGTAAATATACAGCAAATGTCAGGAAGCGGTTAAAGTTATGCATTATAATGACAATGCTCAGTGGCTGCCTCGAGATAAGACAAGTGGTTAATTATTTTATTGCCAAGAATGCAAAATATGCACCCCTGGAAAAGCACCTTTCCATCCACAATTCCACAATGTTGATGGTGATGCATTAGGCATTTGGGGTTTATACCTATCTAGTATTTCTTGTTCAGTTCTTTTTAACAAGGGATATATAATTGTCAAAAGTTAGTTGTGGTGTTGGATAAAATGTATGGTAAAATAAAAGGTGACAATGGCAATGCACAAAGTAGTGCAAAAAACAAAAAACCCACATATCATGGCAAGTAGCAGCATCGCCAACTCCACCACTTGCACTAGCTGTCCAGGCAGTAGTAATTCGAAACGCAATTCAAAACTGACCTCCTTTGGCCTCTGACATGTGTAATAGTGGTGTAGGGCTTTTGGAATATTAGGCAAATCACTCCTCTCAGTCAAAGCAGGATGATTTTCGTCTGACAAGAACTCCATAATTTTAAGTCAGGGTTCTGTACAGTTGTCCTTCACCACTGATGTAACCATTAACATTTTATATTGGAAACTTTCAATTTCTTCAGTGACTTCTGTATCTCTTCTGCGTCTTAATTCCTCATAACACTCCGAGGGCTAAGAAAGATCTTTCCCACCACCAACTTCTTCTAGTTTTTCTACTGGATGAGATAAACAATCAGCCTTTTTACTTGAATGACCTAGGGACAGAGGAAAAGGAATACAGTTCTTTGGCAAAGAGGATCGCCTTGACATGACTGCAGGGCACACATGAATTGGCCAATTTATGCACTAAGGGCAGCACGGTGGGTCAGTAGTTAGCCATGCAGCCTTGCAACGCTGGGTCCTGGGTTCCCACCAAGGACAACATCTGCAAGGAGTTTATATGCTCTCCCCGTGTTTGTGTGGGTTTCCTCCGGGTTCTCTGGTTTCCTCCCACACTCTAAAGACATACTGATAGGGAATGTAGATTGTGAGCCCCAATGGGGACAGTGCCAATAATGTCTGTAAATTGTCTGAATTGTAAATCGCTTATTATTATTATTATTAAGCATCTTAGTTTTTTTCCTATTTTCTAGAGCAGTAATGAAATTCCATTTTCATGTGTTTCATGTTTGCATGCTATAGCGTTGCAGAATGCAACTTTATTTGTTAGTTATATGTGAAGATGACAATTCTTAGTATGCATCTATTCACGGCTGTTGCCTGTTTGGCAGTGATGGTCAGTCTTTGATATTTCTATACAGTTGCCTGCCCTATCATATTCAATATAATGTGCGATTGCCTGCTGCTGCCACTTTAGTTAGCCACACACATCTTTTGCTTGTTTTTTGCTCTATAGCTACAGTATATTGAATTTATGCTGAGATCTCTACACTAGACAGAGTAAATAAACCTGAAAATGATCATACAAAAGGAATAATTTGTGGATGTCTTGGTACAAAGTAATTATTTCTTCATTTTCCAACCAGCAAACCTGTTGCTGATCCCATAATTCTGATAATTTTTGGACCACCTATTAAAAATCATTTGCTTTTTAATTTAACAAACCTGTTACTACTCCCAAAACAAGGATAATTTTGGGACCACCACTTGTCAAAAAGCCATGGCTTCTTCTGTGAACACTGCCTGCATAAATACCAGAAAATCAGGCATCGTCTCATAAAATGATCATTTTTGTACCATTTTCAACATTTTTAAAAAGATTATAAAACCTGCCAGTGCATTGTGTTATTTCCACAAGTTACCATTGAGCATTCACCCACACCTGTATGTGTTGAGTACATTACTAAAGGACATTGCCAAGGCTATTTTTGAGTTAAAGAGATTTAAAGGGTTTCCACACAGCCCTAGGAGTTCTGAGAGTGTTACACATATATTTTCAAGTTTGTAAGCTTTGTAGTTTTATGATTCACATGAATTGATTCTCAACTAAACAATTTTTTTTTTAAATTCAACAAAGCTAACAATTTTGAGTTTAAATAGATTTGCTCAACTTGAATAGCTAGCATAAAGTAAAATGTTAAAATGTGCCATGAACAAATTATTTCAGAATCATTTGGATAAGCAAAAGCATTTTAAAGCTAATTTTCCAGTAAGAGATACATGTCAGAATTACAAAATGGGGCAGTGTCTACAAGATCAATACTGGCTTTGTCTTTAAAGAGAATCTGTCCTATGATTTTTTTCATAGCATACTATTAGTATTCTGAAATAGAGCTTGGGTAGCTCTTTCAGAATATATAACGTTTATTGCTGTACCTTGCCCTGTTGTCTTGCTTTAAGCTCCGGACAATTCAAAATTGTCAGATGGCTAGTAGGGATGAGAGAACCGAATGGTAAAGTTCGGGGTCTGTACCGGACACTTAGTGACCGGTACCGAACCCCAAACACAGACTTCTAAATGTACGTCCGGTTTCCTGCAGCCAATCAATAAGCTTTTAGACTGTGGGCACTTCCAGAGCCACCACATCCATGACAAGCATTGTCATGGCTGTGATTGGCTGGCACAGGACATGACCCAGCCTGTGTAAAGGCCGGATCACAAATGCCACGACCATTATGCTCTCGTTAGTATAGGGATAGGAAGCAGCTGGAGTGAAGGACAGATTCTGACTGTGCACTCTGCAAAAAAGTTGTGTGTACTCTGCAAGACATATCTGTGGGAGTACTGTGCCAAAAGCTGCTGTGTGTACTCTGCAATCCCGCCTGTGGGAGTACTGTTCCTTTAAGCCACTGTGTGTACTCTGCATCCTCCCACCTGTGGGAGTACTATTCCTTTAAGCTGCTGTGTGTACTCTGCAACCTTGACTTTGAGAGTACTGTGCCAAAAAGCAGCTGTGTGTAATCTGTCCCTCCTGCCAGTGGAAGTCCTGTGTCTTTAACCTGCTGTGTGTACTCTGCACCCTCCGCCTGAGGAAATACTGTGCCTTTTAGCTGCTGTGTGTACTCCGTCCACTCCCCGCCTGTGGGAGTACTGTGCCTTTAAGTCGTTTTGTGTTTTCTAGTAGTCTTGCAAATAAATAATTGGCATCAGCTGTCTTGTTGCCAATTTTAGGCCAAATAAATTATTTTTCAGGACTGCTGTGTGTTTTTTAGCAGTCTGGCAAATAAATAATTGGCATCAGCCATCTTGTTGCCATTTCTGTTCCAAAGAAAGTATTTTCCTAAACCTGTGTGTGTTTTATAGTTGTCTGAAAAATAAATAATTGATATCAACAATCTTGTTGCCATTGCTAGGACAAATAAATTATTTTTCTGCACAGGTGTGTGTTTTTTATTAGTCTGGGAAATAAATATTTGGCATCTGCCTTCTTGTTGCCATTTCTAGGCTAATGAAATAATTTTTTCAGGACTACTGTGTGTTTTTTAGTAATTTGGGAAATAAAAAATTGGCATCAGCCATCTCATTGCTATTTCTGGGCCCAAAAAAATATATTCATAAACTGGTGTGTGTTTTAAAGTAGTCTGGGAAATAAATAATTGGCATAAGCCATCTCGTTGCCATTTATAGGACAAATAAATTATTTTTCTGCAAAGTTGTGTGTTTTTAAGTAGTCTGGGAAATAAATAATTGGCATCAGCCATCTCGTTGCCATTTATGGGTCAAATAAATAATTTTTCTGGACCGGTGTGAATTTTTTTTCTAAACCAGTATGTGTTTTCTAGTGGTCTGGGAAATAAATAATTGATAACAGCATCTACTAGGCATTTATAAACCAAAGAAATAATTTTTCTTGACCAATGTGTGTTTTCTTGTAGTGTTGCAAATAAATAATTGGAATCAGCCATCTCATTGCCATTTGTAGATCAAACAAATAATTTTTCTGTACTGCTGTCTTTTCTAGTAGTCTGGGAAAAAAATAATTGCCATCAGCCATCTCGTTGCCATTTTATTCCAAAGAAATAATTTTTCTAAACCGCTGTGTGTTTTCTAGTAGTGTTGCAAATAAAGAAATCTACTCTTCAACCATCTCTTTGCGAATAGGGTTTAAAAAAAGAACTTCCAAAAATGAGGAGACCATCAAATAGGAGACATGGATGTGGAGGAGGCCATGGTGATGATGGTGTAGCTGCTAAATATAACACATTCCTATGGTGCATGCAGGCGACAGGAAGTTATGTGTTCTTTCATATGCCCGAATACCGCTACATGAATGGTGAGGCCACAAGATGTTGAAAACATGTTTGATTGGATGGCTGAGAGTGGCTCCAGTACCTTTGCGTTATCTTCCTCCCGGTCCAATATAGAAAGTGCATAGTTGGCATTTGAGGACCATGGTCGTCCGGCTTCCACCTCACTCCCTTGCAAATCAGACAAGCAGTCTGATCCCCCACTCATGCAGCAGTCTCTTCTGCTTTTTGATGACTCTGCTGTCTGTGGTTCCATGGCCCATCTACCCAGGCCTTCCCCAGTAATGGAAGAGACTGCAAACACTTGTTATGTTGGAGGTTGAGTACATGGGAGGTATAGTGGAAACGGTCAGTCGACCACCGCAGGGCATGTCAGATGATTACAATGCTCAGTTGCCAAGTGCAGCATCTTTCTGCAGTGTGCAGACCTGCAAAAAGGGTAGGGTTGAGGAATCGATGGATGCGGGGGATGATGAGGTCCTAGCCTCTACATGGAGTCTAGGCCATCCTAGTGACGTGTGTAGTTCAGGGGAAGAGGAGTTGACGATGCTTTCACAGCAGCACAGAAAAAGAGGGAGCGGTGTACAAAGTTACAGTTGGCGGCCCTTAGTTAGTACATCAGCTGCTACTGCCCAACGCACCGCTGAAACCAGTACACCAAAGACAGTTCAAAAGAGCTCCCTGGCATATTATTTCTTCAGGGAAAGTGCTTCCGACAACATACAGGTGGTTTGCACTCTGTGCCATTAGATTCCGAAGCGAGGCATAAATGTTCTGAACCTGAGCACCACCTCTTTGATGAGGCATCTGAATTCCAAGCACAGAGTGCAGTGGAGTACACACCATGGCAGATATGAGAATCCTCCTGCTCCTTCTTCTGCTGCAGTCTTGGCCTTCCCCTCCTGCTAATGATCAACAGGGCCACCCGACTCCCCGCAAAGAGAGAATGTGACAGCATCACCACAACCACCACCAGTGTCACCAAGCATCTCCAAATTGTCCCATGGAAGTGTTCAGCTTTCCATCTCCCAAACCCTCAAGAGAAATATGAGATACCGCTCTAGCCACCCACGAGCCATGGTCCTGATTGACATCATTTCCTAATTACTATCTTTTGAAATGCTGTCATTAGAGTTACTGGAGACGGACAGTTTTAAAAACTAATGGTGGCTGTCCCGCAGTAAGTTGTTCCCTGCCACCACTACTTTTCCAGACGGGCCAACCCTGCCCTGCACAAACATGTTGCAGACCAAATCAAGTGTGCACTGCGCAACACAATCAGTGGCAAAGTACACATAACCACCAATATCTGGACCAGCAAGCACGGCCAAAGACATTACATCTCCCTAACTGCCCACTGGGTAAATGTAGTGGTGGCTGGAATAGAGAAGGGAGGCGTTGTAGCCCATGTCCTACCACCACGGATGGAATGCTGAACGTTTATCTTTTCAGGTTGTCTCCTCCTCCTACTCAGCTTCCTCCACTACCTCCTCATCCGGTCACTTTAATACCTGCACCACCAACTTCAGCACAGACAGGGTGAAACGACAGCAGGCTGTTCTGAAATGCACCTGTTTTTGTGGACGAATTACACAACGCACAGGAGCTATGGACTGGGATCAAACAACAGATAGATGAGAGGTTGGTGCCAATGAACCTCCAGCCCGACCTTGTGGTGTGCCATAACGGACCAAATCTCTTAGCAGGTCAGGGTCTAGTTGGTTTGATGCACATTCCTTGAATGGTGCTTGTGTTGAACTTGGTGGTGCAGAGCTTCCTGAAAAACCACCCACACTTGTCAGAGCTGCTGAAAGTATGAGCAGTGTGCACGCACTTTCGCTGTTCTCACTCTGCTGCTGCTCACCTGTCTGCGTAAACAACTGAACAAGGCGGGAACCACCCTAATTTCAATGGAGATCAACCCAAAGCATGTAAGGCACAATGTAGAAATAGCACCTCACCTGTCTGTGCTGCAGCATCACTTCTGACATCCTGCTCACCGGCTGATATTCAACGTTCTAACAAGGTGGAACTCCACCTTGCATGTGCTGGGAGACTGTGTGGGCAGCAGCAGGCAATAGTGGAGTTTCAGGTGCAGCACTGACAGCTAAGTTGCTCTGCAGAACAACACCACTTCACTACCAATGAATGAACCTCCATGCGGGATGTGTGTGCTGTCTTCCGCTGCTTCGAATATTCCACCAATATGGCCAGCGCTTATAACACCATGATCAGTAGTACTATACCACTTACATGCCTGCCAGAAAAAACAATTCAGGCCATAATGGATGAGGTGCTGGCACAGGAGGAAAAAGAGTAGGAGGAGCAGGAACAATTCACACCTTTATCAGGCCTATTGTTCACACATGGCTAAGAGGATGGGTTACTGTCCCAACAGAGGCCAGGTACCCAAGTGTACAGCCAGTGGACATTTTGGGAGGACGAAGATGATGATGAAGTGGAACAACAGTGTTCAGAGTAGGGTGGCACTCAGATCAGCTCACAGGCATCACCGGAATGTGTCTCAGGGAATACAGACTACCAAGATGATACACCTCCCACCGAGGACAGCTTGTTGTTGCCTTTGGGCAGCCTAGCACACATGAGCCAATACATGCTGCAGTTACCAGTACAGATTACTGGGTGGCCACCCTGCTGGATCCCTGCTGCAAGGACAACTTATGATCATTACTTCCATCACTAATGCGAGAGTGACAAATGCATCAATACAAGCAGATCGAGAAACTACTGATGGCTTTGCCACCTCACAGCAGAGGCTCAGTGGATCAACAAGTCAGGGGGCGAAGGAGGAAGTCGCTAACACTGCTGCCAGCACCATGGCAGGCACGGTTAATATGGCCAAAATATGGCAAAACTTTATGAGCACGCCACAACATACTGCACCGCCATGTAATAAGGTCCGTATTAGCAGGAATCAGCGTTACAACAACATGGTGGAAGACACATCCACACGTCTCCACATACTAACAAATGGGTCTGCCCCATTTAACTTCTGGGTCTTCAAATTGGACACATGGCCAGAGCTTGCCCTTTTGGCCTTGGAGGTGCTTGACAGCCCTGCGGCAAGTGTTATGTAGGAACGTTTGTTTGGCATGGCAGGGGACAGGCACATCCTCCTGTCCATATACAACACGGGGAACCTAATATTTCTTAAAATGAACCAGCTGTGGATCCCACAGGACTGGTCCATACCTTTGGATGACTAGACAACTATACCAGCCACACTCAGCCGGTATTGAACTTTACTTGCTATTCGTTTCAATTGGGTGCCTCCTCCAAAAATAAAAAGCCCAAAAAACCATATTGGCTACTCCTCCTCCTCCACCTATTTCACCTACACTGCAAAGACCACTTTATCCTTCACTTGGACCTACACCTCGTAGATCTAGATAGCTAGTTTTAGTTTTGTTAAATCAAAGTTGTTTTTAGTCAGTTACAAAAAAAATAGAAAAAGTTACAAAACAAAAAAAAGGAAGAAAAGAAAAAAACAATGAAACAAAGAAAAATAAAACAACTCCCCCCCCCCCAAATAAAAAGCAAAAAAACAGTGTAGGACTTTTTATTGATTTTATTTATTTATTTTACTTAGTTATATAGCGCCGTTTTGCAGACATTTGCAGTCACTATCACCATTGGGGCTCACAATCTAATTTTCCTATCAGTATGTCTTTGGAATGTGGGGAGAAGATACAAACTTACCACTGAGCCACCTTGCTGCCTTGCCTCTTTCACCTTTACCGCCACATCAATCTCCTCCTCCACTTGGATCTGTTCCTACTGGTTCAAGATTCTTATTTTTTATTACTGCACTGCTTAGAGTAGGGACAGGACACAGCTGTAGTGAGGGATAGTATTAGGTTTTGCGTGTGTGCCATTTTCCAAAAACACTCTCTACGTGTACTCTGCTGTCACACAAGGTGTGGGAAAGACTAACTGCAATATGAAGGGAAGGGGGAAAGGAAGCCCAAACACTAGGGAAAGGGGGAATGGAGACCTCCTAGGCTAATCTGATATCACCCTGTCTCCCCTATAGTCCCTATATTGGTTCCTCACTAATCGCTGCACAGGAATCTAAACCCTGAATTTCTCTATAGCTTTGCCCTGTATAGGGGAGAGGAAGATGAGCACTAGTCAATCCCCACTAACAACTAAAGACAGCAAGGGAGACAAACATGGGGAAAATAGCTTAGCTTGAGCCGACCTCAGAGAGATTAGACCAAATGTGCTCCAAAGCACCAGAGAGGAAGTAAACTGTAATAGCTCCAATCCTTCACAAGGGAACATGTGAATATCAACAGCACCTCCCTGTAGCAAACAGAAAATATTTAAGCACCCAGACCTGGGTGTCAATCAGCAGGAGGGAGATAGCCACTGGGTCCTAGAGTGAGACAGATCTAAGAAGGTGTCTGCAGTGCCAAATGAAGAAATCTTCTGTAACCAACTGCAGAGCGACTGTCGGTCACATCTGACACACCCGTGAATCTGCATCCGAGTCTGTGTTAATACTGTGCGTAACCAAAAGTTTTTAGAATCTCCAACTGTGACGGTGGGCGTGTTGTTCATCTAAACATATTTTTCTACTCTTATTTAACCATGTCTGTGATAGTACTGTGCCAAAAGCCACTGTGTGTATTCTTTAACCCATATCTGTGGGAATACTGTGTCTTTAAGCCCCTGAGTGTAGTGTGCATCCCTGCCTGTGGGGGTTACTGTGCTCCATTGGCTGGATGTGAAATTTTTATCAGCTTCTGTGGTGGAAATGTGGAGACATGTTCTGTGGGTGAAATTTGTTATCAGCTTCTGTGGGGGAACTTGTAAGCTGCTTCTGCAGCGGTACTGTGTGCCATGCTCTGTGGGTGAGATTTTTAACTTTTTACTTAATATTTTACCATGACTGTTATGGTGACAGAACCCCTTTAAGTCATTTCCCTATCCACATTTGCTTGCATGGCAATTATCCTTCTCTTACCCCCATTTTTCTTCCTTTTGTCAGCTGTCTAACCCTTACTACAACGACTTTACAATAATTTTACAGCAGTTAATTTCAGGTCTATATTGACTTACATAAGGTTCTGTGTCTGGAGTCAAGTCCGGGTCAAATTCGGGTCCCGAACCGGAGTTTTTAAAAAGTCCATCCCAACCCGGCGTTCCCGAACATCCACTGGTTCGCTCATCACAACTGATTAGTTAAGCGTATGTAAATCAAAGAGAATATTTACCCCTAATCCCATCTATAATCCTGGCCACCCCTCAACGCCAAAATCAGAAATAGTTAGGGCGGTGAGGCATATATTTCTATGCAGTTGTACTTAGCAATGTTTTCAATGACATACATATATAAGAGGGGATCTAAAATTGTGGCATTCAAGTGATTAAAATATTTTTTTGAAATGTTGCACTACATGGAAGTTTGCACATTCAAGTTAAACTTTAATATTTATTTTAAACGATACTCACATGAACATCTATAAGTCATTTTTTCCATGGGGGTTGTTATAGTTATGTGAAAGTTATTGAGAGGTTTTAAAAAGGTTGAAAGCTTTGCTATATAAAGGAGGATTTTACTGCTTGAATGCTGTGTTCTTTTATATAAAAAGACAAAAGCTAAAAATGCTGCCAGGCTTATCCATTAAATTTTGTCTTTTATCTGTAATAATAGGTAATGTTTGCCTTAGCTATGTAAGCTTAGTCATGCATGCACTACAAGACTGGATTGAAATCTGCAGGCAACATGTCCTTTGAGTTTATGAATAACTAACAGTGTCTAGAGATCAGGGAGATTTTAACATATACTTCACTCTGGATACTTGAAAGTTTTCTGAGAAAACTGCAGGGATGTGATTGGTATCATTTAAAACTAGAAAACTGCCTAGTCAGTCTAAGGACAGGTACTTGATTGACTCCAATTCTTTTTTTCAGCAAAGAAGATTTTTTCTCCTTTAGATGCCAACTAAGGTAAAGTCTGCAAATGTGTGAGAGAATATGTATCCAGCCAGGTGCTATATTCTGTCATTTTACTTTATTATTTATAGAAAGGTAAAAACTTTAAGTTCTCTAGACATATGTTCAAATACACTTTTAACATATGTCAAATATATGGAAATACATAGTACTAGCAGCATGCTGATGCCCTTTATTATTTTATTAAGGGATCCATCTCACACTTCTTAGCTCAAGAGGATTCCTCGTTCAGAATATTATCTATCTATCTATCTATCTATCTATCTATCTATCTATCTATCTATCTATCTATCTTTCAAATATTCCAACAATATTAGATCATCAGGTTCTGACTTTCAACACCCTGAAGTGTTTATGTAATGGCCGACGGATGCACTCTGCCACTCCGGCGGCCATTTTCCTGTAGATAACAGCTTCAGAAAGATGGACACCAGTGCCAGGCCACCAGACACCCAGCCCCAGGCACCCAGGCCACCAGGCACCAGGCCACGAGGCACCAGCCCCAGGCCACCAGCCACCAGCACCAGGCCCTCAGACCGAGGCCACCAGTGCCAGGCCATCAGCCCCCAAGCACCAGGCCCCAGTCAACCAGTCACCCAGCCCCAGGCACCAGGCCACCAGCCCCCCAGCACCAGGCCTCGGCCCCACAGAATCTCACCTCTTCTACTGCTGCCACCAAGTTCCTGAGGGAGGAACCCAATGGACCTGCTTGCTGCTTCACCACCACCGCAACTTCCCGCTGCTGGTGCAACGGCTTCTCGCATCCAGGTTCCGCAGCATTCCTCCATTTCCTCTGGCTTCCTAAATTATCCTGCCTCCTGTGACCCCTGCTCCACCGACCCCCCAGGTAAGATACTTATTCAGACTATAAGACGAACCCTCATCTTATAAAAAAATATATATATATTTTTTTCCTATTTTCCACCCCAAAATTTGGGGTGCATCTTATGGTCCTGTGCGTCTTACAGTCTGAAAAATACGGTATTCAGCAGTTGCGGTGTCTCCTATATGATATACAGTACAGACCAAAAGTTTGGACACACCTTCTCATTTATAAGGCAAGAAATCCCACTTATTAAACCTGACAAGGCACACCTGTAAAGTGAAAACCATTTCTTGTGACTACCTCTTGAAGCTCATCAAGAGAATGCCAAGAGTCTGCAAAGCAGTCATCAAAGCAAAATGTGGCTGCTTTGAAGAACCTAGAATATAAGACATATTTTCAGTTGTTTCACACGTTTTTGTTAAGTGTATAATTCCACATGTGTTAATTCATAGTTTTGATGCCTTCAGTGTGATTGTACAATTTTCATAGTCATGAAAATACAGAAAAATCTTTAAATGAGAAGGTGTGTCCAAACTTTTGGTCTGTACTGTATATTTTGGGCCAAATAAATTATTTTGGCAATTGAGTGTCATTACAAATTTTGCACTGTCTGGCTTTTACAGGCTCTTTGTTTCCTGCACATTCAATTTTAATGTAGTCCGTGGCCATAAATCAAATGAGAGGAGCTCCAAAAGAGGCATATGAAAAAAAGTTACAAACTTTCCTGTTAGACTGTCAGAACGCGCCCACTGATGGGTTCTCAGACAAAGAGGTCGCCATTTTCTCTTGTCAGTTCAGCTGAGTCTCCTATGTGATATATGCATCATAATGTAGTATATAGTGTTATGCAGTCTTAATATAGTGTGTAAGGTAGAGTTGTGTATATATAGTATATAGTTTAGAGATGTTTATATAGTATGATTATATGTATATAGTGTGGAATCCTCACTATATACACTGCTATATCTCTACACTCTATAGTATATACACCGCTCCACTCTATATTCCTTAACACAGCATATATTGTGGAGCTGTGCATGTTGTGTATACTTCTCCTGTCCAGTATATGACGCGCCCCCTGGGCCGTGTGTGCTGGAATACCCGGAGCTGGGTCTCTGTGTAATGCTGGGGGTTTGTAGTTTCCGTGGCGGCGACCCGGTCCCGTGTCTCAGGGTGGTCAAACCAGTGGCGGATCTGTTTATTTGGTTTTTAATGTTTAAATGTCCGACTACGCCAACCGTGGATTGCGGTCACTGAGAACCGCCGCTGCGGGGCAGGCCGCTGAGGCTGATGTTGGGTGCGCAGCAGAGGATAGTATAACTCCCCATGGGAGGAGTATAGCCTCAGGTCAGCATGTGTAGATGGTGAGGGTTGTGGTGCATGGGTGCAGCAGAAATGACTCAGAGTCCTTGCAGTGCTGTTCAGGGTCTTTACTGTTGGTAATGGAGAAGGCCCTGCCGGGAGTACTGGCTAACATTAGAGGCCTGGTCAGTCTGTGAGCGAACAAGAGTCCCCCTGGCCAGGTGGAGGTGTAGGCCTTCCTGTCTGACTGCACTCTTCCTGGCTACCTTGCTGTAGTCGTGTAGTAGCCCACATCCCTGAGTGTACCGTGTGGTGCTCACCCGTATGGCTGGTGACTTGGGGCCTTTGGTACCTTCCGCTCCTCGATGGCGGTGCCGGTCCCTTGCGTGTGACTGAGCCTCCGGGCTTTCTATGGCCAGAGGACCTGAAATCCCCTGCCAGGTGGTTTCTGCTGCTGGATGTGGATATCCTCACAGCCTCGGACTCCGGTGTCTGGTTCTCTGCGTCTTCTGCCAGGATGAGCTCTATCAGCTCCAATCCCTGGCCTTCAGCTCCTGTGTTGCCTACAGAGCTCCTTGCTTGATGCTCTGTCCCTTCCTCTGGAACTAACTCGACTCACCCCGCCCCAGATCCAGTTTATAAAGGGCAGGTTCCTCCCCTCCCTGGACTGGGGCAGGAGGCGTTGCATGCAATAATGGTCCTGGCCAGGAAAGCCCATGCTCGCTCTCAGACATGGTATTTCTACCACTGTGGCAACCAGACCCCTGGGGTGCCACATTCCCCCCTGGTAACTTTTAGTACTCCGGGACTAAACACGTTTTATGAAAACATACATAACAGGGTATAAGCAATAACACATCAACATATGTACAAGGAGTTCAGTCTTTATAGGTCACGGCGCTTCCATAACCAGGTGTCCATGTCAACCAAGATGTATTTTGAGGGACCCATCCCAAACCCTCCACATAGGCCCTGGGGTGGCTACAGGGCATCGATGATCCGGTGTTGGACCACGTCTTCAGCCACCTCCACGGGTTTTTGTTCTGTGGTCTGGCACAAAAGGGGCACTTAACAGGTGCAACTATTTACAAGGTACAGTTCCGGTTATTCATTGTCCATAACCTGTCAGTCCATAGACCCTGTCGGGTAACTTGAGAAACATAATTAATATTCATGCAACAAACATAAAACATTTCAACATTTGCAATATACAGGTATATATCATCATTTTTTCTAGATGCTCCAGCGAGCGGGCTTCTGACCTCTAGTGCTCCTGGTGGACCTACGTAACACACTATCTGGTGGTGTTCTTTCTGGGTCCCCTGTTTCCACCCCTTGTGTAGTGGGCTCCCTAGTGTCTGCACTACAGGTGTTTGGAGATGTTACGGGTAGGTTGGGCATCTTTCTGCGTACTCTTTGGCTTACCACGGGCACGGCAGGCTCACTACTAGCAGAGGGTTGATTCTCCCGGGTAGAGATGAGCGGTGTTCGACTAGAACTGTTCGCCAATCTCAAATTCGAGCTGTTTTGGGCGGTGTTCGAGTTGTTCGACGAACCCGAACGATTTGCAAAAAATTCGGCGGTTCGAGGTTATGTTCGATAACTGTTCGTGCACCAAAAGCGTGTCCTGCATGTCTGGTGCTATTTAGAGCACCAATCATGCAGGGATTGTCTGCCACTCACTGTAATGCCACAGCCATGGTGGTTGTGGCATTACAGTGATTGCCCAAATCGATGGGAACAGTGCCAACAGTGAAACATGAAAAGCCGGCAATTCAGCAGCGGCATACACCTGTACCCGACAATTTAGAACCGAAAGAATAGAGCTTCACACATAGATTAGATAGATATAAACATGTCAGCCACATATATACGAAGTACAGTGAAAGTGCTGCTTACTGTACTTGTCATTTAGCGTAAAGGATTTATCAAAAAAAATAATAGTGTTTTCATGCACCGTCTCTTTAAAAAAGCCGGCCGGCAATTCAGCAGCTTTACCCGACAATTTAGAATAGAAAGAATAGAGAATCACACATAGATTAGATAGATAGAAACATGTCAGTCACATATATATGAAGTACAGTGACAGTGCTGCTTACTGTACTTGTCATTTAGCGTAAAGGATTTATCAAAAAAAATAATAGTGTTTTCATGCACCGTCTCTTTAAAAAAGCCGGCCGGCAATTCAGCAGCGGTACCCGACAATTTATAACAGACAGAATAGAGCTTCACACATAGATTAGATAGATAGAAACATGTCAGTCACATATATATGAAGTACAGTGATAGTGTTGGTTACTGTACTTGTCATTTAGTATTAAAACAAAGGATTTATTATTAAAAAAATTGGCGTGGGGTTCCCCTTAATTTTAGGCTCTAGCGGAGGTTAAGCAGACGGCTGGGGCAGATGTTTGAAGCCTGGGAAGGGGGTAATACCCACGGAGCTTCCCAGGCTACTAATATCAGCCCCCAGCTGAATACATAGCCTTTACTAGCTATTAAAATGGGGGACCCCCCAAAAAAAATGACGTGGGGTCCCCCCTAATTTAATAGCTAGCAAAGGCTAGGCAGACAGCTGGGGGCTGATATTAATAGCCCAGGAAGGGAGCCATGAATATTGGCCCCCTCCCAGGCTAGAAACACCAGCCGTCAGCCGCCCCAGAAATGGCGCATTCATAGGATGCGCCAATTCTGGCACTTAGCCTCGCTCTTCCACGCTGCCCTGGTGCGGTGGCAGGGGGTAATAGGGTTGGGGTTGATGTCAGCTTATAATGCCAGCTGACATCAAGCCCAGGTTAGTAATGGAGAGGCGTCTATAAGACACCCCCATTACTAACCCCATAGTCAAAGTTAAAAAAAACACAAACACCCAGAATAAAGTCCTTTAATTGAAATAAAGACACAATCCTTTATTGTTCTAAATTAAACCATACTTACCATCACGCCCATTCCAGCTGAAGCCAACGATCTCCTGCAATAAAAGAAAAATAATAAAGCAACCTCATCCTTACCTTTCCATGGTTCCCACGACAGCTTCAGCTCTGCTACATCGAGATGACAGGCTGGACCGCAGCAGAACGCTGCCATCCAGCCTCTCATCCCGCAGACACTGAGAAGCGCAGGCTTGCTTGCGCTGCTCAGCGTCTCTCTGTGACGACATCCAGATGAGCCGAGTTCATGTCCAATGAACTCGGCTCACCTCATGCACGTCACTGACAGCGTGGGAAAATTCTCACGCTGAAGCGCTGATTGCAGGAGAATTTTCCCACGCTGTCAGTGTGATGCTCTATTCCTTCTTGTCTAAATTGTCGGGTACCGGTGTATGCCGCTGCTGAATTTGCCGGCCGGCTTTTTTAAAGAGAGTGTCTTCTGAGCAGTTTGTCAGCTTTTGGACACCTTTGCAGGTGTTTTCTATGTGTTTCTATGTGTTTTTGTTTGCCTGCCATTGGTTTTAACGGTGTTCGACGGTGTTCTAAGGTGTTCGACGAACAGTTCGACGAACAGTTCCTCGAACATCCTGATGTTCGACGAACCGAACCGAACCCGAACACTACGGGGGTGGCTCAACACTACTCCCGGGCTGCAGGTATGGAATCTTCTGCCTCCGGGACCGGTTGCTCTTCCAACACTACTTGCTCTTCTGTAGGCCCTTGAGGGGCTGGCTGGAGAAAGGTAAGGATGGGTACCACAATAGCGTTGTTAATTTGTGTCCAGGAAAATTCTCCGAGTACTGTACTGACCATTTCTTCCGTTTCCTCTGTGGGTTGAGGGCTATCTTGGTCTTCATCAGTGCTTTGCAGCTGCTCGGGACACTTCTTCAGGTGGTCTCTGGAGACAGTGGCTGTGGTCTCTCCTCCATCCTTACTGATAATGCATACTTTCGGATTTTCATGACTTGAGGGCAGTACTGTGTACGGTTCTTTCTCCCACTGGTCATCCAACTTATGGAGCCGCCTCTTCCTCTTCAAGACCTACTCTCCAGGTGCCAGGGGAAAAGTGGGAGCATACTGGTTGTAAGTCCTCTCTTGCCTTTCTCTTGCTTGAGACAGACTTCTCTCAACACTCTCCTGCACTTTCCGGTACTGCTGCCGCCATTCTGTATCCCAGTCTGCCTCTGGCGAGGTGTCCTCGGGTGTCAGGACTCCCATATCCAGGTCAATAGGCAGCTTACCAGGTCTTGCTCTCATTAGGTAAGCCGGGGTGCATTTGGTGGAATTTACTGGGATGTGGTTATACAAGTCCACCAGATCAGGCAGTTTTTCAGGCCACAGACTGCGTTCTTCCAGGGGCAACGTTTTTAGCAAGTCTATCACCACCTGGTTCGCACAATCCATTGGTTTGTGGTGATAGGGCATTTTCCTTATCTTCTTGCAGCCATAGAGGTTGCAGAACTCCTGGAAGACCTCCGCTTTGAAGGCTGGACCTTGGTCAGTCAACACTTGCTCCGGATACCCGTGTGGACGGCAGAAGTGCTGCTGGAAGGCTCTAGCTGCTGTCTGAACTGTTAAGTCCTTGACAGGGAACACCACCAGGAACTGGGAGTAGTGGTCTACGATGGTGAGGGCGTAGACGTACCCGGACCTACTTGGAGCCAGCTTCACATGGTCCAGTGCTACCAGTTCTAGTGGCTGCTTGGTGATGATGGGCTGCAGGGGAGTCTTCTGGCTGGTACGGTCCTTTCTTCTCAGGTTGCATGGGCCGCAGTCTCTGCACCATCTCTCAATGGCCCCTCTCATGCCTACCCAGAAGAACAGTTCACGCAACAGGAACTCCATCTTCTTCCATCCAAAGTGCCCTGCTCCGTCGAGGTATGCCTCCAGGACCATAGCCGCGTCTCGTCTCGGGACCACTACCTGCCAGGTCAGCTCATGTGTCTGGGAGTTGACAATTCTCCGGCACAGCTTCCCCTTGTAGAGAAACAGTTTACTCTTCTCCTTCCACAGCTGTTTGGTCTCTTCCGGAGCGTCTGGGTCAAGGCGGGCATCAGCCTGTGTCAGCATCTCTTTTACCAGGCGGACTGCTAGGTCCCTGTCTTGCGTCTCCACCCATCTGTAGTGGGGTAAGGGATTGAACGTGGCAGAGTGCTTGTCCCTTACACAGTGGGAACACTGGGTAATCCCATGACGGTGGAATGCAGGGAGTTCAATTTCTTCCAGTTCTTCTGGATCTTCCCCTCCGTCCGGCAAGTTCGGCATCCTGGACAGGGCATCTGCATTAGCATTTGTGCGTCCCGCCCGGTATTTGATGGTAAACTCATAGTTGGACAGCCGGGCCATCCATCTTTGCTCCAGGGCACCAAGTCTTGCAGTGTCCCGGTGTGTCAACAGGTTGTTGTCCGTGTACACAGTGAACTTGGCAGAGGCAAGGTAATGTTTGAAACGTTCCGTCACTGCCCACACCACTGACAGGCACTCTAGCTTGAAGGAGCTATAATTCTCAGGGTTTCTCTCTGTGGGCCGTATTTTTCGGCTCGCGTAAGCAATTACCCGCTCTCTGCCCTGCTGGATCTGGGATAGTACAGCTCCCAGCCCCACGTTACTGGCATCTGTGTGGAGGATGAAAGGCTGGCCGTAATCAGGGTAAGCCAGGATCTCATCCCCCGTGAGGGCCATCTTCAGCTGGCGGAAAGACTCCTCTTCCAGCTTGTCCCACCTGAAGGGCGGCTTCTGATTTTTGGTCTTTGACTGACCTAACAGGAGGCCTTGCATAGGGGCTGCCATTTTGGTGAACCAGGGGATGAATCTTCGGTAGTAGCCTACCAACCCAAGGAACTGCCGCACTTCCTTTATGCTGGAGGGTCTTGGCCAGTCCTTAATCACTGTGATCTTATCAGGGTCTGGAGCTACTCCGTTAGCACTCACCACGTGTCCCAGGTACTGTACCTTTGGTTTCAGTAGATGACACTTGGAGGGTTTCACCTTTAGGCCGTAGCCTGCCAGGGCGTCAAACACCTCTGCCAGGTGTTTCAGATGGTCCTCATATGTTTTGGAATACACAATGACATCGTCCAGGTATAGCAGGACCGTCTCGAAATTCCTGTGCCCCCGACAGCACTCCATCAACCGCTGGAAGGTTCCTGGTGCGTTGCAGAGCCCGAACAGCATACAGTTGAATTCGCTGAGACCCATCGGGGTGGTGAACGCGGTTTTCTCCTTGTCTGCCCCAGATCCAGTTTATAAAGGGCAGGTTCCTTCCCTACCTGGACTGGGGCTGGAGGCGTTGCATGCAATAGTGCTACTGGCCAGGAAAGCCCATGCTCGCTGTCAGACATGGTATTTCTACCACTGTGGCAACCAGACCCCTGGGGTGCCACATATACATGGTGTAAATCTCAATATCTTCTCTAATTATGAATGTGTATCTGTATTATTCTGTATGAAAGACTATGTGGGGCCCATTTTTCTGTATGGAGGACTATGTGGGGCCCATAATACTGTATGGAGGATTATGTGGGGCCCATAATACTGTATGGAGGACTATGTGGTGCCCATTATTCTGTATGGAGAACTATGTAGGGCCATTATTCTGTATGGAGGACTATGTAGGGCCCATTATTCTGTATGGAGGACTATGTGGGGCCCATTATTCTGTATGGAGGACTATGTGGGGCCCATAATACTGTATGGAGGACTATGTAGGGCTCATAATACTGTATGAAGGACTATGTGGAATAAAAGGCTAAAAGGATACAACTTATTTGCAAGAAACAGACTTGATAAACGAGGAGGAGGTGTCGCATTGTATGTTAGAAAAGCGTATATCTGCACAGAGATTGAAGCTTCAGAGACTGGGAGTTCTGTGGAAACTGTTTGGGTAAGAATACAAGGAGAGAACAACGGAAAGGACACCATTGTAGGCATTTACTACAGGCCACCTGGGCAAGCTGAAGATATGGATGAACTCTTTATGTATCAAATGACCAAGTTCTCCAAAAAATATGACGTAGTGGTCATGGGAGATTTCAACTATCCAGACATTTGTTGGGAATCTCTCTCAAGTAAAACTAACAGGTCAAGCAAATTCTTATCCTCTCTTGCTGACAACTTTATCTTCCAAAAGGTAGGGGAGAAAACAAGGGGATCTGCTACTTTGGATCTAATCCTTATAAACAGGGAGGAAATGGTTGAGGAGGTAAAGGTGGCTGGGACCCTAGGAGGCAGCGATCATGCTATTATAGAATTTTGGATAACTAGAGGAGGAAGACATGTGAAGACTCAAACTTCAAGGTTAGATTTTAGAAAGGCAGATTTTAAGAGACTCAGAAAGAGAATAGGAGGGATCCAATGGCTGGATGTCCTTAAGGACAAAAATGTCCAGGAAGGATGGGAAATTTTTAAAAATGAGATTCTCAAAGCACAATCGTTAACAATCCCGAAAAGTAGGAAGAATGGGAAGCATTTAAGGAAACCAGGATGGATGAACACAGAACTTAAACACATGCTAAAAAGAAAGAAAGAAATGTTTATTAAATGGAAAGAGGGAGGCATATCTAAAGAAGATTATAATGCAGTCTGCAGATCCTGTAGGGCACGTATCAGCTTAGCTAAAGCTGACAATGAATTAAGGCTTGCAAGAGATGTCAAAAGCAATAAAAAAGAATTTTGGGGTATGTCAAAAGTAAAAGAAAAGTCAAAGATGCTATAGGATTTTTACAGGATGAAAATGGAGAAATGGTAAGAGAGGATGTTGAGAAGGCCGAACTTTTTAATTCCTATTTTGCATCTGTTTTCTCTCAGAAAGAAAATGTAACATCAACTGATCTTCACTGTCCTTTTAAAGGAATAGAAGAATCCAAATAATCTGTAAACAGAAAGATTATGAGGGAATATTTAGCTAACATAAATGAGTTCAAGTCTCCTGGTCCAGATGAATTACACCCCAGAGTACTGAAGGAGATCGTAGAAGAAATTTTATAACCACTCTCCATAATCTTTGAAAATTCTTGGAGAACAGGAGAAGTCCCAGAAGACTGGAGAAGAGCAAATGTTGTTCCTATCTTCAAAAAGGGGAAGAAAGTGGACCCAGGGAACTATAGGCCGGTGAGTCTGACTTCTATACCAGGAAAGATCTTTGAACAAATTATTAAACAACATGTATGTAAGTACATGGATAAGAATGAAGTGATTAACCAGAGTCAGCATGGGTTTGTAACTAACAAGTCATGTCAGACTAACTTAATTTCCTTCTATGACAGAATCACTGACTGGGTGGATCAGGGAAATGCTGTAGATATAGTATATCTTGACTTCAGCTAAGCATTTGACAAAGTATCTCACACCATCCTTATTGAAAAATTGACCAAGTATGCAATGGACCAGGCAACTGTTAGGTGGATTCATAACTGGCTTAGTGATCGGACTCAAAGGGTGATTGTAAATGGCTTCACATCCAGCTGGATGAATGTCTCAAGTGGGGTACCACAGGGCTCCGTCCTGGGACCTGTATTGTTCAACATCTTTATCAATGATTTAGATGAAGGAATTGAGGGTAAACTGATTAAATTTGCTGATGACACAAAGCTAGGAGGGATAGCTAATACTAGAGAAGAGAGAGAGAGGATTCAAAAAGACCTAAATAAACTGGAGCAGTGGGCAGCAACCAACAGAATGGTTTTTAACAGGGAAAAATGCAAAGTGCTACATCTGGGCAATAAAAATGAAAAAAGCATATACAGAATGGGAGGAATAGAGCTAAGCAACAGTACATGTGAAAAAGACTTAGGTATACTAATAGATCATAGACTGAACATGAGTCAACAGTGTGATGCAGCAGCAAAAAAGGCAAATACAATTCTGGGATGTATTAACAGAAGCATACAGTCTAGATCACTTGAAGTCATTATCGGTCTTTACTCCTCTTTGGTCAGACCTCATCTGGAATACTGTGTACAGTTTTGGGCACCACATTTTAAAAAAGACATAGACAAGCTGGAGCAAGTTCAGAGAAGAGCGACCAGAATGGTGACTGGTCTGCAAACCATGTCCTATGAGGAACGGTTGCAGGATTTGGGAATGTTTAGCTTGCAAAAAAGAAGACTGAGAGGAGACTTAATAGCTGTCTACAAATATGTCAAGGGCTGTCACATTGTAGAAGGATCATCTTTATTCTCATTTGCACAAGGAAAGACTAGAAGCAATGGGATGAAACTAAATGGGAGGAGACACAGATTAGATATTAGAAAAAACTTTTTGACAGTTAGGGTGATTAATGAGTGGAACAGGCTGCCACGAGAGGTGGTGAGTTCCCCTTCAATGGACGTCTTCAAACAGAGGCTGGACAGACATCTGTCTGAGAAGAGTAAGTGAATCCTGCTTTGAGCAGGGGGTTGGACCAGATGACCCAGGAAGTCCCTTCCAACTCTGCCATTCTATGATTCTATGATTCTATGAAAATACTGTATGGTGGACTATGTGGGGCCCATTATACTGTATGGAGGACTATGTGGGGCCCAGTGTTCTGTATAGAGGACTATGTGGTGCCCATTATTTTGTATGGAGTACTATGTAGGGCTCATAATACTGTATAAAGGACTATGTGGTGCCCATAATACTGTATGGAGGACTATGTGGTGATTATAATACTTTATGGAGGACTATGTGGTGCCCATAATACTGTATGGAGGACTATGTGGGGCCCATAATACTGTATGGAGGACTATGTGGTGCCCATTATTTTGTATGTAGGACTATGTGGGGCCCAGTATTCTGTATGGAGGACTATGTGGGGCCCATTATTCTGAATGGAGGACTATGTGTGGGCAATAATACTGTATGGAGAACTATGTAGGGCCCATAATACTGTATGAAGGACTATGGGGTCCCATAAAACTGTATAAAAGACTATGTGGTGCCCATAATACTGTATGGAGGATTATGTGGTGCCATAATACTGTATGGAGGACTGTGTGGGGTCCGTAATACTGTATAGAGGACTATGTGAGGTCCATAATACTGTATGGAGGACTATATTGTCCGGTCTGCACTGTGCGCTGTGAGGATTCACTGGTTTCTGAGCTATTGTAGAATTTACAATAGATATCACTCATGTAATGTAAGAAGTGAAATCTTTGGCCTTGCACTATGCATATATTCCTTATATGTGCATCATATATAAGTATCTATTATTTTCATCCAGAAAAGTGGGCCGATTTTCTTCTCACTTGTCAGTTTTCTTTTTTTTCTCAGCAGCTATTAATCTTTTACACGACCATTTACAATTTCCTATGTTGCAGAATTGTAATGTATCCGTACATATTGGATGCTATACTGTGGCATCCGTTTTTTTTTCGTACTCATAGACTTGAATGAGTGAGTCTCATCCAATTTCACAGTCAAATCGCAGCATGATACGATTTTTTTCTCACACCGAATCAGTGTGAGAAAAAAAATGTTTCTCTCTACAGCCTCATTGCAGGACATTGGTCAGTGTGCAATCTGATAAAACATTGGATAACACACGCCTGATTTATGCGCTTGTTTGCGCAAGCCCTTGGTGGCATTGGACTTCTGGATTGTCATTATTGGTTTATTATTTTCTACATATAAAAATAAATCATGAAATGCCTGTTTAAATGGGCTATTCCAAGTTTGAAAGTTATCCCCTATCTCTGACGATCCTGAGAAACGGAGCACTGAAGAGCAACATGTAAATGGAGCTGTGGTTGATCATACGCACTGCGGCGCCATTCACATGTGGCTCTTCAAATAACTCCTTTAAGAGAGTGGTGAAAGGCACGACAACGTAAAAGCAAAATGCACTGATCGGGGCGTGGAGTTGTTATAGTATGTGGGCTGGTGGGGTTTGCGTGGCATGACTGCTTTTTTAACCCAGTCCGGCCCTGGGTGTATGCATTTAATCTTGATAGATTATCAATATTTTGCACTAGAGAAGAATTTATATTTTTAAATTCAAATTCCCAAACTTCGCCAAGCTCTCTCCCAAAATTTGATTTGTGACAAACAAATTTGATCAGATTTCAATAGTGGAAAGCTTGTTAATGCTCCTAAAATATAAGTAAGGTAGAGGAGCGTGAGAGAAAGCTGACTATAAGAGTTTATTCTTTATAGGCAAGAGAGAGCTTACACTCTACAGCAGAGTGAGGACCCCACTGAACACAAGAGCTTACGCTCTACAGATGAAAGAGACTTACTTAATGGCTCTGGAGATGAAAATTACTCTGCTAGCTAAACTAATTTCTGCTGGGAACTGCTGATCTGTGATGGCCCAGGTGCTAACCTCCACTGTACAAGGCAGTATTATGGGGAAGCCTGCGTGGCATTGCAAAATGACGTTTGCCCGTTCTATAATGATTCAACAATGTGAGAAATGGTGCTGGGCAAGGTTTTTTTTTTATAAACCTTGAATCGAATCTAAAAATGTTAGAATTTGCGTGAAACCGCAAATTTCAGAAAATTTGACTTGAACTTGATTCTCCACAAATTGTTCCACTCATCTCTCTTCTGCGCCTATGAAAGCTAACTGATGTTTTTGAATAGGAATGTAGGTGGAATTTTGCTTTCCAAAAACTCTATTATTCCACATGCTAATATGACTTCTATTATTTCCACTATTATTACTTCTACTACTATTTAAGTATAAACATTAAAAATGCACAAAATATAAATTAAGATTAGGGTTAGGACCCTGGTGTAGTGGTAAATTATAAAAGATACATATACAATTGTCCAAATGAACAGAAACATATATCGACTGTCATTTTTAAACATTATTATTTTAGGTATCATTTAAAAAGAGTGACATGGTATACTCAACACTAACTAAATTATTAAAATACAGTAGGTGGACTAAGTCCCTAATTTATCAACTTTCCTATTGCTGCAATATTTATGTTGGTTATGTAACTGCAGTACACACTACCTTACTTGTGCAAGGGATAGCAATTGATATCAGGTGACACACAAGCTCCCCCTCTCCTTCAGCTTCTCTTCATGATGTTTCATTGCTAAATTAGCTTTTTCAGGATTACAGAGATTTATAGCTGTAACTGTGGCATCCTGGTACCCGTTCTACTACTGCTAAATGAGACAGTTGTAGTGTTGTATTAAATTTGTTCCATTTTGTGCACTGAATTAGGGGATATAATACATTGCATTGTAAATTGTGCTTTCCTGCCATCTACTGGTCAATGTGTTTATATGAAGTATGATTATTCTACTCACCACAAGCTGCCATAGCAACGGCTGGAAGGAGTCTCCCAGCTCAGGGCTCTCTGACTGAACGCTGGTAAAAACCAGTTGTGGGCGGTTCCTGCTGCCTCAGGAAGATTGAGATGAGACATTATTCTCTCAGAGAAGAGTTTTCAATGCCAGTCTACGCTGAGGGGACATTTTTCCTTACATATTCTCCTTCACAAAAAGAGTGAAGTGTCTTCTAGTCAGCAGAGAGAATGCTGTACATGGACTCTCCTTCCCTCTGGTTGTCCTGATCGCTTCTAGCCAGGACCAGATCCACATGGCTGCCATGCCACCGACTTTGCTTAAACCTTTCCCCTGCAAGAGGAAACGGTGGGATAAAAACTGTGAGCACATCCACACTTTTGTGTGTTTTCCACAGAGAGCCAATTTGTGAAGCTCCCTGAATCCGTTCAATATTTCCTGGACCGTGCATAGCATTTCCTGTACAAGCAAGTGAAAAGAACTCTGCTCCAGCCGCCCTGGACAATAACAATGCTTTTATCATGAGAAGAAAACCATAATTTTCGTATGCACAATATTCTGTGAACTTTGCCTGTAAGAGAGACTGTACCCTGTTACCTCCTTCAGTAAAATTGTTATGTTTACAAGTTCACCTGCGTGTCTGGCTGCTTGAGATTGCATAAACATCACGGGCACTCCAAAACCTGCACCCAGACACCACTGCTACAGGAGTGCCCCCGGGAGGCCTATACCATCCACAAGTGCCACCTCCCACTTTTTAAATTGTTGTGGACATGAGGGAAGCATTGAGGGGTCCAGCGACCCATTTCAGCTACTGTGACATCATTATCTGCTGCCAGGGAGGCTACACACCCCAGCTTGCCCTTCTGCAACATCTGGCACCTCCCCAGTGGCCCACCACATAACTTCTGTACAGTATATGCGAAACAAGCTTCATCAGGGTTACTGCCTTCATTACAGATACAGAAGCTTCGCATTATAAGCTCCAGTATCAGTGATGAACCCCGTTAAGTGGAGAAACATGTCAGGAGTAGTGATGAGCGAGCATGTTCATTACTCGAGATTTACAAGCATGCTTGGGAGTTTTCTGAGTATCTTCAGTGTGCTCAGGTGTTATGTTTGAGTCACGCTGTGCACATGATTTGCGACTGTTTGACAGTTTTAATACCTGTGAGGAATGCCTGTCGAAGCTGTCAAACAGTCGCAAATAATGCGCACGGAGTGACTAAAACATAACGCCCGAGCACGCTGAAGATACCGGCGACTACCCGAGCATGCTCGCTGAAAGGGTTAACAGAACATACTTGCTCATCACTAGTCAGGAGTTTTTAGTTGGATTTTATCAATTGTGGTGGCTGTCCCTCGCATAAGTATGATGGTGTGTACTGCAAACACACAACTGACATAACTATTGCATTTACATGAGACTTCTCCCCATTAAGGATTTAGTCCATCATTGTAATAATTGAGTTAATGCTGGGTATATCACATCACTCATTTTAAATACTACCATACAAAAGCAATGTTTGCAAAGTTCCAGTGGGAATTGTCGAAGAAGGGTAATTTTTTCTAATCATTTAGTCAACTTTATATTTGTTTTTGTATTCATTCATTTGGCTATTTTTTTGCATATATAAATAGGCACACACATATGCACAGACACACAAACTCACAATAGTGCGCTAAGGCCAATGCTGATTTGAACTGTACAAAGATAAAAAAAACTTTCCTACTCACTCCTGTGAGCAACATGTGAATGTTGTTGCTTATTAACAACAACTAAAATGAACATATTCACAGCTATAAGAAAGGTAAGGGCTATTTTTTTGATTAAACATGCTATATAAATGTTTACTTTTCCCTTTTTATGGCACGAAAGGGAGAACCCGTAAGCAAATACATATCACTAAAGTTATTCCTGGCGATAATGATGTAATGCATTTGAACTGGATTTCATTTGCAATCTATAATTAATGCAAAGATGATTTGTTATTTGATATATAATTGCTTTTGGAAGACTAAGTGACCTTTAAAGTTGAAATCCTAAGTGACATACATACAAACTTAAATAATTTTTAAAAACATAACAAAAAAGAAATCTGTGTAACCGACTAAAGTACACAGAATCAAGAGAGCCATAAATTACAATTGGTTACTGCAGCCACTTTTATTAAACATAATTAGCTATGGCTGATTTATGAAGGGCTTTTAATTAAATTTTAGATATTTACTGTACAGTAGCATAGAAAATATTCAATTTTAACTATGCCGATATTTTTTTCACATGATTGATTATCATGATAGTGATCTACTTTCACTTAGTAAATACATACAGTACTGTGCAAAAGTTTTAGGCAGGTATAAAAAAATGCTGCAATGTTAGAACTGTTACTTAGGTGGATTAATACATGGAGGATTGAGTTTGAGTCTAATTCCTGAAATTTGCAGCTTAATGCAAATTCCAACACGATAAAAAGAAAAAATGTCCCAGCGCCATTGCACACAGCTGTAGAGTCAGTGAGTATTAAAAAGAGAGTGATAGGATGAGTCTGTGAATACCAATCCAAAGATTTAAGTGATATATAGGCAACTGATGTCGCTGCTGGTCACTCGGTGATCTATGTTATACTGAAACTATAGCACCTTAATAATGACATTTTTTTCCACACAGTGCAAGCAAGGAGGAGCATTATTAAACCACTCAGTGGTAATTTTGTAAATAGAATCAAATTCTGCATTCAAAGCTTGTGTGTCACTGAAAGTATGATTCCTGTATTTTGAGATGTACAAATAAATTTTTGGGGAAGTTTTAAGAGAAATTTCCAAAATTGTGAAATGTAACCACAAGTGTTTACCTACCAAAGTGTGCACTTTGGTTAAAATACTTTTTCTAGCCCACTTCATTCCTCTTATAGTCTAGAATTAATCATTTACACATGCCACCTGGATGCAACAACCAGTTGCAGGTGCTTGCTTTTGGGATGTAATTTTACCTAGATTTTCTGGTCTCATCTTATTTAGCAAAGGCATATGGCTATTTTTATCTTTAAAATTAAATATAACTTTAAAATTTTGAATACTTATTTTAATTATCGAAATTAGAAACACCCCATGACAATACTGGCCGCAGTGGTGAACCCACTTCAAGGAAACTTTGCAACATAGCATTTTCAGATTCTTTAAATCATGTTTTAGTGTGTTTGAAGGGGAGGATCATAATTGTTTAAAAGAATTAAAAAAATATAAAAAATAAAAAAATAAAATATTAATGTTTTGCAAATTTTTGGCTAATCCCATTTAACAACAATAATGCTTGCTGTTGCTGCAACTTAGTCTCATGTATGCACCTAAATACCCACCTCTTTATTTAGGGTTAAGCATTTTTTTGTTAAGGGTGGTAGAATTTTATACCAAAAATATCTCCTCCCACTCCAAAATTGAAAGAAAAGTGATAAAAAAATAGACGCACACATTTATCTTTTCGCCTACCTATTTCAATTTTCATTTTGGTAACATATCTTCAAAAAAACATTCTGTAGTGTGTTGCAGCGTTTTTAACACTGTGTTATTTATCTTCTGCCATTAGTTTAAAATTTTTGGCCAGTGGTAAATCATGTGAAATATCCCAAAAATATAAAAAATAATTATTACAGTAAATCAAGACATGTGCATATCTGTTTTCCCTACACCTGTTTAAATTGTCAAATTGGAGACAAATACACACCAGACTGATATTACAACAGGCTGTTATTGAACAAGCCTTTCTCTCTGTCACGTGAACTCCTCAATGCCTAGCATTTCTCTTTATATCATAATTTTGAAAGGTTGGTCAATCTCACTGGTCAATCTCACTCATCTCAATCACAGCTGGATGATGTAGCTTTTGACAACAACACCATCAACTAGGGAGTCAGTGTTCTGTTCAGTCCACCTCCTAATCCGCCATAACATTTAATGTTATACATAATGAAATTTCCAATCCATCAGTGACACGTGCTTCTGTTCTGCCCCATAGTCCCCTAGCCTACAGCACCCTGGGGGCTAAGGAACAAAGCACTCCAGAAAAACTTCTTCCAGTTGATGTTTTGGAAGAAACAGTCAACCTTTGTTCTTGGACGATATGTCGCCGGAGGAGAGGGAGAACACCATTGTAAAGATGATTATGCTGATTGAATGATAATTTTGATGACTCTGTGATGATCAAAACCTGGGAACCAGACACGGGTGATGAGAATTTGTGGTCATCAGAGTTGAAGATTGCAGACACTGGCTATACATTGCACATATGACATGCGGTCAGGCAAAGTAACTCACGCTCATGGCCAAGGTCCTGTATTTACTAGTGCAATATTTCTTTCACAAATATACATGCTTGAGGAAGGTGTTGGCTATGGCGAGAAAAGTGTCAAACAATTTTCAATAGTTCTTATTTAGCACAGCACGCCCTTCAGATTTGCAAAAAAAAAAAAACAGGCTGCGAGAGCGCCTCCTGGATTGTGACATCGCAACCCCCTGAAACTCAACTCAATGCTGTATATGTTGCCGAGTTTGTATGAACAGCATAACGCGATGGTGAACTACATTATGCAGCAGTAAAACAGAAGCGTGGGTTAGTTTGTGATTCAACATCGGCAACTAATGAAGGATGTGTGTCGCCTACTGAAGCCCTATAAAGAGGAGACAAAATTTATCAGTAGACAAACTTGTGTAATCAAAGATGTAATCCTGCCAATATATATCATGGAAAAAAACATTCACCGGTAGAGATGAGCAGAACAATATGCAGCGGATCAAATTTGATTTGACTTTTCTGAAATCCACAGTTCAACGCAAATTCAAACAATCTGCGATACAATTGGACTTACAAGGAATGGCAAAAAAATTGCTCAATGCCATTTCACATATGCCACACACTTAGTAAAGGGGCTAATGACATTGGGCATGGCAGCATGGGTTTCCCCAAAATGCCCTGCAGCAATCCAATCACATATTGTAGCACAGCCAATCAGGGGGACTATCACAGGCAGGCCTAGGAATGCAATTTTATGCTTTTACTGTGTAGGGATAAGAGAATTTAGAGCACACAGCAAAGGGATACAAAAAGGCCTAATGCGATTGTACTATACTACTTCAATGCTGATGTACCAGGCTGAAAATGGGAGCAATAGTCTCAGTTTGTGAATAGAAATCCAAGATTCAAGTGATATACAGTGAAATCTCGTAGTAGTCTCAACTAGAGATGAGCGTTGTTCTACTCGAACTGTTCGCCAATCTCAAATTCGAGCTGTTTTGGGCGGTGTTCGAGCCGTTCGGCGAACACGAACAATTTGAGAAAAATTCGGCTGTTCGAGGTTATGTTCGATAACTGTTCGTGCACCAAAATCATAACTGGATTTTTTCTCAGTAATGATGAAAATTAATGTTAATACGCAGTTTGAGTGTACAGCGGGGTGGGGGGAGGGGCAGGGGATGGATCTCTGCAGGAACAATGAAGATCTCCATTTTTTTTTCTCTTTCCCGCATTTACAGTGGGGAGGTGCAATCTGTCAGCCTATCAGCAGCGCACACATGGAGCGAAGTGCTTTTTTTCACACAAGCAAGGGCATGTGTCATTGGCAGTGTATGTCACATGTCCTTGCCCTATAAGACCAAGCCATTTTCCCCGTCGCCACCATTTTCTCACTGCTGCAGCTGCGTGTTAGACGGCACCGCTGTTGTTGTGTGCGCTATACCTTGTTAATTTCAAGCCAATTTTCGCACAAATATACAGATAGCTTGGGAGTAGGGAATAGTTGTGATTGCAGTCCTTTTAAGGACTAGGTTACAGCATTTCCTACGACTTTTATCAGGCAGGTCTGTGCTCTAAAATAGATAGGTTGTGGGAGTAAAGACTAATTGTAAATGAAGTCCTTTTCAGGACTAGGTTACATCAGTTCCTATCAGTTTTTGCCAGGCAGGTCTGTGCCAGTGCTGTGCAAGTTTTTTTCACAGCATTTGGCTGAATCTAGCAAAGCTAATCCTTTTTGGCCTATTGCAGAGTGTGTTAGTCAGTGGAGTAGCCTATCTGTGTTGCAAGATATACCACCTGTGTATAGAATACCAATTTTTTTACTGCACCTAGTGAAGTAAAATCTTTTGGGCATAGCATCATTCTATTAGTCCATCTATACTGACCTCCATCAGGTTGCAAACTGAATCTAATTTTTTTCTGCATCTAGCTCTGAAAAAATATTGGGCTTCTAGCTGTGTGTGGGTCTTGTTCTATTAATCCATCTATACTGACCTCCATCAGGTTGCAAACTGAATATAATTTTTTTCTGCATCTAGCTCTGAAAAAATATTTGGCCTTCTAGCAGTGTGTGGGACTTGTTCTATTAGTCCACCTATACTGACCTCCATCAGGTTGCAAACTGAATATATTTTTTTCTGCATCTACCTCTGAAAAAATATTGGGCTTCTAGCTGTGTGTGGGACTTGTTGTATTAGTCCATCTATACTGACCTCCATCAGGTTGCAAACTGAATATATTTTTTTCTGCATCTACCTCTGAAAAAATATTGGGCTTCTAGCTGTGTGTGGGTCTTGTTCTATTAATCCATCTATACTGACCTCCATCAGGTTGCAAACTGAATATAATTTTTTTCTGCATCTAGCTCTGAAAAAATATTGGGCTTCTAGCTGTGTGTGGGTCTTGTTCTATTAATCCATCTATACTGACCTCCATCAGGTTGCAAACTGAATATAATTTTTTTCTGCATCAAGCTCTGAAAAAATATTGGGCTTCTAGCTGTGTGTGGTTCTTGTTCTATTAATCCATCTATACTGACCTCCATCAGGTTGCAAACTGAATATAATTTTTTTCTGCATCTAGCTCTGAAAAAATATTGGGCTTCTAGCTGTGTGTGGGTCTTGTTCTATTAATCCATCTATACTGACCTCCATCAGGTTGCAAACTGAATATAATTTTTTTCTGCATCGAGCTCTGAAAAAATATTGGGCTTCTAGCTGTGTGTGGGTCTTGTTCTATTAATCCATCTATACTGACCTCCATCAGGTTGCAAACTGAATATAATTTTTTTCTGCATCTAGCTCTGAAAAAATATTGGGCTTCTAGCTGTGTGTGGGTCTTGTTCTATTAATCCATCTCTACTGACCTCCATCAGGTTGCAAACTGAATATAATTTTTTTCTGCATCTAGCTCTGAAAAAATATTGGGCTTCTAGCTGTGTGTGGGTCTTGTTCTATTAATCCATCTATACTGACCTCCATCAGGTTGCAAACTGAATATATTTTTTTCTGCATCTACCTCTGAAAAAATATTGGGCTTCTAGCTGTGTGTGGGACTTGTTGTATTAGTCCATCTATACTGACCTCCATCAGGTTGCAAATTGAATATAATTTTTTTCTGCATCTAACCCAGCCAATAGTTTTGGCCTAATACCACAGTTTGTCCACTCAGCTCTGCTCGGTTACCATCCATTGTTTTTTTGTGCAAACAACTCCAGAGTTGTGAATTAGTTAACCACCAAAATGAGTGGAAAAAGGCCTGCTGCTGGTGGAAAGGGGAATAGGCGTGTTGGGAAGGGGAAAAAAGGTTGTGTCCGTGGGGTAGGTGTTAAAGCAACAGTAACATCTGCAGAAGAAAGACCATCTTCCAGCCAAACTAAAATGTCTACTTCTTTTAGCGGACAATGTGATAAGATCCCTTTCTTACGGCCACGCCAATCGCTACAAATTCCAGATGAGGCACAAAAACAGCAGGTGCTTCAACAGATATCAAGTGCTCCTTTAAGTGTGCTCTCCTCCACATCAACTTCAACATCACAAACACTCCAATCCTCAAAGGTGTCACCCAAATCGCACTTGCTTCCTCACAGCTCCCAAATCTCCAGCTGCCCGTCTGAGTATGAGGTAGAACAGATGGTTGAGTCTGCAGAGCTGTTTACTCATACTATAGCCTGGGAATCAGAGGTCGACTCCAGCGCTTCTGTGAATCCAGACGAGGAAATGATCTGCACTGATGCCCAGAATCTTTATGAGTCGGATCCAGGACCAGACGCAGAAGGTTCTGACCATAATGTAGACCCTCATTCCCAAACTGTAACTCCTGTTGGTGGAGACAATGAGGAAGACGATGATAAGACTCAAATACCTGATTTGAGCGACAACTTTAGTTTCTTGTCAGGGCAGGAACAGGTTGGCTCTGAGGACGACGGGTGTGATAACACACAGGGTGATGATGATGAGGTTGGAGATCCCACTTACTGTCAACCCACAGTCAGCCAAGAGATGAGATCAGCAGAGGAGGTGGAGGAAGATGCTAGTGACGACGAGGTCAGGTTGCGCCTTCCTGGACAGAGACGTGGTACTGGAAGCACGTCAACAACTGCATCCTCAAACACAACTCTGCCTCTCACCACAAGTCATGGTGGCTCTTCAGGTCGCATGGGTGCTAAGCCTTGCATAGCCTGGGCATTTTTTCAGATCGATAAAGATGACCCAACTCGTGTTATCTGTAACATTTGTCAGCAAAAGCTAAGTAGAGGCCAAAAAATACAGAGTTTGAGTACTTCATGCATGAACCGGCACATGGACATGAAGCATAAGTTGCAGTGGGAAGCTCAGTGTGCTACAATGCGGCCGAGCCGGCCGGGCCAACCACCGTCTGCCATATCTTGTGCATCCGCGGCCTCTTCATCCTCTGTGACTGGGGGGACAGCAGTCACACCTGTTTTGGGGCGCAGACCTGCCACCTCTTTACCCGCAACAGCCAGCGTGATTGGCAGGTCATCATTTTCTTTGGAGGTGGGAACACCAGCTGGTGTTGAGCGCTGTCCGACATCGATAGCACCACCTTTGGATCAAGGCAACCTAACATGTCCGCCTGCATCTTCCTCACAGACCGGCAGTTTGCCGGGGACACCCTTATCAACCCCGTTTAAGCACAATAGCCAGCCCTCGGTCCCTCAGATGTGGACAAGTAAAAGACCATTTCCTCCTAGCCATGAGAAAGCTAAGAGGTTGAATTTCACCATCTGCAAGCTCTTGGCTACAGAAATGCTGCCTTTCCGCTTGGTGGACACAGAGGATTTTCGAGACCTTATGTCCGTCGCAGTGCCCCAGTACCAGATGCCCAGTCGGCACTACTTCTCAAAGAAAGGTGTGCCTGCGCTCCACCAGCATGTCGCACACAACATCACCGCTTCTTTGAGAAACTCTGTGTGTGACAGGGTGCATTTCACCACAGACACTTGGACGAGTAGGCATGGACAGGGGCGTTACATGTTGCTGACTGGGCACTGGGTAACTATGGTGACAGCAGGACAAGGGGCTACTGTCCAAGTCTTGCCGTCCCCACGAGTTGTGCGTCAATCCTCTTTATGTCAAAGTTCCTCCACTGCTTCTGCCTCCTCAACCTCCTCTCGGTCTTCCACCTGCACCCAAAGCCTGTCTGGTCATGCCACAAGCTTTCTAACTGCGCAGAAGGGATCCTGCACACCTCCTTACTATGCTGGCAGTAGGGCTCAACGTCATCAGGCGGTTTTTACATTGAAATGTCTGGGAAATGTGAGTCACACACCTGAGGAGTTGTGGTCAGCTCTGGAGAACCAATTTCATGAATGGTTGTCTCCACTGGACCTGAAACCAGGGAAGGCCGTGTGCGACAAAGCTGCAAACCTGGGTGCGGCCCTTCGCCGGGGCAATGTCACACACGTGCCTTGTATGGCTCACGTGTTGAACCTGGTTGTCCAGCAATTTTTAGCCCACTATCCCAGACTAGATGGCCTTCTGCAGAGGGCACGGTCGCTGTGTGCTCACTTCCGCCGTTCGCATCCCGCAGCTCAGCGACTTACATCTCTACAGAAGTCGTTGGGCCTGCCACTTCACCGGCTAAAATGCGATGTGCCTACCCGGTGGAATTCAACTCTGCACATGTTGCAGCGACTGTGGCAGCACCGACAAGCCCTGGTGCAATACGTTCTGACGTATAGCCTGGGCCAACGAGATTCAGAGGTGGGGCAAATCACGCTGGAGGAGTGGTCTCAGATCAGGGACCTATGCACCCTTCTGCACAGTTTTGAAATGGCGACGAAGATGTTTAGTGCTGACGATGCCATTATCAGCATGACTTTTCCGGTGATTTACATGCTGGAGCACATGTTAAACAGAATTCGGAGTCAGGTGGTGGCACAAGAGGAGGTGGAGGAAGTAGAGGAGGAGGAGTTGTATGCGGAACGGCTAACATCTGCAAGGTCCAGACGGTCGGCAGCACCAAGGCGGCAGGCATGTGAGGGTGGGGGAGATGGTTTTACCAGGGCGCATGGTAGCAGCCAAACTAGTGAGGAAGGTGCAGGAGCCCAGGAAGAATTGGAGGACGAACTGATGGAAGACTCATCAGATGAGGGAGACCTTGATCACATTTCTGTTGTGCGAGGTTGGGGGGAGAGGACAGAGGAAGGAAGCATGATTGATACCTCGCCACCAACACAACAGGGACTTGGTGCTCCTGGATGCCCAACACACATGAGTGCCTTCTTGCTGCACTACCTGCAACATTACCCTCGAATTGTGAGAATTAGAAATAATCCTGACTACTGGGTTGCCACACTGTTAGATCCCCGGTACAAAAGTAAATTTGCAGATATTATTCCTGCCATAGAAAGGGATGCACGCATGCAGGAGTATCAGCAGAGACTGTTGCAGAATCTTACATGTGCTTTTCCACAAAATACCAGTGGTGCACGTAGTGAATCTCACAGTTCCAACTTGCCAACCGTGGGACCGTCAAGTGTTCAGCACTCAAACCGTAACAGAACCACAGTATCTGCTGGTAACATCAATTTTGCGGAATCATTTCACCACTTTTTTAGCCCATCCTTTGCAAGGCCACAGGAGACAAGAAGTCTGACACATAGTCAACGCCTAGAGACGATGGTACAGGAGTATCTCCAAGTAAACATTGAAGCCACGACTGTGTCACTGGACCCTTGCTCTTTTTGGGCTTCCAATCTGGATAAATGGCCGGAGCTAGCCACTTACGCCTTGGAGATCTTGTCATGCCCCGCAGCCAGCGTTCTGTCTGAACGTGTGCTCAGCGCTGCTGGTGGTGTGCTGACAGATAAGCGAACGCGGCTCTCCACTGATAATGTAGACAGACTCACGTTCATAAAGATGAACAAATCATGGATCCGAAACGACTTTTCTACCCCTGTGTCATCCTGGGGAGAGTAAAAGCTTGATGATTGGTTAAAATCACCCTACCAACCGTTTTAAGCTTTCAAATTACTAATCATGTTTATCTGTATCTTGGCTGGAAAATAATTTGGGCTTTGTAGCAGTGTGCAGCACTGATCCTATTAGGCCATCTATACTAAAGCTTCACCAGATTTAAAATTAATAATAATTTTTAGCTGCATCTAGCCCGGAAAATAATTTTGGGGCTCCGAGATGCGCAAGACACATAAGTGCCTTCTTGCTGCACTACCTGCAGCATGACCCTCATATTGTCAGAATTCGAAGTAATCATGACTAGAGATCAGCGTTGTTCTACTCGAACTGTTCGCCAATCTCAAATTCGAGCTGTTTTGGGCGGTGTTCGAGCCGGTCGGCGAACACGAACAATTTGAGAAAAATTCGGCTGTTCGAGGTTATGTTCGATAACTGTTCGTGCACCAAAATCATAACTGGATTTTTTCTCAGTAATGATGAAAATTAATGTTAATACGCAGTTTGAGTGTACAGCGGGGCGGGGGGAGGGGCAGGGGATGGATCTCTGCAGGAACAATGAAGATCTCCATTTTTTTTTCTCTTTCCCGCATTTGCAGTGGGGAGGTGCAATCTGTCAGCCTATCAGCAGCGCACACACGGAGCGAAGTGCTTTTTTTCACACAAGCAAGGGCATGTGTGATTGGCAGTGTATGTCACATGTCCTTGCCCTATAAGACCAAGCCATTTTCCCCGTCGCCACCATTTTCTCACTGCTGCAGCTGCGTGTTAGACGGCACCGCTGTTGCTGTGTGCGCTATACCTTGTTAATTTCAAGCCAATTTTCGCACAAATATACAGATAGCTTGGGAGTAGGGAATAGTTGTGATTGCAGTCCTTTTAAGGACTAGGTTACAGCATTTCCTACGACTTTTATCAGGCAGGTCTGTGCTCTTAAATAGATAGATTGTGGGAGTAAAGACTAATTGTAATTGGAGTCCTTTTCAGGACTAGGTTACATCAGTTCCTATCAGTTTTTGCCAGGCAGGTCTGTGCCAGTGCTGTGCAAGTTTTTTTCACAGCATTTGGCGGAATCTAGCAAAGCTAATCCTTTTTGGCCTATTGCAGAGTGTGTTAGTCAGTGGAGTAGCCTATCTGTGTTGCAAGATATACCACCTGTGTATAGAATACCAATTTTTTTACTGCACCTAGTGAAGTAAAATCTTTTGGGCATAGCATCATTCTATTAGTCCATCTATACTGACCTCCATCAGGTTGCAAACTGAATATAATTTTTTTCTGCATCTAGCTCTGAAAAAATATTTGGGCTTCTAGCAGTGTGTGGGACTTGGTCTATTAGTCCATCTATACTGACCTCCATCAGGTTGCAAATTAAAAATAATTTTTTTCTTCATTTAGCTCTGAAAAAATATTTGGGCTTCTAGCAGTGTGTGGGACTTGTTCTATTAGTCCTTCTATACTGACCTCCAGCAGGTTGCAAATTGAATATAATTTTTTCTGCATCTAGCTCTGAAAAAATATTTGGGCTTCTAGCAGTGTGTGGGACTTGGTCTATTAGTCCATCTATACTGACCTCCATCAGGTTGCAAATTAAAAATAATTTTTTTCTGCATCTAGCTCTGAAAAAATATTTGGGCTTCTAGCAGTGTGTGGGACTTGGTCTATTAGTCCATCTATACTGACCTCCATCAGGTTGCAAATTAAAAATAATTTTTTTCTTCATTTATCTCTGAAAAAATATTTGGGCTTCTAGCAGCGTGTGGGACTTGTTCTATTAGTCCATCTATACTGACCTCCATCAGGTTGCAAATTAAAAATAATTTTTTTCTGCATCTAGCTCTGAAAAAATATTTGGGCTTCTAGCGGTGTGTGGGACTTGGTCTATTAGTCCATCTATACTGACCTCCATCAGGTTGCAAATTAAAAATAATTTTTTTCTGCATCTAGCTCTGAAAAAATATTTGGGCTTCTAGCAGTGTGTGGGACTTGGTCTATTAGTCCATCTATACTGACCTCCATCAGGTTGCAAATTAAAAATAATTTTTTTCTGCATCTAGCTCTGAAAAAATATTTGGGCTTCTAGCAGTGTGTGGGACTTGGTCTATTAGTCCATCTATACTGACCTCCATCAGGTTGCAAATTAAAAATAATTTTTTTCTTCATTTAGCTCTGAAAAAATATTTGGGCTTCTAGCAGTGTGTGGGACTTGTTCTATTAGTCCTTCTATACTGACCTCCAGCAGGTTGCAAATTGAATATAATTTTTTTCTGCATCTAGCTCTGAAAAATATTTGGGCTTCTAGCGGTGTGTGGGACTTGGTCTATTAGTCCATCTATACTGACTTCCATCAGGTTGCAAATTAAAAATAATTTTTTTCTGCATCTAGCTCTGAAAAAATATTTGGGCTTCTAGCGGTGTGTGGGACTTGGTCTATTAGTCCATCTATACTGACCTCCATCAGGTTGCAAATTAAAAATAATTTTTTTCTGCATCTAGCTCTGAAAAAATATTTGGGCTTCTAGCAGTGTGTGGGACTTGGTCTATTAGTCCATCTATACTGACCTCCATCAGGTTGCAAATTAAAAATAATTTTTTTCTGCATCTAGCTCTGAAAAAATATTTGGGCTTCTAGCAGTGTGTGGGACTTGGTCTATTAGTCCATCTATACTGACCTCCATCAGGTTGCAAATTAAAAATAATTTTTTTCTTCATTTAGCTCTGAAAAAATATTTGGGCTTCTAGCAGTGTGTGGGACTTGTTCTATTAGTCCTTGTATACTGACCTCCAGCAGGTTGCAAATTGAATATAATTTTTTTCTGCATCTAGCTCTGAAAAATATTTGGGCTTCTAGCGGTGTGTGGGACTTGGTCTATTAGTCCATCTATACTGACTTCCATCAGGTTGCAAATTAAAAATAATTTTTTTCTGCATCTAGCTCTGAAAAAATATTTGGGCTTCTAGCGGTGTGTGGGACTTGGTCTATTAGTCCATCTATACTGACCTCCATCAGGTTGCAAATTAAAAATAATTTTTTTCTGCATCTAGCTCTGAAAAAATATTTGGGCTTCTAGCAGTGTGTGGGACTTGGTCTATTAGTCCATCTATACTGACCTCCATCAGGTTGCAAATTGAATAAAAAAAATTTCTGCATCTAGCTCTGAAAAAATATTTGGGCTTCTAGCGGTGTGTGGGACTTGGTCTATTAGTCCATCTATACTGACCTCCATCAGGTTGCAAATTAAAAATAATTTTTTTCTGCATCTAACCCAGCCAATAGTTTTGGCCTAATACCACAGTTTGGCCACTCAGCTCTGCTCGGTTACCATCCATTGTTTTTTTGTGCAAACAACTCCAGAGTTGTGAATTAGTTAACCACCAAAATGAGTGGAAAAAGGCCTGCTGCTGGTGGAAAGGGGAATAGGCGTGTTGGGAAGGGGAAAAAAGGTTGTGTCCGTGGGGTAGGTGCAGAAGAAAGACCATCTTCCAGCCAAACTAAAATGTCTACTTCTTTTAGCGGACAATGTGATAAG
The DNA here is from genome assembly GCF_046119375.1 of Phyllobates terribilis. Lineage (NCBI taxonomy): Eukaryota > Metazoa > Chordata > Amphibia > Anura > Dendrobatidae > Phyllobates > Phyllobates terribilis. Next base: position 405,570,367 of record NW_027362771.1, read on the forward strand.
ATCCCTTTCTTACGGCCACGCCAATCGCTACAAATTCCAGATGAGGCACAAAAACAGCAGGTGCTTCAACGGATATCAAGTGCTCCTTTAAGTGGGCTCTCCTCCACATCAACTTCAACATCACAAATACTCCAGTCCTCAAAGGTGTCACCCAAATCGCACTTGCTTCCTCACAGCTCCCAAATCTCCAGCTGCCCGTCTGAGTATGAGGTAGAACAGATGGTTGAGTCTGCAGAGCTGTTTACTCATACTATAGCCTGGGAATCAGAGGTCGACTCCAGCGCTTCTGTGAATCCAGACGAGGAAATGATCTGCACTGATGCCCAGAATCTTTATGAGTCGGATCCAGGACCAGACGCAGAAGGTTCTGACCATAATGTAGACCCTCATTCCCAAACTGTAACTCCTGTTGGTGGAGACAATGAGGAAGACGATGATAAGACTCAAATACCTGATTGGAGCGACAACTTTAGTTTTTTGTCAGGGCAGGAACAGGTTGGCTCTGAGGACGACGGGTGTGATAACGCACAGGGTGATGATGATGAGGTCGGAGATCCCACTTACTGTCAACCCACAGTCAGCCAAGAGATGAGGTCAGCAGAGGAGGTGGAGGAAGATGCTAGTGACGACGAGGTCAGGTTGCGCCTTCCTGGACAGAGACGTAGTACTGGAAGCACGTCAACAACTGCATCCTCAAACACAACTCTGCCTCTCACCACAAGTCGTGGTGGCTCTTCAGGTCGCATGGGTGCTAAGCCTTGCATAGCCTGGGCATTTTTTCAGATCGATAAAGATGACCCAAGTCGTGTTATCTGTAACATTTGTCAGCAAAAGCTAAGTAGAGGCCAAAAAATACATAGTTTGAGTACTTCATGCATGAACCGGCACATGGACATGAAGCATAAGTTGCAGTGGGAAGCTCAGTGTGCTACAATGCGGTCTAGCCGGCCGGGCCAACCACCGTCTGCCATATCTTGTGCATCCGCGGCCTCTTCATCCTCTGTGACTGGGGGGACAGCAGTCACACCTGTTTTGGGGCGCAGACCTGCCACCTCTTTACCCGCAACAGCCAGCGTGATTGGCAGGTCATCATTTTCTTTGGAGGTGGTAACACCAGCTGGTCTTGAGCGCTGTCCGACATCGATAGCACCACCTTTGGATCAAGGCAACCTAACATGTCCGCCTGCATCTTCCTCACAGACCGGCAGTTTGCCGGGGACACCCTTATCAACCCCGTCTAAGCACAATAGCCAGCCCTCGGTCCCTCAGATGTGGACAAGTAAAAGACCATTTCCTCCTAGCCATGAGAAAGCTAAGAGGTTGAATTTCACCATCTGCAAGCTCTTGGCTACAGAAATGCTGCCTTTCCGCCTGGTGGACACAGAGGATTTTCGAGACCTTATGTCCGTCGCAGTGCCCCAGTACCAGATGCCCAGTCGGCACTACTTCTCAAAGAAAGGTGTGCCTGCGCTCCACCAGCATGTCGCACACAACATCACCGCTTCTTTGAGAAACTCTGTGTGTGACAGGGTGCATTTCACCACAGACACTTGGACGAGTAGGCATGGACAGGGGCGTTACATGTCGCTGACTGGGCACTGGGTAACTATGGTGACAGCAGGACAAGGGGCTGCTGTCCAAGTCTTGCCGTCCCCACGAGTTGTGCGTCAATCCTCTTTATGTCATTTTTCCTCCACTGCTTCTGCCTCCTCAACCTCCTCTCGGTCTTCCACCTGCACCCAAAGCCTGTCTGGTCATGCCACAAGCTTTCTAACTGCGCAGAAGGGATCCTGCACACCTCCTTACTATGCTGGCAGTAGGGCTCAACGTCATCAGGCGGTTTTTACATTGAAATGTCTGGGAAATGTGAGTCACACAGCTGAGGAGTTGTGGTCAGCTCTGGAGAACCAATTTCATGAATGGTTGTCTCCAATGGACCTGAAACCAGGGAAGGCCGTGTGCGACAATGCTGCAAACCTGGGTGCGGCCCTTCGCCGGGGCAATGTCACACACGTGCCTTGTATGGCTCACGTGTTGAACCTGGTTGTCCAGCAATTTTTAGCCCACTATCCCAGACTAGGTGGCCTTCTGCAGAGGGCACGGTCGCTGTGTGCTCACTTCCGCCGTTCGCATCCCGCAGCTCAGCGACTTACATCTCTACAGAAGTCGTTGGGCCTGCCACTTCACCGGCTAAAATGCGATGTGCCTACCCGGTGGAATTCAACTCTGCACATGTTGCAGCGACTGTGGCAGCACCGACAAGCCTTGGTGCAATACGTTCTGACGTATAGCCTGGGCCAACGAGATTCAGAGGTGGGGCAAATCACGCTGGAGGAGTGGTCTCAGATCAGGGACCTATGCACCCTTCTGCACAGTTTTGAAATGGCGACGAAGATGTTTAGTGCTGACGATGCCATTATCAGCATGACTATTCCGGTGATTTACATGCTGGAGCACATGTTAAACAGAATTCGGAGTCAGGTGGTGGCACAAGAGGAGGTGGAGGAAGTAGAGGAGGAGGAGTTGTATGCGGAAGGGCTAACATCTGCAAGGTCCAGACGGTCGGCAGCACCAGGGCGGCAGGCATGTGAGGGTGGGGGAGATGATTTTACCAGGGCGCATGGTAGCAGCCAAACTAGTGAGGAAGGTGCAGGAGCCCAGGAAGAAGTGGAGGACGAACTGATGGAAGACTCATTAGATGAGGGAGACCTTGATCACATTTCTGTTGTGCGAGGTTGGGGGGAGAGGACAGAGGAAGGAAGCATGATTGTTACCTCGCCACCAACACAACAGGGACTTGGTGCTCCTGGATGCGCAACACACATGAGTGCCTTCTTGCTGCACTACCTGCAACATGACCATCGAATTGTGAGAATTAGAAATAATCCTGACTACTGGGTTGCCACACTGTTAGATCCCCGGTACAAAAGTAAATTTGCAGAAATTATTCCTGCCATAGAAAGGGATGCACGCATGCAGGAGTATCAGCAGAGACTGTTGCAGAATCTTACATGTGCTTTTCCACAAAATACCAGTGGTGCACGTAGTGAATCTCACAGTTCCAACTTGCCAACCGTGGGACCGTCAAGTGTTCAGCACTCAAACCGTAACAGAACCACAGTATCTGCTGGTAACATCAATTTTGCGGAATCATTTCACCACTTTTTTAGCCCATCCTTTGCAAGGCCACAGGAGACAAGAAGTCTGACACATAGTCAACGCCTAGAGACGATGGTACAGGAGTATCTCCAAGTAAACATTGAAGCCACGACTGTGTCACTGGACCCTTGCTCTTTTTGGGCTTCCAATCTGGATAAATGGCCGGAGCTAGCCACTTACGCCTTGGAGATCTTGTCATGCCCCGCAGCCAGCGTTCTGTCTGAACGTGTGTTCAGCGCTGCTGGTGGTGTGCTGACAGATAAGCGCACGCGGCTCTCCACTGATAATGTAGACAGACTCACGTTCATAAAGATGAACAAATCATGGATCCGAAACGACTTTTCTACCCCTGTGTCATCCTGGGGAGAGTAAAAGCTTGATGATTGGTTAAAATCACCCTACCAACCGTTTTAAGCTTTCAAATTACTAATCATGTTTATCTGTATCTTGACTGGAAAATAATTTGGGCTTTGTAGCAGTGTGCAGCACTGATCCTATTAGGCCATCTATAATAAGCTTCACCAGATTTAAAATTAAAAATAATTTTTAGCTGCATCTAGCCCGGAAAATAATTTTGGGGCTCCGAGATGCGCAAGACACATAAGTGCCTTCTTGCTGCACTACCTGCAGCATGACCCTCATATTGTCAGAATTCGAAGTAATCATGACTACTGGGTTGCCACACTCTTAGATCCCCCAAACTTTTCGATCAACCTTTTCATTTTAATAAAGACCAAAAAAATGGTCATTTTTGAAATTATAAGCATTAGCAGGTTGTTAGAAACTGAAATCAAACAGTTTTCAACTCAAAACTTTATTCTAGGTGATGTTACATTTTCACATAGGACCCCTTGTTCGAAAGGAGCTTCTGAACTCTCTCGTCCATTGAATTTGTCAGGTTTTGGATGGTTTCTGCTTCAATTGTTTTGCATGAGGACAGAATACCCTCCCAGAGCTGTTGCTTAGATGTGAACTGCCTCCCGCCATCATAGACACTCCTTTTAATGATGCTCCAAAGGTTCTGAATGGGGTAGAGGTCAGGGGAGCATGGGGGTCACACCATAAGTTTGTCCCCTTTTATGCCCATATCAGCCAGAGATGCAGATGTTTTATGTGCAGCATGAGATGGTGCATTATCATGCAGAAAAATGATCTTGCTGTGAAATACACGGTTCTTCTTCTTGAACCATGGCAGGAAGTGCTGTTTGAGAAAATCCACATACATTATGGAGTTCATCTTTAGCGCCTTCAGGGATCCTAAAGGGGCCGACAATCTCTCTCCCCATGATTCCAGCCCAAAACATTACTCCACCTCCTCCTTGTTGGCGCTGTAGCCGTGTTTGCGTGGGGTGTCCATCAACCAGCCATCCTCCACTCCATTCATCTGGACCATCGAGCGCTGCACGGCACTCATCCGTGAACAAAACAGTTTTGAAATCAGTCTTCATGTAATGTTTGGCCCACTGGAGCCGTTTCTGCTTGTGTGAAGTGGATAGAGGAGGTCGACAGGATGGCGTATGCACAGCTGCAAACCTCTGAAGGACCCTGCATCTTGTTGTTCGGGGGACGTTGGAGGCACAAGCAGCTTCAAAAACTTGTCTGATGCTATGACAAGGCTTTTTTGCCGCTGCTCTTTCAACCTGACGTAATTGCCTGTAGGAAAGAGTCCTCAATTTGCCCTTATCAGCACGCACATGTGTGTACTGTGAATCAGCTACATACTTCTTGATTGCCAAGACACTTCATCCTGATCATCGCACAATGTTGATTGTAGTCATGCCTTGACCTAAACACTCCACAATTTGTTGCTTCTCAGCAGCCGACACATCCTTTTTCTTTCCCATTTTGGCAGAAAATGTAGGCTGCTTAATAATGTGAGAGAGCCTTCTTAAGTAGTCTTGCCTTTCATTGGACACACCTGCCAAACTAATTAGCACAGGTGTCTGCAATTGCTTACAGTGATATAAAGAGCCCTGACACACATCACCATCAATGAGTTTAACTGACAAACAAACAAATTCTTCCCTTATCACTCCTAAACACTTTTTGCATAATAATTTGGAACGCGGTGTACATGTGCTTTTCCACAAAACACCAGTGGTTCACGTAGTGAATCTTACAGTTCTAACTTGCCAACCGTGGTCTGTATGGAATTGTTCAATAAAGGGCCCAAAATTAAGATAACATAGATGGGAGAGGTCTCTATGAATAGGAATTCCTAAGTATTTGATACCCTGTGAGGGCCAGGCAAAGGGAAAGTTGGACTGGATGGAATCCTATATGGATTTAGGGAGGGAGACATCGAGGGCCTCAGACTTCGCTGCATTGATTTTAAAATTTTACCATGTAACAAAGTGATCTATTTCAGCCATAACAGCAGGGATGGATATATGTGATTGAGTGATATATACTAGGACATCATCAGCAAATAGAGAGCACTTGTACTCGGTGCCTCCCACCTCAATCCACCTAATATTGGGGTTATGGCGAATTGATGAGAGCAGGTGCTCCGTCACTAGGATGTATAAGAGAGGGGACAGAGGACATCCCTGCCTTGTCCCATTGGTGATTGTGAAAGGTGATGAAAATGTTCTGACGCACCCCCTGGGCCTTGGGACACCCGGAGCCGGACCCTTTTTGGTGGATGCTGGTGGTTGTAGTCTTCGTGGCGGCGATCCGGTTCCGTGGCTCAGGGCGGTCAAACCAGTGGCGGAACTATTTATGTGGTTTTGATGTTTAAATGTCCGACTACGCCACCCGTGGATTGCGGTCAGAGTGAACCGCCGCTACAGGGCAGACCGCTAAGGCTGGTGTTGTGGGTGCAGCAGAGCGTAGCATAACTCCCCACGGGAGGAGTATAGCCTCAGGGCAGTGTATGCGGAGGATGGGGGTGATGGTGCAGGGCAGCAGCAGTAACGACACGGAGTCAGTGATGCAGTTCAGGGCCTTTACTCACAGTTCTTATTATCCAGACCACGTCTGCAGGTAACGGCTGCCCACGTCGTACTGTGCTCACCAGGTGAGGGGCTCAGACAACTCCCAGATAACTTTGGAGCACTTCACAGGACCCCCTTTGTGTGTCCTTTGTCTGGCCTTTCTTACCAACACTTCTGTCCGGCTGCCTCGGGCCTCCTCTTGGTAAACTTGGCGCCAGTTTCCCTGACCCTATGTGGTGCCTTCCTAGCGGGTGGAGCAAGGGGCTGCGCCACATAAAATGTCAGAGCCTCCGGTTTCTAGCTGAGGGTCGTTTCCTGCCTCCACTAGTTCGGGGACCGGTCTCCCCCTTTGGCCTGACCCCTCCACGCAGGTGGATTCGGGCGTGCGGTGGCGACTCGCCCGTCCGCACCCCTGGAATCCCTTCATTCCTCGTTCCTGGAGCCTTCTCCGCTCCTCTTCCTTCCTTCTCCCTCTTGCAGGCCTGGGCCTCTGTTACTAGGCCCGCCTCCGGAGCAGAGCTCATGCAGAGCCCCTGCTCCCTGCCACTTCTGCTCAGACTTCTCTGCACTGAACTAAGATGGTGCCCACCTTTTATACTCCCTTCTCAATGCATCCAGGAACTGCTTCCTCCCTGCTCCTGCACTGCAGGGTTCCCCTTCCTCAGTGTTCCCTCCCCCCACTCCAGCCAGGGACAGGGACTGTCGTGCCCATCTCAGGGGCATATTGGTCGCCCTGCCCCACGGCAATGTGGTGTAATGCATGCAGGTGTCGGGTCCTGATCCACACTCCATCCTTATCTGAGAGTGAGATATCACACCTCTGGGTGAGGTGCAATACGTCTGTAGCAACCGAGCCCTCGGTGCTACAGTTCCATTTATCTTCAGCCTAGGTGACGTATTGTGATACAGGGCCGTGATTTTGGCTATAAAAGGGTCCCCTAGACCCCTACCCCAAGCTTTTTAAGAGAATCATATATGGCGTGCCAGGAGACTCTATGGAATGCTTTCTCAGCATCCAACGAGAGTATCTATTTACAAATTTTTAACTGCATCTAGCCCAGGAAATACTTTGTGCCTAGTAGCAGTGTCTGCTAGTCAGCGGATTATCCCGGCTGTTAAGCAAGCTACACCACCTGTAGTTTGGACACTTAATTTTTTCAAAGGAAATGCTTCGCGACCACGGGATACTTAGTGAAGAGCATCAGGAGGCACCCCAAGGCATAGGGGCTGGGACTGGCACTAGGATGCCTTGCGGTGGACAGCCGAGCTCGATCCTTATAAAAGCTTTTTAACTGCAGCAGCTTTAGTGGACGCTACTGGAGCTGGAATTACGCGGCTGCTGGCATGAGACTTGCCCTCCAATAGATCCTTGTAAATGGATTTAAAGTGTATTCATTCAAATTAGAGGGACAATTTAAATTAAAAAGCTTAGAGCTGCCTCCACCACAGGGGGGCTCTCTCGACCCACCAGCGGACAGGCACCAGTATTGGGAGAGGGGGGCTGGCCGTCAGGGTTCACCGCGGCTCTGGCACAAACCCGGCGACACGGAGGTGGCACGGGCAGGAGCGGACTGGCCGTCTCGGCTTCTCACTTTTTGGATTTTAGAAGGGCATGACATGCCTATATCTGTGTCTCCCCCTCCTTTTACTCCTCCACCTCTTTTCTTTTCGCATGACTATATGTACTTGTCACTTTTCCATGTGTTAGTTGTGTCTTCTGAGCAGTTTGTCAGCTTTTGGACACCTTTGAAGGTGTTTTCTATGTGTTTCTATGTGTTTTTGTTTGCCTGCCATTGGTTTTAACGGTGTTCGAAGGTGTTCGACGAACAGTTCGGCGAACACACGGGTGTTCGACGAACCGAACCGAACTCGAACACTACGGGGGTGGCTCAACACTAGTCATGATTAGTGTTGAGCCACCCCCGTAGTGTTCGAGTTCGGTTCGGTTCGTCGAACACCCGTGTGTTCGCCGAACTGTTCGTCGAACTGTTCGTCGAACACCTTCGAACACCGTTAAAACCAATGGCAGGCAAACAAAAACACATAGAAACACATAGAAAACACCTTCAAAGGTGTCCAAAAGCTGACAAACTGCTCAGAAGACACAACTAACACATGGAAAAGTGACAAGTACATATAGTCATGCGAAAAGAAAAGAGGTGGAGGAGTAAAAGGAGGGGGAGACACAGATATAGGCATGTCATGCCCTTCTAAAATCCAAAAAGTGAGAAGCCGAGACGGCCAGTCCGCTCCTGCCCGTGCCACCTCCGTGTCGCCGGGTTTGTGCCAGAGCCGCGGTGAACCCTGACGGCCAGCCCCCCTCTCCCAATACTGGTGCCTGTCCGCTGGTGGGTCGAGAGAGCCCCCCTGTGGTGGAGGCAGCTCTAAGCTTTTTAATTTAAATTGTCCCTCTAATTTGAATGAATACACTTTAAATCCATTTACAAGGATCTATTGGAGGGCAAGTCTCATGCCAGCAGCCGCGTAATTCCAGCTCCAGTAGCGTCCACTAAAGCTGCTGCAGTTAAAAAGCTTTTATAAGGATCGAGCTCGGCTGTCCACCGCAAGGCATCCTAGTGCCAGTCCCAGCCCCTATGCCTTGGGGTGCCTCCTGATGCTCTTCACTAAGTATCCCGTGGTCCCGAAGCATTTCCTTTGAAAAAATTAAGTGTCCAAACTACAGGTGGTGTAGCTTGCTTAACAGCCGGGATAATCCGCTGACTAGCAGACACTGCTACTAGGCACAAAGTATTTCCTGGGCTAGATGCAGTTAAAAATTTGTAAGTAGATACTCTCGTTGGATGCTGAGAAAGCATTCCATAGAGTCTCCTGGCACGCCATATATGATTCTCTTAAAAAGCTTGGGGTAGGGGTCTAGGGGACCCTTTTATAGCCAAAATCACGGCCCTGTATCACAATACGTCACCTAGGCTGAAGATAAATGGAACTGTAGCACCGAGGGCTCGGTTGCTACAGACGTATTGCACCTCACCCAGAGGTGTGATATCTCACTCTCAGATAAGGATGGAGTGTGGATCAGGACCCGACACCTGCATGCATTACACCACATTGCCGTGGGGCAGGGAGACCAATATGCCCCTGAGATGGGCACGACAGTCCCTGTCCCTGGCTGGAGTGGGGGGAGGGAACACTGAGGAAGGGGAACCCTGCAGTGCAGGAGCAGGGAGGAAGCAGTTCCTGGGTGCAATGAGAAGGGAGTATAAAAGGTGGGCACCATCTTAGTTCAGTGCAGAGAAGTCTGAGCAGAAGTGGCAGGGAGCAGGGGCTCTGCATGAGCTCTGCTCCGGAGGCGGGCCTAGTAACAGAGGCCCAGGCCTGCAAGAGGGAGAAGGAAGGAAGAGGAGCGGAGAAGGCTCCAGGAACGAGGAATGAAGGGATCCCAGGGGTGCGGACGGGCGAGTCGCCACCGCACGCCCGAATCCACCTGCGTGGAGGGGTCAGGCCAAAGGGGGAGACCGGTCCCCGAACTAGTGGAGGCAGGAAACGACCCTCAGCTAGAAACCGGAGGCTCTGACATTTTATGTGGCGCAGCCCCTTGCTCCACCCGCTAGGAAGGCACCACATATGGTCAGGGAAACTGGCGCCAAGTTTACCAAGAGGAGGCCCGAGGCAGCCGGACAGAAGTGTTGGTAAGAAAGGCCAGACAAAAGACACACAAAGGGGGTCCTGTGAAGCTCTCCAAAGTTATCTGGGAGTTGTCTGAGCCCCTCACCTGGTGAGCACAGTACGACGTGGGCAGCCGTTACCTGCAGACGTGGTCTGGATAATAAGAACTGTGAGTAAAGGCCCTGAACTGCATCACTGACTCCGTGTCGTTACTGCTGCTGCCCTGCACCATCACCCCCATCCTCCGCATACACTGCCCTGAGGCTATACTCCTCCCGTGGGGAGTTATGCTACGCTCTGCTGCACCCACAACACCAGCCTTAGCGGTCTGCCCTGTAGCGGCGGTTCACTCTGACCGCAATCCACGGGTGGCGTAGTCGGACATTTAAACATCAAAACCACATAAATAGTTCCGCCACTGGTTTGACCGCCCTGAGCCATGGAACCGGATCGCCGCCACGAAGACTACAACCACCAGCATCCACCAAAAAGGGTCCGGCTCCGGGTGTCCCAAGGCCCAGGGGCTGCGTCAGAACATTTTCATCACCTTTCACAATCACCAATGGGACAAGGCAGGGATGTCCTCTGTCCCCTCTCTTATACATCCTAGTGACGGAGCACCTGCTCTCATCAATTCGCCATAACCCCAATATTAGGTGGATTGAGGTGGGAGGCACCGAGTACAAGTGCTCTCTATTTGCTGATGATGTCCTAGTATATATCACTCAATCACATATATCCATCCCTGCTGTTATGGCTGAAATAGATCACTTTGTTACATGGTAAAATTTTAAAATCAATGCAGCGAAGTCTGAGGCCCTCGATGTCTCCCTCCCTAAATCCATATAGGATTCCATCCAGTCCAACTTTCCCTTTGCCTGGCCCTCACAGGGTATCAAATACTTAGGAATTCCTATTCATAGAGACCTCTCCCATCTATGTTATCTTAATTTTGGGCCCTTTATTGAACAATTCCATACAGACCACGGTTGGCAAGTTAGAACTGTAAGATTCACTACGTGAACCACTGGTGTTTTGTGGAAAAGCACATGTACACCGCGTTCCAAATTATTATGCAAAAAGTGTTTAGGAGTGATAAGGGAAGAATTTGTTTGTTTGTCAGTTAAACTCATTGATGGTGATGTGTGTCAGGGCTCTTTATATCACTGTAAGCAATTGCAGACACCTGTGCTAATTAGTTTGGCAGGTGTGTCCAATGAAAGGCAAGACTACTTAAGAAGGCTCTCTCACATTATTAAGCAGCCTACATTTTCTGCCAAAATGGGAAAGAAAAAGGATGTGTCGGCTGCTGAGAAGCAACAAATTGTGGAGTGTTTAGGTCAAGGCATGACTACAATCAACATTGTGCGATGATCAGGATGAAGTGTCTTGGCAATCAAGAAGTATGTAGCTGATTCACAGTACACACGTGTGCGTGCTGATAAGGGCAAATTGAGGACTCTTTCCTACAGGCAATTACGCCAGGTTGAAAGAGCAGCGGCAAAAAAGCCTTGTCATAGCAGCAGACAAGTTTTTGAAGCTGCTTGTGCCTCCAACGTCCCCCGAACAACAAGATGCAGGGTCCTTCAGAGGTTTGCAGCTGTGCATACGCCATCCTGTCGACCTCCTCTATCCACTTCACACAAGCAGAAACGGCTCCAGTGGGCCAAACATTACATGAAGACTGATTTCAAAACTGTTTTGTTCATGGATGAGTGCCGTGCAGCGCTCGATGGTCCAGATGAATGGAGTGGAGGATGGCTGGTTGATGGACACCCCACGCAAACACGGCTACAGCGCCAACAAGGAGGAGGTGGAGTAATGTTTTGGGCTGGAATCATGGGGAGAGAGATTGTCGGCCCCTTTAGGATCCCTGAAGGCGCTAAAGATGAACTCCATAATGTATGTGGATTTTCTCAAACAGCACTTCCTGCCATGGTTCAAGAAGAAGAACCGTGTATTTCACAGCAAGATCATTTTTCTGCATGATAATGCACCATCTCATGCTGCACATAAAACATCTGCATCTCTGGCTGATATGGGCATAAAAGGGGACAAACTTATGGTGTGACCCCCATGCTCCCCTGACCTCTACCCCATTCAGAACCTTTGGAGCATCATTAAAAGGAGTGTCTATGATGGCGGGAGGCAGTTCACATCTAAGCAACAGCTCTGGGAGGGTATTCTGTCCTCATGCAAAACAATTGAAGCAGAAACCATCCAAAACCTGACAAATTCAATGAACGAGAGAGTTCAGAAGCTCCTTTCGAACAAGGGGTCCTTTGTGAAAATGTAACATCACCTAGAATAAAGTTTTGAGTTGAAAACTGTTTGATTTCAGTTTCTAACAACCTGCTAATGCTTATAATTTCAAAAATGACCATTTTTTTGGTCTTTATTAAAATGAAAAGGTTGATCGAAAAGTTTGGGGGATCTAAGAGTGTGGCAACCCAGTAGTCATGATTACTTCGAATTCTGACAATATGAGGGTCATGCTGCAGGTAGTGCAGCAAGAAGGCACTTATGTGTCTTGCGCATCTCGGAGCCCCAAAATTATTTTCCGGGCTAGATGCAGCTAAAAATTATTTTTAATTTTAAATCTGGTGAAGCTTATTATAGATGGCCTAATAGGATCAGTGCTGCACACTGCTACAAAGCCCAAGTTATTTTCCAGTCAAGATACAGATAAACATGATTAGTAATTTGAAAGCTTAAAACGGTTGGTAGGGTGATTTTAACCAATCATCAAGCTTTTACTCTCCCCAGGATGACACAGGGGTAGAAAAGTCGTTTCGGATCCATGATTTGTTCATCTTTATGAACGTGAGTCTGTCTACATTATCAGTGGAGAGCCGCGTGCGCTTATCTGTCAGCACACCACCAGCAGCGCTGAACACACGTTCAGACAGAACGCTGGCTGCGGGGCATGACAAGATCTCCAAGGCGTAAGTGGCTAGCTCCGGCCATTTATCCAGATTGGAAGCCCAAAAAGAGCAAGGGTCCAGTGACACAGTCGTGGCTTCAATGTTTACTTGGAGATACTCCTGTACCATCGTCTCTAGGCGTTGACTATGTGTCAGACTTCTTGTCTCCTGTGGCCTTGCAAAGGATGGGCTAAAAAAGTGGTGAAATGATTCCGCAAAATTGATGTTACCAGCAGATACTGTGGTTCTGTTACGGTTTGAGTGCTGAACACTTGACGGTCCCACGGTTGGCAAGTTGGAACTGTGAGATTCACTACGTGCACCACTGGTATTTTGTGGAAAAGCACATGTAAGATTCTGCAACAGTCTCTGCTGATACTCCTGCATGCGTGCATCCCTTTCTATGGCAGGAATAATTTCTGCAAATTTACTTTTGTACCAGGGATCTAACAGTGTGGCAACCCAGTAGTCAGGATTATTTCTAATTCTCACAATTCGAGGGTCATGTTGCAGGTAGTGCAGCAAGAAGGCACTCATGTGTGTTGCGCATCCAGGAGCACCAAGTCCCTGTTGTGTTGGTGGCGATTTAACAATCATGCTTCCTTCCTCTGTCCTCTCCCCCCAACCTCGCACAACAGAAATGTGATCAAGGTCTCCCTCATCTGATGAGTCTTCCATCAGTTCGTCCTCCACTTCTTCCTGGGCTCCTGCACCTTCCTCACTAGTTTGGCTGCTACCATGCGCCCTGGTTAAACCATCTCCCCCACCCTCACATGCCTGCCGCCTTGGTGCTGCCGACCGTCTGGACCTTGCAGATGTTAGCCCTTCCGCATACAACTCCTCCTCCTCTACTTCCTCCACCTCCTCTTGTGCCACCACCTGACTCCGAATTCTGTTTAACATGTGCTCCAGCATGTAAATCACCGGAATAGTCATGCTGATAATGGCATCGTCAGCACTAAACATCTTCGTCGCAATTTCAAAACTGTGCAGAAGGGTGCATAGGTCCCTGATCTGAGACCACTCCTCCAGCGTGATTTGCCCCACCTCTGAATCTCGTTGGCCCAGGCTATACGTCAGAACGTATTGCACCAGGGCTTGTCGGTGCTGCCACAGTCGCTGCAACATGTGCAGAGTTGAATTCCACCGGGTAGGCACATCGCATTTTAGCCGGTGAAGTGGCAGGCCCAACGACTTCTGTAGAGATGTAAGTCGCTGAGCTGCGGGATGCGAACGGCGGAAGTGAGCACACAGCGACCGTGCCCTCTGCAGAAGGCCATCTAGTCTGGGATAGTGGGCTAAAAATTGCTGGACAACCAGGTTCAACATGTGAGCCATACAAGGCACGTGTGTGACATTGCCCCGGCGAAGGGCCGCACCTAGGTTTGCAGCATTGTCGCACACGGCCTTCCCTGGTTTCAGGTCCAGTGGAGACAACCATTCATGAAATTGGTTCTCCAGAGCTGACCACAACTCCTCAGCTGTGTGACTCACATTTCCCAGACATTTCAATGTAAAAACCGCCTGATGACGTTGAGCCCTACTGCCAGCATAGTAAGGAGGTGTGCAGGATCCCTTCTGCGCAGTTAGAAAGCTTGTGGCATGACCAGACAGGCTTTGGGTGCAGGTGGAAGACCGAGAGGAGGTTGAGGAGGCAGAAGCAGTGGAGGAAAAATGACATAAAGAGGATTGACGCACAACTCGTGGGGACGGCAAGACTTGGACAGCAGCCCCTTGTCCTGCTGTCACCATAGTTACCCAGTGCCCAGTCAGCGACATGTAACGCCCCTGTCCATGCCTACTCGTCCAAGTGTCTGTGGTGAAATGCACCCTGTCACACACAGAGTTTCTCAAAGAAGCGGTGATGTTGTGTGCGACATGCTGGTGGAGCGCAGGCACACCTTTCTTTGAGAAGTAGTGCCGACTGGGCATCTGGTACTGGGGCACTGCGACGGACATAAGGTCTCGAAAATCCTCTGTGTCCACCAGGCGGAAAGGCAGCATTTCTGTAGCCAAGAGCTTGCAGATGGTGAAATTCAACCTCTTAGCTTTCTCATGGCTAGGAGGAAATGGTCTTTTACTTGTCCACATCTGAGGGACCGAGGGCTGGCTATTGTGCTTAGACGGGGTTGATAAGGGTGTCCCCGGCAAACTGCCGGTCTGTGAGGAAGATGCAGGCGGACATGTTAGGTTGCCTTGATCCAAAGGTGGTGCTATCGATGTCGGACAGCGCTCAAGACCAGCTGGTGTTACCACCTCCAAAGAAAATGATGACCTGCCAATCACGCTGGCTGTTGCGGGTAAAGAGGTGGCAGGTCTGCGCCCCAAAACAGGTGTGACTGCTGTCCCCCCAGTCACAGAGGATGAAGAGGCCGCGGATGCACAAGATATGGCAGACGGTGGTTGGCCCGGCCGGCTAGACCGCACTGTAGCACACTGAGCTTCCCACTGCAACTTATGCTTCATGTCCATGTGCCGGTTCATGCATGAAGTACTCAAACTATGTATTTTTTGGCCTCTACTTAGCTTTTGCTGACAAATGTTACAGATAACACGAGTTGGGTCATCTTTATCGATCTGAAAAAATGCCCAGGCTATGCAAGGCTTAGCACCCATGCGACCTGAAGAGCCACCACGACTTGTGGTGAGAGGCAGAGTTGTGTTTGAGGATGCAGTTGTTGACGTGCTTCCAGTACTACGTCTCTGTCCAGGAAGGCGCAACCTGACCTCATCGTCACTAGCATCTTCCTCCACCTCCTCTGCTGACCTCATCTCTTGGCTGACTGTGGGTTGACAGTAAGTGGGATCTCCGACCTCATCATCATCACCCTGTGCGTTATCACACCCGTCGTCCTCAGAGCCAACCTGTTCCTGCCCTGACAAAAAACTAAAGTTGTCGCTCCAATCAGGTATTTGAGTCTTATCATCGTCTTCCTCATTGTCTCCACCAACAGGAGTTACAGTTTGGGAATGAGGGTCTACATTATGGTCAGAACCTTCTGCGTCTGGTCCTGGATCCGACTCATAAAGATTCTGGGCATCAGTGCAGATCATTTCCTCGTCTGGATTCACAGAAGCGCTGGAGTCGACCTCTGATTCCCAGGCTATAGTATGAGTAAACAGCTCTGCAGACTCAACCATCTGTTCTACCTCATACTCAGACGGGCAGCTGTGAGGAAGCAAGTGCGATTTGGGTGACACCTTTGAGGACTGGAGTATTTGTGATGTTGAAGTTGATGTGGAGGAGAGCCCACTTAAAGGAGCACTTGATATCCGTTGAAGCACCTGCTGTTTTTGTGCCTCATCTGGAATTTGTAGCGATTGGCGTGGCCGTAAGAAAGGGATCTTATCACATTGTCCGCTAAAAGAAGTAGACATTTTAGTTTGGCTGGAAGATGGTCTTTCTTCTGCACCTACCCCACGGACACAACCTTTTTTCCCCTTCCCAACATGCCTATTCCCCTTTCCACCAGCAGCAGGCCTTTTTCCACTCATTTTGGTGGTTAACTAATTCACAACTCTGGAGTTGTTTGCACAAAAAAACAATGGATGGTAACCGAGCAGAGCTGAGTGGCCAAACTGTGGTATTAGGCCAAAACTATTGGCTGGGTTAGATGCAGAAAAAAATTATTTTTAATTTGCAACCTGATGGAGGTCAGTATAGATGGACTAATAGACCAAGTCCCACACACTGCTAGAAGCCCAAATATTTTTTCAGAGCTAGATGCAGAAAAAAATTATTTTTAATTTGCAACCTGATGGAGGTCAGTATAGATGGACTAATAGACCAAGTCCCACACACTGCTAGAAGCCCAAATATTTTTTCAGAGCTAGATGCAGAAAAAAATTATTTTTAATTTGCAACCTGATGGAGGTCAGTATAGATGGACTAATAGAACAAGTCCCACATGCTGCTAGAAGCCCAAATATTTTTTCAGAGATAAATGAAGAAAAAAATTATTTTTAATTTGCAACCTGATGGAGGTCAGTATAGATGGACTAATAGACCAAGTCCCACACACTGCTAGAAGCCCAAATATTTTTTCAGAGCTAGATGCAGAAAAAAATTATTTTTAATTTGCAACCTGATGGAGGTCAGTATAGATGGTCTAATAGACCAAGTCCCACACACCGCTAGAAGCCCAAATATTTTTTCAGAGCTAGATGCAGAAAAAAATTATATTCAGTTTCCAACCTGATGGAGGTCAGTATAGATGGACTAATAGAATGATGCTATGCCCAAAAGATTTTACTTCACTAGGTGCAGTAAAAAAATTGGTATTCTATACACAGGTGGTATATCTTGCAACACAGATAGGCTACTCCACTGACTAACACACTCTGCAATAGGCCAAAAAGGATTAGCTTTGCTAGATTCAGCCAAATGCTGTGAAAAAAACTTGCACAGCACTGGCACAGACCTGCCTGGCAAAAACTGATAGGAACTGATGTAACCTAGTCCTGAAAAGGACTCCAATTACAATTAGTCTTTACTCCCACAATCTATCTATTTAAGAGCACAGACCTGCCTGATAAAATTCGTAGGAAATGCTGTAACCTAGTCCTTAAAAGACTGCAATCACAACTATTCCCTACTCCCAAGCTATCTGTATATTTGTGCGAAAATTGGCTTGAAATTAACAAGGTATAGCGCACACAGCAACAGCGGTGCCGTCTAACACGCAGCTGCAGCAGTGAGAAAATGGTGGCGACGGGGAAAATGGCTTGGTCTTATAGGGCAAGGACATGTGACATACACTGCCAATCACACATGCCCTTGCTTGTGTGAAAAAAAGCACTTCGCTCCGTGTGTGCGCTGCTGATAGGCTGACAGATTGCACCTCCCCACTGCAAATGCGGGAAAGAGAAAAAAAAATGGAGATCTTCATTGTTCCTGCAGAGATCCATCCCCTGCCCCTCCCCCCGCCCCGCTGTACACTCAAACTGCGTATTAACATTAATTTTCATCATTACTGAGAAAAAATCCAGTTATGATTTTGGTGCACGAACAGTTATCGAACATAACCTCGAACAGCCGAATTTTTCTCAAAATGTTCGTGTTCGCCGACCGGCTCGAACACCGCCCAAAACAGCTCGAATTTGAGATTGGCGAACAGTTCGAGTAGAACAACGCTCATCTCTAATCATGACTACTGGGTTGCCACACTCTTAGATCCCCCAAACTTTTCGATCAACCTTTTCATTTTAATAAAGACCAAAAAAATGGTCATTTTTGAAATTATAAGCATTAGCAGGTTGTTAGAAACTGAAATCAAACAGTTTTCAACTCAAAACTTTATTCTAGGTGATGTTACATTTTCACATAGGACCCCTTGTTCGAAAGGAGCTTCTGAACTCTCTCGTCCATTGAATTTGTCAGGTTTTGGATGGTTTCTGCTTCAATTGTTTTGCATGAGGACAGAATACCCTCCCAGAGCTGTTGCTTAGATGTGAACTGCCTCCCGCCATCATAGACACTCCTTTTAATGATGCTCCAAAGGTTCTGAATGGGGTAGAGGTCAGGGGAGCATGGGGGTCACACCATAAGTTTGTCCCCTTTTATGCCCATATCAGCCAGAGATGCAGATGTTTTATGTGCAGCATGAGATGGTGCATTATCATGCAGAAAAATGATCTTGCTGTGAAATACACGGTTCTTCTTCTTGAACCATGGCAGGAAGTGCTGTTTGAGAAAATCCACATACATTATGGAGTTCATCTTTAGCGCCTTCAGGGATCCTAAAGGGGCCGACAATCTCTCTCCCCATGATTCCAGCCCAAAACATTACTCCACCTCCTCCTTGTTGGCGCTGTAGCCGTGTTTGCGTGGGGTGTCCATCAACCAGCCATCCTCCACTCCATCCATCTGGACCATCGAGCGCTGCACGGCACTCATCCGTGAACAAAACTGTTTTGAAATCAGTCTTCATGTAATGTTTGGCCCACTGGAGCCGTTTCTGCTTGTGTGAAGTGGATAGAGGAGGTCGACAGGATGGCGTATGCACAGCTGCAAACCTCTGAAGGACCCTGCATCTTGTTGTTCGGGGGACGTTGGAGGCACAAGCAGCTTCAAAAACTTGTCTGCTGCTATGACAAGGCTTTTTGGCCGCTGCTCTTTCAACCTGACGTAATTGCCTGTAGGAAAGAGTCCTGAATTTGCCCTTATCAGCACGCACATGTGTGTACTGTGAATCAGCTACATACTTCTTGATTGCCAAGACACTTCATCCTGATCATCGCACAATGTTGATTGCAGTCATGCCTTGACCTAAACACTCCACAATTTGTTGCTTCTCAGCAGCCGACACATCCTTTTTCTTTCCCATTTTGGCAGAAAATGTAGGCTGCTTAATAATGTGAGAGAGCCTTCTTAAGTAGTCTTGCCTTTCATTGGACACACCTGCCAAACTAATTAGCACAGGTGTCTGCAATTGCTTACAGTGATATAAAGAGCCCTGACACACATCACCATCAATGAGTTTAACTGACAAACAAACAAATTCTTCCCTTATCACTCCTAAACACTTTTTGCATAATAATTTGGAACGCAGTGTACATGTGCTTTTCCACAAAACACCAGCGGTTCACGTAGTGAATCTTACAGTTCTAACTTGCCAACCGTGGTCTGTATGGAGTTGTTCAATAAAGGGCCCAAAATTTAGATAACATAGATGGGAGAGGTCTCTATGAATAGGAATTCCTAAGTATTTGATACCCTGTGAGGGACAGGCAAAGGGAAAGTTGGACTGGATGGAATCCTATATGGATTTGGGGAGGGAGACATCGAGGGCCTCAGACTTCGCTGCATTGATTTTAAAATTTGACCATGTAACAAAGTGATCTATTTCAGCCATAACAGCAGGGATGGATATATGTGATTGAGTGATATATACTAGGACATCATCAGCAAATAGAGAGCACTTGTACTCGGTGCCTCCCACCTCAATCCACCTAATATTGGGGTTATGGCGAATTGATGAGAGCAGGTGCTCCGTCACTAGGATGTATAAGAGAGGGGACAGAGGACATCCCTGCCTTGTCCCATTGGTGATTGTGAAAGGTGATGAAAATGTTCTGACGCACCCCCTGGGCCTTGGGACACCCGGAGCCGGACCCTTTTTGGTGGATGCTGGTGGTTGTAGTCTTCGTGGCGGCGACCCGGTTCCGTGGCTCAGGGCGGTCAAACCAGTGGCGGAACTATTTATGTGGTTTTGATGTTTAAATGTCCGACTACGCCACCCGTGGATTGCGGTCAGAGTGAACCGCTGCTACAGGGCAGACCGCTGAGGCTGGTGTTGTGGGTGCAGCAGAGCGTAGCATAACTCCCCACGGGAGGAGTATAGCCTCAGGGCAGTGTATGCGGAGGATGGGGGTGATGGTGCAGGGCAGCAGCAGTAACGACACGGAGTCAGTGATGCAGTCCAGGGCCTTTACTCACAGTTCTTATTATCCAGACCACGTCTGCAGGTAACGGCTGCCCACGTCGTACTGTGCTCACCAGGTGAGGGGCTCAGACAACTCCCAGATAACTTTGGAGTACTTCACAGGACCCCCTTTGTGTGTCCTTTGTCTGGCCTTTCTTACCAACACTTCTGTCCGGCTGCCTCGGGCCTCCTCTTGGTAAACTTGGCGCCAGTTTCCCTGACCCTATGTGGTGCCTTCCTAGCGGGTGTAGCGAGGGGCTGCGCCACATAAAATGTCAGAGCCTCCGGTTTCTAGCTGAGGGTCGTTTCCTGCCTCCACTAGTTCGGGGACCGGTCTCCCCCTTTGGCCTGACCCCTCCACGCAATTGGATTCGGGCGTGCGGTGGCGACTCGCCCGTCCGCACCCCTGGGATCCCTTCATTCCTCGTTCCTGGAGCCTTCTCCGCTCCTCTTCCTTCCTTCTCCCTCTTCCAGGCCTGGGCCTCTGTTACTAGGCCCGCCTCCGGAGCAGAGCTCATGCAGAGCCCCTGCTCCCTGCCACTTCTGCTCAGACTTCTCTGCACTGAACTAAGATGGTGCCCACCTTTTATACTCCCTTCTCAATGCACCCAGGAACTGCTTCCTCCCTGCTCCTGCACTACAGGGTTCCCCTTCCTCAGTGTTCCCTCCCCCCACTCCAGCCAGGGACAGGGACTGTCGTGCCCATCTCAGGGGCATATTGGTCGCCCTGCCCCACGGCAATGTGGTGTAATGCATGCAGGTGTCGGGTACTGATCCACACTCCATCCTTACCTGAGAGTGAGATATCACACCTCTGGGTGAGGTGCAATACGTCTGTAGCAACCGAGCCCTCAGGGTGCTACAGTTCCATTTATCTTCAGCCTAGGTGACGTATTGCGATACAGGGCCGTGATTTTGGCTATAAAAGGGTCCCCTAGACCCCTACCCCAAGCTTTTTAAGAGAATCATATATGGCGTGCCAGGAGACTCTATGGAATGCTTTCTCAGCATCCAACGAGAGTATCTAATTACAAATTTTTAACTGCATCTAGCCCAGGAAATACTTTGTGCCTAGTAGCAGTGTCTGCTAGTCAGCGGATTATCCCGGCTAAGCAAGCTACACCACCTGTAGTTTAGACACTTAATTTTTTCAAAGTAAATGATTCGGGACCATGGGATACTTAGTGAAGAGCATCAGGAGGCACCCCAAGGCATAGGGGCTGGGACTGGCATTAGGATGCCTTGCGGTGGACAGCCGAGCTCGATCCTTATAAAAGCTTTTTAACTGCAGCAGCTTTAGTGGACGCTACTGGAGCTGGAATTACGCGGCTGCTGGCATGAGACTTGCCCTCCAATAGATCCTTGTAAATGGATTTAAAGTGTATTCATTCAAATTAGAGAGACAATTTAAATTAAAAAGCTTAGAGCTGCCTCCACCACAGGGGGGCTCGCTCGACCCACCAGCGGACAGGCACCAGTATTGGGAGAGGGGGGCTGGCCGTCAGGGTTCACCGCGGCTCTTGCACAAACCCGGCGACACGGAGGTGGCACGGGCAGGAGCGGACTGGCCGTGTCGGCTTCTCACTTTTTGGATTTTAGAAGGGCATGACATGCCTATATCTGTGTCTCCCCCTCCTTTTACTCCTCCACCTCTTTTATTTTCGCATGACTATATGTACTTGTCACTTTTCCATGTGTTAGTTATGTCTTCTGAGCAGTTTGTCAGCTTTTGGACACCTTTGAAGGTGTTTTCTATGTGTTTCTATGTGTTTTTGTTTGCCTGCCATTGTTTTTAACGGTGTTCGAAGGTGTTCGACGAACAGTTCGGCGAACACACGGGTGTTCGACGAACCGAACCGAACTCGAACACTACGGGGGTGGCTCAACACTAGTCTCAACATCACCACACAGTGTGTGACTGTGAATTAATATATCTGTGATATACAGCAGCAAGAGCACTTTCATGGCTGCTTTTTAGGTTTCTGTTTGTAAATGAAAGTACGATCCCTGTGTTTTGAGACACGTCATTTCTTTATTTATTTATTTATTTATTTTTTTTTAAGAGAAATCTCCTTTTTTTAAAACACAACTGTTATCCTAGCAAAGTGTGGGTGCAGTGTAAATATTGTTTGAGCCTACTTCATCACTCCAATAGTCTAATAATTAGGACACATGCACATGTTGAGTATTTGCTCACTATTTTACATGAGTATTTGTAAGTGACTCGCCCAGGGGGATATGGGGGACTCGGTACCCTGGCCTTTACCTTCTTGGGAGGTCACGGCAGTCGGCTCCCAGGACCTTACTCTGGGGTCACTCTTTAAAAGGGGCTTGTTACTTGAAGGGATGAATAACAATTTTGTCTCGTGATGCCACCTGTGGTTCCTGGTAATGGCTACCAGCGCTTCTGCAGACCTCCGGGGGTGATGGGATGGCAGCTGGGATGCTTCTGCTCCCCATAGGTGGAGTGGGCCCCTGGGGCAGGGTTGATGGAAGGGATGCAGGTGAGAGGTGGCCCGGTCGGGTCAGGGGGAATGATGGACACGCACACAGGGGATTCGCTTCAGTACCTTTAATGATGTAATGGCAGGTATGGTCCAGGGTGCTCAGTAGGAAGGGTGCACTTCTGGACTCTCCCCAGTGAGCGGGTATAAGGCCTCCTGATCCATTTCTTCCTCTCTCTCTGAAGCTCCTGACCAGCCTGGAACTAGGCCTAACTTCTGTGCTGTTTCACTCTCTCACCTGTCGGCTTGGTAGTAGAACTTTTCTCTGGCAACCACTATCCCTGGACGCTGGGGCCTTCGTGGTTCCTAGTTCTGTAAATGATTATAGCTTCAGGTTGACCAGGGGTCTGTTATCCTCCTGGTATTCCTGTTATCCCTACTGGGTGTAGAGGACCCTGTAGGCGTGGACCCGGTGTCCGGCTTGTGTTCTGGGGTGAGCTTAAGATGCTCCTCTGCCCCCTTAACTCCTCTCTCCTCTCCTTGCCTCCGGCCACACTCTAGGCCCTCAGGCTTCAGCACGTTCTTTTGGCTCTGGCTTGCCCTCAGCACAGAAGCACAACAGGTGCTGCCTCTTCACTGATCTCTAATGCCAGCACACTCTACCTGCCTAACTCCACCCTCCTTTATATATATCCCTAACAGGGCTCCCTCTGGTGGTATGAGGTGGAAGGGTGGAGGTGTCTGTGTGTAGTGAGGGCCTCTTGTGGAAAAGTCTGTCCATGCACCCTTTTGGGTCCTGTGGTACCTGTGGTAGCAGGGTGCCACATAAGCCAAAATGCAGAAATGGTGCACGAGTTTCTATTATCCTTTCCTCTGATTGTTACTCTCCTTACTTTAGCTTTCAAATACTGATGTAATATACTGACCAAATACTCAACGTGTGAACTTGGCCTTGGACATGTACACATGCCACGTGAATGCAGCAGCCTGTTGCACATTTTTGCTATTGGGGTGTTATTCTACCATCCTATTTTGTAAAATAACATAGCCTTTTATTATTTTATTATAAGAGAAAACCTCATAATATTGAACTATAAACACAAGTTTTGACCTACTAAAGTAAGTACGTTGTTTTAAATAATTTTTCGGGCCCTCTTCATTTTTTCAATAGTCCAATGTTAGATGTATACCTATGCCACCTGAATACAGTGGTCTGTTAAAATGAATGACTTGTGAGAAGTAATAAAATTAAGATCTTCTGGTCCCATTCTATATTGTAAAAGAAATTTGTTTTTTTTCACCCTTCAACCCTGCTGTTCTGATTGCATTTACTATACACTTGTACTGTTTCGGGTCAATATGACCCAACCTATAAAAATGGTGATTTTAGCTACTGTAAGTATTTTATTTGAATACCTATTTCATTATTAAACTGTATGTGAACATGGTTGATCATAAACAAATGAAAAATGAAATTAAAACATTTTTTTTTTCAGAAAAAGGTTAAAAGGGCTGTTTGCAATTATGTTCGCTTCATAGCATTCTGCACACAAATAACAAACATGCTTTAGATTTCTATTACTGTAACATGAAATCTAACTAAATATAACTTTGTGTTAACATATTTTATAAAACAACAAATGAAAAATAATGAAAACTTCAGTTTTTCTTTTTTATCTCTAAAAAAGGTTGAACAGGTTCATGCATTTTTATGTTGAACACAATCATAAAACACATGTCCTTTACATACATATTTTGCACAACCAGCACTTGTCAGATTTGTTTTATTGTCACAAGAAGATGGACAGAAGCTACATTTCTTCCTTTTTTGGCTGGTAGCTGTGCTGGTGGAGGATGTGGAGTCTCTTTCTTGAGCATGCTGCTGGACATTATTCACAATGGCTGCTGCTCCTTCACATCTGGGGTTTACTTTTCTGGCTTCGATATACGGCCTAACTAGGGATTTTCCTAATTCTTCAATAAAAATTCTTCTTTTATGCAGCTTATTTCCGTTCCAATTGGGGTTGATTTCTCTCCATAAAACAAATGTGTTGTATGACGAAACATCCAGAATGTTGTAAAATATTATCATTGCCCAACGATTAGTTTTGCGTTTGCATGTGTATGTTGATATTGCTTGATCTAGTGTATCAACTGCCCCTTTTGTAGCATTATAATCTAATATCATGTCCGGCTTTCTGTTTTATCGATTACTTATTGCATTGTCCTGGTGTATTGTGCTCATTAGAATTACATGTTTATTTCTTTTGGGAAGGTAAGACACAACTGTTGTATCTCCAGTAAAGTAAAAAGTAGAACTATACACATCTCTTTAATTAAGGATACCTTGCGGCAGTTCTGGCTTGTTTTTCCTTATAGTTCCCAGTATGGTAAGTTGTCTTTTTCGCAACATCTGGCCCAGTTGGTAGGATGTGAAAAAGTTGTCAATTGTGACATTTTGTCCTTTCAGTCAATGAGTCAAATTGAGAACACCTCGCATACCCTGATTTTTTTTCAGCTCTTTCTCCAGGGTTTCTTCCTGTATACACTTGAGCATTTAAAATGTATGAACTTTTGCTGTCACAAATTGCCCATATCTTGATGCCATACTTAGCTGGCTTTCTCGGTATATATTGGCTGAACGGCCACCTACCTTGGAATGCCACCAGTTGTTCATCGACAGTTACAGCTTCACTAATATTATATAATTTTGGTAGAATCTCTACCCATTTATTCCAAACATTTCAAATAAGGGCTAGTTTATCTTTAGCTCTTCTTTCATTTCGATTTGTTTTATCAAACCTCAGTACTCTAGAAATCTCATGAAACCTTTCAAGAGACATTGTAGCTAGAGATGAGCGGTGTTCGACTTGAACTGTGAGCCAATCTCAAATTCGAGCTGTTTTGGGCAGTGTTTGAGCCGATCGGCGAACGCGAACGATTTGAAAAAAATTCGGCTGTTCGAGGTTATGCTCGATAACTGCTCGTGCACCAAAATCATAACTGGATTTTTTCTCAGTAATGATGAAAATTAATGTTAATACGCAGTTTGAGTGTACAGCGGGGCGGGGGGAGGGGCAGGGGATGGATCTCTGCAGGAATAATGAAGATCTCCATTTTTTTTTTCTCTTTCCCGCATTTACAGTGGGGAGGTGCAATCTGTCAGCCTATCAGCAGCGCACACACGGAGCGAAGTGCTTTTTTTCACACAAGCAAGGACATGTGTCATTGGCAATGTATGTCACATGTCCTTGCCCTATAAGACCCAGCCATTTTCCCCGTCGCCACCATTTTCTCACTGCTGCAGCTGCGTGTTAGACGGCACCGCTGTTGCTGTGTGCGCTATACCTTGTTAATTTCAAGCCAATTTTCGCACAAATCTACAGATAGCTTGGGAGAAGGGAATAGTTGTGATTGCAGTCCTTTTAAGGACTAGGTTACAGCATTTCCTACGACTGTTATCAGGCAGGTCTGTGCTCTTAAATAGATAGGTTGGGAGTAAAGACTAATTGTAATTGCAGTCCTTTTCAGGACTAAGTTAGATCAGTTCCTATCAGTTTTTGCCAGGCAGGTCTGTGCCAGTGCTGTGCAAGTTTTTTTCACAGCATTTGGCTAAATCTAGCAAAGCTAATCCTTTTTGGCCTATTGCAGAGTGTGTTAGTCAGTGGAGTAGCCTATCTGTGTTGCAAGCTACACCACCTGTGTATAGAATACCAATTTTTTTACTGCACCTAGTGAAGTAAAACCTTTTGGGCATAGCAACATTCTATTAGTCCATCTATACTGACCTCCATAAAGTTGCAAATTGAATATAATTTTTTTCTGCATCTACCTCTGAAAAAATATTTGGGCTTCTAGCTGTGTGTGGGACTTGTTCTATTAGTCCATCTATACTGACCTCCATCAGGTTGCAAATTGAATATAATTTTTTTCTGCATCTAGCTCTGAAAAAATATTTGGCCTTCTAGCAGTGTGTGGGACTTGTTCTATTAGTCCATTTATAATGAACTCCATCACGTTGCATATTGAATATAATTTTTTTCTGCATCTATCTCTGAAAAAATATTTGGGCTTCTAGCTGTGTGTGGGACTTGTTCTATTGGTCCATCTATACTGACCTCCATCAGGTTGCAAACTGAATATAATTTTTTTCTGCATCTACCTCTGAAAAAATATTTGGGCTTCTAGCAGTGTGTGGGACTTGTTCTATTAGTCCATCTATACTGACCTCCATCAGGTTGCAAATTGAATATAATATTTTTCTGCATCTAGCTCTGAAAAAATATTTGACCTTCTAGCAGTGTGTGGGACTTGTTCTATTAGTCCATCTATACTGACCTCCATCACGTTGCAAATTGAATATAATTTTTTCTGCATCTAGCTCTGAAAAAATATTTGGGCTTCTAGCTGTGTGTGGGACTTGTTCTTTTAGTCCATCTATACTGACCTCCATCAGGTTGCAAACTGAATATAATTTTTTTCTGCATCTACCTCTGAAAAAATATTTGGGCTTCTAGCTGTGTGCGGGACTTGCTCTATTAGTCCATCTATACTGACCTCCATCAGGTTGCAAATTGAATATATTTTTTTTCTACATCTAGCGCTGAAAAAATATTTGGGCTTCTAGCTGTGTGTGGGACTTGTTCTTTTAGTCCATCTATACTGACCTCCATCAGGTTGCAAACTGAATATAATTTTTTTCTGCATCTACCTCTGAAAAAATATTTGGGCTTCTAGCTGTGTGTGGGACTTGCTCTATTAGTCCATCTATACTGACCTCCATCAGGTTGCAAATTGAATATATTTTTTTTCTACATCTAGCGCTGAAAAAATATTTGGGCTTCTAGCAGTGTGTGGGACTTATTCTATTAGTCCATCTATAATGACCTCCATCAGGTTGCAAATTGAATATAATTTTTTTCTGCATCTAGCTCAGAAAAAATATTTGGCCTTCTAGCAGTGTGTGGGACTTGTACTATTAGTCCATCTATACTGACCTCCATCAGGTTGCAAATTGAATATAATATTTTTCTGCATCTAGCTCTGAAAAAATATTTGGCCTTCTAGCAGTGTGGGGGACTTGTTCTATTAGTCCATCTATACTGACCTCCATCAGGTTGCAAATTGAATATAATATTTTTCTGCCTCTTGCTCTGAAAAAATATTTGGCCTTCTAGCAGTGTGTGGGACTTGTTCTATTAGTCCATCTATACTGACCTCCATCAGGTTGCAAATTGAATATAATTTTTTTCTGCATCTAGCTCTGAAAAAATATTTGGCCTTCTTGCAGTGTGTGGGACTTGTTCTATTAGTCCATCTATACTGAACTCCATCAGGTTGCAAATTGAATATAATATTTTTCTGCATCTAGCTCTGAAAAAATATTTGGGCTTCTAGCAGTGTGTGGGACTTGTTCTATTAGTCCATCTATACTGAACTCCATCAGGTTGCAAATTGAATATAATATTTTTCTGCCTCTAGCTCTGAAAAAATATTTGGCCTTCTAGCAGTGTGTGGGACTTGTTCTATTAGTCCATCTATACTGACCTCCATTGGGTTGCAAATTGAATATAATTTTTTTCTGCATCTACCTCTGAAAAAATATTTGGGCTTCTAGCTGTGTGTGGGACTTGTTCTATTGGTCCATCCATACTGACCTCCATCAGGTTGTAAATTGAATATAATATTTTTCTGCATCTAGCTCTGAAAAAATATTTGGGCTTCTAGCAGTGTGTGGGACTTGTTCTATTAGTCCATCTATACTGACCTCCATCAGGTTGCAAATTGAATATAATATTTTTCTGCATCTAGCTCTGAAAAAATATTTGGCCTTCTAGCAGCGTGTGGGACTTGTTCTATTATTCCATCTATACTTACCTCCATCAGGTTGCAAATTGAATATAATATTTTTCTGCATCTAGCTCTGAAAAAATATTTGGCCTTCTAGCAGAGTGTGGGACTTGTTCTATTAGTCCATCTATACTGATCTCCATCAGGTTGCAAATTGAATATAATTTTTTTCTGCATCTACCTCTGAAAAAATATTTGGGCTTCTAGCTGTGTGTGGGACTTGTTCTATTAGTCCATCTATACTGACCTCCATCAGGTTGCAAATTGAATATAATATTTTTCTGCATCTAGCTCTGAAAAAATATTTGGGCTTCTAGCAGTGTGTGGGACTTGTTCTATTAGTCCATCTATACTGACCTCCATCAGGTTGCAAATTGAATATAATATTTTTCTGCCTCTAGCTCAGAAAAAATATTTGGCCTTCTAGCAGTGTGTGGGACTTGTTCTATTAGTCAATCTATACTGACCTCCATCAGGTTGCAAATTGAATATAATATTTTTCTGCATCTAGCTCTGAAAAAATATTTGGCCTTCTAGCAGTGTGTGGGACTTATTCTATTCGTCCATCTATACTGACCTCCATCAGGTTGCAAATTGAATATAATTTTTTTCTGCATCTACCTCTGAAAAAATATTTGGGCTTTTAGCTGTGTGTGGGACTTGTTCTATTAGTCCATCTATACTGACCTCCATCAGGTTGCAAATTGAATATAATATTTTTCTGCATCTAGCTCTGAAAAAATATTTGGGCTTCTAGCAGTGTGTGGGACTTGTTCTATTAGTCCATCTATACTGACCTCCATCAGGTTGCAAATTGAATATATTATTTTTCTGCATCTAGCTCTGAAAAAATATTTGGGCTTCTAGCAGTGTGTGGGACTTGTACTATTAGTCCATCTATACTGACCTCCATCATGTTGCAAATTGAATATAATATTTTTCTGCATCTAGCTCTGAAAAATATTTAGCCTTCTAGCAGTATGTGGGACTTGTTCTATTAGTCCATCTATACTGACCTCCATCAGGTTGCAAATTGAATATAATTTCTTTCTGCATCTAGCTCTGAAAAAATATTTGGCCTTCTAGCAGCGTGTGGGACTTGTTCTTTTAGTCCATCTATGCTGACCTTCATGAGGTTGCAAATTGAATATCATTTTTTTCTGCATCTACCTCTGAAAAAATATTTGGGCTACTAGCTGTGTGTGGGACTTGTTCTATTAGTCCATCTATACTGACCTCCATCAGGTTGCAAATTGAATATAATATTTTTCTGCATCAAGCTCTGAAAAAATATTTGGGCTTCTAGCAGTGTGTGGGACTTGTTCTATTAGTCCATATATACTGACCTCCATCAGGTTGCAAATTGAATATAATTTCTTTCTGCATCTAGCTCTGAAAAAATATTTGGCCTTCTAGCAGCGTGTGGGACTTGTTCTTTTAGTCCATCTATGCTGACCTTCATGAGGTTGCAAATTGAATATCATTTTTTTCTGCATCTACCTCTGAAAAAATATTTGGGCTACTAGCTGTGTGTGGGACTTGTTCTATTAGTCCATCTATACTGACCTCCATCAGGTTGCAAATTGAATATAATATTTTTCTGCATCAAGCTCTGAAAAAATATTTGGGCTTCTAGCAGTGTGTGGGACTTGTTCTATTGGTCCATCTATACTGACCTCCATCAGGTTGCAAATTGAATATAATATTTTTCTGCATCTAGCTCTGAAAAAATATTTGGGCTTCTAGCAGTGTGTGGGACTTGTTCTATTCGTCCATCTATACTGACCTCCATCAGATTGCAAATTGAATATAATTTTTTTCTGCATCTAGCTCTGAAAAAATATTTGGGCTTCTAGCAGTGTGTGGGACTTATTCTATTAGTCCATCTATAATGACCTCCATCAGGTTGCAAATTGAATATAATTTTTTTCTGCATCTAGCTCAGAAAAAATATTTGGCCTTCTAGCAGTGTGTGGGACTTGTACTATTAGTCCATCTATACTGACCTCCATCAGGTTGCAAATTGAATATAATATTTTTCTGCATCTAGCTCTGAAAAAATATTTGGCCTTCTAGCAGTGTGGGGGACTTGTTCTATTAGTCCATCTATACTGACCTCCATCAGGTTGCAAATTGAATATAATATTTTTCTGCCTCTTGCTCTGAAAAAATATTTGGCCTACTAGCAGTGTGTGGGACTTGTTCTATTAGTCCATCTATACTGACCTCCATCAGGTTGCAAATTGAATATAATTTTTTTCTGCATCTAGCTCTGAAAAAATATTTGGCCTTCTTGCAGTGTGTGGGACTTGTTCTATTAGTCCATCTATACTGAACTCCATCAGGTTGCAAATTGAATATAATATTTTTCTGCATCTAGCTCTGAAAAAATATTTGGGCTTCTAGCAGTGTGTGGGACTTGTTCTATTAGTCCATCTATACTGACCTCCATCAGGTTGCAAATTGAATATAATATTTTTCTGCCTCTAGCTCTGAAAAAATATTTGGCCTTCTAGCAGTGTGTGGGACTTGTTCTATTAGTCCATCTATACTGACCTCCATCGGGTTGCAAATTGAATATAATTTTTTTCTGCATCTACCTCTGAAAAAATATTTGGGCTTCTAGCTGTGTGTGGGACTTGTTCTATTGGTCCATCCATACTGACCTCCATCAGGTTGCAAATTGAATATAATATTTTTCTGCATCTAGCTCTGAAAAAATATTTGGGCTTCTAGCAGTGTGTGGGACTTGTTCTATTAGTCCATCTATACTGACCTCCATCAGGTTGCAAATTGAATATAATATTTTTCTGCATCTAGCTCTGAAAAAATATTTGGCCTTCTAGCAGCGTGTGGGACTTGTTCTATTATTCCATCTATACTTACCTCCATCAGGTTGCAAATTGAATATAATATTTTTCTGCATCTAGCTCTGAAAAAATATTTGGCCTTCTAGCAGAGTGTGGGACTTGTTCTATTAGTCCATCTATACTGATCTCCATCAGGTTGCAAATTGAATATAATTTTTTTCTGCATCTACCTCTGAAAAAATATTTGGGCTTCTAGCTGTGTGTGGGACTTGTTCTATTAGTCCATCTATACTGACCTCCATCAGGTTGCAAATTGAATATAATATTTTTCTGCATCTAGCTCTGAAAAAATATTTGGGCTTCTAGCAGTGTGTGGGACTTGTTCTATTAGTCCATCTATACTGACCTCCATCAGGTTGCAAATTGAATAGAATATTTTTCTGCCTCTAGCTCAGAAAAAATATTTGGCCTTCTAGCAGTGTGTGGGACTTGTTCTATTAGTCAATCTATACTGACCTCCATCAGGTTGCAAATTGAATATAATATTTTTCTGCATCTAGCTCTGAAAAAATATTTGGCCTTCTAGCAGTGTGTGGGACTTATTCTATTCGTCCATCTATAATGACCTCCATCAGGTTGCAAATTGAATATAATTTTTTTCTGCATCTACCTCTGAAAAAATATTTGGGCTTTTAGCTGTGTGTGGGACTTGTTCTATTAGTCCATCTATACTGACCTCCATCAGGTTGCAAATTGAATATAATATTTTTCTGCATCTAGCTCTGAAAAAATATTTGGGCTTCTAGCAGTGTGTGGGACTTGTTCTATTAGTCCATCTATACTGACCTCCATCAGGTTGCAAATTGAATATATTATTTTTCTGCATCTAGCTCTGAAAAAATATTTGGGCTTCTAGCAGTGTGTGGGACTTGTACTATTAGTCCATCTATACTGACCTCCATCCTGTTGCAAATTGAATATAATATTTTTCTGCATCTAGCTCTGAAAAATATTTAGCCTTCTAGCAGTATGTGGGACTTGTTCTATTAGTCCATCTATACTGACCTCCATCAGGTTGCAAATTGAATATAATATTTTTCTGCATCTAGCTCTGAAAAAATATTTGGGCTTCTAGCAGTGTGTGGGACTTGTTCTATTAGTCCATATATACTGACCTCCATCAGGTTGCAAATTGAATATAATTTCTTTCTGCATCTAGCTCTGAAAAAATATTTGGCCTTCTAGCAGCGTGTGGGACTTGTTCTTTTAGTCCATCTATGCTGACCTCCATGAGGTTGCAAATTGAATATCATTTTTTTCTGCATCTACCTCTGAAAAAATATTTGGGCTACTAGCTGTGTGTGGGACTTGTTCTATTAGTCCATCTATACTGACCTCCATCAGGTTGCAAATTGAATATAATATTTTTCTGCATCAAGCTCTGAAAAAATATTTGGGCTTCTAGCAGTGTGTGGGACTTGTTCTATTGGTCCATCTATACTGACCTCCATCAGGTTGCAAATTGAATATAATATTTTTCTGCATCTAGCTCTGAAAAAATATTTGGGCTTCTAGCAGTGTGTGGGACTTGTTCTATTCGTCCATCTATACTGACCTCCATCAGATTGCAAATTGAATATAATTTTTTTCTGCATCTAGCTCTGAAAAAATATTTGGCCTTCTAGCAGTGTGTGGGACTTGTTCTATTAGTCCATCTATACTGACCTCCATCAGGTTGCAAATTGAATATAATATTTTTCTGCATCTAGCTCTGAAAAAATATTTGGCCTTCTAGCAGTGTGTGGGACTTGTTCTATTAGTCCATCTATACTGACCTCCATCTGGTTGCCAATTGAATATAATTTTTTTCTGCATCTAACCCAGACAATAGTTTTGGCCTAATACCACAGTTTGGCCACTCAGCTCTGTTCGGTTTCCATCCATTCTTTTTTTGTGCAAACAACTCCAGAGTTGTGAATTTGTTGACCACCAAAATGAGTGGAAAAAGGCCTGTTGCTGGTGGAAAGGGGAATAGGCATGTTGGGAAGGGGAAAAAAGGTTGTGTCCGTGGAGTAGGTGTTAAAGCAACAGTAACATCCGCAGAAGAAAGACCATCTTCCAGCAAAACTAAAATGTCTACTTCTTTTAGCAGACAATGTGATAAGATCCCTTTCTTACGGCCACGCCAATCGGTACAAATTCCAGATGAGGCACAAAAACAGCAGGTGCTCCAACGGATATCAAGTGCTCCTTTATGTGGGCTCTCCTCCACATCAACTTCAACATCACAAATACTCCAGTCCTCAGAGGTGTCACCCCAATCGCACTTGCTTCCTCACAGCTCCCAAATCTCCAGCTGGCCGTCTGAGTATGAGGTAGAACAGATGGTTGAGTCTGCAGAGCTGTTTACTCATACTATAGCCTGGGAATCAGAGGTCGGCTCCAGCGCTTCTGTGAATCCAGACGAGGAAATGATCTGCACTGATGCCCAGAATCTTTATGAGTCGGATCCAGGACCAGACGCAGAAGGTTCTGACCATAATGTAGACCCTCATTCCCAAACTGTAACTCCTGTTGGTGGAGACAATGAGAAAGACGATGATGAGACTCAAATACCTGATTGGAGCGACAACTTTAGTTTTTTGTCAGGGCAGGAACAGGTTGGCTCTGAGGACGACGGGTGTGATAACACTCAGGGTGATGATGATGAGGTTAGAGATCCCACTTACTGTCAACCCACAGTCAGCCAAGAGATGAGGTCAGCAGAGGAGGTGGAGGAGGATGTTAGTGACGACGAGGTCAGGTTGCGCCTTCAGCTAGCGTGATTGGCAGGTCATCATTTTCTTTGGAGGTGGTAACACCAGCTGGTGTTGAGCGCTGTCCGACATCGATAGCAACACCTTTGGATCATGGCAACCTAACATGTCCACCTGCATCTTCCTCACAGACCGACAGTTTGCCGGGGACACCCTTATCAACCCCGTCTAAGCACAACAGCCAGCCCTCAGTCCCTCAGATGTGGACAAGTAAAAGACCATTTCCTCCTAGCCATGAGAAAGCTAAGAGGTTGAATTTCACCATCTGCAAGCTCTTGGCTACAGAAATGCTGCCTTTCCGCCTGGTGGACACAGAGGATTTTCGAGACCTTATGTCCGTCACAGTGCCCCAGTACCAGATGCCCAGTCGGCACTACTTCTCAAAGAAAGGTGTGCCTGCGCTCCACCAGCATGTCGCACACAACATCACCGCTTCTTTGAGAAACTCTGTTTGTGACAGGGTGCGTTTCACCACAGACACTTGGACGAGTAGGCATGGACAGGGGCATTACATGTCGCTGACTGGGCACTGGGTAACTATGGTGACAGCAGGACAAGGGACTGCTGTCCAAGTCTTGCCGTCCCCACGAGTTGTGCGTCAATCCTCTTTATGTCAAAGTTGCTCCACTGCTTCTGCCTTCTCAACCTCCTCTCGGTCCTCCACCTGCACACAAAGCCTGTCTGGTCATGCCACAAGCTTTCTAACTGGGCAGAAGGGATCCAGCACACTTTCTTACTATGCTGGCAGTAGGGCTCAACGTCATCAGGCGGTTTTTACTTTGAAATGTCTGGGAAATGTGAGTCACACAGCTGAGGAGTTGTGGTCAGCTCTGGAGAACCAATTTCATGAATGGTTGTCTCCACTGGACCTGAAACCAGGGAAGGCCGTGTGCGACAATGCTGCAAACCTGGGTGCGGCCCTTCACCGGGGCAATGTCACACACGTGCCTTGTATGGCTCACATGTTGAGCCTGGTTGTCCAGCAATTTTTAGCCCACTATCCTGGACTAGATGGCCTTCTGCAGAGGGCACGGTCGCTGTGTGCTCACTT
Source organism: Phyllobates terribilis (assembly GCF_046119375.1). Classification (NCBI taxonomy): domain Eukaryota; kingdom Metazoa; phylum Chordata; class Amphibia; order Anura; family Dendrobatidae; genus Phyllobates; species Phyllobates terribilis. The sequence continues at coordinate 405,605,408 of NW_027362771.1, forward strand.
CCGCCGTTCGCATCCCGCAGCTCAGCGACTTACATCTCTACAGAAGTCGTTGGGCCTGCCACTTCACCGGCTAAAATGCGATGTGCCTACCCAGTGGAATTCAACTCTGCACATGTTGCAGCAACTGTGGCAGCACCGACAAGCCCTGGTGCAATACGTTCTGACGTATAGCCTGGGCCAATGGGATCCAGACGTGGGGCAAATCACGCTGGAGGAGTGGTCTCAGATCAGGGACCTATGCACCCTTCTGCACAGTTTTGAAATGGCGACGAAGATGTTTAGTGCTGACGATGCCATTATCAGCATGACTATTCCGGTGATTTACATGCTGGAGCACATGTTAAACAGAATTAGAAGTCAGGTGGTGGCACAAGAGGAGGTGGAGGAAGTAGAGGAGGAGGAGTTGTATGCGGAAGGGCTAACATCTGCAAGGTCCAGACGTTCTGCAGCACCAAGGTGGCAGGCATGTGGGGGTGGGGGAGATGGTTTTACCAGGGCACATGGTAGCAGCCAAACTAGTGGGGAAGGTGCAGGAGCCCAGGAAGAAGTGGAGGACGAACTGATGGAAGACTCATCAGATGAGGGAGACCTTGATCACATTTCTGTTGTGCGAGGTTGGGGGGAGAGGACAGAGGAAGGAAGCATGATTGTTACCTCGCCACCAACACAACAGGGACTTGGTGCTCCTGGATGCGCAAGACACATGAGTGCCTTCTTGCTGCACTACCCGCAACATGACCCTCGAATTGGGAGAATTAGAAATAATCCTGACTCCTGGGTTGCCACACTGTTAGATCCCCGGTACAAAAGTAAATTTGCAGAAATAATTCCTGCCATAGAAAGGGATGCACGCATGCAGGAGTATCAGCAGAGACTGTTGCAGAATCTAACATGTGCTTTTCCACAAAACACCAGTGGTGCACGTAGTGAATCTCACAGTTCCAACTTGCCAACCGTGGGACCGTCGAGTGTTCAGCTCTCAAACCGTAACAGAAACACAGTATCTGCTGGTAACATCAATTTTGCGGAATCATTTCACCACTTTTTTAGCTCATCCTTTGCAAGGCCACAGGAGACAAGAAGTCTGACACATAGTCAACGCCTAGAGACGATGGTACAGGAGTATCTCCAAGTAAACATTGAAGCCATGACTGTGTCACTGGACCCTTGCTCTTTTTGGGCTTCCAATCTGGATAAATGGCCGGAGCTCGCCACCTACGCCTTGGAGATCTTGTCATGCCCCGAAGCCAGCGTTCTGTCTGAACGTGTGTTCAGCGCCGCTGGTGGTGTTCTGACAGATAAGCGCACGCGGCTCTCCACTGATAATGTAGACAGACTCACGTTCATAAAGATGAACAAATCATGGACCTGAAACGACTTTTCTACCCCTGTGTCATCCTGGGGAGAGTAAAAGCTTGATGATTGGTTAAAATCACCTCACCAACCATTTTAAGCTTTCAAATTACTAATCATGTTTATCTGTATCTTAGCTGGAAAATAATTTGGGCTTTGTAGCAGTGTGCAGTACTGATTCTATTAGGCCATCTATACTAAGCTCCACCAGATTTAAAATTAATAATAATTTTTAGCTGCATCTAGCCCGGAAAATAATTTTGGGGCTCCGAGATGCGCAAGACACATGAGTGCCTTCTTGCTGCACTACCTGCAACATGACCCTCAGATTGTCAGAATTCGAAGTAATCCTAACTACTGGGTTGCCACACTCTTAGATTCCCCACACACTTCGATCAACCTTTTCATTTTAATAAAGACCAAAAAAATGGTCATTTTTGAAATTATAAGCATTAGCAGGTTATTAGAAACTGAAATCAAACAGTTTTCAACTCAAAACTTTATTCTAGGTGATGTTACATTTACACATAGGACCCCTTGTTCGAAAGGAGCTTCTGAACTCTCTCGTCCATTGAATTTGTCAGGTTTTGGATGGTTTCTGCTTCAATTGTTTTGCATGAGGACAGAATACCCTCCCAGAGCTGTTGCTTAGATGTGAATTGCCTCCCGCCATCATAGACACTCCTTTTGATGATGCTCCAGAGGTTCTGAATGGGGTAGAGGTCAGGGGAGCATGGGGGTCACACTTTAAGTTTGTCCCCTTTTATGCCCATATCAGCCAGAGATGCAGATGTGTTATGTGCAGCATGAGACGGTGCATTATCATACATGAAAATGATCTTGCTGTGGAATACACGGTTCTTCTTCTTGAACCATGGCAGGAAGTGCTGTTTGAGAAACTCCACATACATTATGGAGTTCATCTTTACCCCTTCAGGGATCCTAAAGGGGCCGACAATCTCTCTCCCCATGATTCCAGCCCAAAACATTACTCCACCTCCTCCTTGTTGGCGCTGTATCCGTGTTTGCGTGGGGTGTCCATCAACAAGCCATCCTCCACTCCATCCAAATGGACCATCGAGCGTTGCACGGCACTCATCCGTGAACAAAACTGGAGCCGTTTCTGCTTGTGTGCAGTGGATAGAGGAGTTCGACAGGATGGCGTACGCACAGCTGCAAAACTCTGAAGGACCCTGCATCTTGTTGTTCGGGGGACGTTGGAGGCACCAGCAGCTTCAAAAACTTGTCTGCTGCTATGACTAGGATTTTTTGCCGCTGCTCTTTTAACCTGACGTAATTGCCTGTAGGAAAGAGTCCTCAATTGCCCTTATCAGCAAGCACACGTGTGTACTGTGAATCAGCTACATACTTCTTGATTGCCAAGACACTTCATCCTGATCATCGCACAATGTTGATTGTAGTCATGCCTTGACCTAAACACTCCACAATTTGTTGCTTCTCAGCAGCCGACGCATCCTTTTTCTTTCCCATTTTGGCAGAAAATGTAGGCTGCTTTATAATGTGGGACAGCCTTCTTAAGTAGTCTTGCCGTTCATTGGACACACCTGCCAAACTAATTAGCACAGGTGTCTGCAATTGCTTACAGTGATATAAAGAGCCCTGACACACATCACCATCAATGAGTTTAACTGACAAACAAACAAATTCTTCCCTTATCACTCCTAAACACTTTTTGCATAATAATTTGGAACACAGTGTACATGTGCTTTTCCACAAAACACCAGTGGTTCACGTAGTGAATCTTACAGTTCTAACTTGCCAACCGTGGTCTGTATGGAGCTGTTCAATAAAGGGCCCAAAATTAAGATAACATAGATGGGAGAGGTCTCTATGAATAGGAATTCCTAAGAATTTAATACCCTGTGAGGGCCAGGCTAAGGGAAAGTTGGACTGGATTTGGGGAGGGAGACATCGAGGGCCTCAGACTTTGCTGCATTGATTTTAAAATTTGACCATGTAACAAAGTGATCTATTTCAGCCATAACAGCAGGGATGGATATATGTGATTGAGTGATATATACTAGGACATCATCAGCAAATAGAGAGCACTTGTACTCGGTGCCTCCCACCTCAATCCACCTAATATTGGGGTTATGGCGAATTGATGAGAGCAGGTGCTCCGTCACTAGGATGTATAAGAGAGGGGACAGGGGACATCCCTGCCTTGTCCCATTGGTGATTATGAAAGGTGATGAAAATGTTCTGACGCGCCCCCTTGGCCTTGTGAGCTGGAATTACGCGGCTGCTGGCATGAGACTTGCCCTTCAATAGATCCTTGTAAAAGGATTTAAAGTGTATTCATTCAAATTAGAGAGACAATTTAAATTAAAAAGCTTAGAGCTGCCTCCACCACAGTGGGGCTCACTCGACCCACCAGTGGACAGGCACCAGTATTGGGAGAGGGGGGCTGGCCGTCAGGGTCCACCGCGGCTCTGGCACAAACGGGGGTGGCACGGGCAGGAATGGACTGGCCGTGTCGGCTTCTCACTTTTTGGATTTTAGAAGGGCATGACATGCCTATATCTGTGTCTCCTCCTCCTTTTACTCCTCCACCTCTTTTCTTTTTGCATGACTATATGTACTTGTCACTTTTCCATGTGTTAGTTATGTCCTCTGAGCAGTTTGTCAGCTTTTGGACACCTTTGAAGGTGTTTTCTATGTGTTTATATGTGTTTTTGTTTGCCTGCCATTGGTTTTAACGGTGTTCGAAGATGTTCGACGAACCGAACTGAACTCGAACACTACGGGGGTGGCTCAACACTAATTGTAGCTCTAAGTATGTGGCGTCCGGTTTCGGAATTCCACAAACTTTTAGTTGATTCACCATAAGATTTGTATACTCCTGCTAAAAGAAGTAAACCAATATAAGCATTTAGAGCTGTCACATCTAATTTGTTCCATTTATCACCATAAACTCGTTGTCCCTCAATGTTTGTCATTTGTATTATAATATTTAGGATAGTCATATTTAGGAACAATGCAAATGCTGATCCTATATCAGATATTCTTGATATAGCGTACCTAATAGGTAGCTTTTATGATATTTTCAGAGGACAGTCTACCAGAATGACTAGACTGCAAGTTCCAAGTTACATCCTTGTTTTTAGAAAGGATTTCTTGCATCCAACTAGTTGTCTGGGTATCAGGTTCCTCTTCATATTCCACTTCAGAATCAGAATTTTCAGCATTTCCACATCACTCATGTGGTCCTCCTCTTCGGACATATTTTCCTGTGGGATATCATCTTCTGATTCAGAGGCGTTTACAAGCTCTTCCAATTCATTGTCAGTCAATAGACGTTTTCAAAACATTTTTATCCAAATTTGGAAATTATGCACAGTCACAACTTGCACGGGGTAGAATCAACACTATGAAATAAAAAAATATCTATATTAATAAATAACAATCAAAGAGAAAAAATCTATAACCAGTTTCACAACAAAAAGAGCTTATATACTTGAGTAAGGGCCCCATCGCTTTCCTAGCGATGAAGAAAGTGCAGTCTGACCGCTACGCTTGCGATGCTGGAGCCTCACGTTTGTGACATAGCAGCATCGCAATCACAGGGTGCATCTTTGTGTGTGTGATGGAGCCCTAAAACAGACCCTGTTCAAATCTGTACTAAATGCTCATCTATGCAATCAATATATCACATCAGTGAGAATACACCCCCTCATAGACAAACATTCAGTCTACACAAGCCTAAGGGTACCTTTAGACCGGTACACATTAGCTTACATCATGACACAGTATTCAAAAAATGGCTTTACAATATGCAATCTAAAGAACAGAATTGAATTATTTGGGAAGAAAAGCATAGCTTATATGCTACACACCTGTAAAGACGTGTATTCACAGCTCAGTGTCCTCTCTCACAGAATCCAGTGTCTTCTCTCTCAGGATTGAAAGTGAAACTACTTGTGTCCTCTCTCACAGAATCCAGTGTCTTCTCTCTCAGGATTGAAAGTGAAACTACTTTTGTCCTCTCTCACAGAATCCAGTGTCTTCTCTCTCAGGATTGAAAGTGAAACTACTTGTGTCCTCTCTTACAGAATTGAAAGAGAAATGACTGGATGAGTACTTGCTCACTGATAAGATCAGTGAAACCTCCACCCTTTTGAATAATGAGATGATGTACACAGAAAAACAAATACATTTTGCAGGCAGAAATAATTAGTGACCTGTTGAACAGTATAAAATGTTATCGGGTCATATTGACCCAAACAGTACAAGTGTAACAATCAGTGTGTAGCAAAAAGTAAACAAAACAAAACAAAAAAACAAGACTCATAGTAAGAACCCCTCAAATGAGGAAAAGTCAATTAATCACAAGTTTCAGATTCGCATAATAATCTGCAGGGTCTCAAATTTCATTTCGAGTCATATGGACCCGAAAAGAACAGCAGGGTTAAATAAAAGGAATTTTTATTCTTTGAATACTTTTTTCTTCACTTTAAATATAAAATGCCTCTTTTTATTTTTGGAATAACTGCTTTGTCTACTCCAGATATCATACACCCCATAACCATGCTGCTATTGTTGCAGCATGTTTATTACCGGTCTTAGGCTCTTGTGTAGAACATTTTGGTTTCATTAAATTACATTTCATTTAGGTTAAATGTCACTATTTAAAAAAAAAGGCAAGAGCATTAGCGGGGATGAAGCAATGGACATTATGGAGTATATGTTCCATTTCTCATCTCAATCATAGCAGAATGATGTTACCTCTGACAAGAACACCATCAGTTGGAGTTAGCATTCTGCTCAATCCATCTCCTACAAAGCCATAACAGTTAATGTTGTACACAGCAGAATTTCCAATCCATCATTGATACCTGTTTTTATTCTGTTTTAAATCCCCTAATCCACAGCACCCTATGAGCTAAGGAATCTATTATATCAGAAAATCTTCTTCAAGTTAATATCTTAGAAGACTTAACCCTCCGTCACATACAGTAGGCCTGACAGGCACATCTCTTTTACTTTCATTTCTCCTTCCTCACCAGATTGTGAGGAAATCCCCTCCCTCCAGGTAGTCTCCTGTCTCTAGCAGCTCTGTGAAACCTCATACCACAGTTGGATTGCAGAGCTTCAGGAGGACAGATATAACTGCGCTAATCTCTCAGGCTCATTGTATGTGAACACGTCACACTCAATAAGGTTGGTATTTTATGTTTTTATTCATCACAATTGTTTATTTAGCTTGTTTTATGAATGTATAGCACAAAGTGTGAGGATATTTCATAGAAATAAGGCAGATTAAAAAAGAAAGTGTGCTGCTCAGGCATATACAGTAGTTCCCTAACACATATTCCTTCTCTTGCTTCAGATTATCTGCTGAAATGGAGAGGAAAATGTACAATTTATCAAAAAATCTTGATGTTGAGGAAGTAACAAACATGCTGTTAAATGGTGCAGACCCCAAACTGAATGAGGATTTAGGAGAGGAAAGTGAGATTGATTCTCATGATGAGGTGGAAGTATGTGAAGTGGATTCTGAAACAGAGCAAGATGGTGACAGTGATGAGGATGAAGATGTAGAATCTTATTATATGGGAAAAGATAAAAAAACCAAAGGAACAAGAAGCCACTCCAGAAAAAACATAGGGAACCTCAAAACATTATTAATCACCTTCCTGCAGTTATAGGAACTGCAAGTAATGCAAAAACTGCAGTTGAATGCTGGAATAGTTTATTCACAGATGACATTCTGCACTCTATTGTCACATATGCCAACCAATATATAGACATTATAAAGGACAAGTTCATCTGCAACAGAACCATCAAGGCCACAGATGAAATAGAACTGCGTGCTTTTTTTGGATTATTATACCTTGCAGGAGCTTATAGGGCAAATAGACAAAGTTTGGGGGAACTTTGGAGTAAAGATGGGGATGGAGTTGATAAATTTGGCCTTGTTATGTCCATAAACAGATTCAAGCTTCTAATTCGTTGCCTTCGGTTTGACGACAGAACTACCCGAACCGAACGTAAAACACATGACCGACTTGCTCCAATTCGTGATATATTCCAAAAATTTGTTGAAAACTGTAAAAAAAGCTATTGCCCTGGGGAGAATCTCACTATTGATGAAATGCTCCCTGGTTTTCATGGAAAGTGTGCCTTTCGTCAATATATTCCATCAAAGCCTAACAAATATGGAATAAAAATGTATGCCCTTGTTGATGCCAGTAAGACCTGCACTTACAACCTGGAAGTTTATGCAGGAAAACAACCAGAAGGTCCTTACTGTGTCAGCAACAAACCCAGTGATGTTGTAAAAAGACTGGCTGAGCCCTTATTTGGATCAGGTCGCAATATAACAGCTGACAATTGGTTTTCAAATTGTGATCTGATTGATTATCTGAAAATGCAGAAGCTTTCATATGTCGGAACTGTAAGAAAAAATAAAAAAGTATTGCCTACACAGTTTGCAAGTGTGAAAGGGAGACAACAGTACAGCAATATGTTTGCATTCCATAATGGAAAAGTTTTGGTTTCCTATGTACCACAAGCAAAAAAAATTGTACTTCTTCTATCAACACTTCATGATGATGATGCCATCGATCCTGGGACTGAGGCACAAAAAAAAACGGAGATAGTTACATTTTATAATGCAACCAAAGGGGGTGTTGATACAGCTGATCAGATGTGCTCAACTTTCAACGTCAGCAGAAACACCAAACGCTGGCCAATGGTCATATTTTTTGCTATGTTGAATTTGGGTGGTTTAAATTCACAAGTCATTTACCTTGAAAACAAGCTTGAACCACTCCGTAGACGATTCTATCTAAAAAAATTGGCCCATGAACTAGTGCTTGGAGAGCTACGCAGGAGAAGTATGAAAACAATCGGTATCCCCTCTCGCCTTCAAGTTCAGCTCAAAAGATTCCGCCCAGAAGATGATAGTGAAAATTCACCACCTGCACCACCTCCCAAAAGAAGGAGATGCACCACCTGCACCACGGAAAGCGGAATCAGAAGGCTTTCTAATTATGAATGTCACAAATGTCATAATGCAATCTGCCTGACACATGCAAAAATGATGTGTAATTCTTGCTCTTTGCTCTGCAAGTGTAATTTTTCTGGGGAAACTTCAGGATCTAATTCTGATTGAATATGTGTTTAATAGTACTTAAGGAACCTTAAAATTAAGTTTGTTTCCATAAATTTTCTTTGTAGAGTTTTTTGACAGAGTCGAACTGGAAACTATCTGGCGGGAGTTTTGAAATGTTTGTATTTAAGAGTTATTAGTTTTATGTTAAGTAAATGGGTTTTTTTGCACCTGATTATGTGTAGTCTCTTTTATTACATCCCTATGAAGGTCACTGATCACTTTTAGAGCACTGAAATTGCAAACATTAGATATTATAGGTATTTTTCTAGCCTGCGCCTGACAGTCACATTGTATGTGAACTCGTTAGAACCGATATTGTTTGTGACGGAGGGTTAAGCAGTTGACCTTTGCTCTCAGACTATTTAATTCTGGAGGAAATGGACAATATAATTCTAATGCCAATCTATGTAGCAAGCTGTGAGAACCGAGGTGGTAGCGACTCTCTGTCGCTGCAGCACTCTGAGCCAGTGCAAATCAGATGGGGGCGGGGGGCAAAGAACACTGTCCATTTCACACAGAAAGGCACTTGTCAGTCGAATCATGGATGACAATGAAGAAGATTATGATAATTCTGTGTTGGACAAAACCTGGGAACCAAATGGGGTGGTGAGAAGTTGAGTTCATCAGAAGAGTAGGATGCTGGCAGAAGTGATACACATTGTAGTAGATGTATGTCAAAAACATCCTCTGAGTCTAAATCACTTTGGAAGTGCAGTGGGGTGAAGGGTGCATTGCTGGAAAAAGGAAAAAAAAAACAAAAAAAAAACTCTTTAAATCTCTTAATTTGCGAGTGTGAATGAGCTGAGTGTGACCGGAGAGTAAGTGCGAATGAAAGTAAGTGTGTGACTTGTTTTTCAGTGACTTGGATTCAGGGAGTTTGGAAGGGAGGACTTTGGACTGAATTGCTGTCTGTATTTCATTAATTCTTTACTTTCCTTTTTACTTAACATTCTGTCTATTGCAATCCCCATTAGGAAATGAGCACCATTATTGACAATGCTATCCAGTGTACATCTTGCCACATGTATGCATTCCATGAACAGCCAGTCAGGGTTGCTTACTGCTGCGCGAGATGGGTGCACATTGTACATTTGGAAGCCAAGATACTGGATCTAAATGAGCAGCTGGCAACACTGAGATCCATTGACAACATGGAAAGGAGTCTGCTGCTCACTGAGCTGCAGCTCACTGGGGTAGATGTGGGGGAGGGTGGAAGTCAGGAGCTGCAGGACAGTGAGGTCGCTAGTTGGGTGACAGTTAGAAGGGGGGGTAGAGGGAAGAGTGCCAGGGAGGCTAGTCCTGATCTGGCACACCCCAATAAGTTTGCAAAGTTGGCAGATGAGGGAAGTGACGGTACAGGGGTAGCACTACTGCAGCAAGGCATGTCCCCTGAAAGCCGGAGGAGTGTCAGCTCCAGTAAAGAGGGAAATAGGAGAGTAGGGCAGGCCAGGCAGGTGCTGGTAGTGGGGGACTCACTTATTAGGGGAACAGATAGGGCAATCTGTCACAAAGACATGGATCATCGAACAGTGTGCTGCCTACCTGGCGCTCGAGTCCGGCACATCGCTGATCGGGTTGACGGATTATTGGGAGGGGCTGGTGAGGACCCAGTGGTCATGGTGCACATTGGCACAAATGACAAAGTTAAAGGTAGGTGGAAGGTCCTTAAAGATGATTTCAGGGAATTAGGCTGCAAGCTGAAAGCAAGGACCTCCAAGGTGTTATTCTCTGAAATACTACCGGTACCACGTGCCACGCCAGACAGGCAACGGGAGATTAGGGAGATAAATAAGTGGCTCAAGAACTGGTGTAGGAAGGAGGGATTTGGGTTCCTGGAGAACTGGGCCGACTTCTCAGTTGGCTACAGACTCTACGCTAGAGACCGGCTGCACCTTAATGGGGAGGGTGCAGCTGTGCTGGGGGAGAAAATGGCTAGAAGGTTGGAGGAGTGTTTAAACTAGGGATTGGGGGGGAAGGTATTCATTTTATAGGTGGGGAAGATAGTGCAGATAGTGACCTGGGCACAAATAAAGAAATTGGGGGTGGGGTTAGAACAGTCAATAAAGTAAGAAGGAATAGAGGTACAGAAAGATACATAAAATGCATGTACACTAATGCCAGAAGCATCACCAACAAAATGGAGGAATTAGAATTAATTTTGTTGGAAAATAATTATGACATGGTAGGGATATCTGAGACGTGGCTGGATGAGAGCCATGACTGGGCAGTTAATTTACAGGGCTATAGTCTGTTCAGAAATGACCGTACAAACAAGCGAGGGGGGGGGTGTTTATATGTAAAATCATCCTTAAAACCTGTCTTGCGGGAAGATATAGGTGAATCTAATGAAAATGTAGAGTCCCTGTGGGTGGAGATAAGTGGAGGGGGAAAAAATAATAAATTACTGGTAGGGGTTTGTTATAAGTCTCCAAAAATAATGGAAGTAGCGGAGAATATCCTCGTAAAGCAAATAGATGAAGCAGCGACTCAAGGAGAAGTCATTATTATGGGAGACTTCAACTACCCTGAAATACATTGGGGGACAGAAACATGTAGTTCAAGCAAAGGTAATAGGTTTTTGACAACTATGAGAGACAATTACCTTTCACAACTGGTTCAGGACCCAACAAGTAGGGGGGCACTGCTAGACCTAATATTAACCAATAGGCCAGACCGAATATCAAATATATGAGTTGGAGGTCACTTGGGTAATAGTGATCACAAAATAATACGTTTTCATGTAACCTTTAATAAGATGTGTAGTAGAGGGGTTACAAGGACACTAAACTTCAGGAAGGCAAGTTTCCAACGGTTGAGAGATGATCTTAGTGCAATAAACTGGGATGATATCCTGAGACATAAAGCTACACAAAGCAAATGGGAGACATTTATTAACATCCTGAATAGGACCTGTGCACAATATATACCCTATGGGAATAAACATGCTAGAAATAGGAGGAAACCACTATGGCTAAATAGAGCTGTAAGGGGCGCAATAAGTGACAAAAAGAAAGCATTTAGTGAACTAAAGCAAGTAGGTAGTGATAAGGCATTAAATAAATATAGAAAATTAAATAAATTATGTAAAAAACAAATCAAGGCAGCAAAGATTGAGGCAGAGAGAATCATTGAAAGAGAAAGTAAAAATAACCCCAAAATATTCTTTAACTACATAAATAGTAAAAAACTAAAAAATGATAGTGTTGGCCCCCTTAAAAATAGTCTGGGTGAAATGGTGGATGAGGATGAGGAAAAAGCCAATATGCTAAATGATTTTTTTTTCAACCGTATTTACCCAAGAAAATCGCATGACAGAAAACATGATTAGTGATATCAAAAATTCTCCATTAAATGTCACTTGCGTAACCCAGCAGGAAGCACGGCGGTGTCTAAAAATCACTAAAGTTGATAAATCCCCGGGCCCGGATGAGATACACCCATGAGTACTGCAGGAATTAAGTAACGTCATAGATAGACCATTATTTTTAATCTTTAAAGATTCCATAATAACAGGGTCTGTACCACAGGACTGGCGTATAGCAAATGTGGTGCCAATATTCAAAAAGGGGACAAAAACTGAACTTGGAAATTAAAGGCTAGTAAGCTTAACCTCTACTGTGGGTAAAATCCTGGAGGGTTTCCTAAGAGATGCTATAATAGAGTATCTGAAGAAGAATAACCTCATGACCCAATATCAACATGGGTTTACGAGGGACCGTTCCTGTCAAACTAATCTGATCAGTTTTTATGAGGAGGCAAGTTCAGGACTGGACCAAGGAAATGCAGTGGATGTTGTGTATATCGACTTTTCAAAAGCTTTTGATACGGTTCCACACAAAAGGTTGATGCATAAAATGAGAACAACGGGGATAGGGGAAAATATATGTATATGGGTTAAGAATTGGCTCAGTGATAGGAAACAAAGGGTGGTTATTAATGGAAAACACTCAGACTGGGTCTCAGTTAACAGTGGGGTACCACAGGGGTCAGTATTGGGCCCCCTTCTTTTTAACATATTTATTAATGACCTTGTAGGGGGCATATCGAGTAATATTTCAATACTTGCAGATGACACTAAACTCTGCAGGGTAATCAATACAGAGGAGGACAATTTTATATTACAGGAGGATCTATGTAAACTAGAAGCTTCGGCTGATAAATGACAAATGAGCTGTAATGGGGATAAATGTAAGGTAATGCACTTGGGCAGAGGAAATAAAATGCATAATTATATGCTTAATTGTAAAACACTGGGCAAAACTGTAACTGAAAAAGACCTTGGTGTATTGGTGGATGACAAGCTCACGTTTAGTGGCCAGTGTCAGGCAGCTGCTGCAAAGGCAAATAAAATAATGGGATGCATTAAAAGAGGCATAGATGTTCATGAGGAGAACATAATTTTACCTCTATACAAGTAATTAGGGCGACCACACTTTGAATACTGTGTACAGTTCTGGTCTCTGGTGTATAAGAAAGACATAGCTGAACTAGAGCGGGTGCAGAGAAGAGCGACCAAGGTTATTAGAGGACTGGGGGGTCTGCAATACCAAGACAGGTTATTACACTTGGGGTTATTTACTGCAGAAAAAAGAAGGCTTAGGGGTGATCTTATTACTGTGTACAAGTATATGAGGGGACAGTACAAAGACCTTTCTATTGATCTTTTTACTGTGAGGCCTGAGACGGGGACAAGGGGGCATCTTCTATGTCTGGAGGAAAGAAGGTTTAATCATAATCACAGATGGGGATTCTTTACTGTAAGAGCAGTGAGACTATGGAACTCTCTGCCGCATGATGTTGTAATGAGTGATTCACTGTTAAAATTTAAGAAGGGCATGGATGCCTTTCTTGAAAAGTGTAATATTACAGGTTATAAATACTAGATTCCTTGATAGGGCGTTGATCCAGGGAACTAGTCTGATTGTCGCATGGAGTCGGGAAGGAATTTTTTTCCCCAATGTGGAGCTTAGTGTTTGCCACATGGTTTTTTTTTGCCTTCCTCTGGATCAACATGTTAGGCTATGGGTTGAACTAGATGGACTTAGTTTTTAAGGTGGAAGGAAGACTATGTTACTATGTTACTATGTAAATCGGCTTCTCCTGCGGTGAGCTCAGGAGCAGGTAATGCCACCCGTGCTGTTGGTGAAGGATACTCTACAGCCAAGCCAAACAGTTAGGAAGCACCTGTTTGATGTCATCATCACCAACATCATCATTGTAATCCTCGTTAATTGCATGTCATGCTTAAAGTATACATTTTCCTCCTACTTCTCTGTCGAATTGTCAAATATTCACTGCCAATTGTGTATTGAGGAAACAACTGTATGCTCCCAATCATCTGCTGGTTTGCCAACTAAATTTGAATCTTGTCATATTGCTGGTGGTGCAGACGCTGCCTTACCAGCTTGTGGACTCTGCTGCCTTTCATAAAATCATGATGTGCATTCTGTGTCACTGGAAGATACCAAGCTGACCATTATTTCAGGCAGAAATAGGCGCTCACTCTCTGTTTTCATGTGCAGGAGAATATACCCCGCTATCAGGACTTATCTGTCAGTTCCAAACTGCACTGCTCTATAGATACCTAGAGCAGCAACTATGACCAGAGACAATACACTTTACAGTTCACTGGGTGAATGTTTTCAGTGGCAGTGATACATCATCTTATCTAGGACAGGTGTCAAGGCTTCCTTGACTTCCAAGACAGTGGTTAGCTGTCTCTTACATCTCCTCTGGATCCTGATCAACTAACATGACCTGATCTCCCTAACAAGCAGAGGGCACATTGTTGAATCCACAAAGCGCCCTCATTCTCTTCACTCGTTCAAAGTAAATGCTGCCAAGCAGTTTTACAGCTCGAAATCTTGGGGGAGAAAAGTCACATGGCTGAAGAGTTTCTGCTTTGTATCAAGTGGCAATTCATCAGCTGGCTCCTTGGGAACTGCAACTTGGAATTATAGTGAGCAAGAATGCCCAGAACATGCTGGTTACCTTATGGTGAGGCAAAATAACTCAAGCTGCTTGCATGGCCCACTTTAATAGTGCAAGATTTCTTTCACAAATATACATGCTCAAGAAAGGTGGTGGCTATGCTAGAACAGTGTCAGCCAATTTCAATAGGTCAGCAATCAAACTGAAACATTGCCTACCGGAGCTTTTTGAACAGGCAACAAAATTTGCCAGTAGGCACACGTATAGACTCAACATTGTAATCCCACATGCTGCAGGATATGGAGGAGGAGTATGATCATCAGCCATTAGATGTGTAGTGGGACACAGACTTCATGCAGTCAGGGAACAAGGCAGCCAGTCAGATGGAAATGATGATTCCTACACTGGCCAAGACAACCAACTGTCACAGTGGAGGTGGTGACAATAAAACCACAAGGTCTTTTGGTTGTGCTGGGGATAATAGCAAGCTATAAGGTTCAATGATTGTGATAGGTCTGGCATATTGATAACATGAAGTAAAGTGATAAGTATTGTATAGCCATGCTTTTAGACCTTGGCTATAAAAACAAAATGGGGGAATTTTTTACAACTTCTGAAATGGAGTCCAAATGGGCTTATTACCAAGATAAGCACTGTTACCTAATTAGTGAAACTTTCACCAAGGAAATGTCTGCTGTTTGCATTACTGACCAATAGACCCCTCTGCGATCAACGCAGACTCAACATTCCTCCACCTGTACCAGTCTTAGGGCTTGAGCAAGGAGCTGAGGCAGCAGCAGCAATACCTACACTATATTTGGCATGTTGGGCAATATATTTTATCCTCTAGTGTGACAGTTTGGTGGAATTCAGGAAACTAAAACACATAGACAGAACTGCCAGGTTTAGTCTTACTCTGTGTCCTTTCTCAGGCAGATACCTTGAGCATCAATGTCATAAACTTTTAGGTCAATAAATTGGCCCAGTTTGCTATTGGCGTATAGTCGTGTTCAGCCTCCAGTGGCATGTTAGTGAGAATATTCAGAATAGCCGAATAATTTGTCACACCAAAGTGGACCGGGTTATCTACCAAAAACATGGAAAACATAAAATTTGTCAAAATGAATCAGGCCTAGATTAGTGCAGACTTTCATGCACTAATAGCTAATGCAAATGATTATATTGTTCACATCATCTGTTTGCCTGCTTGACTATTCTTTGACTGTCATTTATACAGTTCTTCTGCCACCACTGCTGAATGACCACACTCACCTTGGCATCTACTCCCTTTTAGAGTTGTGTGGATCTATTTGTAAAGGGTCAAGTTCGAGTAAAATTTCCATACCTTGTACAGTGGTGGTCAGTACCTGAGACATCACTTATCAGTTGTTCCCAGTGGAGCACAGTTTGTACAGCAGAGTCATTTTCTATCTCCACACTCTCTTCTGTAGACTGTAAATTCTTATGGTAAATGGGGTTCTCTCTCTCTCCTGTGGAGTGTAAGCTCTTATGGCCAGCAAGGCACTCTCTCTCTCATCTGTAAATTGTAAGCTCTTATGATCAGTGGAGTCCTTTCTTTCCTACAGAGTGTAAGTTTTATGATCAGGGGCATCTTCTTTCACCTTCTCTATCTCTCACCTGAAAATTGCATGCTCTTATAAAACAGCAGGGTCCTCTTTCTCAGCTGTAAAGAGTAAGCTCTTGTGTTCAGTGAGGTTCTTTCACTCACTTCTCTCCCACGTGTATTTTACAAGCAATTACAAGCTTACCAGTATTGAAATTTATGTGAATTTATTAGGCACAAATCAAATTTTGGGGGACAATTTGGCAGCGAATTCAAATTTAAAAAGATGCTCTAATTTCTGCTCCCTGTCCTTAATGTTATCTTTACTGTAGTACTGCTGCTGCCGGTGCTGCAAGTGCTGGCCCTAAACTGCCATACAGCTGCGTGCCTGTCACATCCTAACTCTTCTCAATTGGTTGCACATTCTATTTCATAGTGCTAGACTGTAATGATGCAGCCCGGGCAGCCGTTGCTGGCCTTAAACTGCCACACATCTCCTTGACTGCCCAGACCTAACTCGCTACTGTGCTGCTCTTGCTTCAACCACTACACAACCATGCTAGTTACATATCTCCTGGCTGCCCATTGTATTTCATGGTACTATACAGTACTACTGAAGCTGGGAAATGTACTCTCTTGATGGAACACAAACATGAAACAGCTCCCAAAATAGGGCTATTTTTTAAAAAGGTTTGGTGACACAAAGCCATAGCTTCTTCACTTTGTATACATCACTCATACTTTGTATCACTAGAAAAGGGGATAATTTTGGGAAGGCTTATTAAAAAAAACCTTTGTAATTGTTTAAGTATAATCGGGAGACAAAAAGCGCAAATAGGGCCTTGTCTGGTTGACAAAGAAAGGTGAAATATCAGAGAACTGAGGGGGTTGTGAAACCCACAACTGAGGTATCAAGGTGAATTCAGCTGCTAAAGCACCCCCAGGACAGAGGACCAGTGGTGATCTGCACTTGCAGGGATAGTTCTAATAGGATCCAAAAGATGTGAGGCCAGATATATTTAAAAGTGGTTTATTCTCAACGTGTTTTGAAGTTGGACCAACTTCTTCATCAGGATATTCACATTAACACAGTATAAAATAAAACAAGCAAAGCATAAATAGTTCCAAATTTAAAAAAAAAGTCGCCAATTTGAGGTGAAACAGGACTGCTCTTATGTGACTGCAGACTTGTTTTTTTGTTAATAAAGTTATATAATAAAAGTGTGTGTAAAATTAGTAAAAGGAGTTGTCCACTGCTTTCACATTGATGCTCTATCCACAGGATAGAGCATCAATGTATGATTAGCCGGGGTCCCGCAGCCGACACCCCCATTAATCAGCTGTTATCGGTGCTGGCAGCTGCCAGACGGAAGTCCTTACCTGCGATGCTTGGCCGTCAAGTTGCAGTGGCCGGCGCTTGTTACTGCACATCCACCTCCTATTCAATTCAATGGGAGGCAGATGTGCAGTACCCCGCAGCGGCCACTGCAGATGGATGGCCAAGCACTGCAGGCAAGGACTTCCGGCCGATGGCCGCTGCCACTGGCATCAATAACAGCTGATCGGCGGGGGTGCCGGGTGCGGGACCCCGGCCGATCATACATTGATGCCCTATCCTGTGGATAGGGCATCAATGAAAAAGTAGTGGACAACTCCTTTAATGTGATTGTGAAATCTGTGTAATTATAAAAATCAATAAATAATTTTTGTATGTGTATGGAATAAATAAAAATATAAATATGTAAATTCTCTTTATTTTTACTTAAGAAAAACATAAAAAAAATAAAAAGCATGTTTGTGACGTGCCCCCTGGGCCATGTTCAGGGGATACCCGGAGCCGGATCTGTATGGGGGTAGTAGTCCTTGTGGCGGTGACCCGGTCCGTGCCCAGGGTGTCAAACTAAGTGTGTGGCAGTCTTTGTAGATGTTGTTAAGTGTCGACTACGCCACCCGTTGAGTGCGGCTTTGAAGCCGCCGCTGCAGAGCAGTCCGCTGAGGCCGGTGGTATATGTGCAGCAGTGATGGTATAACCCCCAACGGGAGGGGTATGGCCTCAGGGCAGCAGGTGTGGATGATGGGGGTTGTGATGATGCAGGAAGGAGAGGCAGAGTCAGGAGATGCAGTTTCAGGGTTTTTACTCACTGATGTTGCTTTAGTCACTCTGGCCTTGAGTGACCACCCGAGCCGTGCTGCGTCCACCAGGTCCTGGACTCGGCCAACCCCCAGGCAGTCCGGAGCGTGGTCCTGAGCTTCCCTGTCTCTCTCTTCCTCCTGGCCGTTCCCACCAGGGATCCACCTTTGGCCGGCTCCCTCGGGTCTCTTGGTGGTCAAACCTCCTCTGGGTTCCCTGACCCTATGCTTGGTGTGCCTTTCTGGTGGATTTGGTGAGGGTCGTGGCAAATCTTGACCACGACCTCCGGTTCCCGGCTAAGGGTTACTTCTGCCTCTGCCAGCTTGGGTTCCGGTCCCCTTGTCCGCCAACCCCTCACCCTTTCTGGTCTGTTTCTGGGTTCTTGGGGTTCCTTCTGTCTTTCTCTCTGGATCCTTCTGACTCCTCTCTCTCTCTCTCTCTGCAGGCCTTGCTCTGGAGCTGGGCCCAGCCGGAGCCACAGCTCCCTGTCAGCCCTCCTGGCTGAGCTCCTCTGCTCTTCTCCTCCTGCCTGAACTGAACCCTGAACTAAGATGGTGCCCACCTTATATACTCCCTCTATGTGTGAGCCCAGGTGACCAGCACCCAATGAGCTCCTAGCTTTACCCAGACTACTCCCCCTATCTGCCCCTACACTACTGGGATGTTCCACCCCCCTCCCACTCCAGCCAGGGACAGACGCTGTCGTACCTGCACATTTACTTGGTGGGAGTACCGTAGTTCTGTCCCCTGGAAATGGGATGTATGTAGTGCATGCAGCCTACTAAGCTCAGTTCCACACTCCATCCTTACCCGGGAGTGGAATACCACACCTCTGGCTTGAGGTGTAATACTCCTGTAGCAGCCGAATCCTCAGGGTGCTACATTCCCCCCTGGTAAATCACAGCACGTCCTCGGGCTGTAAAAGAATAACCATTCCAAAACATACAATTTTTTTTTAAAACATCATAAACATATTAAACATTATAAACATTATCAGCAGCAATAAACTCTTCATATAAAACTTTTCATTATAAACATTCTTGTTCCTCCGGCCACGGTGCAACTTGTGACCGGATAAAGTGCAACAGTCTCTTCTGAAAAAAAACACAGTTTCCTATAAAACCAGTAGGGGGCGCCTTAGAAAGCGCAACTATATACAAAGGGAGGTGGCCGCTCTCAGTCCTCGGCCAGTGGGGAACAGGAATGGCTGTTCACAGTCCTCAGCCTGTGGGGAGATGGGACACACTGGAACAGTTCACACTTGTCCCAACGGGGAACTCATTTTAATTAAGCAGCATGGCATATACCCTTATGGGTAACTATATACAGTTTCAGTTCACCTCTTAATGGTGACGATGCCCTCCTGCTCCTTCCTGAGGGTAGGCTTCAGACCCGCCGGGTCCTCTTGACCTTCCTCACACCGCAACTCCTCTTCCGTCAGGCGATGTACATGAAGTGCATAGGGTCCTTTGGCACACTGGTGCCGGGTAAAGGTGACCTCATCACCCAGGTAAAGGTCACGACCTCTGTGTCCCTCCGGTAGGTGGGACTCGACATCTCTTCTGGTCACGAAGACGTCGCCGGGGGTATGATGATCTCTGATGAAGCCCCAACTGTGCTGCAGTTGGAATTTGATTACAGTCCCGGTGGCACGGGGACCGTGGGCTGCACGGCGGTTCCGTCGGGTCCGGCTTTTCTGCTCTGCACTCCGGATTTGCAGCCGCTCCTCGCGGACCCGCCTCTCTCTCCTTTCTCTGTCAAAGACCTCTAACTGCTGCCGGCAGCACTCTGCTCGCTGGGCTGCGGCCGCCCGGGTCTCTTGAGTGAACCCGATGAGGTCTCCTCCAGTGGGGTCCCACTCAAACTGCGCCTCCTCTAATGAGAGCGGGGTCATCTTGACGGGCGCCGGAGCCGGGATCAGGGGTTCATCCAGAGGTCTTTCTTTCCGGAGTCGGGGATGGTGGTACTCCGGTGGCCACACAAAGGGCTGCCCATCCGGGCAAGTGTGCTGGGCCAACAAGTCCTCACCCAGGTGCGGCACAGTGGAAGTTGAGGGCGCGGTGGTGGCAGCGGCGCCCGGGTTCACCAGGCCTTGCGACCAGGCCTGGGGCACCCTGAAGGTGAAGGGCACCGTGAAGACGGCGGCGCCCGGGTGTACTTGACTTTGCGATCAGGCCGGTGGCTCGGCAGAGGTAGAGGGCGCTGTTTGTACTGCGGCGCCCGGGGGTACTCGGCCTTGCGACCAGGCCGGTGGCGTCTCTTGCTTGGCCGCGCTCTGAGTCGAGGCGCATGACGTAGCAGGGGGCGTGGCCGCGGCCCCTGCCGCTTGAGGCCTAGCTCGGAGCGGTGACGATGCAGCAACGTGAGTGGTGAGTGGGGTCTCGGGCTCTGCGACGGGGGAGCTGGGGCAGGCTCACGGCTTCTCGGCTTGGGGTAGTGACGTCCCCTTTACCTGCCTCCGTTTCTTTAGCTCCTTCCTCGGCGTCGTCTCCGGCCTTGATTCCTCCTGCGCCATCCTCAGAGGCGGTCTGACTCCTCGTCTCGGGTGGCGTGCTCCGTTGGCGGGTTCCTGCCTGCAGGGCCATCTCTCTGCTCCATGTGGCCAGTACGTCTCGCTGCACTCGGGCCATCCTCTGAGCCAAGCCCTCCAGTGCGGTCCGTGCATGCTCCCGATCTCTGGGGAGCTGCGCCAGGATCTCCACCAGGCCCTCTGGGGTTGTCGCTTGCAACAGGCTCCTGACCGCTGGGTCGGTGCTGCCTGCCTCCCCCTCCATCTCCGGGTACGACTCCTCCAGACTCCTCCAAGCTGCTCCCATCTTCTCTCTTTTGTTCTCTCTCCGCCCCCATTGAGGGCGGTCCTGGGGCAACTTGGTGATTGTCAGTTCCAGGGGCAGACCCCCCACGCTGATGGACATCTCAAGCATCACAGTCTCTACTGGTGGGGGCGGTCTCCGTTTTTGGCGCCATTCTTGGTCCTGGCCCACGATGGGAGGTGGCCTCTTGCCACCCTCTGGCACGCCCATAATGGCGTCCGCTCTGCCAAGGCGGGAAATCTTCTCAGATGGCGGGAACCGCTTCCCAATGGCGGGAAACTCTGTGGATGGCGGGAAAAGACTGCAGATGGCGGGCAAACGGCGGGAACCGATCCGAGATGGCGTCCGATGGCGGGGACCCTCCGGAATTGGCGGGAGACTTCTTTTTACGGTAAATATGAACTTTTCTTCAGGTACGCAGTACCCGGTGGTTGCGGGCACGTTATCCTGCCGACTACGCCAAAGGTTGACGCGCCCCCTGGGCCATGTTCAGGGGATACCCGGAGCCGGATCTGTATGGGGGTAGTAGTCCTTGTGGCGGTGACCCGGTCCGTGCCCAGGGTGTCAAACTAAGTGTGTGGCAGTCTTTGTAGATGTTGTTAAGTGTCGACTACGCCACCCGTTGAGTGCGGCTTTGAAGCCGCCGCTGCAGAGCAGTCCGCTGAGGCCGGTGGTATATGTGCAGCAGTGATGGTATAACCCCCAACGGGAGGGGTATGGCCTCAGGGCAGCAGGTGTGGATGATGGGGGTTGTGATGATGCAGGAAGGAGAGGCAGAGTCAGGAGATGCAGTTTCAGGGTTTTTACTCACTGATGTTGCTTTAGTCACTCTGGCCTTGAGTGACCACCCGAGCCGTGCTGCGTCCACCAGGTCCTGGACTCGGCCAACCCCCAAGCAGTCCGGAGCGTGGTCCTGAGCTTCCCTGTCTCTCTCTTCCTCCTGGCCGTTCTCACCAGGGATCCACCTTTGGCCGGCTCCCTCAGGTCTCTTGGTGGTCAAACCTCCTCTGGGTTCCCTGACCCTATGCTTGGTGTGCCTTTCTGGTGGATTTGGTGAGGGTCGTGGCAAATCTTGACCACGACCTCCGGTTCCTGGCTAAGGGTTACTTCTGCCTCTGCCAGCTTGGGTTCCGGTACCCGTGTCCGCCAACCCCTCACCCTTTCTGGTCTGTTTCTGGGTTCTTGGGGTTCCTTCTGTCTTTCTCTCTGGGTCCTTCTGACTCCTCTCTCTCTCTCTCTCTGCAGGCCTTGCTCTGGAGCTGGGCCCAGCCGGAGCCACAGCTCCCTGTCAGCCCTCCTGGCTGAGCTCCTCTGCTCTTCTCCTCCTGCCTGAACTGAACCCTGAACTAAGATGGTGCCCACCTCATATACTCCCTCTATGTGTGAGCCCAGGTGACCAGCACCCAATGAGCTCCTAGCTTTACCCAGACTACTCCCCCTATCTGCCCCTACACTACTGGGATGTTCCACCCCCCTCCCACTCCAGCCAGGGACAGACGCTGTCGTACCTGCACATTTACTTGGTGGGAGTACCGTAGTTCTGTCCCCCGGAAATGGGATGTATGTAGTGCATGCAGCCTACTAAGCTCAGTTCTACACTCCATCCTTACCCGGGAGTGGAATACCACACCTCTGGCTTGAGGTGTAATACTCCTGTAGCAGCCGAATCCTCAGGGTGCTACATTTGTAAAATTAAATGGCAATTAATTTACTATGAAAGATGTGTCTGTAGAATTCAATAGCAATAATTAATTTACTTGTTTTATATTTAAAAATGAATAAAATTATGTATTTAAAAAATGAATGAATGGACCCATGAGAATGGAGAGCCGCCCACATTAACTCTCTCTATGCATGAGAGTGAGATTCCCCATCTTTGGACTAACGTGAGAAGGTACTTTCCATATCAGTTAGTCTGGTCTCAGTCTGAGCATGTAGAGCCACAGGTTGAATGTAGTAATTGAGTGTCAGAAAAGAAAAGGAGGAAAATTAATGATTCTGTCATGACACAGCTGTCGGGTGGCCACGGATCAGGGGCTACTACCCTGACCATAACACTAAGGGGCGCCCTAGCTCGCCCTATTCCCCAGGATACCTCTGAAGGTGAGGATGCTGAGGCCTCCACTCACGCTCTAACTTCTGAGTTAGCCCTCCGCTACTTCTCCTCCCCCACCCGGGGAAGAGGGGCGCTACTGTGCACCAAAGTATACCCACCCGACAAGCAAGGCAACACAGACAGGGATAGGCAGAAAACTCCAGGCACACAAAATATTCTCTCTCATATAACAGAGGGAAGCATCGGGGTGTGTAGCTAGGGGGATTAACCAAAATGGAAAAGGATAAGGAATAGCCACGCATACAAACCAGACACCAGTCACAAGTTATTCCTCCCAAATTCCTTCTCATAGAACTCCTCACTCTCCTTAGCCATGCAGCAAGTGCTAGCTCTGATAAGGACTTAGTATCAGAGCCCAGGTTATAGTTCACACCCACTGGTCGGAGGTATGTATATCGCATACATACCCTCTGGTCTCGGGTCTGAATCTGGCGAATCCCCGCAGCGCACAGTGCGTGTGCTGGGGGGATTCATAAGTCTGCAGTCACACAGAGTGACTGCAGACTTATCACTTTTGACCGGACTCCCCCTTTAACATGGTAAAGGATAGAAGAAACTTTGTAATCTATTTATTCATCCCTTAAAAACACTGCTGACACACTGATAGTAAAAATGGACACACGGAGCAAACAATGATGACACACTGATCCAAAACACTGAAGACACCAGTATATTTTTTTCATATACAGTATGTGTTTAAACCTGGACATGTGAATGAGACCTAATTTCTTGTTTTTGCGTGCTGAGATGATATTTTTTATTGATAAATAAATATGATTATTTTAGGGTGGGAGTGGGGGAAGTGCAGTATCAAAAAAAGTGGCAATTCTGGCAATTTCTTTTTTTTTTCTTTTTGCTGTTTAACACAGTTTAAATAATTTTAGATTTTGATAGATCAAACTTTTTTATTTCATGATCATCTTTTTTTCATTATTTTTTACTTTTGCAGAGGAAAAAGAAAAGGGAGCTAAATTTTTATATTTTTCAATTTTCATATATTTTTAAACATTTTAATATTTTTTACTTTAAGTTTAGTCTTTCTAGGGGACTTGAATCTGCCATACTGTGCTTTATTCTATAGACTAAATTATACTATATACTGCTATAACACAGTATTGCAGTATATAATAAAATCATGGCTCTCTATGAAGCTTAGCCTGTGGTTAAGCTTCATAGGAGGTCAACAATGGCAGTTCAGACCTTCAGCAGGCCCCTGGCTGCCATGGTAATCGATCGGTTCCCCCGTGATCTTTTGGACCAGCAACGTCATTATTTAGGTATTGCTCTCAGCGGTTGCTGTTGAACCTTTAGCTATAACATTAGTGAGAAGTAATGCAAACTCTACAAGCCCTAAATGACATTGCCATAGTGAAATACATATCAAAAATGGCTATGGTGTCTTTAACAGATAAAATGCTCAGTAATACACTGCACTCTAACAGGGGCTGAATAGAATATTCACATTTTTAATACCAGTTAGCTTCTTAACAAAAGGTGATTTCACAAATGGCTGCCAGGCGGGGAATCTGAGCTGCCTGCTAATTGTTTTAGTCATGATTCTGCAGAATAAAAATTCATTTAAAGTGACTTATCAATGCCTTGTAAAAAGAACAATTTAACCTGTGGTAGATATGAAAATAACTGAGGTTTTCAATTTATTCATTAGCCAAATTATTTCCATTTGAAGTGCCGGCATTTCTGAACTCTCTATCACAACACAAGTATAATGTTTGGGTTCAGCATTAACAAAGCAGCAATTAATGCAAGAATCTGTTTTATGTTGTTAATATACAAGGGAGCATTTAGACTTCACTTTGTAATTGTAATCAAGAAATATATTTACAAATTCATATTTAAATAATTTCCCCCAAATACAAAGGCCTCATTCAGACATCAGTGATTTTCTCGTGCAAGAAAATCAGACCAAGTTTCATCAATTATTTTCATCAGAGTTTCATCAGAGTTTGGTCAGCATTTCATGAGATAAAAAAAGTTTCTGCACCTTCTCATTTCTATCAGTCTTTGAAAAATGGACAGTACACAGATGACATCTGAGTGCCATGTGATTTTTCTCACAGACCCATAGACTTTCAATGCCAAGTTTGATCCGACACTCTGATCATTATTTTACATGTCTCCATGATTTTACATACACCACTCAGTCCACAATAAATCACTGAGATAGATGCTGGGAAAGGAAGTTGTTTCTGTGCTCTCTGGAGTCACGACAAACCATTAGTATGATAAAAATTTAGGTTTATTGTCTACGTGTTTCAGTGTCCACTGACTCCTTCCTCAGAACATACATACATATTATTGTCCTGAGGAAGGAGACCTCCATACTAATGGTTTGTTGTGACTCCAGAAAGCACAGAAACAACTTCCTTTCCCAGCATCTATCTCTGACATATCCATAGGAAGCTGCAGCATTTGGAGTCCAGGCTTTATAGGTGTTGTGTCCCACACAACCCTACTAGGTAAGTAGTTTTTAATACTTCTGTAACATTTATTAATTGAATAAGACACTATTGGGCTCTTGCATTTTTCCATATACAATAAATCACTGACATGTGAACAGTAGTGTTGAGCCACCCCCGTAGTGTTCGAGTTCGGTTCGGTTCGCCGAACAAACGTATGTTCGCCGAACTGTTCGTCGAACACCGTCGAACAACGTTAAAACCAATGGCAGGCAAAGAAAAACACATAGAAACACATAGAAAACACCTTCAAAGGTGTCCAAAAGCTGATAAACTGCTCAGAAGACACAACTAACACAAGGAAAAGTGACAAGTACATATAGTCATGCGAAAAGAAAAGAGATGGAGGAAAAAAAGGAGGAGGAGACACAGATATAGGCATGTCATGCCTTTCTAAAACCAAAAAGTACGAAGCCGACACGGCCAGTCCGTTCCTGCCCGTGCGACCTACAGGTGGCCGGGTTTGTGCCAGAGCGGCGGTGGACCCTGACGGCCAGCCCCCCTCTCCCAATACTGGTGCCTGTCTGCTGGTGGGTCGAGCGAGCCCCCCTGCGGTGGAGGCCGGTCTAAGCTTTTTAATTTAAATTGTCTCTCTAATTTGAATGAATACACTTTAAATCCTTTTACAAAGATCTATTGGAGGGCAAGTCTCATGCCAGCAGCCGCGTAATTCCAGCTCCAGTAGCGTCCACTAAAGCTGCTGCAGTTAAAAAGCTTTTATGAGGATCGAGCTCGGCGGTCCACCGCAAGGCATCCTACCGCCAGTCCCAGCCCCTATGCCTTGAGGTGCCTCCCCGATGCTCTTCACTGAGTGTCCCGGGGGCCCAAACCATTTCCTTTGAAAAAATTAAGTGTCCAAACTACAGGTGGTGTAGCTTGCTTAACAGCTGGGATAATCCACTGACTAGCAGACACTGCTACTAGGCACAAAGTATTTCCTGGGCTAGATGCAGTTAAAAATTTGTAATTAGATACTCTCGTTGGATGCTGAGAAAGCACTCCATAGAGTCTCCTGGCACGGCATATATTATTCCCTTAAAAAGCTTGGGATAGGGGTCTAGGGGACCCTTTTATAGGCAAAATCATGGCCCTGTATCGCAATACGTCACCTAGGCTGAAGATAAATGGAACATTTTCATCACCTTTCATAATCACCAATGGGACAAGGCAGGGATGTCCTCTGTCCCCTCTCTTATACATCCGAGTGACGGAGCACCTGCTCTCATCAATTTGCCATAACCCCAATATTAGGTGGATTGAGGTGGGAGGCACCGAGTACAAGTGCTCTGCATTTGCTGATGATGTCCTAGTATATATCACTCAATCACATATATCCATCCCTGCTGTTATGGCTGAAAGAGATCACTTTGTTACATGGTCAAATTTTAAAATCAATGCAGCGAAGTCTGAGGCCCTCGATGTCTCCCTCCCCAAATCCATACAGGATTCCATCCAGTCCAACTTTCCCTTTGCCTGGCCCTCACAGGGTATCAAATACTTAGGAATTCCTATTCATAGAGACCTCTCCCGTCTATGTTATCTTAATTTTGGGCCCTTTATTGAACAACTCCATACAGACCACGGTTGGCAAGTTAGAACTGTAAGATTCACTACGTGAACCACTGGTGTTTTGTGGAAAAGCACATGTACACTGTGTTCCAAATTATTATGCAAAAAGTGTTTAGGAGTGATAAGGGAAGAATTTGTTTGTTTGTCAGTTAAACTCATTGATGGTGATGTGTGTCAGGGTTCTTTATATCACTGTAAGCAATTGCAGACACCTGTGCTAATTAGTTTGGCAGGTGTGTCCAATGAAAGGCAAGACTACTTAAGAACGCTATCCCACATTATTAAGCAGCCTACATTTTCTGCCAAAAGAAAAAGGCTGTGTCGGCTGCTGAGAAGCAACAAATTGTGGAGTGTTTAGGTCAAGGCATGACTACAATCAACATTGCCAAGACACTTCATCCTGATCATCGCACAATCAAGAAGTATGTAGCTGATTCACAGTACACACGTGTGTGTACTGATAAGGGAAAATTGAGGACTCTTTCCTACAGGCAATTACGTCAGGTTAAAGGAGCAGCGGCAAAAAAGCCTTGTCATAGCAGCAGACAAGTTTTTGAAGCTGCTGGTGCCTCCAACGTCCCCCGAACAACAAGATGCAGAGTCCTTCAGAGGTTTGCAGCTGTGCGTAAGCCATCCTGTCGACCTCCTCTATC
Organism: Phyllobates terribilis; assembly: GCF_046119375.1. Taxonomy (NCBI): domain Eukaryota; kingdom Metazoa; phylum Chordata; class Amphibia; order Anura; family Dendrobatidae; genus Phyllobates; species Phyllobates terribilis. The sequence continues at coordinate 405,633,153 of NW_027362771.1, forward strand.
CACTGCACACAAGCAGAAACGCCTCCAGTGGGCCAAACAATACATGAAGACTGACTTCAAAATTGTTTTGTTCACCAATGAGTGCCATGCAACTCTCGATGGTTCAGATGGATGGAGTGGAGGATGGCTGGTTGATGGACACCCCACGCAAACACTGCTACGGCGCCAAGAAGGAGGAGGTGGAGTAAGGTTTTGGGCTGGAATCATGGGGAGAGAGATTGTCGGCCCCTTTAGGATCCCTGAAGGGGTAAAGATGAACTCCATAATGTATGTGGAGTTTCTCAAACAGCACTTCCTGCCATGGATCAAGAAGAAGAACCGTGTATTCCGCGGCAAGATCATTTTCATGCATGATAATGCACCGTCTCATGCTGCACATAACATATCTGCATCTCTGGCTGATATGGGCATAAAAGGGGACAAACTAATGGTGTGACCCCCATGCTCCCCTGACCTCAACCCCATTCAGAACCTCTGGAGCATCATCAAAAGGAGTGTCTATGATGGCGGGAGGCAGTTCACATCTAAGCAACAGCTCTGGGAGGGTATTCTGTCCTCATGCAAAGCAATTGAAGCAGAAACCATCCAAAACCTGACAAATTCAATGGACGAGAGAGTTGAGAAGCTCCTTTCGAAAAAGGGGTCCTATGTGCAATTGTAACATCACCTAGAATAAATTTTTGAGTTGAAAACTGTTTGATTTCAGTTTCTAATAACCTGATAATGCTTATAATTTCAAAAATGACCATTTTTTTGTTCTTTATTAAAATGAAAAGGTTGATCGAAGAGTGTGGGGGATCTAAGAGTGTGGCAACCCAGTAGTCAGGATTATTTTGAATTCTGACAATCTGAGGGTCATGTTGCAGGTAGTGCAGCAAGAAGGCACTCATGTGTCTTGCGCATCTAGGAGCCCCAAAATTATTTTCCGGGCTAGATGCAGCTAAAAATTATTATTAATTTGAAAGCTGGTGGAGCTTAGTATAGATGGCCTAATAGAATCAGTACTGCAAACTGCTACAAAGCCCAAATTATTTTCCATCCAAGATACAGATAAACATGATTAGTAATTTTAAATCTGGTGGAATTTAGTATAGATGGCCTAATAGAATCAGTACTGCACACTGCTACAAGACCAAAATTATTTTGCAGCCAAGATACAGATAAACATGATTAGTAGTGTTGCGCGAACATGCTCGACACTGCTCGGTACTCGCCCGAGCATCACGCTACTCGGGATGTTCGGCGAGCACCGAGCATTTCCGGGTTACTCGGGCGGGAGCTGGGGTCTCCGCCCTGCATGCTTGGCGCTCTTTACAGAGCCAATGAACATACAGGGATTGCCAGCCAGTCACTGTAATGCTGCAGCCATGTTGGTTGTGGGCATTACAGTGATTGGCTGGCCGCACAGCGTCACCTCAAGTATTTAAAACCGGGCGCCGCCATCTTGGACACAGTCGCTCCGGATTAGACAGTGTAGGGACAGCACTGCTGATTTAGGGAGAGATATAAACTGCGAAATAGTTAGTGTAGGGTCTGTAAAGGCTGCCAGAACAAACAGTCCTTTTCTGGACTAATATCCATCCCAGATACCAGGCAGGCAGGCTGTATAGGAGACACAGTGGTTATACGAGCAAACGCTGCATTACAGTCCTGTGTGCTTCTGTTACTGAAATTGCTGGACTTAGCACCAGGTGTCGGGGGCCAGGAAAAATCCTTTTTTTTTCATCTAAATCCTCCTTTTTTTTCCTCCTTCACACTGTTCAAATACCCGTCTTATTAACCTTTTGGTGTGTCCCCCCCCCCCCCCAAAAAAAAGCGTGTCTCTGATTTTTCAGACACAAATATAACTGTTGAAAATAGTCTGGTGTAGGCTAGAGAAACAGAAGTGTTGTTTTGCACTTCCACGGTTCAAACCTCTGTATTATCCATTTTGGGCAATTTGTATCTAAAAAAAAACAGTGTGTCGCTCACTGTTCAGCCGCAAATCTATATATTTAAAAAAGTCTGGTATACCCCATTAAACAATAACTGTGGTTTTGCCATCCCACGGTAAAAAAATCTCTATTATTCAGGTTTTGGTATATTTTCCGTAAAGAAAAACAGTAGTGTCTCCTGACTATTGTGACACAAAAATATATCTGTTGAAAATAGTCTTGTATAGGCCCGACATCCCAGTGTGGTTTCGCAGTTCCATGGGTCAAATCGCTGTACTATCCAGATTTGTGCCTTTGGTATCTAAAAAAAAAGCAGTTTGAGTGTGTCGCTCACTGTTCAGCCGCAAATATCTCTATTTATAAAGTGTGGTATACCCCAGTAAACAATAACTGTGGTTTTGCCATCCCACAGTAAAAAATCTCTATTATTCAGGTTTTGGTATATTTTCCATAAAGAAAAACAGTAGTGTCTCCTGACTGTTGTGACACAAAAATATATCTGTTGAAAATAGTCTTGTGTAGGCCCGACATCCCAGTGAGGTTTCGCAGTTCCACGGGTCAAATCGCTGTTCTATCCAGTTTTGGGCCTTTGGTATCTAAAAAAAAGCAGTTTGAGTGTGTCGCTCACTGTTCAGCCGCAAATATCTCTATTTAAAAAAGTGTGGTATACCCCAGTAAACAATAACTGTGGTTTTGCCATCCCACGGTAAAAAATCTCTATTTTTCAGCTTTTGTTAGTTTTTTCCGTAAAGAAAAACAGTAGTGTCTCCTGACTGTTGTGACACAAAAATATATCTGTTGAAAATAGTCTTGTGTAGGCCCGACATCCCAGTGTGGTTTCGCAGTTCCACGGGTCAAATCGCTGTACTATCCTGTTTTGGGCCTTTGGTATCTAAAAAAAAGCAGTTTGAGTGTGTCGCTCACTGTTCAGCCGCAAATATCTCTATTTAAAAAAGTGTGGCATACCCTAGTAAACAATAACTGTGGTTTTGCCATCCCACGGTAAAAAATCTCTATTATTCAGCTTTTGGTAGTTTTTTCCGTAAAGAAAAACAGTAGTGTCTCCTGACTGTTGTGACACAAAAATATATCTGTTGAAAATAGTCTTGTGTAGGCCCGACATCCCAGTGTGGTTTCGCAGTTCCACTGGTCAAATCGCTGTACTATCCAGTTTTGAGCCTTTGGTATCTAAAAAAAAAGCAGTTTGAGTGTGTCGTTCACTGTTCAACCGCAAATATCTCTATTTAAAAAAGTGTGGTATACCACAGTAAACAATAACTGTGGTTTTGCCATCCCACGGTAAAAAATCTCTATTATTCAGCTTTTGGTAGTTTTTTCCGTAAAGAAAAACAGTAGTGTCTCCTGACTGTTGTGACACAAAAATATATCTGTTGAAAATAGTCTTGTGTAGGCCCGACATCCCAGTGTGGTTTCGCAGTTCCACGGGTCAAATCGCTGTACTATCCAGTTTTGGGCCTTTGGTATCTAAAAAAAAAAAGGAGTTTGAGTGTGTCGCTCACTGTTCAGCCGCAAATATCTCTATTTAAAAAAGTGTGGTATACCCCAGTAAACAATAACTGTGGTTTTGCCATCCCACGGTAAAAAATCTCTATTATTCAGCTTTTGGTAGTTTTTTCCGAAAAGAAAAACAGTAGTGTCTCCTGACTGTTGTGACACAAAAATATATCTGTTGAAAATAGTCTTGTGTAGGCCCGACATCCCAGTGTGGTTTTGCAGTTCCACGGGTCAAATCGCTGTACTATCCAGTTTTGGGCCTTTGGTATCTAAAAAAAGAGCAGTTTGAGTGTGTCGCTCACTGTTCAGCCGCAAATATCTCTATTTAAAAAAGTGTGGTATACCCCAGTAAACAATAACTGTGGTTTTCCTCTTCCACGGTTCTAATCTACTCTTTATTACCCTTTTTCCATTGATAGTGCATCAAAGATGTCCCAAGTGAGTAAATACTCAGAGTGTGGACTCTGAGGGACTTCCAGGTAGCTCATTTGATACCTTTATGTCTTTTTTCTAGTACCTTTGACCCCTGTATCAGCTGTCTTACCTATTAACTTACTGACCCCCTTTCTATGTGGTCTGAGTATTTACCCACTTGGGACATCTTTGATGCACTTTTGCACTTTACTTGAATGATGGTCTCCATATGTATTTTTACTTCAGGCTGACCTGGGTCACTGTGTTCCTATACATGATCTATTTATTGATCTATGCTTCTACCTACCCTCAGATGCCCATTTTTCTGTTGACTTTTTTCCTCGTTTATATTATTGTTCTTCATGTGTTTTTATGAATTCTTCAATACATGCTTATTTTATATTGACCATGAGTCACATTTATAGGTTCTTTATATGTACCATCCTTACAAACTTTGAGGAGGCCACCAAGATGGTGAGTGGTTATGGCGCCATCATTAGAGTCAGCATCCCACTTGTCTGTCTTTTGCAACGCTCTCTGCAGAGAATTAAAGAGGAGGCATTGCAGCCAGAGTATGATGAGATAGATCAAGAAGCCGTAGCGGGCGATTACACACAGCCCAGCCTCATCTCATCCCAACGTGCATTGGGGGACAATGAGGGAGAGGAGGAGGAGGAGGAAGAACAGGAGCTGCTATCATGCGTTGTAGACGGTAGTACCTGTACAAGTGTCATACCGTCGGTTTAGCGTGGGTGGCCTGAGGACAGGGGGGAGGAGGAAGAGGAGGAGGAGGAGGAGGAGGAGAGCATGGTCAGTCGTCATCTTGGTGAGGACACGGAAATCATGCCCGTTACCAGTCTGGCACGCATGGCTGACTTTATGTTACGCTGCCTTAACCGTGACCCTCACATTGTCAAAATGTTGGGTGACAGTCATTACTGGTTGGTGACACTTGTAGACCCCCGCTACAAGGAGAACTTTCACTCTCTTTTTCCTGAGGTGGAGAGGTCTACAAAAATGGGGCAGTACCAGAAGGCCCTTGCTGCAGAACTCTTAAAAAAATTCCCATCTGAACACTCTAGCGGCAGAGGTCACAGTTCGTTGCCCAACCAAGGCGTACAGGCGAGAGAGATGCAACTCCAATCCAGCAGAGGCAGGGGAACGCTGTCAATGTTCTGGGACAGTTTTCTGACACCCGCCCAGCTTACAGGCCCTGTGGCGCGGGGTACTCTCACAAGGAGTGGAGAGTTTCAAAAGATGGTGAGGGAGTACCTTGCCGACCGTACCAGCATGCTCCGTGATTCCTCTGTGCCTTTTGATTATTGAGTATCCAAGCTGGACACTTGGAATGAACTCGCTCTGTACGCCTTGGAGGTCCTGGCCTGCCCTGCCGCTAGCGTGTTATCGGAGCGTGTTTTTAGTGCCGCCTGGGGAATTATAACTGAAAAGGGCACTCGCCTGTCAACTGACAATGCTGACAAGCTGACCCTTATCAAAATGAACAAGGGCTGGATTGGGCCAGACTTCTCATCACCACCAAATGACAGCAGAGTAACAAAGTCAAATCCACTGTGTTATTTCGGGAGGTGTATTCACATGCACCGCTTCACACCCACACATGGGTATACGCTTCCTCGTTTCGGCTGTTTCATCTTCTTCTCCTTATCCTCAGCCTCCACCACCACTATACCACAAGGGTGCCAGCATTGCAAGTTCCTCCGTCCTTATTTTTGGCAGTTTTGCTTGCAAGGCAAAAGCAAATACTATGGGACACCCACTCCCCAATAATGGGACTTATGTTTGTAATATGCTGTACTGCATGGCTCTTGTAAAGGGCATTGCAAGTTGCTCCGTCCTAATTATTGGCACCTTTTGCTTGCAAGGCATAAGCAAATACTATGGGACACCCACTCCCCAATAATGGGACTTATGTTTGTAATATGCTGTACTGCATGGCTCTTGTAAAGGGCATTGCAAGTTGCTCCGTCCTAATTTTTGGCAGCTTTTGCTTGGAAAGCATAAGCAAATACTATGGGAGACCCACTCCCCAATAATGGGACTTATGTTTGTAATATGCTGTACTGCATGGCTCTTGTAAGGGGCATTGCAAGTTGCTCCGTCCTAATTTTTGGCAGCTTTTGCTGGGAAAGCATAAGCAAATACTATGGGACGCCCACTCCCCAATAACGGGACTTATGTATGTAATATGCTGTACTGCATGGCTCTTGTAAGGGGCATGGCAAGTTGCTCCGTCCTAATTTTTGGCAGCTTTTGCTTGCAAGGCATAAGCAAATACTATGGGACACCCACTCCCCAATAATGGGACTTATGTTTGTAATATGCTGTACTGCATGGCTCTTGTAAGGGGCATTGCAAGTTGCTCCCTCCTAATTTTTGGCAGCTTTTGCTTGGAAAGCATAAGCAAATACTATGGGAGACCCACTCCCCAATAATGGGACTTATGTTTGTAATATGCTGTACTGCATGGCTCTTGTAAGGGGCATTGCAAGTTGCTCCGTCCTAATTTTTGGCAGCTTTTGCTTGCAAGGCATAAGCAAATACTATGGGACACCCACTCCCCAATAATGGGACTTATGTTTGTAATATGCTGTACTGCATGGCTCTTGTAAGGGGCATTGCAAGTTGCTCCGTCCTAATTTTTGGCAGCTTTTGCTTGCAAGGCATAAGCAATTACTATGGGACACCCACTCCCCAATAATGGGACTTATGTTTGTAATTTGCTGTACTGCATGTGACGCGCCCCCTGGGCCGTGCGTACACGTGTGTGGGATACCCGGTGCCGGGTCTCTGGGGTCTGTAGTCTCCGTGGCGGTGACCCGGTCCCGTGGCTCAGGCTGGTCAAACCAGTGGCATTCTTTCTTAGGTTTTGAGGCTAATTGTCCGACTGCGCCACCCGTGGATTGCGGTCAGGGAGTACCACCGCTGCGAGGCAGACCGCTGAGGCTGGTGTTATGTGCACAGCAGAGAATGGGATAACTCCCCACGGGTGGAGTATAGCCTCAGGGCAGTGAGTGTGGATGATGGGGGTGATGGTGCACGAGCGCAGCAGGAACGACTCAGAGTCTTTTCAGTGCAGTTCAGGGTCTTTACTGATGATTATAAGGTAGACCCTCCCGGGAGTACTGGCTAGCATAAGAGGCCTGGTCAGTCTGTGAGCAAGCAGGAGTTCACCTGGCCAGGTGGAGTTATAGGCCTCCCCGTCTGTCTGCACTCTTCCTGGCTACCTTGCTGTAAGCGGGTAAAAGTAGCCCACGTCCCTGAGTGTACCGTGTAGTGCTCACGCGTATGGCTGGTGACTTGGGGCCTTCTGTTAGCCTCCGCTCCACGACGGTGGTGCTGGTCCCTTGCTTGTGACTGAGCCTCCGGGCTTCTATGGCCAGAGGACCTGAAATCCCCTGCCGGCTGGTTTCTACTGCTGGATATATAAGTCCTCACAGCCTCGGACTCCTGTGTCCGGTTCCTATTGTCTTCTGCCAGGGCGAGCTCTGCTCAGCTTCCAGCCCCTAGTCTTTAGCTCCTAGCTCCTACAGAGCTCTTTGCTGTTACTTTCCCTTGCTCTCACTCTGACTCTGACTGTTCTCTGTTCTCTGACTCACTCAACCCCGCCCCAGATCCAGTTTATAAGGGCAGAATTCTCCCCTCCCAGGACTGGGGCAGGAGGATGTTACATGTTTAAGGGATCCTGACCAGGAAACCTCCCACTTGCTCTCCGACGTAATATCTCTATTGCTGTGGTGACCAGACCCCTGGGGTGCCACACATGGCTCTTGTAAGGGGCATTGCAGTTCCTCATAATTTTTGGAAAGCATTCCATTCACTGCTTAGGCCAACAGTGCACAGGAGACCCAGTTGCTATAAATGGAAAAAAAGGTTTAGTTAACGCCCTCTGACCTCCATGTCATTTCCAAGGGGCATTGGAGTGCCTCGAAATTTTTGGTAGGCATTGCACTCACTGTATGCCCTATAACTGTGTTGCCGAACCGCTCCTTTTGTTTCAGAAACATATCCTACAAGACATATCTGGTTGACTGGCCTGATATTGATGTGAATGGTCCCTGTTCCTCCTGCTCTTTCTCCTTTGCCACTACCTCATCCATCGTTTATCACCTGAAGCTTTGTTTTAACGGGAGTCATAGAACTTTGATAGTAGCAGGAAAACATCCAGCAATCCTCGGAGGAGGTAGGATATGCGCCAAAACGCTGACCACCTCAGGCCTAACCGCTACTACATACATGCACTTGCATTACAACAAAACAAAGCAGATGCTAACTTCTATCAACCTCATCATACTCCTCACCTTGGCACTCTCAACTCCCCTGATGGAGAAGCCAGGGCCCACCGGAGGAGTCTGATAGTACGGTGGGCTCAGCCAATGCTGCCCTAAAGCAGGCCAGGCTAAGAAAAGTGTGGGAAAGGTTACCGGGACAAATAGGGGAGGCTGGGAACCGAGTGTGGACACCCGGCCACCCCCTGGAGTCTGGGGAGCAAGCGGGGACACCCGGCCACCAGGCGGCATGGGACTGAGTATGGATGCCAGGCTGCCGACACAGCCATGGCGTGGTGGCCAGATTCTGCCTCCACATGCCTAAAAGGCCCAATTTAAAGTGCAAGCAAGCAAGCAGTATGGTATTGCAGCCTGGGCATGGGTGGGTGGCAGGCTGCATACTTGCGCTTGCATTGCAAGGAATGGGAGAGGTACAATTGAACACTGACCTGGGACAAGGACTTGAATGGGGACAGTTGCAAGTCTGCAACGACAGGTGCAAGGTGGGAGGCATCTTCGCATGTACCATGAACAGAGGTTTGGCATGCACACACTACAGCGGAATAGGCTCTCCTTCCCACTAAATGCACTGGGGAGGGCACAGGTAATGTTTTGGTATACGCGCTTAATCTTATTTATAAGGAACACCATGACATATAGGGGCAGCTGGGGACTGAGTATGGATACCGAAGCAGCCATGAGGTAGTGGCCAGCTTCGGCCTCCTCCAAACTAAACCCCATTTCAAGTGCAAGCTAGCAGTATGGTATTGCAGTCTGGGGGTGGGTGGGTGGCAGGCTGCACACTTACACTTGCATTAAAAGAAAACATAGCAGATGCTAACTTCTGTCATCATCATCATGCTCCTCACCTTGGCACTCTCAACTCCACCGATGGAGAAGTCAGGGCCCACCGGAGGAGTCTGGTTCGCTGGTGGGCTCGTCCAATGCTGCCTAAAGCAGGCCATGCTAAGAAAAGTGTGTGGGGGGATGTTCCAAGGAGAAATAGGGGCGGCTGGGGACCGTTTATGGACACCCGGGTGCCCCCAGGCGGCTGGGGACCGTGTGTGGACACCCGGCCGCCGGGCGGCTGGGGACTGAGTATGGATTCCAGGCCGCCAACACAGCCATGACGTGGTGGCCAGATTCCGCCTCCACATGCCTAAAAGGCCCAATTTCAAGTTCAAGCAAGCAAGCAGTATGGTATTGCAACCTGGGGGTGGGTGGGTGGCAGGCTGCATACTTGCGCTTGTATTGCAAGGAATGGGGGAGGTACAATTGAACACTGCCCTGGGACTAGAACTTGCATGGGGATAGTTGCAAGTCTGCATCTTCTGATGCGGCAAGGATCACTTATGATGGGCACACTTTTAGACAGTAACCTGGGAGTAAGAGATGCTTCCAGCGGTCTTCCCCATGCTGTTCCCATGTCTTTTCAGCACTTTATGCATGTGTCACACAGCACATGGCCAGATAAGGTTGTAAAATGTTAAAATGACATTTCCCGGTGAATGCATTTGTCATAGTTGAAAGCAATACAAAAGTGCAAAAACGCATAAAAAATGCTACTTGTGAACATACCCGAAGGTGTGGAGGAGTATTTTTGTTTTTGGTCATTTATTTTAACTTATACACAAGTCTTTCCCTGGAAAGGATATTCCTTAACATGTTTCACAGGAAAAAAGTTTCACTTTCGTTTTTGAACGTTTTATTGTGAGCCCGTAAAAGTGGCTTAATACCTCTGACCACGTTGTGGACAGCAGTGACCTGGGGGTCAGAAATGCTTCCTGGGGCGATCCCCATGCTGTCCTCATGTCATTTGAGCACTGTCACTATCGTTTTGGGCACTTGTTAGGCTTTTAAAAGACTGCCGGGGGTGCCACCGCAAAAATGCTCGAGTCTCCCATAGACTAACATTGGGCTCGTTGCTCGGGTCGAGCACCCGAGTATCACGGCGAGCTCGGCCCGAGCTTCGCGCACCCGAGCATTTTAGTGCTCGCTCAACACTAATTACTACCCCACATATGGGTTGCAGAGTACACACAGCAATTTTTTGCCGAGTGCGCTGTCAGAATCTATCCCTCACTCCAGCTGCATCCTATTCCTACAGTAAAAAGTTCACTAAGTACCCTATATTTATTATGCAACTTTGCTTTACATTTATATATAATGATGGTAGGGTATGAGATATATTTTTGTCTTTTGTAGGTTTTGCTTCCTTTTTGCTAGTGTGAACATGCTCCTATTTCTTACATGTCTACCATCTTAGACCTCAGTTCACATTGCTTGGTTTTTTGTCTTGTTTGCATTCTGTGCAATTTAAGGGTGTGGCATCCCCTTTGTTGAGCTGATCAGTATATATGTAGCTTACCACGTGCCTGGGTGGTCTGGAGTTGGGACCCGGTCCTATTTGTCTACCCTTTTATATGCATTACTTCAACTTTGATATACAGTAAGGTTTTTAATATAGACAGTATAGGTACCGTCCCAATTTAGGGTCACCTTGCCGCTGGTGGGACGACTTGTATACTTTTTTTGATCATAAATAGTTCACTAAGTACCCTATATTTATTATGCAACTTTGCTTTACATTTATATATAATGATGGTAGGGTATGAGATATATTTTTGTCTTTTGTAGGTTTTGCTTCCTTTTTGCTAGTGTGAACATGCTCCTATTTCTTGCATGTCTACCATCTTAGACCTCAGTTCACATTGCTTGGTCTACAGTAAAAAGAGCAGAATGGTGGCAGGACTCGAGATCCGGCTTTTATACAGGCCAGGTCACGTGGTGCGGCGGCCAATCACAGCCATACCAATAAGTGAAGCAAAACTCTCAATGTGGAATGGGGAGCTAGCAGTTGTGTCAGTAAGTATTTGAGGAGGTCATAGATAAGGAGTGTGAAAGTTTTATTGTCCTCTAATTGAGGTCTTGTCCAGGGTTGTGATACCCCCACAAGTTCTGAGCACATTCGTTAATTGATGTAAAAAGACATAAGTACATGCAACTCCTTCCTTCCTGCTCTGAATGTGTCAAATGTCATCATAAGTTTTTACTACCACACTCTTCTGTTTCTTTTGGATGTGAAGTTACCTTTCAATACCATCAATTTTATGATTTATTGTTAGAGGACAATAAAACTTTCACACTCCTTACCTATGAAATCCTCCAATATTTTCTGCCACAATTGTTTTCTCCCTGTCCCACATGGTAAGGTCTGCTTCATATCATTTGTCTTACTTACTGCATTATCCCTATGTCCTGTTTTGTATATGAGGCGCCCCCTGGGGTCATGGGGTACTCGGTAGCCGGGCCGGTCCTGTATTGGGGTAGTCAGGGTGGCACTGACCAGGTCCATGGCCCAGGGCGATCAAATAAAGTGAAAAGTGGAAGTCTATTTGGGGAAATAAAGATTTGGGGATAATTAAGTTTGTGATGTCACCCGTGGTATGCAGCTATATGGGGCCGCCGCTGCAGTGCAGATCCACTGGGGCTAATGGTGATGCAGCAAAGATGGTTCAGCTCCCAACGGGCAGAGCTAAGCTCCAGGGCAGTATACAGTTAGGTCCATATATATTTGGACAGAGACAACATTTTTCTAATTTTGGTTCTAGACATTACCACAATGAATTTTAAACAAAACAATTCAGATTCAGTTGAAGTTCAGACTTTCAGCTTTCATTTGAGGGTATCCACATTAAAATTGGATGAAGGGTTTAGGAGTTTCAGCACCTTAACATGTGCCACCCTTTTTTCAAAGGGACAAAAAGTAGTTGGACAATTGACTCCAAGGCTATTTCATGGACAGGTGTGGGCAATCCCTTCGTTATGTCATTCTCAATTAAGCAGATAAAAGGCCTGGAGCTGATTTGAGGTGTGGTGCTTGCATTTGGAAGGTTTTGCTGTGAAGTAAACATGCGGTCAAAGGAGCTCTCCATGCAGGTGAAACAAGCCATCCTTAAGCTGCAAAAACAGAAAAAACCCATCCGAGAAATTGCTACAATATTAGGAGTGGCAAAATCTACAGTTTGGCACATCCTGAGAAAGAAAGAAAGCACTGGTGAACTCATCAATGCAAAAAGACCTGGGCGCCCACGGAAGACAACAGTGGTGGATGATCGCAGAATAATCTCCATGGTGAAGAGAAACCCATTCACAACAGCCAACCAAGTGAACAACACTCTCCAGGAGGTAGGCGTATCCATATCCAAATCTACCATAAAGAGAAGACTGCATGAAAGTAAATACAGAGTGTTAAGTGCACGGTGCAAGCCACTCATAAGCATCAAGAAGAAAAAGCCTAGCCTGGACTTTACTAAAAAACATCTAAAAAAGCCAGCACAGTTCTGGAAGAACATTCTTTGGACAGATGAAACCAAGATCAACCTCTACCAGAATGATGGAAAGAGAAAAGTATGGCGAAGGCGTGGTACAGCTCATGATCCAAAGCATACCACATCATCTGTAAAATACGGCGGAGGCAGTGTGATGGCTTGGGCATGCATGGCTGCCAGTGGCACTGGGTCACTAGTGTTTATTGATGATGTGACACAGGACAGAAGCAGCCGAATGAATTCTGATGTATTCAGAGCCATACTGTGTGCTCAGATCCAGCCAAATGCAGCCAAACTGATTGGTCGTCTTTTCATACTACAGATGGACAATGACCCAAAACATAAAGCCAAAGCAACCCAGGAGTTTATTAAAGCAAAGAAGTGGAATATTCTTGAATGGCCAAGTCAGTCACCTCATCTCAACCCAATTGAGCATGCATTTCACTTGTTAAAGACTAAACTTCAGACAGAAAGGCCCACAAACAAACAGCAACTGAAGACCACCGCAGGGAAGGCCTGGCAGAGCATCAAAAATGAGGAAACACAGCGTCTGGTGATGTCCATGAGTTCAAGACTTCAGGCAGTCATTGCCAACAAAGGGTTTTCAACCAAGTACTAGAAATGAACATTTTATTTACAATTATTTAATCTGTCCAATTATTTTTGGTCCCTTTAAAAACAGGGTGGCACATGTTAAGGAGCTGAAACTCCTAAACCATTCATTCAATTTAAATGTGGATACCCTCAAATGAAAGCTGAAAGTCTGAACTTCAACTGCATCTGAATTGTTTTGTTTTAAATTCATTGTGGTAATGTCTAGAACCAAAATTAGAAAAATGTTGTCTCTGTCCAAATATATATGGACCTAACTGTATGGTGATTGATGAGGTAGATGTTTTTGGTGTAGTGCAAGGCAGGGTCGGTGGCGCAGCAATTATTCAAGGACACAGTGGGGTGCTGTCTTCAAGTATTTACTCACAGTTATAAAGATGCTCCAGGTTACAACTGCCAAATTATAACCACCCACGTCATCCTGTGTCCTCCGGGGAAGTAATCCCGCCAATTCTCAGATAACTTAGAAACACTTGAACGGGACCCCTTTCTGTGTACCTCTCCAGGTCTTCTCTCGCTGCACTGGGTCTCGCCCTCCTGCCCTGCGCCTCACACACAGTGTCCCGAGCCAGTGGCTGTGGGCCTTGTCGGGCGACGTCCAGGCTGTCCCCTTGGTCCTATATGGCCACCTTTTCAGCGATTATGTGTGGATTTTGCCTTTAGCACATGAAGATACTGCAACCTCCAATTTGCTAGCTGACCCTTAAAGTAATAATAATAATAATAATTTTTATTTTTATAGCGCCAACATATTCCGCAGCACTTTACAAATTTTAAGGGGGACATATACAACAATACAGAATAAACATAACTCATATCGAAAGGAGTGAGGGCCCTGCTCGCAAGCTTACAGTCTTTGAGGAAATGGAGGAAACACAAAAGGTAGAATGTACATATATTGCATAATGCAGCCTTGATATAGGATAAATAATACATGGACTGGTCGCCTGCCAGTATGTGTGCAGTTCTGACCGAGGCTATTATGTGCATGGTTGGCATGAACCTGAAATTGAAGAAGATTTTAATATGAGGGAAAACTGGGACGGACAACTGGGATGGACAGATAGTGTGTGGAGGCGATGCGCCAGTGTAAAGAAATAGGTTTTTAGGGTCCTCTTGAAACTGTGGATATTGGGAATTAATCGAACTGTCCTGGGTAATGCATTCCGAAGAATTGGCGCAGCACACTAGAAATTTTGGAGATGGGAGTGGGAAGTTCGGATTATGGAGGATTTAAGTTTTAAGTCACTGGCAGAATGGAGGGCACGTGTAGGGTGGTAGACTGAGACAAGGGAGGAGATGTAGGGGGGTACTGAAGCCTGGAGCGCTTTGTGGATAAGCATAATAAGCTTAAATTGAACTCTATTTTGGATGGGTAACCAATGCAATGACTGGCACAGGGAAGAGGCATCGGTGTAGCGGTTGGCGAGGAATATGATCCTGGCTGCTGCGTTAAGGACGGATTGGAGAGGGGAGAGTTTAGTAAGAGGGAGCCCGATAAGTAGAGAGTTGCAGTAGTCCAGACGAGAATGAATAAGAGCGACAGTAAGAGTTTTTGCCGAGTCAAAGGTGAGAAAAGTCCTGATTCTTGAGATGTTTTTGAGGTGTAGATGACATGAACGAGCAAGTGATTTGATGTGAGGAGTGGAGGAAAGATCTGAGTCAAAAATTACCCCAAGACAGCGGGCTTGTTGCTGGGGAGTAATGGTTGAGCCACAAATGGAAATGGCAATATCGGGCACAGGTAGGTTAGTGGAGGGAGGAAATACGAGTAGTTCAGTTTTTGACAGATTCAGTTTTAGACAGAGGGAGGACATAATGTTAGACACAGCAGAAAGACAATCACTGGTCTTTTGTAGTAATTCAGGGGTGATGTCAGGAGCAGAGGTGTATAATTGGGTGTCATCAGCATAGAGATGGTACTGAAAACCGAATCTGCTGATTGTTTGTCCAATGGGAGCAGTGTATAAGGAGAAAAGAAGGGGGCCTTGAGGAACCCCTACAGTAAGGGGAAGGAAAGAGGAGGAGGAGCCGGTGAAAGACACAGAGAAGGAGCGGTCAGAGAGATAGGAGGAGAACCAGGAGAGAACAGTGTCCTTGAGGCCGACAGTGCGGAGCATAGAAAGAAGGAGTTGGTGATCCACAGTGTCGAATGCTGCAGAGAGATCCAGGAGAATCAGCAGGGAATAGTGACCATTAGATTTAGCTCTTAGTAGATCATTAGAGACTTTAGTGTGGGCAGTTTCAGTAGAATGTAAAGAGCGGAAACAAGATTGTAAAGTCTGGGGCCGGTCCCCTCCTGCGGCCTTGATCCCTCCACGGTCAGTGTGAACTCGGGCGCACTGGTGGCATCCCGTACTCTCCGTGCCCCTAGGATCCCTTCTGTCTATGGAGCCTTT
Source organism: Phyllobates terribilis (assembly GCF_046119375.1). Lineage (NCBI taxonomy): Eukaryota > Metazoa > Chordata > Amphibia > Anura > Dendrobatidae > Phyllobates > Phyllobates terribilis. The sequence continues at coordinate 405,648,644 of NW_027362771.1, forward strand.
CCCACTGCTCTGGTCTTCTCTCCTCACTTTCCTTACTCTCCTCCATGGTCCACTGAACTCCTCCCTTGCTCCCCTGAGAAGAACTGAACTCCTGCTTTAGGCACTGGAACAGGAGAATGGACCCTTCTAGATGTTTCTACCCTTCTTTTTATACTCTCCTTTCAGTGCTCCCCTAAACTACTTCCTCCACCCACCTCCTCTACTTAGTTCCACCCTCCTGACAGAGACCAGGCCTGTGCTCTCCCTTAGGAGCTATCTGGATCTTCCCTTATGAAGTGGTGTAGTGTTGGATGTGAGTGTTTGGGTCCCGGGTAGTGCTCCCTCCTTACATGAGAGTGGGGTACCACACCTCTGGTTGAGATGCAATACCTCTGTGGCGACTGGACCCGCAGGGGAGCCACATATAATTATGTGACTCTTCCGATTTTGTGTTATTCTCTGCCTGATGAAGAGATCTGAGTAATCTCGAAAGCTTACTCTTTCTTACAATCTTTTCAGTTAGCCATCAAAAGGTATCAACCACTGAGGACTCTCAAATTTTAATATTTTTCTAGCTACTGGCTAACTTGGCTCAAAGATATCTTTATCCTGGTAGCAACAACAATTCCAATCATCTCCTTACCATTGTTAAGGACATAGTGGGAGAAACAGTTTCATGCTATCAGGGCCGCCGTCAGCACCCGGCATACCCGGGCAAGTGCCGGGGCCCTGGAAAATCAGGGGGGCCCACTCACTGTCAGGGCCTTGACCGCTTCCCCGGCACCTGTTAAGTGACACAAGCGCTGCTTGATTGCGGGCACTCCCCCAGACATGGCCACGCGCTGTGCAGCTGTGTCTGTTAGTAATGACACGGCAGGGTCAACGGCACTGCACCTTTAATTGTGCTTGTGTGTCGCCCCTGCCGTGTCATTACTAGCCGACACAGCTGCACAGTGCGGCTATGTCTGGGGAAGTGCCGGCAATCAAACACCGTCGGAGGTCCTGCACAGATGGGGGGTGAGCGGCCCGGACCCAACCGCAAGTGGGCCCCTCTGATGGTCCAGGGCCATGATGTCTGTGACACGCCGGGGGCCGTGCACTGCCCCATACCTGAGGAGCTGCTGGACAGGACACAGGACCGGGGACAGGTGAATGAGGCTTCCCCAATCCCCATATTAAAAATATTTGTAATGGGTGTGTGTGTGCATGTATGTGAATGTCAGTGTGTATGACTGTGTATATATATTTGTCTGTTTTATATATGTTTTGAAGAATTTGTGTAAAAATTTTGTGTATGTCTGTATGTGTACATATCTGTGTACCATGTGTGCATGCGTGCATATGCTGCATACTGTGTGTGTGTGCATGTCTGCATACCGTGTGTGCGTGCGCATGTCTGCGTACCGTGTGTGCATGCGCATGTCTGCATACCGTGTGTGTGTGCCCATGTCTGCATATGTGAAGGATGAGGTGGCAGGCTGGGCCCTGTGTACTTTATATATATTTCTCCGCCGTATCTGTGCATCATGAATCGTGTATGTGTTAAAAGAGCCCACTGAGAGTCTTTCGCCCGGGACCCAGAAAAACCTGGAGCCGGCCCTGCATGCTATAGTAGTGTATATGATGGGGGGTCTAACTTGACATTGCAAGTGATCACTGTACTAACTTTGGTGATGAATTCATGTACTGACAGTGGTTCTCGTGCTGTATTTCTTTACTGATGATTGTTCTGGTGATGTAGTCATGTACTGACTGTGATTCTGGTAACATATTCACATACTGATGGAGGTTCTGGTAGTAGTCGTGCACTGACAGTGGTTCTGGTGATGTATTTATGTGCTGACAATGGTTCTGGTAATGTAGTCATGTACTGATGGTTCTGGTGATTTATCAATGTGAATGTTGGTATCTTTAATTTATTAGACATAATACATTACTATAGGTTCAGTGTGCCAGATAAATAATACAGCCATCTGAATTAGGCCATATTTGTTAGCTGAACAAGTGTTTGACTAATGCCCCCATACGTTATAGACTGCAGTATGATCATTCAGCTGGCAGCTATCTGGCACAACTTTCCCATATACAAGACCACCCACTTTGGCAAGCTCTCCTGCATTTTTTATAAGTGAGCAGTTGCCAGACTTCTCTGGAGGCTATCTTACACTTTAAACTCTGGGCCGAACCTGTCAATATTGATGGATTTGGATAAATTTAGTCTAATGTGTGTGGGAGGGCTTAACTACAATCTAAAGGGTATGGGCACTTTCAGGGTATGTGCACACAATGTATTTTATAATTCTGTGAATTGCTTGAGTTTTTCAGTCAGAAGACGCATCAGAACACGTCTTCTTTTCACTCGTCTTTTCCGACATCTTTTGAGGACTGTTTTTAATTAAATTGTACTAAATAAACTAGTGAGCAGCATCCATGTAGAAGTTGTCTGAGGAATGGTCAGGTCACTTTGTTTAGTCCCTTCACATCTTTGGAAACCTAAAGAGGTTAAAAGAAGCTAATAAAACTGAACATACAGTGGCATATAAATGTTTGTGCACCACTAGTCAAAATTACTGTTATTGTGAACAGTTAAACAAGTTGAATATTAAATGATCTCTAAAAGGCCTAAAGTTAAACATGACACAAGAAATAGAAAAGAAAAATTATATATATATATATATATATATATATATATATATATATATATATATATAGTTTTATTTTTTCATATTAAAAATTGCAAAAAGAAAAATGGGCTGATGCAAAAATGTGGGCACCCTTGAAGATTTGTGTGCTCAGGTAATTTTGACCAAGGTTTCAGACCTTAATTAGCCTGTTAGGATTGTGGCTTGTTCACTATCATCATTGGTAAAGGTCAGGTGATGCAAAATTCCTAGCTTTATAAAATCTCAGCCTCCTCTAACCTTATGCCATAAAACAGCAGCCATGGGTTCTTCTAAGCAGATGCCTAGCACTCTGAAAATGGTGGAAGCCCAGAAAGGAGAAGGCTATAAGATAGAAAAGCATTTTCAAGTTGTCCTTTCCTCAGTTTGAAATGTAATTAAGAAATGACAGTTAACAGGAACAGTAAAGGCAAGATAAGGTCTGGAAAACCAAGCAAAACTTCAGTGACAGCTGCTTGTGGGATTGCTAGAGAGGCGAATCAGAACTCCCGCTTCACTAAAGAAGACCTTCAGAAAGATTTATCAGACTCTGGAGTTGTGGTACATTGTTTTATTGTTCATAGACACCTGCACACATATGGCCTTCATAGAAGATTCATCAGAAGAAAACCTTTCCTGCATCCTCATCATAAAATTTAACATCAGTAGTATGCAAAAGAACATCTAAACAATCCTGCTGAATTTTGGAAACAAGTCCTGTGGACCAATGAGGTTAATGTAGAACTTTTTGGAGATATTGTTCAAAGGTATGTTTAGAGAAAAAAGGCCGGCAACCGCGACCAAGCAGCAAAACGGCGTTTAAATTTGGCGGCAATATCGGTGATTGGTCGCGGGTGGCGGCCGCGACCAATCAGCGAACCGTGTTAGTGAGGACCGGAGAGCTTGTTTAAATTTGGCGATTAAATAGCTGAATAGTTGCGACCACGACCAATCAGCAGAGCGGTGTTTAAATTTGGCGTCAATGTCGCTCATTGGTTGCGACCGCGACCAATCAGCATAGCGTTGTTTAAAATTGGTGCAAATAATGCTGATTGGTTGAGGCCGGCGACCGCGAACAATCAGCATAGCATTGTTTAAATTTTGCGCCAATGTCACTGATTGGTCGCGACCACCAGCTGCGACCATTCAGAAGAGCGGTGTTTAAATTTGGCGCCAATAATGCAGATTGGTCGCAACTGCCAGCCGCAACCAATCAGCAGAGGGGTGTTTAAATTTGGCGGCAATAATGCAGATTAGTTGCGGCTGGCGGCCGCGACCAATCAGCAGAGCGTTGTTTAAATTTGGCGCCAATCTCGCTGATTGGTTCAATCAGCAGAGCGTTGTTTAAATTTGGCGCCAATCTCGCCGATTGGTCGCGGTTGGCTGGCGGCCGCGACCAATCAGCAGAGCGTTGTTTAAATTTGGCGCCAATCTCACTGATTGATCGCAGTCGGCTAGCGGCCGCGACCAATCAGCAGAGCGTTGTTAAAATTCGGCGGCAATCTCGCTGATTGGTCGCGGCCGCCAGCTGGCTGCGACCAATCAGCAGAGCGGTGTTTAAATTTGGCACCAAAATCGCTGATTGGTCGCGGCTGGCCACCGCGACCAATCAGCAGAGCGGCGTTTAAATTTGCCGCCCATAACGCTGATTGGTCGCGGGCGTCGACCGCGACCAATCAGCGTCGTATTAGTGGGGACCGGCGCTGCCTGTGCGGCTACTTCCGCTGCGAGAAGCCGGGAGATGAGCGGCTACTCGCAGCAGAAGCATCCCGACCGGCGGCGCCGCTCCCCAGTCCTTCGTTCACACTTGCCCTCCGGAGATCAGCAGGCCAAGCCGCTGATCTCCCGACGTTAGCCGCATGGAGGTGAGCGGCGCCACCTGTCGGGGTACTTGTGCTGCCAGCAGCAGGGAGATGAGCGCCTCGCGCCGGTCACCTCCCTGCTGCATCGCCGCTGACCCTGTCTGGCAGATGAGCCGCTAACGGCCGCCATCTTTTTCTGAAATCCCACTTCGCTGATTGGCCATGGCCGGACCAATCAGCGACGCGGGATTTCCTAGACAGACAGACAGACAGAAAGACAGAGACAAGATGATTATATATATAGATAAATTGCAGAGAGAAAAGTCTGTAGCAAATGAAAATATTCCTAAAGTGAATAAGCTAGAGATAAATAGGAGATAAATAGGAAGATGTCTGACACAAAATAAGTCACACTATAGAAACCTAAGTTGCAAAGTTGACACTCACAATGGATAAATGGTATGCCCAGAAAAAATTCCCACTTGGATCTCTACAGCTTCAGAGTCAAACATCCATATCTAAAATCATACTGCCAGTGTCTGATACATCCTGCCCATGATTTGGGCAGCATGTATACACTGTTAGAGCCCTTTCAAGTATATACAGTACAGACCAAAAGTTTGGACACACCTTCTCATTTAAAGATTTTTCTGTATTTTCATGACTATGAAAATTGTACATTCACACTGAAGTCATCAAAACTATGAATTAACACATGTGGAATTATATACATAACAAAAAAGTGTGAAACAACTGAAAATATGTCTTATATTCTAGGTTCTTCAAAGTAGCCACCTTTTGCTTTGATGACTGCTTTGCACACTCTTGGCATTCTCTTGATGAGCTTCAAGAGGTAGTCACCGGAAATGGTTTTCACTTCACAGGTGTGCCCTGTCAGGTTTAATAAGTGGGATTTCTTGCCTTTTAAATGGGGTTGGAACCATCAGTTGTGTTGTGCAAAAGTCTGGTGGATACACAGCTGATAGTCCTACTGAATAGACTGTTAGAATTTGTATTATGGCAAGAAAAAAGCAGCTAAGTAAAGAAAAACGAGTGGTCATCATTACTTTAAGAAATGAAGGTCAGTCAGTCCGAAAAATTGGGCAAACTTTGAAAGTGTCCCCAAGTGCAGTTGCAAAAACCATCAAGCGCTACAAAGAAACTGGCTCATATGAGGACCGCCCCAGGAAACGAAGACCAAGAGTCACCTCTGCTTCTGAGGATAAGTTTATCCGAGTCACCAGCCTCAGAAATCGCAGGTTAACAGCAGCTCAGATTAGAGACCAGGTCAATGCCACACAGAGTTCTAGCAGCAGACACATCTTTACAACAACTGTTAAGAGGAGACTTTGTGCAGCAGGCCTTCATGGTAAAATAGCTGCTAGGAAACCACGGCTAAGGTCAGGCAACAAGCAGAAGAGACTTGTTTGGGCTAAAGAACACACGGAATGGTCATTAGACCAATGGAAATCTGTGCTTTGGTCTTATGAGTCCAAATTTGAGATCTCTGCTTCCAACAACCGTGTCTTTGTGCGACGCAGAAAAGGTTAACGGATGGACTCTACATGCCTGGTTCCCACCGTGAAGCATTGAGGAGGAGGTGTGATGGGGTGGGGGTGCTTTGCTGGTGACACTGTTGGGGATTTATTCAAAATTGAAGGCATACTGAACCAGCATGTCTACCACAGCATCTTGCAGCGGCATGCTATTCCATCCGGTTTGCGTTTAGTTGGACCATCATTTATTTTTCAACAAGACAATGACCCCAAACACACCTCCAGGCTGTGTAAGGGCTATTTGACCAAGCAGGAGAGTGATGGGGAGATACGCCAGATGACCTGGCCTCCATAGTCACCAGACCTGAACCCATTTGAGATGGTTTGGGGTGAGCTGGACCGCAGAGTGAAGGCAAAAGGGCAAACAAGTGCAAAGCATCTCTGGGAATTCCTTCAAGATTGTTGGAAGACCATTTCCGGTGACTACCTTTTGAATCTCATCAAGAGAATGCCAAGAGTGTGCAAAGCAGTCATCAAAGCAAAAGGTGGCTACTTTGAAGAACCTAGAATATAAGACTTATTTTCAGTTGTTTCACACTTTTTTGTTAAGTATATAATTCCACATGTGTTAATTCATAGTTTTGATGAATTCAGTGTGAATGTGCAATTTTCATAGACATGAAAATACATAAAAATCTTTAAATGAAAAGGTGTGTCCAAACTTTTGGTCTGTACTGTATATTTTGGGCAAAAAAAAATATTTTGGCAATTGAGTGTCATTACAAATTTTGCACTGTCTGGCTTTTACAGGCTCTTTATTTTCTGCACATTCAATTTTAATGTAGTCCGTGGCCATAAATCAACTGAGAGGAGCTCCAAAAGAGTTATATAAAAAAAGTTACAAACTTTCCTTTTAGACTGTCAGAACGCGCCCACTGATGGGTTCTCAGACAAAGAGGTCGCCATTTTCTCTTGTCAGTTCAGCTTTCCTCACACACTGACAAGCATTTCTGTCCATACAATGGCCGCTGGTGCTGGAGCATGTGACCAGACTAGTCCATCAGCCTCCTCCAATAGAAAAACAGCTCTCTAGTCCATACAATATGGCCGCTGGTGGTGGAGCATGTGACCAGACCGGTCCATCAGCCTCCTCCAATTGTAACACACCTCACATGGAAAAGCTGCTTTTCTATTGGAGGAGGATGATGTACCGGTCTGGTCACTGCTCTTCCACCAGCAGCCATTGTACGGACAGAAGTGCTGGTCAGTGTGTGAGGATAGCTGCACTAACAATAGAAAGTGAATGACCTCTTTATCTTGAAATCCACTACGGCAGTTTCTCCCAGTTCCGATGAAATGGGCTGTGCTGGGGGGGACACCACGGCCCATGTAATTCATGACAAGCTGTGTTATTCCCTACACCAGAAATCTCACTCCAGTACTTTAGGTCACACGCTTATTTCTGATCTGGTATTTATATAAACTCATATTTCCTCTGCTCTATATTTCTTGTGGTCTACTGGTATATTACAGTCACTGTAAACCTTTATTTGTATTTTTGTTTTTGTATTTGCTATTTTTTACTGATTTTAACCATACCTTTGTATTTATATTATTGTGTCTAGCCTTATCGTGGCTTACAGGGAGTTTGCTCTGATCTGATCTATATATTATACTATGGGGATCTGATTGTGTGCAAAAAAACGTTTTTGCTTGTTTTTTGCCTTTTAAATGGTTTTACTGTCTTTTTGTTCACCATGACTATTTAATATAATAAAATATTTCACTTGTTTTTGCATGCAAGCTGTCTCATATTCTCTATTTTGTTGTTTGGGCTAATAGTGCCTTGCATACACCATTCCCTATCTTCTTTACAACTATTATTTAAGGGTGTATGTCACAAAACCCTAATATATTGGTGATGACGGTCCACATTTTCCTCTCTTGCGTCAGATTTCTGGCACAGCAGATTTACATTCCACTCGTCAGATGCTCCAGGATTCATGAAGAGGGGTGTACACTCTTCATGAATCAGGAACATCTGACTCCAGCAAGGTCCCTCATCAAGGCAGGCATGAACAACGCTGGTCTTGATGAGTCGGGCCCTACGTGATGATAATATATGGTCATTGTGTGGTGGTATTTATTCCTTTTATTTAATATTATTGGTATATTAGCCTTAATATAGTAGACTTTGCTAATTAAAAATACTTGAATAATATTTGTCATTTGTTAACTGCTTTATATTATGTAGTATTAATACTTAGAAATAAGCTTAGTGCTGTTTTATGTCAGATTTACTGCATATATTTTATCTCTATTTATTTATTTTTATAGAGGCTGGGGATGAACACATCTTTTACGACATCTAGCAATGCTATGAGGGCCCATGCATCTGATCAACATGCTGGTGGGAGAATCAAGGTCCAACTTTTGCTCTACCTCTCTGGTTTCAAGAATAATTTTTTAATAGTTTAGTAACTTTATAAAGAATTGTTCTGTAGCAGTTATTTGGAACAGTTCTAAGATTCTCAGGATTTGGGTAACTTATTCTTTGCTTTCTCTTTAAGTTCCTGATTGTAAACTGTAAGGAATTTTACATTCTAATTTTATAATGTTATAACTTTCTTGTATTCAGATACACACTACATTTTCAGGAAAATCAAGCAATGTGAACTGAGGTCTAAGATGGTACACATGCAAGAAATAAGAGCATGTTTACACTAGCAAAAAGATACAAAACCTACAAAAGGCAAAAAATATATCACATACCCTACCATCATTATATATAAATGTAAAGCAAAGTTGCATATGAAATGTAGGGTACTTAGTGAACTATTTTTGATCAAAAAAAGTATACAAGGCTTGTATACTTTTTTTGATCAAAAATAGTTCACTAAGTACCGTACATTTCATATGCAACTTTGCTTTACATTTTTATATAATTATGGTAGGGTATGTGATATATTTTTTGTCTTTTGTAGATTTTCTGGAAAATGTAGAATTTTTAAAATTGTTACCTCTACAAGAAATGATAGGTTTGAAGATTGTGTTCATTATCTTGATTCCTATCTATGTTTTTATAAAAGCCAAATAAGAAAGATATCTTGGGCAGATTTGTAGACTTTTAATGATGTGCATAATAAGAAATCAAGGAAGAAGTAGAATGACCTTGATTTTCCTCTTCCCAGATTATGCCATTTTCAAACATTTGTTATATCTTTCTCAATTTGAATTTACCTGCAACTGGGATTTTTAAATTAATTTGGTTAAACAAAGCTTGAAGGATTTGAAAATCAATAAAGCATTCTCATCGGACACACAGAGGACTTTTAGAATTATACAGCATATCCTCTACAATAATTAAAATGCTACCATGGCTTATATAAATTCTAGATATGGTAGAGGAAATACTAGGGAGTTGCGAGCAGTCTTGTGTGCATCCAGGGATAGATTAATTATGTTTTTAGAATTGGGCTTTGAGGGGGGCCAAAGTCTACCAAAGATTACAACTATATATTTTTAAATATCCATCTGCTCAAGAGGTGCTTTAGATGAATGTGTTTATTCTACTATCCACACTTTGCATAATATGCTCATTTCTCATCCTATTTGCGTCTTTACTTTAAAAATGTAATTTCCTTAAGTTCATTTTGAAATACAGGAGTGACCAACTCTATCTATGCAGTTATGCACAATATTTTCAAGTTGGATATGTCAGAAATAATCAGATTTTTTCATTCTTTTTTCATATATGTTTAGCTATTGAGTGGAAATTGATCAAATCGAGTGCAGGTAAAAAAAAGCAGCACATAGCAAACCAATTTAGAACTTCTGAAAAAACAAAATAGACATCCAAATCAGTGCATATTACCCCCTTAACAACAACCAATACACTTTTTAACGATGGTCATGAAGGGGCCTTATTCCTCGGTGCTACGTTTTTTATGCCAGTGAGGAATAAGAGAGAAAGAGTGCACCAGGTAACAACTATATATGACAGCTGACACCTGCTACTATGTGGGTGATTGAACTTTTAGATGCCAATATCAATCTTGAAAAAAGCACTGAAGTGGGATAAACCTACCTAAAGTGTACAACCCACAATAAATGTAAATGACAGAAAAAAGTAAGAGAAAACATTAAAACATAACTTTTATTAAGTCCATTAATAAAAAATGTGTCAATGCTGCCTAACAAGAAATAACTGCAACCTTGGTAAAGTGCCTATTGCAGGCAGTGGAAATCCCTTTCCTCTTGTTTGGAGACAAAAGACTGACACAGGTCTCTGATTCACAGTTGAACAGGTCAGTAGGATCAAAGTTTTGATCCAAAATTGAGCGGATTTGATATGGACTAGTCTAGGGCGTCTGCATTTGGTCCATTAAAGGTTAATCCATTTTACAAGGATCTATTTAGCTCTGCAGAAATTACTGTGGTTAATCCCAACACAAGTAGTCTGACAATGGTCAGAGATAACTTGCAAGGATAGATGATTAATGACTAGTGTTGAGCATTCCGATACTGAAATATCGGGTATCGGCCGATATTCGCGGTATCGGAATTCCGATACTTAATTCCGATACTATTGCAATATCGTATACCGGAATCGGAAGTTCCCATAATGCAATGAGACATTTTCATTTTATTCAGCCAATGAGGATCCTAAGAAGTGTGGGCACATCCTGTTAGGCATGTAGGCATCTTAACTAATGGCATGGCTGTGATTGGCTGCTGAAATGATGTCATGATGCACTATAAAAGCCACCGCCGCCATTTTGAGCTCACTCTGCTGTGAATTCAGTTAGGGATAGGACGCTGTTGTTCTGAGGGACAGTTTTAGCTACCTATTTGCTCTATACTGCTTTACCCAAGCTACTTTCTAAATCACTGTGCCTTGCAGTGCTAGTGCACAGTTCCCTGTGCTGTTCACCGCTATCTGCAAGGTCTGTGTGTGTGAGTGCAGCTCACCCTGTAGTGTGTGCTTCAGCCAAGTCTGGTTGTAGTGCACTCAGTGTGTGTCACTGCCTCATACATTGTCCTTTTTTGCCAATTCATAATTTTTCCTGATATCTCCTATTAGTGTGGTGGTTCCATCTGTATTCAGCTAAATTGGTTCCAAACACACTATATAGGAGTAGATAGAGAAATTTTTTTCCGTCTTGCAGCACTAGTGCACAGTGCTCTGCATCTGTACTGTTCACCGCTGTCTGCAAGGTCTGGTGTGTGAGTGCAGCTCACCCTGTAGTGTGTGCTTCAACCCCGTCTGGTTGTAGTGCACTCAGTGTGTGTCACTGCCTCATACATTGTCCTTTATTGCCAATTCATAATTTTTCCTGATATCTCCTATTAGTGTGGTGGTTCCATCTGTATTCAGCTAAATTGGTTCCAAACACACTATATAGGAGTAGATAGAGAAATTTTTTTCCGTCTTGCAGCACTAGTGCACAGTGCTCTGCATCTGTACTGTTCACCGCTGTCTGCAAGGTCTGGTGTGTGAGTGCAGCTCACCCTGTAGTGTGTGCTTCAACCCCGTCTGGTTGTAGTGCACTCAGTGTGTGTCACTGCCTCATACATTGTCCTTTATTGCCAATTCATAATTTTTCCTGATATCTCCTATTAGTGTGGTGGTTCCATCTGTATTCAGCTAAATTGGTTCCAAACACACTATATAGGAGTAGATAGAGAATTTTTTTTCCGTCTTGCAGCACTAGTGCACAGTGCTCTGCATCTGTACTGTTCACCGCTGTCTGCAAGGTCTGGTGTGTGAGTGCAGCTCACCCTGTAGTGTGTGCTTCAACCCCGTCTGGTTGTAGTGCACTCAGTGTGTGTCACTGCCTCATACATTGTCCTTTATTGCCAATTCATAATTTTTCCTGATATCTCCTATTAGTGTGGTGGTTCCATCCATATTCAGCTAAATTGATTCCAAACACACTATATAGGAGTAGATAGAGGAGCCTTTCTGCAGCATTGGGCCCTGCAGCCCCAGCCAGATTAGTATTAGCCTATTTTTTGCAGCCTCATCTATTGCATTGTAGGTTACCTTCCTACATTGTAATAGCTACAAAAAGTTTGTGATACTATCGTTATCACATCCAGTGTCTTTTTGTGACAAAAAAAACCTAAATAAAGTTCACCAAACACTCCACTTTACAGTTGTGTAGGCCACATTAGCTCATATTAAAGTCTAGTCCACACTTTATAAAATTAGTGTTTCTTATACCTGTTAGCAGCTGTTCAGGAATAAGCACACTAAGCCCTTAGTACTTTTCTGCCTATCTTTATCAGTCTACCAAGATGAAGAAGGCAGGGAGTAAGGCATGTGGTCGTGGTCGTGGGCGTGGGCGTGGAGTTTCTGCAGGGAGAGGACGTGAGGATTCTGTGCCTGCAGGGAGAGGACGTGGGGATTCTGTGCCTGCTGCGGGCACCAGTGACTCAGCATCCCCCAGTTTTACCAGGGAACAGTCCTTTATGCGCAGCTTTGTAGGAGCTAGCCGTACCCCACTGCTGCGCGAGGACCAAATTGAAGCCGTTGTCGGATGGATGGCAGCTAACGCATCGACTTCAATTAGTTCCAGATCCTCTCAGGTCCTGAGCACTGAAGAGCACCCATCTGTCTCTTCACCACCTGCCAAATTGCCCAGGCAGTCAGAGAGCCCTGGACAGGAGCCATCTCTACTTCTGTTCTCTGAATCTCTTGGCTTGGAAAGAGGGGGCCAGCCAAGCAGAATTCGAGAATTTGAAGAAGAGGTAGTATGCAGTGATGCGCAACCGTTTTGTCTCTCTGAATCTGAAGAGGCGGGTGGGCCAGTGCCTATGGTCAGCAGCACACCTCAGTACGCATCTGATGATGAGACTCAGGTGCCACTTTCTGGTGCGTACTGTGCTGTCGAGACTACCCAGGAGAAGCAGTTGTTTGAAGAGGGTGGTGTAGATGATGAGGTCCTTGACCCATCATGGCGTGAGGGACAGGAAGGTGGTGGGAGCAGCTCTGAGGAAGAGATTCCCCGAACGGCCCAAAAAGGAGGGAGAGGGAGGGGGCAGACTTGGTTGCCTGTAGCCTCCACTTCGGCACCCATTAGGAGCATGGCTCTTCCAAAATCCAAAGCGGGCGCTCCCAAGACTTGCAGTGCCTGGTCCTTTTTTGACACAGTTGCAGATGACATTTGCTTTGTCAAATGCAAGCTGTGTAATCAGAAGGTGAAAAGAGGGAAAAGTGTCAGCAACCTCAATACCACAAATATGTGGAAACATGTGCGGACCAAGCACGTGGTGGAGTTACACAAACACACTGAAGACCTAGGCCAACCTACAGCGCCACCTACCACCTCTTCAGCTCGTGTTGTAGCCTCTTCCTCCAGCTCACACACAGCTGGTTCGGCTTCCTCACAGGATCGCCATGGAAGAATCTCTGGCACTGTTGTACAGAGACACAGTGTAATTCCACCCACAGCACCACTTTCCCAGTCATCCTCACACTCCCAGGCCAGTCTACAGCCATCGTTAGCACAGGCATGGGAGAAAAGGCGCCCATACTCGGCAAACCACCCCCGAGCACAGGCTCTGAATGCTGGCATTGCTAAACTACTGGCCCTTGAAATGCTATCATTCAGGCTGGTGGAGACTGACACATTCCGTAACTTTATGGCATTGGCAGTCCCACAATACAACGTGCCCAGCCGCTTTTATTTCAGCAGGCAAGCCGTCCCTGCCCTGCAACATCATGTGGAGGGAAAAATTAAACATGCGCTACAAAACGCCGTCAGTAGCAAGGTCCACCTGACCACTGATGCGTGGACCAGTAAGCATGGACAGGGACGATACCTTTCCCTCACTGCCCATTGGGTAAATGTTGTGGAGCCGGGTACAGATCTTGAGAGTGGCGCTGTACGTGTTCTGCCAACTCCAAGGATTGCAGGAATCCAGTCTGTACACATTGACTCCTCCTCATACTCCAGTTCCTCTGAATCAGCGCTGCAGGAGCCGTCACGGTCTACCTCCACATCGACCCGTGAACGGTTACCTGTTATGATGACCGATATGAGCACAGCCGTGGCCAAACGTCAACAGGCCGTATTAAAATTAATTTCTTTGGGGAATCGAAGCCACACAGCGCAGGAGCTCTGGAATGCCATCAAGCAGCAGAGTGACGTGTGGTTTGTGCCAGCGAATCTCCAGCCAGGCATGGTAGTGTGTGACAATGGCCGAAATCTGGTGGCAGCTCTGGGCCTAGGCAACCTCACTCACATCCCATGTCTGGCACATGTGCTCAACTTGGTCGTGCAGAGTTTTTTGAGGGACTATCCGGATCTTGATGCACTGCTTCACAAGGTCCGCATAGAGTGCGCTCACTTGCGGCGTTCCAGCAATGCAAGATCACGCATTGCAGCTCTGCAGCGCCGATTATGTCTTCCGGAACATCGCATCATATGTGACCTACCCACCAGGTGGAATTCAACGTTACATATGTTGGAGAGGTTGTGTGAGCAGCAGGCAGCAGTAATGGAGTACCAGCTGCAGCAGGCGCAAACAAGTCGCAGTGCGCGCCGTTCACACTTCACCACCACTGAGTGGGCCTCTATGAAGGACATTTGCCACGTTTTGCGTGCCTTCGATTATTCCACGCGGATGGCGAGTGCAGATGATGCACTAGTCAGCATGACTATCCCCCTTATCTGCCTGCTTGAAAAAACACTGCAAGCACTAAGGGACGAGGTTTTGGAAGAGGTGGAGGATGAGGAGTCACAAATGCCATCTGCTTCTCTACAGTCTGCGCAACGTGGTTCCTCACAAAGGCCTAGGCAGGGGACACTTTGTGAGGAGGATGAGGAGGAGTCAATGGATGAGGAAGACATCTGTCCAGAGGAGGGAGGTACACAATGCTCTAGTAGTCAGTATCTAGAGCGAGGGTGGGGTGATGCAGAGCAGGCAGAGATCACGCCTCAAGCAGGGGACAGCGTTTCTTGGCCAGTTGGCAGTCTGCAGCACATGGTTGATTTCATGCTGCAGTGCCTCAGAAACGACCGCCGCATCGCCCACATTCTCAACACGGCTGATTATTGGGTGTCCACCCTCCTAGATCCTCGCTACCGGGACAACTTACAAAGCCTCATAACACCATTGAACCGGGAGCGTAAAATGCGGGAGTACCAAGACGCACTGGTGCATTCCATCATGTTCTCCATTCCAACCGAGAGCAGTGCTGCTAGTGCTTTACAAAGCAGCTCAGTGCGTCGAGGCAGTGGAGGAAGCTCTGCACAAAGAGGGAGCAGAAGCAGCGCCTCAGCACAAGGCAAGACCAGTATGGCCGAAATGTGGCAAAGTTTTGTGTCCCCGCCGCCACAAATGTCTACACCATCACAGACAGCTCCAGTCAGCAGGAGGCAACGTTTCCGTCAGATGGTGACAGACTACATGTCTTGCCCTCTTAGTGTACTCCCAGACGGCTCTTCTCCCTTCAAGTTTTGGGTCTGTAAGCTGGATACATGGCCAGAGCTTAGTCAGTATGCACTGGAGGTGCTAGCTTGCCCTGCTGCTAGTGTATTATCGGAACGCGTCTTTAGTGCCGCAGGTGGTGTACTAACAGACCGTCGCATGCGACTATCCTCCGATAACGTTGACCGGCTTACTTTTCTCAAAATGAACAAGGCCTGGATCTCTCATGAATTTGCCAGTCCTCTTCCAGAATAAATAATTGGTTGGCAACAGTATCCAGGTCTCCTGTTCTGTTCATGTTTCTACCACCTGAACTGTAATCCCTGAGCTCCAACACCGCCAGTTGGCGCTCGGAAGTGCCGTCTGCACAGTCAACACTTGCTGCCGTGTTATTGGGGTTCAGTAACGTCAGCTGTTCTCCTGCTGTGCGGACGGCAATTTCTCCTGCTTTGTCCAAATCCACTGTACTACACATTTTAAAGTTGCTCGAATTACACCTCTGGCTCCTCTGTTTTCATTCTTATCCCTGGGCTCCAGCACCGCCAGTTGGCGCTCGGAAGTGCCGTCTGCACAGTCAACACTTGCTGCCGTGTTATTGGGGTTCAGTAACGTCAGCTGTTCTCCTGCTGTGCGGACGGCAATTTCTCCTGCTTTGTCCACATCCACTGTACTACACATTTTAAAGTTGCTCGAATTACACCTCTGGCTCCTCTGTTTTCATTCTTATCCCTGGGCTCCAGCACCGCCAGTTGGCGCTCGGAAGTGCCGTCTGCACAGTCAACACTTGCTACCATGTTATTGGGGTTCAGTAACGTCAGCTGTTCCCCTGCTGTGTTCACGGCAATTTCTCCTGCTCTGTCCATATTCACTGTGCTACTTATTTAAAACTTGCTCCAATTACACCTCTGGCTCCTCCGTTTTTAGTATTTACCCTGGGCTCCAACACCGCCAGTTGGCGCTCGGAAGTGCTGTCTGCACAGTCAACACTTGCTGCCGTGTTATTGGGGTTCAGTAACGTCAGCTGTTCCCCTGCTGTGCGGACGGCAATTTCTCCTGCTCTGTCCACATTCTCACTACTACAGATTTTAAAGTTGCTCGAATTACACCTCTGGCTCCTCTGTTTTCATTCTTATCCCTGGGCTCCAGCACCGCCAGTTGGCGCTCGGAAGTGCTGTCTGCACAGTCAACACTTGCTACCATGTTATTGCGGTTCAGTAACGTCAGCTGTTCCCCTGCTGTGCGGACGGCAATTTCTCCTGCTCTGTCCACATTCTCACTACTACAGATTTTAAAGTTGCTCCAATTACACCTCTGGCTCCTCTGTTTTCATTCTTATCCCTGGGCTCCAGCACCGCCAGTTGGCGCTCGGAAGTGCCGTCTGCACAGTCAACACTTGCTGCGGTGTTATTGGGGTTCGGTAACGTCAGCTGTTCCCCTGCTGTGTTCACGGCAATTTCTCCTGCTCTGTCCATATTCACTGTGCTACTTATTTAAAACTTGCTCCAATTACACCTCTGGCTCCTCCGTTTTTAGTATTTACCCTGGGCTCCAATACCGCTAGTTGCTGCTCAGAAGTGCCGTCTGCACAGTCAACGCTTGCTCCAGTGTTATTGGGATTCAGTAACGTCAGCTGATCCCCAGCTGTGTGTCCGGCAAATTCTCCTGCTTTGTCCACATCCACTGTAGTACGGATTTAAAACCTCCTCCAAATACACCTCTGGCTCTTCTGTTTTTAGTATTTACCCTGGGCTCCAGCACCGCCAGCTGGTTCTCGGCAGTTCCATTGGCTCTTGTACCTTCTGCTACCCATCCGGGTTCCAGTACCGTCAGCTGGTTCTCGGCAGTGTCTTTGGCACGGGTACTCCCTCCTGCCCAGCCTGGTTCCAGCACGCCAGCTGTTTCCGGGTAGTGTCAACGTCACTTTGCCTCCAATGCGTTGTCCTGTCGTGTTGCGGTCGGGTTAGCCGACTCTATGGTGCCTGCAGTTTAGGTGACTCCTATGTGGGCTGCGGGATCTGGCAATGAAGGCTGGTTCCATAGTGCCAATAGGACAAGCACCCTCTGTAGGACTGTGGGTTTTGGTAACTGCGGCCGGCTCGCGGCCTTGAACTTTTTTTTTACATGGGTACCTTCTGCTACCCATCCGGGTTCCAGTACCGTCAGCTGGTTCTCGGCAGTGCCTTTGGATTAGGTGCCTCCTTCTCGGTATCCAAGTTCCACCAACGTCTGCTGGTCCTTGGTAGTGCTTTCTGGCACAGGTACCTCCTGCTTAGTAACCGAGTTCCAGTAACATCAGCTGGTCCTCGGTAGTTCCATTGGCTCTTGTACCTTCTGCTACCCATCCGGGTTCCAGTACCGTCAGCTGGTCCTCGGTAGTTCCATTTGCTCTTGTATCTTCTGCTACCCATCCGGGTTCCAGTACCGTCAGCTGGTTCTCGGCAGTGTCTTTGGCACGGGTACTCCCTCCTGCCCAGCCTGGTTCCAGCACGCCAGCTGTTTCCGGGTAGTGTCAACGTCACTTTGCCTCCAATGCGTTGTCCTGTCGTGTTGCGGTCGGGTTAGCCGACTCTATGGTGCCTGCAGTTTAGGTGACTCCTATGTGGGCTGCGGGATCTGGCAATGAAGGCTGGTTCCATAGTGCCAATAGGACAAGCACCCTCTGTAGGACTGTGGGTTTTGGTAACTGCGGCCGGCTCGCGGCCTTGAACTTTTTTTTTACATGGGTACCTTCTGCTACCCATCCGGGTTCCAGTACCGTCAGCTGGTTCTCGGCAGTGCCTTTGGATTAGGTGCCTCCTTCTCGGTATCCAAGTTCCACCAACGTCTGCTGGTCCTTGGTAGTGCTTTCTGGCACAGGTACCTCCTGCTTAGTAACCGAGTTCCAGTAACATCAGCTGGTCCTCGGTAGTTCCATTGGCTCTTGTACCTTCTGCTACCCATCCGGGTTCCAGTAACATCAGCTGGTCCTCGGTAGTTCCATTGGCTCTTGTACCTTCTGCTACCCATCCGGGTTCCAGTACCGTCAGCTGGTTCTCGGCAGTGCCTTTGGATTAGGTGCCTCCTTCTCGGTATCCAAGTTCCACCAACGTCTGCTGGTCCTTGGTAGTGCTTTCTGGCACAGGTACCTCCTGCTTAGTAACCGAGTTCCAGTAACATCAGCTGGTCCTCGGTAGTTCCATTGGCTCTTGTACCTTCTGCTATCCATCCGGGTTCCAGTACCGTCAGCTGGTCCTCGGTAGTTCCTCAGCTTTCTTGTACCTTCTGCTACATTTCCAAGTTCAAGCTTTTTGAAATGGTTCTTGGTAATCACTCTGGATCTCCCTGACGAGGACCCTGAAGACGAGGACCCTGAAGACCAACCCTAAGAAGACGAGGACCCCGAAGACAATGACCCTGAAGACGAGGACCCTGAAGACCACCCCGAAGAAGACGAGGACCCTGAAGACCACCCCGAAGAAGACGAGGACCCTGAAGACCACCCCGAAGAAGACGAGGACCCCGAAGACGAGGACCCAGAAGACCAACCCGAAGAAGACGAGGACCCCGAAGACGAGGACCCCCGAAGACGACGACCCTGAAGACCACCCCGAAGAAGACCAAGAAGATGACCCTGAAGAAGTTGACCAAGAAGACAAAGAAGAGAAGACAAGCACCAAGATACAGAAAAACAAGAGACAGAAAACCAAGAAGCAGAAATACAAGAAGCTGCAGAACAAAAAGCGGAAGAACATTAAGCATAAGACTAAAAATCAGAGCAAAAGATAATATCTAAATTATAAGCAGAAG
Source organism: Phyllobates terribilis (assembly GCF_046119375.1). Lineage (NCBI taxonomy): Eukaryota > Metazoa > Chordata > Amphibia > Anura > Dendrobatidae > Phyllobates > Phyllobates terribilis. The sequence continues at coordinate 405,667,805 of NW_027362771.1, forward strand.
ATGACTAAGCAGTGTATGGGGGTGAGTCCGTTCCTCCTCGTGGTGCCCCTGGAAAAGACCTGCTGCTGCAGGCCAAACTGAACGCGGACAAATCCTGTTGTAAATCTTTTGTGACGGGCAGAACGAAAGGTGTAATGTCCAACCTTTTATAGATAACAACTACAGGAATGCCTGTCACAAATAAGAATATGATGAAGAAGAAGAATATGAAGAAGATGAAGAAGTAGAATATGAAGAATGTAAAAAAAAGAATAATACGAAGAAGGTGAAGAAGAAGAAGGTGAAGAAGAAGTGGATGAAAAAGATGCTGAGGATGATGAAGGAGAAAGTGTGGGAGAAGTAAAAAAGAAGGTGAAGAGCATGGAAGTAGTGAAACATAAATATCTGACAAAATATAAAAATACTTAACATAGTTAATATTTCCGTAACTCAGAACATAATAAAAAAATATTAATTCCTGCTATTCCATTTGACTGGGCTAAACCTCTATGCCTTTATTGTCTCCCCCACCTCCCCCAATACATTCTACATTATTCTTAGTTGTTTTCCTTCATGTAGAAATAACCTACAAGGAAAGAAAGGGTTTATTTTAATTCCGATATTTATGTCCCATTGACTTGCATTGGTTTCCGGTATCGGAATCGGCGATATCCGATACTTTTTCGGTATCGGTCCGATCCAATCCGATCCGATATTTCCCGATATCGGAAGGTATCGCTCAACACTATTAATGACCACAGTAAATATAAAATGCAAGTGATAGTGATCAGTTCATACACATTTAAAAAGTGTCCTAACAAATGTTGGTAACATAAATAAACATTTTTTGATAGAAAAATAAAGGAACATACTCACCCATTTGATGCTGATTCACAAGTGGAAGGGAGCAGGAGTATTCAAATTCTCTATCATATCCAGAGGTCTTGGACAAGGAATATAGCCCTATAAATCCCTAAAAACATCTACAATATCCTATAGTCCCCAACTGCTCTCACCCTGACAAAGGAAGTCAACAGCTTGCCCTATTAAGAAGGCCCTGCACTCTACCTGTGTGTGTCCCCATAAATTTCTTCCCTTATTGCAGTCTTTAGGGGAGCACATGTAAGGTATATAGAGTTACTGGTCCTGAGTAATATATTTACTCCTGTCTCTGTCTGTTTCTGCAGAGAGTCAGGTAGCTATGGGGCTGGGAATAACTCCTGTGATTAATGAAATGTTATCAGTAACAGGTGTTAGATGTAAGAAAGACTTACTAATTATTGCCCAGCTCGTTAACGATAGCCTCGCTCTAGGAAAATGTCCCATAGATAAAGAGTGTCCATAGTAATATACCGACGCTCATAGTGACCCCACTTCCGGTTGTTGTAACGCATGCCCATCGTCATTTCAGGTTATCATGGAGCGCAAGAGCACTCATACTAAAGCCACTTCCGGTTATTGAAATGCACATTTCCAATTGTCATGGAACGCAGGAGCATTCGTCTCTTTGGTACCCACAGAACAATGTCACTTACGGATTCACGGGGGTTATACATGACATAATCATGTCCCTTGGCAACCGGAGAGGATGCCAAGGGGAACCTAGCTATAAAAGTTAGAACTAGCCAGGCTAGATATAGTGGGCTGTTATAGAGTATATACTTAGATATCGTACAAGATAGCATTAAACCTCATCAGGGGCAGCAAGCTTTAGATGAAAAAACGTACATTAGGTTATCTTTGCTAGTAAGGGACCTCATGTCCTGAGGTAAAGGAAGGTAGTGGAAAAACAGCAAGATAATCAGTGAAAACCAGGAATTAGTAAATCAGATAAAGCAATTAAAACTAAGCTGTTCATTGAGGCCAAGAGGCATCACTATGTTCAAATAAAAGATCCACTTTGTTTCCTTTTGCAGAATCAGCTTGTCCCAGTTACTTTCTCTCTGTGACTTAGTATACTTTCAATCCCCATGAATTTAAGAGGCTTCAAAGGGTCACCCACTCTGTACCTGAATTCCAATATGGTCTTATCAATGTACTCCATACCATAGTCGCAGATAGCCTTATAAATCAACCTTTTGGTGCGGCAATTGATGAACTGAAGAATCTTATATTCCCTACCTGTCGCATTACTTTATTTTAATGTGCGGACATGCCACACAGTTACCACATTTGGAGCACCCTTTCAGGTCATTGGTCAATCAAATGTTCATTTTGGTTTCTTAAAATAGCTGAGTACTAGTCTGTCTTTGAGTGATCTCCATCAGTCCATCAGGAGGATTGGCCAACGTTTATTCAAGATGTCAAAGACTTTTTGTGAACCGTTGTCATAGGTGGCTATGAATCTAGTGACTCCTATCTCTGGGGGGTTGGGGCTGAGCAACTCAGATCTGACAGTGCCATTGTTTCCCTGTATGCCCTTTTGAGGATTCCTTTAGTTTATCCCGTTTCTTAAAACCTGTTCCTCAGGTCCCCAACCTGTGTTTCGAAGGATTAATTATTCAAACAGTTCCTCCAAATCCTGATTGCCCTTTCAGGATGCCTCTATAGTCATACTGAGCCATGAATTTTATCACTTTATCAGCTATTTTATCACTTTTACCTCATGGTGAACAGCGTAAAAAAATAAATACAGGCAATAACTGAATTGCTGTTTTTTGTTCATTTGGTGTCTGAAAAATCTGAATTAAATGTCATCAAAAAATGTTATGCACCCCAAAATGGTACCAATAAAAACTTAAACTTATCCTGAAAGACAAAAGCTCTTATTCAGCTTTGTTGGCTAAAAGGTAAAAAATGTATAGCTCTCAGAATATGGCAGCAAAATTCACATTTATACTGTTGTCTACGCTGAGCACTTATGTTAGGTTTTCTGTGAAAATTCCTAAAAAACATGATCCAGATGAGATCCCTGATGGAACCATTCACTATAATGAGGAAGATGGAGTCACATTGAACCCTGCTTGGCATCTGTTCTGGTGGTGAGCTGTCATTTTATGAATCTTTTTAGTGCACAAAAGTGTGGTTAACCAAAGTTGTATGCATATCTAAATAGGTGGACACCACCAGAACACATGCGAAACGAAGTTCAAAGTGATCTATCTGCCTCATTATGGTGAATAGCTCCATCTGGGGTTTCATATAAATCAAATTTTTTTAAGATTTAGATGGAAGCCCTGATTTAGTTGCTCAGCCTAGAGCACAATATAAATGTGATTCTAGCCTTATTGAAAATTATCGAAAAATGTTAAGTATTAGTGATAATCGAGTATGGCTCATTAACACTTTCGGCAAGCACGATCTAACAGCCGTGACACTTGCAGGCACGGCGACAATGAATGAAACGCCGAGCATGCCAAAATACTCAGCGAGCACCCGAGCATGCTCGTCGAAAGGGATAATGAGGCATACTCGATCATCAATATTTAGTATCCCAAAATACTTCCAATAAAAACTTCAAACATGGGCAGCATGAATCTGGGCCTGGCTTCATGATTTTAGAGAAAATACACTTTGAGGATTCAGCCAGAGACCAGAGGAGGAGACAAAACTAATTTGGCGCTGGGAAGAGCCGGCCACAGGCAGCACCAGACCAGTCTTATCTCCAGCTATGGTCGCCGCCGGAGTGTTTCAGAGAATAATATATCTGACTGCAATTATATAGCCAGGCTACCATTCATGCTGGTCATAGTTTGAGCAATATGAATTGCCTGACACTTTTTCTTTAATAAAGTAGGTGGAATAAAAAATTCAGCAAGATACATAATCTTCAGGGCAGGAAGGGATTTAAAGAATGGACAGGAAAAATGAATCCGTGAGTACCCTGATAGTAGCCATTGGGAGATATCTTATGGCTCATATATCCATACAGTAGGATGTCATCTGATCTTATCCAAATTGGTGGTATGACTCTTAACCCCTTCATGACCAGAATATTTTCAGTTTTTGCATTTTAGTTTTTTGCTTCCCTACTTCCCAGAGCCAGAACTTTTTTATCTTTCATTCAGTATGGCCATGTGGGGGCTTATTTTTTGTGGGACGAGTTGTACTTTTAAACACCATCACTGGTTTTACCATATCTTTTACTGGAAAAAGGGAAAAAATTTCCAAGGGCGGTGAAATTGCAAAAAAAATACAATTCCACAGTTGTTTTTTTTCTTTTTTTTTTGTAGTTGATTGCTAAAACTGACTTGCCATTATTATTCTCCAGGTCATTACAAGTTTGTAGACACCAAACATGTATAGGTCATTTTTTATTTAAGTGGTGAAAAAAAAATCCAAAATTTGCTAAAAAAATGCGCTATTTTCTGAGACCCGTAGCGTCTCCATTTTTCGTGATGTGGGGCTGGGTGAGGGCTTATTTTTTTTCACACCGAGCTGACATTTTTATTGATACCATTTTGGGATAAATCCGATGTTTTGATCGCCCGTTATTGCATTTTGCAATAATATTGCGGTTACCAAAAAAACATAATTCTGGAGTTTGGAATTTTTTTTTCGCTACGTCGTTTACCGATCGGACTAATTCTTTTTTTATATTGATAGATCAGGCGATTCTGAGCGTGTCGGTACCAAATATATGTATGTGTTTTTTTTTTTATTATTATTATTTTATTTTGAATAGGGCAAAAAAGGGTCTAGAGCAGATCGCCTCTATGTAGTAGAAATGTTCATGCGCTATGAGTGCCGACCACTAGGTGGCGATCATAGCAATTTTTACATGACAACCACAGGGATCTGCTGTAGACCTGCTGTAGACCTCAGGTTGCCATGCCCACCCATCAGTGACCCGCGATCACCGATGGGTGGGGTAAGTGACGCACTTCCTGCGCAGCGCTGTTAAATGCCGCTGTCAAAAATTGACAGCATCATTTAACTGGTTAACAGCCGCGGGTGGATCGCGATTCCACCCATGACTGTTGCGGGCGCATGTCAGCTGTAAGAATTAGCTGACATGTGCCCAGTTCAGTGAGGGCTCACTGCCGTATCGCCCGCTGAACCGGCCTTTCCGACGTGGTGCGTACTATTACTGACCATGTCGGAAAGGGGCTAAAAAGCCAATGTTCATGACCAATGTAGTGAATTTATTTAATACAGCATTAAAATGCAATTGCCATGCTGCACAGTAAATCAGCCACTATCACTTACGATAGATTTCAGTCAATATCTCCATAAACAAGACTATATTACCATATTAACACCTTTTCTTGATATACAGTATCTAATGGTATCTAATGGTATATTCGTGGAACAATGCAGAATATGGACTTCATTAAGGCTTAAGAAACTTAGCGCTGTGATTTATTGTCCAAATGTATCTTAATGCTTTCTATAATAAATAATAAATGAATTACTTGTTGCTGCAGATTTTATTCTTTATCTCAATTCATTGTACTTATTGATTCCTATGTGGTATTTGGAGTTGAAGAATAAGGATAGGATGTGATTCTTTCTTAGCACCAGGGATTGGTGAATTCCCTAAGTATTAAGAAGTCAAATAGCTTTAATGAGTTTTATCTTTCAGAGGCGCGCCCCAGTCACTTCAAGCTCTGCAGTTATCGACGGTCATCCACATCACTCATGGCAGCATATCCTAGAAGACAGAATGAAGCAAGATAGTGAGACAGGAGGCAGAAAGAACTCCAATTTGAAAGAAGCAGGGTACATAAGACTGAAAGATTTTTAGGAAAAAGGTCAAAGGCAGGTAAACAGATATTTAACACTACTGGGAATGGGGTAAAGTAATGTGATCATCATTTTAATCCAAGAGAATCTTCTTCTAAGTTACAGATATAATTGGTCCCTTGGACAGATAAACTGCTTCAAGGAGTGAATCAGCAGTAAGATAAGTAACATAATATAAATTATAGGCAGTGTGATGTAATATCCATGTCAGTAAGTAATACCGTATCAAACCTGATATGAGTCACTAAAAGAAAATTCATAATCTTATTCTGTTGCAAGAAAATGAATACCGCTATACTAACCTCAGCGTACAAGTGCAGTATATTGAGATAGTAATGACCTTTTTGCATATCATATATAACTTATATTAAGGAATATTTATTTCATAGGATTAATATTTCCAAATACTGTTATGTTCTAATAAAGGGAACCTGTCATCTCCAGAATTGCTGTAAAGTTGCAGATATATTGGTAAACTGCAGGTAAACAGAATTTAAAATATGCCTGGCTGCCTTATTGGAGCAGGGGCCTACAGGGAGAAAATATATTTCTATTCCCTTTACAGCCACTGACTTCCAGTCGTTGAGGCAGAGCAGATGGTGGCTATTAGTGTTGAGGGAATTTGTTCAGCATTTCAAATTCAGGTTCGTGTTCGGGGTTCCGGCTTGTTCGCAACAAAATATCGGCTCCGCCCATGAACATCCTTGATTTGCCACGCTGTCACACATGTGTATAAGTTCATTTTGATTTATTTTCTCACTATGCCGTTTATCTATTAGTTTAATTCTTTTTATATATTGATAGATCTGGCGATTATGAACGCGGCAATACTAAATATGTGTATATGTGATTTTTTTTATTGCTTTATTTTGAATGGGGCAAAAGGGGGGTGATTTAAGCTTTTATATATTTTTATTAGTGTTGAGCGAACATGCTCGACACTGCTCGGTACTCGCCAGAGCATCACGCTACTCGGGATGTTCGGCGAGCACCGAGCATTTCCGGATTACTCGGGCGGGAGCTCGGGTCTCCGCCCTGCATGTTTGGCGCTCTTTACAGAGCCAATGAACATGCAGGGATTGCCAGCCAGTCACTGTAATGCTGCAGCCATGTTGGTTGTGGGCATTACATTGATTGGCTGGCCCCATAGCATCACCACGAGTATTTAAAACCAGGCGCCGCCATCTTGGACACAGTCGCTCCGGATCAGACAGTGTAGGGACAGCGCTGATGATTTAGAGAGAGATATATACTGCAAAATAGTTAGTGTAGGGTCTGTAAAGGCTGCCAGATCAAACAAACAGTCCTTCTCAGGACTAAAATCCATCCCAGATATCAGGCAGGCAGGCTGCATAGGAGACACAGTGGTTATACCAGAAAATGCTGCATCACAGTCCTGTGTGCTCCTGTTGCTGAATTTGCTGGACTTTGCTCCAGGTCTCGGGGGCCAGGAAAAATCCTTTTTTTTTCATCTAAATCCTGTTTTTTTTTTCAGTATGTCTCTGATTTTTCAGACACAAATATATCTGTTGAAAATAGTCTGGTGCAGGCCAGAGAAACAGAAGTGTGGTTTTACAGTTCCACGGTTCAAACCTCTGTATTATACACTTTTGGGCCATTTGTATATAAAAAAAAAACTGTTTGAGTGTGCCGCTCACTGTTCAGTCGCAAATATATATATTTTAAAAAGTCTGGTATACACCAGTAAATTATAACTGTGGTTTTGCTGTTCCACAGTAAAAAATCTCTATTATCCTGCTTTTGGCATTTTTTGCCGTAAAAAAAAAACAAATAGCGTCTCCCTGATTTTTCAGACACAAATATATCTGTTGAAAATAGTCTGGTGTAGGCTCGATAAATAGAAGTGTGGGTTTGCAGTTCCATGGGTCAAATCTCTGTATTATCCTGCTTTTGTCATTTTTTGCCATAAAAAAAAAATAATAGTGTCTCCCTGATTATTCCGACACAAATATATCTGTTGAAAATAGTCTGGTGTAGGCCAAAGAAATAGAAGTGTGGTTTTGCAGTTCCAAGGGTCAAATCTCTGTATTATCCTGCTTTTGGCATTTTTTGCCGTAAAGAAAAACAGTAATAGTGTATCCTGATTGTTCAGACACAAATATATCTGTTGTATTTCTCGAGCGTACACCAGACTATTTTCAACAGATATATTTGTGTCTGAAAAATCAGGAGACACTATTACTGTTTTTCTTTACGGCAAAAAATGCCAAAAGCAGGATAATACAGAGATTTGACCCGTGGAACTGCAAAACCACACTTGTATTTCTCGAGCGTACACCAGACTATTTTCAAGTGTGGTTTTGCAGTTCCACGGGTCAAATCTCTGTATTATCCTGCTTTTGGCATTTTTTGACGTAAAAAATTAATAATAGTGTCTCCTGATTGTTCAGACACAAATATATCTGTTGAAAATAGTCTGGTCTAGGCCCGAGAAATAGAAGTGTGGTTTTGTAGTTCCATGGTTCAAACGTCTGTATTATCCACTTTTGGGCCATTTGTATCTAAAAAAAAACAGTTTGAGTTTGTCGCTCACTGTTCGGCCGCAAATATATATATTTAAAAAAGTCTGGTATACACCAGTAAATTATAACTGTGGTTTTGCTGTTACACGGTAAAAAATCTCTATTATCCTGCTTTTGTCATTTTTTGCCTTAAAAAAAAAACTAATAGTGTCTCCCTGATTTTTCTGACACAAATATATCTGTTGAAAATAGTCTGGTGTAGGCCCGAGAAATAGAAGTGTGGTTTTGCAGTTCCACGGGTCAAATCCCTGTATTATCCTGTCTTGGGCATTTTTTGCCATAAAGAAAAACAGTAATATTGTCTCCTCATTGTTCAGACACAAATATATCTGTTGAAAATAGTCTGGCGTAGGCCCGAGAAATAGAAGTGTGGTTTTGCAGTTCAACGGGTCAAATCTCTGTACTATCCTGCTTTTGGCATTTTTTGCCATAAAGAAAGACAGTAATAGTGTCTCCTGATTGTTCAGACACAAATATATCTGTTGAAAATAGTCTGGTGTAAGACCGTGAAATAGAAGTGCGGTTTTGCTGTTCCACTAGTCGAATCTCTGTATTATCCTGCTTTTTGAATTTTTTGCAGTAAAAAAAAAAATCTATTAGTGTCTCCCTGATTTTTCAGACACAAATATATCTGTTGAAAATAGTCTGGTGCAGGCCCGAGAAATAGAACGGTGGTTTTGCAGTTTCACAGGTCAAATCTCTGTATTATCCTGATTTTGGCATTTTTTGCCGTAAAGAAAGACAGTAATAGTGTCTCCTCATTGTTCAGACACAAATATATCTGTTGCAAATAGTCTGGTGTAGGCCCGAGAAATAGAACTGTGGTTTTGCAGCTCCACAGGTCAAATCTCTGTATTATCCTGCTTTTGGCATTCTTTGCCGTAAAAAAAAAAAAATAATTGTGACTCCCTGATTTTTCAGACACAAATATATCTGTTGAAAATAGTCTGGTGTAAGCCAGAGAAACAGAAGTGTGGTTGTGCAGTTCCTCGGGTCAAATCTCTGTATTATCCTGCTTTTGGCATTTTTTGACGTAAAAAAATAATAACAGTGTCTCCTGATTGTATAGACACAAATATATCTGTTGAAAATAGTCTGGTCTAAGCCCGAGAAATAGAACTGTGGTTTTGCAGTTTCACGGGTCAAATCTCTGTATTATCCTGCTTTTGGCATTTTTTGACGTAAAAAAATAATAATAGTGTCTCCCTGCCTTTTCAGGCACAAATATATCTGTGGAAAATAGTCTGGTGTAGGCCAGAGAAGCAGGAGTGTGGTTTTGCAGTTCCATGATTCAAACGTCTGTATTATCCACTTTTGGCCCATTTGTATCTAAAAAAATACAGTTTGAGTTTGTCGCTCACTGTTCGGATGCAAATATATATATTTAAAAAAGTTTGGCATGCACCAGTAAATTATAATTGTGGTTTTGCTGTTACACGGTAAAAAATCTCTATTAACCTGCTTTTGTCATTTTTTGCCATAAAAAAAAAAACTAATAGTGTCTCCCTGATTTTTCAGACACAAATATATCTGTTGAAAATAGTCTGGTGTAGGCCCGAGAAATAGAAGTGTGGTTTTTCAGTTCCACGGGTCAAATCCCTGTATTATCCTGTTTTGGGCATTTTTTTGCTGTACAGAAAAACAGTAATATTGTCTCCTGATAGTTCAGACACAAATATATCTGTTGAAAATAGTCTGGTGTAGGCCCGAGAAATAAAAGTGTGGTTTTGCAGTTCCACAGGTCAAATCTCTGTATTATCCTGCTTTTAGCATTTTTTGCACTAAAAAAAAAATCTAATAGTGTCTCCCTGATTTTTCAGACACAAATATATCTGTTGAAAATAGTCTGGTCTGGACCCGAAAAATAGAACTGTGGTTTTGCAGTTTCACGGGTGAAATCTATGTATTATCCTGCTTTTGGTATTTTTGCCATAAAGAAAGACAGTAATAGTGTCTCCTGATTGTTCAGACACAAATATATCTGTTGAAAATAGTCCGGTGCAGGCCCGAGAAATAGAAGTGTGGTTTTGTAGTTCCACGGGTCAAATCTCTGTATTATCCTGCTTTTGGCATTTTTTGCAGTAAAAAAAAAAATCTAATAGTGTCTACCTGATTTTTCAGACACAAATATATCTGTTGAAAATAGTCTGGTCTAGGCCCGAAAAATAGAACTGTGGTTTTGCAGTTCCACGGGTGAAATCTATGTATTATCCTGCTTTTGGTATTTTTGCCATAAAGAAAGACAGTAATAGTGTCTCCTGATTGTTCAGACACAAATATATCTGTTGAAAATAGTCTGGTGTAGGCTCGAGAAATAGAAGTGTGGTTTTGCAGTCTCACGGGTCAATTCTCTGTATTATCCTGCTCTTGGCATTTTTTGCCATAAAAAAAAAAATAATAGTGTCTCCCTGATTTTTCAGACACAAATATATCTGTTGAAAATAGTCTTGTGTAGGCCAGAGAAACAGATGTGTGGTTTTGCAGTTCCACGGTTCAAACATCTGTATTATCATCTTTTGGGCCATTTGTATCTAAAAAAAAACAGTTTGAGTGTGTCGCTCACTGTTCAGCCGCAAATATATATATTTAAAAAAGTCTGATATACACCATTAAATTATAACTGTGGTTTTGCTGTTCAGCGGAAAAAAATCTCTATTATCCTGCTTTTGGCATTTTTTGCCGTAAAAAAAAAAACTATTAGTGTCTCCCTGACTTTTCAGACACAAATATATCTGTTGAAAATAGTCTGGTGTAGGCTCGAGAAATAGAAGTATGGTTTTGCAGTTCCACGTTTCAAATCTCTGTATTATCCTGCTTTTGGCATTTTTTGCAGTAAAAAAAAAATAATAGAGTCTCCCTGATTATTCAGACACAAATATATCTGTTGAAAATAGTCTGGTGTATGCCCGAGAAATAGAAGTGTGGTTTTGCAGTTCCACGGGTCAAATCTCTGTATTGTGCTGCTTTTCGCATTTTTTGCCGTAAGGAAAAACAGTAATAATGTCTCTTGATTGTTCAGACACAAATTGATCTGTTCAAAATAGTGTGGTGTAGGCCCGAGAAATAGAAGTGTGGTTTTGCAGTTCCACGGGTCAAATCTCTGTTCTATCCTGCTTTTGGCATTTTTTGCCGTAAAGAAAAACAGTAATAGTGTCTACTGATTGTTCAGACACAAATATATCTGTTGAAAATAGTCTGGTGTAGGCTCGAGAAATATAAGTGTGGTTTTGCAGTTCCACGGGTCAAATCTCTGTATTATCCTGCTTTTGGCATTTTTTGCCATAAAGAAAGACAGTAATAGTGTCTCCTGATTGTTCAGACACAAATATATCTGTTGAAAATAGTCTGGTGTAGGCTCGAGAAATAGAAGTGTGGTTTTGCAGTTTCACGGGTCAATTCTCTGTATTATCCTGCTCTTGGCATTTTTTGCCATAAAAAAAAAAATAATAGTGTCTCCCTGATTTTTCAGACACAAATATATCTGTTGAAAATAGTCTTGTGTAGGCCAGAGAAACAGATGTGTGGTTTTGCAGTTCCACGGTTCAAACGTCTGTATTATCCTCTTTTGGGCCATTTGTATCTAAAAAAAAAACAGTTTGAGTGTGTTGCTCACTGTTCAGCCGCAAATATATATATTTAAAAAAGTCTGATATACACCATTAAATTATAACTGTGGTTTTGCTGTTCAGCGGAAAAAAATCTCTATTATCCTGCTTTTGGCATTTTTTGCCGTAAAAAAAAAACTATTAGTGTCTCCCTGACTTTTCAGACACAAATATATCTGTTGAAAATAGTCTGTTGTAGGCTCGAGAAATAGAAGTGTGGTTTTGCAGTTCCACGGGTCAAATCTCTGTATTATCCCGCTTTTGGCATTTTTTGTCGTAAAAAAAAAAATAATAGTGTCTCCCTGATTATTCAGACACAAATATATCTGTTGAAAATAGTCTGGTGTAGGCCCGAGAAATAGAAGTGTGGTTTTGCAGTTCGATGAGTCAAATCTCTGTATTATCCTGCTTTTGGCATTTTTTGCAGTAAAAAAAAAAATAATAGAGTCTCCCTGATTATTCAGACACAAATATATCTGTTGAAAATAGTATGGTGTATGCCTGAGAAATAGAAGTGTGGTTTTGCAGTTCCACGGGTCAAATCTCTGTTCTATCCTGCTTTTGGCATTTTTTGCCGTAAAGAAAGACAGTAATAGTGTCTCCTGATTGTTCAGACACAAATATAACTTTTGAAAATAGTGTGGTGTAGGCCCGAGAAATAGAAGTGTGGTTTTGCAGTTCCACGGGTCAAATCTCTGTATTATCCTGCTTTTGGCATTTTTTGCCGTAAAAAAAAACTAATAGTGTCTCCCTGATTTTTCAGACACAAATATATCTGTTGAAAATAGTCTGGTGTAGGCCCGAGAAATAGAACTGTGGTTTTGCAGTTTCACGGGTCAAATCTCTGTATTATCCTGCTCTTGCCATTTTTTGCCGTAAAAAAAAAATAATAGTGTCTCCCTGATTTTTCAGACACAAATATTTCTGTTGAAAATAGTCTTGTGTAGGCCAGAGAAACAGATGTGTTGTTTTGCAGTTCCACGGTTCAAACGTCTGTATTATCCTCTTTTGGGCCATTTGTATCTAAAAAAAAACAGTTTGAGTGTGTCGCTCACTGTTCAGCCGCAAATATATATATTTAAAAAAGTCTGATATACACCATTAAATTATAACTGTGGTTTTGCTGTTCCGCGGTAAAAAATCTCTATTATCCTGCTTTTGGCATTTCTTGCCGTAAAAAAAAAACTGTTAGTGTCTCCCTGAATTTTCAGACACAAATATATCTGTTGAAAATAGTCTGGTGTAGGCTCGAGATATAGAAGTGTGGTTTTGTAGTTCCACGGGTCAAATCTCTGTATTATCCCGCTTTTGGCATTTTTTGCTGTAAAGAAAAACAGTAATAGTGTATCCTGATTGTTCAGACACAAATATATCTGTTGAAAATAGTCTGGTGTAGGCTCGGGAAATAGAAGTGTGGATTTGCGCTTCCACGGGTCAAATCTCTGTATTATCCTGCTTTTGTCAGTTTTTGCCGTAAAGAAAGACAGTAATAGTGTCTCCTGAATATTCAGACACAAATATATCTGTTGAAAATAGTCTGGTGTAGGAACGAGAAATAGAAGTGTGGTTTTGCAGTTCCACGGGTCAAATCTCTGTATTATCCTGCTTTTGGCATTTTTTGCCATAAAGAAAGACAGTAATAGTGTCTCCTGATTGTTCAGACACAAATATGCGTGTTGAAAATAGTCTGGTGTAGGCCCGAGAAATAGAAGTGTGGTTTCTCAGTTCCACGGGTCAAATCTCTGTATTATCCTGTTTTGAGCACTTTTTTGCTGTACAGAAAAACAGTAATATTGTCTCCTGATAGTTCAGACACAAATATATCTGTTGAAAATAGTCTGGTGTAGGCCCGAGAAATAGAAGGTTGTTTTTTCAGTTCCATGGGTCAAATCTCTGTGCTATCCTGCTTTTGGCATTTTTTGCGGTAAAAAAAAAACTAATTGTGTCTCCCTGATTTTTCAGACACAAATATATCTGTTGAAAATAGTCTGGTGTAGGCCCGAGAAATAGAAGTGTGGTTTTGCAGTTCCACAGGTCAAATCTCTGTATTATCCTGCTTTTAGCATTTTTTGCAGTAAAAAAATAAAATCTAATAGTGTCTCCCTGATTTTTCAGACACAAATATATCTGTTGAAAATAGTCTGGTCTAGGAGCGAAAAATAGAACTGTGGTTTTGCAGTTTCACGGGTTAAATCTATGTATTATCCTGCTTTTGGAATTTTTTGCAGTAAAAAAAAATAATAGAGTCTCCCTGATTATTCAGACACAAATATATCTGTTGAAAATAGTCTGGTGTATGCCCGAGAAATAGAAGTGTGGTTTTGCAGTTCCACGGGTCAAATCTCTGTACTATCCTGCTTTTGGCATTTTTTGCCGTAAAGAAAAATAGTAATGGTGTCTCCTGATTGTTCAGACACAAATATATCTGTTTAAAATAGTCTGGTGTAGGCTCGAGAAATAGAAGTTTGGTTTTGCAGTTCCACGGGTCAAATCTCTGTATTATCCTGATTTTGGCATTTTTTGCCGTAAAGAAAGACAGTAATAGTGTCTCCTGATTGTTCAGACACAAATATATCTGTTGAAAATAGTCTGGTGTAGGCCCGAGAAATAGAAGTGTGGTTTTGTAGCTCCACGGGTGAAATCTCTGTATTGTCCTGCTTTTGGCATTTTTTGCAGTAAAAAAAAAAATCTAATAGTGTCTCCCTGATTTTTCAGACACAAATATGTCTCTTGAAAATAGTCTGGTGAAGGCCCGAGAAATAGAAGTGTGGTTTTGCAGTTCCACGGGTCAAATCTCTGTATTATCCTGCTGTTGGCATTTTTTGCAGTAAAAAAAAATAATAGAGTCTCCCTGATTATTCAGACACAAATCTATCTGTTGAAAATAGTCTGGTGTATGCCCGAGAAATAGAAGTGTGGTTTTGCAGTTCCACGAGTCAAATCTCTGTATTATCCTGCTTTTGGCATTTTTTGCCGTAAAGAAAAACAGTAATAGTGTCTCCTGATTGTTCAGACACAAATATATCTGTTGAAAATAGTCTGGTGTAGGCTCGAGAAATAGATGTTGGGTTTTGCAGTTCCACGGGTCAAATCTCTGTATTATCCTGCTTTTGGCATTTTTTGCCGTAAAGAAAGACAGTAATAGTGTCTCCTGATTGTTCAGACACAAATATATCTGTTGAAAATAGTCTGGTGTAGGCCCGAGAAATTGAAGTGTGGTTTTGCATTTCCACAGGTCAAATCTCTGTATTATCCTGCTTTTGGCATTTTTTGCCTTAAAAAAAAAACTATTAGTGTCTCCCTGATTTTTCAGACCCAAATATATCTGTTGAAAATAGTCTTGTGTAGGCCCGAGAAATTGAAGTGTGGTTTTGCAGTTCCACAGGTCAAATCTCTGTATTATCCTGCTCTTGGCATTTTTTGCCATAAAAAAAATAAATAATAGTGTCTCCCTGATTTTTCAGACACAAATATATCTGTTGAAAATAGTCTTGTGTAGGCCAGAGAAACAGATGTGTGGTTTTGTAGTTCCACTGTTCAAACGTCTGTATTATCCTCTTTTGGGCCATTTGTATCTAAAAAAAAACAGTTTGACTGTGTCGCTCACTGTTCAGCAGCAAATATATATATTTAAAAAAGTCTGATATACACCATTAAATTATAACTGTGGTTTTGCTGTTCCGCGGTAAAAAATCTCTATTATCCTGCTTTTGGCATATTTTGCCGTAAAAAAAAAACTATTAGTGTCTCCCTGACTTTTCAGACACAAATATATCTGTTGAAAATAGTCTGGTGTAGGCTCGAGATATAGAATTGTGGTTTTGTAGTTCCATGGGTCAAATCTCTGTATTATCCTGCTTTTGGCATTTTTTGCTGTAAAGAAAAACAGTAATAGTGTATCCTGATTGTTCAGACACAAATATATCTGTTGAAAATAGTCTGGTGTAGGCTCGAGAAATACAAGTGTGGATTTGCTCTTCCACGGGTCAAATCTCTGTATTATCCTGCATTTGTCATTTTTTGCCGTAAAGAAAGACAGTAATAGTGTCTCCTGATTATTCAGACACAAATATATCTGTTGAAAATAGTCTGGTGTAGGCCTGAGAAATAGAAGTGTGGTTTTGCAGTTCCACGGGTCAAATCTCTGTATTATCCTGCTTTTGGCATTTTCTGCAGTAAAAAAAATATAATAGAATCTCCCTGATTATTCAGACACAAATTTATCTGTTGAAAATAGTCTGGTGTATGCCCGAGAAATAGATTTGTGGTTTTGCAGTTCCACGAGTCAAATCTCTGTATTATCCTGCTTTTGGCATTTTTTGCCGTAAAGAAAAACAGTAATAGTGTCTCCCTGATTTTTCAGACACAAATATATCTGTTGAAAATAGTCTGGTGTAGGCCAGAGAAATAGAAGTGTGGTTTTGCAGTTCCATGGGTCAAATCTCTGTATTATCCTGCTTTTGGCATATTTGCAGTAAAAATAAAAATCTAATAGTGTCTCCCTGATTTTTCAGACACAAATATATCTGTTGAAAATAGTCTGGTGTGGGCCTGAGAAATAGAAGTGTGGTTTTGCAGTTCCACGGGTCAAATCTCTGTATTATCCTACTTTTGGCATTTTTTGTCGTAAAGAAAGACAGTAATAGTGTCTCCTGATTGTTCAGACACAAATATATCTGTTGAAAATAGTCTGGTGCAGGTCCGAGAAATAGAAGTGTGGTTTTGCAGTTCCACGGGTCAAATCTCTGTATTATCCTGCTTTTGGCATTTTTTGCCGTAAAAAAAAAACTAATAGTGTCTCCCTGATTTTTCAGACACAAATATATCTGGTTAAAATAGTCTGGTGTAGGCCCGAGAAATAGAACTGTAGTTTTGCAGTTTCACGGGTCAAATCTCTGTATTATCCTGCTCTTGTCATTTTTTGCAATAAAAAAATAAAAATAATAGTGTCTCCCTGATTTTTCAGACAAAAATATATCTGTTGAAAATAGTCTGGTGTAGGCCCAAGAAATAGAAGTGTGGTTTTGCAGTTCCACGGGTCAAATCTCTGTATTATCCTGCTTTTGGCATTTTTTGCTGTAAAAAAAAACAGAAATAGTGTATCCTGATTGCTCAGACACAAATATATCTGTTGGAAATAGTCTGGTGTAGGCTCGAGAAATAGAAGTGTGGATTTGCGCTTCCACGGGTCAAATCTCTGTATTATCCTGCTTTTGTCATTTTTTGCCATAAAGAAAGACAGTAATATTGTCTCCTGATTATTCAGACACAAATATATCTGTTGAAAATAGTCTGGTGTAGGCCCGAGAAATAGAAGTGTGGTTTTGCAGTTCCACGGT
The DNA here is from genome assembly GCF_046119375.1 of Phyllobates terribilis. Taxonomy (NCBI): domain Eukaryota; kingdom Metazoa; phylum Chordata; class Amphibia; order Anura; family Dendrobatidae; genus Phyllobates; species Phyllobates terribilis. Next base: position 405,684,956 of record NW_027362771.1, read on the forward strand.
TCAAACGTCTGTATTATCCTCTTTTGGCCATTTGTATCTAAAAAAAAACAGTTTGAGTGTGTCGCTCACTGTTCAGCTGCAAATATATATATTTAAAAAAGTCTGATATACACCATTAAATTATAACTGTGGTTTTGCTGTTCCGCGGTAAAAAATCTCTATTATCCTGCTTTTGGCATTTTTTTCCGTTAAAAAAAAACTATTTGTGTCTCCCTGACTTTTCAAACACAAATATATCTGTTGAAAATAGTCTGGTGTAGGCTCGAGATATAGAAGTGTGGTTTTGTAGTTCCACGGGTCAAATCTCTGTATTATCCCGCTTTTGGCATTTTTTGCCGTAAAAAAAAAAATAATATTGTCTCCCTGATTAAATCATTCAGACACAAATATATCTGTTGAAAATAGTCTGGTGTAGGCCCAAGAAATAAAAGTGTGGTTTTGCAGTTCCACGGGTCAAATCTCTGTATTATCCTGCTTTTGTCATTTTTTGAAGTAAAAAAAAAAATCTAATAGTGTCTCCCTGATTTTTCAGACACAAATATATCTGTTGAAAATAGTCTGGTGTAGGCCCGAGAAATAGAAGTGTGGTTTTGCAGTTCCACGGGTCAAATCTCTGTATTATCCTGCTTTTGGCATTTTCTGCAGTAAAAAAAAAATAATAGAATCTCCCTGATTATTCAGACACAAATATATCTGTTGAAAATAGTCTGGTGTAGGCCCGAGAAATAGAAGTGTGGTTTTGCAGTTCCATGGGTCAAATCTCTGTATTATCCTGCTTTTGACATATTTGCAGTAAAAATAAAAATCTAATAGTGTCTCCCTGATTTTTCAGACACAAATATATCTGTTGAAAATAGTCTGGTGTATGCCCGAGAAATAGAAGTGGGGTTTTGCAGTTCCACGAGTCAAATCTCTGTATTATCCTGCTTTTGGCATTTTTTGCCGTAAAGAAAAACAGTAATAGTGTCTCCCTGATTTTTCAGACACAAATATATCTGTTGAAAATAGTCTGGTCTAGGCCCGAGAAACAGAAGTGTGGTTTTGCAGTTCCATGGGTCAAATCTCTGTATTATCCTGCTTTTGGCATATTTGCAGTAAAAATAAAAATCTAATAGTGTCTCCCTGATTTTTCAGACACAAATATATCTGTTGAAAATAGTCTTGTGTAGGCCAGAGAAACAGATGTGTGGTTTTGTAGTTCCACTGTTCAAACGTCTGTATTATCCTCTTTTGGGCCATTTGTATCTAAAAAAAAACAGTTTGACTGTGTCGCTCACTGTTCAGCAGCAAATATATATATTTAAAAAAGTCTGATATACACCATTAAATTATAACTGTGGTTTTGCTGTTCCGCGGTAAAAAATCTCTATTATCCTGCTTTTGGCATATTTTGCCGTAAAAAAAAAACTATTAGTGTCTCCCTGACTTTTCAGACACAAATATATCTGTTGAAAATAGTCTGGTGTAGGCTCGAGATATAGAATTGTGGTTTTGTAGTTCCATGGGTCAAATCTCTGTATTATCCTGCTTTTGGCATTTTTTGCTGTAAAGAAAAACAGTAATAGTGTATCCTGATTGTTCAGACACAAATATATCTGTTGAAAATAGTCTGGTGTAGGCTCGAGAAATACAAGTGTGGATTTGCTCTTCCACGGGTCAAATCTCTGTATTATCCTGCATTTGTCATTTTTTGCCGTAAAGAAAGACAGTAATAGTGTCTCCTGATTATTCAGACACAAATATATCTGTTGAAAATAGTCTGGTGTAGGCCTGAGAAATAGAAGTGTGGTTTTGCAGTTCCACGGGTCAAATCTCTGTATTATCCTGCTTTTGGCATTTTCTGCAGTAAAAAAAATATAATAGAATCTCCCTGATTATTCAGACACAAATTTATCTGTTGAAAATAGTCTGGTGTATGCCCGAGAAATAGATTTGTGGTTTTGCAGTTCCACGAGTCAAATCTCTGTATTATCCTGCTTTTGGCATTTTTTGCCGTAAAGAAAAACAGTAATAGTGTCTCCCTGATTTTTCAGACACAAATATATCTGTTGAAAATAGTCTGGTGTAGGCCAGAGAAATAGAAGTGTGGTTTTGCAGTTCCATGGGTCAAATCTCTGTATTATCCTGCTTTTGGCATATTTGCAGTAAAAATAAAAATCTAATAGTGTCTCCCTGATTTTTCAGACACAAATATATCTGTTGAAAATAGTCTGGTGTGGGCCTGAGAAATAGAAGTGTGGTTTTGCAGTTCCACGGGTCAAATCTCTGTATTATCCTACTTTTGGCATTTTTTGTCGTAAAGAAAGACAGTAATAGTGTCTCCTGATTGTTCAGACACAAATATATCTGTTGAAAATAGTCTGGTGCAGGTCCGAGAAATAGAAGTGTGGTTTTGCAGTTCCACGGGTCAAATCTCTGTATTATCCTGCTTTTGGCATTTTTTGCCGTAAAAAAAAAACTAATAGTGTCTCCCTGATTTTTCAGACACAAATATATCTGGTTAAAATAGTCTGGTGTAGGCCCGAGAAATAGAACTGTAGTTTTGCAGTTTCACGGGTCAAATCTCTGTATTATCCTGCTCTTGTCATTTTTTGCAATAAAAAAATAAAAATAATAGTGTCTCCCTGATTTTTCAGACAAAAATATATCTGTTGAAAATAGTCTGGTGTAGGCCCAAGAAATAGAAGTGTGGTTTTGCAGTTCCACGGGTCAAATCTCTGTATTATCCTGCTTTTGGCATTTTTTGCTGTAAAAAAAAACAGAAATAGTGTATCCTGATTGCTCAGACACAAATATATCTGTTGGAAATAGTCTGGTGTAGGCTCGAGAAATAGAAGTGTGGATTTGCGCTTCCACGGGTCAAATCTCTGTATTATCCTGCTTTTGTCATTTTTTGCCATAAAGAAAGACAGTAATATTGTCTCCTGATTATTCAGACACAAATATATCTGTTGAAAATAGTCTGGTGTAGGCCCGAGAAATAGAAGTGTGGTTTTGCAGTTCCACGGTTCAAACGTCTGTATTATCCTCTTTTGGCCATTTGTATCTAAAAAAAAACAGTTTGAGTGTGTCGCTCACTGTTCAGCTGCAAATATATATATTTAAAAAAGTCTGATATACACCATTAAATTATAACTGTGGTTTTGCTGTTCCGCGGTAAAAAATCTCTATTATCCTGCTTTTGGCATTTTTTTCCGTTAAAAAAAAACTATTTGTGTCTCCCTGACTTTTCAAACACAAATATATCTGTTGAAAATAGTCTGGTGTAGGCTCGAGATATAGAAGTGTGGTTTTGTAGTTCCACGGGTCAAATCTCTGTATTATCCCGCTTTTGGCATTTTTTGCCGTAAAAAAAAAAATAATATTGTCTCCCTGATTAAATCATTCAGACACAAATATATCTGTTGAAAATAGTCTGGTGTAGGCCCAAGAAATAAAAGTGTGGTTTTGCAGTTCCACGGGTCAAATCTCTGTATTATCCTGCTTTTGTCATTTTTTGAAGTAAAAAAAAAAATCTAATAGTGTCTCCCTGATTTTTCAGACACAAATATATCTGTTGAAAATAGTCTGGTGTAGGCCCGAGAAATAGAAGTGTGGTTTTGCAGTTCCACGGGTCAAATCTCTGTATTATCCTGCTTTTGGCATTTTCTGCAGTAAAAAAAAAATAATAGAATCTCCCTGATTATTCAGACACAAATATATCTGTTGAAAATAGTCTGGTGTAGGCCCGAGAAATAGAAGTGTGGTTTTGCAGTTCCATGGGTCAAATCTCTGTATTATCCTGCTTTTGACATATTTGCAGTAAAAATAAAAATCTAATAGTGTCTCCCTGATTTTTCAGACACAAATATATCTGTTGAAAATAGTCTGGTGTATGCCCGAGAAATAGAAGTGGGGTTTTGCAGTTCCACGAGTCAAATCTCTGTATTATCCTGCTTTTGGCATTTTTTGCCGTAAAGAAAAACAGTAATAGTGTCTCCCTGATTTTTCAGACACAAATATATCTGTTGAAAATAGTCTGGTCTAGGCCCGAGAAACAGAAGTGTGGTTTTGCAGTTCCATGGGTCAAATCTCTGTATTATCCTGCTTTTGGCATATTTGCAGTAAAAATAAAAATCTAATAGTGTCTCCCTGATTTTTCAGACACAAATATATCTGTTGAAAATAGTCTGGTGTGGGCCCGAGAAATAGAAGTGTGGTTTTGCAGTTCCACGGGTCAAATCTCTGTATTATCCTGCTTTTGGCATTTTTTGCCGTAAAAAAAAAACTAATAGTGTCTCCCTGATTTTTCAGACACAAATATATCTGTTTAAAATAGTCTGGTGTAGGCCCGAGAAATAGAACTGTGGTTTTGCAGTTTCACGGGTTAAATCTCTGTATTATCCTGCTCTTGGCATTTTTTGCCATAAAAAAAAAAAATAATAGTGTCTCCCTGATTTTTCAGACACAAATATATCTGTTGAAAATAGTCTTGTGTAGGCCAGAGAAACAGATGTGTTGTTTTGCAGTTCCACGGTTCAAACGTCTGTATTATCCTCTTTTGGGCCATTTGTATCTAAAAAAAAACAGTTTGAGTGTGTCGCTCACTGTTCAGCCGCAAATATATATATTTAAAAAAGTCTGATATACACCATTAAATTATAACTGTGGTTTTGCTGTTCCGCGGTAAAAAATCTCTATTATCCTGCTTTTGGCATTTCTTGCCGTAAAAAAAAAACTGTTAGTGTCTCCCTGAATTTTCAGACACAAATATATCTGTTGAAAATAGTCTGGTGTAGGCTCGAGATATAGAAGTGTGGTTTTGTAGTTCCACGGGTCAAATCTCTGTATTATCCCGCTTTTGGCATTTTTTGCCGTAAAAAAAAAAATAATAGTGTCTCCCTGATTATTCAGACACAAATATATCTGTTGAAAATAGTCTGGTGTAGGCCCAAGAAATAGAAGTGTGGTTTTGCAGTTCCACGGGTCAAATCTCTGTATTATCCCGCTTTTTTCATTTTTTGCTGTAAAGAAAAACAGTAATAGTGTATCCTGATTGTTCAGACACAAATATATCTGTTGAAAATAGTCTGGTGTAGGCTCGGGAAATAGAAGTGTGGATTTGCGCTTCCACGGGTCAAATCTCTGTATTATCCTGCTTTTGTCAGTTTTTGCCGTAAAGAAAGACAGTAATAGTGTCTCCTGAATATTCAGACACAAATATATCTGTTGAAAATAGTCTGGTGTAGGAACGAGAAATAGAAGTGTGGTTTTGCAGTTCCACGGGTCAAATCTCTGTATTATCCTGCTTTTGGCATTTTTTGCCGTAAAGAAAGACAGTAATAGTGTCTCCTGATTGTTCAGACACAAATATGCGTGTTGAAAATAGTCTGGTGTAGGCCCGAGAAATAGAAGTGTGGTTTCTCAGTTCCACGGGTCAAATCTCTGTATTATCCTGTTTTGAGCACTTTTTTGCTGTACAGAAAAACAGTAATATTGTCTCCTGATAGTTCAGACACAAATATATCTGTTGAAAATAGTCTGGTGTAGGCCCGAGAAATAGAAGGGTGTTTTTTCAGTTCCATGGGTCAAATGTCTGTGCTATCCTGCTTTTGGCATTTTTTGCGGTAAAAAAAAAACTAATTGTGTCTCCCTGATTTTTCAGACACAAATATATCTGTTGAAAATAGTCTGGTGTAGGCCCGAGAAATAGAAGTGTGGTTTTGCAGTTCCACAGGTCAAATCTCTGTATTATCCTGCTTTTAGCATTTTTTGCAGTAAAAAAATAAAATCTAATAGTGTCTCCCTGATTTTTCAGACACAAATATATCTGTTGAAAATAGTCTGGTCTAGGAGCGAAAAATAGAACTGTGGTTTTGCAGTTTCACGGGTTAAATCTATGTATTATCCTGCTTTTGGAATTTTTTGCAGTAAAAAAAAATAATAGAGTCTCCCTGATTATTCAGACACAAATATATCTGTTGAAAATAGTCTGGTGTATGCCCGAGAAATAGAAGTGTGGTTTTACAGTTCCACGGGTCAAATCTCTGTACTATCCTGCTTTTGGCATTTTTTGCCGTAAAGAAAAATAGTAATGGTGTCTCCTGATTGTTCAGACACAAATATATCTGTTTAAAATAGTCTGGTGTAGGCTCGAGAAATAGAAGTTTGGTTTTGCAGTTCCACGGGTCAAATCTCTGTATTATCCTGATTTTGGCATTTTTTGCCGTAAAGAAAGACAGTAATAGTGTCTCCTGATTGTTCAGACACAAATATATCTGTTGAAAATAGTCTGGTGTAGGCCCGAGAAATAGAAGTGTGGTTTTGTAGCTCCACGGGTGAAATCTCTGTATTGTCCTGCTTTTGGCATTTTTTGCAGTAAAAAAAAAAATCTAATAGTGTCTCCCTGATTTTTCAGACACAAATATGTCTCTTGAAAATAGTCTGGTGAAGGCCCGAGAAATAGAAGTGTGGTTTTGCAGTTCCACGGGTCAAATCTCTGTATTATCCTGCTGTTGGCATTTTTTGCAGTAAAAAAAAATAATAGAGTCTCCCTGATTATTCAGACACAAACCTATCTGTTGAAAATAGTCTGGTGTATGCCCGAGAAATAGAAGTGTGGTTTTGCAGTTCCACGAGTCAAATCTCTGTATTATCCTGCTTTTGGCATTTTTTGCCGTAAAGAAAAACAGTAATAGTGTCTCCTGATTGTTCAGACACAAATATATCTGTTGAAAATAGTCTGGTGTAGGCTCGAGAAATAGATGTTGGGTTTTGCAGTTCCACGGGTCAAATCTCTGTATTATCCTGCTTTTGGCATTTTTTGCCGTAAAGAAAGACAGTAATAGTGTCTCCTGATTGTTCAGACACAAATATATCTGTTGAAAATAGTCTGGTGTAGGCCCGAGAAATTGAAGTGTGGTTTTGCATTTCCACAGGTCAAATCTCTGTATTATCCTGCTTTTGGCATTTTTTGCCTTAAAAAAAAAACTATTAGTGTCTCCCTGATTTTTCAGACACAAATATATCTGTTGAAAATAGTCTTGTGTAGGCCCGAGAAATTGAAGTGTGGTTTTGCAGTTCCACAGGTCAAATCTCTGTATTATCCTGCTCTTGGCATTTTTTGCCATAAAAAAAATAAATAATAGTGTCTCCCTGATTTTTCAGACACAAATATATCTGTTGAAAATAGTCTTGTGTAGGCCAGAGAAACAGATGTGTGGTTTTGTAGTTCCACTGTTCAAACGTCTGTATTATCCTCTTTTGGGCCATTTGTATCTAAAAAAAAACAGTTTGACTGTGTCGCTCACTGTTCAGCAGCAAATATATATATTTAAAAAAGTCTGATATACACCATTAAATTATAACTGTGGTTTTGCTGTTCCGCGGTAAAAAATCTCTATTATCCTGCTTTTGGCATATTTTGCCGTAAAAAAAAAACTATTAGTGTCTCCCTGACTTTTCAGACACAAATATATCTGTTGAAAATAGTCTGGTGTAGGCTCGAGATATAGAATTGTGGTTTTGTAGTTCCATGGGTCAAATCTCTGTATTATCCTGCTTTTGGCATTTTTTGCTGTAAAGAAAAACAGTAATAGTGTATCCTGATTGTTCAGACACAAATAGATCTGTTGAAAATAGTCTGGTGTAGGCTCGAGAAATACAAGTGTGGATTTGCTCTTCCACGGGTCAAATCTCTGTATTATCCTGCATTTGTCATTTTTTGCCGTAAAGAAAGACAGTAATAGTGTCTCCTGATTATTCAGACACAAATATATCTGTTGAAAATAGTCTGGTGTAGGCCCGAGAAATAGAAGTGTGGTTTTGCAGTTCCACGGGTCAAATCTCTGTATTATCCTGCTTTTGGCATTTTCTGCAGTAAAAAAAATATAATAGAATCTCCCTGATTATTCAGACACAAATTTATCTGTTGAAAATAGTCTGGTGTATGCCCGAGAAATAGATTTGTGGTTTTGCAGTTCCACGAGTCAAATCTCTGTATTATCCTGCTTTTGGCATTTTTTGCCGTAAAGAAAAACAGTAATAGTGTCTCCCTGATTTTTCAGACACAAATATATCTGTTGAAAATAGTCTGGTGTAGGCCAGAGAAATAGAAGTGTGGTTTTGCAGTTCCATGGGTCAAATCTCTGTATTATCCTGCTTTTGGCATATTTGCAGTAAAAATAAAAATCTAATAGTGTCTCTCTGATTTTTCAGACACAAATATATCTGTTGAAAATAGTCTGGTGTGGGCCTGAGAAATAGAAGTGTGGTTTTGCAGTTCCACGGGTCAAATCTCTGTATTATCCTACTTTTGGCATTTTTTGTCGTAAAGAAAGACAGTAATAGTGTCTCCTGATTGTTCAGACACAAATATATCTGTTGAAAATAGTCTGGTGCAGGTCCGAGAAATAGAAGTGTGGTTTTGCAGTTCCACGGGTCAAATCTCTGTATTATCCTGCTTTTGGCATTTTTTGCCGTAAAAAAAAAACTAATAGTGTCTCCCTGATTTTTCAGACACAAATATATCTGGTTAAAATAGTCTGGTGTAGGCCCGAGAAATAGAACTGTAGTTTTGCAGTTTCACGGGTCAAATCTCTGTATTATCCTGCTCTTGTCATTTTTTGCAATAAAAAAATAAAAATAATAGTGTCTCCCTGATTTTTCAGACAAAAATATATCTGTTGAAAATAGTCTGGTGTAGGCCCAAGAAATAGAAGTGTGGTTTTGCAGTTCCACGGGTCAAATCTCTGTATTATCCTGCTTTTGGCATTTTTTGCTGTAAAAAAAAACAGAAATAGTGTATCCTGATTGCTCAGACACAAATATATCTGTTGGAAATAGTCTGGTGTAGGCTCGAGAAATAGAAGTGTGGATTTGCGCTTCCACGGGTCAAATCTCTGTATTATCCTGCTTTTGTCATTTTTTGCCATAAAGAAAGACAGTAATATTGTCTCCTGATTATTCAGACACAAATATATCTGTTGAAAATAGTCTGGTGTAGGCCCGAGAAATAGAAGTGTGGTTTTGCAGTTCCACGGTTCAAACGTCTGTATTATCCTCTTTTGGCCATTTGTATCTAAAAAAAAACAGTTTGAGTGTGTCGCTCACTGTTCAGCTGCAAATATATATATTTAAAAAAGTCTGATATACACCATTAAATTATAACTGTGGTTTTGCTGTTCCGCGGTAAAAAATCTCTATTATCCTGCTTTTGGCATTTTTTTCCGTTAAAAAAAAACTATTTGTGTCTCCCTGACTTTTCAAACACAAATATATCTGTTGAAAATAGTCTGGTGTAGGCTCGAGATATAGAAGTGTGGTTTTGTAGTTCCACGGGTCAAATCTCTGTATTATCCCGCTTTTGGCATTTTTTGCCGTAAAAAAAAAAATAATATTGTCTCCCTGATTAAATCATTCAGACACAAATATATCTGTTGAAAATAGTCTGGTGTAGGCCCAAGAAATAAAAGTGTGGTTTTGCAGTTCCACGGGTCAAATCTCTGTATTATCCTGCTTTTGTCATTTTTTGAAGTAAAAAAAAAAATCTAATAGTGTCTCCCTGATTTTTCAGACACAAATATATCTGTTGAAAATAGTCTGGTGTAGGCCCGAGAAATAGAAGTGTGGTTTTGCAGTTCCACGGGTCAAATCTCTGTATTATCCTGCTTTTGGCATTTTCTGCAGTAAAAAAAAAATAATAGAATCTCCCTGATTATTCAGACACAAATATATCTGTTGAAAATAGTCTGGTGTAGGCCCGAGAAATAGAAGTGTGGTTTTGCAGTTCCATGGGTCAAATCTCTGTATTATCCTGCTTTTGACATATTTGCAGTAAAAATAAAAATCTAATAGTGTCTCCCTGATTTTTCAGACACAAATATATCTGTTGAAAATAGTCTGGTGTAGGCCCAAGAAATAGAAGTGTGGTTTTGCAGTTCCACGGGTCAAATCTCTGTATTATCCTGCTTTTGGCATTTTTTGCTGTAAAAAAAAACAGAAATAGTGTATCCTGATTGCTCAGACACAAATATATCTGTTGGAAATAGTCTGGTGTAGGCTCGAGAAATAGAAGTGTGGATTTGCGCTTCCACGGGTCAAATCTCTGTATTATCCTGCTTTTGTCATTTTTTGCCATAAAGAAAGACAGTAATATTGTCTCCTGATTATTCAGACACAAATATATCTGTTGAAAATAGTCTGGTGTAGGCCCGAGAAATAGAAGTGTGGTTTTGCAGTTCCACGGTTCAAACGTCTGTATTATCCTCTTTTGGCCATTTGTATCTAAAAAAAAACAGTTTGAGTGTGTCGCTCACTGTTCAGCTGCAAATATATATATTTAAAAAAGTCTGATATACACCATTAAATTATAACTGTGGTTTTGCTGTTCCGCGGTAAAAAATCTCTATTATCCTGCTTTTGGCATTTTTTTCCGTTAAAAAAAAACTATTTGTGTCTCCCTGACTTTTCAAACACAAATATATCTGTTGAAAATAGTCTGGTGTAGGCTCGAGATATAGAAGTGTGGTTTTGTAGTTCCACGGGTCAAATCTCTGTATTATCCCGCTTTTGGCATTTTTTGCCGTAAAAAAAAAAATAATATTGTCTCCCTGATTAAATCATTCAGACACAAATATATCTGTTGAAAATAGTCTGGTGTAGGCCCAAGAAATAAAAGTGTGGTTTTGCAGTTCCACGGGTCAAATCTCTGTATTATCCTGCTTTTGTCATTTTTTGAAGTAAAAAAAAAAATCTAATAGTGTCTCCCTGATTTTTCAGACACAAATATATCTGTTGAAAATAGTCTGGTGTAGGCCCGAGAAATAGAAGTGTGGTTTTGCAGTTCCACGGGTCAAATCTCTGTATTATCCTGCTTTTGGCATTTTCTGCAGTAAAAAAAAAATAATAGAATCTCCCTGATTATTCAGACACAAATATATCTGTTGAAAATAGTCTGGTGTAGGCCCGAGAAATAGAAGTGTGGTTTTGCAGTTCCATGGGTCAAATCTCTGTATTATCCTGCTTTTGACATATTTGCAGTAAAAATAAAAATCTAATAGTGTCTCCCTGATTTTTCAGACACAAATATATCTGTTGAAAATAGTCTGGTGTATGCCCGAGAAATAGAAGTGGGGTTTTGCAGTTCCACGAGTCAAATCTCTGTATTATCCTGCTTTTGGCATTTTTTGCCGTAAAGAAAAACAGTAATAGTGTCTCCCTGATTTTTCAGACACAAATATATCTGTTGAAAATAGTCTGGTCTAGGCCCGAGAAACAGAAGTGTGGTTTTGCAGTTCCATGGGTCAAATCTCTGTATTATCCTGCTTTTGGCATATTTGCAGTAAAAATAAAAATCTAATAGTGTCTCCCTGATTTTTCAGACACAAATATATCTGTTGAAAATAGTCTGGTGTGGGCCCGAGAAATAGAAGTGTGGTTTTGCAGTTCCACGGGTCAAATCTCTGTATTATCCTGCTTTTGGCATTTTTTGCCGTAAAAAAAAAACTAATAGTGTCTCCCTGATTTTTCAGACACAAATATATCTGTTTAAAATAGTCTGGTGTAGGCCCGAGAAATAGAACTGTGGTTTTGCAGTTTCACGGGTTAAATCTCTGTATTATCCTGCTCTTGGCATTTTTTGCCATAAAAAAAAAAAATAATAGTGTCTCCCTGATTTTTCAGACACAAATATATCTGTTGAAAATAGTCTTGTGTAGGCCAGAGAAACAGATGTGTGGTTTTGTAGTTCCACGGTTCAAACGTCTGTATTATCCTCTTTTGGGCCATTTGTATCTAAAAAAAAACAGTTTGACTGTGTCGCTCACAGTTCAGCAGCAAATATATATATTTAAAAAAGTCTGATATACACCATTAAATTATAACTGTGATTTTCCTGTTCCGTTGTAAAAAATCTCTATTATCCTGCTTTTGGCATTTTTTGCCGTAAAAAAAAATTTATTAATGTCTCCCTGACTTTTCAGACACAAATATATCTGTTGAAAATAGTCTGGTGTAGGCTCGAGAAATAGAAGTGTGGATTTGCGTTTCCACGGGTCAAATCTCTGTATTATCCTGCTTTTGTCATTTTTTGCCGTAAAGAAAGACAGTAATAGTGTCTCCTGATTATTCAGACACAAATATATCTGTTGAAAATAGGCTGGTATAGGCCCGAGAAATAGAAGTGTGGTTTTGCAGTTCCACGAGTCAAATCTCTGTATTATCCTGCTTTTGTCATTTTTTGCCGTAAAGAAAAACAGTAATAGTGTCTCCCTGATTTTTCAGACACAAATATATCTGATGAAAATAGTCTGGTGTAGGCCCGAGAAATAGAAGTGTGGTTTTGCAGTTCCATGGGTCAAATCTCTGTATTATCCTGCTTTTGGCATATTTGCAGTAAAAATAAAAATCTAATAGTGTCTCCCTGATTTTTCAGACACAAATATATCTGTTGAAAATAGTCTGGTGTGGGCCCGAGAAATAGAAGTGTGGTTTTGCAGTTCCACGTGTCAAATCTCTGTATTATCCTGCTTTTGGCATTTTTTGTCGTAAAGAAAGACAGTAATAGTGTCTCCTGATTGTTCAGACACAAATATATCTGTTGAAAATAGTCTGGTGCAGGCCCGAGAAATAGAAGTGTGGTTTTGCAGTTCCACGGGTCAAATCTCTGTATTATCCTGCTTTTGGCATGTTTTGCAATAAAAAAAAAAATAATAGAGTCTCCCTGATTATTCAGACACAAATATATCTGTTTAAAATAGTCTGGTGTATGCCCGAGAAATAGAAGTGTGGTTTTGCAGTTCCACGGGTCAAATCTCTGTATTATCCTGCTTTTGGCATTTTTTGCCGTAAAGAAAAACAGTAATAGTGTCTCCTGATTGTTCAGACACAAATATATCTGTTGAAAATAGTCTGGTGTAGGCTCGAGAAATAGAAGTTTGGTCTTGCAGTTCCACGGGTCAAATCTCTGTATTATCCTGCTTTTGGCATTTTTTGCCGTAAAGAAAGACAGTAATAGTGTCTCCTGATTGTTCAGACACAAATATATCTGTTGAAAATAGTCTGGTGTAGGCCCGAGAAATAGAAGTGTGGTTTTGTAGTTCCACGGATTAAATCTCTGTATTATCCTGCTTTTGGCATTTTTTGCAGTAAAAAAAAAATCTAATAGTTTCTCCCTGATTTTTCAGACACAAATATATCTGTTGAAAATAGTCTGGTGTAGGCCCGAGAAATAGTAGTGTGGTTTTGCAGTTCCACGGGTCAAATCTCTGTATTATCCTGCTTTTGGCATTTTCTGCAGTAAAAAAAAAATAATAGAGTCTCCCTATTTTTTCAGACACAAATATATCTGTTGAAAATAGTCTGGTGTATGCCCGAGAAATAGAAGTGTGGTTTTGCAGTTCAAAGAGTCAAATCTCTGTATTATCCTGCTTTTGGCATTTTTTGCCGTAAAGAATAACAGTAATAGTGTCTCCCTGATTTTTCAGACACAAATATATCTGTTGAAAATAGTCTGGTGTAGGCCCGAGAAATAGAAGTGTGGTTTTGCAGTTCCACGGGTCAAATCTCTGTATTATCCTGCTTTTGGCATTTTTTTCCGTAAAAATAAAATCTAATAGTGTCTCCCTGATTTTTCAGACACAAATATATATGTTGAAAATAGTCTTTTGTAGGCCCGAGAAATAGATGTGTGGTTTTGCAGTTCCACGGGTCAAATCTCTGTATTATCCTGCTTTTTGCATATTTGCAGTAAAAATAAAAATCTAATAGTGTCTCCCTGATTTTTCAGACACAAATATATCTGTTGAAAATAGTCTGGTTTAGGCCCGAGAAATAGAAGTGTGGTTTTGCAGTTCCACGGTTCAAATCTCTGTATTATCCTGCTTTTGGAATTTTTTGTCGTAAAGAAAGACAGTAATAGTGTCTCCTGATTGTTCAGACACAAATATATCTGTTGAAAATAGTCTGGTGCAGGCCCGAGAAATAGAAGTGTGTTTTTTCAGTTCCACGGGTCAAATCTCTGTATTATCCTGCTTTTGGCATTTTTTACCGTAAAAAAAAAACTAATAGTGTCTCCCTGATTTTTCAGACACAAATATATCTGTTTAAAATAGTCTGGTGTAGGCCCGAGAAATAGAACTGTGGTTTTGCAGTTTCACGGGTCAAATCTCTGTATTATCCTGCTCTTGGCATTTTTTGCCATAAAAAAAAAAATAATAGTGTCTCCCTGATTTTTCAGACACAATTATATCTGTTTAAAATAGTGTTGTGTAGGCCAGAGAAACAGATTTGTGGTTTTGCAGTTCCACGGTTCAAACATCTGTATTATCCTCTTTTGGTCCATTTGTATCTAAAAAAAAACAGTTTGAGTGTGTCGCTCACTGTTCAGCTGCAAATATATATATTTTAAAAAGTCTGATATACACCATTAAATTATAACTGTGGTTTTGCTGTTCCGCGGTAAAAAATCTCTATTATCCTGCTTTTGGCATTTTTTTCCGTTAAAAAAAAACTATTTGTGTCTCCCTGACTTTTCAGACACAAATATATCTGTTGAAAATAGTCTGGTGTAGGCTCGAGATATAGAAGTGTGGTTTTGTAGTTCCACGGGTCAAATCTCTGTATTATCCTGCTTTTGGCATTTTCTGCAGTAAAAAAAAAATAATAGAGTCTCCCTGATTTTTCAGACACAAATATATATGTTGAAAATAGTCTTGTGTAGGCCCGAGAAATAGAAGTGTGGTTTTGCAGTTCCACGGGTCACATCTCTGTATTATCCTGCTTTTGGCATATTTGCAGTAAAAATAAAAATCTAATAGTGTCTCCCTGATTTTTCAGACACAAATATATCTGTTGAAAATAGTCTGGTGTAGGCCCGAGAAATAGAAGTGTGGTTTTGCAGTTCCACGGGTCAAATCTCTGTATTATCCTGCTTTTGGCATTTTTTGTCGTAAAGAAAGACAGTAATAGTGTCTCCTGATTGTTCAGACACAAATATATCTGTTGAAAATAGTCTGGTGTAGGCCCAAGAAATAGAAGTGTGGTTTTGCAGTTCCACGGGTCAAATCTCTGTACTATCCTTCTTTTGGCATTTTTTGCTGTAAAGAAAAACAGTAATAGTGTATCCTGATTGTTCAGACACAAATATATCTGTTGGAAATAGTCTGGTGTAGGCTTGTGAAATAGAAGTGTGGATTTGCGCTTCCACGGGTCAAATCTCTGTATTATCCTGCTGTTGTCTTTTTTGCCATAAAGAAGGACAGTAATAGTGTCTCCTGATTATTCAGACACAAATATATCTGTTGAAAATAGTCTGGTGTAGGCCAGAGAAATAGAAGTGTGGTTTTGCAGTTCCACGGGTCAAATCTCTGTATTATCCTGCTTTTGGCATGTTTTGCAATAAAAAAAAAATAATAGAGTCTCCCTGATTATTCAGACACAAATATATCTGTTGAAAATAGTCTGGTGTAGGCCCGAGAAATAGAAGTGTGGTTTTGCAGTTCCACGGGTCAAATCTCTGTATTATCCTGCTTTTGGCATTTTTTGCCGTAAAGAAAAACAGTAATAGTGTCTCCTGATTGTTCAGACACAAATATATCTGTTGAAAATAGTGTGGTGTAGGCTCGAGATATAGAAGTTTGGTTTTGCAGTTCCACGGGTCAAATCTCTGTATTATCCTGCTTTTGGCATTTTTTGCCGTAAAGAAAGACAGTAATAGTGTCTCCTAATTGTTCAGACACAAATATATCTGTTGAAAATAGTCTGGTGTAGGCCCGAGAAATAGAAGTGTGGTTTTGCAGTTCCACGGGTCAAATCTCTGTATTATCCTGCTTTTGGCATTTTTTGCAGTAAAGAAAGACAGTAATAGTGTCTCCTAATTGTTCAGACACAAATATATCTGTTGAAAATAGTCTTGTGTAGGCCCAAGAAATATAACTGTGGTTTTGCAATTTCACGGGTCAAATCTCTGTATTATCCTGGTCTTGGCATTTTTTGCCATAAAAAAAAAATAATAGTGTCTCCCTGATTTTTCAGACACAAATATATCTGTTGAAAATAGTCTTGTGTAGGCCAGAGAAACAGATGTGTGGTTTTGCAGTTCCATGGTTCAAATGTCTGTATTATCCTCTTTTGGGCCATTTGTATCTAAAAAAAAACAGTTTGAGTGTGTCGCTCACTGTTCAGCCACAAATATATATATTTAAAAAAGTCTGATATACACCATGAAATTATAACTGTGGTTTTGCTGTTCCGCGGTAAAAAATCTCTATTATCCTGCTTTTGGCATTTTTTGCCGTAAAAAAAAAACTATTAGTGTCTCCCTGACTTTTCAGACGCAAATATATCTGTTGAAAATAGTTTGGTGTAGGCCCAAGAAGCAGAAGTGTGGTTTTGCAGTTCCACGGGTCAAATCTCTGTATTATCCTGCTTTTGGCATTTTTTGCTGTAAAGAAAAACAGTAATAGTGTATCCTGATTGTTCAGACACAAATATATCTGTTGAAAATAGACTGGTGTAGGCTCGAGAAATAGAACTGTGGATTTGCAGTTCCACGGGTCAAATCTCTGTATTATCCTGCTTTTGGCATTTTTTGCCGTAAAGAAAAACAGTAATAGTGTCTCCTGATTGTTCAGACATAAATATATCTGTTGAAAATAGTCTGGTGTAGGCCCGAGAAATACAAGTGTGGTTTTGTAGTTCCACGGGTCAAATCTCTGTATTCTCCTGCTTTTGGCATTTTTTGCAGTAAAAAAAAATCTAATAGTGTCTCCCTGATTTTTCAGACACAAATATATCTGTTGAAAATAGTCTGGTGTAGGCCCGAGAAATAGAAGTGTGGTTTTGCAGTTCCACGAGTCAAATCTCTGTATTATCCTGCCTTTGGCATTTTTTGCCGTAAAGAAAAACAATAATAGTGTCTCCTGATTGTTCAGACACAAATATATCTGTTGAAAATAGTCTGGTGTAGGCCCGAGAAATACAAGTGTGGTTTTGTAGTTCCACGGGTCAAATCTCTGTATTCTCCTGCTTTTGGCATTTTTTGCAGTAAAAAAAAATCTAATAGTGTCTCCCTGATTTTTCAGACACAAATATATCTGTTGAAAATAGTCTGGTGTAGGCCCGAGAAATAGAAGTGTGGTTTTGCAGTTCCACGAGTCAAATCTCTGTATTATCCTGCCTTTGGCATTTTTTGCCGTAAAGAAAAACAATAATAGTGTCTCCTGATTGTTCAGACACAAATATATCTGTTGAAAATAGTCTGGTGTAGGCGCGAGAAATAGAAGTTTGGTTTTGCAGTTCCACGGGTCAAATCTCTGTATTATCCTGCTTTTGGCATTTTTTGCCGTAAAGAAAGACAGTAATAGTGTCTCCTGATTGTTCAGACACAAATATATCTGTTGAAAATAGTCTGGTGTAGGCCCGAGAAATAGAAGTGTGGTTTTGCAGTTCCACGGGTCAAATCTCTGTATTATCCTGCTTTTGGCATTTTTTGCCGTAAAAAAAAAACTAATAGTGTCTCCCTGATTTTTCAGACACGAATATATCTGTTGAAAATAGTCTGGTGTAGGCCCGAGAAATAGAACTGTGGTTTTTCAGTTTCACGGGTCAAATCTCTGTATTATCCTACTCTAGGCATTTTTTTGCCATAAAAAAAAAAAATAATAGTGTCTCCCTGATTTTTCAGACACAAATATATCTGTTGAAAATAGTCTTGTGTAGGCCAGAGAAACAGATGTGTAGTTTTGCAGTTCCACGGTTCAAACGTCTGTATTATCCTCTTTTGGGCCATTTGTATCTAAAAAAAAACAGTTTGAGTGTGTCGCTCACTGTTCAGCCGCCAATATATGTATTTAAAAAAGTCTGATATACACCATTAAATTATAACTGTGGTTTTGCTGTTCCACGGTAAAAAATCTCTATTATCCTGCTTTTGGCATTTTTTGCCGTAAAAAAAACTAATAGTGTCTCCCTGATTTTTCAGACACAAAAATATCTGTTGAAAATAGTCTGGTGTAGGCCAGAGAAAAAGATGTGTGGTTTTGCAGATCCACGGTTCAAACGTCTGTATTATCCTCTTTTGGGCCATTTGTATCTAAAAAAAAACAGTTTGAAAATAGTCTGGTGTAGGCCCTAGAAATAGAAGTGTGGTTTTGCAGTTCCACGGGTCAAATCTCTGTATTATCCTGATTTTGGCATTTTTTGCCGTAAAAATAAAAATAAAAAATGTCTCCCATATTTTTCAGACACAAAGATATCTGTTGAAAATAGTCTGGTGTAGGCCCGAGATATTGAAGTGTGGTTTTGCAGTTCCATGGTTCAAATCTCTGTGTTATCCTGCTTTTGGCATATTTTGCCGTAAAAAAAAAACTAATAGTGTCTCACTGATTTTACAGACACAAATATATCTGTTGAAAATAGTCTGGTGTAGGACAGAGAAACAGAAGTGTGGTTTTGCATTTCCACGGTTCAAACCTCTGTATTATCCACTTTTGGGCCATTTGTTTCTAAAAAAAAACAGTTTGAGTTTGTCGCTCACTGTTCAGCGGCAAATATATATATTTTAAAAAGTCTGGTATACACCAGTAAATTATAACTGTGGTTTTGCTGTTCCACTGTAAAAAATCTCTATTATTCTGCTTTTGGCATTTTTTGCCATAAAAAAAACTAATAGTGTCTCCCTGATTTTTCAGACACAAATATATCTGTTGAAAATAGTCTGGTGTAGGCCATAGAAATAGACGTGTGGTTTTGCAGTTCCACGGGTCAAATCTCTGTATTATCCTGCTTTTGGCATTTTTTGCCGTAAAAATAAAAATAAAAAATGTCTCCCTGATTTTTCAGACACAAAGATATCTGTTGAAAATAGTCTGGTGTAGGCCCAAGAAATAGAAGTGTGGTTTTGCAGTTCCACGGGTCAAATCTCTGTATTATCCTGCTTTTGGCATTTTTTTATTACCGTGAAAAAAAAACAGTAATAGTGTCTCCTGATTGTTCAGACACAAATATATCTGTTGAAAATAGTCTGGTTTAGGCCCGAGAAATAGAAGTGTGGTTTTGCAGTTCCAGGGGTGAAATCTCTGTATTACCCTGCTTTTGCCATTTTTTTGCTGTAAAGAAAAACAGTAATAGTGTCTCCTGATTGGTCAGACACAAATATATCTGTTGAAAATAGTCTGGTGAAGGCCAGAGAAATAGAAGTGTGGTTTTGTAGTTCCACGGTACAAGCCTCTGTATTAACCACTTCTGGGCCATTTTTACCTAAAAAATAACAGTTTGAGTGTGTCGCTCACTGTTCAGCCGCAAATATATCTATTTAAAATTGTCTGGTATACCCCAGTAAACAATAACCGTGATTTTGCCATTCCACGGTAAAAAATCTCTATTAGTCAGCTTTTGGTATTTTTCTGCAAAGAAAAACATTAATAGTTTCTCCCTGATTGTTCAGATTGTTTTAAAGAGTCGGTGTAGGCCACAGAAATAGAACTGTGGTTTTCCTCTTCCACGGTTCTAATCTAATTTTTATTACCCTTTTTCCATTGATAGTGCGAGTGTAAGCTATTTTACTTCCTTTATAATGGGCAAGGCGCGTGGCAAGGGCAGTGGAAGTGGACGTTCTGGTGATGGTGCGTGGATAGGATGGTTCCGTGGCCAAGGCAAAAATGTGCCGCAACCAACAGCCACATCTTCTCGCTCCCACTTCTTGACCGAATAACTAGGGAAGCACAGAACAACACCAGTATTGCGAACTGATCAGTGTGAACAGGTTATTAATTGGATAGCAGATAATCCTTCCAGTTACCTGGGCACAACCACCTCCGGTCTGTCTTCCACATGGTCAACTCTTAGTAGCCGTGAGTCTCGACCGCATAATCCTCCTCACCCTGATGCTCCTTCCTCCCACCATGCCGAGTGTCGTCAGACAGCAACTGATCCCACACTTGGACACTCTGAAGAGCTGTTCACTGGTCCATTTCCAAATTTGTGCCCCTTGAAGTGGTGGAAGAGGAGATCCCATGTAGTGATGTCCAAATATTTGAACAGCCACGGCCACAGAAAGTCGACGCTGGCAATTTGTCACAAGAGGTGGACGATGACGAGACACAATTGCCAGGAAGTGAGGAGGATCGTGGTGCGCAAGTGGAAGAGGAGGAGTTGGTGAATGATCTAGTATCTGACCCAACGTGGCTGGAGGACATGCAGAGCGAGGCCAGCAGCACAAATGGTGAGGGAGGCAGAGTCCCCCAGCAGGCAGGTAGAAGCAGTGTGGTGGCCGCACACAGAAGGCAGGCAACAGTATCCCGTAACACCAACACGAGGGACGTTGCCAGTACAACCTGTAGGTCTTCCAGAGTCTAGAATTTTTTTAAAGACTCTGCTGATAACCCCAAAAATGCCATTTGTACCACCTGCCATGCCAGCATCAGCAGGAGTGACAAAACTACCAGCCTGACCACCACCAGCATGATCAGGCACATGGCAGCAAAGCACCCGACTTTGTGGGGTAAACCCCAGGGTCCATGACCAGTGTCAGCGGATGTCACCACTGCTTTTTCAGCTGTTGTGTGTGCAATAGAACCCCCTGTAGTGTGTACAAGGCAATCCCCTGTCCATACTGCATGCAAAGATGCCCCTCCTCTCAGTCTTCACTTGTTCTGGCAGTTTCTCAGGAAAAAGCATCAACGTCCACGTCCACGACCCACCGCAGCGTTCAATTGTTCATATCCCAGACCTTTGAACGAAATCGGAAATTCGCAGCCAATGCCCCACAGGCCACAATCCTAAATTCGCACATTTCACGACTGCTTGAGTTGTAAATGCTGGCTTTTAGGCTGGTGGAGACGGAATCCTTCGGCAACCTTATGACGGTGGCCGTCCCTCGGTACTCGGTCCCCAGCAGACACTATTTTGCCCGGTGTGCCATCCCCGCACTACACAAGCACGTGTCAGTCAGAGTTGCCCCCACAGTGTACAGCTTCTGCGCATCATCCTCCTCCTCCTCCTCATGTTCAGCCTCCATCTCAGATATCACCACATCAGTTACAAGCTGGAAGCACTGCAGTACTGCCTCTGTCAAGCGGCAACAGGCTGTACTGAAACTCATAAGCTTAGGTGTGAAACCTCACACTGCTTGTGAGTTGTGGAAAGCTGTGAAAGAGCAGGCAGATCTGTGGCTGACACCGCTGAACCTACATCCAGACATGGTCGTGTGTGACAATGGCCATAATCTGGTGGCGGCCCTGAGGCGAGATCACACACGTACCATGCCTAGCTCATGTGCTTAACCTCGTCGTTCAGCGGTTTCTTAAATCGTATCCCGAGTTGCCAGTTCTGCTCGTCAAAGTACGCCGCCTGTCAGCTAATTTTCGCAAGTCGGCTACAGCTTCCGCCATCCTTGCTGTGCTGCAGCAGCGTTTGCAGCTTCCGGCACACCAACTCATGTGTGATGTCCCCACACGTTGGAACTCTACCCTCCACATGTTGCAAAGGATTTGTGAGCAGAAGAGAGCAGTTGTGGAGTACCAGCTGCAACAAGGCCTTCAATATTCAGGTCAGACTCCACACATAAGACCTCAGGAGTGGACCTGGATGTCTGAGAAATGTACCATCTTGACAAACTTTGAGGAGTCAACCAAGATGGTGGGTGGCGATGACGCCATCATTAGTGTCAGCATTCCACTTGTCTGTCTTTTGCAATGCTCTCTGCAGAGAATTAAAGAGGAGGCATTGCAGCCAGAGTATGATGAGATGGATCAAGAAACCGTAGCGGTCGATTACACACAGCCCAGCCTCATCTCATCCCAACGTGCATTGGGGGACAATGAGGGAGAGGAGGAGGGGGAGGAAGAACAGGAGTTGAATCATGCGCTGTAGACGGTAGTACCTGTACAAGTGTCATACCGTCGGTTCAGCGTGGGTGGCCTGAGGACAGGGGGGAGGAGGAGGAGGAGAGCATGGTCAGTCGTCATCTTGGTGAGGACACGGAAGTATTGCCCGTTACCAGTCTGGCACGCATGGCTGACTTTATGTTATGCTGCCTTAACCATGACCCTTGCATTGTCAAAATGTTGGGTGACAGTCATTACTGGTTGGTGACACCTTTCAACCCCCTCTACAAGGAGAACTTTCACTCTCTTAATTCTGAGGTGAAGAGGTCTACAAAAATGGGGCATTGCCAGAAGGCCCTTGCTGCAGAACTGTTAAAAAAATTCCCATCTGAACATGCTAGCGGCAGAGGTCACAGTTCCAACCAACCAAGGCGTACATGCGAGAGAGACGCAACTCTAATCCAGCAGAGGCGTCAACGTTCTAGGACAGTTTTCTCAGACCCTCCCTTTGGACAGACCCTGAGGCGCGGGGTACTCTCACAAGGAGTGGAAAGTTTCAAAAGATGGTGAGGGAGTACCTTGCCGACCGTACCAGCATCCTCTGTGACTCCTCTGTGCCTTTTAATTATTGGGTATCCAAGCTGGACACTTGGAATGAACTCGCTCTGTACGCCTTGGAGGTCCTGGCCTGCCCTGCTGCTAGTGTGTTATTGGAGCGTGTTTTTAGTGCCGCTGGGGGAATTATAACTGATAAGCGCACTTGCCTGTCAACTGACAATGCTGACAATGAACCAAACTGAACCCGAACACTACGGGGGTGGCTTAACACTACTCTGTATGCCTTGGAGGTCCTGGCCTGACCTGCTGCTAGTGTGTTATCTGAGCACGTTTTTAGTGCCGCTGGGGGAATTATAACTGATAAGCTCACTTGCCTGTCAACTGACAATGCTGACAAGCTGACCCTTATCAAAATGAACAAGGGCTGAATTGGGCCAGACTTCTCATCACCACTAAATAACAGCAGAGTAACATAAAGTCAAATCCACTGTGTTATTTCGGGAGGTGTATTCACATGCACCGCTTCACACCCACACATTGGTATACGCTTCCTCATTTCGGCTTTTTTATGTTCTTCTCCTTATCCTCAGCCTCCACCACCACTATACCACCAGGGCGACCGTGGTCCGTGTTGCCATTATTGAAAGTTCCTCTGTCCTTATTTTTGTCAGCTTTTGCTTGGAAGGCATAAGCAAAGACTGTGGGAGACCCACTCCCCAATATTGGGAATAATATTTTAAAGATGCTGTACGGTATGGCTCTTGTAAGGGGCATTAAAACCATCGTGTTAAGCTACTGTGACCTCCACCACTTTTCCAAGGGGCATTAAAACCGTCTTGTTAAGCTACTGGGACATCCACGTCTTTTCCAAGGGGCATTCAAACCGTCTTGTTAAGCTACTGGGACCTCCACGTCTCTTCTGAGGGGCATTAAAAGTGTCTTGTTAAGCTACTGCGACCTCCACCACTTTTCCAAGGGGCATTAAAACCATCTTGTTAAGCTACTGGTTTCTCCATGTCTCTTCTAAGGGGCATTCAAACTGTCTTGTTCAGCTGCTGGGACCTCCACGTCTCTTCTGAGGGGCATTAAAAGCATCTTGTTAAGCTACTGTGACCTCCACCTCTTTTCCAAGGGGCATTAAAACCATCTTGTTAAGCTAATGGGACCTCCACATCTCTTCTGAGGGGCATTAAAAGCGTCCTGATAAGCTACTGTGACCTCAACCACTTTTCCGAGGGGCATTAAAACCGTCTTGTTAAGCTACTGGGACCTCCACGTCTCTTCAAAGGGGCATTCAATCCATCTTGTTTAGCTACAGGGATCTCCACGTCTCTTCCAAGGGGCATTCAAACCGTCTTGTTAAGCTACTGGGACCTCCACGTCTTTTCCAAGGGACATTAAAACCGTCTTGTTAAGCTACTGGGACCTCCACGTCTCTTCCAAGGGGCATTAAAAGCATCTTATTAAACCACTCTGAACTCCAGAGCTCTTCCAAGGGGCATTGAAATGTTGTTTTTAATTACCACTAACGTCCACGACTCTTCCAACGGGCAATGCATTTCCTCCTAATTTTAGTCAGCTTTTGCTTTTCAATGCAAAGTCGAAAACTAAGGGAGACCCACTCCCCAATAATGGGTAGAAGGTTTTTAGTACGCTGTAATCCACGTCTGTTTCAAGGGGCAATGCAGTTCCTCATAATTTTAGGAAAGCCTTCCATTCACTGCTTAGGCCAAAAGTGTACTGGAGACCCAGTTGCTATAAATGGAAAAAATGGTTTAGTTAAGGCCCTCTGACCTCCATGTCATTTCCAAGGGGCATTGGAGTGCCTCGAAATTTTTGGTAGGCATTGCACTCACTGTATGCCCTATAACTGTGTAGCCTAACCGCTCCTTTTGTTATAGAAGCATATCCTACAAGACATATGTGGTTGACTGGCCTGATATTGATGTGAATGGTCCCTGTTCCTCCTGCTCTTTCACCTTTGACACCACCTAATCCATCATTTATCACCTGAAGCTTTGTTTTAATGGGAGTCATAGAACTGGGATAGTAGCAGGAAAACATCCAGCAATTCTCGGAGGAGGTAGGATATGCGCCAAAACGCTGACCACCTCAGGCCTAGCCGCTACTACATACATGCACTTGCATTCCAAGACAACAAAGCAGATGCTAACTTCTATCATCATCATCATGCTCCTCACCTTGGCACTCTCAACTCCCCTGATGGAGAAGCCAGGGCCCACCGGAGGAGTCTGGTTCTCTGTTGGGCTCGTCCAATGCTGCCCTAAAGCAGGCCGGGCTACGAAAAGTGTGTGGGGGGAAGTTGACAGGAGAAATAGGGGCGGCTGGGGAGCGTTTATGGACACCTGGCTGCCCCCAGGCGGCTGGGGACCGAGTATGGACACCCGGCCGCCCCCTGGTGGCTGGGGACCAAGTGCGGACACCCGGCCGCCCCCTGGCGGCTGGGGACCAAGTGCGGACACCCGGCCGCTAGGCGGCTGGGGACTGAGTATGGATACCAGGCCTCCAATGCAGCCATGACGTGGTGGCCAGATTCTGCCTCCACATGCCTAAAAGGCCCAATTTCAAGTGCAAGCAAGCAGTATGGTATTGCAGCCTGGGGGTGGGTGGGTGGCAGGCTGCATACTTGCGCTTGCATTGCAAGGAATGGGAAAGGTACAATTGAACACTGCCCTGGGACAAGGACTTGAACGGGGATAGTTGCAAGTCTGCACTGACAGGTGCAGGGTGGAAGGCATCTTCGCATGTACCATGAACAGGGGTTTGGCATGCACACACTACAGCAGAAAAGGCTGTCCTTCCCACTAAATGCACTGGGGAGGGCACAGGTAATGTTTTGGTATGCACACTTCATCTTATGTATAAGGCACACCGAGACAAATAGGGGCATCTGGGGATTGAGTATGGATACCTCGCTGCCGAAGCAGCCATGAGGTAGTGGCCAGCTTCGGCCTCCTCCAAACTAAAAGGCCCCATTTCAAGTGCAAGCTAGCAGTATGGTATTGCAGCCTGGGGGTGGGTGGTGGCAGGCTGCACACTTACGCTTGCATTTTATGGGGCGGCTGGGGCCGAGTATGGACACCCGGTCGCCCCCTGGCGGCTGGGGACCGAGTGTTGACACCCGTCCGCCGGGCGGCTGGGGACTGAGTATGGATACCAGGCCGCCAACGCAGTCATGATGTGGTTGCCAGATTCCGCCTCCACATGCCTAAAAGGCCCAATTTCAAGTGCTAGCAAGCAGTATGGTATTGCAGCCTGGGGGTGGGTGGGTGGCAGGCTTCATACTTGCGCTTGCATTGCAAGGAATGGGGGAGGTACAATTGAACACTGCTCTGGGAGAAGAACTTGCACGGGGATAGTTGCAAGTCTGCGTCTTCTGATCCAGCAAGGATCACTTCTGATGGGCACACTTTTAGGCAGTGACCTGAGTGTCAGAGATGCTTCCAGGGGTCTTATCCATGCTGTTCCCATGTCTTTTCAGCACTGTATGCATGCGTCACACAGCACATGGCCAGATAAGGTTGTAAAATATTAAAATGACATTTCCCGGTGAATACATTTGTCACGGTTGAAATCACAAAAAATGCTACTTGTGAACATAGCCCAAGGTGTGGAGGAGTATTTTTTTTGGGGGGTTATTTATTTTACCTTATACAGAAGCCTTTACTCTGGAAAGGAACTTCCTTAACATATTTCACAGGAAAGCAGTTTCAGTTTAGTTTTTGAACGTTTTATTGTGAGCCCTTAAAAGTGGCTTAATTCCTCTGACCACGTTGTTGACAGCAGTGACCTGGGGGTCAGAAATGCTTCCTGCGGCGTTCCCCATGCTGTCCCCACGTCATTTAAGCACTGTCACTATCGTTTTGGGCACTTGTTAGGCTTTTAAAAGACTGCCGGGGGTGCCGCAAAAATGCACAGGTCTCCCATAGACTAACATTGGGCTCGTTGCTCGGGTCGAGCACCCGAGTATCACGGCGAGTTCGGCCCGAGCTTCGAGCACCCGAGCATTTTAGTGCTCGCTCAACACTAATTTTTATATATATATTTTTTTATTTCTAAAAACATTTTTTTTTACTTTACACATTCTTCAATAGTCTCCATGGCAGACTAGAAGCTGCGATTGTCAAGGTTATAATCAATGCACATGGTACTGAATAATTTTGTTCATGTGAAATTTATTCCAATGTAATAGCGTAAAATCAATGACAAAACAAAAGCTGACGTTTCGGCCACTATTTGGCGTTGATCACAGTGTCTCTAGAAATAAATGAAACCAATCAAAATAAATACAAAGAATTAATTTGTTATTTACAAAATAAGCCCATATTTTGTGAACTTACAGTTATATGAAAAAGTTTGGGCACCCCTATTAATCTTAAGCTTAATGTTTTGTAAAAATTGGTGTTTTTGCAACAGCTATTTCAGTTTGATATATGTAATAACTGTTGGACACAGTAATGTTTCTGCCTTGAAATGAGGTTTATTGTACAGAAAATGTGCAATCTGCATTCAAACAAAATTTGACAGGTGCACATTTTCTGTTAGTACAATAAACCTCATTTCAAGGCAGAAACATTACTGTGTCCAACAGTTATTACATATATCAAACTGAAATAGCTGTTGCAAAAACACCAATTTTTATAAAACATTAAGCTTAAGATTAATAGGGGTGCCCAAACTTTTTCATATAACTGTATGTCAAATGATAATTCCAGTAGAGAGATCTAAAATTATATATGTTCTTCAGGTCAACTATCCCTCAGAGATCTAACAGAGAACAGTTCAAAGGTAGAAAGAAACTACATGTGAGTTGTTATGTGGAAGATTTTATCTGGAGTAGGTGTTTGTACTTGTTAGGTCTTGCATCCCGGTGGTCATAAGAATCTCCCTATAGTTGCAAGATGGTATTGGGAACTCAAAGAGGAAAGATCTGGTCCCAGGTGTAAATTATGGTTCCTTCTGGCAGAGTGGGTTCCTGTTCAATCGTGACAATATACCGTATTTTTCGGACCATAAGATGCAATTTTTTCCTCCAAAATTTTGGAGGAAAATGGGGGGTGCGTCTTATAGTCTTATAGCGGTATCAGTGGAGGAGTGGGGCACAGGAGGCAGCAGCCGTCTGCTGCAGCCTACACTGTCCCCGCTGCTAAAGAAAATTAATATTCACTGCTCCCCACGCACATTCATGCTCCTTAATAGCGGTATACAGTGTAGCCGCACTGCGGCTGCTGCTGCTGCTGGCTATCTCCTGTGCCCCACTGTTAAAGGGCATGAATATTCAACCTCTCTCTCCCTTTAATGAGCGGGCACAGGAGATAGCCGGCAGCAGCAGCAGCTGCAGCGCGGCTCCGCTGTGTGCCGGCTATGAAGGAGAGTGAAGTCACTGCTCCCCGCGCACACAGACCCGGCGTGGGGAGCTGTGACTTCCGGCAGCTGATCTCTCCATGTGAGCCGCGCATGGCAGTGATGTCATGCGCGGCTCACATGGAGAGATCAGTGCAGGCAGACCGGACGCAGCGCCGGAGGAGTGAAGAGAGGTGAGCATGAGTGTTTATTTTTTTTAATGTGCAGCCTGATGGGGATTAGGGGGACCATGCATACTATGACAGGGATTAGGGGTGCCATGCATACCAGGACAGGGATTAGGGGTGCCAATCATACCAGGACAGGGATTAGGGATGCCAAGCATACCAGGACAGGGATGAGGGGTGCCATGCATACCAGGACAGGGATGAGGGGTGCCATGCATACCAGGACAGGGATTAGGGGTGCCATGCATACCAGGATAGGGATTAGGGGTGCCATGAATACCAGGACAGGGATGAGGGGTGCCATGCATACCAGGATAGGGATTAGGGGTGCCATGCATACCAGGATAGGGATTAGGGGTGCCATGCATACCAGAGCAGGGATGAGGGGTGCCATGCATACCAGGACAGGGATGAGGGGTGCCATGCATACCAGGAGAGGGATGATGGGTGCCATGCATACCAGGATTGGGGATGAGGGGAGCCATGCATACCAGGATAAGGATGAGGGAGCCATGCATATCAGGATACAGTGGTGGGCAAAAGTATTGGCACCCCTTCAATTCTGTCAGATAATACTCAGTTTCTTCCTGAAAATGATTGCAATCACAAATTCTTTGGTATTATTATCTTCATTTAATTTGTCTTCAATGAAAAAACTCTAAAAGAATTGTCCTAAAGCCAAATTGGATATAATTCCACACCAAACCTAAAAAAGGGGGTGGACAAAAGTATTGGCACTGTTTGAAAAATCATGTGATGCTTCTCTAATTCGTGTAACCTGTAACTTACCGGTGGCACCTAACAGGTGTTGGCAATAACAGGCAGACCGGACGCAGCGCCGGAGGAGAGAAGAGAGGTGAGTATGAGTGTTTATTTTTTTTAATGTGCAGCCTGATGGGGATTAGGGGGACCATGCATACTATGACAGGGATTAGGGGTGCCATGCATACCAGGACAGGGATAAGGGGTGCCAATCATAACAGGACAGGGATTAGGGATGCCAAGCATACCAGGACAGGGATGAGGAGTGCCATGCATACCAGGACAGGGATGAGGGGTGCCATGCATACCAGGACAGGGATTAGGGGTGCCATGCATACCAGGATAGGGATTAGGGGTGCCATGCATACCAGGACAGGGATGAGGGGTGCCATGCATACCAGGACAGGGATTAGGGGTGATATGCATACCAGGATAGGGATTAGGGGTGCCATGCATACCAGGACAGGGATGAGGGGTGCCATGCATACCAGGACAGGGATGAGGGGTGCCATGTATACCAGGAGAGGGATGATGGGTGCCATGCATACCAGGATTGGGGATGAGGGGTGCCATGCATACCAGGATAAGGATGAGGGATCCATGCATATCAGGATACAGTGGTGGCCAAAAGTATTGTCACCCCTTCATTTCTGTCAGATAATACTCAGTTTCTTCCTGAAAATGATTGCAATCACAAATTCTTTGATATTATTATCTTCATTTAATTTGTCTTCAATGAAAAAACACAAAAAGAATTGTCCTAAAGCCAAATTGGATATAATTCCACACCAAACCTAAAAAAGGGGGTGGACAAAAGTATTGGCACTGTTTGAAAAATCATGTGATGCTTCTCTAATTCGTGTAACCTGTAACTTACCTGTGGCACCTAACAGGTGTTGGCAATAACTAATTCACACTTGCAGGCAGTTAACATGGATTAAAGTTGACTCAACCTCTGTCCTGTGTCCTTGTGTGTACCACATTGAGCATGGAGAAAAGAAAGAAGACCAAAGAACTGTCTGAGGACTTGAGAAACCAAATTGTGAGGAAGCATGAGCAATCTCAAGGCTACAAGTCCATCTCCAAAGACCTGAATGTTCCTGTGTCTTCCGTGCGCAGTGTCATCAAGAAGTTTAAAGCCCATGGCACTGTGGCTAACCTCCCTAGATGTGGACGGAAAAGAAAAATTGACGAGAGATTTCAACGCAAGATTGTGCGGATGGTGGATAAAGAACCTCGACCAACATCCAAACAAGTTCAAGCTGCCCTGCAGTCCGAGGGTACAACAGTGTCTACCCGTACTATCCATTGGCATCTGAATGAAAAGGGACTGTATGGTAGGATACCCAGGAAGACCCCACTTCTTACCCCGAGACATAAAAAAGCCAGGCTGGAGTTTGCCAAAACTTATCTGAGAAAGACTAAAACGTTTTGGAAGAATGTTCTCTGGTCATATGAGGCAAAAGTAGAGCTTTTTGGGAAAAAGCATCAACATAGAGTGTACAGGAAAAAAAAAGAGGCATTCAAAGAAAAGAACACGGTCCCTACAGTCAAACATGGCGGAGGTTCCCTGATGTTTTGGGGTTGCTTTGCTGCCTCTGGCACTGGACTGCTTGACCGTGTGCATGGCATTATGAAGTCTGAAGACTACCAACAAATTTTGCAGCATAATGTAGGGCCCAGTGTGAGAAAGCTGGGTCTCCCTCAGAGGTCATGGGTCTTCCAGCAGGACAATGACCCAAAACACACTTCCAAAAGCACTATAAAATGGTTTGAGAGAAAGCACTGGAGCCTTCTAAGGTGTCCAGACCTGAATTCCATAGTACACCTGTGGAGAGATCTCAAAATGGCAGTTTGGAGAAGGCACCCTTCAAATATCAGGGACCTGGAGCAGTTTGCCAAAGAAGAATGGTCTACAATTCCAGCAGAGCATTGTAAGAGACTCATTGATGGTTACCGGAAGCGGTTGTTCGCAGTTATTTTGGTTAAAGGTTGTGCAACCAAGTATTAGGCTGAGGGTGCCAATACTTTTGTCTGGCCCATTTTTGGAGTTTTACGTGAAATGATCAATGATTTGATTTTTGCTTCATTCTCTTTTGTATTTTTTCCTTGCAAGCAAATTAAATGAAGATAATAATACCAAAGAATTTGTGATTACAATCATTTTCAGGAAGAAACTGAGTATTATCTGACAGAATTGCAGGGGTGCCAATACTTTTTGCCACCACTGTAGGTATGAGGGGTGCCATGCATACCAGGATAAGGATGAGGGGTGCCATGCATACCAGGATGGAGGGATGCCAGGCATACCAGGATGGGGATGGGGACCACATATAAAAGGAAGGGTGGCGGCATATATACCAGGATGGGGGATATTGTCAGAATTGGGGGACATTACCCCTATACCAGTGTCAGCAGAAGAACCCCCTTCCCCTTAAAAGTGCATCATGACCACATTTTTTGCTTAAATTTTCATTTTTTTATTTTCCTCCTCTAAAATCTAGGAGTGTCTTATGGTCCGGTGCATCTTATAGTCCGAAAAATACGGTAAATACAAAGGTCCACTTGACCTAATCTAATATTGTATAAGAAAGTTGAGCCATACCCCTGTGCCAAGTGAGTTCTGTATATACTGGCCTGTTCCTCATCCCAGGTATGCAATATATGGTGCATGAACCACTGTGTGATAGGGAATTTAAAACAATATGTCTTAGTTCATATGTATGTACCATCACCTGCAATGTCTGCATATAGAGAAAAAAAATAGAGGAGCTGCATATAGAGAAGCTGCGATTGTCTGATCGCCTTTGCTACACACAGACGACCATCAGATCCAGGCAATGACAACCTCAGGGGTCTCCTGCAGACCCCGGGTTGTCATGCCAACCCATGGGTGACTCGTGGTCATGTGACACAAGTGGCGAAGGGCAGGACTTGTGATGTCTTTCCGCTGCGGCCATGTTAAATGCCGCTGCCAGGAGCACATGACAGCTGATCATGTCAGGTGTCATCTCCCCGGAAAGGTGAGGGCTTATCGCTGGAGCCCCCACCAAAGGGAGAGAACCGACATGTGCCGTACATGTATGGCACATGTCGGAAAGGGGTTAATTACATACCCCAGTCCTTGGAACGCAAGCGCAAATATGAAGCCAACGCCCCACAGGCCACACAACTAAATTCCCATATTTCGCGACTGCTTGCTCTCAAAATGTTGCCTTTTAGGCTCATGGAGATGGAAGCTTTCCGCAACCTGATTGCGGCGGTTGTCCCTCGGTACTCGGTCCCCAGCCGCAACTATTTCTCTCAGTGTGCCGTCCCCACCTTACACAAGCACGTGTCCCACAACATTAGCCATGCCCTCAACAATGATGTTACAGGGAAAGTCCACCTAACCACAGACACGTGGACAAGTGTTTGTGGGCAGGGATGATACATCTCGCTGATGGCACACTCGATTAACATAGTGGAAGCCGGGACCCAGTCGGTCCTTGGGACAGAACACATCCTCCCAACGCAGAGTATTGCGGGCCCTGGGTCAGTCAGGGTTGCCCCACAGTCTACAGCTCCTGCACCTCATCCTCCTCAGCCTCCTCCTCCTCTTCAGCCTCCAACTCCAAAATGACCACAAAAGTCACCAGCTGGAAACACTGCAGCACTGCCTCAGCCAAGCGGCAACAGGCTGTGCTGAAGCTAATATGCTTAGGTGACAAACCGCACAATGCTGAAGAGTTGTGGACATCTCTGAAAGAGCAGGCACATCTGTGTCTGACAGCAATGAACCTACAGCCTGGCATGGTCGTGTGTGACATTGGCCGGAACCTGGTGGCAGCTCTGAGGCAAGGTGAGCTCATACATGTACCATGCCTGGTCCATGTGCTTAACCTCGTAGTTCAGCAGTTTCTAAAAACCTACCCAGAGCTGTTGGATCTGCTTGTCAAAGTACGCCGCCTGTGTGCCCATTTTAGAAAGTCAGCTACAGCTTCCGCCGCCCTTGCCGTGCTTCAGCAGCGTTTGCAGCTTCCAGCTCTCCGACTGGTGTGTGATGTCCCTACGCATTGAAACTCTACAGATGTTGGGAAGGAGTTCTGAGCAGAAGAGAGCAGTTGTTGACTACCAGCATCAACAAGGCAATTGGTATTCAGTTCAGACTCCACACATAAGACCTCAGGAGTGGACATGGATGTCAGACATCTATACTATCCTCCAAATCTTTGAGGACTCCACCAAGATGGTGAGCAGCGATGACATCACAATTAGCGTCACCATCCCGCTTCTCTGTTTTCTGAAATGCTCTCTGCTCACAATCAAAAAGGATGAATTGCAGGCGGAGCACGATGAGATGAAACAAGGAACCATACAGGGTGATTACACACAGCCCAGCCTCATCTCATCCCAAAGTGGATTGGATGGCAATGAGGAAGAGGAGGAGGAGGAGGAGGAAGAACAGGGGCCCGTTTCATGCGCTATAGACAGTACTACCTGCACAACTGTCATACCATCTGTTCAGCGTGGATGGCCTGAAGACAGGGAGGAGGAGGAGAGCATGGTCAGTCGTCTTCTTGGTGAGGACATGGAAGTCTTACCTGTTAGCAGTCTGGCACGCATGGCTAAGTTTATGTTATGCTGCCTTTCCCGTGACCCTCGTGTTCTCAAAATTTTGGGTGACAATCATTACTGGTTGGTGACACTTCTAGACTCACGCTACATGGAGAACTTTATATCTCTTATTCCTGAGGCGGACAGGTCTAAAAAATGGGGCAGTACCAGAAGACCCTTGTTGCGGAACAATTAAAAAAATTCTCACCTGAAAACACTGGCGGCAGAGGTCACAGTTCGTTGGACAACCAAGGAGTACAGGTGAGAGAGACAAAACTCCAATCCAGCAGAGGCAGGGGAACACTGTCAAAGTTCTGTGAGAGTTTTCTCAGCCCCTCCCATCGCACAGGCCCTGAGGCGCGGGGTACTCTCGCAAAGAGTGCAAAGTTTGGGAAGATGCTGAGGGAGTACCTTGCCGACCGTACCAACCTCCGTGATTCCTCTGTGCCTTATAATTATTGGGTATCCAAGCTGGACACATGGAATGAACTGGCTCTCTATGCCTTGGAGGTCCTGGCTTGCCTTGCCGCTAGCATTTTATCAGAGCGGGTTTTTAATGCCGCTGGTGGAATTATAACTGATAAGCACATCCACCTGTCAACTGAAAATGCTGACAGGCTGACTCTTATAAAAATGAATAAGGGCTGGATTGGGCCAGACTTCTCAACACCACCGAATGATAGCAGCGTAGCATAAACTCAAATCCAGTGAATTCCCATGCACCTTTTCACACCCTCCTTTTCCTCATCTTCATCCTCCACCACTATATAACCAGGGTAACCAAGGTGCAACACCCACATAATTTTTTAAAGGGTGTTTATGATGCCCGTAAAATATTCTTTTTATACAGTATGTTCATGTATATCCTCCAGGGTTAAATGCACTTAGTGAATGGGCATTACAAGTATAGGAGTCCCGCTGCATTCTAATGTGAACGTTCTTTTAGGAGGCCCTCCTCCACGTCTTTTCCGAGATGCATTGGAGTGCCTCCCAATTTTTGGCAGCCTTGCATTCACTGCATAGGCCAACACTATGGGAGACCCACTTCCTAATAATTAGAACATTTTTTCATGAAGCCCTCTACGTCTTTTTCAAGGGGCATTGGAGTGCATGCCAATTTTTTTTTCAGCCCTTGCATTCACTGCATAGGCCAACACTATGGGAGACCCACTTCCTAATAATGGGAACATTTTTTCATGAGGCCTTCTACATCTCTTCCAAGGGGCATTAGAGTGTCTCCAAATTATCAGCAACCCTTGCATTCACTGCATAGGCAAACAGAGTGGGAGACCCCATTCCTAATAATGGGAACATTTTGTTTCATGAGGCCCTCTACGTCTCTTCCAAGGGGCATTGGGGTGCCTCCCAATTTTTGGCAGCCCTTGCATTCACTGCATAGGCCAACACTATGGGAGACCCACTTCCTAATAATTAGAACATTTTTTCATGAGGCCCTCTACGTCTCTTCCAAGGGGCATTGGAGTGCCTCCCAATTTTTGGCAGCCCTTGCATTCACTGCGTAGGCCAACACTATGGGAGACCCACTTCCTAATAATGGGAACATTGTTTTCCAGGAGGCCCTCTGACCTCCACGTCTCTTCCAATGGGCATTGGAGTGCCTCCCAATTTTTGGCAGCCCTTGCATTCACTGCATAGGCCAACACTATGGGAGACCCACTTCCTAATAATTAGAACATTTTTTCATGAGGCCCTCTAAGTCTTTTTCAAGGGGCATTGGAGTGCATGCCAATTTTTTTTTCAGCCCTTGCATTCACTGCATGGGCCAACACTATGGGAGACCCACTTCCTAATAATGGGAACATTTTTTCATGAGGCCTTCTACATCTCTTCCAAGGGGCATTAGAGTGTCTCCAAATTATCAGCAACCCTTGCATTCACTGCATAGGCAAACAGAGTTGGAGACCCCGTTCCTAATAATGGGAACATTTTGTTTCATGAGGCCCTCTACGTCTCTTCCAAGGGGCATTGGGGTGCCTCCCAATTTTTGTCAGCCCTTGCATTCACTGCATAGGCCAACACTATGGGAGACCCACTTCCTAATAATTTGA
This sequence comes from Phyllobates terribilis, assembly GCF_046119375.1. Classification (NCBI taxonomy): domain Eukaryota; kingdom Metazoa; phylum Chordata; class Amphibia; order Anura; family Dendrobatidae; genus Phyllobates; species Phyllobates terribilis. Next base: position 405,720,296 of record NW_027362771.1, read on the forward strand.
ACATTTTTTCATGAGGCCTTCTACATCTCTTCCAAGGGGCATTAGAGTGTCTCCAAATTATTAGCAACCCTTGCATTCACTGCATAGGTAAACATAATGGGAGACCAACTTCCTAATAATGGGAACATTGTTTTCAAGAGGCCCGCTGACCTCCACGTCTCTTCCAAGGGTCATTGGAGTGCCTCCAAATTTTTGGCAACCCTTGCATTCACTGCATAGGCAAAGACAATGGGAGACCCACTTCCTATTAATGGGAACATTGTTTTCAGGAAGCCCTTTGACCTCCACGTCTCTTCCAAGGGGCATTAAAGTACCTCCAAATTTTTGCCAACCCTTGCATTCACTGCACAGGCAAACACAATGGGAGCCCCACTTCCTAATAATGGGAACATTTTTTTTAGGAGGCCCTCCTCTATGACTCTTCCAAGGGGCTTTGGAGTAGGTCCAAATTTTTGGCAACCCTTGCATTCACTGCATAGGCAAACAGTATGGGAGACCCACTTTCTAATAATGGGAACATTGTTTTCAGGAGGCCCTACTTTAAATTTCTTCAAAGGGGTATTGGGGTGCGTCCAAATTTTGGGCAGCCCTGCCACTCACTGCATATGCAATAACAGTAGAGGAGACCCACTCTTTAGTAATGGGAACAACAAACCATTGTCGGCTGATGGCTCTCTAAGAATAGTAAGGGCCGACTGCTGGCCCTTTAAGAATAGTAAAGGACGCCTGATGGCCATATAAAAATTGGCTTTGTGACTTTCAGAGTTGCTCCTTCATTAATGAAGCAGGATGTGTCTAATCATGTCTCACACTCCACATGGCCAGATAAGGTTGTAAAATGTTAAAATTACATTTCCTGGTGAATATATTTGTCACGTTTGAAAGGAATGCAAAAATTCATCAAAAACGCTACATGTGAACATAACCCAAGGTGTGGAGGAGTATTTTTGTCTTTGGTTATTTATTTTGCCTTATATACAAGTCATTACACTGGAAAGGATGTTCCTTAACATATTTCCCAAGAAAATCCTTTCTGGTTTCGTTTTTGTATGTTTTATTGTGAGTCCGTAAAAGTGGCATAATACCTCTGACAACGTTGTTGACAGCAGTGACCTGGGAATCATAAATGCTTCCAGAGGTCTTTCCCATGCTGGTCCCATGTCATTTGAGCACTGTTCCCATCGATTTGGGCTATTTTTAGGCTCTCTGCAGACCTCCAGGGGGAGCTGCCTGAAAAATGCTCGAGTTTCCCATAGATTTACGTTAGACTCGTTGCTCGGGTCGAGCACCCGAGTATTCCAATTTGCTCGACCCGAGCAATGAGACCCCGAGCATTTTAGTGCTCGCATATCACTATTCATTATGATTACAGTATTTTTTTTAGATTCTAGTAGTGAACAAAAAAATGTAGAAATTTGTTACAAAAAATTAGTTTCTGCTGATATTTTTCTGAGACCTGTAACATTTCCATCTTTCTGTTGATTGAGCTGTAGTAAGGACTTTTTTATGTGTACCCCATTACTAACCTAGTAGTCAAAAGAAAGAAACACACAGAGGAAAGTCCTTTATTTGTAAAAATCAGTTCCCTATAAGTTCCTTATTTTAACCATTTATTAAAAAAAAAAGAATCCACAGGGGTCCGCCGCAATCCGAATGGAGGTCCCACACGATCCCCGTCTTCTTCGTGCAGTTTATGGACCCCATTCAGAGAGCACAGCTTCATAGACTGGTGCAGCAGCCACTGCTTGGTCTGACGCTGTTCTCCGCAAGACCCAAATCCTGTGAACTGAGGTGACGTCTGATGTCATTGCTCATCACCAGTCCAGCACTCACTGCCATCTGAGAACTGAATGCTGTGCACTGAAGTAACCTTACTGAGGTCACCTCAGTTCACACTTTTAGGTTACCTGAGTTCTCCGGGTCTTACGGAACTGTGAGGTCTGGAAACCTTAAAGGAGCCTGGAGGCTAAGATTGCGGGAGTTCCCAACTGTAAGTAAGGTTACCGCAGTTCATCGGCTAATAAGACCAGCCAGCAGCCGCCCCAGAAATGGCAGATCCATTAGAAAGCTTGTTGAAAGGCTGCAGCACAGCCAATCAACAAGTTTTTCCTGTGTGGGCATACCAGCTGTGCCTGCCAGTACCCACCTGTCTATATGCCAGTCTAACCTGCCTGTTCCTGCATTCCCCTGTGTGGGTCAACAGCTGTGACCGGGGTCTGACCTGGAGTAGCACCTGGTCTCTCTGCTCGGTTCCTCCCTGGTTCACGGAGTCGACTGAGCCGCCGTGTGACATTGGTCGGACCGGGTTGAAACTTAGTCACGCCCCTCCAGGCACTCCTCGGTTTATGGTCTAGTGGACGCCAGTCAGTCCGGGCGTGTGCAAAACAGTTTGCTCAGGCCGTGGTCCCCGTTGAGCCCCACGGCCTTTCGCTCTCAGTGACATTTGAATCCTTGTCTGGCGAATACGTGCACCAAGAAAAAAAAAAACACATTTTTTTTCTCAAGCTGAGGTCCAGGCGATTTGCACACCAGCCCAAATGGAGCTATCAGCACTCATTCTTTCGGATCCACCACGGTACTACCGGGATCCAAAACAAAGCTGTGTGTTTGTGGAGCAATGTATGTTGCATTTCAAATTCTATGCTCACTATTTTCCCACTGATCGGGTTAAAGTAGCATTCATGATGACCTACCTAGCGGGTGATGCCTTGAATTGGATCACCCCCTATGGGAAGCATGGGATCCTATCGTCTCTGACCTGCAGGCCTTCCTGGTGGCCTTTCTAATGGTCTTCGATGACCCTAACCCTGAGGCTTCCCAATATCCTGAAGCATTCCCAGTGGGTGATGTGTGTAGGTAGCCCACCAGCTCTCCAGCCTGAAGAGACTGCTGCCCACACAGAATTCACATAGGATAACATTGCTCCACAGAATACTTCTCTTTCCAACCTCAAGAGGCAGTCCAGACGTGCAAGGCGTAGAGGTAAACCGTAACGCCAGGTTCTGTCCTCCCAAAGACCTCCTGTTCCGCAGCCTGTTGAGGCAGCTACCCGCACAGAATCCATGAAGGATGACCATGTTTGTCAGGCAAAGCAGAGGCTGGAACTCAGTCACAAAATCAGATTACGGTCCCGCTGCGGTTGTTTGGGACACCCTGACAGTCTCTGTCCAGCGAAGGTTGGAGAATCCCAAGACATTAGGCCTGTAGGAGAGGCTGCCCTTGGCGTTAGTGTTTTCTCTCCACAGATGACCGCGACTGTCTCCATGGCAAGTGAAGGCCTCAGATTAACCAGAAGTTTCGGGCGTAAAGCCTTGAAGAGTCAGTGTCTGATTCCCGTCCGATAACTCTAGAATCCGGTTTGGGCATTGTCAGTGGAAGGACGAGCCCTACTCAGAAACAGTCAAAATATGTCTGTACAAATTAAGATCCAGATTGGAGCATTACACATGAATAAGTTCACATTCCAGGTGCTGTCTGGTTTACCCACAGGTCGTCCAGAGCCGGGAGATCTAGTGCCCGCTCAGGTCTGGAGATCCTGCATGGTGTTTCCTGGGGGACTGCTGAGGTACAAGGGGTGTCCAGTCCCCATATCTTCAGGACAGTCAGCAGTGTCTTCTTGTTCTTCACCAGATCTGCTAGTCGCTGACTCGCTGTGCGCTGAAGTCTCCGAAAGAAGGGAAGTGGAGGCATTGTCCCCACACAGTCTCGACGATTGTACCAATGATCTGGCTTTAGGCACCGCCCGGCCTCGCAGACGTGTCATCTCAGAAACCAGACTGAAGTTTGTCCCTAAGCAAGGATCCTCCATCTCTAACAAATCTGGCAATAAGTCCATCAAGGCGGTGGCTACCTCCAAGTCTCTGCACCCCTCCAACCAGGCGGAGGACCTCCAGTTGCCTCCTGAATCCTGCGCGGTGCTACCTGATAACAAATGAAGAGAGACTTTTCTGCATCCTGTACCTGGTACTTCGCCCACTTCATCCAGTAAGCTTGGCAAAGTGTACATCAAGGCGGTGGATACCCCCGAGTCTCTGCACCCCTCCAACCTGGTGGAGGATCTCCAGTTGTCCCGTGAATCCTTTGGGGTGCTACCCGATATTAACAAATGGAGAGAGACTTTCCTGTGTCTTGTTCCTGGTACTTCACTGACTTCATCTGTTGCGGAGGATGGCTCGATGGGAGGAAGCATTTTAGTCACCAAGATGGTGAGACCAGTTTCATTCCCTCTAGTGGACAGAAGAGGTAATCTTCTTGAAGAGAAGGATCGGCCTCCAAATTCTCTGCAGAAAATCCTTGCAGGCTTGAAGAAGAGGGGGCTTAAAGGGGGGGTACTGTAACATCCCTGGCGGCATGCTGGTATGGCTTACCACCTCCCACCATGCAAGACCGCTATCTTACCTACCAGTCCAGGCTGCACACTTTGCTCCAGTAGCTGCTGTGTGCATGTCTCTTGTCTGATGGCTTAGGGTGGCGGCGCGGTTACTGCCTGTTTCTTATAGTTACTGTGTGCACAGTCCTAATGCGTCCCCAGCCGATTGCTGTGAGTCACTGGATAGTTAAACCACCTCCACCCAGGAGGAGGGGCCTGAGCAACACTTTTCTTCAGTGTGTTCCTTGCAACTGAGTTGCCAGATCCTGTCCTGTATCTTGTCTGTTCCGCCCCTGGGGGCTTGTTCACCGCACCTGCAGGTTTTGCTCTGCTCTGCTTGTCTACCGCACCTGCGGATTTTGCTCTGCTCTGCTTGTCTACCGCACCTGCGGGTTTTGCTCTGCTCTGCTTGTTTACCGCACCTGCGGGTTTTGCTCTGCTCTTCTTGTCTACCGCACCTGCCGGTTTTTGCTCTGATTGTCTACCGCACCTGCGGGTTTTGCTCTGTTCTGCTTGTCTACCACATATGTGGGTTTTGCTCTGCTCTGCTTGTCTACCGCTTCTGCGGGTTTTGCTCTGCTCTGCTTTTCTACCGCACCTGCGGGTTTTGCTGTGCTCTGCTTGTTTACCGCACCTGCGGGTTTTGCTCTGCTCTGCTTGTCTATTGCACCTGCGGGTTTTGCTCTACTCTGCTTGTCTACCGCATCTGCGGGTTTTGCTCTGCTCTGCTTGTCTACCGCACCTGCGGGTTTTGCTCTGCTCTGCTTGTCTACCGCATTTGCGGGTTTTGCTCTCCTCTGCTTGTCTACCGCATCTGCGGGTTTTGCTCTGCTCTGCTTGTCTACCACACCTGCGGGTTTTGCTCTGCTCTGCTTGTCTACCACACCTGCGGGTTTTACTCTGCTCTGCTTGTCTACTGCACCTGCCGGTTTTGCTCTGCTCTGCTTGTCTACCGCACCTGCCAGTTTTGCTCTGCTCTGCTTGTTTACCGCACCTGCGGGTTTTGCTCTGCTCTGCTTGTCTACTGCACCTGCCGGTTTTTGCTCTGCTTGTTTACCGCATCTGCGGGTTTTGCTCTGCTCTGCTTGTCAACCGCATCTCCGGGTTTTGCTCTGCTCTGCTTGTCTACCGCACCTGCGGGTTTTGCTCTGCTCTGCTTGTCTGCCGCATCTTCTGGTTTTGCTCTGCTCTGCTTGTCTACGGCACCTGCGGGTTTTTCTCTGGTCTGCTTGTCTACCGCGGCTTTGTTCCTGTATCCCAGTCTGTACTGGTCCCTATCCTGCCTGCGTTCCTACCTGCCAGTACCCGCCTGTCTGCATGCCAGCCGTGCCTGCCAGTGCCCACCTGTCTGCATGCAAGCCGTGCCTGCCAGTGCCCACCTGTCTGCATACCAGCCGTGCCTGCCAATACCCACCTGTCTGCATATCAGCCTTGCCTGCCAATACCCACCTGTCTATATGCCAGTCTTACCTGCCTGTTCTTGCATTCCCCGGTGTGGGTCAACAGCTGTGACTGAGGTCTGACCTAGAGTAGCACCTGGTCCCTCTGCTCGGTTCCTCTCTGGTTCACAGAGTCGACTGAGCCTCCGTGCGACCTTGGTCGGACCAGGTTGATACTTAGTCTCGCCCCTCCAGGCACTCCTCGGTTCATGGTCCAGTGGGATCACTAACCATGCTCACACCAGTCAGTCTGGGCGCGAGCATAACATTATGTAGTATTTGTAGTATTTTAGTTTCTTCCGATAAAAACTAAGAAAACGAGAGATGTAAACTTTTATATTTTTTTATTCTTTAATATTTTTTAAAACATCTTTCTTAATTTCATTTATTTTTTAGTAGAGATGAGCAGATCAGGCAAAATTTTAATTTACTTGTTTGTGTGTTTTTTGATTTGATCAGGGCTGTACTGCTTGGCATCCTGTCCCAGGACCTGTCTCTGTCCACCTGCCACTTTTTCTTTCTCTACTCCGGATCTCACTATCCACTGCCTCTGTCTCGACTCACTTGAGGTACACCCAACTCATGCGGCTCTGCTGAGTACTCAGACCAAAGGTCTGCTCTTGATGCAAGCTATGCAGTGTCTGACTCATGTAGCAAGGCGACTCACTCGGCTGCTTTCAGACGTAGACTCAGGACACGGTTTCCTCTGCAGGTTTATTGTAGCGGCATAAGCACTGCAGATTCAGCAAAATAAACATGGCTTTTCTGGAGTAACGGCAAAACAAAAACATAAAGTATAGCACAGTCCATAAGTGAGCGGATTCCGCCCGCTCTCGTTATCACAAGCCGTACAGGTAAAGCCTTTTTGTGGAGCTCTCTAGCTTCCACACAAAGTCTGGAAAATTCACTCTCCAGATCACACCAGAGAAAAAAAATAGTGACTGAGCATTTATCCTTGCTCAGTCACACCCTGAGGGAAGGTTGGGTGAAAGACTTCACAGCCGATCTCTATGTCATTCACACAAAACCACTCCCTTCACAATGGTGATTACATCCCCAAGATATAATATGCTGGTGAAAAGTTGTAGGTTCAGTTCACACAGGCTAGCAGCCGTAGTGACACATACCTCCCCTCACATTTAACACCAGTGACTCTGTCACATATTCTCCCCCCTCTGCCTAAAGCTGGGGGTTTGGGCACCTTCAGACACCAGACAGGGAATTCTAGAGAGGGCATCAACGTTCCCATGTAACTTCCCAGGCCTATGCTCCATGTGAAAATTAAAGTCCTGGAGATCTAAGAACCATATAGTTACCCAGGCATTTTTACCCCTCTTTTCTCTCAACTGCCTCAAAGGGGCATGGTCTGATACCAGCTTAAACTTCTGGCCTAGTAGGTAGTATCTCTGTGTATCTAGGGCCCATTTTATGGCTAAACACTCTTTTTCTACTATCGCATAGTTTTTCTCGCAGGACGAGAGCTTCCAGCTCAGATAGAGAATGAGATGTTCTTCCCAATTATCTCTTGAGATAGTACGGCTCCTAGGCCAACTTCTGAAGCATTTGTCTGGACCACAAATTCTTTCTCAAAGTTTGGTGCGACCAGGACCGGCTGCTTACACATTGCTAGCTTCAACCGCTGGAATGCCATCTGTTTCCTCCGTCCATTTCACCATCGTTGATCTGGTGCCTTTTAGGAGATCCGTAAGTGGTGCGGCCATCATGGCAAAGTATGGCCAATTTATTCGCTAAGATTTCTCATTTATTTCTATTTTTCTACAGTAGTAATGCTATTCAAATTTCATATATTTCATGTTCGCATACTTAGCGTTACAGTGTGCTGCTTTGTTTGTTAATAATATATGGAGGTAGCTGCTCCTAGTAAGCACCAGTTCACACCTATTTCTTGTTTTGGAAGTGCTGGACAGTTTTTTCTGTTTCTAGTTTCTCCACCACCTCATACGGGCCTTGCCACTTGGCCTGGAACTTACTTTCGACAGTGGGAATGACAACCAGAATGCGATCACCAGGCTGGGACTGTCTTAGCCTTGCCAACTGGTTATACACCCTCGCCTGGGCTTCCTGCACCTGGAGGACATGTTCCTTCACGATGGGCATCACTTTCTCCATTTTCTCCTGCAACTGGGCGACATGTTCGATGACGCTCCCTCTGGTGTTGTGTGACCTCAGTATTCCAGGATTAATTGGCAATGTCTAGGAGACCTCTTGAATGCCAGCCATACAGGAGCTTGAATGGAGAGAAGTCAGTGGAGGCTTGAGGGACTTTCTCTGATGGAGAAAAGCAGAAATAGAAGCAGGTAGTCTCAGACTCGCCCATCCTTTTCAGCGACCTTCTTCAGCATCGCTTTTAAGGTTTTATTAAAGCGCTCCACTAGCTGTCCGTCTGCAGATGGTAAACGGTGGTTCGCAGCTGGGAAATCTGGAGAACCTTACACAGCTCCTTCATTACCTTGCTCATGAATGGGGTTCCTTGATCAGTTAGTATCTCCTTCGGCAGACCGGTCCAGACAGATATATGGACAAGTTCCCAGGCTATGCTCCTACTCGATGAGTTCCTAGGTGGTACCGCTTCTGGGTACCGGGTCGCATATTCCATGACCACCTAAATGTATTAGTGGGCCCGTGCCGATTTAGCTAAGGGCCCCACTAGGTCCATGGCAATCCTCACAAATGGGATTTCTATCACCGGTAAGGGGATTAGAGGACTTCGGAAGTGGGAAGAGGGAGCGGTTATCTCACAGATGGGGCAGGACCTGCAATAATTTAGGATCTCCCGGTAACATCCTGGCCAATAAAACCTCCTCAATATCCTCTCTTGAGTTTTCTTGACCCCTAGGTGTCCCCCCAGAACATGTGAATGGGCCATATATAATATCCTCCATCGGTATAGCCCTGGAAATAACAGCTGTTTCACTATCTCACCGCCCCTTAGTTTAGTCACCTGATACAACAACTCCACCTGAACTGCAAAGTTGGGGAGTCTGGTGTCGGCCCTTGTCTCTTGATCAACCCCATTACATACAGTAACCTGGTCAAATGCCCCCTTTAAGGTCAGGTCCCGAACTTGTGCAGTCCAAAAGCTCTCTCCACACACATCTAACTAAGGAAGGTCGGCCTCCTCAGTCACCGTCTCACCCTCATTGCCGGCAAAGACACACAGTGGGAACTCATCAACTTGAGATTTCAGCGGGTGTTCTTCCCTATGGATCTGGTTTTTGTCCATCCTACTTAGCCCGGTTCCCTTCCCCCACAAGTCCCAAAACAATGAAAAATCACAGCACAATATGATGGGATGTATCAGGTTCTTAAGGGTGAACCTCTTGGGATGGGGCACCACAGTCTGTTCCCACTGTCACTGTGGCCACACGGTAGTCCTTGGCGTCCCCATGGATGCACCGAATGGCCACAGTTGTGGTAGGGACCAACTGTTGGGGAAGGGTGGCTCTGATAAGGGTCACCAGATTCTCAGAGTCTAAGAGGACAAGCACCTTTACTTCATTAATTGGACACGGCACACGCCTGTGGCCCCTTACCAGGATGACCATCCATGCTACGGGCTGGATAGGCATAATAGGAGTATTGCGAGACTAGACTGCAGTCCGTTAGCTCAGGAGACTTGTTCACCAGGTAGCTATGTGCCCAGGATTATGACACCGCCAACATACCACATCCCTCACAGCAGTCTTTGCCGGACCCTCAGTGGGATTGGGAAGACCCCTGTTTGTGACTCTATAACCCTTACATGGTGAGCCCGCCCCTCTTTGGGTACCCCAGTATGGGGAATTGACTATGTCTGGTTTCTGCAGGGTTTTTTCGACCACTTGGTACCTCTCTACCAGGCCCACGAGGTCGTCCGCGATCCGAGGGTCGCCCTGGGCAACTCAGGTCTGCATCTGGGTAGGGAATGTATGAACCTATCCATCACCACATGCTCAACCATCTGGGCAGAAGAGGAAGACTCTGGCTGCAGCCACTTCTGGACTAGATGTAGCATGTCAAACTTCTGTGAGCGGGGAGGTTTGTCACCAGTATATGCCCACTGGTGGACCCCTTGCACTCTGACATAGTCACTCCTAAGCGTGCCAATATCTCTGTTTTTAATTTGGCATACTCCTGCGCATTATGTAGGGCCAAGTCATAGTAGGCCTTTTGGGGTTCACTCGATAAATGGGGGTCCAGCAACACCACCCACTGCTCTGGTAACAGCTTTTCCCGCTCTGCTACCTTTTTGAAAACAGTCATAAATGCCTCAACATTGTCCCCTGGGGTCATCTTTTGCATTGTTCGCCTACCACCTTCTGGACACAGGAGACATCACCTGGAGTTATGGGAGGGGAGGTTTCTCTGGTATGGATTTCCCCTGCCAGGAGATCCATCTGCGGTTAGAGCTGTTGGAGCTGTTGCGTCAGGAGTTTGCTCGTCCCCTGCTGCATTTGCTGTTGCTCCCAATGCTGCTGTTGTAGGCTCTGCTGGCTTTGCAAGTGCTGTTAGTATTGCTGTTTTTGGCTCTGCAGAAAGTGCTTGAGGAGCTCCTCCATGCTGCAGGACATTTCTGGCTGGCTGGTGGCCTTTACCCAGGACATCCACCGATCTCTGTGGCAGGTACACGTGTTCCTGGAATCTTGCATGCACTCTCGCACCAACTGTGGTAAGACGACTCACTCGGCTGCTTCCAGAAGTAGACTCAGGATACGATTTCCTCTGTAGGTTTATTGTAGCGGCATAAGCACTGCAGATTCAGCAAAATAAACACGCTCTTTCTGGTGTAACAGCGAAACAAAAACATAAAGTAAAGCACAGTTCATAAGTGAGCGGGTTCCTCCCGCTCTGGGTATCACAAGCTGTTCAGGCAAAGTCCTTTTGTGGAGCTCTAGCTTCCACACAGCATGGAGACTTCACTCTCCAGATCACACCAGAGAAAAAAAAAATAATGACTGAACATTTAACCTTGCTCAGCCACACCCTGAGGGGAGATAGGGTGAGTAACTTCCCACCCGATCTCTATGCCATTCACACAAAACCACTCCCTTCACAATGGTGATTACACCCCCAACATATAACATGCTGGGGAAAAGTTGCAGATTCAGTTCACACAGTTTAGCAGCCGTAGTGATACATACCTCCCCTCACATATAGCACCAGTGACTCTGTCACACTCACTACTGGGAAGTCCTCTCTGATCTTGCTACATAATTCCTCCCTCCCTGGGCTCGTCCCAACTCTATCCTTACTTACTCACTACCTGTTGCTGGGCAGAACACAACTCTCCCACATAATGTAAAATATTATTATGCATCACATCACAGCAAATATCAACAAGGGGGAATGTGGGCACAACTACCATCTTCTTACAGCCAGACCCAGCCATTAGCTGTATATATCAGTCAGGTGCTTTCTAATATTTACTCTGCTTTTCAATGTAGGCTCCCTTTAATGTGGCATACATATACAGATTTTCATGTAGTAATCCTATTCATTTAGCAGACTGAATAGTCAATGGTCTGCAAATGAACAATTCCTCCTACCCTTACAGGCCTTGAGATCAGCACTTGGCAACTGAAATTAGGAATTTGCTGCATATTTCTTTCACTGTTACTTCAGCTTCTCTCTCCTGAAAGCTATAAAGCTATAAAATTCATTGTATTTTAAAGGCTTTAGCTTTGCTAATAACTTTTCATTGCTTATTAAAGCTGAACTTGTGGAAAAGGGTTTACAATGAATGAGTAGTGGTAAATAACACTATCACAATATGTATTTTGCTTATCCTTTGTTCCCATTATTTCTCATTCATCATTTCCTGAGAGAATTATCTATGAATTACTAAACCAATTTGCTAGTCTCTCAGGAAAACGGAGTAAACAAGAGAATAAAACAGTTCTATAATTAAGAATACAAGGCTGAAAAAAACTCCATGACAACCTTTAATAAATATACAGCAATGCCAGTTCAACATTTTATACGTCCTTATGTCTCTCAATTACTGTAATTTTCAGTAGTGTTGATGACAGCTAGATAGATAGATAGATACTATAGGCCCAAACTATTTTGTGTCATTTTAGTGCAAGTATTAGCAGAGATATAATTTGGATTTCTCCAAGTCTGGCACTACTGTACCTCTGCATCCTCTAAATCTTATATTCTAATTTCAGCATATAAGGAATAACTCTATGGTTGCATATCTTCCAGCTGTTGAAATTTTCAATGCCGAAAGCAGAAAGTATAGGGCTAATGTAATTTTGAGTAAAAAACAAACATTTTTTGTATTTCTTGACCAAGTTCCCCTAATTTAAAGTATATTAGAACGTATGCATTAATGAAGAAGAAAGATGATAGGTTCAATTTCGTTTTCTATAGAAATCAATGCATTTGTCACCATTGGACAATTTAACATAAAAAATAAGCAAGATTAACGTAACAATTAGAGATGAGAGAATTGATTTGTAGCCAAATTCGGTAAGCATTTACCAAAAAATTTCAGATTTATAAGAATTGAAATTTTTCATGAACTGTAACAAAATGACAATCTGCAAGCCACCATTTTGCTGTGATCTAAGAGCTGTGAAGATAAAAAAAATGTAATCACAACTCCTTCGCCTTACCAATACTTATATCACCACTGCTGATCCTCCAATCAGCTCCTTTGTCTTTTTTCCTGTATTTTCTACCTTCAACTATTTCTGTACTCCGGTTTTGCTCTTCTTCACTTGGCTTTAAAGAGTCACATTGGGTGTGATGCATGTCATTGACATTAATAACATGCATTGTGCCCCATGTGACAGTGTGAGGCCTAGTGAAGAAGAGCAGCTCATGAGGCCCGAATAGAAGAAAGATGACAGAAGACATAGGAGCTGATGGTAGGCATGAGGAGTGTCAATGAGAGGAAAGCATCAGATTTCCTGACCAATAGTAATAATTAATTAGGGTAATTTTATTATACGTCTTTTACAGGTTTTGTTGAAATCCCTAGAAATGTTCATTAATTTAGTTATTCTTTTTAATTAATTTATTCGTTCATTCATTATTTTGTTTATTCATTCATTCATTCATTCATTCATTCATTCATTCATTCAGCAAAAGCAATGCTTCCCAACTGTGTTAGTAATAAATATAATATCCTACTGGTGCAGGGCCATAAACAATGAAGAAATGCTTCTGTCAATATATATTTCTGTACCAGCAATGAAAATGCATGTATCATTTAAAGGAACTGAAAAATCATTATTTCTAAATGAATGGGGCATCTGTAAGGCAGTTGATGATGTTATTTAACTGATGTAATTGCCTCATATACTATACTGTGTACTCCAGGATCTTCCTTTTTCCACTGTCTCATTAGAATTTACTGATGCAATATGCGTTCAATAACACGTGTTTGGGAATGTTGCATCACATGTCAACTGCATTGTACGGTGGTAACCTGTTGTCATAATTGCTTCTGTTTGGTTTTAGATACAATTTAGTACAATTTGGTCCCCTTGAGATGACATCCTATTATTTACACTACATAATAAAAGTACGTTTAGTGACATCTCACCCAATTATAGCTTTTCTTGTAGCGCTACATATTCTTCATCTCATTGTAAGATATCTTACACTATCACATCTATTCACCTTCTTTGTCCTGTGTTTTACAGAAAGGTCATCCTGTGAAGGTATCTTCTTTTATGATGTATTCTACTCCAAATCATGAATAGCCCTGGTCCTTAAAGGGGTTGTCCCACGAACAAAGTACACTTTAATCAATAGATCTGGGAATAAAAATAAGTTTCACAATTGAATGTGTTAAACATTTTTTTCCCGTGCAGGGAAAATCCTATAAATGTGCTCTGTTATGTACTGTGTAATGGCTGCGTCTGACCATGCAAGAACAGTGGTCTGATCATACCACATCTACTTGCCTGGGGAGGACGCAAAAGAGAGTATACAGACAGGACAGCATGGGATCACAGATGCTGCTTTCTGTGAGGTAAAACATTTCTCTACAAAATTTTAAAAATACTTTACCTCACAGAAAGAATCAACTGTGATCCCATGTTGTAATGTCTATAAACTCTTTTGTTTCCTCCCCTGCCTAGGAGCTGTGGTATATCCGACCATGTACCTGCATTGTCAGACACATCCATTAGACGGGCACATTTATATGATTATCTTGGGGCAGGAACATTTTTTTAACACATCCAATTATGGAACTTATTTTTATTCTAAAATCTATTAATTAAAATGTACTTTGTTCATGAGTCAATCCCTTTAAAGAGAACTTATCATGTTTAAAATGTTATCAGTTCTGCATGTAGGATGTTAAAGAGAAGGAGCTGATCAAATTGATGCAGAAATAGTTGTTAATCAATGAGTATTACCACCCAGTGAACTCGTGCAAACAAACAACAGGAATTTCAATGAATAGATTACAAGTAATACTGATTCTTTTCCAACAAAGCTATATATGATTCTGCTCAGCTTCTCCTTCTATTTACTATGCTGTCTACAGGTTAGACCAACATTCCCTTTAAGCTTTGTCTACATTTGTGTCAGGAGCTCCATAGATTCCATAATTTATGATATGAATAATATCATTGCAAGCCACGCTATTTTTGCTGTCAAATCCATGTACATCTTGCCTTACTGACACCAGGTTGTCTTCCCCTGAAATGATTGAAATTGCTTTTGATGCAATAATCTTGTTTTTGCTTTAACTTTCTTTTTGTGCTTTTTGTTCCAATTCGAGGGTATTCAAAACTTCATCTTGAAATTTCTGATAAAATGTTCCTCGTCAATTTTTTTTCATGGCTTAAACTCCCATTCCCTCCAAGTGTGGACACATCTGACTAAAATAAAGTTTGTGTTTTAAAAGCCTAAAATGCTATTCCACATTCAAAAAAAAGTGGACTCCAGACAAAGTTTAATAATACTTCTCTTTACCCTGCTAAAGCACTGGTCTTCCACCGCTGCTCTACACACTGTGTTTTTGCTGCTGCAATAATGTCAAGTCAACAGCTCACATCACCATAGCAGTCAATCACTGAGCTCAGTGACTTGTGCTGTCTACATCAGCAGAGCTGCTGAGCTAAGTGATTGGCTGCAGCAGTGATGTCAGCTATCATCATGACATCACCACTGCAGCCACAACACAGACTGAAGTAGCGCTGGGGAGCTAGCTCTGGAGTGACAGAGGATGAGTATTATTTGGGTTTTTGATTGTACATTAGAGGAATCATTTGGAGTCAAATAAAACTGAAGATCCTTTTAAAAGGTTGCTCTCATCTTCAAAGATGTGTATGTGTCACCCTGGCCTGGATGCCACAAATATAATAAAGCTGTGTCTGAGAGCAAGGGGGAGGTTCTCTGGTCAGGGGAACATTAGCATGCAATACCTCCTGTCTCAGGCCAGTAGGGGGAGCAGGCTGCCCCTATAAAAGCTGGAACTGGGGGCAGGGTTAGGGAGAACTGGACGACCTGTCTCTGGATAGAGAAGTGTCCCAGAGCAGTGAGGGACAGTTGTATTGCACCTAAGAGGACGTGTGGCAGGAGGAGAGCCACAAGCCAGGGACAAGAGGTGAAGTACGACTGTCCTGGCAGATAAAGAACCAAATTTACCCGACTTTGGCGTCTGAGGCTGTGAGGATTCCACGTCCTACAGCAGATAACCAGTCCGCAGGGGACTGTATGTTCCTTGGCCTAAGAAGCCCGGAGGTTCCGCCACACCAGAAGGGACCAGCAGAGACGTACCAGGCTGGGAGTAGAAAGGAACCCACGTTGCAAACCATACGGGCGAGAGGACATGGTGAGCTCGGGACCGTGGGCTGTTACCCTACCAGGAGGAGATAGCCAGAAGGAGCGCAGAAAGCACGGTAGGCCTACACCCTCACCCTGACCAGGGCCAATCTCCCGTTTGCTCTCAGACGTCCAGGCCCCCTCCTAGCCGGGCCTGTTTGTGGGTCAGTTCACCTGTTCTAGTAAAGACCCTGGACTGCAACCTGTTGTCTGTGTGCTCCTTGCTCCTCCAGCACTAACGGTACTGGGACGTCCTGCACCATCACCCCCATCTTCCATTATACTGCCCTGGGGCCGCACTCTTCCCGTGGGGAGTCACACTATCCCAACTGCATACATCATCAGCCCCAGCAGTCTACCTGGCAGCGGCGGCCCGCACTGACCGCAATCCACAGGTGGCGTAGTCGGACACATCAACAGCACGTCGCAGACTACCAATGGTCTGACCACCCTGAGCCACGGAACCGGGTTGCCACTACTACCCCCATCGTTTCCCGATTGCCCGGCTCCGATTGACCCACGGCCCAGGGGGCGAGTCAGCTTTGGCGTAGTCGGCAGGATAGTAACCAACCCGCCACAAACGGGTATTGCGTGCCTGAAAAAGACTGTACACATACCTGAAGAAGAGGTTTCCCGCCATCCGGACGCCATCTTCAGGACGCCGCGCGGGAAGAAGAGGGGCGTGGACGTCCAAACCGCGTGAGACCCGAAGCTCCGCCCCACGCACCGACACTGCGCAAGGTCCTGGAAGGGAGAGAGAGCGACGCTGACGTCACCAGGACGCGAGCAAAGGTCCTCGTCCAGAGCAGCACCAGCGGAGCTGCGGCCTACAGAAGAGGATCGTCAGAAGGTAGGCCACGCTTAACTAGGGGGGGGGAAGATGTCGGACACGGAGGCGCCCACTACCACCAGCGCAGCTGCAGCAGCGGTGATGCCATTTTCCCTGCCTTACATCCCTGGAGCGGCCTGGCTGCCTAAGTATTCAGGGGAGCCCCATGCCCTAACTGACTTTAAGGAAAGGCTGTACAGTTTATTCCAAGTTTACCCCCTGACAGAGGAACAGAAGGTTAGCATACTGACAGGGCAGTTAACTGGCGCAGCCCAGCGGGATGTAAAGTCATGGCCCGCTGAGGAGAAAAGAACTGTGAAGGGTATTCTGGCCCGGCTGCGGGGTACCTTTGACACACGTACCTCCGCTGAAATTAAAATGAGGTTCTATGGATGTAAGCATCGGACACAGAACAGCATCAGAGACAATGCCCTAAATTTGCAGGAAGCCTTGAGAGCCATCCAACAAGCTGACCCTGGCAGCTTGCAGGATGCGGATAAGTTACTAACAGAGCAGGTCATAGAAGGTCTGCTGTCTAGCGCCCACAGGACCCAGCTGCGCCTCATGTTCTTTCAGAACCCTGATCTGACCTTTGCCCAATTTAAGGACAGGGCCATAAGGGTCCTCCGTGAACCCGCAACAAGTGGCGCTATAAACCCCCGGCGCCCTGCTCTCACCTACCACCAGGAGGCGGCGCCCTCCTCTATGGACTCTGTGGGGGCCGATGCGCAGGCCCTGAACCAAGCCCCGTCGAAAGATCTACATCACCAAGTCCTGGAGCTGACCAGGAGCGTCGCGGCGTTGACCAGGACCGTCCAGGCATTACAAGTGGAACCGTCAAGACCCATCGAGCTGGCTTCAAGTCCGGAGAATGTCCCGTGGCGTCGACAGAGGAGGATCCCATCGTTCCGAGTGAGGCCCACAGATCGCTACGCAGAGGATGGACAGCCCATTTGCCGTCGATGCAACCAGCCCGGACACATTTCCAGGTACAGTAATTTAAACGGGTCCAACCTGGGGCAGAGGGCCAGCCCCCAGGCATAAGATCACCAGGCCCTTACATTTGGCGTCATAAGTATGTTGGGGGGCGCCCGGTTTTACCCATGGTGCTGGACGGTATCCCCATGAGCGCCTTGCTGGATACCGGGTCGCAAGTAACCACTATCCCTTATGTACTTTTTAAGCAGTATTGGACTGATGCTGATATAACACGGTATCCAGACAGTGACTTGAGCATCATCGCCAGTAATGGCTTGCCCATGCCGGAGATGGGGTTCAAGGAGATGACCATTAAAATTGGTAAAGTTGAACTATCGGCACAGGGAGTGATTATTGTGGACATTGACCGTCGCGAAAGTCACCCTAAAATAACTGTGGGTACTAACGTGATTGAAAATTGTCTTTCAGAGGTAATTGTAATTCTACAACAGGTGGCGGTGAATGCTAGTTCCAGCCAACAGAGAGTCCTCAACATGGAGATAAAAGCCCTGATGAGACGGCAGCAGGTAGAACTGTCTGGTGGTGAGATCGATAGCGTAAGAATGAGTGACCCATTCCCCATCTCCATGCCTCCCAAAAGTGAAATGATGATCTGGTGTCGGACTGCAATCGGGTTGAGAGGTAGAGACTACCAAGCCATGGTAGAACCCGTGTACTCGGACAGCATGCCCACCATTTTGACAGCCATGGGGGTGGTTGATGTCCGTCATGGGAGGGTGCCCGTCCGCATCCTCAACATTGGGGAGAGGGAGGTACATTTACCCAGGTACGCTACACTTGCCAAACTGTTTGGTGTTGAGCACAAAGCTATCAGGGCCGTGGAACCCTTGCCTCCATCTCCACAGGCAGAGGGTAATGGCTCCCAGAAACAAAAGGAGGACTGGTGCCAGAAACTCCATGTGGGTGCTGACTCCACTCCCCTGCACCAAAAACAAGGAGTCTACCGGGTGGTACAAGAGTATGAGAGAGTCTTTAGTAAGCACCCGCTAGACTTCGGCAGAGTAAAAGGGATAGAACACCACATCCCCACAGGGAGCCACCCACCAATAAAAGAGAGAAACAGGCCTGTACCCCCTGCACATTATCAGAACGCCAAGGGTATGCTGCGGGAAATGAAAGAAGCTGGGGTCATTAGAGATAGCTGTAGCTCGTGGGCAGCCCCCCTGGTTCTGGTAAAACAGAAAGACGGCACCATGAGAATGTGCTTGGACTATAGACAAATCAACCATATCACCCACAAAGATGCATATCCGCTGCCTAGAATAGAGGAGTCTTTAGCCGCACTAAAATCAGCTAACTTCTTTTGTACTTTGGACCTTACTAGCGGGTACTGGCAGGTTCCTGTGGCAGAGGCTGACAAGGAGAAGACCGCCTTCACCACCCCGATGGGACTGAGTTCAACTGTATGCCCTTCTGGCTCTGCAACGCACCAGGGACCTTCCAGAGGCTGATGGAATGCTGTCTAGGGCACCGAAACTTCGAGACGGTCCTCCTTTACCTGGATGACGTGATCGTCTATTCGAAGACTTACGAGGACCATCTAAATCACCTGGTCGAGGTGTTCGAAGCCCTGGCAGGCTATGGCCTGAAGGTGAAACCATCAAAGTGTCACCTGTTGAAACCAAAGGTCCAGTACCTAGGGCACGTGGTAAATGCGGAAGGAGTAGCCCCCGACCCTGACAAGGTCACAGCAATCAAGAGCTGGCCAAGCCCCTCGAACATCAAAGAAGTGAGGCAGTTCCTCGGATTGGTAGGCTACTACCGAAGGTTCATCCCCGGGTTCACTAAGATGGCAGCTCCTATGCAGGACCTCCTGATAGGACAGTATAAGTCCAGAAGCCAAAAGCCACCCTTCAAGAGTGAAAAACCCGAAGAGGAGTCCTTCCGCCAGTTGGAGATGGCCCTCACAGGAGATGAGATCCTTGCCTACCCTGATTATGGCTAGCCTTTTATTCTCCACACAGACGCCAGTAATGTGGGACTGGGAGCCGTACTGTCACAAAACCAACAGGGCAGAGAAAGGGTGATCGCGTACGCCAGCCGGAAGCTGAGGCCCACCGAGAGGAACCCGGAGAATTACAGCTCCTTCAAACTAGAATTCTTGGCGGTGGTGTGGGCCGTAACGGAACGCTTCAAGCATTACCTGGCCTCCGCAAAGTTCACTGTGTACACCGACAACAACCCGTTAACACACCTAGACAGTGCAAGACTTGGTGCCCTGGAACAGCGGTGGATGGCCCGTCTCTCTAATTATGACTTCGTGATCAAGTACCGGGCAGGCAAAACCAATGCCAACGCTGATGCCCTATCAAGAATGCCTCACTTACCTGAAGGGGACGAAGACCCAGAAGAGCTGGAGGAGGTAGAACTCCCCGCGTTTCACTGGTACGGAGCCGCTCAATACTCCCACCGCGTGAAGGAGGAAGATTTAACAACCGTTATGATCAATCCTCTACCTCACCACAGCTGGGCTGAGACCCAAGATAGTGACCCTGCCTTCCGCCTGGTGAAAGATCTGCTGACCCGGGAAGACGCCCGCTTAGATCCGGATGCCCCAGAGGAAGCCAAGCAGCTATGGAAAGAGAAGAGCAAGCTGTTCCTCAATGAAGGCAAGCTGTGCAGAAGGCTTGTCAAACACCGGACACACGAGCTGACCTGGCAAGTCGTGGTCCCAAGGCGGGATGCTGCTATGGTCCTGGGGGCTTACCATGACAGAGCGGGGCACTTTGGTTGGAAGAAACTGGAGTTCCTGCTAAGAGGACTGTTCTTTTCGGTCGGCATGAGAGGGGCTGTAGAGAAGTGGTGCAGGGACTGTGGCCCTTGTAACTTAAGGAGAAAAGACTGCACCAGCCAAAAGGCACCCTTAAAGCCCATTGTCACCCAACAGCCTCTTGAGCTGGTAGCTCTGGACCACGTCAAACTGTCTCCAAGCCGGTCAGGATACATCTACGCCCTGACAATCGTGGACCACTATTCCCGTTTTCTAGTGGAGGTCCTGGTGAAAGACTTGACAGCCCAAACGGCGGCCAGAGCCTTCCAGCAATACTTCTGCCGTCCACACGGGTATCCGGAACAGGTCCTGACAGACCAGGGCTCAGCGTTCGAGGCTGAAATCTTCCAAGACTTCTGCAACCTCTATGGCTGTAAGAAGATTCTGACAACTCCTTACCACCCACAAACCAACGGGATGTGTGAGAAAATGAATAATATAGTCATTGATCTCCTGAAGACGTTGCCCCTGGAGGAACGCAGCCTGTGGCCAGAAAAACTGCCGGATCTAATAGACTTATACAACCATATCCCGGTGAATGCTACAAACTGCACCCCGGCTTACCTGATGTGAGCTAGACCAGGTAAGCTGCCCGTAGACCTGGAGATGGGAGTCCTAACACCTGAGGACACCTCACCGGATGCGGACTGGGATACGGAGAGGCAACTGCAGTACAAGAAGGTACAGGAGAGTGTGGAGAAGAGCCTGGCCCAGGTGAGAGAGAGGCAAGAAAATCTCTTCAACCAACACGCCCCTGCTGGTCCCCTAGAACCTGGTGAGCAGGTCCTGAAGCGAAAGAGAAGGCTTCACAAGTTGGACGACCAGTGGGAGAGGGAACCCTACACCGTACTGCAGTCTGACCACGATAACCCAAAGGTGTGCGTGATCACCAAGGACGGAGGAGAAACCACTAGTACCGTCTCCAGGGACCACCTCAAAAGATGCCCCGAGCAACTCCGTAGTGCAGAAGAGGATCAAAATGACCTTGAACCCGCAGAGGACAAGGAAGAAATGATCAGCACCGTTCTCGGAGAGTTCCCTCAGTCCTGGACTCGAATAAACGATGCCATAGTGGTAACCGTCCTGAATTTCCTGTAACCGACTGAGCAACAACCTGCACCAGAGCTGGAAGGTGAAGAAGAGCAAGCAGTTCCAGAGGCTGAAGAGCCTGTACCAGCAGCCCAGGAGAGTCAACCCTCTGCTAACAGTGAGCCTGCCATGCCTGCGGTGAGCCAAAGGACCCGCAGACAGCTGCCTGCCCTACCTGTAAGTCCAGCTGGTAGCTGTACCCCTAACGCTAGTGGGGAAAGCCAGGTCGGTCCACCACCACACAGTGGGTTACACAGGTCAACCAGGAGCACAAAGGGGCAGATACCCGCTCGCTGGAGAATATAGGGTGCACTAAAATTGTAAATAACCCTGTTGCCAAATGTTGAAATGTTTGCAAAGTTACCTGCATGATTATTAATAGTGTATTTCAGTTTCTTGCAGTTACCGTACGGACTCAAGGGTTATGGACTTTTAATAACGGGGACTTTGTATGGACTGCATTCGGAGCCTGACCAAGGAATGAACTAAGACTGTAAAGGACTTGGGGCTAGGACAGACCCCCACCTGGTTAAGGCTCCCCATTGTGTTGGTGATATGGACACCGGGTCACAGACCACACTGTGACCTTAAGAAATCAAGCTGTGCGTCGTCTGTCTGTTAATGTTTTATAGTCATGTATATTATCTTTGTTTATTGTTTAGTCCCGGAGTACTAAATTTTACTAGGGGGGAATGTGTCACCCTGGCCTGGATGCCACAAATATAATAAGCTGTGTCTGAGAGCAAGGGGGAGGTTCTCTGCTCAGGGGAACATTAGCATGCAATACCTCCTGTCTCAGGCCAGTATGGGGAGCAGGCTGCCCCTATAAAAGCTGGAACTGGGGGCAGGGCGAGAGGACACGGTGAGCTCGGGACCATGGGCTGTTACCCTATCAGGAGGAGATAGCCAGAAGGAGCGCAGAAAGCATGGTAGGCCTACACCCTCACCCTGACCAGGGCCAATCTCCCGATTGCTCTCAGACGTCCAGGCCCCCTCCTAGCCGGGCCTGTTTGTGGGTCAGTTCACCTGTTCTAGTAAAGACCCTGGACTGCAACCTGTTGTTTGTGTGCTCCTTGCTCCTCCAGCACTAACGTTACTGGGACGTCCTGCACCATCACCCCCATCTTCCATTATACTGCCCTGGGGCCGCACTCTTCCCGTGGGGAGTCACACTATCCCAGCTGCATACATCATCAGCCCCAGCGGTCTACCTGGCAGCGGCGGTCCGCACTGACCACAATCCACGGGTGGCGTAGTCGGACACATCAACAGCGCGTCGCAGACTACCAATGGTCTGACCACCCTGAGCCACGGAACCGGGTTGTCACTATTACCCCCATCGTTTCCCGATTGCCCGGCTCCGAGTGCCCCACGGCCCAGGGGGCAAGTCATGTATATTTGGAAAGTGCTCTAGAAAACTAGTAATTTTTCAATTTACTGTTTATGAAAATGTAGTTGCACGTTCTCCTGATATCACTCTTTTGCTGTTGCTTACAGCATGTTGCCCAGTAGACTGGTCATATTGGTGACAGAACAAGGAAAGTAATGAACTTACAAGCTCTTTCCAATACAGCTTGTAAGCACTACACTAAAGATTGTTGGGATCAACTGAATGCAATGTTAATTCTCAATTCTGACCAGCTTTAGTGCCACTGCGCTTTTGATGCAGCAGATGTGAAGCTGTCTCATACAGCAGTATCAGGGGAGCATAGTTTTGACCAGTGGCTAGACGGTGCCGCTAGTTTGAATTGTCCAAAGTGTCCCAGTAGCCATTTCTCAACAGAACAATGCTAGCACTCGTTGTTTCTATTACTAGGGGCAGCCTGTGTGGACTAAATCTGTCTTCATTTCCTGCAATATCTCTGAACTTTTCTCCCATTTATTACCTCTGGGACATCACTGGTCGCTAATTGTAAACAGAGCTACAAGCAACAGATCATGATAATTTGTGTGGCAAAGTGTAATCAGTATGTCAAAACATTTCTCAAACAGCCATTAATCATTGATAGCATGAAAAGTCCTTTAAGTGAATATATTTCTGTGTGTGGCGCTCATACTCAATATTGAATAAATCAAGATGAAATTTTTTTTTTGACATTTTTTCATGATATCATTAACTTGTCTATCCATCCTGAAATTTTTATAATTCTTCAACGTTTTCTTCTTAGTGTTGCAATTTGATTGTTTAGGAGTCTATAATGTGTGCTAGCTTTCAAAACACCCAACATGTGATGATACTGAGATTATGAGATACATGATCTATACAGAACATCAAGCATGGGTATATTAGACTTAGTGACCAGTCTAAAATCTGAATAATTTTAATTTTTGTTATCCAAATTGTGACATAGCAAAAGATAATCAAAAATGTTTTCAAAATTCCTTAACCCCATCACGACCTGTCTTGGATCCAGGCTCCGACACTGAGCCCTCATCTTTCCCCGGACTTGATGGCTAAGGGAAGCGCGTTACAAGTCCCGGCCATCGGCGCCACTGTCATGTGATAGCGAGGAGCCTATGGGTTGTCATGACAGCTGGGGGTCTGCAGAAGACCCCCGTACCTGTAATCATGATATTCCTGTGAACGCCGTCCTGTGATTTTTGATATACATAGCAGTGCTGAAGCACTGTTATGTATAGCACAGGCGATCGCAGCTTCAAGTCTCCTAAGGGCACTATTGAAAACAGTAAAATGTAAAAAAAAGAAAAACCACAAAAAGTTCAAATCACTCCCCTTTTGCTCCAATACAAATAAATCAATAAAAAAATAAAAATACACATATTTAGTATTGTTGCATTCAGGAATGTAAGATCTTTCAAAATATGAAGTAAATTAATGCAATTTCACCGCACTTGGAATTTTTTTTTCCCGTTTTCCAGTACACTATGTGGTATAATCAGTGATGTCATTCAAAAGTACAACTCATCCTACAAAAAACAAGCCCTGCTATGGCTATATTTACAGGAAAATAAAAAGTTATGGCTCTTGATGAAGTACAGGAAAAAACGAAAAATGGAAAATAGCCTGGGGGTGAATGGAGAATATTTAACTTAATTAAAGTGGGTTTCACATTATGAAAGTATTCTCCTCTATGCATTTCATAGTCTATGTCACTAGATTCAAAAATTATATTAAGATGTGTCACTGAGATGTTCATTCACTTTAATGAGGCAGATGTAGTCCAAAAGATTTAACTTAGAAATCTGTTTGTCCTCCTTTCTGACAGTAATCATTTTTCAGCTGCAATGATTTTCTTGAGTATGATGATTTTTTTAGCAGAGCTTTGATTTCTATAGTTAAACCCTGAAATGCCGTTGTCAATTCCTTGAAATGATTTCCCTTTTTCCAGTACATTGTATTGTAAAAGGAATGGAGTCATTAAAAACTACAACTTGTCTAGAAAACAAAAAAAAAATTCCTAATATGGCTATGTCGACAGTAAAAGAAAAGTTATTCCTCTTGGAAGAAAAAGATGAAAAAATTATATTGAAAAAAATAGAAAATGCCTGCAGTGGGAAAGGTTTTATTTACAGCAAACATACTGTGTAAACCTGGCCTAATTCTTACAGTTTTATGCATTATTTTAGTTGTCCATTCCATATGTTCTAATGGACTGGTGACCATCAATCAACAGGTCAAAACTCAGTCAATCGTATAATCAGGATTTTCTTTTACTTGGCGATCAAAGAAACTTCTTTTTACAATTCTACACTAGTAGAGTGATCTGACCCCACGTTTGTTAGTCAGTGATATATTTTATATCTAATTTCTAGAATGAGAACTCTAGCAGGAAAAGTTATCCTGCGGATATGGTTTGAGGAATCCTTTGCAGAAATAATTAATAAATTATAATTTATCTTCAGCTGTAATTGTGGTAACGCGTGTGAGAAAACACAAGAACAGACAGATAATAAACTTCAAACAAAACATCAGAAAGGCTGCTGTTCATTTATTTTATGAAAATATGAATATTTTTTAGCATTTTTCTTCCTGCAGTATTCTTTGGTGACTCATTTTATTGCCGAATAGAACACTTTGGCTGTAAGCCCCGATGAGTTTTTGGTAAGTTTTTGGCACTGTGAATTTTTGCTGCTTTAAAAACACAGCATCTTAAAGTTCTAGAAAAGTAAATGGGATTTATAATAATCACTTGCCTACTCTGCTTTTTTTTAACTCAGCATAAACTGACCTGCGGTGTGTGTTTAAAATCTGCAAAATGTCAATTTCTCTTGCAGGTACGCTGAGTTTTGTATGCAGATTTTTCCCATAGACTTGCATTAGATGCAGAAAATCCACAATTGAAACACATAAAAAAAAATCATGTAATCTACACATGAGTATGTCAAAAAAGCTTTATCCCAAAAAAAGCACTTTGTATAAGACATGACATACTAACAAGTGACAAAAAACACGATGAAAAGTGCAGAAAATCTGCAACATCAAAAACTCACTATAAGCTCATCATGGGAAAGTAACCTTAAAATTCCCCTGACCTTTTGCATTCCAGTTATGTTAATTATTGGGTTGTCCGGGACGATTACATTAGTGGCTAATCCTCATTTTGCACACAGGTCCTAATTAGTGTTGAGCGAGCATGCTCGACACTGCTCGGTACTCGCCCGAGCATCTCACTACTCGGGATGTTTGGCGAGCACCGAGCATTTCCGGGTTACTCGGGCGGGAGCTCGGTCTCCGCCCTGCACGTTTAGCGCTCTTTACAGAGTCAATGAACATGCAGGGATTGCCAGCCAGTCACTGGAATGCCGCAGCCATGTTGTTTGTGGGCATTACAGTGATTGGCTGGCCGCACAGCGTCACCTCGAGTATTTAAAACCGGGCGTCGCCATTTTGGACACAGTTGCTCCGGATCAGACAGTGTAGGGAGAGTGCTGCTAAGTTAGGGAGAGATATTTAGTGCAAAATAGGTAGTGTAGGGTCTCTAAAGCCTGCCAAATCAAACAAACAGTCCTTCTCAGGACTAATATCCATCCCAGATATCAGGCAGGCAGGCAGGCAGGCTGTATAGGAGACGCAGTGGTTATACCAGCAAACACTGCATTACAGTCCTGTGTGCTCCTGTTGGTCAAATTGCTAGACGTATCCCCCGGTCTCAGGGGCCAGGAAAAATTCTTTTTTTTTCCATCTAAATCCTGTATTTTTTTTTTCCTCAGTCAGACTGTACAAATATGCGTCTTATTAACCTTTTGGTATTCCCCCCCCCAAAAAAAAAAAAAATTGAGTGTGTGTGTGACTGTTCAGACACCAATATATCTGTTTAAAAGAGTCTGGTGTAGGCCAGAGAAATAGAACTGTGGTTTTGCAGTTCCACGGGTCAAATCTCTGTATTATCCTGCTTTTGGCATTTTTTGCTGTAAAAAAAACTGTAATAGCGTCTCGCTGACTGTTCAGACACCAATATATCTGTTTAAAAGAGTCTGGTGTAGGCCAGAGAAATAGAACTGTGGTTTTGCAGTTCCACTGGTCAAATCTCTGTATTATCCTGCTTTTGGCATTTTTTGCCGTAAAAAAAAACAGTAATAGTGTCTCCCTGACTTTTCAGACACAAATATATCTGTTTAAAGGAGTCTTGTGTAGGCCAGAAAAATAGAACTGTGGTTTTGCAGTTCCACGGGTCAAATCTCTGTATTAACCTGCTTTTGGCATTTTTTGCCGTAAAAAAATACTGTAATAGTGTCTCCCTGACTGCTCAGACAGCAATATATCTGTTTAAAAGAGTCTGGTGTAGGCCAGAGAAATAGAACTGTGGTTTTGCAATTCCATTGGTCAAATCTCTGTATTATCCTGCTTTTGGCATTTTTTGCCATAAAAAAAAAAACTAATAGTGTCTCCCTGACTATTCAGGCACAAATATATCTGTTTAAAAGAGTCTGGTGTAGGCAAGAGAAATAGAACTGTGGTTTTGCAGTTCCATGGGTCAAATCTCTGTATTATCTTGATTTTGGCATTTTTTGCCGTAAAAAAATACTGTAATAGTGTCTCCCTGACTGTTCAGACACAAATATATCTGTTTCAAAGAGTGTGGTGTAGGCCAGATAACTAGAACTGTGGTTTTGCAGTTCCAAGGGTCAAATCTCTGTATCATACTGCTTTTGGCATTTTTTCCATAAAAAAAAACAGTAATAGTGTCTCCCTCACTGTTCAGACACCAATATATCTGTTTAAAAGATTCTGGTGTAGGCCAGAGAAATACAACTGTGGTTTTCCTCTTCCACGCTTCTAATCTCCTTTTTATTACCCTTTTTCCATTGATAGTGCGAGTGTAAGCTATTTTACTTCATTTACAATGGGCAAGGCGCGTGGCAAGGGACGTGGAACTGGACGTTCTGGTGATGGTGCGTGTAGAGGTCGGGGCCGTGGCCAAGGTGAAAATGTGCCACAACCAACAGCCACATCTTCTCACTCCCACTTCTTGACCGAATTACTAGAGAAGCACACTACAACACCAGTATTGCGAACTGATCAGTGTGAACAGGTTATTAATTGGATAGCAGATAATACTTCCAGTTTCCTGGGCACCACCACCTCCGGTCTGTCTTCCACACGGCCAAGTTTTAGTAGCCTTGAGTCTCGACCGCATACTCCTCCTCACCCTGATGCTCCTTCCTCCCACCATGCCGAGTGTCGTCAGACAGCAACTGATCCCACACTTGGACACTCTGAAGAGCTGTTCACTTGTCCATTTCCATATTTGTGCCCCTCGCCTGCTCCACTTGAAGTGGCGGAAGAGGAGATCCCATGTAACTAATCCCAAATATTTGAACAGCCATGGCCATAGGAAGTCGACGCTGGCAATTTGTCATAAGAGGTGGACGATTACAAGACACAATTGCCATGACGTGAGGAGGAGGATCGTGATGCGCAAGTGGAAGAGGAGGAGGTGGTGGATGATCTAGTAACTGACCCAATGACACACAGAGCGAGGCCAGCAGCACACAGGGGGAGGGAGGCAGAGTACCCCAACAGGCAGGAAGAAGCAGTGTGGTGGCCGCACACAGAAGGCGGGCAACAGTTCCCCGTAACACCAACACGAGGGACGTTGCCAGTACAACCGGTAGGTCTTCCAGAGTCTGGAATTTTTTTAAAGACTCTGCTGATAACCCCAAAAAGGCCATTTGTACCAACTGCCATGCCAGCATCAGCAGGGGTGACAAAACTACCAGCCTGACCACCACCAGCATGATCAGGCACATGGCTGCAAAGTACCCGACTTTGTGGGGCGAACCCCAGGGTCCACGACCAGTGTCAGCGGGTGTCACCTCTGCTTCTTCCGCTGTTGTGCGTGTAAGAGAACCCCTTGTTGTGCGTGCAAGGTTATCCCCTGTCTTTTCTGCATGCAAAGATGCCCTATCCTCTCAGTCTTCACTTGTTATGGCAGTTTCTCAAGAAACAGCATCAACGTCCACGTCCCACTGCAGCGTTCAATTGTCCATATCCCAGAGCTTTGAATGAAAGCACAAATTCATATCCAATGCCCACACAGGCCACAGTCCTAAATTCGCACATTTCACAACTACTTGCGTTGGAAATGCTGCCTTTTAGACTGGAGGAGATGGAATCCTTCCGCAACCTTATGGCGGTGGCCGTGCCTCGGTACTCGGTCCCCAGCCAACACTATTTTGCCCGGTGTGCCATCCCCGCACTACGCAAGCACGTGTCCCAAAACATCTGCCGTGCCCTCAACAACGCAGTTACTGGGAGAGTCCACATGACAAGGGACACGTGAAGAAGTGCTTGTGTCCAAGGACAGTACATCTCCCTGATGGCACACTGGGTAAACATAGTGGAAGCCGGGACACAGTCGGACTTTGGGACGGAACACATCCTCCCCACACTGAGGATTGCGGGCCCTATGTCAGTCAGAGTTACCCCACAGTGTACAGCTCCTGTGCATCATCCTCCTCCTCATGTTCAGCCTCCATCTCAGATATCACCACATCAGTTATAAGCTGGAAGCACTGCAGTACTGCCTCAGCCAAGCGGCAACAGGCTGTGCAGAAACTCATAAGCTTAGGTGATAAACCTCACACTGCTTGTGAGTTGTGGACAGCTGTGAAAGAGCAGGCAGATCTGTGGCTGAGACTGCTGAACCTACATCCAGGCATGGTCGTGTGTGACAATGTCCGTAACCTGGTGGCGGCTCTGAGGTGAGGTGAGATCACACACGTACCATGCCTGGCTCATGTGCTTAACCTCGTGGTTCAGCGGTTTCTTAAATCGTACCCTGAGTTGTCAGATCTGCTCGTCAAAGTACACCACCTGTCAGCTCATTTTCGCAAGTCGGCTACAGATACCGCCGCCCTTGCTGTGTTGCAGCAGCGTTTGCAGCTTCCGGCACACCGACAAGTGTATGATGTCCCAACACGTTGGAACTCCACCCTCCACATGTTGCAAAGGATTTGTGAGAAGAGAGCAGTTGTGGAGTACCAGCCAGCTGCAACAAGGCCGTCGATATTCAGGTCAGACTCCACACATAAGACCTCAGGAGTGGACCTGGATGTCTGACATATGTACCATCCTGACAAACTTTGAGGAGTCCACCAAGATGGTGAGTGGCGATGACGCCATCATTAGCATCAGCATCCCACTTTTCTGTCTTTTGCAACGCTCTCTGCAGAGAATTAAAGAGGAGGCATTGCAGCCAGAGTATGATGAAATGGATCAGGAAGCCGTGATGGGCCATTACACACAGCCCAGCCTCATCTCATCCCAACGTGCATTGGGGGACAATGAGGGAGAGGAGGAGGAGGAAGAACAGGAGCTGGTATCATGCGCTGTAGACAGTAGTACTTGTACAATTGTCATACAGTCGGTTCAACGTGGGTGGCCTGAGGACAGGGGGGAGGAGGAGGAGAACATGGTCAGTCGTCATTTTGGTGAGGACACGGAAGTCTTGCCCGTTACCAGTCTGGCACACATGGCTGACTTTAAGTTACGCTGCCTTAACCGTGACCCTCGTGTTGTCAAAATGTTGGGTGACAGTCATTACTGGTTGGTGACACTTTTAGACCCCCCGCTAAAAGGAGAACTTTCACTCTCTTATTCCTGAGGTGGAGAGGTCTACAAAAATGGGACAGTACCAGAAGGCCCTTGCTGCAGAACTTTTAAAAAAATTCCCATCTGAACACGCTAGCGGCAGAGGTCACAGTTCGTTGCCCAACCAAGGCGTACAGGCGAGAGAGACGCAACTCCAATCCAGCAGAGGCAGGGGAATACTGTCAACATTCTGGGACAGTTTTCTGAGACCCGCCCAGCTTTCAGGCCCTGAGGCGCGGGGTACTCTCACAAGGAGTGGAAAGTTTCAAAAGATGGTTAGGGAGTACCTTGCCGACCGTACCAGCGTCCACCGTGATTCCTCTGTGCCTTTTAATTTTTGGGTATCCAAGCTGGACACTTGGAATGAACTTGCTCTGTACACCTTGGAGGTCCTGGCCTGCCCTGCAGCTAGCGTGTTATCGGAGCATGTTTTTAGTGCCGCTTGGGAAATTATAACTGATAAGCGCATTCGCCTGTCAACTGACAATGCTGACAAGCTGACCCTTATCAAAATGAACATGGGCTGGATTGGGCCAGACTTCTCATCACCACCAAATGACAGCATAGTAACATAAAGTCAAATCCACTGTGTTATTTCGGGAGGTGTATTCCCATGCACCGCTTCACACCCACGCATGGGTATATGCTTCCTCATTTCGGCTGTATTTTGCTCTTCTCCTTATCCTTAGCCTCCACCACCACTATACCACAAGGGTGACCGTCGTCCGTGTTGCCAGCATTGCAAGCTCCTCCGTCCTAATTTTTGTGCAGCTTTTCC
The DNA here is from genome assembly GCF_046119375.1 of Phyllobates terribilis. Lineage (NCBI taxonomy): Eukaryota > Metazoa > Chordata > Amphibia > Anura > Dendrobatidae > Phyllobates > Phyllobates terribilis. Next base: position 405,751,416 of record NW_027362771.1, read on the forward strand.
TTGGAAGGCATAGGCAAAGACTACGGGAGACCAACTCCCCAATAATGGGAATATTTTTTTTAATATGCTGTACTGCATGGCTCTTGTTTGCCAGCATTGCAAGTTCCTCCATCCTAATTTTTAGAAGCTTTTGCTTGTAAGGCATAGGCAAAGATTATGGGAGACCAACTCCCCAATAATGGGAATAATGTTCTTAATATGCTGTACTGCATGGCTCTTGTAAGGGGCATGAAAACCGTCTTGTTAAGCTACTCTGAACTCCACATCTCTTCCAAGGGGCATTAAAACCGTCTTGTTAAGCTACTGAAACCACCACCTCTTTTCCAAGGGGCATTAAAACCGTCATGTTAAGCTACTGCAACCTCCACCACTTTTCCAAGGGGCATTAAAACCATCTTGATAAGCAACTGCGACCTTCACGTCTCTTCCAAGGGGCATTAAAATATCTTGCTAAGCTACTGCGACCTCCAACACTTTTCCAAGGGGCATTAAAACCATCTTGTTAAGCTACTGCGAGCTCCACCATTCTTCCAAGGGGCATTAAAACCGTCTTGATAAGCTACTGCGACATCCACGTCTCTTCCAAGGGGCATTAAAACCGTCTTGTTAAGCTACTGAGACCAAAAGCACTTTTTCAAGGGGCATTAAAACAGTCTTCTTAAGCTACTGCGACCTCCACCATTCTTCCAAGGGGTATTAAAACCATCTTGTTAAGCTACTGCGAACTCAACGTCTCTTCCAGGGGGCATTAAAACCTTCTTGTTAAGCTACTGAATCCTCCGGCACTTTTCCAATGGGCGTTAAAACCGTCTTGTTAAGCAACTGCGACCTCCACCATTCTTCCAAGGGGCATTAAAACCGTCTTGTTAAGCTATTGTGACCTCCACTACATTTCCAAGGGGCATTAAAACCATCTTGTTAAGCCATTGCGACCTCCACCACTATTCCAAGGGGCATTAAAATCGTCTTGATAAGCTACTGCGACCTCCACCATTCTTCCAAGGGGCATTAAAACCGTCTTGTTAAGCTACTGCGACCTCACCATCTCTTCCAAGGGGCACTGAAACAGTCTTTTTAAGCTACTGCAACCTCCTGCACTTTTCCAATGGGCATTAAAACTGTCTTGTTAAGCTCCATTACTTATCGAAGGGGCATTAAAACCGTCTTGTTTAGCTACTGCGACCTCCACCATTCTTCCAAGGAGCATTAAAACCATCTTGTTAAGCTACTGCGACCTCCACGTCTCTACCAAGGGGCATTAAAACCGTCTTGTTAAGCTACTGCAACAACCACCTCTTTTCCAAGGGGCATTAAAACCGTCATGTTAAGCTACTGCGACCTCCACCACTATTCCAAGGGGCATTAAAACCATCTTAATAAGCTACTGCGACCTCCACGTCTCTCCCAAGGGGCATTAAAACGTCTTGCTAAGCTACTGTGACCTCCAACACTTTTCCAAGGGGCATTAAAACCATCTTGTTAAGCTACTGCGAGCTCCACCATTCTTCCAAGGGGCATTAAAGCCGTCTTGATAAGCTACTGCGACATCCACGTCTCTTCCAAGGGGCATTAAAACCGTCTTGTTAAGCTACTGAGACCTAAACCACTTTTTCAAGGGGCATTAAAACTGTCTTCTTAAGCTACTGCGACCTCCACCATTCTTCCAAGAGGTATTAAAACCGTCTTGTTAAGCTACTGCGACCTCCACGGCTCTTCCAAGGGGCATTAAAACCTTCTTGTTAAGCTACTGAATCCTCTGGCACTTTTCCAATGGGCGTTAAAAGCGTCTGGTTAAGCAACTGCGACCTCCACCATTCTTCCAAGGGGCATTAAAACCATCTTGTTAACCTACTGCGACCTCCACGTCTCTTCCAAGTGGCATTAAAGCCCTCTTGTTAAGCTATTGCAACCTCCACCACTTTTCCAAGGGGCATTAAAACCATCTTGTTAAGCTACTGCGACATCCACAATTCTCCCAAAGGGCATTAAAACAGTCTTGTTAATTTACTGCAACCTCCACGTTTCTTCCAAGGGGCATTAAAACCTTCTTGTTAAGCTACTGCAACCTCTGCCACTTTTCCAAGGGGCGTTAAAACCGTCTTGTTAAGCAACTGCGACCTCCACCATTCTTCCAATGGGCATTAAAACAGTCTTGTTAGCTACTGCGATCTCCACGTCTCTTCCAAGGGGCATTAAAGCCATCTTCTTAAGCCATTGCGACCTCCACCACTATTCCAAGGGGCATTAAAATCGTCTTGTTAAGCTACTGCGACCTCCACCATTCTTCCAAGGGGCATTAAAACTGTCTTGTTAAGCTACTGCGACCTCCACGTCTCTTCCAAGGTGCACTGAAACATTCTTTTTAAGCTACTGCAACCTCTTCTACTTGTCCAATGGGCATTAAAACCGTCTTGTTAAGCTACTGTGACCTCCTTTACTTTTCCATGGGGCATTAAAACCGTCTTGTTTAGCTACTGCAACCTCCACCATTCTTCTAAGGAGCATTAAAACCATCTTGTTAAGCTACTGCGACCTCCACGTCTCTACCAAGGGGCATTAAAACCGTCTTGTTAAGCTACTGCGACCTCCATCACTTTTCCAAGGGGAATTAAACCCATCTTGTTATGCTACTGCGACCTCCACGCTTCTTCCAAGGGGCATTAAAACCGTCTTGTTAAGCTTCTGCAACCACCTCCTCTTTTCCAAGGGGCATTAAAACCATCTTGTTAAGCTACTGCGACCTCCACGTCTCTTCCAAGTGGCATTAAAACCGTCTTGTTAAGCTACTGCAACCTCCACCACTCTTCCAAGGGGCATTGATATTGTCTTTTTATTCCTCTGCGACCTCCACCATTCTTCCAAGTGTCATTAAAACCGTCTTTTTAAGCTACTGCGACCTCCAAGGCTCTTCCAAGGGGCAATAAAACCGTCTTGTTAGGCTACTGCGACCTCCACCACTTTTCCAAGGGGCATTAAAACTGTCTTGTTAAGCTGCTGCGACCTCCACGTCTATTCTAAGGGGCATTAAAACGTCTTGTTAAGCTACTGCGACCTCCACCACTTTTCCAAGGGGCAATGAAACTGTATTGTTAAGCTACTGCAACCTCCATGTCTCTTCCAAGGGGTATTAAAACCGTCTTTTAAAGCTACTGCAACCTCCACCACTTTTCCAAGGGGCATTAAAACCGTCATGTTAAGCAACTGCGACCTAAACCACTTTTTCAAGGGGCATTAAAACCATCTTGTTAAGCAACTACGACCTCCACTATTCTTCCAAGGGGCATTAAAACCATCTTGTTAAGCTACTGCGACCTCCACGTCTCTTCCAGGGGGCATTAAAGCCTTCTTGTTAAGCTATTGCGACCTCCACCACTATTCCAAGGGGCATTAAAACCATCTTGTTAAGCTACTGCGACCTCCACCATTCTTCCAAGGGGCATTAAAACTGTCTTGTTAAGCTACTGCGACCTCCACGTCTCTTCCAAGGGACATAAAAACAGTCTTTTTAAGCTACTACTGTTATGATAGGCTATAAGCACTAAGGAAAGACAGGTGATCTGTCCCTACAATAGAACTAAGCTAGAACCCTACGATGTAACGGGGAACCTGATCCTGCGATCAGACCCGCTAAAGTCCTCAGCTAGTCTGAACGAAGACCTATAGATGTGAGGGAGGGATCCCTACAAGAACTAGGGACTGGGAGAAAGATGGACACCTCCTAGCAGAAATTGTAGCAGTAAAAAGACAAACACACAACATAGAACATAAAGGTCAAAAGACCTAGCTAAACTCACTGAGAAAGGTTACAAAGCACCTGGTTAGCTTAAGAGTAGAAATTACAATGAAGTCCAGCATGGCCAGAAGGGCGGAGCAGGATTAAATAGGCAAAAAGGTCATGTGACCAGCAAAAGAGAAAAAACCTAACAGGAGAGTTCTAACAGTACCCTCTCTTCTAAGAGGATCCTCCAGATCCCCTAGGACCAGGCCTATCAGGAAGCCTCCTGTGAAACGCTCTGAGAAGTCAGGAAGCAGAAACATCATCCGCCCTCACCCATGAGTTATCCTCGGGACCGAAACCCTTCCAAGCGACGAGAAACTGCAAACTCCCCCTATACCGTCTAGAATTAAGGATGCGGGAAATTTCATATTCCCAGTCCTCCACCACCGGAGGAACAGTGGCAGTGGCGTCTCTATCTGATACATCAGCTTTTTTCAATAGAGAAACAAGAAGCACTGGATTAATCTTCCAGGAGGTAGGAACCTCCAAGCTAACAGCAGATTGGTTAACTACCTGAAGCACCTTAAAGGGCCCTACAAACATGGGACCCAATTTTTTAGAAGGAATCCTTAACCGCGGATTCTTAGAGGACAATCAAACCATGTCACCAACCGTAAACAAAACCTCTTGACGTTTCCTGTCAAAGTACCTCTTAGATTTTTTGTTAGCCTCCTGAAGATTACCACGCACATCCATCCAAACTCTCTCCAAATCACCGGAAAAACTCTCCTCCTCAGGCACAGCCGATACCAATTTGGAGAATGACCCAAAAGAAGGATGGCTCCCAGAACAACAAAAAAAAGGCGAACACCCAGCAGAAGAGGATGTATGGTTGTTAAGAGCAAATTCAGCAAGCGGCAGAAACTCAGACCACCCCTCTTGATTGTCTGCCACAAAACAACACAAGAACTGCTCAACATCCTGATTCTTCCTTTCTGTCTGGCCATTAGACTCAGGATGATATCCAGATAAAAACGACAAATGAACTCCCAACCTGTCACAAAAGGCACGCCAAAAATGAGCCACGAACTGAGGTCCCCTATCAGAAACAATGTCAGTAGGAACACCATGGAGTCTGACAATTTCCTTGACAAAGGCCTTAACGAGTGTCTTAGTTCAGGGCAGTTTGATGAAGGGAACCAAGTGACACATCATGCTAAAACGGTCCACGACCCCCCAGATGACCGTGAAACCCTAAGAGGAGGTGAAGGTCAGTAATAAAGTCCATAGCCAGATGTGTACAAGGTGCACTAGGAACCTCCAGAGGGCAAAGCAACCCCTCAGCAGGAGAATGAGAAGACTTAGATCTAGCACACACAGTACATTGACCCACCCACTTAATGACTTCCTTCTGCCATCCAGGCCACCAAAAACTGCGACCCACAAGTCTCTTGGTCTCAGAAATTCCTGGATGACCTGCCAACCGAGACTCATGACACTCAACAAACATATCTCTCCTAAAGGTCCTAGGCACAAACAACCTCCAATGGGGAGTGTTAGATGGGGCATTCTCCTGTGCTTTAAGAATCTCATCTTACAAAACGGAGTCCAATGCAGCAATCACAACACCTACTTGTAAAATGCTCTCCTCCTCCTCAGCACCGACCATGGGAGAAAAGCTGCGAGACAACGCATCAGCTTTAACATTCTTGGTACACGGGATGTAAGTAACGGAAAAATTAAACCGCGAAAAAAAAAGTGCACACCTAGCCTGACGGGCATTCAAGCGCTTGGCAGCATCAAGATAGATCAGATTTTTATGATCAGTGAAAACCTGAATGGGAAATTCAGCACCTTCCAAGAGATGACACCATTGTTCAAATGCGAGTTTAATAGCCAGCAATTCCTGATTACCAATATCGTAATTAAGTTCAGTCTCAGGAAATTTTTTTGAAAAAAAGGCACAGGGATGTACTCCATCCTTGATTTCCTGAGACAACACCGCACCGACCCCCACAGAAGAAGCATCAACCTCAAACAAAAACGGCTTAGTCACATCAGGCTGCATAAGGATGGGGACAGAGCTGAACGTCTCCTTTAGAAACACAAACGCCTCAATGGCCTCAGTAGTCCACTGAACCGTATTAGCACCTTTCCTAGTGAGATCGGTCAGTGGTTTAATAATAATAGAAAAAATTTTAATGAATTTTCTGTAATAATTGGCGAAACCCAAAAACCTCTGTATTGATTTCAAACCAATAGGCCTAGACCATTCCTGCACAGCTTGAACTTTCACCGGGTCCATCTCAAAGCTCTCACTGGAGATAAAGTAGGCAAAAAAAATTATTCTCTGTACAGCGAACTCACATTTCTCTAGCTTATCAAAAAGCGAATTGTCAACTAATAACTGTAATACCTCACGTACGCTCCGCCAATGAGACTCCAGATCAGGCGAATAAATCAAAATGTCATCCAAATACACAACCAAATTTTTGCCGATCAAAGGTCTAAGGATGTCATTAATAAGATTCTGAAAAAATGCTGGTGCATTGGTAAGACCAAAAGGGATAACCAGATTCTCAAAATGACCCACAGGAGTGTTAAAAGCAGTCTTCCATTCATCACCCTCCTTCATGCGCAACAAATTGTATGCCCCCCGGAGATCAATTTTAGAGAACCACTTGGCCCCCACTAACTGGTTAAACAAATCAGGAATCAATGGCAGTGGGTAGGGATTACGTACAGTAATTTTATTAATCTCGCGAAAGTCCAGACAAGGACGTAAACCGGTGTCCTTTTTTTTAACAAAAAAAAGTCCAGCAGCCACAGGTGACTTAGAGGGTCTGATATGACCGGCTGCCAAACTCGTCTGTATGTATTCCTCCAAATCCTCTCTCTCAGGAATAGTAAGATTAAATAAACAACTTTTAGGAAGAGTCGCTCCAGGAACAAATTCAATGGTACAATCATAGTCTCTATGGGGAGGCAAAATTTGCGACTCCTCAGAAAAAACTTTCCAAAAATCCTGAATAGGTACTGGTAATTCCCCTTTATCCACAGCAGCAATGCGCCCGTTACAACACTTGTCATAACACTTAGGGCTCCAGGACTTAATTTCATTAGTAGACCAATCCAGTACAGGATTGTGCAATTTTAACCAGGGTAACCCCAAAATTACTGGAGAAGGCAAATTATTTAATACTACCAAATCCAAATTTTCTTGGTGAATACCATTAATAGTGAGGGGAAATTCATAAACCTTGTGAGTAACACATTTCAGGGGAGAGCCATCGACAAAAACCACGGCAATAGGGGATGACAAAGGTTTGGGTTTTAATTTAAGTTTTTCCAAAAATCCCTTGTCAATCACATTGAGTGTAGAACCACAATCCACAAATATCCGATATTCAATCAATTCCTCCAGGACTGAGGTGCTTCCAGAAAGAAATACCCTCTTAGAATTTAAACAGGCAATACGGGCGTAACTGACCTTTTTTTTTTCTTTGTTCAAACGAAGCTCACAGTTCTTAATAAAGTGGTCAGATTTTCCGCAATAAAAGTACAAACCTTCAGAAAACCTGCGGTCTTTTTCCTGAGAGCGGGGTGACATCGCCCCAAACTCCATCGGCTCTACAATGTCAGTACAGACCCTCCCAAGACTAGGAGCTGACATGGCAAAGGATTTACTCTCATTAACCCTTGCACGCAGTCTCCTGTCCACCCGTATAGCTAATTGCATTGCCTCCTGAAAGTTCCCAGGTGTAGGATAAGCAATAAGCAGATCTTTAACCCTTTCACCTATCCAAGCAAGAAACAAACTTTTCAGAGCAGAATCGTTCCACCCCACCTGAGCAGACCATCGACGGAAGTGAGTACAATAATTTTCCACATTACCTGATCCCTGTCTCAAAAGACTCAATTCCTTCTCAGCTGATGAGACATGATCAGGATCATCATACAACAACCCCAAAGCAGAAAAAAAACTATCCACTGATCTAAAGCACGGATCACTAGGTTGGAGAGAAAAGGCCCATCCCTGAGGTTCTTTGCGCAAAAGTGACATTATGAACCCTATGTGCTGTGATTCATCACCAGAGGATCTGGGTCTCAAACGAAAATACAATAAACAAGCATTTTTAAAGGAAAAAAAATCTTCTTGTTCACCAAAAAATAAATCAGGCAATCGTACCTTTGGCTCCACAAAATGCGCTCCAGAACAGCTACTCACGTGTTGTTGGAGCTCGGCCACCTCCAGAGAGAGTCCCTGCAGGCGTTGAGCCAAATCCTGAACCGACACCATGATGGAAACTGGAGGTCTTTCCTTAGAGATATTTTTGGGCTGGACTTACTGTTATGATAGGCTACAAGCACTAAGGAAAGACAGGAGATCTGTCCCTACAATAGGACTAAGCTAGATCCCTACGATGTAACGGGGAACCTGATCCTGCGATCAGACCCGCTAAAGTCCTCAACTAGTCTGAACAAAGACCTATAGATGTGAGGGAGGGATCCCTACAAGAACTAGGGACTGGGAGAAAGATGGACACCTCCTAGCAGAAATTGTAGCAGTAAAAAGACAAACAAACAACATAGAACGTAAAGGTCAAAAGACCTAGCTAAACTGACTGAGAAAGGTTACAAAGCACCTGGCTAGCTTAAGAGTAGAAATTACAATGAAGTCCAGCATGGCCAGAAGGGCGGAGCAGGATTAAATAGGCAAAAAGGTCATGTGACCAGCAAAATAGAAAAAAACCTAACAGGAGAGTTCTAACAACTGCGACCTCCACCACTTTTCAATGGGCATTAAAAGCGTCTTGTTAAGCTACTGCGACCTCCATTACTCCTCCAAGGGGCATTAAAACCGTCTTATTTAGCTACTGCGACCTCCACCATTCTTCCAAGGGGCATTAAAACCATCTTGTTAAGCTACTGCGACCTCCATCACTTTTCCAAGGGGCATTAAACCCATCTTGTTAAGCTACTGCGACCTCCACCACTTTTCCAAGGGGCATTAAAACCTTCTTGTTAAGATACTGCGACCTCCACGTCTCTTCCAAGGGGCATTAAAACAGTCTTGTTAAGCTACTGCGACCTCCACCACTTTTCCAATGGGCAATGATATTGTCTTTTTATTCCTCTGCGACCTCCACCATTCTTCCAAGGGGCATTAAAACCGCCTTGTTAAGCTACTGCGACCTCCACGTCTCTTCCAAGGGGCATTAAAATCGTCTTGTTAAGCTACTGCGACCTCTTCCACTTTTCCAACGGGCATTAAAACCGTCTTGTTATGCTACTGTGACCTCCATGTCTCTTCCAAGGGGCATTAAAACAGTCTTGTTAAGCTACTGCGACCTCCACCACGTTTCCAAGGGGCATTAAAACTGTCTTGTTCAGCTACTGCGACCTAGACGTCTCTTCCAAGGGGCATTAAAACGTCTTGTTAAGCTACTGCGACCTCCACCACTTTTCCAAGGGTCATTAAAACCGTCTTGTTAAGCTACTGCGACCTCAACGTCTCTTCTAAGGGGCATTAAAACCGTCTTGTTAAGCTTCTACGACCTCCACCAGTTTTCCAAGGGGCATTGATATTGTCTTTTTATTACACTGCAACCTCCATCATTCTTCCAAGGGGCATTAAAACCATCTTGTTAAGCTACTGCGACCTCCACCACTTTTCCAAGGGGCATTAAAACCTTCTTGTTAAGATACTGCGACCTCCACCACTTCTCCAAGGGGCATTGATATTGTCTTTTTATTCCACTGCGACCTCCACCATTCTTCCAAGGGGCATTACAACCGTCTTGTTAAGCTGCTGCGAACTCCACGTCTCTTCCAAGGGGCATTAAAATCGTCTCGTTAAACCACTCTGAACTCCACAGCTCTTCCAAGGGGCATTGAAATGTTGTTTTAAATTAACTCTAACCTCCACGACTCTTCCAACGGGCATTGCAGTTCCTCCTACTTTTAGTCAGCTTTTGCATTTCAATGCATAGGCGAACAGTTAGGGAGACCCACTCCCCAATAATGGGTAGAAGGTTTTTAGTATGCTGTAATCCACGTCTGTTTCAAGGGGCATTGCAGTTCCTCATAATTTATGGAAAGCCTTCCATTCACTGCTTAGGCCAACAGTGCACAGGAGACCCAGTTGCTATAAATGGAAAAAACGGTTTAGTTAAGGCCCTCTGACCTCCATGTCACTTCCAAGGGGCATTGGAGTGCCTCGAAATTTTTGGTAGGCATTGCACTCACTGCATGCGCTATAACTGTGTAGCCTAACCGCTCCTTTTGGTACAGAAACATATCCTACAAGACATGTGTGGTTGACTAGCCTGATATTGATGTGAATGGTACCTGTTCCTCCTGCTCTTTCTCCTTTGCCACCACCTCATCCATCATTTATCACCTGAAGCTTTGTTTTAATGGAAGTCATAAAACTGGGATAGCAGCAGGAAAACATCCAGCAATCCTCGGAGGAGGTAGGATATGCGCCAAAATGCTGACCACCTCAGGCCTAGCCGCTACTACATACATGCACTTGCATTCCAAGAAAACAAAGCAGATGCTAACTTCTATCATCATCATCATGCTCCTCACCTTGGCACTCTCAACTCCCCTGATGGAGAAGCCAGGGCCCACCGGAGGAGTCTGGTTCTCTGGTGGGCTCATCCAATGCTGCCCTAAAGCAGGCCAGGCTAAGAAAAGTGTGGGGGAAGTTGACAGGAGAAATAGGGGCGGTTGGGGTCTGTTTACGGACACCCAACTGCCCCCAGGCGGCTGGGGACCGTGTGTGGACACCCGGCCGTGGGGCGGCTGGGGACTGAGTATGGATACCAGGCCGCCGATGCAGCCATGACATGGTGGCCGGCCTCTGCCTCCACATGCCTAAAAGGCCCAATTTTAAGTGTAAGCAAGCTAGCAGTATGGTATTGCAGCCTGGGGGTGGGTGGGTGGCAGGTTGCACACTTACGCTTGTGACTCGCCCCCTGGGCCGTGTGTGGGGGAATACCCAGAGCCGGGTCTCTGTGTAATGCTGGGGGTTGTAGTCTCCGTGGTGGTGACCCGGTCCCATGGCTCAGGGTGGTCAAACCAGTGGAAGTCTATTTATGTGGTTTTTATTATTTTTAAATGTCCGACTACGCCACCCGTGGATTGCGGTCACTAAGAACTGCCGCTGCGGGGCAGACCGCTGAAGCTGATGTTGTGTGCGCATCAGAGAGTAGTATAACTCCCCTCGGGAGGAGTATAGCCTCAGGGCAGCGTGTATAGATGGTGAGGGTCGTGGTGCATGGGCGCAGCAGAAATGACTCAGAGTCCTTGAGGTGTTATGATCTGCTACAAGCACTAAGGAAAGACAGGAGATCTGTCCCTACAATAGAACTAAACTGGATCCCTACTATGTAACAGGGAACCTGATCCTGCGATCAGACCCGCTAAAGTCCTCGGCTAGTCTGTACGAAGACCTATAGATGCAAGGGTGGGATCCCTACAAGAACTAGGGGCTGGGATAAAGTTGGACACCTCCTAACAGAAATTGTAGCAGTCAAAGAAAAACACACAACAAAGAACATAGAGGTCCGAAGACCTAGCAAAACTAAGAGAGAACGGTAACAGAGCACCAAGCTAGCTCAAGAGTAGTAAATACAATGAAGTCCAGCAAGGCCAGGAGGGCGGATCCGGATTAAATAGGCAAAAAAGGTCATGTGACCAGCAAACTAGAAAAAAAACAACAGGAGAGTTCTAACAGTACCCCCTCTTCTAAAAGGATCCTCCGGATCCCCTAGGCCCGGGCTTAGCAGGAAACCTCCTGTGAAACTCTCTGACAAGTCTGGAAGCAGAAACATCATCCGCCCTCACCCATGAGTTATCCTCGGGTCCGAAACCCATCCAAGCGACGAGATACTGCAAACTCCCTCTATACTGTCTAGAATTTAGGATGCGGGAAATTTCATATTCCCCATCCTCCACCACCGGAGGAACAGTGGCAGAGGCGTCACCAACCGACACATCAGCTTTTTTCAACAGAGAAACAAGAAACATCGGATTAATCTTCCTGGAGGTAGGAACCTCCAACCTTACAGCAGATTGGTTAGCTATTTGAAGCACCTTAAAGGGCCCTACAAACTTGGGACCTAACTTTTTACAAGGAATCCTCAATCGCAGATTCCTAGAGGACAACCAAACCATGTCACCAATAGCAAACGAAACCTCTTGCCGTTTACTATCAAAGTACCTCTTAGATTTTTTGTTAGCCTCCTGAAGATTATCACGCACATCCGTCCAAACTCTCTCCAAATCACCGGAAAAACTCTCCTCCTCAGGCACAGCCGATACCGATTTGGAGAATGACCCAAAAGACGGATGTCTCCCAGAATAACAAAAAAAAGGCGAACACCCAGCAGAAGAGGATGTATGGTTGTTAAGAGCAAATTCAGCAAGTGGCAGAAACTCAGACCACCCCTCTTGATTGTCTGCCACAAAGCAACGCAAGAACTGCTCAACATCCTGGTTCTTTCTTTCTGTCTGGCCATTAGACTCAGGATGATATCCGGATGAAAACGACAAATGAACTCCCAACCTGTCACAAAAGGCACACCAAAAACAAGCCACGAACTGAGGTCCCCTATCAGAAACAATGTCAGTAGGAACGCCATGTAGTCTGACAATTTCCTTGACAAAGGCCTTAGCGAGTGTCTTAGCGCAAGGCAGTTTGATGAAGGGAACCAAGTGACACATCTTGCTAAAACGGTCCACGACCACCCAGATGACCGTGAAACCTTCAGAGGGGGGAAGGTCAGTAATAAAGTCCATAGCCAGATGTGTCCAAGGTGCACTAGGAACCTCCAGAGGGCAAAGCAACCCCGCAGCAGGAGCATGCGAAGACTTGGATCTAGCACACACAGTATATTGACGCACCCACTTAATGACTTCCTTCTGCCATCAAGGCCACCAAAAACTGCGACCCACAAGTCTCTTGGTCTCTGAAATTCCTGGATGACCTGCCAACCGAGACTCATGACATTCAACAAACAAATCTCTCCTAAAGGTCCTAGGCACAAACAACCTCCCATGGGGAGTGTTAGATGGGGCATTCTCCTGAGCTTTAAGAATCTCATCCTCCAAAACAGAGTCCAAAGCAGCAATCACAACACCTTCTTGTAAAATGCTCTCCTCCTCCTGCTCAGCACCGACCATGGGAGAAAAGCTGCGAGACAAAGCATCCGCTTTAACATTCTTGGTACACGGGATGTAAGTAACGGAAAAATTAAACCGCAAGAAAAAAAGTGCCCACCTAGCCTGACGGGCATTCAAGCGCTTGGCATCATCAAGATAGATCAGATTTTTATGATCAGTGAAAACCTGAATGGGAAATTCAGCACCTTCCAAGAGATGATGCCAGTGTTCAAATGCGAGTTTAATAGCCAGCAATTCCCAATTACCAATATTGTAATTAAGTTCAGTCTCAGAAATTTTTTTTGAAAAAAAGGCACAGGGATGTACTCCATCCTTGATTTCCTGAGACAACACCGCACCGACCCCCACAGAAGAAGCATCAACCTCAACCAAAAACGGCTTAGTCACATCAGGCTGCATAAGGATGGGAGCAGAGGTGAACCTCTCCTTAAGAAGCACAAAAGCTTCAATGGCCTCAGAAGTCCACTGAAGCGCATTAGCACCTTTCCTGGTGTGATCGGTCAGCGGTTTGACAATAATAGAAATTTTTTTTATGAATTTTCTGTAATAATTGGCGAAACCCAAAAACCTCTGTATCGATTTCAAACAATAGGCCTAGGCCATTCCTGCACAGCTTGAACTTTAACCGGGTCCATCTCAAAACTCTCACTGGAGATAATGTAACCCAAAAAACTAATTCTCTGTACAACGAACTCACATTTCTCTAGCTTAGCAAAAAGCGAATTGTCCATTAATAACTGTAAAACCTCACGTACGCTCCGCCAATGAGACTCCAGATCAGGCGAATAAATCAGAATGTCATCCAAATGCACAACCACATTTTTGCTGACTAAAGGTCTAAGGATGTCATTAATAAGATTCTGAAAAAATGCTGGAGCATTGGTAAGACCAAAAGGCATTACCAGATTCTCAAAATGACCCACAGGAGTGTTAAAAGCAGTCTTCCATTCATCACCCTCCTTCATGCGCAACAAATTGTATGCCCCCCGGAGATCAATTTTAGAGAACCACTTTGCCCCCACTAACTGGTTAAACAAATCAGGAATCAATGGCAGTGGGTAAGGATTGCGTACAGTAATTTTATTAATCTCACGAAAGTCCAGACAAGGACGTAAACCGCTATCTTTTTTTTTTACAAAAAAAAATCCAACAGCCACAGGAGACTTGGAAGGCCTAATGTGACCGGCGGTCAAGCTTGTCTGTATGTATTCCTCCAAAGCCTTTCTCTCAGGAATAGTAAAATTAAATAAACGACTTTTAGGAAGAGTCGCTCCAGGGACAAATTCAATGGTACAATCATAGTCTCTATGGGGAGGCAAAATTTGTGACTCCTCCTCAGAAAAAACTCTCCAAAAATCCTGAATAGGTACAGGTAATTCCCCTTTTTCCACCGCAGCAATACGTTCGTTACAACACTTGTCATAACATTTAGGGCTCCAGGACTTAATTTCATTGGTAGACCAATCCAGTACAGGATTGTGCAATTTTAACCAGGGCAACCCCAAAATTACTGGAGAAGGCAAATTATTTAATACTACCAAATCCAAATTCTCTTGATGAATACCATTAATAGTGAGTTGAAATTCACAGACCTTGTGAGTAACACTCTTCAAGGGAGAGCCATCAACAGAAACCACAGCAATAGGGGATGACAAAGGTTTGGGTTTTAATTTAAGTTTTTCCAAGAATCCCCCATCAATCACATTCAGAGTAGAACCACAATTCACAAATACCCAAAATTCAATTAATTCATCCTGAGCAGCGGTAGTAGCAGATAGGAATACTCCCTTAGTATTTAAACAGGCTATACGAGCATGACTGACCATTTTTTTTTCTTTGTTCATACGAAGCACACAGTTCTTAATAAAATGACCAGAATTTCCGCAATAGAAGCACAAACCTTCAGAAAGCCTGCAGTCTTTTCCTGAGAGCGGGGTGCCATCACCCCAATCTCCATCGGCTCTCCTTTGTCAGCACAGACCCTCTCACAACTCGGAGCTGACATAGCAGAGGATTTGCTCTCATTAACCATTGCATGCAGTCTCCTGTCCACCCGTATAGCTAATTGCATTGCTTCCTGCAAGTTTCCTGGTGTGGGATAAGCAATCAGCAAATCCCTAACCCTTTCACCTAGCCCTGCAAGAAACAAGCTTTTCAAAGCTGAATCGTTCCACCCCACCTTGGCAGACCACCGATGGAAGCAAGAACAATATTTTTCCACATTACCTGATCCCTGCCTCAGATGTCTCAATTCAGACTCAGCAGATGAGACACGATCAGGATCATCGTACAACAAACCCAAAGCAGAAAAAAAACTATCCACTGATCTAAAGCACGGATCACTAGGTTGGAGAGAGAAGGCCCATCCCTGAGGATCTTTGCGCTAAAGTGACATTATGAACCCTATGTGCTGTGATTCATCACCAGAGGATCTGGGTCTTAAACGAAAATGCAATAAACAAGCATTTTAAAAGAAAAAAAATCTTGTTGTTCACAAAAAAATAGATCAGGCAGAATGTGCTCCAGAACAGCTACTCACGTGTTGTTGGAGCTCGGCCACCTCCAGAGAGAGTCCCTGCAAGCGTTGAGCCAAATCTTGAACCGAGACCATGAAGGAAAACTGGAGGTCTTTCCTTAGAGAATTTTTTTTTTTTTTTTTTGGGCTGTACTTACTGTTATGATCTGCTACAAGCACTAAGGAAAGACAGGAGATCTGTCCCTACAATAGAACTAAACTGGATCCCTACGATGTAACGGGGAACCTGATCCTGCGATCAGACCCGCTAAAGTCCTCGGCTAGTCTGTACGAAGACCTATAGATGCAAGGGAGGGATCCCTACAAGAACTAAGGACTGGGATAAAGTTGGACACCTCCTAGCAGAAATTGTAGCAGTCAAAGACAAACACACAACAAAGAACATAGAGGTCCGAAGACCTAGCAAAACTAACAGAGAACGGTAACAGAGCACCAAGCTAGCTCAAGAGTAGTAAATACAATGAAGTCCAGCAAGGCCAGGAGGGCAGAGCCGGATTAAATAGGCAAAAAAGGTCATGTGACCAGCATACTTGAAAAAAAACAACAGGAGAGTTCTAACATGAGTTGCAGTCCAGGGTCTTTACTCACAGTTGTTTGATCCGATAGTGACTTCCCCGCGTCGCGCTGCGCTCACCAAGTGAGGGGCTCAGCCGACTCCCAGGAGTACTTGTCAGGACCCCTTTCATATGTCCTCTCTCTGGCCCTTCGTTCCTCACACCTTACACAGCTTATTTCTAGCTACCTCGGGTCTTGGCGGGTAACGTGTGTTCCGTCCCCTGGACCCTATTTGGTGCCTTCTGAGCGTGGACTGTGAGGGGCTGTGACACATGAAATGAAACAGCCTCCAGTGTCAAGTTGAGAGTAGTTTCTGCCTCCACTAGCTAAGGGAACCGGTTCCCTCTCTTGGCCTGACCCCCTACCTCCGGGTAGCGGCGGGTGTACGGCCGGCTTGATGCACGGCCCGTACCCCTGGGGTCTCTTCACTCCTCTCCTGGAGCCTTTCCTGCTCTCCTTCTTCTCCTCTCTGCTCTTTCTCCTCTCAGTCTGTGGCCTCACAGGATAGGCCCGCCTCTTGGAGCAGAGCTCCACAGAGCCCTGCTCTGTCACTTCTCCCCTCTGACTGAACACTGTCTCTAAGATGGCTCCCACCTTTTATACTTCTCTCTCCAGTGCACCCAGGATATGCACTCTCCACCCACACACTACAGGGTTCCCCCACTCCTAGGTGTTCCCTCCCCACTCCAGCCAGGGATCAGGGACAGTTGTGCTCATGCTCTTGGGAGCATTGTCGCCCTGTCCCCCGGAAATGTGGTGCAGTGCATATGGGTGTTAGGGTCCTGAGCCATACTCCATCCTTACCTGAGAGTGAGATATCACACCTCTGGGTGAGATGCAATACCTCTGTAGCGACCGAACCCTCGGGGCGCTACACTCCCCCTTGGTAAATCATAGCACGTCCACGGGCTGGAACAGAGTAAAAGACATTTTATCTCAGGACATGCAAAAACTTTTTTTTTTTTTTGATTCAACTCAGATAAAACCAATTCAACAATTTTCTTCCCTTTATGGGAGAGAATTTTCCTATAACCGTTACTTCTAGCATCATCAACTTTTACTTTCAAGATACTCTCGGCATGTAAATATAAAACAGATTTTCAAGTATAAAACATAAGAACATATTCAGCAGCATCATTGCGACTGAGTCCTTCAGTAAGTCACAGCTCCTGCGGCGGCCATGTGTCCATGTTACCAAACAAGATGCAATATAACAAGATGTAAATTTTTAAACGTTCTGGGGACCTGTCCCTACAAACCCCAAGTTCTTGGCCGTAGGCGTGGTGGCAAGACGCAATTATCCACTTTGGACCACCAGAGGGCCACGCCTGACAGGATAGTTAGGTGAGGTAGTTCAATATAAAATCAATAGGGGGCACTTAAAGAAGCGCAACTATTTACAACGGTAAGTCCACGGGAAGATCTCTGTCCTCTGCCCTAATGTCTTTTTATACCCTTCCGGGTAACTAAATGAACAGGGGATAACTTTTCAGAAGATCAGCACACAATTCTTTAAACGGTTCTTCACCCTATCGGGTAACTATTTACAGTTCAGTACCCAACTACTATACTTCAGTAGTGGTGCTCCCTCCGGGGAGGCTATTGTCCACTGAAGGCTGGCCCAGCCGGGTCTTCAGTGCTGTAGGGTGAAGGACTGTTCTTTGTCTCCACCCTGTGGACATTCAGGGAATACCAGCCCCTCTCACCTCTGTACCTGGGGTAGATGACGTGATCACCAGGTTACAGGTCTGGGGCGCGAGCTCCCGGGATAAGCAGTTCTGGCAGGGGAACCAGGGACGGTGCAGCGCCAGCTGTGTCCGGGACAGGGACATCACTACTATCTGTTCCCGGGACCGCTTCAGCTCGTCCTATCACCTCCCGATCCATGAGAAGCTTCACCAGGGCTTGGGCGCCGCCGATCACTTGCAGCGCCGCCCCCGGTGTACACGGCATGGAGAACGGCATTACCGTGGTAGCGCCTGCGACTGAAGTTCCCTCCATCTTGGGCGTCTTCCTCCCCCTTGGTGAACCGCGACCTACCTTCTCTTCTTTCTCCTCTGTAGGCCGCAGCTCCGCAGGCGATGGTCTGCGTTGAGGACCTGGCGTCTCGCGCTGCTGACGTCAGAGCTCGCTGTGCTCCTTCCAGCACCTTGCGCTGCGTCAGTGCGTGGGGCGGGGCTTCAGATCTCTCGCGCTTTCAGCGTCCACGCCCCTCTTCTTCCCGCGCGGCGTCCCGAAGATGGCGCCCAAATGTCGGGAAAACGGCTGCGGATGGCGGGAAAACGGTTGCGGATGGCGGGAAAACTTCACCACGGTAAGTATCTCAGTCTCTGAAGGCGCACAGTACCGGGGGTAGCGGGCACGAAATCCTTCCGACTACGGTAAAGCTGACTCGCCCCCTGGGCCGTGTGTGGGGAAATACCCGGAGCCGGGTCTCTGTGTAATGCTGGGGGTTGTAGTCTCCGTGGCGGCGACCCGGTCCCGTGGCTCAGGGTGGTCAAACCAGTGGCTGTCTATTTATGTGGTTTTTATTATTATTAAATGTCCGACTATGCCACCCGTGGATTGCGGTCACTAAGAACTGCCGCTGCGAGGCAGACCGCTGAGGCTGATGTTGTGTGCGCAGCAGAGAGTAGTATAACTCCCCTCGGGAGGAGTATAGCCTCAGGGCAGCGTGTATAGATGGTGAGGGTCGTGGTGCATGGGCGCAGCAGAAATGACTCAGAGTCCTTGAGGTGCAGTCCAGGGTCTTTACCCACAGTTGTTTGATCCGAGACACTTCTGCCGATACTGACTTCACCGCGTCGCGCTGCGCTCACCAAGTGAGGGGCTCGGCCGACTCCCAGGTATCTCCGGAGTACTTGACAGGATCCATTTCATATGTCCTCTCTCTGGACCTTCAGGCCTCACACCTTACACAGCTTATTTCCAGCTACCTCGGGTCTTGGCGGGTAACGTGTGTTCCGTCCCCTGGACCCTATGTGGTGCCTTCAGAGTGTGGACTGTGAGGGGCTGTGACACATGAAATGCCACAGCCTCCGATGTCTAGTTGAGAGTAGTTTCTGCCTCCACTAGCTAAGGTAACCGGTTCCCTCTCTTGGCCTGACCCCCCTACCTCCTAGTAGCGGAGGGCGTACGGCCGGCTTGCTGCTGGACCCAGCCATTTTCCCCGTCGCCACCATTTTCTCACTGCTGCAGCTGCGTGTTAGACGGCACCGCTGTTGCTGTGTGCGCTATACTTTGTTAATTTCAAGCCAATTTTCGCACAAATCTACAGATAGCTTGGGAGTAGGGAATAGTTGTGATTTCAGTCCTTTTAAGGACTAGGTTACATCATTTTCTACGACTTTTATCAGGCAGGTCTGTGCTCTTAAATAGATAGGTTGTGGGAGTAAAGACTAATTGTAATTGCAGTCCTTTTCAGGGCTAGATTACATCAGTTCCTATCACTTTTTGCCAGGCAGGTCTGTACCAGTGCTGTGCAAGTTTTTTTCACAGCATTTGGCTAAATCTAGCAAAGCAAATCCTTTTTGTCCTATTGCAGAGTGTGTTAGTCAGTGGAGTAGCCTATCTGTGTTGCAAGCTACACCACGTGTGTATAGAATACAAATTTTTTTACTGCACCTAGTGAAGTAAAAACTTTTGGGCATAGCATCATTCTATTAGTTCATCTATACTAACCTCCACCAGGTTGCAAATTCAATATAATATTTTTCTGCATCGAGCTCTGAAAAAATATTTCAGCTTCTAGCAGTGTGTGGGACTTGTTCTATTAGTCCATCTATACTGACCTCCATCAGGTTGCAAATTCAATATAAATTTTTTCTGCATCTAGCTCTGAAAAAATATTTCAGCTTCTAGCAGTGTGTGGGACTTGTTCTATTAGTCCATCTATACTGACCTCCATCAGGTTGCAAATTCAATATAATTTTTTTCTGCATCTAGCTCTGAAAAAATATTTAGGCTTCTAGCAGTGTGTGGGACTTGGTCTATTAGTCCATCTATACTAACCTCCACCAGGTTGCAAATTAAAAATAATTTTTTTCTGCATCTAGCTCTGAAAAAATATTTAGGCTTCTAGCAGTGTGTGGGACTTGATCTATTAGTCCATCTATACTAACCTCCACCAGGTTGCAAATTAAAAATAATTTTTATCTGCATCTAGCTCTGAAAAAATATTTAGGCTTCTAGCAGTGTGTGGGACTTGGTCTATTAGTCCATCTATACTGACCTCCATCAGGTTGCAAATTCAATCTAATTTTTTTCTGCATCTAGCTCTGAAAAAATATTTAGGCTTCTAGCAGTGTGTGGGACTTGGTCTATTAGTCCATCTATACTAACCTCCACCAGGTTGCAAATTAAAAATAATTTTTTTCTGCATCTAGCTCTGAAAAAATATTTAGGCTTCTAGTAGTGTGTGGGACTTGGTCTATTAGTCCATCTATACTGACCTCCATCAGGTTGCAAATTCAATCTAATTTTTTTCTGCATCTAGCTCTGAAAAAATATTTAGGCTTCTAGCAGTGTGTGGGACTTGGTCTATTAGTCCATCTATACTAACCTCCACCAGGTTGCAAATTAAAATAATTTTTATCTGCATCTAGCTCTGAAAAAATATTTAGGCTTCTAGCAGTGTGTGGGACTTGGTCTATTAGTCCATCTATACTGACCTCCATCAGGTTGCAAATTCAATCTAATTTTTTTCTGCATCTAGCACTAAAAAAATATTTCAGCTTCTAGCAGTGTGTGGGACTTGGTCTATTAGTCCATCTATGCTGACCTCCATCAGGTTGCAAATTCAATATAATTTTTATCTGCATCTAACCCAGCCAATACTTTTGGCCTAATACCACAGTTTGGCCACTCAGCTCTGCTCGGTTCCCATCCATTGTTTTTCTGTGCAAAAACAACTCCAGAGTTGTCAATTAGTTAACCACCAAAATGAGTGGAAAAAGGCCTGCTGCTGGTGGAAAGGGGAATAGGCGTGTTGGGAAGGGGAAAAATGGTTGTGTCCGTGGGGTGGGTGTTAAAGCAAAAGTAACATGTGCAGAAGAAAGACCATCTTCCAGCCAAACTAAAATGTCTACTTCTTTAAGCGGACAATGTGATAAGATCCCTTTCTTACGGCCACGCCAATCGCTACAAATTCCAGATGAGGCACAAAAACAGCAGGTGCTTCAATGGATATCAAGTGCTCCTTTAAGTGGGCTCTCCTCCACCTCAACTTCAACATCACAAATACTCCAGTCCTCAGAGGTGTCACTCCAATCGCACTTGCTTCCTCACGTCTCTCAAGTCTCCAGCTGCCCGTCTGAGTATGGGGTAGAACAGATCGTTGAGTCTGCAGAGCTGTTAACTCATACTATAGCCTGGGAATCAGAGGTCGGCTCCAGAGCTTCTGTGAATCCAGACGAGGAAATGATCTGCACTGATGCCCAGAATCTTTATGAGTCGGATCCAGGACCAGACACAGAAAGTTCTGACCATAATGTAGACCCTCATTCCCAAACTGTAACTCCTGTTGGTGGAGACAATGAGGAAGACGATGATGAGACTCAAATACCTGATTGGATCGACTACATTAGTTTTTTGTCAAGACAGGGACAGGTTGGCTCTGAGGACGACGGTTGTGATAACACACAGGGTGATGATGATGAGGTTGGAGATCCCACTTACTGTCAATCCACAGTCAGCCAAGAGATGAGGTCAGCAGAGGAGGTAGAGGAGGATGCTAGTGACGACGAGGTCAGGTTGCGCCTTCCTGGACAGAGGCGTAGTACTGGAAGCATGTCAACAACTGCATCCTCAAACACAACTCGGCCTCTGACCACAAGTCGTGGTGGCTCTTCAGGTCGCATGGGTGCTAAGCCTTGCATAACCTGGGCATTTTTTCAGATCGATAAAGATGACCCAACTCGTGTTATCTGTAACATTTGTCAGCAAAAGCTAAGTAGAGGCCAAAAAATACATAGTTTGAGTACCTCATGCATGAACCGGCACATGGACATGAAGCATAAGTTGCAGTGGGAAGCTCACTGTGCTACAATGCGGCCTAGCCGGCCGGGCCAACCACCGTCTGCCCCATCTTGTGCATCTGCGTCCTCTTCATCCTCTGTGACTGGGGGGACAGCAGTCACACCTGTTTTGGGATGCAGACCTGCCACCTCTTTACCCACCACAGCCAGCGTGATTGGCAGGTCATCATTTTCTTTGGAGGTGGTAACACCAGCTGGTGTTGAGTGCTGTCCGACATCGATAGCACCACCTTTGGATCAAGGCAACATAACATGTCCGCCTGCATCTTCCTCACAGACCCGCAGTTTGCCGGGGACACCCTTCTCAACCCGTCTAAGCACAACAGCCAGCCCTCGGTCCCTCAGATGTGGACAAGTAAAAGACCATTTCCTCCTAGCCATGAGAAAGCTAAGAGGTTGAATTTCACCATCTGCAAGCTCTTGGCTACAGAAATGCTTCCTTTCCGCCTGGTGGACACAGAGGATTTTTGAGACCTTATGTCCGTCGCAGTGCCCCAGTACCAGATACCCAGTCGGCACTACTTCTCAAAGAAAGCTGTGCCTGCGCTCCACCAGCATGTCGCACACAACATCACCACTTCTTTGAGAAACTCTGTGTGTGACATGGTGCATTTCACCACAGACACATGAACGAGTAGGCATGGACAGGGGCATTACATGTCGCTGACTGGGCACTGGGTAACTATGGTGACAGCAGGACAAGGGGCTGCTGTCCAAGTCTTGCCGTCCCAATGAGTTGTGCGTCAATCCTCTTTATCTCAAAGTTCCTCAACTGCTTCTGCCTCCTCAACTTCCTCTCAGTCCTCCACCAGCACCCAAAGCCTGTCTGGTCATGCCACAAGCTTTCTAACTGCGCAGAAGGGATCCTGCACACCTCCTTACTATGCTGGCAGCAGGGCTCAACGTCATCAGGCGGTTTTTACTTTGAAATGTCTGGGAAATGTGAGTCACACAGCTGAGGAGTTGTGGTCAGCTCTGGAAAACCAGTTTCATGAATGGTTGTCTCCACTGGACCTGAAACCAGGGAAGGCCGTGTGCGACAATGCTGCAAACCTGGGTGCGGCCCTTCGACGGGGCAATGTCACACACGTGCCTTGTATGGCTCACGTTTTGAAGCTGGTTGTCCAGCAATTTTTAGCCCACTATCCCAGACTAGATAGCCTTCTGCAGAGGGCACGGTCGCTGTGTGCTCACTTCCGCCATTCGCAACCCGCAGCTCAGCGACTTACATCTCTACAGAAGTCGTTGGGCCTGCCACTTCACTGGCTAAAATGCGATGTGCCTACCCGGTGGAATTCAACTCTGCACATGTTACAGCGACTGTGGCAGCACCGACAAGCCCTGGTGCAATACGTTCTGACGTATAGTCTGGGCTAACGAAATTCAAAGGTGGGGCAAATCATGCTGGAGGAGTGGTCTCAGATCAGGGACCTATGCACCCTTCTGCACAGTTTTGAAATGGCGACGAAGATGTTTAGTGCTGACGATGCCATTATCAGCTTGACTATTCCGGTGATTTACATGCTGGAGCACATGTTAAACAGAATTCGGAGTCAGGTGGTGGGACAAGAGGAGGTGGAGGAAGTAGAGGAGGAGGAGTTGTATGCGGAAGGGCTAACATCTGCAAGGTCCAGACGGTCGGCAGCACCAAGGTGGCAGGCCTGTGAGGGTGGGGGAGATGGTTTTACCAGGGCGCATGGTAGCAGCCAAACTAGTGAGGAAGGTGCAGGAGCCGAGGAAGAAGTGGAGGACGAACTGATGGAAGACTCATCAGAAGAGGGAGATCTTGATCACATTTCTGTTGTGCGAGGTTGGGGGGAGAGGACAGAGGAAGGAAGCATAATTGTTTCCTTGCCACCAACACAACAGGGACTTGGTGCTCCTGGATGCGCAACACACATGAGTGCCTTCTTGCTGCACTACCTGCAACATGACCCTCAAATTGTGAGAATTAGAAATAATCCTGACTACTGGGGTGCCACACTGTTAGATCCCCGGTACAAAAGTAAATTTGAAGAAATTATTCCTGCCATAGAAAGGGATGCACGCATGCAGGAGTATCAGCAGAGACTGTTGCAGAATCTTACATGTGGTTTTCCACAAAACACCAGTGGTGCACGTAGTGAATCTCACAGTTGCAACTTGCCCACCGTGGGACCGTCGAGTGTTCAGCACTCAAACCGTAACAGAAACTCAGTATCTGCTGGTAACATCAATTTTGCGGAATCATTTCACCACTTTTTTAGCCCATCCTTTCCAAGGCCACAGGAGACAAGAAGTCAGACACATAGTCAACGCCTAGAGATGATGGTACAGGAGTATCTCCAAGTAAACATTGAAGCCATGACTTTGTCACTAGACCCTTGCTCTTTTTGGGCTTCCAATCTGGATAAATGGCCGGAGCTCGCCACTTACGCCTTGGAGTTCTTGTCATACCCCGCCGCCAGCGTTCTGTCTGAACGTGTGTTCAGCGCTGCTGGTGGTGTGCTGACAGATAAGCGCACGCGGCTCTCCACTGATAATGTAGACAGACTCACGTTCATAAATATGAACAAGTCATGGATCCGAAACGACTTTTCTACCCCTGTGTCATCCTGGGGAGAGTAAAAGCTTGATGATTTGTTAAAATCACTTCACCAACCGTTTTAAGCTCTAAAATTACTAATCATGTTTATCTGTTTCTTGACTGGAAAATAATTTGGGCTTTGTAGCAGTGTGCAGTACTGATTCTATTAGGCCATCTATACTAAGCGCCACCAGATTTAAAATTACTAATCATGTTTATCTGTATCTTTGATAGAAAATAATTTGGGCTTTGTAGCAGTGTGCAGTCCTGATTCTATTAGGCCATCTATACTAAGCTCCACCAGATTTAAAATGACTAATCATGTTTATCTGTATCTTGGCTGGAAAATAATTTGGGCTTTGTAGCTGTGTGCAGTACTGATTCTATTAGGCCATCTATACTAAGCTCCACCAGATTTAAAATTACTAATCATGTTTATCTGTATCTTGGCTGGAAAATAATTTGGGCTTTGTAGCAGTGTGCAGTACTGATTCTATTAGGCCATCTATACTAAGCTCCAACAGCTTTCAAATTAAAAACAATTTTTAGCTGCATCTAGCCCGGAAAATCATTTTGGGTCCCCTAGATGCGCAAGACACATGAGTGCCTTCTTGCTGCACTACCTGCAACATGACGCTCAGATTGTCAGAATTCGAAGTAATCCTGACTACTGGGTTGCAACACTCTTAGATCCATCACACTCTTCAATCAACCTTTTCATTTTATAAAGAACAAAAAAATGGTCATTTTTTAAATTATAAGCATTAGCAGGTTATTAGACACTGAATTCAAACAGTTTTCAACTCAAAACTTTATTCTAGGTGATGTTACATTTGCACATAGGACCCCTTGTTCGAAAGGAGCTTCTGGACTGTCTCGTCCATTGAATTTGTCAGGTTTTGGATGATTTCTTCATCCATTGTTTTGCATGAGGACAGAATACCCTCCCAGAGCTGTTGCTTAGATGTGAACTGCCTCCCGCCATCATAGACACTCCTTTTGATGATGCTCCAGAGGTTCTGAATGGGGTTGAGGTCAGGGGAGCATGGGGGTCACACCATAGGTTTGTCCCCTTTTATGCCCATATCAACCAGAGATGCAGATGTGTTATGTGCAGCATGAGATGGTACATTATCATGCATGAAAATGATCTTGCTGTGGAATACACGGTTCTTCTTCTTGAACCATGGCAGGAAGTGCTGTTTGAGAAACTCCACATACATTATGGAGTTCATCTTTACCCCTTCAGGGATCCTAAAGGGGCCGACAATCTCTCTCCCCATGATTCCAGCCCAAAACATTACTCCATCTCCTCATTGTTGGCGCTGTAGCCGTGTTTGCGTGGGGTGTCCATCAACCAGCTACCCTCCACTCCATCCATCTGGACCATCGAGCGTTGCACGGCACTCATCGGTGAGCAAAACAGTTTTGTAGTCAGTCTTCATGTATTGTTTGGCCCACTGGAGCCGTTTCTGCTTGTGTGCAGTGGATAGAGGAGGTTCGACAGGATGGCTTACGCACAGCTGCAAACCTCGGAAGGACTCTGCATCTTGTTGTTCGGCGGACGTTGGAGGCACCAGCAGCTTCAAAAACTTGTCTGCTGCTATGACAAGGCTTTTTTGCCACTGCTCTTTTAACCTGACGTAATTCCCTGTAGGAAAGCGTCCTCAATTTTCCCTCATCAGCACACAAACGTGTGTACTGTGAATCAGCTACATACTTCTTGATTGTGCGATGATCAGGATGAAGTGTCTTGGCAATGTTGATTGTAGTCATGCCTTGACCTAAACACTCCACAATTTGTTGCTTCTCCGCAGCCGACACATCCTTTTTCTTTCCCATTTTGGCAGAAAATGTAGGCTGCTTAATAATGTGGGACAGCCTTCTTAAGTAGTCTTGCCTTTCATTGGACACACCTGCCAAACTAATTAGCACAGGTGTCTGCAATTGCTTACAGTGATATAAAGAGCCCTGACACACATCACCATCAATGAGTTTAGCTGCAAACAAACAAATTCTTCCCTTATCACTCCTAAACACTTTTTGCATAATAATTTGGAACACAGTGTACATGTGCTTTTCCACAAAACACCAGTGGTTCACGTATTGAATCTTACAGTTCTAACTTGCCAACCGTGGTCTGTATGGAGTTGTTCAATAAAGGGCCCAAAATTAAGATAACATAGACGGGAGAGGTCTCTATGAATAGGAATTCCTAAGTATTTGATACCCTGGCAGGGCCAGGCAAAGGGAAAGTTGGACTGGATGGAATCCTGTATGGATTTGGGGAGGGAGACATCGAGGGCCTCAGACTTCGCTGCATTGATTTTAAAATTTGACCATGTAACAAAGTGATCTATTTCAGCCATAACAGCAGGGATGGATATATGTGATTGAGTGATATATACAAGGACATCATCAGCAAATGCAGAGCACTTGTACTCTGTGCCTCCCACCTCAATCTACCTAATATTGCGGTTATGGCGAATTGATGAGAGCAGGTGCTCTGTCACTAGGATGTGTAAGACAGGGGACAGAGGACATCCCTGCCTTGTCCCATTGGTGATTATGAAAGGTGATGAAAATGTTCTGACGCGCCCCCTGGGCCTTGGGACACCCGGAGCCAGACCCTTTTTGGTGGATGCTGGTGGTTGTAGTCTCCGTGGCGGCGACCCGGTTCCGTGGCTCAGGGCAGTCAAACCAGTGGCTGAACTATTTATGTGGTTTTGATGTTTAAATGTCCGACTATGCCACCCGTGGATTGCGGTCAGAGTGAACCGCCGCTGCAGGGCAGACCGCTGAGGCAGGTGTTGTGGGTGCAGCAGAGCATAGTATAACTCCCCACGGGAGGAGTATAGCCTCAGGGCAGTGTATGCGGAGGATGGGGGTGATGGTGCAGGGCAGCAGCAGTAACTACACGGAGTCAGTGCTGCAGTCCAGGGCCTTTACTCACAGTTCTTATTATCCAGACCACTTCTGCAGGTAACGGCTGCCCACGTCGTACTGTGCTCACCAGGTGAGGGGCTCAGACAACTCCCAGATAACTTTGGAGCGCTTCACAGGACCCCCTTTTTGTGTCCTTTGTCTGGCCTTTCTTACCAGTGCTTCTGTCCGGCTGCCTCGGGCCTCCTCTTGGTAAACTTGGCGCCAGTTTCCCTGACCCTATGTGGTGCCTTCCTAGCGGGTGTAGCGAGGGGCTGCGCCACATAAAATGTCACTGCCTCTGGTTTCTAGCTGAGGGTCTTTTCCCGCCTCCACTAGTTTCGGGGACCGGTCTCCCCCTTTGGCCTGACCCCTCCACACAGGTGGATTCGGGCGTGCGGTGGCGACTCGCCCGTCCGCACTCCTGGGATCCCTTCGTTCCTCGTTCCTGGAGCTTTCTCCGCTCCTCTTCCTTCCTTCTCCCTCTTCCAGGCCTGGCCCTCTGTTACTAGGCCCGCCTCCCGAGCAGAGCTCATGCAGAGCCCGTGCTCCCTGTCACTTCTGCTCAGACTTCTCTGCACTGAACTAAGATGGTGCCCACCTTTTATACTCCCTTCTCAATGCACCCAGGAACTGCTTCCTCCCTGCTCCTGCACTACAGGGTTCCCCTTCCTCGGTGTTCCCTCCCCCCACTCCAGCCAGGGACAGGGACTGTCGTGCCCATCTCAGGGGCATATTGGTCGCCCTGCCCTACGGCAATGTGGTTTAATGCATGCAGGTGTCGGGGTCCTGATCCACACTCCATCCTTACCTGAGAGTGAGATATCACACCTCTGGGTGAGGTACAATACCTCTGTAGCAACCGAGCCCTCGAGGTGCTACAGTTCCATTTATCTTCAGCCTAGGTGACGTATTGCGATACAGGGCCGTGATTTTGGCTATAAAAGGGTCCCCTAGACCCCTACCCCAAGCTTTTTAAGAGAATAATATATGGCGTGCCAGGAGACTCTATGGAATGCTTTCTCAGCATCCAACGATAGTATATAATTACAAATTTTTAACTGCATCTAGCCCAGGAAATACTTTGTACCTAGTAGCAGTGTCTGCTAGTCAGCGGATTATCCCAGCTGTTAAGCAAGCTACACCACCTGTAGTTTGGACACTTAATTTTTTCAAAGAAAATGCTTTGGGACACTCAGTGAAGAGCATCATTAGGCACCCCAAGGCATAGGGGCTGGGACTGGCGGTAGGACGCCGTGCGGTGGACCGCCGAGCTCGATCCTTATAAAAGCTTTTTAACTGCAGCAGCTTTAGTGGACGCTACTGGAGCTGGAATTACGCGGCTGCTGGCATGAGACTTGACCTCCAATAGATCCTTGTAAAAGGATTTAAAGTGTATTCATTCAAATTAGAGAGACAATTTAAATTAAAAAGCTTAGACCTGCCTCCACCACAGGGGGGCTCGCTCGACCCACCAGCGGACAGGCACCAGTATTGGGAGAGGGGGGCTGGCCGTCAGAGTTCACCGCAGCTCTGGCACAAACCCGGCGACACGGAGGTCGCACGGGCAGTAACGGACTGGCCGTGTCGACTTCGCACTTTTTTTGGTTTTAGAAGGGCATGACATGCCTATATCTGTGTGTCCCCCTCCTTTTACTCCTCCACCTCTTTTCTTTCCGCATGACTATATGTACTTGTCACTTTTCCTTGTGTTAAATGTGTCTTCTGAGCAGTTTGTCAGCTTTTGGACACCTTTGAAGGTGTTTTCTATGTGTTTCTCTGTGTTTTTGTTTGCCTGCCATTGGTTTAACGGTGTTCGAAGGTGTTCGACGAACTGTTCGGCAAACATACGGGTGTTCGACGAACCGAATCGAACTCGAACACTACGGGGGTGGCTCAACACTACTTCTGGGGTCCCTTCACTCCTCTCCTGGAGCCTTTCCTGCTCTTCTTCTTCTCCTCACTGCTCTTTCTCCTCTCAGTCTTGGTCCTCACAGGATAGGCCCGCCTCTTAGAGCAGAGCTCCACAGAGCCCTGCTCTGTCACTTCTCCCCTCTGACTGAACACTGTCTCTATGATGGCTCCCACCTTTTATACTTCTCTCTCCAGTGCACCCAGGATCTGCACTCTCCACCCACACACTACAGGGTTCCCCCTCTCCTAGGTGTTCCCTCCCCACTCCAGCCAGGGATCAGGGACAGTTATGCTCACTCTTGGGAGCATTGTCGCCCTGTCCCCCAGAAATGTTGTGTAGTGCATGTGGGTGTTAGGGTCCTGAGCCATACTCCATCCTTACCTGAGAGTGAGATATCACACCTCTGGGTGAGATGCAATACCTCTGTAGCGACCGAAACCTCGTGGCGCTACACTTATATTCCAAGAAAACAAAGCAGATGCTAACTTTAATCATCATCATCATGCTCCTTACCTTGGCACTCTCAACTGCCCTGATGGAGAAGCCAGGGCCCACCGGAGGAGTCTGGATCTCTGGTCGGCTCGTCCAATGCTGCCCTAAAGCAGGCCAGGTGAAGAATTGTGTGGGGGAAGTTGACAGGAGAAATAGAGGCGGCTGGGTACCGCTTATGGACTCCCGGCTGCCCCCAGGCGGCTGGGGACCGTGTGTGGACACTCGGCCGCTGGGCGGCTGGGGACAAGTATGGACACCCGGCCGCCACTTGGCAGCTGGATGTTATGTTCTGCTACCAGAGCTAAGGAAAGAGAGGAGATCTGTCCCTACGATAGAACTCAGCTGAATCCCTACGATGTAACAGGGAACCTGATCCTGCGATCAGACCTGCTAAAGTCCTAAGCTAGTCTGTACGGAGACCTATAGATGTGGGGAAGGAATCCCTACAAGTACTAAGGACTGGGAGGAAAATGGGACACCTCCTAACAGAAACAGTAGCAGACAGAAAAACAAACAAAATATAAAGAACAAAGAGGTCCGTAGACCAAGCAAACTAACAGAGTAGATACAGAGCACAGGTGAGCTAGAAAGTAGTTATACAATGAAGTCCAGCAAAGCCAGAAGGGCGGAGCAGGATTAAATAGGCCAACGAGGTCATGTGACCAGCAAAGGAAAAAACCTAAGAGCAGGGTTCTAACAGTACCACCCCTTCTAAGAGGATCCTCCGGATCCCCTAGGACCAGGCTTATCAGGAAATCTCCTGTGAAACGCTCTGATAAGTCTGGACGCGGAAACATCATCTGACCTCACCCAAGAGTTATCCTCGGGTCCGAAACCTTTCCAGGCCACCAGATACTGCAAACTACCTCTATACCGTCTAGAGTTAAGGATGCGAGAAATTTCATATTCCCCGCCCTCCACCACCGGAGGAACAGAGGCAGAGGCGTCACCATCCGACACAACAGCTTTTTTTAACAGAGAGACATGAAATACCGGATTAATTCTCCAGGAGGTAGGAACCTCCAACCTAACAGCAGATTGGTTGACAACCTGAAGCACCTTAAAGGGCCCTACAAACTTGGGACCCAATTTCTTAGAAGGAATCCTCAACCGCAGATTCCTAGAGGACAACCAAACCATGTCACCAACAGCGAACAAAACCTCCTGTCGTTTCCTATCAAAGTAGTCTTTAGATTTTCTGTTGGCCTCCTGAAGATTACCACGCACATCCGTCCAAACTCTCTCCAAATTACCGGAAAAATTCTCCTCCTCAGGCACGGCAGATCCCAACTTGGAGAACGACCCAAATGACGGATGTCTCCCAGAACAACAAAAAAAAGGCGAACAACCAGCAGAAGAAGATGTATGATTGTTCAGAGCAAATTCAGCAAGTGGCAGAAACTCAGACCACCCCTCTTGATTGTCTGCCACAAAACAACGCAAGAACTGCTCAACATCCTGGTTTTTCCTTTCTGTCTGGCCATTAGATTCAGGATGATATCCGGACGAGAACGACAGATGAACTCCCAACCTGTCACAAAAGGCACGCCAAAAACGAGCCACGAACTGAGGACCCCTATCAGAAACAATGTCAGTAGGAACGCCATGAAGTCTGACAATTTCCTTGACAAAGGCCTTAGCGTGAGTTTTAGCGCAGGGCAGTTTGACGAAGGGAACCAAGTGACACATCTTGCTAAAACGGTCCACGACCACCCAGATGACAGTAAAACCCTCAGAGGGGGGAAGGTCAGTTATAAAGTCCATAGCCAAATGTGTCCAAGGAGCACTAGGAACCTCCAAAGGACAAAGGAACCCCGCAGCAGGAGTATGTGAGGACTTAGATCTAGCACATATAGTACATTGACGCACCCACTTAATGACTTCCTTCTGCCATCCAGGCCACCAAAAACTGCGACCCACCAGTCTCTTGGTCTCAGAGATTCCGGGATGACCTGCCAACCGAGATTCGTGACACTCAATAAACAAATCTCTCCTAAAGGTCCCAGGCACAAACAACCTCCCATGAGGAGTCTTAGATGGGGCATTCTCCTGTGCTTTAAGAATCTCATCTTCCAAAACGGAGTCCAAAGCAGCTATCACAACACCTTCTTGTAAAATGTTCTCCTCTTTCTCAGCACCGACTATGGGAGAAAAACTGCGAGACAAGGCATCCGCCTTAACATTCTTAGTACCAGGGATGTAAGTAACGGAGAAATTAAACCGCGAGAAAAACAGTGCCCACCTAGCCTGACGGGCATTCAGGCGCTTGGCAGCATTAAGATATATCAGATTTTTATGATCCGTAAGAACCTGAACGGGAAATTCCGCACCTTCCAAGAAGTGGCGCCAGTGTTCAAATGCGAGTTTAATAGCCAATAATTCCCGATTACCAATATCGTAATTCAGTTCAGTCTCCGAAAATTTTTTTGAAAAAAAGGCACAGGGATGTAATCCATCCCCGTTATCCTGAGACAATACTGCGCCAACCCCCACCGAAGAAGCATCAACCTCAACCAAAAACGGCTTAGTCACATCAGGCTGCATAAGGATGGGAGCAGAGGTGAACCTCTCCTTGAGATACACAAAAGCTTCAATGGCCTCAGAAGACCACTGAACCGCATCAGCACCTTTCCTGGTGAGATCGGTCAGAGGTTTGACAATACTAGAAAAATTTTTTATGAATTTTCTGTAATAATTGGCGAAACCTAAAAACCTCTGTATCGATTTCAAACCAATAGGCCTAGGCCATTCCTGTACAGATTGAACTTTAACCGGGTCCATCTCAAAACCTTCGCTGGAGATAATGTAACCCAAAAAACTAATTCTCTGTACAGCGAACTCACATTTCTCCAGCTTAGCAAAAAGCGAATTGTCCATTAACAATTGTAATACCTCACGTACGCTCCGCCAATGAGACTCCAGATCCGGCGAATAAATCAAAATGTCATCCAAATACACAACCACATTTTTGCCGATAAAAGGTCTAAGGATGTCATTAATAAGATTCTGAAAAAATGCAGGAGCATTAGTAAGACCAAAAGGCATAACCAGATTCTCAAAATGACCCACAGGAGTGTTAAAAGCAGTCTTCCATTCGTCACCCTCCTTCATGCGCAACAGATTGTATGCCCCCTTAAGGTCAATTTTAGAGAACCACTTGGCCCCCATTAACTGGTTAAACAGATCAGGAATCAATGGCAGTGGGTAAGGATTGCGTACAGTAATTTTGTTAATCTCACGAAAATCCAGACAAGGACGTAAACCGCCGTCCTTTTTTTTTTACAAAAAAAAATCCAACCG
The DNA here is from genome assembly GCF_046119375.1 of Phyllobates terribilis. Lineage (NCBI taxonomy): Eukaryota > Metazoa > Chordata > Amphibia > Anura > Dendrobatidae > Phyllobates > Phyllobates terribilis. The sequence goes on from NW_027362771.1 coordinate 405,784,647, forward strand.
CCACAGGAGACTTAGAGGGCCTAATGTGACCGGCGGCCAAACTTGTCTGTATGTATTCCTCCAAAGCCTTCCTCTCAGGAATAGTAAGGTTAAATAAACGACTTTTAGGAAGAGTCGCTCCAGGGACAAATTCAATAGAACAATCATAGTCTCTATGGGGAGGCAAAACCTGAGATTCCTTCTCAGAAAAAACTCTCCAAAAATCCTGAATAGGAACAGGCAATTCTCCCCTATCCAAAGCTGCAATACGCCCGTTACAACACTTGTCATAACATTTATGGCTCCAGGATTTAATTTCATTGGTAGACCAATCCAGTACAGGATTGTGAAATTTTAACCAGGGCAATCCCAATATTACTGGAGAAGGCAAGTTATTAAAAACTACCAAATCCAATTTCTCATGGTGAACACCATTAATAGTGAGAGGAAATTCACAGACCTTGAGAGTAATATTCTTCAAAGGGGAACCATCCACAGAAACCACAGCAATGGGGGATGATAAAGGTTCGGGTTTTAAATTGAGTCTTTCCAAGAATCCCCCATCAATTACATTCAGAGTAGATCCACAATCAACAAACACCCGAAATTCCATTAATTTTTCCCGAGCAATCGTGGAAGCAGCTAAAAATACACCCTTGGAATTTAAACAGGCAATACGGGCATGACTGACCTTTTTTTTTTCTTTCTTCATACGAAGCTCACAGCCTTTAATCAAATGACCAGATTTTCCGCAATAGAAACACAAGCCTTCAGAAAATCGACGGTCTTTTTCTTGAGAGCGAGGTGCCACCGATCCAATCTCCATCGATTCACCACTGTTAGTACACACATTCTCATAACCAGAAACTGACATAGCAGAGGATTTGCTCTCATTAACCCTTGCACGCAGTCTCCTATCCACCCGTATAGCTAATTGCATAGCCTGTTGCAAATCTTCAGGTGTAGGATAAGCAATTAGCAGGTCTTTAACCCTTTCATTGAGCCCAGCAAGAAATAGACTTTTCAGAGCAGAATCGTTCCACCCTGTTTGAGTAGACCAACGACGGAAATGAGTACAATATTTTTCCACATTACCTGATCCCTGTCTCAAACGTCTTAACTCAGTCTCAGCTGATGCGACACGGTCAGGATCATCATATAATAGTCCCAAAGCAGAAAAAAAACTATCCACTGATCTGAAGCATGTATCACTAGGTTGCAAAGAAAAGGCCCACTCCTGAGGCTCTTTGCGCAAAAGTGACATTATGAACCCTATGCGCTGGGATTCATCCCCAGAGGACTTGGGTCTCAAACGAAAATACAATAAGCAAGCATTTTTAAATGAAAAAAATTCTCGGTGTTCACCAAAAAATAAATCCGGCAAACATACCTTAGGCTCCAAGAAATGTGCTCCAGGATAGTTACTCACGTGCTGACGGAGCTCGTCCACCTCCAGAGAGAGTCCCTGCAGGCGATGAGCCAAATCCTGAACCGACACAATGATGGAACAGAAAAATCTTTCCTTAGAGAATTTGCAGGCTGGACTTACTGTTATGTTCTGCTACCAGAGCTAAGGAAAGAGAGGAGATCTGTCCCTACGATAGAACTCAGCTGAATCCCTACGATGTAACAGGGAACCTGATCCTGCGATCAGACCTGCTAAAGTCCTAAGCTAGTCTGTACGGAGACCTATAGATGTGGGGAAGGAATCCCTACAAGTACTAAGGACTGGGAGGAAAATGGGACACCTCCTAACAGAAACAGTAGCAGACAGACAAACAAACAAAATATAAAGAACAAAGAGGTCCGTAGACCAAGCAAACTAACAGAGTAGATACAGAGCACAGGCTAGCTAGAAAGTAGTTATACAATGAAGTCCAGCAAAGCCAGAAGGGCGGAGCAGGATTAAATAGGCCAACGAGGTCATGTGACCAGCAAAGGAAAAAACCTAAGAGCAGGGTTCTAACACTGGAGACCGATCGTGGACACTCGGCCGCTGGGTGGCTAGGGACTGAGTATGGATACCACGCCGCCGATGCAGCCATGACATGGTGGCCGGCGTCTGCCTCCACATGACTAAAAGGCCCAAATTCAAGTGCAAGCAAGTTATCAGTATGGTATTGCAGCCTGGGGGTGGGTGGGTGGCAGGTTGCACACTTACGCTTGCATTCCAAGAAAACAAAGCAGATGCTAACTTCTATCATCATCATCATGCTCCTCACCTTGGCACTCTCAACTCCCCTGATGGAGAAGCCAGGGCCCACCGGAGGAGTCTGGTTCTCTAGTGGGCTCGTCCAATGCTGCCCTAAAGCAAGCCAGGCTAAGAAAATTGTGGGGGAAGTAGACAGGAGAAATAGGGGCGGCTGGGAACCGTTTATGGACACCGGCCACCCCCAGGCGGCTTGGGACCGTGTGTGGACACCTGGCCGCGGGGCAGCTGGGGACCGAGTATGGACATCCGGCCGCTCCCTGGCGGCTGGGGACCGAGCGTGGACACCCGGCTACTGGGCGGCTGGGTACTGAGTATGGATACCAGGCCGCTGACGCAGCCATGACATGGTGGCCGGCGTCTGCCTCCACATGCCTAAAAGGCCCAATTTGACGTTCAAGCAAGCTAGCAGTATGGTATTGCAGCCTGGGGGTGGGTGGGTGCACACTTACGCTTGCATTCCAAGAAAACAAAGCAGTTGCTAACTTCTATCATCATCATCATGCTCCTCACCTTGGCACTCTCAACTCCCCTGATGGAGAAACCAGGGTCGACCGGAGGAGTCTGGTTCTCTGGTGGGCTCGTCCAATGCTGTCGTAAAGCAGGCCAGGCTAAGAAAAGTGTGGGGGAAGTTTACAGGAGAAATAGGGGCGGCTGGGGACCGTTTATGGACACCCGGCCGCCCCCTGGCGGCTGTGGAGCGAGGGTGGACACCCGGCCGCCGGGCGGCTTGGGACCGAGTACGGACACCCGGCCGCCCCCTGGCGGCTGTGGAGCGAGGGTGGACACCCAGCCGCCGGGTGGCTGGAGACTGAGTATGGATACCAGACCGCCGATGCAGCCAAGACATGGTGGCCGGCGTCTGCCTCCACATGCCTAAAAGGCCCAATTTCAAGTGTAAGCAAGCTAGCAGTATGGTATTGCAGCCTGGGGGTGGGTGGGTGGCAGTTTGCACACTTTCGCTTGCATTCCAAGAAAACAAAGCAGATGCTAACTTCTATCATTATCATCATGCTCCTCACCTTGGCACTCTCAACTCCCCTGATGGAGATACCAGGGCCCACCGGAGGAGTCTGTTTCTCTGGTGGGCTCGTCCAATGCTGCCGTAAAGCAGGCCAGGCTAAGAAAAGTGTGGGGGAAGTTTACAGGAGAAATAGGGGCGGCTGGGGACCGTTTATGGACACCCAGCCGCCCCCAGGCGACTGGGAACCGTGTGTGGACACCCTGCCACGGTGCGGCTGGGGACCGAGTAAGGATACCTCGCTGCCGAAGCAGCCATGAGGTAGTGGCCAGCTTCGGCCTCCTCCAAACTAAAAGGCCCCATTTCAAGTGCAAGCTAGCAGTATGGTATTGCAGGCTGGGGGAGGGTGGGTGTGGGTGGGTGCCCGGCTGCATACTTGCGCTTGCATTGCAAGGAATGGGGGAGGTACAATTGAACACTGCCCTGGGACAAGGACTTGCACGTGGATAGTTGCAAGTCTGCATCTTCTGATGCGGCAAGTATCACTTCTGATGGGCACACTTTTAGGCAGTGACCTGGGAGTCAGAGATGCTTCCAGGGGTCTTCCCCATGCTGTTGCCATGTCTTTTCAGCACTATGTGCATGTGTCACACAGCACATGGCCAGATAAGGTTGTAAAATGTTAAAATGACATTTCCCAGTGAATGCATTTGTCACGGTTGAAAGCAATGCAAAAGTGCAAAAACGCATTAAAAAGGCTACTTGTGAACATAGCCCAAGGTGTGGTGGAGTATTTTTGTTTTTGGTTATTTATTTTACCCTATACACAAGTCTTTACCCTGGAAAGGAAGTTCCTTAACATATTTCAAAGGAAAACCGTTTCAATTTGGTTTTTGAATGTTTTATTGTGATCCCGTAAAATTGATTTAATACCTCTGACCACCACGTTGTTGACATCAGTGACCTGGGGGTCATAAATGCTTCCTGGGGCGATCCCCATGCTGTCCCCATGTAATTTGAACACTGTCACTATCGTTTTGGGCACTTTTTAGGCTTTCTACAGACTGCCGGGGGTGCCTCCGCAAAAATGCTCGGGTCTCCCATAGACTAACATTGGGCTCGTTGCTCGGGTCGAGCACCCGAGTATCACGGTGAGCTCGGCCCGAGCTTCAAGCACCCGTGCATTTTAGTGCTAACTCAACACTAGTGCTAATTCAATTAGACTCGTGTTTTGCACATCAGTCTTTATGAACAGTTTGATCTAAGAAGCTAATCCAAAATCCTTAAGGCATCCACCTAATAATGAATTTAGTGCATCTTTCAGCTGATTTTGCCACTGCAATAAACATACTCCAGCAGAGATTGGAGTATACTTCTGTCATAGCTTATAAGAAGTTTTTCTATGTAGATTATTATGAATTTGTGGGTAATGATCAGCCATGCACTTTCAAAGCTAAGCTCTGCACATTCTTTAAAATGTTGGCAGAGTTGGCCTGAAGTCATAAATTTGCCAAAAGTCATATTTTTTTTTGCCCAGCTATGAGTTGTGTATAATTTCTGTGACTTTTAAAAAAAATTATGCAAGAATTCTGGGAAAAGCTGTTTGATGAATCTGTTTCATATATTTTTGAGCAACCACATAAATTAACCACTTCATTAGAAAAGGTTTGGCACTTGCACTAGCCAAATGGGCAATCTGCTATATAAAGTGACAATGTTTACATCAAAGGGTTTTATCAATTCTAAAAAATAGCCATTCATTTAGGAGTTGAGATAAGCAGTTTTACCTTTGAGTCAAATGTCCTCAAATTCATATTTGAACAATTTGCAATTCGATTCACTAAGACTGAAAAAAAAAATGACCATCGCATTTCACACACTGCCGAAGACTGCAGCAACCAGAGAGCAGGCTAATGACATCAATTGCATCCACACAGTCTTCCCCATAATGTCTTGCAGCTATCACCTCACATTGTCTAGCACAACTGTCAGGCTATGTGCCCATGATGCAGAAATGCTGCATATTTTTTCCGCTTCCCCTTGGCAGGAAAAACGCATGCGGTTTTTACATGCGTTTTCCCACCAGGTAGAAGCGTTTGTCAAGTGTTTTTGCATCCATTTCTGCATGCGGGTTATCAAGCGCTTTTCCAAGAGATTTTAGCATCACTTGGAAAAGTGTTTGACAACTTGTTCACACTATATAAATAGTAGTGTGACCAAGTTAGTAAAAAAAAAAGAGTAAGAATGATAAAAAATAAAAAATTAAGATTATACTTACCTTCCAATGTCCTCACGGAGTTTTCTCTGCTGCGTCCGGTGTCTTGGGTGGCTCACGGTGGTGTGAAGTACCTGCGGTGACGTCATTGAGTCATGTGACCCATACAGCAGACCAGACGGAGAGGAGAAAACACCAGGAGGACATCGGAAGGTAGGTATAATCTTTATTTTTTATTTTAAATTCTTTTTTTTTACAGTTTCTATGGTACCCAGGTCTGGATGAGAGTCTCCTCTTCTCCAGACCTGGGTACCATCCGCACATTGAACCGTGTGATATCCGCTTGTGCAGATGCAGTGATGCGGATGTCACGCAGTCCAATGCAAGTCAAAGGTGGCGATTACGCTGCATGTCCGCAAAATTAATGGACCTGCTGCGTATTTTTCCGCAATGATAATCCGCAGCGGAAATTTCCGCAGCATGTGAACAGCACATGCGGATTATCATTGAGGACCATGGGGCACATATTACCAAGCGTTTTTTAAGCGTCTTCGCTGTGGAAATTCCTCGGCTAAAATGCTTGAAAAACACATAGTGGGCACGCAGCCTCAACGTAAAATATATATACAGTATTATAGAAAATCAATTTGTTTCTTTTAATAGATTACCTAATCAGTTTGAATTAATATAGGGATGATGGAATAATCTATGTGTATGTATTTATGCAAATGTGTATATACACATGGATTATGTTAATAGTTAATGAATATTTAACTAACAGTTTCTATTCTTATTGTAGACACGACCAACTTAATGATTTCCTGAGAATGACGTATGCATGTGCATGGCTGATAACGGAGAGATTCATGTCGAGTTGGCAAAGATAGTGCTGAGAGATGAACTCACCCCTCCCATTAGAATTCCTAAGGCTATACTAAGGCCAAAAGATACATGGATGAACAAATTTGCAGTGTGCCAAGTTATCAGAAAAAGCAAGGAATTTTACTAATCCCACCTAGAAGGAGAATACTATTTAACACCATGTCTACTTAATAAAGTACAGTCATATGAAAAAGTTTGGGCACCCCTATTAATCTTAAGCTTAATGTTTTATAAAAATTGGTGTTTTTGCAACAGCTATTTCAGTTTGATATATGTAATAACTGTTGGACACAGTAATGTTTCTGCCTTGAAATGAGGTTTACTGTGCTAACAGAAAATGTGCAATCTGCATTCAAACAAAATTTGACCGGTGCATAAGTATGGGCACCCTTATCATTTTCTTGTTTTAAATACTCCTGCCTACTTTTTACTGACTTACTAAAGCACTTTTTTTGGTTTTGTAACCTCATTGAGCTTTGAACTTTATAGCCAGGTGTATGCAATCATGAGAAAAGCTACTTAAAGTGGCCACTTGCAAGTTGTTCTCCTGTTTGAATCTCCTCTGAAGAGTGGCATCATGGGCTCCTCAAAACAACTGTCAAATGATCTGAAAACAAAGATTATTCAACATAGTTGTTCAGGGGAAGGATACAAAAAGCTGTCTCAGAGATTTAACCTGTCAGTTTCCACTGTGAGGAACATAGTAAGGAAATGGAAGAACATAGGGACAGTTCTTGTTAAGGCCAGAAGTGTCAGGACAAGAAAAACATCAGAAAGGCAGAGAAGAAGAATGGTGAGATCAGTCAAGGACAATCCTCAGACCACCTCCAGAGAGCTGCAGCATCAACTTGCTGCAGATGGTGTCACTGTGCATCGGTCAACTATACAACGCACTTTGCACAAGGAGAAGCTGTATGGGAGAGTGATGCGAAAGAAGCCGTTTCTGCAAGTACGCACAAACAGAGTCGGCTGAGGTATGCAAAAGCAGATTTGAAGAAGCCTATTTCTTTTTGGAAGAAGGTCCTGTGGACTGATGAAACCAAGATTGAGTTGCTTGGTCATACAAAAAGGCGTTATGCATGGTGGCAAAAAAACACAGCATTCCAAGAAAAACACTTGCTACCCACAGTAAAATTTGGTGGAGGTTCCATCATGCTTTGGGGCTGTGTGGTCAATGCCGGCACTGGGAATCTTGTTAAAGTTGAGGGACGCATGGATTCCACTCAGTATCAGCAGATTCTTGGCAATAGTGTTCAAGAATCAGTGATAAAGTTGAAGTTACGCAGTGGATGGATCTTTCAGCAAGACAATGATCCAAAACACCGCTCCAAATCTACTCAGGCATTCATGCAGAGGAACAATTACAATGTTCTGGAATGGCCATCCTAGTCCCCAGACCTGAATATCATTGAACATCTGTGGGATCATTTGAAGAGGCTGTCCATGCTCGGCGACCATCAAACTTAACTGAACTGGAATTGTTTTGTAAAGAGGAATGGTGAAAAATACCTTCATCCAGGATCCAGGAACTCATTAAAAGCTACAGGAAGCGACTAGAGGCTGTTATTTTTGCAAAAGGAGGATCTACTAAATATTAATGTCACTTTTCTGGTGAGGTGCCCATACTTATGCACCTGTCAAATTTTGTTTGAATGCAGATTGCACATTTTCTGTTAGTACAATAAACCTCATTTCAAGGCAGAAACATTACTGTGTCCAACAGTTATTACATATATCAAACTGAAATAGCTGTTGCAAAAACACCAATTTTTATAAAACATTAAGCTTAAGATTAATAGGGGTGCCCAAACTTTTTCATATGACTGTATGCCATTTGCATGGTTAAGTCTCTGAGTGAAGTTTTTCAACCAGATTAGCAGATTTGGTTAATTAGCTTCTCTGCATGCACTCGGACATCTTTAATTTGGAGGAGAGCAGTTACCTGGTGTATCTTAAATTGGTGAGACCTCCACAAATGGTGCCGTGACTCGGATCACACTCGAGGGGACTCTAAGCTTCGGGGTGCCCATCACCGGACCACCTACAGATGAGCCAGGACTGCTCAAAGCGAGAGCCTGATCAACTCTTATCACTGAATATGGTAAGTCTACAGATTTAATGAATCCGGGGTGCTTATTCATATTTTGAGCGGTCTCTGGTGAGTTTATGGTGTCTGGATTCGCCCTTAGGGACAGCCCCGTGCGACTGGGCGGGTCCCCGCTGTGTGATTCCAAGAACTCTGGTGTGTAGTCGCTCCTGGCTAACTGCTGCTCTGTGGTATCTAAGTGTCCCGTCCCATTAGAACGATCTTTGTACGCAGGGGCGTACAAGTATACACTTGAGAATTTAGGAAAATTTCTTTGTTTATAACGCGGGCACACGGGGAGTGACATTGTTGAGGATAAGTCGTGTATTAAGATGCCATTAGGATGTGGGCGCGCGGGGCCAACCAATCCTCTATTAAGTTGTGTATTAAGTCGTGGGACTCGCTGGGAAGGAAGTTACTGATAAGTTGTGTATTAAGACGTTATTAGGGCGCGGGCACGCGGGGTTAACTAATCCTCTATTAAGACGGAATACGCGGGGAGCCGACTGCATCTTTAAGCCGTATATTAAGACGTCACTAGGACACGGGTGCGTGGGGTGTTCAGTGCTTCATTAAGTCATAAACAATCAATTCAGTGCTTGGTAGGGAGTGTAGGGACTTGTTACAATTCTACTTGTGTATCAGCTGCCTGGTCTGATCATAAGTCAAAGGGGACGCTGAGTTTATCGAAAGAAGGGAAAAAGTATATGCAGAAACTTAAACAGTTAACTAAAATATGCGAGCTACCAGATAAGGGCCGGTTACAGCTGCTAGAATGGCAAGAAATTATGAAGAAGAAAAAGGGCAAGCTAGAAGATAAAGGATTGTTACAAACAGACTTTGGCTTGGTATAGAACAGCAGAGAATTTGTCAAAAGAAGGGTGGGTGGAGGAAGAAAATACAGACAATAAGGGAAAGATGCCATGTTATGTGTATTACAAAGATACTGCTCTTCAGCCACTGCCTAATAATGGCGGACGGGGGGATGGATCTGTACAAATTGCAGTCAGCAGAATCCCGATAATAGAGATACTTGTCTTGCATGCGGGGCACCACGTCCCTGACCTCCTACTGTTCCTCCCCTCCCCACCATGCCTCCGCCACCGCCCTATAATGGCGGCGCAATGAATTGTTGGGTGTGTTCTAATTGTGGCCAGCAGAATCCATTGTCAGCAGATTATTGTGTTGCATGTCATGCGCCCGTCCAGGAGGCCCACCCCTCGCTACTACCCAAGCCACTCCTAGTGCTCCATCCTCATCCTGCAGCGGCCATGTTACTACACCAATTGCATCACCTCCGGCCTCTGACCAGATGTCAGTGGTTGTGTTCCTTCCCAGTGGCATACACCCTTCCTGTAGTGTGCTTCTTTCTGGTGGTGGCCATCTTGGCGCACCCGGAATACAGGCCACAAACAATTGAGGTCACCCTTCCTGTAGTGTGCTTCCTTCTGGTGGCAGCCATCTTGGCGCACCCGTAATACAGGCAACAATGCACACTACACCCGGAACATCAACAGCAACATTTACTCCTATAGCAGTGTGTCCGGTTCTCACTCCGGATGGTGCGTACTATGTCCCAAAAGACTATGCTGGAATAAGGAACCTTACTTTTATTGCTCTTCCTGCTATAAGTTCTGGAATGCATGGATTTCCTATGCAAGCCTGTGCCCAAGCAAAAGTCCTAGCTATACAGGAGTACAGAGGACTAACTGCATTGAAGGAGATAAGACTAATCAGCAATGACTATCATAAATTTCAAATTCTCACCTGAGCTGTGGAAAGGGCCACAGCAAGATCAGACCCACTCAGCTGCCAGATGACCTCAGAAGATAACCCAAATGAGCTATTTCCTAGACAAACAAGCCCACCTCCTGTTGCTGTGTTACCGATATCTCCCTCAACATCTTCTCAGTCAGAATCTCCAGTGCCAGATCTCCATAATAGATATGTGGCATTCACACCCTCACAAGTAAATCAAGTGATTAGTCAACTACCTGACCCAGACAGACACCCTATGGCATTCTACAGAAGAATCAGACAAATTCAACAAACTTATTCAGCCGCTTGGAAAGATCTTCATGAAATCACTAGCATTAAAGCAGGTGATGCCTTTTGGCCAATAATTCAAGTAGGTCTGAATGACAGCCAAGTGACAGACAAGGAGACTTACCAATCAGGAGGAGTTTTTTATCAAAAAACTTCAACAATGGGCCAAGGAGCGGCTCACAGACTCATCTACCAGTGTATTGGACTGTACTCAAGAATCAGGGGAGAATGTCGAAAAATTTTACACCAGAATCTATACTCTGTTCAAGGATCAAGGGTTCGGTGAAGGTTAGAGGATCCAACATAATCTGCTAGTCACTTCATTTGTTAGGGGACTCAGAGAGGAAATCTCAGTGAAGCTTACAGACTCCAGGCCAGAATACGTGGACATATCACTGCGAAGGGAATTCCTAATTGCTAAAGCTATAGAGAAACAATTGAATGCTGTACCAAGGCCTGCTCCAAGGCCTGCTTCAGAGCCTACTCCAGCATCTACACCAACTCCTGTTCCTGCTCCAGCTGCTCTAGCTGTCTATCAACCTGCAGATAATCAACAAGAACAGTTACCATATTCCCCAGGATACCCACAACAACTATACTGCTCACCCCCACAATGGATGGGTCCTCCACAAATGTACAGAGGACCGAGTTTAAGACTAAGGGAACCAATCTGTTACCGTTGTAACCAACCAGGTCATTTCAGAAGAGAATGTCCAGAGAATAGAGGGGATCCTTTTTATAGCTCGATGCCACTCTCCTACAACCCGCAATTTGAAAGAAGAGATTCTCCACTCTACCAAGGGAATCCACAGTACTCCCACCAAGAGTATAGACAGTCATCACGGCAGCCACCACAGAAAGAGTATGAGACAATGCCAAGATAACCTGTGCAGAATTACAGAGACCAGCCACCGCAACTGATGTACCAACACAACAGGGACCCACCACGCCGGTTTGCGAGGGAAGACCAGAATAACCCCGCATAGGACAGTGGCAAAACCATGCTCACCTTGACCTCAGTTAAAAACATCCCCACTAAATCTGGACTGATTTCTACTGTCAAAATAGATGTAGGGGACAGAGCTTTACCTTTTCTAGTAGACACGGTTGCAGCCAGATCAGTAATACGGTCTAGAGATTTACCCTATGAATCGCTTATATCTGATGATTTCCTTTCATGTGTGGGAGTGGATGGAAAACCACATTCATCCCGACTAACATTTCCATTGCATATTGGGAAAGAACAGAAGCTGCTGGCCAGATTGCTCATTTCAGACACCTGCCCGCTTAATTTGTTGGGAGCAGATCTACTCCAGAAGTTAAATGCTCAAATATCATATGATGAGAATGGAATGCATCTAGATATCCCTACTCTGTTATCATTAGAGGAACAAACAAAGGTACATGCCCTCCCATTGTGTGTCATCCAATTTGCAACAACCGCCATACCACAGCATTATCTTAACTTCATACTGTAGCATCGGCGTCTCTGCCCCCGGCCAGGCAGAGACGCCGTCCCACTCACCTTCTCGCTCCCCGCTCTGCGTTCACCAGCGCTCCTCTTCCTGCTGCCGGCACGCGCAGCTCCCCGGGCACTGTGCTTAGGGCGCGCGCGCTCCCTCCCTCTTAAAGGGGCCGCGCGCGCCGTCCTAAGGAGTCCCCGGCCAATTGCTGAGGGTCCTTCCATATATAAGGCACCGCCTCCAAAATAGAGGTGCCCGAGAAATGTTGTTGCACAGTGTTTCTGACCTCTGCTTCAGCCCTCAGGTCCCGCTGCTAGCCTGACTTCCTGTCAGTCTTGCCCACCAGCCTGTTACCTGCCTGTTACCTGCCTGTTACCTGCCTGTTACCTGCCGTGCCTGCCAGCCCGCTCACCTGGGAGCACTTGCCTATTACCTGCCTGTTGCCTGCCTGTTACCTGCCGTGCCTGCCAGTCCGCTCACCTGGGAGCACTTGCCTGTTGCCTGCCTGTTACCTTCCATGCCTGCCAGCCTTCTCACCTGGGAGCACTTGCCTGTGACCTGCCTGTTACCTGCTTGTCACTTGCCGTGACCACCTCGAGACTCCTGCCGTCACTTGCCGTGACCACCTAGAGACTCCTGCCGTCACTTGCTGTGACCACCTGCCAGCCCACCTAGAGACTCCTGCCGTCACTTGCCGTGTCTACCTGATAGCCTACCTGGAGGCTTCTGCTTGCCAGCCCGCCTGCTGTGCCTACCTGCTATTCCGGTTAGTCCCTGCCATCTGTACCGTGGGAGTCACCTGCTCCCTTACAAGGTCGTCCCCAGAGTAGCACCTGGTCCCTCGGCTCGGTCCCTCCCTGGTCACGGAGTAGTTTGCCGCCGTACGACCAGGGTCGGTCTGCGTTGATACTTTGTTACGCCCCTCTGGGTCCCTCCTTGCACCGTAGCACAGAGGTTCCACTCCCCGGACCCGTAACAGTTTGCTCGGGCCATGGAACCCGGTGGCCCCCAAGCCCCCTTGCTTACGGACCTGTACCAGTAGGTTTCTTGTCAGAGATCCCAACAGGAAATCATTCTGAACTACCTGCGGAATGTCAACTCCCGTCTGGGCATGCTGTCTGTCCCACCTGTATCCACCTCGAGTCGTGTGACTTCCATTCCAGCAGAACCATTGCCCACTAATATCACGGCATCCAGCCCTGGACCCCGGCTCTCAGCACCTCCACGTTTTGCTGGCAACGCCGCCTTAGCTCGAGGTTTCATAAACCAGTGCACCCTGCACTTTGAACTCTTGGCACATCAGTTCATCTCCGACCGGGCCAAGGTGGCATTCATCATGTCCCATCTCACTGGGGAAGCACTGGCATGGCTAAATCCCCTGTGGGAGAGAGGGGATCCCCTGATGTCCGACCTATCGTCTTTCCTCGCTGCTTTCCGGAAAGTCTTCTATGAACCAGGACGAAAATCCTCTTCAGCCTCCTCTCTGCTACGTCTCCGCCAAGATAGTCCCTCTGTGGGCCAATATGCCATATGGTTTCGTACCCTCGCTTCTGAGCTTGCCTTGGACAACGAGGCTCTGGTGTCCGTCTTCAGGGAGGGTCTTTCCGGTCGGATTAAGGATGAGTTAGCCGGTCGGGACATTCCTACCACCCTGGATGACCTGGTGTCACTAGCTACCCGGATTGACATCTGTTTCCAAGAACGTACCAAAGAGAGAAAGTTTCCTCGCCTTGCTCCTACTTTCCAGAGACCTGCCTCTCAACCAGTCACTCCCCGGGCGCACTCGCCCGAACCTATGCAGATCGACCAGACCAAGATGGTCAAATCTCGCCAAGAGTCGCGCCGAGTCGAGGGGAGCTGTTTCTATTGTGGCAGTAAGGAGCACTTCCGGTGACCATCCTGCTCGTCACTGAACCCATAACCCTGAAGGTGGGAATGCTGCACTCTGAGAAGATCTCCTTCCATGTGCTGTCCGGACTATCTTATTCCCTATTGCTAGGTCTACCCTGGCTCCAGACACATGAACCCGTGCTGAACTGGCAATCCGGTGAAGTACTCCGGTGGGGGCAGGACTGCCATAGGACCTGCCTGGTTCCGGTTCACCTGGCTCGTCCTCCACCTACCCCGGCTAATTTACCCAGTCTTCCGGCACCTTACTGGTCCTATGCAGATGTCTTCGGTAAAAAGGAAGCAGAGACACTGCCACCTCATAGGCCATATGATTGCCCGATCGACCTCGTACCCTGCGCCACTCCACCCCGTGGGTGTATTTACCCGTTGTCATCGGCCGAAACCCGGGCCATGTCGGAGTACATCGAGGAGAATCTGGCCTGGGGATTCATCTGGAAATCTACCTCCCCGGCTGGAGCCGGATTCTTCTTCGTCAAGAAGAAAGATGGTTCATTACGCCCCTGTATTGACTATAGAGGACTCAACCAAATCACGGTAAAGAACAAATACTCCCTGCCGCTCATCTCCGAGTTGTTTGACCGTCTTAAGGGATCTAGGATCTTTTCCAAGCTAGATCTACGTGGGGCGTATAACCTGGTCCGTAACCGTCAAGGAGACGAGTGGAAGACGGCATTCAATACCCGGGACGGTCACTATGAATACCGTGTGATGCCATTCGGTCTCTGCAATGCTCCTGCCGTCTTCCAAAAATTGGTCAACGACATCTTCCGTGATCTTCCTTACTCTTGCGTGGTGGTGTACCTGGACGATATCTTGGTCTTCTCTCCGGATCTTCCCACACACCGGAGGGATGTTCGTCAGGTCCTGCTGAGGCCCAGGCAGAAATCACCTCTATGCAAAGTTCGAGAAGTGCCTCTTCGAGCAGACCTCTCTTCCTTTCCTGGGCTATGTTATCTCCCAGACAGGCCTACGAATGGATCCCGAGAAGCTCTCTGCTGTCCTAAAGTGGCCCCGTCTGGAGGGGTTAAAGGCGATTCAGCGATTCCTGGGCTTCGCCAACTACTATCATCTCTTCATCCCGCACTTCTCTTCCCGGACTGCTCCCATATATGCGCTCACCAGTAAGGGAGCAAATCCCAAGGAATGGTCACCCGAAGCTGAGGAGGCCTTCATTTCCTTACAGCAAGCCTTCTCCTCTGCCCCAGTGCTGCACCGTCTGGACTGCAACAAACAGTACTACCTGGAGGTTGATGCTTTCTCCTCCGGAGCCGGAGCGGTGCTCACCCAAAAGTCTTCATCCGGGAGAATGGTAACCTGCGGCTTCTTCTCCAAACTCTTCTCCTCGTCTGAGCGCAACTACTCCATAGGAGACCGAGAACTCTTTGCTGTTAAATTGGCGCTGGAGGAGTGGCATTACCTGCTTGAAGGGGCTCTATACCCGATGATCATCTATACGGATCACAAAAACCTGGCATATCTCCAGAATGCCCAAAGACTCAATCCACGTCAGGCCCGGTGGTCTTTTTTCTTCACCCGCTTCGACTTCGTCCTACATTTTCGCCCGGCGGACAAGAATGTCAAAGCCGATGCCTTGTCCCGATCCTTCCTGTCCTCTGATCAAGAGGAGGAGCCTATGCACATCATTGACCCCTCCAAAGTGATGAATGTGGCCCCCTTGGATCTGACTCGTCTTCCACCCGGTAAGACGTTTGTAGCGGTACCTGATCATGAGAAGCTTCTTCACTGGGGTCATTCATCTAAACTAGCCGGCCATGTTGGCCAAAAGAAGACCTTCCTACTCATTACCCGGCATTACTGGTGGCCTACCCTGCGCAAGGATGTGGTAGACTTCATCTCGGCCTGTTCGTCCTGTGCCCGCAACAAAGTTCCCAGACATCTTCAAACCGGTCACCTCCTGCCTCTTCCCGTACCTGCTGCCCCGTGGCAGCACATTGCCATGGACTTTATTACTGATATCCCTGTTTCTGCCGGTTGTACATTCATTTGGGTAGTCGTCGACCGCTTCTCTAAGATGGCCCACTTCATCCCTCTGCCTGGTCTCCCGTCTGCATCGGAGCTGGCCAAGGATTTTTTCCGTCATATTTTCCGTCTCCATGGCCTACCCCTCCACATTGTGTCGGATCGAGGGGTTCAGTTCACCTCACGTTTCTGGAGAGCTACCTGTAAGCTACTGGATGTCACCCTGGATTTCTCCTCCGCCTTCCATCCACAGTCCAATGGCCAAGTGGAGCGTATCAACCAAATCCTTACCAGCTACCTCCGGCACTTTGTTAACGCTCACCATACCGATTGGGTGGAGCTCCTACCATGGGCCGAATTCTCCTACAACAACCATGAGAGCGAATCTACTTCTAAATCCCCGTTCTTCGTGGTCCACGGTCAACATCCCCGGATTCCGTTTCCCATCTCCGCCTCGGTGGACAACGCTGCCGCGGAGGCTCTTGTCAGCGAATTCTCCACCATTTGGGAAAATACTAGGTCTGCACTTCTTCAGTCCTCCGAGCGGATGAAGAGACATGCTGACTAGAGACGTCTGGATCCGCCTCAATTCCGCCCGGGAGATAAAGTCTGGCTCTTTTCCAAACATGTCCGACTTAAAATACTCTCCTATAAGATGGGTCCTCGGTTTATCGATCCATTTGAAGTTCTCAAACAAATCAACCCAGTGGCCTACTAGTTAAAACTCCCGGCAAACTTCCCAACTCCTTCCACGTATCTCTCCTTAAACCAGTTGTGTTTAACTCTTTTTCCAATCTAGGTACTCCCCCTGCTCCGGTTTCCGCTGAGGACGTTTTTGAGGTAGAGAACATTCTGGCCACTAAGAGGGTAAGAGGAAAGACCCTTTTTCTAGTGGATTGGAAGGGGTTTGGCCCAGAGGAGAGAACTTGGGAACCCAGGGAGAACATTCATGCCTCGCTTCTCCTTGAAAAATTCCTTTCTGGCCTAAAAAAGAGGGGGCATAAAGGGTGGGGGTACTGTAGCATCAGGGTCTCTGCTCCCTGCCAGGCAGAGACGCCGTGCCACCCACCTCCTCGCTCCCCTCTCTGCATTCACCAGCGCTCCTCTTCCTGCTGCCGGCGTGCGCAGCTCCCCGGGCACTGTGCTTAGGGCACGTTTCCCTTCCTCTTAAAGGGGCCGCGTGCGCCGTCCTAAGGAGTCCCCGGCCAATTGCCGAGGGTCCTTCCATATATAAGGCACATCCTCCAAAATGGAGGTGCCTGAGCAATGTTGTTGCACAGTGTTTCTGACCTCTGCTTCAGCCCTCAGGTCCCGCTGCTAGCCTGACTTCCAGTCTTGCCCGCCAGCCTGTTACCTGCCTGTTACTTGCCTGTTACCTGCCTGTTACCTGCCAGCCCATTCACCTGGGAGCACTTGCCTGTTGCCTGCCTGTTATCTGCCATGCCTGCCAGCCCGCTCACCTGGGAGCACTTGCCTGTGACCTGCCTGTTACCTGCTTGTCACTTGCCGTGACCACCTAGAGACTCCTGCCATCACTTTCCATGACCACCTAGAGACTCCTGCCGTCACTTGCCGTGACCACCTGCCAGCCCACCTAGAGACTCCTGCCATTACTTGCCGTGTCTACCTGATAGCCTACCAGGAGGCTTCCGCTCGCCAGCCCGCCTGCTGTGCCTACCTGCTATTCCGGTCAGTCCCTGCCATCTGTACCGTGGGCGTCACCTGCTCCATTACAAGGTCGTCCCCAGAGTAGCACCTGGTCCCTCGGCTCGGTCCCTCCCTGGTCACGGAGTAGTTTGCCACCGTACGACCAGGGTCGGTCCGAGTTGATACTTTGTTACGCCCCTCTGGGTCCCTCCTTGCACCGTAGCACAGAGGTTCCACTCCCCGGACCCGTAAAACATACCACTTGAACTCTGGTCTCAAGGTCCTGATGACATAGGCTGGCTGCCTGTCCCGCCAGTCCAAGTTTTCCTGAAAGAAGGTGCAAGGATTCCAAGACTCCCACAGTACCCACTGAAAGCAGCCCAAGAAGCATCATTAGATGCCCAGATCTAAGAATTACTCAAGAAAGGAGCATTAATTCCCTGTGTTTCTCCTGCTAAAACTCCATTGTTTCCAGTGAAGAAGAAAACTGCAAGAGGAGAACCGGATAAATTTAGGATGGTGCAAGATCTGAGAGCTGTGAATGCAGTTACAATCCTGGAGACCCCAGGGGTGCCAAATCCACATACCTTACTCAGTGAAATTTAGTGTTGAGCCACCCCCGTAGTGTTCGAGTTCGGTTCGGTTCGTCGAACACCCGTGTGTTCGCCGAACTGTTCGTCGAACTGTTCGTCGAACTGTTCGTCGAACACCGTTAAAACCAATGGCAGGCAAACAAAAACACATAGAAACACATAGAAAACACCTTCAAAGGTGTCCAAAAGCTGACAAACTGCTCAGAAGACACAACTAACACATGGAAAAGTGACAAGTACATATAGTCATGCGAAAAGAAAAGAGGTGGAGGAGTAAAAGGAGGGGGAGACACAGATATAGGCATGTCATGCCCTTCTAAAATCCAAAAAGTGAGAAGCCGAGACGGCCAGTCCGCTCCTGCCCGTGCCACCTCCGTGTCGCCGGGTTTGTGCCAGAGCCGCGGTGAACCCTGACGGCCAGCCCCCCTCTCCCAATACTGGTGCCTGTCCGCTGGTAGGTCGAGAGAGCCCCCCTGTGGTGGAGGCAGCTCTAAGCTTTTTAATTTAAATTGTACCTCTAATTTGAATGAATACACTTTAAATCCATTTACAAGGATCTATTGGAGGGCAAGTCTCATGCCAGCAGCCGCGTAATTCCAGCTCCAGTAGCGTCCACTAAAGCTGCTGCAGTTAAAAAGCTTTTATAAGGATCAAGCTCGGCTGTCCACCGCAAGGCATCCTAGTGCCAGTCCCAGCCCCTATGCCTTGGGGTGCCTCCTGATGCTCTTCACTGAGTATCCCGTGGTCCCGAAGCATTTACTTTGAAAAAATTAAGTGTCCAAACTACAGGTGGTGTAGCTTGCTTAACAGCCGGGATAATCCGCTGACTAGCAGACACTGCTACTAGGCACAAAGTATTTCCTGGGCTAGATGCAGTTAAAAATTTGTAAGTAGATACTCTCGTTGGATGCTGAGAAAGCATTCCATAGAGTCTCCTGGCACGCCATATATGATTCTCTTAAAAAGCTTGGGTTAGGGGTCTAGGGGACCCTTTTATAGCCAAAATCACGGCCCTGTATCACAATACGTCACCTAGGCTGAAGATAAATGGAACTGTAGCACCGAGGGCTCGGTTGCTACAGACGTATTGCACCTCACCCAGAGGTGTGATATCTCACTCTCAGATAAGGATGGAGTGTGGATCAGGACCCGACACCTGCATGCATTACACCACATTGCCGTGGGGCAGGGCGACCAATATGCCCCTGAGATGGGCACGACAGTCCCTGTCCCTGGCTGGAGTGGGGGGAGGGAACACTGAGGAAGGGGAACCCTGCAGTGCAGGAGCAGGGAGGAAGCAGTTCCTGGGTGCATTGAGAAGGGAGTATAAAAGGTGGGCACCATCTTAGTTCAGTGAAGAGAAGTCTGAGCAGAAGTGGCAGGGAGCAGGGGCTCTGCATGAGCTCTGCTCCGGAGGCGGGCCTAGTAACAGAGGCCCAGGCCTGGAAGAGGGAGAAGGAAGGAAGAGGAGCGGAGAAGGCTCCAGGAACGAGGAATGAAGGGATCCCAGGGGTGCGGACGGGCGAGTCGCCACCGCACGCCCGAATCCACCTGCGTGGAGGTGTCAGGCCAAAGGGGGAGACCGGTCCCCGAACTAGTGGAGGCAGGAAACGACCCTCAGCTAGAAACCGGAGGCTCTGACATTTTATGTGGCGCAGCCCCTTGCCCACCCGCTAGGAAGGCACCACATAGGGTCAGGGAAACTGGCGCCAAGTTTACCAAGAGGAGGCCCGAGGCAGCCGGACAGAAGTGTTGGTAAGAAAGGCCAGACAAAGGACACACAAAGGGGGTCCTGTGAAGCGCTCCAAAGTTATCTGGGAGTTGTCTGAGCCCCTCACCTGGTGAGCACAGTACGACGTGGGCAGCCGTTACCTGCAGACGTGGTCTGGATAATAAGAACTGTGAGTAAAGGCCCTGAACTGCATCACTGACTCCGTGTCGTTACTGCTTCTGCCCTGCATCATCACCCCCATCCTCCGCATACACTGCCCTGAGGCTATACTCCTCCCGTGGGGAGTTATGCTACGCTCTGCTGCACCCACAACACCAGCCTTAGCGGTCTGCCCTGTAGCGGCGGTTCACTCTGACCGCAATCCACGTGTGGCGTAGTCGGACATTTAAACATCAAAACCACATAAATAGTTCCGCCACTGGTTTGACCGCCCTGAGCCACGGAACCGGATCGCCGCCACGAAGACTACAACCACCAGCATCCACCAAAAAGGGTCCGGCTCCGGGTGTCCCAAGGCCCAGGGGGTGCGTCAGAACATTTTCATCACCTTTCACAATCACCAATGGGACAAGGCAGGGATGTCCTCTCTCCCCTCTCTTATACATCCTAGTGACGGAGCACCTGCTCTCATCAATTCGCCATAACCCCAATATTAGGTGGATTGAGGTGGAAGGCACCGAGTACAAGTGCTCTCTATTTGCTGATGATGTCCTAGTATATATCACTCAATCACATATATCCATCCCTGCTGTTATGGCTGAAATAGATCACTTTGTTACATGGTAAAATTTTAAAATCAATGCAGCGAAGTCTGAGGCCCTCGATGTCTCCCTCCCTAAATCCATATAGGATTCCATCCAGTCCAACTTTCCCTTTGCCTGGCCCTCACAGGGTATCAAATACTTAGGAATTCCTATTCATAGAGACCTCTCCCATCTATGTTATCTTAATTTTGGGCCCTTTATTGAACAATTCCATACAGACCACGGTTGGCAAGTTAGAACTGTAAGATTCACTACGTGAACCACTGGTGTTTTGTGGAAAAGCACATGTACACCGCGTTCCAAATTATTATGCAAAAAGTGTTTAGGAGTGATAAGGGACGAATTTGTTTGTTTGTCAGTTAAACTCATTGATGGTGATGTGTGTCAGGGCTCTTTATATCACTGTAAGCAATTGCAGACACCTGTGCTAATTAGTTTGGCAGGTGTGTCCAATGAAAGGCAAGACTACTTAAGAAGGCTCTCTCACATTATTAAGCAGCCTACATTTTCTGCCAAAATGGGAAAGAAAAAGGATGTGTCGGCTGCTGAGAAGCAACAAATTGTGGAGTGTTTAGGTCAAGGCATGACTACAATCAACATTGTGCGATGATCAGGATGAAGTGTCTTGGCAATCAAGAAGTATGTAGCTGATTCACAGTACACACGTGTGCGTGCTGATAAGGGCAAATTGAGGACTCTTTCCTACAGGCAATTACGTCAGGTTGAAAGAGCAGCGGCAAAAAAGCCTTGTCATAGCAGCAGACAAGTTTTTGAAGCTGCTTGTGCCTCCAACGTCCCCCGAACAACAAGATGCAGGGTCCTTCAGAGGTTTGCAGCTGTGCATACGCCATCCTGTCGACCTCCTCTATCCACTTCACACAAGCAGAAACGGCTCCAGTGGGCCAAACATTACATGAAGACTGATTTCAAAACTGTTTTGTTCACGGATGAGTGCCGTGCAGCGCTCGATGGTCCAGATGAATGGAGTGGAGGATGGCTGGTTGATGGACACCCCACGCAAACACGGCTACAGCGCCAACAAGGAGGAGGTGGAGTAATGTTTTGGGCTGGAATCATGGGGAGAGAGATTGTCGGCCCCTTTAGGATCCCTGAAGGCGCTAAAGATGAACTCCATAATGTATGTGGATTTTCTCAAACAGCACTTCCTGCCATGGTTCAAGAAGAAGAACCGTGTATTTCACAGCAAGAACATTTTTCTGCATGATAATGCACCATCTCATGCTGCACATAAAACATCTGCATCTCTGGCTGATATGGGCATAAAAGGGGACAAACTTATGGTGTAACCCCCATGCTCCCCTGACCTCTACCCCATTCAGAACCTTTGGAGCATCATTAAAAGGAGTGTCTATGATGGCGGGAGGCAGTTCACATCTAAGCAACAGCTCTGGGAGGGTATTCTGTCCTCATGCAAAACAATTGAAGCAGAAACCATCCAAAACCTGACAAATTCAATGGACGAGAGAGTTCAGAAGCTCCTTTCGAACAAGGGGTCCTATGTGAAAATGTAACATCACCTAGAATAAAGTTTTGAGTTGAAAACTGTTTGATTTCAGTTTCTAACAACCTGCTAATGCTTATAATTTCAAAAATGACCATTTTTTTGGTCTTTATTAAAATGAAAAGGTTGATCGAAAAGTTTGGGGGATCTAAGAGTGTGGCAACCCAGTAGTCATGATTACTTCGAATTCTGACAATATGAGGGTCATGCTGCAGGTAGTGCAGCAAGAAGGCACTTATGTGTCTTGCGCATCTCGGAGCCCCAAAATTATTTTCCGGGCTAGATGCAGCTAAAAATTATTTTTAATTTTAAATCTGGTGAAGCTTATTATAGATGGCCTAATAGGATCAGTGCTGCACACTGCTACAAAGCCCAAATTATTTTCCAGTCAAGATACAGATAAACATGATTAGTAATTTGAAAGCTTAAAACGGTTGGTAGGGTGATTTTAACCAATCATCAAGCTTTTACTCTCCCCAGGATGACACAGGGGTAGAAAAGTCGTTTCGGATCCATGATTTGTTCATCTTTATGAACGTGAGTCTGTCTACATTATCAGTGGAGAGCCGCGTGCGCTTATCTGTCAGCACACCACCAGCAGCGCTGAACACACGTTCAGACAGAACGCTGGCTGCGGGGCATGACAAGATCTCCAAGGCGTAAGTGGCGAGCTCCGGCCATTTATCCAGATTGGAAGCCCAAAAAGAGCAAGGGTCCAGTGACACAGTCGTGGCTTCAATGTTTACTTGGAGATACTCCTGTACCATCGTCTCTAGGCGTTGACTATGTGTCAGACTTCTTGTCTCCTGTGGCCTTGCAAAGGATGGGCTAAAAAAGTGGTGAAATGATTCCGCAAAATTGATGTTACCAGCAGATACTGTGGTTCTGTTACGGTTTGAGTGCTGAACACTTGACGGTCCCACGGTTGGCAAGTTGGAACTGTGAGATTCACTACGTGCACCACTGGTATTTTGTGGAAAAGCACATGTAAGATTCTGCAACAGTCTCTGCTGATACTCCTGCATGCGTGCATCCCTTTCTATGGCAGGAATAATTTCTGCAAATTTACTTTTGTACCGGGGATCTAACAGTGTGGCAACCCAGTAGTCAGGATTATTTCTAATTCTCACAATTCGAGGGTCATGTTGCAGGTAGTGCAGCAAGAAGGCACTCATGTGTGTTGCGCATCCAGGAGCACCAAGTCCCTGTTGTGTTGGTGGCGAGGTAACAATCATGCTTCCTTCCTCTGTCCTCTCCCCCCAACCTCGCACAACAGAAATGTGATCAAGGTCTCCCTCATCTGATGAGTCTTCCATCAGTTCGTCCTCCACTTCTTCCTGGGCTCCTGCACCTTCCTCACTAGTTTGGCTGCTACCATGCGCCCTGGTAAAATCATCTCCCCCACCCTCACATGCCTGCCGCCTTGGTGCTGCCGACCGTCTGGACCTTGCAGATGTTAGCCCTTCCGCATACAACTCCTCCTCCTCTACTTCCTCCACCTCCTCTTGTGCCACCACCTGACTCCGAATTCTGTTTAACATGTGCTCCAGCATGTAAATCACCGGAATAGTCATGCTGATAATGGCATCGTCAGCACTAAACATCTTCGTCGCCATTTCAAAACTGTGCAGAAGGGTGCATAGGTCCCTGATCTGAGACCACTCCTCCAGCGTGATTTGCCCCACCTCTGAATCTCGTTGGCCCAGGCTATACGTCAGAACGTATTGCACCAGGGCTTGTCGGTTCTGCCACAGTCGCTGCAACATGTGCAGAGTTGAATTCCACCGGGTAGGCACATCGCATTTTAGCCGGTGAAGTGGCAGGCCCAACGACTTCTGTAGAGATGTAA
Organism: Phyllobates terribilis; assembly: GCF_046119375.1. Lineage (NCBI taxonomy): Eukaryota > Metazoa > Chordata > Amphibia > Anura > Dendrobatidae > Phyllobates > Phyllobates terribilis. Next base: position 405,808,486 of record NW_027362771.1, read on the forward strand.
GTCGCTGAGCTGCGGGATGCGAACGGCGGAAGTGAGCACACAGCGACCGTGCCCTCTGCAGAAGGCCATCTAGTCTGGGATAGTGGGCTAAAAATTGCTGGACAACCAGGTTCAACACGTGAGCCATACAAGGCACGTGTGTGACATTGCCCCGGCGAAGGGCCGCACCCAGGTTTGCAGCATTGTCGCACACGGCCTTCCCTGGTTTCAGGTCCAGTGGAGACAACCATTCATGAAATTGGTTCTCCAGAGCTGACCACAACTCCTCAGCTGTGTGACTCACATTTCCCAGACATTTCAATGTAAAAACCGCCTGATGACGTTGAGCCCTACTGCCAGCATAGTAAGGAGGTGTGCAGGATCCCTTCTGCGCAGTTAGAAAGCTTGTGGCATGACCAGACAGCCTTTGGGTGCAGGTGGAAGACCGAGAGGAGGTTGAGGAGGCAGAAGCAGTGGAGGAAAAATGACATAAAGAGGATTGACGCACAACTCGTGGGGACGGCAAGACTTGGACAGCAGCCCCTTGTCCTGCTGTCACCATAGTTACCCAGTGCCCAGTCAGCGACATGTAACGCCCCTGTCCATGCCTACTCGTCCAAGTGTCTGTGGTGAAATGCACCCTGTCACACACAGAGTTTCTCAAAGAAGCGGTGATGTTGTGTGCGACATGCTGGTGGAGCGCAGGCACACCTTTCTTTGAGAAGTAGTGCCGACTGGGCATCTGGTACTGGGGCACTGCGACGGACATAAGGTCTCGAAAATCCTCTGTGTCCACCAGGCGGAAAGGCAGCATTTCTGTAGCCAAGAGCTTGCAGATGGTGAAATTCAACCTCTTAGCTTTCTCATGGCTAGGAGGAAATGGTCTTTTACTTGTCCACATCTGAGGGACCGAGGGCTGGCTATTGTGCTTAGACGGGGTTGATAAGGGTGTCCCCGGCAAACTGCCGGTCTGTGAGGAAGATGCAGGCGGACATGTTAGGTTGCCTTGATCCAAAGGTGGTGCTATCGATGTCGGACAGCGCTCAAGACCAGCTGGTGTTACCACCTCCAAAGAAAATGATGACCTGCCAATCACGCTGGCTGTTGCGGGTAAAGAGGTGGCAGGTCTGCGCACCAAAACAGGTGTGACTGCTGTCCCCCCAGTCACAGAGGATGAAGAGGCCGCGGATGCACAAGATATGGCAGACGGTGGTTGGCCCGGCCGGCTAGACCGCATTGTAGCACACTGAGCTTCCCACTGCAACTTATGCTTCATGTCCATGTGCCGGTTCATGCATGAAGTACTCAAACTATGTATTTTTTGGCCTCTACTTAGCTTTTGCTGACAAATGTTACAGATAACACGAGTTGGGTCATCTTTATCGATCTGAAAAAATGCCCAGGCTATGCAAGGCTTAGCACCCATGCGACCTGAAGAGCCACCACGACTTGTGGTGAGAGGCAGAGTTGTGTTTGAGGATGCAGTTGTTGACGTGCTTCCAGTACTACGTCTCTGTCCAGGAAGGCGCAACCTGACCTCGTCGTCACTAGCATCTTCCTCCACCTCCTCTGCTGACCTCATCTCTTGGCTGACTGTGGGTTGACAGTAAGTGGGATCTCCGACCTCATCATCATCACCCTGTGCGTTATCACACCCGTCGTCCTCAGAGCCAACCTGTTCCTGCCCTGACAAAAAACTAAAGTTGTCGCTCCAATCAGGTATTTGAGTCTTATCATCGTCTTCCTCATTGTCTCCACCAACAGGAGTTACAGTTTGGGAATGAGGGTCTACATTATGGTCAGAACCTTCTGCGTCTGGTCCTGGATCCGACTCATAAAGATTCTGGGCATCAGTGCAGATCATTTCCTCGTCTGGATTCACAGAAGCGCTGGAGTCGACCTCTGATTCCCAGGCTATAGTATGAGTAAACAGCTCTGCAGACTCAACCATCTGTTCTACCTCATACTCAGACGGGCAGCTGGAGATTTGGGAGCTGTGAGGAAGCAAGTGCGATTTGGGTGACACCTTTGAGGACTGGAGTATTTGTGATGTTGAAGTTGATGTGGAGGAGAGCCCACTTAAAGGAGCACTTGATATCCGTTGAAGCACCTGCTGTTTTTGTGCCTCATCTGGAATTTGTAGTGATTGGCGTGGCCGTAAGAAAGGGATCTTATCACATTGTCCGCTAAAAGAAGTAGACATTTTAGTTTGGCTGGAAGATGGTCTTTCTTCTGCACCTACCCCACGGACACAACCTTTTTTCCCCTTCCCAACACGCCTATTCCCCTTTCCACCAGCAGCAGGCCTTTTTCCACTCATTTTGGTGGTTAACTAATTCACAACTCTGGAGTTGTTTGCACAAAAAAACAATGGATGGTAACCGAGCAGAGCTGAGTGGCCAAACTGTGGTATTAGGCCAAAACTATTGGCTGGGTTAGATGCAGAAAAAAAATATTTTTAATTTGCAACCTGATGGAGGTCAGTATAGATGGACTAATAGACCAAGTCCCACACACCGCTAGAAGCCCAAATATTTTTTCAGAGCTAGATGCAGAATTTTTTTTTATTCAATTTGCAACCTGATGGAGGTCAGTATAGATGGACTAATAGACCAAGTCCCACACACTGCTAGAAGCCCAAATATTTTTTCAGAGCTAGATGCAGAAAAAAATTATTTTTAATTTGCAACCTGATGGAGGTCAGTATAGATGGACTAATAGACCAAGTCCCACACACTGCTAGAAGCCCAAATATTTTTTCAGAGCTAGATGCAGAAAAAAATTATTTTTAATTTGCAACCTGATGGAGGTCAGTATAGATGGACTAATAGAACAAGTCCCACACGCTGCTAGAAGCCCAAATATTTTTTCAGAGATAAATGAAGAAAAAAATTATTTTTAATTTGCAACCTGATGGAGGTCAGTATAGATGGACTAATAGACCAAGTCCCACACACTGCTAGAAGCCCAAATATTTTTTCAGAGCTAGATGCAGAAAAAAATTATTTTTAATTTGCAACCTGATGGAGGTCAGTATAGATGGACTAATAGACCAAGTCCCACACACCGCTAGAAGCCCAAATATTTTTTCAGAGCTAGATGCAGAAAAAAATTATATTCAATTTGCAACCTGCTGGAGGTCAGTATAGAAGGACTAATAGAACAAGTCCCACACACTGCTAGAAGCCCAAATATTTTTTCAGAGCTAAATGAAGAAAAAAATTATTTTTAATTTGCAACCTGATGGAGGTCAGTATAGATGGACTAATAGACCAAGTCCCACACACTGCTAGAAGCCCAAATATTTTTTCAGAGCTAGATGCAGAAAAAAATTATATTCATTTTGCAACCTGATGGAGGTCAGTATAGATGGACTAATAGAATGATGCTATGCCCAAAAGATTTTACTTCACTAGGTGAAGTAAAAAAATTGGTATTCTATACACAGGTGGTATATCTTGCAACACAGATAGGCTACTCCACTGACTAACACACTCTGCAATAGGCCAAAAAGGATTAGCTTTGCTAGATTCAGCCAAATGCTGTGAAAAAAACTTGCACAGCACTGGCACAGACCTGCCTGGCAAGAACTGATAGGAACTGATGTAACCTAGTCCTGAAAAGGACTCCAATTACAATTAGTCTTTACTCCCACAATCTATCTATTTAAGAGCACAGACCTGCTTGATAAAAGTCGTAGGAAATGCTGTAACCTAGTCCTTAAAAGGACTGCAATCACAACTATTCCCTACTCCCAAGCTATCTGTATATTTGTGCGAAAATTGGCTTGAAATTAACAAGGTATAGCGCACACAGCAACAGCGGTGCCGTCTAACACGCAGCTGCAGCAGTGAGAAAATGGTGGCGACGGGGAAAATGGCTTGGTCTTATAGGGCAAGGACATGTGACATACACTGCCAATCACACATGCCCTTGCTTGTGTGAAAAAAAGCACTTCGCTCCGTGTGTGCGCTGCTGATAGGCTGACAGATTGCACCTCCCCACTGCAAATGCGGGAAAGAGAAAAAAAAATGGAGATCTTCATTGTTCCTGCAGAGATCCATCCCCTGCCCCTCCCCCCGCCCCGCTGTACACTCAAACTGCTTATTAACATTAATTTTCATCATTACTGAGAAAAAATCCAGTTATGATTTTGGTGCACGAACAGTTATCGAACATAACCTCGAACAGCCGAATTTTTCTCAAATTGTTCGTGTTCGCCGACCGGCTCGAACACCGCCCAAAACAGCTCGAATTTGAGATTGGCGAACAGTTCGAGTAGAACAACGCTCATCTCTAGTTATAACTACCTGTCTCCAACCCTGGAAGAGTGAGAACCCTGAAGTCACATTGATGCAATATGTCGATGATCTACTTCTCTGTTGTCCCGATTACCAAACTTGCCACAAGTTCAACTATTCTTTGCTCCAATTTCTGGCCACCATCGGAAGCAAAGTTACTCTGCGAAAGCTACAATGGTATTGTACCAAAGTTGTGATTTTGGGTAATTGCATATCCCAAGGTACCAAGCATCTCTCTGAAGAGCGGAAAACTGCCATCCGCGACATCCCGTACCCGAGAACTGTCAAACAAGATTTCCTGGGAATGGTCACATACTGCAGGCAGTGGATCCCTAATGTATCAGTTCTCATGCAACCTCTATATGATTGGGTCCACTCTTCTGAGCTTGACCTGCACTTTGACCAAGAAGCTGAAGATGCAATGAACCAGTTGAAAGAACTCATCATTAGAGATGAGCGTTGTTCAACTCGAACTGTTCGCCAATCTCAAATTCGAGCTGTTTTGGGCGGTGTTCGAGCCGTTCGGCGAACACGAACGATTTGAGAAAAATTCGGCTGTTCGAGGTTATGCTCGATAACAGTTCGTGCACCAAAATCATAACTGGATTTTTTCTCAGTAATGATGAAAATTAATGTTAATACGCAGTTTGAGTGTACAGCGGGGTGGGGGGAGGGGCAGGGGATGGATCTCTGCAGGAATAATGAAGATCTCCATTTTTTTTTCTCTTTCCCGCATTTACAGTGGGGAGGTGCAATCTGTCAGCCTATCAGCAGCGCACACACGGAGCGAAGTGCTTTTTTTCACACAAGCGAGGGCATGTGTCATTGGCGGTGTATGTCACATGTCCTTGCCCTATAAGACCAAGCCATTTTCCCCGTCGCCACCATTATCTCACTGCTGCAGCTGCGTGTTAGACGGCACCGCTGTTGCTGTGTGCGCTATACCTTGTTAATTTCAAGCCAATTTTCGCACAAATCTACAGATAGCTTGGGAGTAGGGAATAGTTGTGATTGCAGTCCTTTTAAGGACTAGGTTACAGCATTTCCTACGACTTTTATCAGGCAGGTCTGTGCTCTTAAATAGATAGATTGTGGGAGTAAAGACTAATTGTAATTGCAGTCCTTTTCAGGACTAGGTTACATCAGTTCCTATCAGTTTTTGCCAGGAAGGTCTGTGCCAGTGCTGTGCAAGTTTTTTTCACAGCATTTGGCTGAATCTAGCAAAGCTAATCCCTTTTGGTCTATTGCAGAGTGTGTTAGTCAGTGGATTAGCCTATCTGTGTTGCAAGATATACCACCTGTGTATAGAATACCAATTTTTTTACTGCACCTAGTGAAGTAAAATCTTTTGGGCATAGCATCATTCTATTAGTCCATCTATACTGACCTCCATCAGGTTGCAAATTGAATATAATTTTTTTCTGCATCTAGCTCTGAAAAAATATTTGGGCTTCTAGCAGTGTGTGGGACTTGTTCTATTAGTCCATCTATACTGACCTCCATCACGCTGCAAATTCAAAATAATTTTTTGTCTGCATCTAGCTCTGAAAAAATATTTGGCCTTCTAGCAGTGTGTGGGACTTTCTCTATTAGTCCATCTATACTGACCTCCATCAGGTTGCAAATTAAAAATAATTTTTATCTGCATCTACCTCTGAAAAAATATTTGGGCTTCTAGCTGTGTGTGGGACTTGTTCTATTAGTCCATCTATACTGACCTCCATCAGGTTGCAAATTGAATATAATTTTTTTCTGCATCTAGCTCTGAAAAAATATTTGGCCTTCTAGCAGTGTGTGGGACTTTCTCGATTAGTCCATCTATACTGACCTCCATCAGGTTGCAAATTAAAAATAATTTTTATCTGCATCTAGCTCTGAAAAAATATTTGGCCTTCTAGCAGTGTGTGGGACTTTCTCTATTAGTCCATCTATACTGACCTCCATCAGGTTGCAAATTAAAAATAATTTATATCTGCATCTACCTCTGAAAAAATATTTGGGCTTCTAGCTGTGTGTGGGACTTGTTGTATTAGTCCATCTATACTGACCTCCATCAGGTTGCAAACTGAATATAATTTTTTTCTGCATCTAGCTCTGAAAAAATATTTGGCCTTCTAGCAGTGTGTGGGACTTTCTCTATTAGTCCATCTATACTGACCTCCATCAGGTTGCAAATTAAAAATAATTTTTATCTGCATCTAGCTCTGAAAAAATATTTGGCCTTCTAGCAGTGTGTGGGACTTTCTCTATTAGTCCATCTATACTGACCTCCATCAGGCTGCAAATTAAAAATAATTTTTATCTGCATCTACCTCTGAAAAAATATTTCGCCTTCTAGCTGTGTGTGGGACTTGTTCTATTAGTCCATCTATACTGACCTCCATCAGGTTGCAAATTAAAAATAATTTATATCTTCATCTAGCTCTGAAAAAATATTTGGCCTTCTAGCAGTGTGTGGGATTTTCTCTATTAGTCCATCTATACTGACCTCCATCAGGTTGCAAATTAAAAATAATTTTTTGTCTGCATCTAGCTCTGAAAAAATATTTGGCCTTCTAGCAGTGTGTGGGACTTTCTCTATTAGTCCATCTATACTGACCTCCATCAGGTTGCAAACTGAATATATTTTTTTTCTGCATCTACCTCTGAAAAAATATTTGGGTTTCTAGCTCTGTGTAGGACTTGTTCTATTAGTCCATCTATACTGACCTCCATCAGGTTGCAAACTGAATACAATTTTTTTCTGCATCTACCTCTGAAAAAATATTTGGGCTTCTAGCTGTGTGTGGGACTTGTTCTATTAGTCCATCTATATTGACCTCCATCAGGTTGCAAATTGAATATAATTTTTTTCTGCATCTAACCCAGCCAATAGTTTTGGCCTAATACCACAGTTTGGCTACTCAGCTCTGCTCGGTTCCCATCCATTGTTTTTTTGTGCAAACAACTCCAGAGTTGTGAATTAGTTAACCACCAAAATGAGTGGAAAAAGGCCTGCTGCTGGTGGAAAGGGGAATAGGCGTGTTGGGAAGGGGAAAAAAGTTTGTGTCCGTGGGGTAGGTGTTAAAGCAACAGTAACATCTGCAGAAGAAAGACCACCTTCCAGCCAAACTAAAATGTCTACTTCTTTTAGCGGACAATGTGATAAGATCCCTTTCTTACGGCCACGCCAATCGCTACAAATTCCAGATGAGGCACAAAAACAGCAGGTGCTTCAACGGATATCAAGTGCTCCTTTAAGTGGGCTCTCCTCCACATCAACTTCAACATCACAAATACTCTAGTCCTCAAAGGTGTCACCCCAATCGCACTTGCTTCCTCACAGCTCCCAAATCTCCAGCTGCCCGTCTGAGTATGAGGTAGAACAGATGGTTGAGTCTGCAGAGCTGTTTACTCATACTATAGCCTGGGAATCAGAGGTCGACTCCAGCGCTTCTGTGAATCCAGACGAGGAAATGATCTGCACTGATGCCCAGAATCTTTATGAGTCGGATCCAGGACCAGACGCAGAAGGTTCTGACCATAATGTAGACCCTCATTCCCAAACTGTAACTCCTGTTGGTGGAGACAATGAGGAAGACGATGATGAGACTCAAATACCTGATTGGATCGACAACTTTAGTTTTTTGTCAGGGCAGGAACAGGTTGGCTGTGAGGACGACGGGTGTGATAACGCACAGGGTGATGATGATGAGGTTGGAGATCCCACTTACTGTCAACCCACAGTCAGCCAAGAGATGAGGTCAGCAGAGGAGGTAGAGGAAGATGCTAGTGACGACGAGGTCAGGTTGCGCCTTCCTGGACAGAGACGTAGTACTGGAAGCACGTCAACAACTGCTTCCTCAAACACAACTCTGCCTCTCACCACAAGTCGTGGTGGCTCTTCAGGTCGCATGGGTGCTAAGCCTTGCATAGCCTGGGCATTTTTTCAGATCGATAAAGATGACCCAACTCGTGTTATCTGTAACATTTGTCAGCAAAAGCTAAGTAGAGGCCAAAAAATACATAGTTTGAGTACTTCATGCATGAACCGGCACATGGACATGAAGCATAAGTTGCAGTGGGAATCTCAGTGTGCTACAATGCGGCATAGCCGGCCGGGCCAACCACCGTCTGCCATATCTTGTGCATCCGCGGCCTCTTCATCCTCTGTGACTGGGGGGACAGCAGTCACATCTGTTTTGGTGCGCAGACCTGCCACCTCTTTACCCACAACAGCCAGTGTGATTGGCAGGTCATCATTTTCTTTGGAGGTGGTAACACCAGCTGGTGTTGAGCGCTGTCCGACATCGATAGCACCACCTTTGGATCAAGGCAACCTAACATGTCTGCCTGCATCTTCCTCACAGACCGGCAGTTTGCCGGGGACACCCTTATCAACCCCGTCTAAGCACAATAGCCAGCCCTCGGTCCCTCAGATGTGGACAAGTAAAAGACCATTTCCTCCTAGCCATGAGAAAGCTAAGAGGTTGAATTTCACCATCTGCAAGCTCTTGGCTACAGAAATGCTGCCTTTCCGCCTGGTGGACACAGAGGATTTTCGAGACCTTATGTCCGTCGCAGTGCCCCAGTACCAGATGCCCAGTCGGCACTACTTCTCAAAGAAAGGTGTGCCTGCGCTCCACCAGCATGTCGCACACAACATCACCGCTTCTTTGAGAAACTCTGTGTGTGACAGGGTGCATTTCACCACAGACACTTGGACGAGTAGGCATGGACAGGGGCGTTACATGTCGCTGACTGGGCACTGGGTAACTATGGTGACAGCAGGACAAGGGGCTGCTGTCCAAGTCTTGCCGTCCCCACGAGTTGTGCGTCAATCCTCTTTATGTCAAAGTTCCTCCACTGCTTCTGCCTCCTCAACCTCCTCTCGGTCTTCCACCTGCACCCAAAGCCTGTCTGGTCATGCCACAAGCTTTCTAACTGCGCAGAAGGGATCCTGCACACCTCCTTACTATGCTGGCAGTAGGGCTCAACGTCATCAGGCGGTTTTTACTTTGAAATGTCTGGGAAATGTGAGTCACACAGCTGAGGAGTTGTGGTCAGCTCTGGAGAACCAATTTCATGAATGGTTGTCTCCACTGGACCTGAAACCAGGGAAGGCCGTGTGCGACAATGCTGCAAACCTGGGTGCGGCCCTTCGCCGGGGCAATGTCACACACGTGCCTTGTATGGCTCACGTGTTGAACCTGGTTGTCCAGCAATTTTTAGCCCACTATCCCAGACTAGATGGCCTTCTGCAGAGGGCACGGTCGCTGTGTGCTCACTTCCGCCGTTCGCATCCCGCAGCTCAGTGACTTACATCTCTACAGAAGTCGTTGGGCCTGCCACTTCACCGGCTAAAATGCGATGTGCCTACCCGGTGGAATTCAACTCTGCACATGTTGCAGCGACTGTGGCAGCACCGACAAGCCCTGGTGCAATACGTTCTGACGTATAGCCTGGGCCAACGAGATCCAGAGGTGGGGCAAATCACGCTGGAGGAGTGGTCTCAGATCAGGGACCTATGCACCCTTCTGCACAGTTTTGAAATGGCGACGAAGATGTTTAGTGCTGACGATGCCATTATCAGCATGACTATTCCGGTGATTTACATGCTGGAGCACATGTTAAACAGAATTCGGAGTCAGGTGGTGGCACAAGAGGAGGTGGAGGAAGTAGAGGAGGAGGAGTTGTATGCGGAAGGGCTAACATCTGCAAGGTCCAGACGGTCGGCAGCACCAAGGCGGCAGGCATGTGAGTTTGGGGGAGATGATTTTACCAGGGCGCATGGTAGCAGCCAAACTAGTGAGGAAGGTGCAGGAGCCCAGGAAGAAGTGGAGGACGAACTGATGGAAGACTCATCAGATGAGGGAAACCTTGATCACATTTCTGTTGTGCGAGGTTGGGGGGAGAGGACAGAGAAAGGAAGCATGATTGTTACCTCGCCACCAACACAACAGGGACTTGGTGCTCCTGGATGCGCAACACACATGAGTGCCTTCTTGCTGCACTACCTGCAACATGACCCTCGAATTGTGAGAATTAGAAATAATCCTGACTACTGGGTTGCCACACTGTTAGATCCCCGGTACAAAAGTAAATTTGCAGAAATTATTCCTGCCATAAAAAGGGATGCACGCATGCAGGAGTTTCAGCAGAGACTGTTGCAGAATCTTACATGTGCTTTTCCACAAAACACCAGTGGTGCACATAGTGAATCTCACAGTTCCAACTTGCCAACCGTGGGACCGTCAAGTGTTCAGCACTCAAACCATAACAGAACCACAGTATCTGCTGGTAACATCAATTTTGCGGAATCATTTCACCACTTTTTTAGCCCATCCTTTGTAAGGCCACAGGAGACAAGAAGTCTGACACATAGTCAACGCCTAGAGACGATGGTACAGGAGTATCTCCAAGTAAACATTGAAGCCATGACTGTGTCACTGGACCCTTGCTCTTTTTGGGCTTCCAATCTGGATAAATGGCTGGAGCTAGCCACTTACGCCTTGGAGATCTTGTCATGCCCCGCAGCCAGCGTTCTGTCTGAACGTGTGTTCAGAGCTGCTGGTGGTGTGCTGACAGATAAGCGCACGCGGCTCTCCACTGATAATGTAGACAGACTCACGTTCATAAAGATGAACAAATCATGGATCCGAAACGACTTTTCTACCCCTGTGTCATCCTGGGGAGAGTAAAAGCTTGATGATTGTTTAAAATCACCCTACCAACCGTTTTAAGCTTTCAAATTACTAATCATGTTTATCTGTATCTTGGCTGGAAAATAGTTTGGGCTTTGTAGCAGTGTGCAGCTCTGATTCTATTCGGCCATCTATAATAAGCTCCACCAGATTTAAAATTACTAATCATGTTCATCTGTATCTTGACTGGAAAATAATTTGGGCTTTGTAGCAGTGTGCAGCACTGATCCTATTAGGCCATCTATACTAAGCTCCACGAGATTTAAAATTAATAATAATTTTTAGCTGCATCTAGCCCGGAAAATAATTTTGGGGCTCCGAGATGCGCAAGACACATAAGTGCCTTCTTGCTGCACTACCTGCAACATGATCCTCATATTGTCAGAATTCGAAGTAATCATGACTACTGGGTTGCCACACTCTTAGATCCCCCAAACTTTTCGATCAACCTTTTCATTTTAATAAAGACCAAAAAAATTGTCATTTTTGAAATTATAAGCATTAGCAGGTTATTAGAAACTGAAATCAAACAGTTTTCAACTCAAAACTTTATTCTAGGTGATGTTACATTTTCACATAGGACCCCTTGTTCGAAAGGAGCTTCTGAACTCTCTCGTCCATTGAATTTGTCAGGTTTTGGATGGTTTCTGCTTCAATTGTTTTGCATGAGGACTGAATACCCTCCCAGAGCTGTTGCTTAGATGTGAACTGCCTCCCGCCATCATAGACACTCCTTTTGATGATGCTCCAGAGGTTCTGAATGGGGTAGAGGTCAGGGGAGCATGGGGGTCACACCATAAGTTTGTATGCCCTTTTATGCCCATATCAGCCAGAGATGCAGATGTTTTATGTGCAGCATGAGATGGTGCATTATCATGCAAAAAAATGATCTTGCTGTGAAATACACGGTTCTTCTTCTTGAACCATGGCAGGAAGTGCTGTTTGAGAAAATCCACATACATTATGGAGTTCATTTTTAGCGCCTTCAGGGATCCTAAAGGGGCCGACAATCTCTCTCCCCATGATTCCAGCCCAAAACATTACTCCACCTCTTCCTTGTTGGCGCTGTAGCCGTGTTTGCGTGGGGTGTCCATCAACCAGCCATCCTCCACTCCATCCATCTGCACCATCGAGCGCTGCACGGCACTCATCCGTGAACAAAACAGTTTTGAAATCAGTCTTCATGTAATGTTTGCCCCACTGGAGCCGTTTCTGCTTGTGTGAAGTGGATAGAGGAGGTCGACAGGATGGCGTATGCACAGCTGCAAACCTCTGAAGGACCCTGCATCTTGTTGTTCGGGGGACGTTGGAGGCACCAGCAGCTTCAAAAACTTGTCTTCTGCTATGACAAGGCTTTTTTGCCGCTGCTCTTTTAACCTGACGTAATTGCCTGTAGGAAAGAGTCCTCAATTTGCCCTTATCAGCACGCACACGTGTGTACTGTGAATCAGCTACATACTTCTTGATTGCCAAGACACTTCATCCTGATCATCGCACAATGTTGATTGTAGTCATGCCTTGACCTAAACACTCCACAATTTGTTGCTTCTCAGCAGCCGACACATTCTTTTTCATTCCCATTTTGGAAGAAAATGTAGGCTGCTTAATAATGTGAGACAGCCTTCTTAAGTAGTCTTGCCTTTCATTGGACACACCTGCCAAACTAATTAGCACAGGTGTCTGCAATTGCTTACAGTGATATAAAGAGCCCTGACACACATCACCATCAATGAGTTTAACTGACAAACAAATTCTTCCCTTATCACTCCTAAACACTTTTTGCATAATAATTTGGAACACAGTGTATATGTGCTTTTCCACAAAACACCAGTGGTTCACGTAGTGAATCTTACAGTTCTAACTTGCCAACCGTGGTCTGTATGGAGTTGTTCAATAAAGGGCCCAAAATTAAGATAACATAGATGGGAGAGGTCTCTATGAATAGGAATTCCTAAGTATTTGATACCCTGTGAGGGCCAGGCAAAGGGAAAGTTGGACTGGATGGAATCCTATATGGATTTGGGGAGGGAGACATCGAGGGCCTCAGACTTCGCTGCATTGATTTTAAAATTTGACCATGTAACAAAGTGATCTATTTCAGCCATAACAGCATGGATGGATATATGTGATTGAGTGATATATACTAGGACATCATCAGCAAATAGAGAGCACTTGTACTCGGTGCCTCCCACCTCAATCCACCTAATATTGGGGTTATGGCGAATTGATGAGAGCAGGTGCTCTGTCACTAGGATGTATAAGAGAGGGGACAGAGGACATCCCTGCCTTGTCCCATTGGTGATTGTGAAAGGTGATGAAAATGTTCTGATGCACCCCCTGGGCCTTGGGACACCCGGAGCCGGACCCTTTTTGGTGGATGCTGGTGGTTGTAGGCTTCGTGGCGGCGACCCGGTTCCGTGGCTCAGGGTGGTCAAACCAGTGGTGGAACTATTTATGTGGTTTTGATGTTTAAATGTCCGACTACGCCACCCGTGGATTGCGGTCAGAGTGAACCGCCGCTGCAGGGCAGACCGCTGAGGCTGGTGTTGTGGGTGCAGCAGAGCGTAGCATAACTCCCCACGGGAGGAGTATAGACTCAGGGCAGTGTATGCGGAGGATGGGGGTGATGGTGCAGGGCAGCAGCAGTAACGACACGGAGTCAGTGATGCAGTCCAGGGCCTTTACTCACAGTTCTTATTATCCAGACCACGTCTGCAGGTAACGGCTGCCCACGTCGTACTGTGCTCACCAGGTGAGGGGCTCAGACAACTCCCAGATAACTTTGGAGCGCTTCACAGGACCTCCTTTGTGTGTCCTTTGTCTGGCCTTTCTTACAAACCCTTCTGTCCGGCTGCCTCGGGCCTCCTCTTGGTAAACTTTGCGCCAGTTTCCCTAACCCTATGTGGTGCCTTCCTAGCGGGTGTAGCGAGGGGCTGCGCCACATAAAATGTCACAGCCTCCGGTTTCTAGCTGAGGGTCGTTTCCTGCCTCCACTAGTTTCGGGGACCGGTCTCCTCCTTTGGCCTGACCCCTCACGCAGGTGGATTCGGGCGTGCGGTGGCGACTCGCCCGTCCGCAACCCTGGGATCCCTTCATTCCTCGTTCCTGGAGCCTTCTCCGCTCCTCTTCCTTCCTTCTCCCTCTTCCAGGCCTGGGCCTCTGTTACTAGGCCCGCCTCCGGAGCAGAGCTCATGCAGAGCCCCTGCTCCCTGCCACTTCTGCTCAGACTTCTCTGCACTGAACTAAGATGGTGCCCACCTTTTATACTCCCTTCTCAATGCACCCAGGAACTGCTTCCTCCCTGCTCCTGCACTACAGGGTTCCCCTTCCTCAGTGTTCCCTCCCCCCACTCCAGCCAGGGACAGGGACTGTCGTGCCCATCTCAGAGGCATATTGGTCGCCATGCCCCATGGCAATGTGGTGTAATGCATGCAGGTGTCGGGTCCTGATCCACACTCCATCCTTACCTGAGAGTGAGATATCACACCTCTGGGTGAGGTGCAATACCTCTGTAGCAACCGAGCCCTCAGGGTGCTACAGTTCCATTTATCTTCAGCCTAGGTGACGTATTGTGATACAGGGCCGTGATTTTGGCTATAAAAGGGTCCCCTAGACCCCTACCCCAAGCTTTTTAAGAGAATCATATATGGCGTGCCAGGAGACTCTATGGAATGCTTTCTCAGCATCCAACGAGAGTATCTACTTACAAATTTTTAACTGCATCTAGCCCAGGAAATACTTTGTGCCTAGTAGCAGTGTCTGCTAGTCAGCGGATTATCCCGGCTGTTAAGCAAGCTACACCACCTGTAGTTGGGACACTTAATTTTTCCAAAGGAAATGCTTCGGGACCTCGGGATTCTCAGTGAAGAGCATCAGGAGGCACCCCAAGGCATAGGGGCTGGGACTGGCAGTAGGATGCCTTGCGGTGGACAGCCGAGCTCGATCCTTATAAAAGCTTTTTAACTGCAGCAGCTTTAGTGGACGCTACTGGAGCTGGAATTACGCGGCTGCTGGCATGAGACTTGCCCTCCAATAGATCCTTGTAAATGGATTTAAAGTGTATTCATTCAAATTAGAGAGACAATTTAAATTAAAAAGCTTAGAGCTGCCTCCACCACAGGGGGGCTCGCTCGACCCACCAGCGGACAGGCACCAGTATTGGGAGAGGGGGGCTGGCCGTCAGGGTTCACCGCGGCTCTGGCACAAACCCGGCGACACGGAGGTGGCACGGGCAGGAGCGGACTGAACGTGTCGGCTTCTCACTTTTTGGATTTTAGAAGGGCATGACATGCCTATATCTGTGTCTCCCCCTCCTTTTACTCCTCCACCTCTTTTCTTTTCGCATGACTATATGTACTTGTGTTAGTTGTGTCTTCTGAGAAGTTTGTCAGCTTTTGGACACCTTTGAAGGTGTTTTCTATGTGTTTCTATGTGTTTTTGTTTGCCTGCCATTGGTTTTAATGGTGTTCGAAGGTGTTCGACGAACAGTTCGATGAACAGTTCGGCGAACACACGGGTGTTCGACGAACCGAACCGAACTCGAACACTACGGGGGTGGCTCAACACTACTCATCATTTCAACCTCTGCACTGGGGATTCCCAACTATGAATTTCCATTCATTCTATTTGTCTCTGAAGCATGTGGCCATTCTTCCGGAGTTCTGGTATAAAAACATGGAGGCCACATGAGACCAATCAGATATTAATCTAATAAATTGGATCTAGTGGCGCAAACAGCTCCAACATGTCTCAAAGCAGTGCTGGAAGCTACAGAACTCCTCTACATAACAGCAGATGTTGTACTTGGCCATCCTACAACTATACTGGCCCCTCATGATTTGAAAGCTATCCTTGCAGAAAACCAGCACAACCATCTATCTATGCAATGTTGTGTCAGAATCCAATGTGAGCTCCATTTACCAGAAAATATAGCTCTTCCGCGATGTACTGTCTTGAACCCCTCCACTCTGGTTCCTCTGTCAAGGTGGACTGCTCTGAAGACTTAGGGGGGTCCTCAAAAGACCATGATTACCCTGATTTGAGTGATTATGATTGCCTTGAGGTCATGAAGGCAGAAACCTCTCACCTACCTACTGTCTCTGAGCAGCCACTGCCTGAAGCGGATCTGATACTGTATACAGATGGGCCCAGATATGCAGATGAATATGGAACTTACCATACCGGATATTCGGTGGTGTCCCCACCAACGGTGTCAGCTCAAGAGGCTGAACTGTATGCTCTGACCGAAGCCTTCAAGTGCACAGAGAGTCGAGTGGCCAATATCTACATGAACTCGAGGTACGGATTCGGGATTATCCACGACTTTAGCCTGATATGGGCCCTGAGGGGCTACAAGACAGCCAGTGGAGCTCAAATCCGGAATGCAGCGGCAGTGAAAAGTCTTCTACAAGCTCTGAAGTTGCCTAGGCAAGTGGCTGTGATCAAAATTAAGGCTCATGGGAAACTGAATTCGGAGGAAGCCAAGGGGAATCATCTGGCTGACATTACAGCAAAAGCAGCAGCTATGGAACCAATATTTCCAGAGGAAGCAGAGGTGTCTCGGGGTACGGAGGTGTTTGTGATTACCAGAAGTCAGAGACAACAAGGCGATGAGGAAGAAATGAGAATGAGAAATTTGGGGTTGGAAGAAGAAGAGGAGGAAGATGAAGAGGAGCTAAGACTGGAAGAGAATCTGGCACACAGGACTTTAGTGAACTGGCAGAATGTGGTAACAGAAGAAGAAAAACAAGGATGGATCGAACGGGGAGGAACATTTTGTAATGATGGAATCTGGAGAGTGGGAAGAAGAATATGTCTGCCAAGAGCACTGTATCCGGCAGTGGTTCAGTGGGCTCATGGAAAGGTACATAGAGGGAAGAATCAGATGATTTCAGCTTTCAACAAACTCTATATTGCACCCGAGATCTCAGTTCTTGCTACAAACTATACTAGGAGCTGTGAGTTTTGTAACACTTGTAATCCCGGAAGAAAAGAACATGTGCCAAAGAAGAAACTGGCAAAGTCACAGTATCCTTTCCAGAGAATCCAAATTGATCATATGCAATTACCCAAGAGTGGAAGATATGAATATGTTCTGGTTGTGGTGGATATGTTTTCCGGCTGGACAGAAGCATACCTAGTAGCCAACATGACTGCTAGAACTACAGTGAAAAGGCTTCTGGCAGAACTTATCTGCAGATTCGGGATTCCAGATGTGATTGAAAGTGATCAAGGACCCGCCTTCACTGCTGAAGTTACCAAATCAATCTGTGAGATGAATGGGGCGGATGTAGGCCTGCATACTCCTTATCATCCTCAAAGTAGCAGCAAGTTTGAAAGGATGAATGGCACTTTGAAAAACAAAATTCTTAAAGCCAGTAAAGAATTGTCACTTTCATGGCCGGAGGTGCTGCTTATTGCCCTATACTCAGTCCGAAATACCCCGAGACAACCCACAGGGCTCACACCATTTGAGATCTTGTTTGGGGGACCACCTATAATGGGTCGACATTACCCACAGCAGTTTAGTTCAGGAAAAGATAAGCTTGTGAATTTTGTTGTCGGACTTGCTAAAGAGTTAAAACTAACACATGCTACAGTGTACTCTTCTATTCCAGACTCAGATCTTGAACCAGATACTCACTGCATCCAGCCTGGAGATTTTGTCTGGATAAAGAATCAGGTGTGAGGCACACTGGATGCCAGATTTGAAGGGCCCTACCAAGTGCTGCTTACATCACCTACGGCTGTGAAGGTCAAAGGCCGAACATCATGGGTCCACCCATCCCATTGCAAGAAGGCGTCTCAGACCCACAACCCTGATGTTCCTTTTTCTGATGACAGTAGCTAGGGGGGAAGCCTTTGTTATGGTAACACATGCATTCCAAGCAATTATTGCTAAAGAGAATGATATTCCAGTTTTCTGGTATAACACTTCCTTGAATGTGGTGACATGAAGATTAGGATCAGACTGGAGGGCAAATGGACTCGGGAATGGGTCTTAACTAGTGTTGAGCGATACCTTCCGATATCAGGAAATATCGTATCGGATTGGATCGGGCCGATACCCAAAAAGTATCGGATATCGCCGATTCCGATACCGGAAACCAATGCAAGTCAATGGGACACAAATATCGGAATGAAAATAAACCCTTTCTTTCCTTGTAGGTTAATTCTACATGAAGTAAAACAACTAAGAATAATGTAGAATGACATGAAAAGCCGGCAATTCATCAGCGGCATACACCGGTACCCGACAATTTACAACAGAAAGAATAGAGCATCACACATAGATTAGATAGATAGAAACATGTCAGTCACATATATATGAAGTACAGTGACAGTGTTGCTTACTGTACTTGTCATTTAGTGTAAAGGATTTATTAAAAAAAATATTAGTGTTTTCGTGCACCGTCTCTTTAAAAAAGCCGGCCGGCAATTCAGCAGCGGTACCCGACAATTTATAACAGAAAGAATAGAGCTTCACACATAGATTAGATAGATAGAAACATGTCAGTCACATATATATGAAGTACAGTGACAGTGTTGCTTACTGTACTTGTCATTTAGTGTAAAGGATTTATTTAAAAAAATAATAGTGTTTTCATGCACCGTCTCTTTAAGAAAGCCGGCCGGCAATTCAGCATCTGTACCCGACAATTTAGAACAGAAAGAATAGAGAATCACACATAGATTAGATAGATAGAAACATGTCAGTCACATATATATGAAGTACAGTGACAGTGTTGATTACTGTACTTGTCATTTAGTGTTAAAATAAAGGATTTATTTAAAAAAAAATTGGCGTGGGGTTCCCCTTAATTTTAGGCTCTAGCGGAGGTTAAGCAGACAGCTGGGGCAAATGTTTGAAGCCTGGGAAGGGGGTAATACCCACGGAGCTTCCCAGGCTACTAATATCAGCCCCCAGCTGAATACCTAGCCTTTACTAGCTATTAAAATGGGGGAACCCCCCCAAAAAAATAACGTGGGGTCCCCCCTAATTTAATAGCTAGCACAGGCTAGGCAGACAGCTGGGGGCTGATATTAATAGCCCAGGAAGGGTGCCATGAATATTGGCCCCCTCCCAGGCTAGAAACACCAGCCGTCAGCCGCCCCAGAAATGGCGCATCCATAGGATGCGCCAATTCTGGCACTTAGCCTCGCTCTTCCACGCTGCCCTGGTGCGGTGGCAGGGGGTAATAGGGTTGGGGTTGATGTCAGCTTATAATGCCAGCTGACATCAAGCCCAGGTTAGTAATGGAGAGGCGTCTATAAGACACCCCCATTACTAACCCCATAGTCAAAGTTAAAAGAAAACACAAACACCCAGAGTAAAGTCCTTTAATTGAAATAAAGACACAATTCTTTATTGTTCTAAATTAAACCATACTTACCATCACGCCCATTCCAGCTGAAGCCAACGATCTCCTGCAATAAAAGAAAAATAATAAAGCAACCTCATCCTTACCTTTCGATGGTTCCCAGGACAGCTCCAGCTCTGCTACATCGAGATGACAGGATGGACCGCAGCAGAAAGCTGCCATCCAGCCTGTCATCCCGCAGACACTGAGAAGGCAGGCATGCTTGCGCTCCTCAGTGTCTCTCTGTGACGTCATCCAGATGAGCCGAGTTCATGTCCAATGAACTCAGCTCACCTCATGCACGTCACTGACAGCGTGGGAAAGTTCTCCTGCACTCAGCGCTTCAGCGTGAGAATTCTCCCACGCTGTCAGTGACATACATGAGGTGAGGTCATGTCCAATGAACTCAGCTCACCTCATGCACGTCACTGACAGTGTGGGAAAATTCTCACGCTGAAGTGCTGAGTGCAGGAGAATTTTCCCACGCTGTCAGTGACGTACATGAGGTGAGCTGAGTTCATTGGACATGACCTCGGCTCATCTTTATGCCGTCACAGCCAGACATTGAGGAGCACAAGCATGCCTGTGCTTCTCAGTGTCTGCAGGATGACAGGATGGATGGCAGCGTTCTGCTGCGGTCCAGCCTGTCATCTCGATGTAGCAGAGCTGAAGCTGTCGTGGGAGCCATGGAAAGGTAAGGATGAGGTTGCTTTATTATTTTACTTTTATTGCAGGAGATCGTTGGCTTCAGCTGGAATGGGCGTGATGGTAAGTATGGTTTAATTTAGAACAATAAAGAATTGTGTGTTTATTTCAATTAAAGGACTTTTTTCTGGGTGTTGTGTTTTTTTAAATACTTTACTAGAAATTCATGGTGGTCATGTCTAATATTGGCGTGACCCCATGAATTTTGGGCTTAGGGCCAGCTGATAATACCAAGCTGGCCTTAACCCCTTTATTACCCAGTGAGCCACCGCACCAGGGCCCTGGATGAGTTGGGTACAGCGCCAGAAGATGGCGCTTCAATGAACGCGCCATTTTCTGGGGCGGCTGCGGACTGCAATTTGCAGCGGGGGTGGCCCAGAAAGCTTGGGTCTCCCTGCGCTGCGGATTCCAGCCCCCAGCTGCATAGTTGTATCTGGCTGGACACAAAAATAGGGCGAAGCCCCAAGCATTTTTTTTTTTAATTATTTCATGAAATTCATGGAATAATTAAGAAAAAAAGGGCTTCCCTATATTGTTGTGTCCAACCAGGTACAAATAGGCAGCTGGTGGTTGGGGGCAGCCCATTCCTGCCTGCTGTACCTGGCTGGACACAAATATAGTGCGAAGCCCCACGTCAATTTTTTTTTAATTATTTCATGAAATTCATGGAATAATTAAGAAAAAAAGGGCTTCCCTATATTGTTGTGTCCAACCAGGTACAAATAGGCAGCTGGTGGTTGGGGGCAGCCCATTCCTGCCTGCTGTACCTGGCTGGACACAAATATAGGGCGAAGCCCCACGTCAATTTTTTTTAAAATAAATCCTTTATTTTAACACTAAATGACATTTGAGGAGTTAATAAAGATGCAGTCCCTAAATTATTATTTATTTTTTAATTAATTTTTCCCAAAACTTTTGACGTGGGCTTCGCCATATTTTTGTATGCCAGCCAGGTACAGCATCCAGCTTCTATGAACGCGCCATTTTCCGGGGTGGCTGCGGACTGCAATTTTCAGCGGGGGGGGGGGGGGAGAAAGCTTGGGCCTCCCTGCGCTGCAGATTCCATCCCCCAGCTGCCTAGTTGTACCTGGCTGGACACAAAAATAGGGAGAAGCTTCACGTATTTTTTTTTTTTAATTATTTCATGAAATTCATGAAATAATTAAGAAAAAAAGGGCTTCCCTATATTGTTGTGTCCAACCAGGTACAAATAGGCAGCTGGTGGTTGGGGGCAGCCCGTTCCTGCCTGCTGTACCTGGCTGGACACAAATATAGTGCGAAGCCCCACGTCAATTTTTTTTTAATTATTTCATGAAATTCATGGAATAATTAAGAAAAAAAGGGCTTCCCTATATTGTTGTGTCCGGCCAGGTACAAATAGGCAGCTGGTGGTTGGGGGCAGCCCGTTCCTGCCTGCTGTACCTGACTGGACACAAATATAGGGCGAAGCCCCACATAATTTTTTTTTAATTATTTCATGAATTTCCTGAAATAATTAAAAAAAAATTGACGTGGGGCTTCACACTATATTTGTGTCCAGCCAGGTACAGCAGGCAGGAACGGGCTGCCCCCAACCACCAGCTGCCTATTTGTACCTGGCCAGACACAACAATATAGGGAAGCCCTTTTTTTCTTAATTATTCCATGAATTTCATGAAATAATTAAAAAAAAAAAAACGTGGGGCTTCTCCCTATTTTTGTGTCCAGCCAGGTACAACTAGGCAGCTGGGGGATGGAATCTGCAGCGCAGGGAGGCCCAAGCTTTCTGCCCCCCGCTGAAAATTGCAGTCCGCGGCCGCCCCGGAAAATGGCGCGTTCATAGAAGCTGGATGCTGTACCTGGCTGGCATACAAAAATATGGCGAAGCCCACGTCAAAAGTTTTGGGAAAAATTTATTAAAAAATAAATAATAATTTAGGGACTGCATCTTTATTAAGTCCTCAAATGTCATTTAGTGTTAAAATAAAGGATTTATTTTAAAAAAAAATGGCGTGGGATCCCCCATAATTTTAGTCTCTAGCGGAGGTTAAGCAGACGGCTGGGGCAGATGTTTGAAGCCTGGGAAGGGGGTAAAACCCACGGAGCTTCCCAGGCTACTAATATCAGCCCCCAACTGAATACCTAGCCTTTACTAGCTATTAAAATGGGGGACCCCCCCAAAAAAAATGACGTGGGGTCCCCCCTATTTTAATAGCTAGCAAAGGCTAGGCAGACAGCTGGGGGCTGATATTAATAGCTCAGGAAGGGTGCCATGAATATTGGCCCCCTCCCAGGCTAGAAACACCAGCCGTCAGCCGCCCCAGAAATGGCGCATCCATAGGATGCGCCAATTCTGGCACTTAGCCTCGCTCTTCCACGCTGCCCTGGTGCGGTGGCAGGGGGTAATAGTGGTGGGGTTCATGTCAGCGCCAGCTGCCATGAAGCCCAGGTTAGTAATGATGGGTGTCTATAAGACACCCCCATTACTAACCTACAAAGTGTTAAAAAGAAAAAACACACTACACCCAGAAAAAAATAATTTATTTGAAATAAAACACCATTTTATTTAATTCTTAGTTTACTAAAAAAAAATAGTTACCTGTCCACGTTCCTGCGCTGATCTCCCATGCACAGCTGTCACATCTGGAGATGGTGACAGCTGTGCATGGCTGCTGTAAGCTCACGCTGCCGGGAACACGTCCGCTCCCGGCAGCGGGAGCCACTGACTGAGGTTACCGGAGTGCATTCAGGCAGCGCAGCTCCGGAGACCTCCTTTACGGCAGTGCTGTACCGTGGGAATTTCTCACGATACAGCAGTGCCGTAAAGCAGCTAACCGGAGCAGCGCTGCCTTAACTCTGGTGAACCCTTACGGCCCCGTCATTCTAGCGGCGGCAGCGGTTCAGAGCGGTCACATTCTATGTGGCTGCTCTGAACTGGAGATCTTCGTGGGACACTCGTGGACTGCTACGGAGGGGTAAGGATAAGGTTGTGGTTTATTATTTTATATTTTATTACAGGAGATCGATGGCTTCGGGGAATTAGGTGTCTAGGTGAGTATAGGTGTAGTTTTTTATTTTTTACTTTATTTTAGGTGACGATCGGCGGGGACAGGTAATGTATAAACTAATTTCTTTTAGGTAACCACTGGCCACCAATGACATGTATCTAACATTTATTGGGGACACAGTAGGGCAATTTATATAGCAGGATCAGGCT
The DNA here is from genome assembly GCF_046119375.1 of Phyllobates terribilis. Classification (NCBI taxonomy): domain Eukaryota; kingdom Metazoa; phylum Chordata; class Amphibia; order Anura; family Dendrobatidae; genus Phyllobates; species Phyllobates terribilis. The sequence continues at coordinate 405,831,710 of NW_027362771.1, forward strand.
GATGGGAACTACTGCTCCCATCGAGCTGATCCTGCTGGCACGAGTGGACGGGGGACAGACATAGGCCGATGGGAGTAGTAGTGTCACATCGGCCTATGTCTGCCTGCACGCACAGACACCCCGCACACACACCCCGCACACACACACACCCCGCACACACACACCCCGCACACACACCCCGCACACACACACACCCCGCACACACACACCCCGCACACACTAATCATGACGGGTCTGGGAGGTGAGGCTGACCTGTGCGGCCGTGGGAAAGTTCATGTGAGTTCATGCAGTCAAGCATGAACTCACATGAACCCTCTGAGGGCACCGCGGCTACTTCAAATGAACAGCTGATCGGCATCACCTGATACCTCAGCTGTTCATTTGAAATAACCGGCGGGAAAGCGCAGCACAGAACGGGAAAGCCGGCGGTGAAGTCTTTTCACTGCCGGCTTCCCCGCCCGGGTCCTTCGCTCCTTGGTGCTGCGCTCCCCGCCCGGTCCTAATTTACGATTGGGATTGGAGGTGGCGAGGGGAGCGGAGGATCGGGGTGGGAGGCTGCGGGGAAGCAGTATGGGGCTGAGTGATTGTTTAAAAGCCGGCGGCTTTTTACCGCCCGCCGGCTTTTAAACAATCAGGAGAATTCTCCCACGCTGGGATGGCATTCTGATGACAAGCTGGATCGCAGCTGAGCGCTGCCATCCAGCTTGTCATCCTTCACAGACACTGCAGAGCGCAGGCATTATGGGAACTTCCGATTCCGGTATTCGATATTATAAAAGTATCGGAATTAAGTATCGGAATTCCGATACAGTGAATATCGGCCGATACCCGATATTTCAGTATCGGAATGCTCAACACTAGTCTTAACTAAAGCAATAATGTCTGTTTACCTTATATCTGAGTTTCAGGAATCCAAAGAGGAAATAAAGGCTGCGTTTGCAGGCACATACAGGGCCGATAGAGAGGTTAACCCCAAAGGCAGTTTTGACCCACATATATATATTGATGTTCTCGGAGTGCCTAGGGGGGTGCCAGACGAATTCAAGGCCCGAGACCAAGTGAAGGCGGGATTTGAGCTCATATTACCCATAATCCATAATAACCGTCAACAAGAACGTAGATTGGATAAATTACATATATTATAACCAACAAAGATTTGTCAATTACACCAAAGATGTCTTACAAAGGGATAGCTGACCAACTAGCACCCACATCTACCATGGCCTTCCAAAACAGAATAGCTCTGGATATGTTACTTGCAGAAAAAGGAGGAGTATGCAAAATGATAGGTGAGCATTGTTGTACTTATATCCCAGACAATACCGGCCCCACAGGGAAAGTTACTAAGGCTTTCAAAATCTATGAACAAACAGTTCCCCTTAGAACAAAAGTGTTGTACCAGAGAGATTACCAGAAGTAAATGAGTTTGTAAAGTTAATATCCATATTTCTGTGTTAGGGGTGGCCCTCGATTACCAATTACTAGATCCTTTAGGGTCTCCATCCCTTTCCTGTAGGTCTTCGTATGAGTTAGATTTAGGAACATCGGTGGGTCCGTCCAAAAGGGACTGGGCGCCCGTCACATCGTAGGGTTCCAGAATAGCCTTAACACAGGGCAAATTCTTCTCCCCCTCTGATTTTTAGCATATGGATATTAAAAGCAAATAATTGATTTTAGGGGGGTCTGTCAAGGTAAAATATATATATTATAGAAAATCAATTAGTTTCTTTTAAAAGATTACCTAATCAGTGTGAATTAATATAGAGATGATGGAATAATCTATGTGTATGTATGCATGCATGCAAATGTGTATATGCACATGGATTATGTTAATAGTTAATGAATTTTAATGAATATATAACTAACAGTTTCTATTCTTATTGTAGACACAACCAATTAAATGATTTCCTGAGAATGACGTATGCATATGCGTGCATGGCTGATAACAGAGAGATTCATGTCGAGTTGGCAAAGATGGCGCTGAGAGATGAACTCTCCCCTCCCATTAGAATTCCTAAGGCTTTACTAAGGCCAAAAGATACATGAATGAACAAATTGCAATGTGATGAGTTATCAGAAAAAGTAAGGAATTTTACTAATCCCACCTAGAAGGAGAATACTATTTAACCCCATGTCTACGTAATAAAGTATGCCATTTGCGTGGTTCAGTCTCTGAGTGAAGTTTTTCATCCAGATTAGCAGATTTGGTTAATTAGCTTCTCTGCATGCACTCGGACATCTTTAATTTGGAGGAGAGCATTTATCTGGTGTATCTTAAATGGGTGAAACCTTCACACAACCATTTAGATGGAATATCACAGGGACTATAAAAGATGAGGGCCAGCCAAGCAGTGCCATTTTTGAATTTTAAAGTGTATGGATAGTTGGTCCACGCATCCAGTTCATTATTATAGATAGGGAATATTAAGGCCTAAATCTAATTGTGGTGTACTACTGCAAGGCTGAAACACATAGAAAATGGAAGTGGTATTCTCTGTCTTTGAATAATAATCCAAAATGCAAGTGATATATGAAAGAACTTAATCTGCACATTCAGTCTGACTGTGAAATGATTGATTTGTGATATACTATAGTAACAGCAACTTAATTTTTTTTAGCTTTCACACACTGCAAACAAGAAGGGCATTTTAATATGCCTCTGACTAAATTTTAAACTAAAGAAGAATCCTGAAACCAAGGCTTGTGTGTTATATAAAGTGTGTTTCCTGCCTTGTGAGATGGAAAAACTTTTTTTATTTAAAGACAAAAGAAACATTTTGAGAATGCAGAAATTTAAACACAACTGTCTACCTCAAGTGTATGTTATAAAAAGTTTTTTTGAACACTTCCCTGTTCTATCAATACATTAGATCTGAACATATCACATGAATACAGTGACCTGTGTCATGTGCTTACTTTATAGACGTAAAGCTATCTAGCTTTCTTGTCCCATTCTTTTTTGAAAGGCCTGAGATATTTCTTTTTTTTTTTTTAATCTTTTAGAGAAGGGATACATTTTAATGTTTGAATTACTGTTTTAGTAGCCATGCTTAGCAACCCTACATTCTATGACCATACTGCTTGCTGTTGCTGTACATTTCTGCTCCTAAACGTACTGTATGTGTAGCTCCTTCACAACTTAGTATTTGAGGGTTACATTGCATTTTAGTTCAATGGAAGAGCAGTTTAAAAAAGGTAATGTTTTACAACTATTTTACCAATTGAAAATATTAATCATACGCACCAGAAAAATACACCTGAACGATGCCGCAAATTAATTTCTATGCATGTACTAATGCAGTTACATAGAAACATATTTTTTTAGGGTAATAGAAATGTTGATATTGCAGAATTGCAGAAGAATTCCATGCACAAAAATAACTATGAAACCATGTTCCTGCCTGCTGGCACTTGTTCTTTATTGGTTCTTTTTTGGGCAGGGGGAGTTAATCTGCTTTAGGCCACTGCCCCCTATCAGTATTTAGTCAGTATTTGGCCTGTATTTTTTCTCAGGAGTGGGAGCCAAGACTAGGAGTGGGTGATAAATGCAGAATTGGTGCACTTGTTCCTATTATACCTTTTCTCTGATTGTTCCTCACCTGGTTTTGGCTCCCACTCTTGAGAAAAATACTGACTGAATACTGACCAAATACTGATAGTTGGGCCGTGGCCTTAATAAAAAATCTTCAAACAAATTATTACTGAAATTTCAGACATTTAACTGAGCAGGTGTGTTTTGACATACCTATTTTAAAGCTCTTGATACTCCCCAAAAAGGGATAATGTTTGCACCACCCCACGAGAAAAAGCCATGTCTTCTTCCATTTGCACCTCATTTGCACAAATCCTGGCCAGACCAGCATTTGCCCTCAAAATTAATATTTTTTGGACCATTTTTCAAATCAAGTAGTGTTAAATGTATGATACTACAATACGTTGTTAAACAGGCTTGAATTTTACAAAAAAATCAGCATTCTAGAGAAAAAAGATTTTATTCTATTTGCTCCATTCGTATACAGCAAAATAGTGACTACAGTCACTATCTTGCTGAACAGTAGAGGAACAGCAAAAGGTTAGAAAGAAGAAACACATACCTCAGCACTCACCGCTCTGGGCATCCCTACTTGCTGTCCAGTCCTCCACACTTTTGTCGTGTCACCAGACGTTCACTCTCGGCTAGAAAATTCGGCAAAGTGGGTGAGTTAGATTTTAACAAGATCTGCTCATTTCTGTTTAGGAGTCATCATAACAGGAGTCAGCAATTCTTCTGTCCCCTGTGTTTATTGAGGAGTTTTATGAACAAGAAATCCCTCCTGAGAAATACATTCTAGAATCTTGCTAGAATCTTCTTATTTTCTCTGTTTTTCTATCATAGTGCCCAATGATTTATTTATTTTTTCTTCCTTATTTTTGATACCTGTGACAGCATTCTATTCATAAAGTATCTGCTATCCTGGAAGCCATATCACAACTTTTCATTATTAATTTTCAAACAAATCCATCATGGAACATCTTCTCAGAGGAACTGCCCTTTTGAGATTGCATGTCACTTTACAAGAAACAAGAGGCTGTTCATTTTGGAATCGAATGAGACTCCTTATAAGACAATTTCAGTCTGCTCCAATAGCCATACTCAATGCTTCTCTATCATAATCCATTTATCTTTCTGCTTGCCTCTTATTTACAATGAGCTTTCTTCCCCAATGAGTCTTTTTAATACTGTAATCCACTGAAAAACAATAGTATTGCAACATAGGGGCAAGAGACAAAAAAGAAATGGAGTCTATTGTCTAGTTGCACTATTAGGTATTTCAGAAAAAGCTGCAAGGGATATCAGTCAAAGACTTTGGACCTCAAAACTGATATGATTATCTATCTATATAAATGCATAGTGGGGAGAATAAATATTTGACACACTGCCAATTATGCAAGATTTCCCACCAACAGAGAATGGAGAGGTCTTTAATTTTTATCGTAGGTACAATTGAACTGTGAGAGTCAGAATCTTAAAGAATACAGAAAAATTACATTGTATGATTTTTGCATAATTCATTTGCATTTTATTGCATGAAATAAGTATTTGATACAATAAAAAAAGAGAACTTAATATTTGGTATAAAAAACTTTGTTTGCAATTACAGAGGTCAGACGTTTCCTGTAGTTCTTGACTAAGTGTGCACACACTGCAGCAGGGATTTTGGCCCACTCCTCCATACAGATCTTCTCCAGATCTTTCAATGTTCGGGGCTGTTGCTTGGCAACATTGAGTTTCAGCTCCCTCCAAAGATTTTCTATTGGGTTCAGGTCTGGAGACTGGCGAGGCCACTCCAGAACCTTGAAATGCTTCTTATAGAGCCACTCCTTATTTGCCCTGGCTGTGTGTTTCCGGTCATTGTCAAGCTGGAAGACCTAACCATGACCCATCCTCAATGATCTTACTGAAGAAGGAGGTTGTTAGCCAAAATCTTGCGATACATGACCCCATCCATCCTCCCTTCAATACGGTGAAGTCATCATGTCCCCATTGCAGAAAAGCAACCCAAAGTATGATGTTTCTCCCACCATGCTTCAAAGTTGGGACCGTGTTCTTGAAGTTATACCCATTCTTCTTTTTCCTCCAAACACCGCTAGTGGAGTTGATACCAAAAAGTTCCATTTTGGTCTCACCTGACCACATGACCTTCTTTCATGCCTCTTCTGGATCATCCAGATGATCATTGGCAGGCTTCAACTGGGCCTGGACATGTGCTGGCGTGAGCAGGGGGACTTTGTGTGCCCTGTAGGATTTTAATCCACGACGGTGTAGTGTTTTACTTATGTTAATGTTTGAGACTGTAGTCACAGCTCTCTTCAGGTCATTGATCAATTTCTCAGAATCATCATTACCCTACGAGGCGAGACCTTGCATGGAGCCCGAGACAGAGAAAGATTGACAGTCATCTTTTGTTTCTTCCATTTTCTAATAATTGTGCCAACAGTTGTTGACATCTCACCAAGCTGCTTGCCTATAGTCCTGCAGCCCATCCCAGCCTTATGCAGGTCTACAATTTTGTCCCTCGTGTCCTTAGACAGCTCTTTGGTCTTGGCCTTGGTGGAGAGATTGGAATGTGATTGATTGAGTCTATGGACACGTGTCTTTCATACAGTTCAAAGAGGTGCAATTAATACAGGTAATGAGTACAGAGTAGGAGAGTTTCTTAACCCCTTCACCCCTGAGGGTGGTTTGCAGATTAATAACTAGGCCAATTTTTACAATTCTAACCACTGTCACTTTATGAGGTAATAATTCTGGAATACTTCAATAGATCCCACTGATTGTGAGACCGTTTTTTTGTGACATATTGTACTTCATGATAGTCGTAAAATTTCTTCAATATAACTTGCACTTATTTGTGAAAAAAACGGAAATTTGACGAAAATTTTGAAAATTTCGCAATTTTTAAAATTTGAATTTTCATGCCCTTTAATCAGAGAGATATGTCACAAAAAATAGGTAATAAATAATAACATTTCCCACATGTCTACTTTACATAAGCAACATGTTGCATTTCGGAAGCCCCTGATGTGCCTAAAAAGTGGATACCCCCCACAAGTGACTCCATTTTGGAAACTAGACCCCTCATGGAACTTATATAGATGTGTGGTGAGCACCTTGAACCCCCAGGTGCTCCACAGAAGTTTATAACATTGAGCCTTAAAAATAAAATATTCACATTTTTCCCACAAAATGTTTTTCAGCCCCTAATTTAAAATTTTCATAAGGGTAACAGGAGAAATTGCACCAAACCATTTATTGTGCAATTTCTCCTGAGTAAGCTGATACCCCATATGTGGGAGAAAACCACTGTTTGGGTGCACGGTAGGGTTTGGAAGGGAAGGAGCACCATTTGACTTTTTGAATTTAAAATTTGCTTGAATAATTAGCGGATGCCATGTTGCGTTTGGAGAGCCCCTGGTGTGCCTAAACAGTGGAAACCCCCCACAAGTGACACTATTTTGGAAACTAGAGCCCTCAGGGAACTTATCTAGATGTGTGGTGAGCACCCTGAACCCCAAGCTGCTTGACAGAAGTTTATAACATGGAGCCGTGAAAATAAAAAAAATCAAACTTTTTCCACAAAAATTATTTTTAGCCCCAAATTTTTTATTTTCAAAAGGGTAAGAAGAGAACATGGACCCCAAAAACTGTTGTGCAATTTCTCCTGAGTATGCCAATATCCCATATATGGGGAAAATACACTGTTTGGGCACACGGCAGGGTCCAGAAGTGAAGGAGCACTGTGTGACTTTTTGAACGCAAAATTGGCTGGAATTGAGAGCGGAAGCCATGTCACGTTTGGAGAGCCCGTGAAATGCCTAAACAGTGGAAACCCTCCACAAGTGACATCATTTTGGAAACTAGACCCCTCAATGATTTTGTCAAGGGGTATAGTGAACATTTTGGACCCAGAGGTACGACACAGAATTCGATAACATTAGGTCATCATATTGAATAAGTTGTCCTTAGTCTTGAGCGCGGGTGCTCTAGTGACATGCTCGAGTCCCCGCCATGCATATTTCACGATGGACACTCAAAAAAACATGCAGGGATCGCTCTTTCATGGCAGGCAATACCTGTGACCTTTTTTGGCCATGAAGCATATGGGGCAGAGACTCGAGCATGTCACTTGAGCACCCGCGATATTCGGTGCAGACCTGAGCACCCGATGCAAACTCAAGTAGCAAGCACTTGCGCTCAACAATAGTTGCCATATGTCATCATTTTTTTTCTTCACTTTTGAAAAAATCCCAGCCCCAACACAACCCTAACCCCAACCCTAGCACAACCCTAGCCCTAGCACATCCCTAACCCTAGCACAACCCTAACCCTAGCATAACCCTAACCCTAGCATAACCCTAACTCTAGCACAACTCTAACCCTAGCACAACCTTAGAGTTTATTTTTTACACCATTCCTCGTGCGGTATAAGTGATTAGACAACTTTATTCTTCGGGTCTGTGCGATTACAGCGATACCAAATTCATATCGGGTTTTTATGTTTGTCAGCTGTCATACATAAAAGACGCTTTTTTTTGCAAAGTCTAGTTTTTGCAATCATTTTTCCATATTTCCTCTGACAGAGTCATGTAATGGCTTGTTTTTTGCGGGACAAGTTGACGATTTATTGGTACCATTTTTGTGCACGTGACATTTCTTGATTGCTTTCTATTCCGATTTTTGGGAGGCAGCATAAACAAAAACCAACAATTCAGGAATTGTTTTTTTTTATGCCGTTCCGTGTGTGATAAATTGATAAGGTAGCTTTATTTTTCGGGTCAGTACATTTATAGCGGTACCACATTTCTATAGTTTTTTATGTTTTGGCGCTTTTACACAATAAAAACTATTTTATAGAAAAAATAATTTTTTTATATCGCTTTATTCTGAGCACTATAACTTTTTTTGTTTTCGGCTGATGGAGCTGTATGGTGGCTTACTTTTTGCGGAACAAGATGATGTTTTCAGCAGTACCATTATTTTTTACATTTGTCTTTTTGATCGCGTTTTATTCCATTTTTTGTTTGGCAGTATGATGATAAAGCATCGTTTTTTGCTTCGTTTTTTTTTTTTTACCGTGTACACTAAAGGGGTTAACTAGTGGGAATGTTTTATAGGTCAGGTTGTTCTGGATTCGGCAATATCAAATATGTGTACTTTTATTGTTTTCTTTTTCTTAATAATATTCATTTAATGGTACAGTATATTTTTATTTTTTTGACGCCGGAGAGAAGGTAAGTAGGTCATGTTACCTCCCCTTGCTCCCGGAATGCTGTGAGCGACTTCAATCGCAGCATTTCAGGGGTTAATGTGCCGAGAACAGTGCGGCACTGCTCCTGGCACATAGCACTGGGTGTCAGCTGTGAGAATCAGCTGACACCCGGCTGCGATCGCCCCGCACAGCTTGTGTGCGGGTGACATCACAGTGCGCGTAATAGCACAAACCTGGTCCATTAGGCCGAGATCAGTACAACGTACTATTACTGAGCACGTCAGAAAGGGGTTAAAGAAAAACTAACACGTCTTTGAGGCAGAATTCCTGCTGGTTGGTAGGTGATCAAATACTTATTTCATCCAATAAAATGCAAATTTCATTATTTAAAAATCATGGAATCATTAGATTCTGTCTCTCAGTTGAAGTGTACCTACGATAAAAATTACAGACCTCTCCATTTTTTGTAGGTGTGAAAACTTGCAAAATTGGTAGTGTATCAAATAATTATTTTCCCCACTGTATATAACTATTGCAGCTTATAGACTGAAATTTTCTGAAAATAAATTTTAAAATAAAATGTTAGTAGAAAAAGAAAATTGCCATAAACTGTGCTGCTGTATAAAGGAAGCAGTTTCAGAGTGGAATAGCAATTTCGTAGTTTTTATTTTTACATGTCTCGTGCTCGCATCAAACTCTTTTTCAGAAACAAACAACACAGCATAAAGTTTTGTGCTATATAGTTTGTTTTTGAAAAAGAGCTCGGTGCTAGCATGAAATGCGTAAAAATAAAAACTATGAAATTGCTATTCCACTCGAGAACTCTTCCCTTTATACAGCAGCGCGGTCTATTCTGAAAAGTCAATCTTCTTTTTCTAGTAATCGATATGCAAATGAGGGTTCACCTTCATTTATCGACAGAACTGCAGCAGAAGTACAGTAATACTCATGGGCTATTACTGGAGTTGTGACAATCACAACTCCTACAGGTGGGAAACTCCATAAGTCTCTTCTCATCTGTACCTTCAATATTACCCAATATGCGCTTGTCTCCCTCCCTTTTTGTTCTCTACAAAATAAAATGCTATTAGCTGCATACAAATATCTGTAACTTACACAAGACCAATGTGTCAAATATAGTACCGACCAAAAGTTTGGACACACCTTCTCATTTAAAGATTTTTCTGTATGTTCATGACTTTGAAAATTGGACATTCACACTGAAGGCATCAAAACTATGAATTAACACATGTGGAATTATATACTTAACAAAAAAGTGTGAAACAACTGAAATTATGTCTTATATTCTAGGTTCTTCAAAGTAACCACCTTTTGCATTGATGACTGCTTTGCACACTCTTGGCATTATTAATGGCAAATTCTGCCAGCAGTAAGTAGGATGCCAAATCCTTCTGATTTTCGAAGATGAAACACCTTAGGTAGGTCTCCAAGTTCTGATTGACATGCTCGGTCTGACCATTCGACTGAGGGTGAAAGGCAGAGGAAAAGGACAGCTGCACCCCCAGTCGAGAGCAGAATGCCTTCCATAATTTGGAAACAAACTGGGTCCCCCAATCTGACACCACATCGGAGGTAACCCCGTGAAGCTTTACAATTTCATTTATGAACACTTGAGCAAGTGTCTTGGCATTTGAAAGTGCAGGCAATGCGGCGAAGTGAACCATTTTACCGAACCTATCTACTACCACCAAAAATACCATTTTGCCTGCACAAACCGGAAGGTCAGTAATAAAATCCATGGACAAGTGTGTCCATGGCCTACTAGGGATAGGTAACGGAAGAAGAGTACTAGACGGATGGGTATGCGAAACCTTAGAACGCGCGCAAATACTACAATCAGCTACGTGTTCAATCATATCCCGATGCAACCCCGGCCACCAAAAATGACGAGAGAGGAGATCCGCGGTTGCCTTACCACCAGGATGCCCAGCAAGCACAGAGTTATGATGTTCTTTAATTACTTTGCGGTGCAAACCGAATGGTACAAATAACTTTAATAAGGGCAGGAGGTAAAATGATTCTTTAAGGAAGAAAAAGCATGGAGGGAAGCATCCGACTATTTGGAAAAATCAGACCCCTTCTTAGTCACGTCAGTAAAATGTTTCACAATAACAGAGTAATTTTGCATGAATTTCCGATAAAAATTAGTAAAGCCCAGAAAATGTTGCAGAGCCTTCAGGTTCTCAGGACGTTCCCAGTCAAGGACTGCACAGATATTCCCTGGATCCATCCAAAAACCAGAAGATGACAACAAGTACCCCAAAAACTGCTCCTCCTGAACAGCGAAAACACATTTTTCTAGTTTGGCATAAAGTTGGTTATCCCTTAATATCTGGAACACCTGCTTAACATGCCCCCGATGAGTCTCAAAATCAGGTGAGTAAACCAAAATATCTTCCAGATAGACCACCACAAACCTCCCCACCAAATGATATAAAATGTCATTTATGAAATGCTGGAATACCGCAGGTGCATTGGCCAAACCAAAAGGCATAACCAGACTCTCAAAATGTCTTTCTGGGGTATTGAACGCTGTTTTCCATTCGCCCCCTCTCTGATTCTAACCAGGTTGTAGGTTCCCCTTAAATCCAACTTGGAGAATACCTTAGCTCCCACAACCTGGCTGAACAAATCAGGAATCAGAGGAAGAGGGTATGGATCACAGATGGTAATTTAATTTAATTCGGGGAAATCTAAACAGGTACATATACCGCCATTTTTTTCTTCACAAAGAAGAATCCTGCCGCCACGGTCTGATATGTCCCTTCTCCAGACTTTCCGCAATGAAATCCTTCATGGCTGGTCTCTCAGGGCCAGAAAGATTATACAGTCTGAACTTCGGTAGTTTAGCTCCGGGGGTCTGGTTAATAGGACCAGTCATAAGCACGATGAGGAGACAAATCCTGACACCCCCTCTCAGAAAAAACGTCCTCAAAACCAGACAGAAAAGCACGTAAAATTTCCGTACAGACAGTAGCAAGGGAAATTTCTAAACAGTTCTCATGGCAGTAATCTCCCCATTCAATAATCTCCCTGTTTTGCCAATCCACCAGCAGATTATATTTGACAAGCCAAGGTACACCCAAGACAATCGGTGTGGGAAGATTGTCCAGAACATAGCAAGAAATTATTTCACAATGAACTGATCCCACCCTCAGTTTTACATTATGTAGAATCTGAGTAAATCCTTTCTGTGCAAGTGGCACCGAGTCAATGCCAAAGATGGAAATAGTTTCAGCTAAACCACAGCAAGCAAGACCATGAGTTTTCACAAACCCAGAATCAACCATGCTGACTCCAGCTCCACTGTCAACAAACACAGAAATTTTCTCGATTTTCCTCTCTAGTACCACCTCAGCTGTCAGAACAAAGCAGGAACTGCAGTTTGGCCACAAATGCACCCCTTGTTTATCCAACTCCAGACTACCAAGAGTTAATCAAGTCTCTTTTTGTTTTGGAATTGAAGGACAGGTCCCAACAAAATATCCCTTTTTCCCATAAAAAAACATACACCTTTTTTCTTGCGAATCTCTGGGGAATATATGATGTAGAGACACCCCCTAACTGCATGTGTTCCTACACCTCCCCCACCACTGGTTCACCCCCACACCGCTCCCCCGGCAGACGTACACAACCCCGACAAAAAGGCCCCGGAGAAGGTGGTCTTACCCGTCTGTCCCAAAGGCATCTATCAAGACGTATGGCCAAAGACATGGCAACCTCCAAGGATTGAGGGGTTTCATATACTGCAAGGGCATCTTTCAACCTTTCAGTAAGCCTCTCACAAAATTGACTTCTAAGGGCTGAGTCATTCCATTTGGAATCCGTTGCCCATTTACGGAATTCCCAACTGTATGTTTCCACTGACTGAATCCCTTCCTGAAGGCGACGTAGCTTAGACTCAGCCAAGGTGACTCGGTAAGGGTCATCATGGATGAGGGCCAGAGCCCCAAAAAACCCCTCCACAGACTGGAGACAAACCAAGTCGTGCGACAAAGAAAATGCCCAGGGCTGAGGATCTCCCTGGAGTAGAGAGATCACAATTCCAATCGAGTGCTCCTCATTTCTGGAGGAATAGGGAAGAAGTTTAAAATACAGTTTACATGCCTCCTTAAAAACAAAAAACTTGTCCCTACCTCCTGAAAACCTGTCCGGGAGGGCAACCTTGGTTCAGGCTGGGCAGGCCCACCTGCAGAGACCCCCACATTGGTGACCCGTAGCCGCTGCTGAACCTCACCACGGAGGTCATTCACCTCCAGAGACAGCCTGTGCAGCCGCTCTGCAAGCTCTGCAACAGAACCCATATGAAAGGAGAAAGGAAAAAAAAAGGTCCACGCCCAAAAACACACACAAAAAAAATGTCAGTTTTCACCTATTTTTTTTTTTCCTTCTCAAAACCTCGGTCTGCTATAATGTCACACCAGCTGTGGGAAAGACTTAGTGCAACACAGAGGGAAGAGGGAAAGGTAGCCTAGACTAGTGTCACCCTGTCTCAACTAACGTCCCTATATTGGCTCTGCACCAATCGTCGACGCGTGCCTCACCTTGACTTTCCCTGGCATATGGCTAAGGCTAGGGATGAGAGGACATGAGCACTAGTCGATCTCCGCTAAACTCTATAGACAACAAGGGTAGACAGAGAGGGGAAGAATGCTTAGCTTTAGATGACTCCAGATAAATGCGAACTCTGCCTCAAGCTCCAGAGACGACGAAGTACTGCTCTTGCTAAGCCTTCACAAGTAGAAATGAATATAGCTGGCACATCCCTCTCAGATACACCAGGTATTTATACACCCAGGCCAGGAGCTAATTAGCAAGAGGGAGGTAGCCGCTGGGTCCTAGAGACAGCCAGCCTCTAAGAAGATATCTGTAATGCCAAACATAGAGATCTTCTGCAACCAACTTCAAGGCGACTATCTGTCACCTCTGACACACCCATAGAATAGTCTGATCCTCAAATTACAGTTAACACACAGTTACTCCATAAATAGGTCTATTACACCTTTTCCCAGACAAAACTCCAAAAAATAAACTCTCTCTTCTTAGACACTTACTGGCCTCAGCTAGAATTCTGATACCCATTATCTGGAAATTCAAAACACCTCCCACTACCACCGAATGAATACCCAAGATAGAACTAGTTTACAGACTCAAAGAACTCTCGAGTTGCGAACTCAAGAGGCACATGAACTTTACAGAAATTTGGTCTCCCTGTCAACTTTTTATCAAACCCACCCCCTGACTAGTTTCTCTGATGGGACCTTCATCATCATCTCCAGTCATTTGTAAGCACTGAACTTCTGCACCTTCCAGTGAATACTTGAATGTCTTTGACGGACTAGAAGTCCCCCCTCCTCTCCCTTTACCCTTCTACCTACCACTGCACTTTTGTTGACTTGCTTGTTAAAAACTGTTATTTATATTTTATAAGTAAACACCGACTCATAGATACATATATAAGGCCTAAATTAAGTTAACAACCAAAAACAAGAGTATTAGACCCCTAAAAATGTAATTTTATTACCGTATTTTTCGGACTATAAGACGCACTGGTCCATAAGACGCACCCCAAATTTTGGGGTGGAAAATAGGAAAAAAATAGTTTTTATAAGATGGGGTCCATCTTATAGTCTGATTAGGTATCTTACCTGGGGGGTGGTGGAGCAGGATCGCAGTTCCCTCCGTTGCCTGCCTCAGGAACCTGGCGGCAGCAGAAGAGGTAAGATGTCGGTGTCTGGTTGGGGTCTGTGGACTGACCTGGGGCCTGGGGACTGGCCTGGCATGGGGCCTGTGGACTGGCCTGGGGCCTATGGACAGGACTGGCCTGGGGCCTGTGGACTGGCCTGGCCTGGGGTCTGTGACTGGCCTAGCCTGGCCTGGGGCCTGTGGACTGACCTGGGGTCAGTGGACTGGCCTGGCCTGGGGCCTGTGGACTGGGGCCTGTGGCCTGTGGACTGGGGCCTGTGAACTGCGGCCTGGATCTGTGAGCAGTGTCCTGCGGTGAAGCAGAGGAGCCGGGGCCTGTGCCGGGCTGTGAGCGGCGTCCGGCGGTGAGGCAGAGGACCCTTGGCCTCTGCTGGGCTGTGAGTGGTTTCCGGCGATGCGGCAGAGCAGTGTGTGCGGTTTCCGGCGGCCTGAGTCTGTGATCTACAGGAAAATGGCCCGCTGGAGCTCCGTGGATTATGGCCTCGGGAAGATGGCCGTGGACACCGGAAGCCACACACGCTGCTCTGCCGCACCGCCGGACACCACTCTCAGCCCGGCAGAGGCCCCAGCTCCTCTGCCTCACCGTCGGACGCCACTCACAGCCTGGCACAGGCCCCAGCTCCTCTGCTTCACCACCCGACACCAGCACAGGTACAGGCCCCGGCTCCAGCCGCATCTCACCTCTGCCGCCGCCGGAGGATCCCCGTTCCACCACCACCGGTAAAGTACCATTCGGACCATAAGATGCAGCCGCCATTTTCCTTCCAAATTTTGGGAAAAAAAGTGCGTCTTATGGTCCGAAAAATATCTTTAAAAACATATAGGACTAATCATTCTAAAAGCACATATAGCAGACAAGGATACTATAAGGTATATACAGTATAGAAGGTTTCTCTTCACTCACTATAGAAGGTTTTTATCTGTTCAGCCAGGGAACAGTACAGACAGGCTTATCAAAGCCCTGGTTGTCCCTTCTTTCTGTCCCTTTCAGGCAGCAGAGGTTGGCACCCTAATTTGTACTGTGTGGCAGCCCCCGCTCAACCTCAGTATCCCTTGTAACCCTGTTATACCCTATCCTGATTCATAGACACAATACAGATAGTGAAAAAGATGGAAAAAATTACATATATTTTTTATAAAGTTCCATTAAACATGCTGGACACCAGTAGTGTATATCCAAATTATGTTTATATAGTAAATTTTTATACCCCCAAAAAACACTCTAGATTTTAGGCAGAAATGGGAAATGACTGGGGCACAGGAATCTCCCAGACTCAGGTAATCGCTAAAGGCAAAAGAGATCACTGGCCATTCACCAAAATAGAGGATACAATTTCCCAAGTCCAGAATGTTGCTATTCATTAATCTGATCCACAATGGGAAAGAACAAAATTTCACTGGTCAAATCACCAGGAGAACAGATATATACATACACTGCTCAAAAAAATAAAGGGAACACTTAAACAACAGAATATAACTCCAAGTAAATCAAACTTCTGTGAAATCAAACTGTCCACTTAGGAAGCAACACTGATCAACAATCAGTTTCACATGCTGTTGTGCAAATGGAATAGACAATAGATGGAAATTATTGGCAATTATCAAGACACACGCAATAAAGGAGTGGTTCTGCATGTGGGGAGTGGGGACCACAGACCACATCTCAGTACCAATGCTTTCTGGCTGATTTTTTGGTCACTTTTGAATGTTGATTGTGCTTTCACACTCGTGGTAGCATGAGACGGACTCTACAACCCACAGAAGTTCCTCAGGTAGTGAAGCTTATCCAGGATGAAACATCAATGCGAGCTCTGGCAAGAAGGTTTGCTGCGTCTGTCAGAGTAGTGTCCAGAGGCTGGAGGTGCTACCAGGAGACAGGCCAGAACACCAGTAGACATGGAGGGGGCCGTAGGAGGGCAACAACCCATCAGCAAGACCACTACCTCCTCTTTTGTGCAAGGAGGAACAGGAGGAACACTGCCAGAGCCCTGCAAAATGACCTCCAGCAGGCCACAAATGTGCATGTGTCTGCACACACGGTTAGAAACTGACTCCATGAGGGTGGTATGAGGGCCTGACGTCTACAGATGGGGGTTGTGCTCACAGCCCAACACCGTGCAGGACGCTTGGCATTTGCCACAGAACACCAGGATTGGCAAAGTCTCCACTGGCGCCCTGTGCTCTTCACAGATGAAAGCAGGTTCACACTGAGCACATGTGACAGACGTGACAGAGTCTGGAGATGCCGTGGAGAGCGATCTGCTGCCTGTAACATCCTTCAGCATGACCAGTTTGGCAGTGGGTCAGTAATGGTGTGGGGTGGCATTTCTTTGGAGGGCCGCACAGCCCTCCATGTGCTCGCCAGAGGTAGCCTGACTGCCATTAGGTACCAAGATGAAATTCTCAGACCCCTTGTGAGGCCATATGCTGGTGTGGTTGGCCCTAGGTTCCTCCTAATGCAGGACAATGCCAGACCTCATGTGGCTGGAGTGTGTCAGCAGTCCCTGCAAGATTAAGGCATTGAAGCTATGGACTGGCCCACCCGTTCCCCAGACCTGAATCCAATTGAGCACATCTGGGACATAATGTCTCGCTCCACAGACTGTCCAGGACTTGGTGGATGCTTTAGTCCAGGTCTGGGAGGAGATCCCACAGGAGACCATCCGCAACCTCATCAGGAGCATGCCCAGACATTGTAGGGAGGTCATACAGGCACATGGAGGCCACACACAATACTGAGCCTCATTTTGACTTGTTTTAAGGACATTACATCAAAGTTGGATTAGCCTGTAGTGTGTTTTCCCACTTTAATTTTGGGGTGACTCCAAATCCAGGCCTCCATTAGTTAATAAATTTGATTTCCACTGATCATTTTTGTGTGATTTTGTTGTCAGCACATTCAACTTTGTACAGAACAAAGTATTCAATGAGGATATTTCATTCATTCAGATCTAGGATGTGTTATTTGAGTGTTCCCTTTATTTTTTTGAGCAGTGTTTAAACAACTCTGATCAACACCATTTGATAGGCTCATCTGTACTGTCCCCTGGCTGAACAGAGAAAAACCTTCTATATTGAAAGAAGAGAAACACTGTATATACACTTGTCTGCTATATGTGCTTATAGAATGATTAGTCCTATATGCTTTTAAAGATATTAACAAAAGTTAATTTATAGGGGTCTAATACTCTTGATTTTGGTTGTTAATTTATATTTTATAACCTCTGCCTACAAGTAACCACAAATACATATTATAGATGTCAACATGATTTACTGAGCGATTTAATATTTGTGCCTAAAAATTAGTTGTTATTTAACTGTGGCCTATGTTGTAACCAATTTATAAAACCTTAATAAAAAGAATTTAAAAAGAAAAGAAAAAATGAAGCGTGGATATGTCCTATAAAAAAATAGGCTTTAGTCTTGATCTTTGCTAACTGAATGGCATTGGACAGAAACAAGAATTTAAAGGAGTAGGGGAGGCTATAAAGTACTTAGAAGTTGCTAGTTTGCTTCCCTACGTGCTAAATTTGAAGATGTATTCATAAAAATTTTAATAATAATGCATTTTCTTGTTAAATTGTAATGCATTCTCTGGCAGCTTGACTAATACTTTAATAATGCATGAATAAAATGGATATTGAACCAAATAGCTGTGGTTGCAAATCCTATTTTACAAATGAAATGCTAATTTGCAGGAAAGTAAAGATTTTTATATAGACTGTAGGAATAACATATATACAGGTAGATCTAACACTTTTCAATTAAAAAAATCTAGAAGAGGAAGGAAGTCATACCACACACTAGTGCATAAAAACAGCGGTTTAATTTCACAAATATATAAAAGTTCTGATTTGCACTCTCACAACCTTGGTTTAAGACATGACAAACTTATGATTAGTGTTGAGCGAGCACTAAAATGCTTGGGTGCTCGAAGCTCGGGCCGAGCTCACCGTGATACTCGGGTGCTCGACCCGAGCAACGAGCCCAATGTTAGTCTATGGGAGACCCCAGCATTTTTGCGGAGGCACCCCCGGCAGTCTGTAGGAAGCCTAAAAAGCGCCCAAAACGATAGTGACAGTGCTCAAATGACAAGGGGACAGCATGGGGATCGCCCCAGGAAGCATTTCTGACCCCCAGTTCACTGCTGTCAACAACGTGGTCAGAGGTATTAAGCCACTTTTATGGGCTCACAATAAAACATTCAAAAACTAAACTGAAACTGCTTTCCTATGAAATATGTTAAGGAATTTCTTTTCCAGGGTAAAGACTTGTGTGTAAGGTAAAATAAATAACCAAAAACAAAAATACTCCTCCACACCTTGGGCTATGTTCACAAGTAGCATTTTTTATTCGTTTTTGCACTTTTGTATTGCTTTCAACAGTGACAAATGCATTCACCGGGAAATGTCATTTTAACATTTTACAACCTTATCTGGCCATGTGCTGTGTGACACATGCATATAGTGCTGAAAAGACATGGGTACAGCATGGGGAAGACCCCTGGAAGCATCACTGATACCCAGGTCACTGCCTAAAAGTGTGCCCATCGGAAGTGATCCTTGCCGCATCAGAAGATGCAGACTTGCAACTATCCCCGCGCAAGCCCTTGTCCCAGGGCAGTGTTCAATTGTACCTCCCCCATTCCTTGCAATGAAAGCACTAGTATGCAGCCTGCCACCCACCCACCCCCAGGCTGCAATACCATACTGCTTGCTTGCACTTGAAATTGGGCCTTTTAGACATGTGGAGGCGGAATCTGGCCACCACGTCATGGCTGCATCGGCGGCCAGGTATCCATACTCAGTCTCCAGCCGCCCGGCGGCCGTGTGTCCACCCTCACTCCACAGCCGCCAGGGGGCGGCCGGGTGTCCATACTCGGTCCCCAGCCACCAGGGGGTGGCCAGGTGTCCCATACTCGTTCCCCAGCCGCCCCGCAGCCGGGTGCCCACACACGGTCCCCAGCCACCTAGGGACGGCCGGGTGTCCATAAACAGTCCCCAGCCGCCCCTATTTGAAGGATAGCCTAGCCACAAACACGTGGACAAGTGAATGTGGCCAGGGATGGACCATCTCACTGATGCCTTCACACTGGGTTAATTTTGTGGAAGCCAGGACACAGTTGGACACTGGGATGCAACACGTCCTCCAGACATAGAGGATTGCGGGTCCTGGGTCAATCAGGCTTCAACACAAAGTTCAGAAGGTAGACAGCAGCAGTGGTCGGCCTCCTACACAACGAGTAAATTATTCATGATCATGAGGCCAACCATCTCCTTATCTTTCTGTTCCTTGGAATGCAAGCACATGTATGCAGTAGCGGCTGGGCCTGAGGTGGTCAGCGTTTTGGCGCATAACCTACCTCCTCCTAGGATTGCTGGATGTTTTCCTCCTACTATCCCAGTTCTATGACTCCGGTTAAAACAAAGCTTCAGGTGATGAATGAAGGATGAGGTGGTGGCAAAGGAGAAAGAGCAGGAGAAACAGGGACCATTCACATCAATATCAGGCCAGTCAACCACACATGTCTTGTAGGATATGTTTCTGTACCAAAAGGAGCAGTTCGGCTACACAGTTATAGGGCATACAGTGAGTGCAAGGCCTACCAAAATTTTCGAGGCACTCCAATGCCCCTTGGAAGTGACATGGAGGTCAGAGGGCCTTAACTAAACCATTTTTTCCATTTATAGCAACTGGGTCTCTTGTACACTGTTGGCCGAAGCAGTGAATGGAAGGCTTTACAAAAACTATGAGGAACTGAAATGCCCATTGAAACAGACGTGGATTACAGCGTATTAAAAACCTTCTACCCATTATTGGGGAGTGGGTCTCCCTTAGTGTTCGCTAGAGATGAGTGGTGTGCGACTCGAACTGTTGGCCAATCTCAAATTCGAGCTGTTTTGGTCGGTGTTCGAGCCGTTCGGCGAACACGAACAATTTGAAAAAAATATGGCTGTTCGACTTTATGTTCGATAACTATTCGTGCACCAAAATCATAACTGGATTTTTTCTCAGTAATGCTGAAAATTAATGTTAATACGCAGTTTGAGTGTACAGTGGGGCAGGGGGAGGGGCAGGGGATGGAACTCTGCAGGAATAATGAAGATCTCCATTTTTTTCTTTTTCCCGCATTTACAGTGGGGAGGTGCAGTCTATCAGCCTATCAGCAGCGCACACACGGAGCGAACAGCTTTTTTTCACATAAGCAAGGGCATGTGTCATTGGAAGTGTATGTCACATGTCCTTGCCCTATAAGACCCAGCCATTTTCCCCGTCGCCACCATTTTCTCACTGCTGCAGCTGCGTGTTAGACGGTACCGCTGTTGCTGTGTGCGCTATACTTTGTTAATTTCAAGCCAATTTTCGCACAAATCTACAGATAGCTTGGGAGTAGGGAATAGTTGTGATTGCAGTCCTTTTAAGGACTAGGTTACATCATTTCCTACGACTTCTATCAGGCAGGTCTGTGCTCTTAAATAGATAGGTTGGGAGTAAAGACTAATTGTAATTGCAGTCCTTTTCAGGGCTAAGTTACATCAGTTCCTATCACTTTTTTCCAGGCAGGTCTGTGCCAGTGCTGTGCTAGTTTTTTGCACAGCATTTGGCTAAATCTAGCAAAGCAAATCCTTTTTGGCCTCTTTCAGTGTGTGTTAGTCAGTGGAGTAGCCTATCTGTGTTGCAGCTATACCACCTGTGTATAGAATACAATTTTTTTACTGCACCTAGTGAAATAAAACCTTTTGGGCATAGCATCATTCTATTAGTCCATCTATACTAACCTCCAACAGGTTGCAAATTCAAAATAATTTTTATCTGCATCTAGCTCTGAAAAAATATTTGGGCTTGGGCTTGTAGCAGTGTGTGGGACTTGTTCTATTAGTCCATCTATACTAACCTCCACCAGGTTGCAAATTCAAAATATTTTTTATCTGCATCAAGCTCTGAAAAAATATTTGGGCTTTGGCTTGTAGCGGTGTGTGGGACTTGTTCTATTAGTCCATCTATACTAACTGCACTGGGTCGCAAATTCAAAATAATTTTTATCTGCATCTAGCTCTGAAAAAATATTTCGGCATGTAGCAGTGTGTGGGACTTGTTCTATTAGTCCATCTATACTAACCTCCACCAGGTTGCAAATTCAATATAATTTTTTTCTGCATCTAGCTCTTAAAAAATATTTCGGCTTGTAGCAGTGTGTGGGACTTGTTCTATTAGTCCATCTATACTAACCTCCACCAGGTTGCAAATTCAAATAATTTTTATCTGCATCTAGCTCTGAAAAAATATTTCGGCTTGTAGCGGTGTGTGGGACTTGTTCTATTAGTTCATCTATACTAACCTCCACCAGGTTGCAAATTCAAAATAATTTTTATCTGCATCTAACCCAGCCAATACTTTTGGGCTAATACCACAGTTTGGCCACTCAGCTCTGCTCGGTTGCCATCCATTGGTTTTTGTGCAAACAACTCCAGAGTTGTGAATTAGTTAACCACCAAAATGAGCGGAAAAAGGCCTGCTGCTGGTGGAAAGGGGAATAGGTGTGTTGGGAAGGGAAAAAAAGCTTGTGTCCGTGGGGGAGGTGTTAAAGCACCAGTAACATCAGCAGAAGAAAGACCATCTTCCAGCCAAACTAAGATGTACTTCTTTTAGCGGACAATGTGATAAGATCCCTTTCTTATGGCCACGCCAATCGCTACAAATTCCAGATGAGGCACAAAAACAGCAGATGCTTCAACGGATATCAAGTGCTCCTTTAAGTGGGCTCTCCTCCACCTCAACTTCAACATCACAAATACTCCAGTCCTCAGAGGTGTCACCCCAATCGCACTTGCTTCCTCACAGCTCCCAAGTATCCAGCTGCCCGTCTGAGTATGGGGTAGAACAGATCGTTGAGTCTGCAGAGCTGTTTACTCATACTATAGCCTGGGAATCAGAGGTCGGCTCCAGAGCTTCTGTGAATCCAGACGAGGAAATGATCTGCACTGATGCCCAGAATCTTTATGAGTCGGATCCAGAACCAGATGCAGAAGGTTCTGGACATAATGTAGACCCTCGTTCCCAAACTGTAACTCCTGTTGGTGGAGACAATGAGGAAGATGATGATGAGACTCAAATACCTGATTGGAGCGACAACTTGAGTTTTTTGTCAGGGCAGGAAGAGGCTGGCTCTCAGGACGACGGGTGTGATATCACACAGGGTGATGATGACGAGGTTGGAGATCCCACTTACTGTCAACCCACAGTCAGCCAAGACATGAGGTCAGCAGAGGAGGTGGAGGAGGAAGCTAGTGACGACGAGGTCAGGTTGCACCTTCCTGGACAGAGACATAGTACTGGAAGCATGTCAACAACTGCATCCTCAAACACAACTCTGCCTCTGACCACAAGTCGTGGTGGCTCTTCAGGTCACATGGGTGCTAAGCCTTGCATAGCCTGGGCATTTTTTCAGATCGATAAATATGACCCAACTCATGTTATCTGTAACATTTGTCAGCAAAACCTAAGTAGAGGCCAAAAAATACATAGTTTGAGTACTTCATGCATGAACCGGCACATGGATATGAAGCATAAGTTGCAGTGGGAAGCTCACTGTGCTACAATGCGGCCTAGCCGGCCGGGCCAACCACCGTCTGCCACATCTTGTGCATCCGCGTCCTCTTCATCCTCTGTGACTGGGGGGGACAGCAGTCACACCTGTTTTGGCACGCAGACCTGCCACCTCTTTACCCGCAACAGCCAGCGTGATTGGCAGGTCCTCATTTTCTTTGCAGGTGGAAACACCAGCTGGTGTTCAGCGCTGTCTGACATCGATAGCACCACCTTAGGATCAAGGCAACCTAACATGTCCGCCTGCATCTTCCTCACAGACCGGCAGTTTGCCGGGGACACCCTTCTCAACCCCGTCTAAGCACAAGAGCCAGCCCTCGGTCCCTCAGATGTGGACAAGTAAAAGACCATTTCCTCCTAGCCATGAGAAAGCTAAGAGGTTGAATTTTACCATCTGCAAGCTCTTGGCTACAGAAATGCTTCCTTTCCGCCTGGTGGACCTTATGTCCGTCACAGTGACCCAGTACCAGATGCCCAGTCGTCACTACTTCTCAAAGAAAAGTGTGCCTGCTCTCCACCAGCATGTCGCACACAACATCACCACTTCTTTGAGAAACTCTGTGTGTGACAGGGTGCATTTCACCACAGACACTTGGACGAGTAGGCATGGACAGGGCGTTACATGTCGCTGACTGGGCACTGGGTAACTATGGTGACAGCAGGACAAGGGGCTGCTGTCCAAGTCTTGCAGTCCCCATGAGTTGTGCGTCAATCCTCTTTATCTCAAAGTTCCTCCTCTGCTTCTGCCTCCTCAACCTCCTCTCGGTCCTCCACCTGCACCCAAAGCTTGTCTGGTCATGCCACAAGCTTTCTAAATGCGCAGAAGGGATCCTGCACACCTCCTTACTATGCTGGCAGCAGGGCTCAACGTCATCAGGCAGTTTTTACTTTGAAATGTCTGGGAAATGTGAGTCACACAGCTGAGGAGTTGTGGTCAGCTCTGGAGAACCAGTTTCATGAATGGTTGTCTCCACTGGACCTGAAACAAAGGAAGGCCGTGTGAGACAATGCTGCAAACCTGGGTGCGGCCCTTCGCCGGGGCAATGTCACACACGTGCCATGTGTAGCTCACGTGTTGAACCTGGTTGTCCAGCAATTTTTAGCCCACTCTCCCGGACTAGATGGCCTTCTGCAGAGGGTACGGTCGCTGTGTGCTCACTTCCGCCATTCGCATCCCGCAGCTCAGCGACTTACATCTCTACAGAAGTCGTTGGGCCTGCCACTTCACTGGCTAAAATGCGATGTGCCTACCCGGTGGAATTCAACTCTGCACATGTTGCAGCAACTGTGGCAGCACCAACAAGCCCTGGTGCAATACGTTCTGACGTATAGCCTAGGCCAACGAAATCCAGAGGTGGGGCAAATCACGCTGGAGGAGTGGTCTCAGATCATCGACCGTTGCACCCTTCTGCACAGTTTTGAAATGGCGACGAAGAAGTTTAGTGCTGACGATGCCATTATCAGCATGGCTATTCCAGTGATTTACATGCTGGAGCACATGTTAAACAGAATTCGGAGTCAGGTGGTGGTGTGTCACCCTGGCCTGGATGCCACAAAGTGTAATAAAGCTGTGTCTGAGAGCAAGGGGGAGGTTCTCTAGTCAGGGGAACATTAGCATGCAATGCCTCCTGTCTCAGGCCAGTAGGGGGAGCTGGCTGCCCCTATAAAAGCTGGTACTGAGGGCAGGGTTAGAGAGAACTGGACGATCTATCTGAGGATTCAGGTCCCAGAGCAGAGAGGGACAGTTGTGTTGCACCTAAGAGGAAGTGTGGCAGGAGGAGAGCCACAAGCCAGAGACAAGAGGCGAAGAGAGCCTGTCTTGGCAGAGAAAAGACTTAATTTTACCAGACTTTGGTGTCTGAGGCTGGAAGGATTCCACATCCCCCAGCAGAGAACCAGTCCGCAAGGGACTGTATATTCCTTGGCCTAAGAAGCCTGGAGGCCCTGCCACAACCGAAGGGACCAGTAAAGCCGTACAAGGCTGGGAGCAGAAAGGAACCCACGTCGCAGGCCATACAGGCGAGAATACACGGAAAGCTCGGAAACGTGGGCTGTTACCCTATAACAAGGAGATAGCCAGAAGGAGCGCAGAAAGCACGGTAGGCCTACACCCTCACCCTGACCAGGGCCAATTTCCCCGTTGCTCTCAGACATCCAGGTCCCCTCCTAGCTGGGACTGTTTATGGGTCAGTTTACCTGTTTCAGTAAAGACCCTGGACTGCAACCTATTGTCTGTGTGCTCCTTCGCGCCTCCAGCACTACCGGTACTGGGACTCTCACCACCATCACTCCCACCATCCACTACACTGCCCTGGGGCCGCACTCTTCCCGTGGGGAGTCACACCATCCCAGCTGCACACATCATCAGCCCCAGCGGTCTGCATGCAGCGGCGGTTCCTAATGACCGCAAATCCACGGGTGGCGTAGTCGGACATAAACATCAGCACATAACGGACTACCACTGGCCTGACCACCCTGAGCCACGGAACCGGGTTGCCACTACTACTCCCATCGTTCCCCCTATTGCCCGGATCCAAGTGCCCCACGGCCCAGGGGGCGAGTCAGCTTTGGCGTAGTCGGCAGGATTTCGTGCCCGCAACCACCGGGTACTGCGTGCCTGATAAAGACTTTTGTAACTTACCTGTGGCGAAGTTTCCCGCCGTCCATAGTCGTTTAGTGCCATCGGACGCCATCTTGGACCGTTTCCCGCCGTCTTCCCGCCATCCGCAGCTGTTTCCTGCCATCGGAAGCCATCTTCAGGACGCCGCGCGGGAAGAAGAGGGGCGTGGACTTCAAAACCGCACGAGATCCGAAGCTCCGCCCCACGCACCGACGCTGCGCAAGGTCCTGGAAGGGAGAGAGAGCGACGCTGACATCATCAGGACGCGACGCCAGGTCCTCGTCCATAGCAGCAGCAGCGGAGCCGCGGCCTACAGAAGAGGATCGTCGGAAGGTAGGCCGCGCTTAACTAGATGGGAGGAAGATGTCGGACACAGAGGCGCCCACTACCACCAACGCAGCTGCAGCAGCGGTGATGCCCTTTTCCCTGCCCTACATCCCTGGAGCGGCCTGGCTGCCCAAATACTCGGGGGAGCCCCATGCCCTAACTGACTTCAAGGAAAGGCTATACAGTTTGTTCCACGTTTACCCCCTGACAGAGGAACAGAAGGTCAGCATACTAACAGGGCAGTTAACTGGCGCTGCCCAAAGGGAGGTAAAATCATGGCCCACTGAGGAGAAAAGGACTGTGAAGGGTATTCTGGCCCGGCTGCGGGGTACCTTTGACACACGTACCTCCGCTGAGATTAAAATGAGGTTCTATGGATGTAAGCAGCGGGCACAGGACAGCATCAGAGACTATACCCTAAATCTGCAGGAAGCCTTGAGGGCTATTAAACAAACTGACCCTGGCAGTGTGCAGGAAACGGATAAGCTGCTAACAGAACAATTCATAGAAGGTCTGCTGTCTAGCGCCTACAGGGCCCAACTGCGCCTCATGTTCTTTCAGAACCCTGACCTGACCTTTGCCCAATTTAAGGACAGTGCCATAAGGGTGCTCCATGAATCTGCAACCAGTGGCGCTATAAACCCCTGGCGCCCTGCTCTCACCTACCACCAGGAGGCGGCGCCCTCCTCTATGGACTCCGTGGAGGCTGATGCACAGGCCCTGAACCAAGCCCCGTCGAAAGACCTGCACCACCAAGTCCAGGAGCTGACCAGGAGCGTCGCGGCGTTGACCAGGACCGTCCAGGCGTTACAAGTGGACCCGTCAAGACCCATCGAGCTGGCTTCAAGTCCGGAGGATGTCCCGTGTCGTCGACAGAGGAGGATCCCGTCGTTCCGAGGGAGGCCCACAGACCGCTACGCAGAGGATGGACAGCCCATTTGCCGTCGATGCAACCAGCCCGAACACATTTCCAGGTACTGTAATTTAAACGGGTCCAACCTGGGGCAGAGGGCCAACCCCCAGGCATAAGATCACCAGGCCCTTATAATTGGCGTGATAAGTACGTTGGGGGGGCGCCCGGTTTTACCCGTGGTGCTGGACCCATGAGCGCCTTGCTGGATACTGGGTCACAAGTAACCACTATCCCTTATGTACTTTTTAAGCAGTATTGGACTGATGCTGATATCGCACGGTATCCAGACAGTAACTTGAGCATCATCGCCAGTAATGGCTTACCCGTGCCGCAGATGGGGTTCAAGGAGATGACCATTAAGATTGGTAAAGTTGAACTACCGGCACAGGGAGTAATCATTGTGGACATTGACCGTCGTGAAAGTCACCCTAAAATAACTGTGGGTACTAACGTAATTGAAAATTGTCTTTCAGAGGTAATTGTAATTCTACAACAGGTGGCGGTGAATGCTAGTTCCAGCCAACAGAGAGTCCTCAACAAGGAGATAAAAGCCCTGATGAGACGGCAGCAGGTAGAACTGTCTGGTGGTGAGATCGGTAGCGTAAGACTGAGTGACCCATTCCCCATTTCCATGCCTCCCAAAAGTGAAATGATGACCTGGTGTCGGACTGCAATCGGGTTGAAAGGTAGAGACTACCAAGCCATGGTAGAACCCGTGTACTCAGACAGCAGGCCCACCATTTTGACAGCCACGCGGGTGGTTGATGTCCGTCATGGGAGGGTGCCCGTCCGCATCCTCAACATTGGGGAGAGGGAAGTACACTTACCCAGGTACGCTACACTCGCCAAACTGTTTGGCATCGAACACAAAGCTATCAGGGCCGTGGAACCCTTGCCTCCATCTCCACAGGCGGAGGGTAATGGCTCCCAGAAACAAAAGGAGGACTGGTGCCAGAAACTCCATGTGGGTGCTGACTCCACTCCCCTGCACCAAAAACAAGGAGTCTACCGGGTGGTACAGGAGTACGAGAGAGTCTTTAGTAAGCACCCGCTAGACTTCGGCAGAGTAAAGGGGATAGAACACCACATCACCACAGGGAGCCACCCACCAATAAAAGGGAGACACAGGCCTGTACCCCCTGCACATTATCAGAATGCAAAGGGCATGCTAAGAGAGATGAAAGAAGCTGGGGTCATTAGAGACAGCTGTAGCCCCTGGGCAGCCCCCTTGGTTCTGGTCAAAAAGAAAGACGGCACCATAAGAATGTGCGTCGACTATAGACAAATCAACCGTATCACTCACAAAGACGCATATCCGCTGCCTAGAATAGAGGAGTCTTTAGCCGCACTAAAATCAGCTAGCTTCTTTTCTACTTTGGACCTTACTAGCGGGTACTGGCAGGTTCCTGTGGCAGAGGCTGACAAGGAGAAGACCGCCTTCACCACCCCGATGGGACTGAGTGATTTCAACTGTATGCCCTTCGGGCTCTGCAACGCACCAGGGACCTTCCAAAGGCTGATGGAATGCTGTCTAGGGCACCGAAACTTCGAGACGGTCCTCCTTTACCTGGACGACGTGATCGTCTATTCGAAGACCTACGAGGTCCACCTAAAGCACCTGGCCGAGGTGTTCGAAGCCCTGGCAGGCTATGGCCTGAAGGTGAAACCATCGAAGTGTCACCTGCTGAAACCAAAGGTCCAGTACCTAGGGCACGTGGTAAGCGCGGAAGGAGTGGCCCCCGACCCTGACAAGGTCACGGCAATCAAGAGCTGGCCAAGCCCCTCGAACATCAAAGAGGTGAGACAGTTTCTCGGGTTGGTAGGCTACTACCGAAGGTTCATCCCCGGGTTCACTAAGATGGCAGCTCCCATGCAGGACCTCCTGATCGGACAGTCTAAGTCCAGAAGTCAAAAGCCACCCTTAAAGTGGGATAAACCGGAAGAGGAGTCCTTCCGCCAGCTAAAGATGGCCCTCACGGGGGATGAGATCCTGGCCTACCCTGATTATGGCCAGCCTTTCATTCTCCACACAGACGCCAGTAATGTGGGACTGGGAGCCGTACTGTCCCAAAACCAACAGGGCAGAGAGCGGGTGATCGCATACACCATTCGGAAGCTGAGGCCCACCGAGAGGAACCCGGAGAATTACAGCTCCTTCAAGCTAGAATTCTTGGCGGTGGTGTGGGCCGTGACGGAATGCTTCAAGCATTACCTGGCCTCCGCAAAGTTCACCGTGTACACGGACAACAACCCGTTGACACACCTGGACAGTGCAAGACTGGGTGCCCTAGAACAGCGGTGGATGGCCCGTCTCTCCAACTATGACTTCGTGATCAAGTACCGGGCCGGCAAAACCAATGCCAACGCTGACGCCCTATCAAGGATGCCTCACTTACCTGAAGGTGACGAAGACCCAGAAGAGCTGGAGGAGGTAGAACTCCCCGCGTTTCACTGGCATGGAGCCGCTCAATACTCTCACCGCGTGAAGGAGGAGGATCTAACAACTGTGATGATCAATCCCCTACCTCACCACAGCTGGGCCGAGACCCAAGATAGTGACCCTGCAGTCCGCCTGGTGAAAGATCTGCTGACCCGGGAAGACGCCCGCTTAGATCCAGATGCCCCAGAGGAAGCCAAGCAGCTATGGAAGGAGAAGAGCAAGCTGTTCCTCTACGAAGGCAAGTTGTGCAGAAGGATTGTTAACCACCGGACGCACGAGCTGACCTGGCAAGTCGTGGTCCCAAGGCGGGATGCAGCTATGGTCCTGGGGGCTTACCATGACAGAGCGGGACACTTTGGTTGGAAGAAACTGGAGTTCCTGCTAAGAGGAAGGTTCTTTTGGGTCAGCATGAGAGGAGCTGTAGAAAAGTGGTGCAGAGACTGTGGCCCTTGTCACCTAAGGAGGAAGGACCGCACCAGCCAGAAGACACCCTTGAGGCCCATCGTCACCATGCAGCCTCTTGAGCTGGTAGCTCTGGACCACATCAAATTGGCTCCAAGCCGGTCTGGATACATCTATGCCCTGACAATCGTGGACCACTATTCCCGTTTTCTAGTGGTGGTCCCGGTAAAGGACTTGACAGCCCAAACAGCGGCCAGAGCCTTCCAGCAATACTTCTGCCGTCCACACGGGTATTCGGAACAGGTCCTGACAGACCAGGGTCCAGCGTTCGAGGCTGAAATCTTCCAGGAGTTCTGCAACCTCTATGGCTGTAAGAAGATTCGGACAACGCCTTACCATCCACAAACCAACGGGATGTGTGAGAAGATGAACAATATAGTCATTGATCTCCTGAAGACGTTGCCCCTGGAGGAACGCAGCCTGTGGCCAGAAAAACTGCCGGACCTGATAGACCTATACAACAATATCCCGGTGAATGCTACAAACTGCACCCCGGCTTACCTGATGCGAGCTAGACCAGGTAAGCTGCCCGTAGACCTGGAGATGGGAGTCCTAATACCTGAGGACACCTCCCCGGATGCGGACTGGGATACGGAAAGGCAACTGCAGTACAAGAAGGTACAGGAGAGTGTGGGGAAGAGCTTGGCCCAGGTGAGAGAGAGGCAAGAAAAACTCTTCAACCAACACGCCCCTGCTGGTCCCCTAGAACCTGGTGAGCAAGTCCTGAAGTGGAAGAGAAGGCTACATAAGTTGGATGACCAGTGGGCAAGGGAACCCTACACCGTACTGCAGTCTGACCACGACAACCCAAAGGTATGCGTAATCACCAAGGACGGAGGAGAAACCACTAGTGTCGTCTCCAGAGACCACCTCAAAAGGTGCCCCGAGCAACTCCGTAGTGCAGAAGAGGATCAGAGTGACCTTGAACCCGCAGAGGACAAGGAAGAAATGATCAGCACCGTTCTCGGAGAGTTCCCTCAGTCCTGGACTTGCATAAATGATGCCATAGTGGTACCCGTTCCTGCATTTCCTGCAACCGGCACAGCAACAACCAACACCAGAGCCGGAAGGTGAAGAGGAGCGAGCGGTTCCAGAGGCAGAAGAGCCTGTACCAGCAGCCCAGGAGAGTCAACCCTCTGCTGACAGTGAGCCTGCCATGCCTGCGGTAAGCCAAAGGACCCGCAGACAGCTGCCTGCCCTACCTGTACACCCAGCTGGTAGCTGTACCCCTAACGCTAGTGGGGAAAGCCAGGTTGGTCCACCACCAGACAGTGGGCTACGTAGGTCAACCAGGAGCACAAAGGAGCAGATACCCGCTCGCTGGAGAATATAGAGTGTACTAAAATTGTAAATAACCCTGTTGCAAAATGTTGACATGTTTGCCAAGTTACCTGCATGTTTATTAATAGTGTGTTTCAGTTTCTTGCAGCTACCGTAAGGACTCACAGGTTATGGACTTTTTTATAACCGGGACCTTGTTTGGACTGCGTTCGGAGCTTAACCCAGGAATGAACTAAGACTGTGAAGGACTTGGGGTAGGACAGACCCCCACCTGTTTAAGGCTCCCCGTTGTGCTGGTGATATGGACACCCGGTCACAGACCACACTGTGACCTTAAGAACTCAATTTGTGCGTCATCTGTCTATTAATGTTTTATTGTTATGCATATTGTCTTTGTTTACTGTTGAGTTCCGGAGTACTAAATTTCACTAGGGGGGAATGTGTCACCCTGGCCTGGATGCCACAAAGTGTAATAAAGCTGTGTCTGAGAGCAAGGGGGAGGTTCTCTAGTCAGGGGAACATTAGCATGCAATGCCTCCTGTCTCAGGCCAGTAGGGGGAGCTGGCTGCCCCTATAAAAGCTGGTACTGAGGGCAAGGTTAGAGAGAACTGGACGACCTATCTGAGGATTCAGGTCCCAGAGTAGAGAGGGACAGTTGTGTTGCACCTAAGAGGAAGTGTGGCAGGAGGAGAGCCACAAGCCAGAGACAAGAGGCGAAGAGAGCCTGTCTTGGCAGAGAAAAGACTTAATTTTACCAGACTTTGGTGTCTGAGGCTGGAAGGATTCCACATCCCCCAGCAGAGAACCAGTCCGCAAGGGACTGTATATTCCTTGGCCTAAGAAGCCTGGAGGCCCTGCCACAACCGAAGGGACCAGTAAAGCCGTACAAGGCTGGGAGCAGAAAGGAACCCACGTCGCAGGCCATACAGGCGAGAATACACGGAAAGCTCGGAAACGTGGGCTGTTACCCTATAACGAGGAGATAGCCAGAAGGAGCGCAGAAAGCACGGTAGGCCTACACCCTCACCCTGACCAGGGCCAATTTCCCCGTTGCTCTCAGACATCCAGGTCCCCTCCTAGCTGGGACTGTTTATGGGTCAGTTTACCTGTTTCAGTAAAGACCCTGGACTGCAACCTATTGTCTGTGTGCTCCTTCATGCCTCCAGCACTACCGGTACTGGGACTCTCACCACCATCACTCCCACCATCCACTACACTGCCCTGGGGCCGCACTCTTCCCGTGGGGAGTCACACCATCCCAGCTGCACACATCATCAGCCCCAGCGGTCTGCATGCAGCGGCGGTTCCTAATGACCGCAAATCCACAGGTGGTGTAGTCGGACATAAACATCAGCACATAACGGACTACCACTGGCCTGACCACCCTGAGCCACGGAACCGGGTTGCCACTACTACTCCCATCGTTCCCCCTATTGCCCGGATCCGAGTGCCCCACGGCCCAGGGGGCGAGTCAGTGGCACAAGAGGAGGTGGAGGAAGTAGAGGAGGAGGAGTTGTATGCGGAAGGGCTAACATCTGCAAGGTCCAGACGGTCGGCAGCACCAAGGCGGCAGGCATGTGAGGGTGGGGAAGATGGTTTTTCCAGGGCGCATGGTAGCAGCCAAACTAGTGAGGAAGGTGCAGGATCCCAGGAAGAAGTGGAGGACGAACTGATGGAAGACTCATCAGATGAGGGAGACCTTGATCACATTTCTGTTGTGCGAGGTTGGGGGAAGAGGGCAGAGGATGGAAGCATGATTGTTACCTCGCCACCAACACAACAGGGACTTGGTGCTCCTGGATGCACAAGACACATGAGTGCCTTCTTGCTGCACTACCTGCAACATGACCCTCGAATTGTGAGAATTAGAAATAATCCTGACTACTGGGTTGCCACACTGTTAGATCCCCGGTACAAAAGTAAATTTGCAGAAATTATTCCTGCCATAGAAAGAGATGCACGCATGCAGGAGTATCAGCAGAGGCTGTTGCAGAATCTTACATGTGCTTTTCCACAAAACACTAGTGGTGCACGTAGTGAATCTCACGGTTCCAACATGCCAACCCTGGGACCGTCAAGTGTTCAGCACTCAAAACGTAACAGAAACACAGTATCTGCTGGTAACATCAATTTTGCGGAATAATTTCACCACTTTTTTAGCCCATCCTTTGCAATGCCACAGGAGACAAGAAGTTTGACACATAGTCAACGCCTAGAGACAATGGTACAGGAGTATCTCCAAGTAAACATTGAAGCCATGACTGTGTCACTAGACCCTTGCTCTTTTTGGGCTTCCAATCTGGATAAAAGGCCAGAGCTCACCACTTACGCCTTGGAGATCTTGTCATGCCCCGCAGCCAGCGTTCTGTCTGAACGTGTGTTCAGCGCTGCTGGTGGTGTGCTGACAGATAAGAGCACGCGGCTCTCCACTGATAATGTAGACAGACTCAAGTTCATAAAGATGAACAAATAATGGAACCAAAACGACTTTTCTACCCCTGTGTCATCCTGGGGAGAGTAAAAGCTTGATGATTTGTTAAAATCACCTCACCAACCGTTTTAGCTTTCAAATTACTAATCATGTTTATCTGTATCTTGGCTGGAAAATAATTTGGGCCTTGTAGCAGTTTGCAGTACTGATTCTATTAGGCCATCTATACTAAGCTCCACCAGCTTTCAAATTGATAATAATTTTTAGCTGCATCTAGCCCGGAAAATCATTTTGGGGCTCCTAGATGCGCAAGACACATGAGTGCCTTCTTGCTGCACTACCTGCAATATGACCCTCAGATTGTCAGAATTCAAAATAATCCTGACTACTGGGTTGCCACACTCTTAGATCCCCCACACTCTTCGATCAACCTTTTCATTTTAATAAAGAACAAAAAAATGGTCATTTTTTAAATTATCAGCATTAGCAGAGTATTAGAAACTGAAATCAAACAGTTTTCAACTCAAAACTTTATTCTAGGTGATGTTACATTCGCACATAGGACCCCTTGTTCGAAAGGAGCTTCTGAACTCTCTCGTCCATTGAATTTGTCAGGTTTTGGATGGTTTCTGCTTCAATTGTTTTGCATGAGGACCGAATGCCCTACCAGAGCTGTTGCTTAGATGTGAACTGCCTCCTGCCATCATAGACACTCCTTTTGATGATGCTCCAGAGGTTCTCAATGGGGTTGAGGTCAGGGGAGCATGGGGGTCACACCATAAGTTTGTCCCCTTTTATGCCCATATCAGCCAGAGATTCAGATTTGTTATGAGACGGTGCATTATCATGCATGAAAATGATCTTGCTGCGGAAAACACGGTTCTTCTTCATGAACCATGGCAGGAAGTGCTGTTTGAGAAACTCCACATACATTATGGAGTTCATCTTTACCCCTTCAGGAATCCTTAAGGGGCCGACAATCTCTCTCCCCATGATTCCAGCAAAAAACATTACTCCACCTCCTCCTTATTGGCACCGTAGCCGTGTTTGCATGGGGTGTCCATCAACCAGCCATCCTCCACTCCATCCATGTGGACCATCGAGCATTGCATGGCACTCATCGGTGAACAAAACAGTTTTGAAGTCAGTCTTCATGTATTGTTTGGCCCACTGGAGCCGTTTCAGCTTGTGTACAGTGGATAGAGGAGGTCGACAGGATGGCTTACCCACAGCTGCAAGCCTCTTAAGGACCCTGCATCTTGTTGTTCGGGGGACGTTGGAGGCACCAGCAGCTTCAAAAACTTGACTGCTGCTATGACAAGGCTTTTTTGCCGCTGCTCTTTTAACCTGATGTAATTGCCTGAAGGAAAGAGTCCTCAATTTTCCCTTATCAGCACGCACACGTGTGTACTGTGAATCAGCTACAAACTTCTTGATTGTGCGATGATCAGGATGAAGTGTCTTGGCAATGTTGATTGTAGTCATGCCTTGACCTAAACACTGCACAATTTGTTGCTTTTCAGCAGCCGACACATCCTTTTTCTTTCCCATTTTGGCAGAAAATGTAGGCTGCTTAATAATGTGGGACAGCCTTCTTAAGTAGTCTTGCCTTTCATTGGACACACCTCCCAAACTAATTAGCACAGGTGTCTGCAATTGCTTACTGTGATATAAAGAGCCCAGACACACATCACCATCAATGAGTTTAACTGACAAACAAAAAAATTCTTGCCTTATCACTCCTAAACACTTTTTGCATAAAAATTTGAAACACAGTGTACATGTGCTTTTCCACAAAACACCAGTGGTTCACGTAGTGAATCTTACAGTTCTAACTTGCCAACCGAGGTCTGTATGGAGTTGTTCAATAAAGGGCCCAAAATTAAGATAACATAGACAGGAGAGGTCTCTATGAATACAAATTCATAAGTATTTGATACCCTGTAAGGGCCAGGCAAAGGGAAAGTTGGACTGGATGGAATCCTGTATGGATTTGGGGAGGGAGACATCAAGGGCCTCAGACTTCGCTGCATTGATTTTAAAATTTGACCATGTAACAAGTAACAAAGTGATCTATTTCAGCCATAACAGCAGGGATGGATATATGTGATTGAGTGATATATACTAGGACATCATCAGCAAATGCAGAGCACTTGTACTCGGTGCCTCCCACCTCAATCCTCCTAATATTGGGGTTATGGCGAATTGATGAGAGCAGGTGCTCCTTCACTAGGATGTATAAGAGAGGGGACAGAAGATATACCTGCCTTATCCCATTTGTGATTGTGAAAGGTGATGAAAATGTTCCATTTATCTTCAGCCTAGGTGACCTATTGCGATACAGGGCCGTGATTTTGCCTATAAAACGGTCCCCTAGACCCCTACCCCAAGCTTTTTAAGAGAATAATATATGGCGTGCCAGGAGACTCTATGGAATGCTTTCTCAGCATCCAACGAGAATATCTAATCACAAATTTTTAACTGCATCTAGCCCAGGAAATACTTTGTGCCTAGTAGCAGTGTCTGCTAGTCAGCGGATTACCCCAGCTGTTAAGCTAGCTACACCACCTGTAGTTTGAACACTTAATTTTTTCAAAGGAAATGGTTCGGGCCCCCGGGACACTCCGTGAAGAGCATCGGGGAGGCACCCCAAGGCACAGGGGCTGGGACTGGCAGTAGGACGCCTTGCGGTGGACCGCCAAGCTCGATCCTTATAACAGCTTTTTAACTGCAGCAGCTTTAGTGGACGCTACTGGAGCTGGAATTACCGCGGCTGCTGGCATGAGAGTTGCCCTTCAATAGATCCTTGTAAAAGATTTAAAGTGTACTCATTCAAATTAGAGAGACAATTTAAATAAAAATATTAGACCTGCCTCCACCGCAGGGGGGCTCGCTCGACCCACCAGTGGACAGGCACCAGTATTGGGAGAGAGGGGCTGGCCGTCAGGGACCACCGCGGCTCTGGCACAAACCCGGCGACACGGAGGTCGCACGGGCAGGAACGGACTGGCCGTGTCGGCTTCGCACTTTTTTGGTTTTAGAAGGGCATGACATGCCTATATCTGTCTCTCCCCTTTCTTTTACTCCTCCACCTCTTTTCTTTTCGCATGACTATATGTACTTGTCACTTTTCCATGTGTTATTTGTGTCTTCTGAGCAGTTTGTCAGCTTTTGGACACCTTTGAAGGTGTTTTCTATGTGTTTCTATGTGTTTTTGTTTGCCTGCCATTGGTTTTAACAGCGTTCGAAGGTGTTCGACGAACAGTTCGACGAACAGTTCGGCGAACATATGGGTGTTCGACGAACCGAACCGCACTCGAACACTACGGGGGTGGCTCAACACTTGTGTTCGCCTATGCATTGAAAAGCAAAAGCTGACTAAAATTAGGAGGAAATGCAATGCCCGTTGCAAGAGTTGTGGAGGTTAGAGTTAATTAAAAACAAAATTTCAATGCCCCTTGAAAGAGCTGTGGAGTTCAGAGTGATTTAACTAGACGGTTTTAATGCCACTTGGAAGAGACGTGGAGGTCACAGTAGCTAAACAAGACGGTTTTAATGCCCCTTGGAAGAGACGTGGAAGTCACAGTAGCTTAATAAGACGGTTTTAATGCCCCTTGGAAGAGAGGTGGAGGTTACAGTGGAATAAAAAGACAGTATCAATGCCCCGTGTAAGAGACATGGAGGTCACAGTAGCTTAACAAGAAGGTTTTAATGCCACTTGGAAGAGTGGTGGAGGTTGCAGTGTAATGAAAATACAATATCAATGCCCCATGGTAGAGATGTAGAGTTCACAGTAGCTTAACAAGACGGTTCTAATACCCCTTGGAAGAGTGGTGGAGGTTGCAGTGGAATAAAAAGACAATATCAATGCCCCTTGGAAGAGTGGTGGAGGTCGCAGTAGCTTAACAAGATGGTTTTAATGCCCCTTGGAAGAGATTTGGAGGTCACAGTAGCTTAACAAGACGGTTTTAATGCCCCTTGAAAGAGACGTAGAGGTCACAGTAGCTTAACAAGACGGTTTTAATGCCCCTTGGAAGAGACATGGAGGTCACAGTGGAATAAAAAGATAATTTCATTACCCCTTGGAAGAGGGGTGGAGGATGCAGTAGCTTAACAAGATGGTTTTAATGCCCCTTGGAAGAGTGGTGGAGGACGCAGTAACTTAACAAGATGGTTTTAATGCCCCTTGGCAGATTGGTGGAGGTAGAAGTGGGCTAAAAGGACAATATCAATGCCCCTTGGAAGAGTGGTGGAGGTCGCAGTAGCTTAACAAGACGGGTTTAATGCCCCTTGGAAGAGACGTGGAGGTCACAGTAGCTTAACAAGACCGTTTTAATGCCCCTTGGAAGAGGCGTGGAGGTCACAGTAGCTTAACAAGACGGTTTTAATGCCTTTGGAAAAGTGATGGAGGTCGCAGTGGAATAAAAAGACAATATCAATGCCCCTTGGAAGAGTGGTGGAGGTCGCAGTAGAATAACAAGACGGTTTTAATGCCCCTTGGATGAGTGATGGAGGTCGCAGTGGAATAAAAAGACAATATCAATGCTGCTTGGAAGATTGGTGGAGGTCGCAGTAGCTTAACAAGATGGTTTTAATGCACCTTGGTAGAGTGGTGGAGGTTGCAGTAGCTTAACAAGATGGTTTTTATGCCCCTTGGAAGAGTGGTGGAGGTCGCAGTAGCTTAACAAGACGGTTTTAATGCCCCTTGGAAGAGACGTGTGTAGCATCGGCGTCTCTGCCCCGTACTAGGCAGAGACGCCGTCCCTCTCACCTCCCCGCTCCTGGCGCGGCATCCTCCAGCGCTTCTCTCCCCGCTGCTTCCGGCACGCGCTCCTTCCCCGGCAGTGTGCTTAGGACGCGCGCGCGCGCACTCCCCCTCTCTTAAAGGGACCAGGCGCGCCGTCCTAAGGAGTCCCCGGCCAATTGCCGGAGGACCTCCCATATATAAGGCACCTCCTCCAAAATGGAGGTGCCCGAGCAATGTTGTTGCAAAGCCTTCACTCTGCTTCAGCCCTCAGGTCCCGTTACCAGTTACCTGCCAGTCACTTGCCAGATTCCTGCTTGATACCTGCCTGATATCCGTTTACCTGCTTGCAAGCCTGCGGTCCGACGGTCTGCTTTCCGACACCTGTCAGTCTGTCTATGGACCAGCCTGCCCGCTCACCTGGGAGCGCTCACCTGCTACCTGCCTGCTAGCCTACCTGGAGGCTCTGCCGTCACTTGCCTTGACCACCTGCCTGTCCAGAGACTCTTGCCTGCTCACCTGGGAGCGCTCACCTGCTACCTGTCTGCTAGCCTACCTGGAGGCTCTGCCGTCACTTGCAGTGACCACCTGCCCGTCCAGAGACTCTTGCCCGCTCACCTGGGAGCGCTCACCTGCTACCTGCCTGCTAGCCTACCTGGAGGCTCTGCCGTCACTTGCCGTGACCACCTGCCTGTCCAAAGACTCTCGCCCACTCACCTGGGAGCGCTCACCAGCCACCTGCCTGCTGCCCTTCTACCCAGAGACTGTCCCTGTCACTTGCCGTGACTACCTGCCCTTCTACCCATAGACTGTCCCTGTCACTTGCCGTGACTACCTGCCCATCTTCCCCGGGAGCCACCCGCTTCCTTACAAGGACCGCCCCCTTGTATAGTTGCTCAGAGGTTCCGCCTCCCAGACCCGTTACAGTTTGCTCGGGCCATGGAACCCGGTGGCCCCCAGATCTCCGATCTGCACCAGGAAGTCTTACGTCAGAAAACTCAGCAGGAGGTGGTACTGTCCTATCTACGGTCCATTAACTCTCGTCTAGGCGCATTGTGTGATTTGTCTATGTCTACCTCTGGTCCAGCCGTGCCCATTCCTGCGGTACCGCAATCCAGTCCCTTCATGGTACCCGACTATGGACCTCGGCTTCTGGCACCTCCACGCTTTGCCAGCGAACCTTCTTTAGCTCGGGGTTTCATAAACCAGTGCACCCTGCACTTTGAACTCTTGGCACATCAGTTCATCTCCGACCGGGCCAAGGTGGCCTTCATCATGTCCCATCTCACTGGGGAGGCACTGGCATGGCTAAATCCCCTGTGGGAGAGAGGGATCCCCTGGTGTCCGACCTGCCATCTTTCCTCGCTGCTTTCCGGAAAGTCTTCGATGAACCTGGACGGAAAACCTCTTCTGCCTCCTCTCTGCTATGTCTCCGCCAAGGGAGTCTCACCGTGGGCCAATATGCCATACGGTTCCGCACCCTCGCTTCTGAGCTTGCCTGGGAAAATGAGGCTCTGGTGTCCGTCTTCTGGGAGGGTCTTTCCGGTTGGATTAAGGACGAGTTAGCTGGCCGGGACATTCCTACCACTCTGGATGATCTGGTGTCACTAGCTACCCGGATTGGCATCCGTTTCCAAGAACGTGCCAAAGAGACTACCTGGGAGAAAGACTTTTCTTGCTCTGCTCCTGCTTCCCTGAGATCTGACTCTCAATCAGTCACTCCGCGGGCGCTCTCGCCTGAACCTATGCAGATCGACCAGACCAAGATGGTCCGATCTCGCCAAGAATCTCGCCGAGCCGAGGGAAGCTGTTTCTATTGTGGCAGTATGGAGCACTTCATCCGTTCCTGCCCGGAGAAGCCGGGAAACGCCAGTGTCTAGGACCGCTCGGAGAGGTCGTCCTAGACAAAAGTAAGCCCTCTCCATCTCTGACGTTACCGGTCTCTATTGCTTGGGGAGAAAACCGTCACTTTGAACTCGCCCACCTGGATTCTGGAGCTGCTGGAAACCTCATCTCCCAGTCTCTAGTAGAGAGATACCGTATTCCCACCAAGTCCCTGGCTGAACCATTATCAGTCGCCTCTGTGGATGGAAGACTTCTCTCGGAGACCATCCTGCTCGTCACTGAACCCATAACCCTGCAGGTGGGAATGCTGCACTCTGAGGAAATCTCATTCCATGTGTTGTCCGGACTTTCTCACTCCCTGTTGCTAGGTCTACCTTGGCTCCAGACACACGAACCCGTATTGAACTGGCGATCCGGTGAAGTACTCCGATGGGGTCCAGACTGCCATAGGACCTGCCTGGTTCCGGTCCGCCCAGCTCGCCCTCCGCCAACTCCAGCTAATTTACCAGGTCTCCCGGCTCCTTACTGGCCCTATGCGGACGTCTTCGGTAAGAAGGAAGCAGAGACGTTGCCACCCCATAGGCCATATGACTGCCCGATCGACCTGGTACCTGGCACCACTCCTCCCTGTGGGCGTATCTACCCGTTGTCTGCAGCCGAGACCCAGGCCATGTCTGAGTACATTGAAGAGAATCTGGCTAGGGTATTTATCCGGAAATCTACCTCCCCGGCTGGAGCCGGATTCTTCTTTGTCAAAAAGAAAGACGGCTCGCTACGTCCCTGTATTGACTATAGAGGACTCAATCAGATCACGGTAAAAAATAAATACCCCCTTCCTCTCATCTCTGAGTTATTTGATCGTCTTAGAGGTGCCAGGATCTTCTCCAAGCTGGATCTACGTGGAGCGTATAACCTGGTCCGTATCCGTTAGGGAGACGAGTGGAAAACAGCATTTAATACCCGGGACGGACACTATGAGTACCGTGTGATGCCCTTCGGTCTCTGCAATGCTCCCGCCGTCTTCCAAGAACTGGTTAACGACATCTTCCGTGACCTTCTTTACTCCTGCGTGGTGGTATACCTGGACGACATCTTGGTCTTCTCTCCGGATCTTCCCACACACCGGAGGGATGTTCGTCAGGTCCTGCTTAGGCTCAGGCAGAACCACCTCTATGCTAAATATGAGAAGTGCCTTTTTGAGCAGACCTCTCTTCCTTTCCTGGGCTATGTTATCTCCCAGACAGGCTTGCGAATGGATCCCGAGAAGCTCTCTGCTGTCCTAAAGTGGCCCCGTCCGGAGGGCTTGAAGGCGATACAGCGATTCCTGGGCTTCGCTAATTACTATCGTCTCTTCATTCCTCACTTCTCGTCACGGACTGCGCCCATATCTGCACTCACCCGTAAGGGAGCAAATCCCAAGGTATGGTCATCTGAAGCTGAGGAGGCCTTCCTTTCCCTGAAACAAGCCTTCTCCTCTGCCCCTGTGCTGCACCGTCTGGACTGCAACAAACAGTTCTACCTGGAGGTTGATGCCTCCTCCTCTGGAGCCGGAGCGGTGCTCACCCAGAAGTCTTCCTCCGGGAGAATGGTAACCTGCGGCTTTTTCTCTAAAATCTTCTCCTCCTCTGAGCGCAATTACTCCATAGGAGACCGAGAACTGCTTGCCGTTAAATTGGCGCTGGAGGAGTGGCGTTACCTGCTTGAAGGGGCTCTATACCCGGTGATCATCTATACGGATCACAAGAACCTGGCATATCTCCAAAATGCCCAGAGACTTAATCCACGTCAGGCCCGGTGGTCTTTGTTCTTTCCCACTTCGATTTCATCCTTCTTTTCCGCCCGGCGGACAAAAATGTCAAAGCTGATGCCTTGTCCCGATCCTTCCTGTCCTCCGACCAAGAGGAGGAGCCTATGCACATTATCGACCCCTCCAAGGTGATGAGTGTGGCCCCCTTGGATTTGACTCGTCTTCCACCCGGCAAGACGTTCGTGGCGCCTCCAGACCGTGAGAGGGTTCTTCGCTGGGGTCATTCTTCTAAACTAGCTGGCCATGCCGGCCAAAAGAAGACCTTCCTACTCATTTCCCGGCATTACTGGTGGTCTACCCTGCGTAAGGATGTGGTAGACTTCGTCTCTGCCTGTTTATCTTGTGACCGCAACAAAATTCCCAGACACTTACCAGCTGGTCATCTCCTGCCGCTTCCCATACCTGTTGCCCCGTGGCAACACATCGCTATGGACTTCATTACCGATCTTCCTGTCTCTGCCGGGTGTACTGTCATTTGGGTGGTCGTGGACCGCTTCTCTAAAATGGCCCACTTCATTCCCCTGCCTGGTCTTCCGTCTGCACCTGAGCTGGCTAAGGACTTTATTCACCATATCTTCCGTCTCCATGGCCTACCCCTCCACATCGTGTCGGATCGAGGGGTTCAGTTTACCTCACGCTTCTGGAGAGCCACATGTAAACTGCTGTACGTCACCCTGGACTTCTCCTCCGCTTACCACCCTCAGTCTAATGATCAAGTGGAGCGGATCAATCAGATCCTTACCAGCTATCTCCGGCACTTTGTTAATGCCCACCATTCTGATTGGGTGGACCTCCTTCCTTGGGCCGAGTTCTCTTATAATAACCACGAGAGCGAATCCTCTTCCAAGTCCCCGTTCTTTATTGTCTATGGCCAGCACCCCCGGATTCCGCTTCCTGTCTCCGTTTCTGTGGACAACCCTGCTGCGGAGTCTCTTGTCAGCGAATTTTCTACTATTTGGGAGAGTACCAGGTCCGCTCTTCTTCTGTCCTCTGAGCGGATGAAGAGATATGCTGATAAGAGACGTCTGGATCCGCCTCAATTCCATCCAGGAGACAAGGTTTGGCTCTCGTCCAAACATGTGCGGCTCAAAAGTACCCTCCTTCAAGTTGGGCCCTCGATTCATCGGTCCCTTCGAAGTCCTCAGGCAAATTAACCCTGTGGCCTACAAATTAAAACTCCCGGCCACCCTACGGATTCCCAACTCCTTCCACGTATCTCTCCTCAAACCCGTTGTCTTTAACTCTTTTTCCAATAATCCAGGTGCCCCTCCTGCTCCGGTTTCCGCTGATGACGTCTTTGAGGTAGAGAGTATTCTGGCCTCCAAGAGGGTAAGAGGAAAGACCTTTTCTCTGGTAGATTGGAAGGGGTTTGGTCCTGAGGAGAGAACTTTGGAACCCAGGGAGAACATCAACGCCCTGCTTCTCCTTGAAAAATTTCTTTCTGGCCAAAAAAAGAGGGGGCCTAAAGGGGGGGGGTACTGTAGCATCGGCGTCTCTGCCCCGTACTAGGCAGAGACGCCATCCCTCTCACCTCCCCGCTCCTGGCGCGGCGTCCTCCAGCGCTTCTCTCCCCGCTGCTTCTGGCACGCGCTCCTTCCCCGGCAGTGTGCTTAGGGCGCGCGCGCGCTCCACCTCTCTTAAAGGGACCGCGCGCGCCGTCCTAAGGAGTCCCCGGCCAATTGCCGGAGGACCTCCCATATATAAGGCACCTCCTCCAAAATGGAGGTGCCCGAGCAATGTTGTTGCAAAGCCTTCACTCTGTTTCAGCCCTCAGGTCCCGTTACCAGTTACCTGCCAGTCACCTGCCAGATTTCTGCTTGATACCTGCCTGATATCCGTTTACCTGCTTGCAAGCCTGCGGTCCGACGGTCTGCCTTCCGACACCTGTCAGTCTGTCTATGGACCAGCCTGCCCGCTCACCTGGGAGCGCTCACCTGCTACCTGCCTGCTAGCCTACCTGGAGGCTCTGCCGTCACTTGCCGTGACCACCTGCCTGTCCAGAGACTCTTGCCTGCTCACCTGGGAGCGCTCACCTGTTACCTGTCTGCTAGCCTACCTAGAGGCTCTGCCGTCACTTGCCGTGACCACCTGCCCGTCCAGAGACTCTTGCCCGCTCACCTGGGAGCGCTCACCTGCTACCTGCCTGCTAGCCTACCTGGAGGCTCTGCCGTCACTTGCCGTGACCACCTGCCTGTCCAAAGACTCTCGCCCGCTCACCTGGGAGCGCTCACCAGCCACCTGCCTGCTGCCCTTCTACCCAGAGACTGTCCCTGTCACTTGCCGTGACTACCTGCCCTTCTACCCATAGACTGTCCCTGTCACTTGCCGTGACTACCTGCCCGTCTTCCCCGGGATCCACCCGCTTCCTTACAAGGACCGCCCCCTTGTATAGTTGCTCAGAGGTTCCGCCTCCCAGACCCGTTACAACGTGGAGGTCGCAGTGGAATAAAAAGACAATATCAATGCCCATTGGAAGAGTGGTGGAGGTCGCAGTAGCTTAACAAGACAGTTTTAATGCCCCTTGGAAGAGTGGTGGAGGTCACAGTGGAATAAAAAGACAATATCAATGCCCCTTGGAAGAGACGTGGAGGTCGAAGTAGCTTAAAAAATGGTTTTAATGCCCCTTGGAAGAGATGTGGAGGTCACAGTAGCTTAACAAGACGGTTTTAATACCCCTTGGAAGAGACGTG
Source organism: Phyllobates terribilis (assembly GCF_046119375.1). Classification (NCBI taxonomy): domain Eukaryota; kingdom Metazoa; phylum Chordata; class Amphibia; order Anura; family Dendrobatidae; genus Phyllobates; species Phyllobates terribilis. The sequence continues at coordinate 405,876,354 of NW_027362771.1, forward strand.
GAGGTCACAGTGGAATAAAAAGACAATATGAATGCCCCTTGGAAGAGTGGTGGAGGTTGCAGTAGCTTTTTAAGATGGTTTTAATGCCCCTTGGAAAAGTTGTGGAGGTCGCAGTAGCTTAACAAGACAGTTTTAATACCCCTTGGAAGAGTGGTGGAGGTCGCAGTGGAATAAAAAGACAATATCAATGCCCCTTGGAATAGTAGTGGAGGTTGCAGTAGCTTAACAAGACGGTTTTAATGCACCTTGGAAGAGTGGTGGAGGTCCATGTGGTATAAAAAGACAATATCAGTGCACCTTGGAAGAGTGGTGGAGGTCGCAGTAGCTTAACAAGACAGTTTTAATGCCCCTTGGAAGAGACGTGGAGGTCACATGAGCTTAACAAGATGGTTTTATTGCCCCTTGGAAGAGACGTGGAGGTCACAGTAGCTTAACAAGACGGCTTTTAATGCCCCTTGGAAGAGACGTGGAGATCACAGTGGAATAAAAAGACAATATTAATGCCCCTTGGAAGAGTGGTGGCGGTCGCAGTAGCTTAACAAGATGGTTTTAATGCCCCTTGGAAAAGTGGTGGAGGTTGCAGTAGCTTAACAAGACGGTTTTAATGCCCCTTGCAAAAGTGGTGGAGGTTGCAGTAGCTTAACAAGACGGTTTTAATGCCCCTTGAAAGAGTGGTGGAGGTCGCAGTCGAATAAAAAGACAATATCAATGCCCCTTGGAAGAATAGTGGAGGTCGCAGTAGCTTAACAAGATGGTTTTAATGCCCCTTGGAAGAGTGGTGGAGGTCGCAGTAGCTTAACAAGACGGTTTAAATGCCCCTTGGAAAAGTGGTGGAGGTCACAGTGGAATAAAAAGACAATATCACTGCCCCCTGGAAGAGTGGTGGAGGTCACAGTAGCTTAACAAGACTGTTTTAATTCCCCTTGGAAGAGACGTGGAGGTCACAGTATCTTTACAAGACGGTTTTAATGCCCCTTGGAAGAGTGGTGGAGATCGCAGTGGACTAAAAAGATAATAACAATGCCCCGTGAAAGAGACGTGGAGGTCACAGTAGCTTAACAAGACGGTTTTTATACCCCTTGGAAGAGACGTGGAGGTCGCAGTAGCTTAACAAGACGGTTTTAATGCCCCTTGGAAGAGTGGTGGAGGTCGCAGTGGAATAAAAAGACAATATCAATGCCCATTGGAAGAGTGGTGGAGGTCACAGTAGCTTAACAAGACAGTTTTAATGCCCCTTGGAAGAGTGGTGGAGGTCATTGTGGTATAAAAAGACAATATCAGTGCCCCTTGGAAGAGTAGTAGAGGTCACAGTAGCTTAACAAGACAGTTTTAATGACCCTTGGAAGAGACGTGGTGGTCACAGTAGCTTAACAAGATGGTTTTAATGCCCATTGGAAGAGACGTGGAGGTCAGAGTAGCTTAACAAGATGGTTTTAATGCCCCTTTGTAGAGACGTGGAGTTCACAGTGGAATAAAAAGACAATATCAATGCCCCGTGGAAGAGTGGCAGAGGTCGCAGTAGCTTAACAAGACGGCTTTAATGCCCCTTGGAAAAGTGGTGGAGGTCGCAGGAACTTAACAAGATGGTTTTAATGCCCCTTGGAAGAGTGGTGGAGGTCGCAGTGGAATAAAAAGGCAATACCAATGCCCCTGGGAAGAGTGGTAGAGGTCGCAGTAGCTTAGCAAGATGGTTTTAATGCCCCTTGGAAGAGTGGTGGAGGTCGCAGTGGAATAAAAAGACAATATCAATGCCCCTTGGAAGAGTTGTGGTGGTCGCAGTAGCTTAACAAGTTGGTTTTATTGCCCCTTGGAAGAGTGGTGGAGGTCACAGTAGCTTAACAAGACTGTTTTAATGTGCCTTGGAAAAGTGGTGGAGGTCACAGTGGAATAAAAAGACAATATCAATGCCCCCTGGAAGAGTGGTGGAGTTCGCAGTAGCTTAAAGAAACGGTTTTAATGCCCCTTGGAAGAGTGGTGGAGGTCGCAGTAGCTTAACGAGACGGTTTTAATGCCCCTTCAAAAAGCTCGGGAGGTCGCAGTAGCTCAACAAGACAGTTTTAATGCACCTTGGAAAAGTGGTGGAGGTCGCAGTGGAATAAAAAGACAATATCAATGACCCCTTGAAGAGTGGTGGAGGTCACAGTAGCTTAACAAGATGGTTTTAATGCCCCTTGGAAGAGTGGTGGAGGTTGCAGTGGAATAAAAAGACAATAACAATGTCCCGTGGAAGAGACGTGCATGTCACAGTAGCTTAACAAGATGATTTTAATGCCCCTAACAAGAGCCATGCAGTACAGCATATTAAAAACATTTTTTCCATTATTGGGGTGTGGGTCTCACATAGTCTTTGCCTATGTCTTCCAAGCAAAAGCTGGCAAAAATTAGGACGGATGAACTTGCAATGCTGGCAACACAGACCGCGGTCACCCTGGTGGTATAGTGGTGGTGGAGGATGAGGATAAGGAGAAGAGCAAAAAACAGCCGAAATGAGGAAGCGTATACCCATATGTGGGTGTGAAGCGGTGCACGGGAATACACCTCCCGAAACAACACAGTGAATTTGACTTTATGTTACTCTGCTGGCATTTGGTGGTGATGAGAAGTCTGGCCCATTCCAGCCCTTGTTCATTTTGATAAGGGTCAGCTTGTCAGCATTGTCAGTTGACAGTCGACTGCGCTTATCATTTATAATTCCCCCAGCTGCACTAAAAACACGCTCCGATAACATGCTAGCGGCAGGGCAGGCCAAGACTTCCAAGGCATACAGAGCGAGTTCATTCCAAGTGTCCAGTTTGGATACCCAATAATTAAAAGGCACAGAGGAATCATGGAGGACGCTGGTACGGTCGTCAAGTTACTCCCTCACCATCTTTTGAAACTTTCCACTCCTTGTGAGAGTACCCCGCGCCTCAGGGCCTGTAAGCTGGGCATGTCTCAGAAAACTGTCCCAGAACGTTGACAGTGTTCACCTGCCTCTGCTGGATTGGAGTTACGTCTCTCTCGCCTGTACGCCTTGGTTGGTCAACGAACTGTGACCTCTGCCGCTAGCGTGTACAGATGGTAATTTTTTTAAGAGTTCTGCAGCAAGGGCCTTCTGGTACTGCCCCATTTTGTAGACCTCTCCACCTCAGGAATAAGAGAGTGAAAGTTCTCCTTGTAGCGGGGGTCTAAAAGTGTCACCAACCAGTAATGACTGTCACCCAACATTTTGACAACGTGAGGGTCACGGTTAAGGCAGCATAACATAAAGTCAGCCATGCGTGCCAGAATGGTAACGGGCAAGACTTCCGTGTCCTCACCAAGATGAAGACTGACCATGCTCTCCTCCTCCTCCTCCTCCCCCTGTCCTTAGGCCACCCACGCTGAACCGACGGTATGAGAGTTGTACAGGTACTACCGTCTACAGCGCATGATACCAGCTCCTGTTCTTCTTCCTCCTCCTCCTCCTCCTCCTCTCATTGTCCCCCAATGCACGTTGGGATGAGATGAGGCTGGGCTGTGTGTAATCACCCGCTACAGCTTCTTGATCCATCTCATCATTCTCTGGCTGCAATGCCTCCTCTTTAATTCTCTCCAGAGAGCGTTGCAAAAGACAGACAAGTGTGATGCTGACGCTAATGATGGCTTCATCGCCACTCACCATCTTGGTGGACTCCTCAAAGTTTGTCTGGATGGTAGATATGTCAGACATCTAGGTCCACTCCTGAGGTCTTATGTGTGGAGTCTGACCTGAATATCGATGGCCTTGTTGCAGCTGGTACTCCACAACTGCTCTCTTCTGCTCACAAATACTTTGCAACATGTGGAGGGTAGAGTTCCAACATGTGGGGAAATCAGACACCAGTCGGTGTGCCAGAAGCTACAAACGCTGCAGCAGCACAGCAAGGGCGGCGGAAGCCGTTGTCGACTTCCGAGAATTAGCTGACAGGCGGCATACTTTGACGAGCAAATCTGGCAACTCGGGGTACGATTTAAGAAACCGCTGAACCACGAGGTTAAGCACATGAGCCAGGCATGGTACGTGTGTGATCTCACCTCAGAACCGCCACCAGGTTACGGCCATTGTCACACACGACCATGCCTGGATGTAGGTTGAGCGGTCTCAGCCACAGATCTGCCTGCTCTTTCACAGCTGTCCACAACTCACAAGCAGTGTGAGGTTTATCACCTAAGCTTATGAGTTTCAGCACAGCCTGTTGCCGCTTGGCGGAGGCAGTACTGCAGTGCTTCCAGCTTGTAACTGATGTGGTGATATCTGAGATGGAGGCTGAATATGAGGAGGAGGATGATGATGCGCAGGAACTGTACACTGTGGGGGCAACTCTGACTGACATAGGGCCCGCAATTCTCGGTGTTGGGAGGATGTGTTCCGTCCCAAGGTCTGACTAGGTCCCGGCTTCCACTATGTTTACCCAGTGTGCCATCAGGGAGATGTACCATCCCTGGCCACAAGCACTTGTCCACGTGTCCGTTGTCAGGTGGACTCTCCTAGTAACTGCATTGTTGAGGGCACGGCAGATGTTTTGGGACACGAGCTTGTGTACTGCGGGGATGGCACACCGGGCAAAATAGTGTCAGCTGGGGACCAAGTACCGAGGGACAGCCATCGCCATAAGGTTGCGGAAGGATCCTGTCTCCACCAGCCTAAGAGGCAGCATTTCCAATGCAAGCAGTCGTGAAATGTGCGAATTTAGGACAGTGGCCTGTGGGGCGTTGGATGCGAATTTTCGCTTTCATTCAAAGCTCTGGGATGTGGACAATTGAACTCTCCGATGGGACGTGAACCTAACAAGTGAAGACAGAGAGGAGGGGGCATCTTTGCATGCAGTAAGGACAGGACATAGTCTTGCACGCAAAACAGGGTGTTTTCTTACATGCACAACAGCGGAAGAAGCAGTGGTGACACCCACTGACACTGGTCGTGGACCCTGGGGTTCGCCCCACAAAGTCGGGTGCTTTGCTGCCATGTGCCTGATCATGCTGGTGGTGGTCAGGCTGGTAGTTTTGTCACCCCTGCTGATGCTGGCCTGGCAGGTGGTACAAATGGACTTTTTGGGGTTATCAGCAGAGTCTTTAAAAAAAATTCCAGACTCTGGAAGACCTACCGGTTGTACTAGCAACGTCCCTCGTGTTGGTGTTACGGGGAACTGTTGCTCGCCTTCTGTCTGCGGCCACCACACTGCTTCTTCCTGCCTGTTGGGGTACTCTGACTCCCTCCCCCTGTGTGCTGCTGGCCTCGCTCTGCCTGTCCTCCTGCCGCATTGGGTCAGTTACTAGATCATCCACCACCTCCTCCTCTTCCACTTCTGCACCATGGTCCTCCTCCTCACTTCGTGGCAATTGTGTCTCGTCATCGTCCACCTTTTGTGACAAATTGCCAGCGTCGCCTTCCTGTGGCCGTGGCTGTTCAAATATTTGGCCATCGCTACATGGGATCTACTCTTCCACCACTTCAAGCGGAGCAGGTGAGGAGCACAAATATGGAATTGGACCTGTGAACAGCTCTTTAGAATGTCCAACTGTGGGATCAGTTGCTGTCTGATGACACTCGGCATGGTGGGAGGAAGGAGCATCAGGGTGAGGAGGAGTATGCAGCCGAGACTCACAGCTACTAACACTTGACCATGTGGAAGACAGACCGGAAGTGGTGGTGCCAAGGTGACTGGAATTATTATCTGCTATCCAATTAATAACCTGTTTACACTGATCAGTTCGCAATAGTGGTGCTGTTGTCTGCTTCCCTAGTAATTCGGTCAAGAACTGGGAGTGAGAAGATGTAGCTGTTGGTTGTGGCACATTTTCACCTTGGCCACGGCCCCATCCTCTGCACACTCCATCACCAGAACGTCCAGTTCCACGTCCCTTGCCATGCGCCTTGCACATTGTAAATGAAGTAAAATAGCTTACACCCGCACTATCAATGGCAAAATGGTAATAAAAAGGAGATTTGAACCGTGGAAGAGGAAAAACACAGTTCTAGTTCTCTGGCCTACACCAGACTCTTTTGAACAGATATATTGGTGTCTGAACAGTCAGCGAGACACTGAAAATGTTTTTTTTATGCAAAAAACACAAAAAAGTGGATAATACAGATATTTGAACCGTGGAACTGCAAAACCACAGTTATAATTTTCTGGTGTATACCAGACTTGTTAAAATAGATATATTGGTGTCTGAACAGTCAGCAACACACTCAAACTGTTATTTTTATGGAAAAAAGGCAAGCAGGTTGATAACACCCAGATTTGAACCGTGGAAGAGGAAAACCACAGTTCTAGTTCTCTGGCCTACACCAGACTCTTTTAAACAGATATATTGGTGTCTGAACACTCACAGACACACTTTTTTTTTGTGGGGGTGGTGGGAATACCATAAGGTTTATAAGACGGTATTTGTACAGTCTGACTGAGGAAAAAAAATAAAATCAGGATTTAGAAAAAAAAAAAGGATTATTCCTGGCCCCTGAGACCTGGGGCTAAGTCTAGAAATTTGACCAGCAGGAGCACACAGGACTGTAATGCAGTGTTTGTTGGTATAACCATTACATCTCCTATACAGCCTGCCTGCCTGCCTGCCTGATATCTGGGATGGATATTAGTACTCAGAAGGACTGTTTGTTTGATTTGGCAGGCTTTAGAGACCCTATACTAACTATTTTGCAGTATAAATCTCTCCCTAGCTCAGCAGCACTGACCCTACACTGTCTGATCCGGAGCGACTGTGTCCAAGATGGCGGTGCCCGGTTTTAAATACTCGAGGTGATGCTGTGCGGCCAGCCAATCACTGTAATGCCCACAAACAACATATCTGCGGCATTACAGTGACTGGCTGGCAATCCCTGCATGTTCATTGGCTCTGTAAAGAGCGCCAAACGTGCAGGGCGGTGACCCAAGCTCCCACCCGAGTAACCCGGAAATGCTCGGTGCTCGCCGAACATACCGAGTAGTGAGATGCTCGGGTGAGTACCAAGCAGTGTCGAGCATGCTCGCTCAACACTTCTTATGATACCTTTTTTTAAGAAAAAAAAATCTTAAGGGAATCTGTTGGTATTATTGAACCAAGAAAGTAAAATATATATATATATATATATATATATATATATATACATATATATATATATATATATATATATATATATATACAGGGTGGTCCAAAAGTAGTTGGACAGAAAATAATAACATTTGAATTAGGCTGTTGCTGTAACTGGGGAACAACTTGATTCATTAGAATTTTGAGATACTTATCTCCTGTGACTGTTCCATCAAAAAATATTGATCCTAAAACACCAAAACTTGAAATACCACCCCAAACATTGACACCAGGCTCATTTAGTTGTTGCTCTAATGTTAAATGCATGTTCTCATTATACCAGTAAATACAATTATGTATGTTAATATGGCCAGATAATTTGAGAGAAGATTCATCACTCCACATAATGTTATCTAAAATTACTGGATTTTCTTCAACTTCGTTAAGCATAATCTCACTAAATTGCAGCCGCCTGTCTGGATCATCCTCCAATAAACCATGAATTAGACGTGGACGATAAGCTTTCAACCCAATAGAGTTCAGGATTCGTATCATAGAAGCTCGTGAAATTCCCAATTCAAAAGAGGCTCTTCTGGTAGACTTTTTTGGACTCTGAACAAATGTTTCAGGAACAAGTTGTTTATTATCTTCTGTACAGACTGTTTTGGGTCGACCAGTTTTTGGAGCATTAAGGATTGAGCCAGTGGCATTGAATTTGTCACGAATGCGGTAAATGGTTTGTCTCTTTGGGGCTTGAGTACCAAATGTTTCAACCCAATTTGCTCTAACGGTTTCAGCATTTTGAGATTTCCAATACTCTGTTAAAATCCATTTTCTTTGATCTGTATTTAAATTATTTGCCATTATGTGTTATCTGAATTATCTGAAAAGAAAACAGATTTGGGGGAGATCTATCTGTGAAAACTAGATCTCTGAAACTGGCTCAGTTGCCCTTAGCAACCAGTCAGATTCCACCTTTCATTTTCAAAAGAGTCTGTGAGGAATGAAAAGTGGAATCTGATTGGCTGCTAAGGGCAACAGAGCCAGTTTCACATTACACCATGTTTGGTAAATCTCCCCCTTCATAACCTTATTACACTTTCTGTCCACCTACTTTTGGACCACCCTGTATATATATATATATATATATATATATATATATATATATATACAGTATATATGCACATGGAGTTCTTTCAGAGACTAGTCCAGCAATAACTTTACATGGCCAGTCCATTCGTCCTCTAGTGAGAAATTAGCATTTGAAATTTTAAGCAGATGAGGCTAAAGAGCTTTTGCTGATCTGAAGACTGTGTCACTCCAGCTCTAATCATTTCCCAGCAGCTCCTCCTACTTGGCTGACAGCCTCTATGCTGTGTCACTTCAGAAAAAGGAGCGTTCCGTGACGCAAGAAGAGGCGGAGCTGGGCCAGAAATAGAGCTTGAGTGAAAGAGGCTTCATTTTTAGTATTATTGCATAAATTAGTGTAATAGTATTTGTCTTCAATGGATACAAAAATATGACATAAATAGAGAGATTGGGAAATATCAAAAACTTTTTGACAATCTGCATCTGCAATCTAAGATTTTCTGATGGAAACAGAAGGAGTAGAAAAGAAATTTTTCTGCTGTAAAAAACTGTCTCAGTGAAACCCAATAAATAAAGGAGATTTTTTCTGGAGTTCAAATATTGAGGCAGAACAAGGATGATGGGAAGAAAGTCTTTCTATTGTTTTTGTTATTTTTGATTTTTTTTCTAAGGTCATTAAGGGTTTTAAATCCACTCAGTTTTTTTTACAGTGCGAGACTACAATGTTTGGGGTGTTGGCTGTATATGACAGCTGATACCCTTCTGCATTTGTTCTAGAACGATATTGGAACTGAGTGAGGCAGATTAACCCTTCAGGTGCCGCTGTCAATCATGATGGTGGCATCTATATGGTTAAAAGAGGGCTACCTATTTAACATTATGGGTGCTGCTGTTGCAATACAAAGCCCTGTAATGACCTCAAGAAACAGTGGCCTTTTAGAACCTGCCATAAGCAGTGAAAAATTACAGTGCATGAGGCCTGCAATCAAATGAAAAATACTTACAGTAAAAAAGTTTTAAAAAAAGTGTAACCAAAATTAACCAAAAAAACATACACACAATTTGCATCACAGCACCTGTATTTCTTCTGTATGGTGGACACTGTTTAAAAAACACCTCCAAAACTTTAGCTTTTTCTTCATACTGACACAGAAAAAATGGGATAAATGCCATTCAAAATCTCAAATATAAAAAAATTATATCACTGAAAACAAGAACTTGTCTCAACCTTTTGTCAAAGTTACAAACTTTAAGCTAACCCAACAATTTAGTAAAAAAAAAAATTCTATTTCACAATATTTCACATCTGGATTTAAGGGGTAATGTTTCTCCTTGCGGAGAGTCAAACCTGACATGCTGAAGTGAGCAGACTTTTAAGCCACAATGCTTCTCTGGGAAAAATGCAAATTGTCTCTACAGAGAGAAAGAGGACTAGAATGCTATTGCCACCTTTAGAAAGTAGCAATCCTAAAAGTCAATATCGACTCTCTAATGAGCCTTGTCACATGACTTAGGATAAAAGCCAGAACCAAAATCTCAATTTGCAGATGCTGTGTTTCAGGGTATTGCCACTTGTCAGTGCAAAATGTCAGATCTGATTTGGCTGGGTTAGAGGCGTCTGCCCGTGATCCAAGGGGTAACGCTTCTCCTTGCGGAGAGCGACATGTCAAGCCTGACATGCTGAAGTGAGGGCATTTTTAAGCCGCAATGCTCCTCTGAGAGATATGCAAATTGTCTCTTCAATATTTCATATTGCCACCTATATGAAATAGCAATCCTAACATTCAATATCGACTCTCTAATGAGCCTTGTCACATGACTTAGGTGTGGTAAAGCGACTTGCTTGGCTCTCCGGAGGCAGACACAGGACACAGAGTTTGAGTAAACTTCCTGCGGGTTTATAGTGCAGCATAAACTCCAGCAGCGTCCCATAAAAATAAACAGTCCCTCTTTGGGTTAACGGGAAAACAAAAGATGAAATATAACATAATCCTCTAGCCAGCAAGGCCTTTGCCAGCTGCAGATAGTCCTGAGAAGTTTCAGCAACACCAGTCCTCCGGTGTTGCTCTCTAGTATCAGCCACGCACAGCCTGGAGACTTCAATCTCCAGACCACACACTCCACACAGGAAAACAAACTGACTGAACATTTAAACCCTGTTCAGTCACACCCCCTGATGGGGAGGTATGGGGAATGACTTCCCTCCCATCTCTACGTCATTCTCATAAAACCACACCCTTTTAAAGAGGTAACCCCGAGCATACAACATGCTGGCAGAAATTCCGTAGGTCTTAGTTCACACAGGCAATTTTTTCTGAGTACAAGTATACCCCATATATGCTCAGAAACTTTTGTTTGTGCAAACAGCAGGGCATGGAAAGGAAAGAGCGTTGTTTAAATTTTGGAGTGCAAAATTGTCTGGAATAGATTTCACACAAATTACTAAAATGGGCTGAACAAAATTGTTGTCCCCATCAACTTAATATTTTGTTGCACACCCTTTGGAAGAAAAAAAGTGCAATCAATTGCTTCCTATATCTATCAACAAGCTTCTCAAACCTCTCAACAGGACCTCTCTTCTTTTGAAAACTGCCCCAGGTCTCTCCCAACAGCAATTTCAAGATCTCTCCACAGGTGTTCAATGGGATTTAATCCAAACTCATTGCTGGCCACTTCATAAATCTGCAGTGCTTTGTTTCCATTCATTTCTGAGTGCTTCTTGCAGTATGTTAGGGGTTATTGTTCAGCTGGAAAACGCATGTCCTAGGACGTAAACCCAGCTTTATGACACTGGGCGCTACATTATGACCCAAAATCCTTTGGTAGTCTTCAGATTTCATGATGCCTTCCACACAGTCAGGACACCCAGTGTCAGAGGCAATTAAACAACCCTAAAACATCTTTTAACCTCCACCATATTTTACTGTAGGTATTGTGTACTTTTCTTTGTAGGCCTCATTCCGTTTTCGGTAAACAATAAAATGATGTGTTTTATCAAAAACCTCTTCCTTGGTCTCATCAGTCCACAAGACACTTTACCAGAAGCCTTTTGGCTTACCCAAATACATTTTGGCAAAATTCAGTCAAGCTTTTTTATGTCTCTGTGTCAGCAGTGGGGTCTTTCTGGGTCACCTGCCATAGCATTTCATTTCATTCAAATGTCGATGGATAGTTCATGCTGACACTGATGCACCCTGAGCCTGCAAGACAGCCTGAATTTCTTTGGAACTTGATTGGGGCTGTTTATCTACTATCTGGACTATCCTGCGTTTCAACCTTTCATCAATTTTTGTTTGCCGTCCACGTCCAGGGAGATTAGCTACAGTTCCATGTAACCTTGAGATTGTTGATATTGTTCAACAATTTTGGTTCTCAAGTCCTCAGACAGTTTTCTTTTTCTCTCTCTGTTCTCCATCCTTAGTGTGGCACAAACAGATACACAATGGAAAGATTGAGTCAACTTCTCCCCTTTTTATCTGGTTTCAAGGGTAGTTTTCATATTGTCCACACCTGTTGCTTGCCTCAGGTGGGTTTGAATGAGAATCAAATGCTTTGAAACAAAAGTTGTTTACCCACAATTTTGGAAAGCTGGCAACAATTTTGTCCTACCCATTTTTGAGGTTTTGTGTGAAATTATGTCCAATTTGTTTTTTTTCTTAATTTTTTAGTGTTGTTCCGATACACACAAAGGAAATAAACACATTTATGCCAAAACATATGTAATTGCAATAATATGCTTGGAGAAATACTTCATTTTCTTGAACAATTTCAAGGGTGTCAAAACTTATGACCTTGGCTTTTTTTTTAATTTTACCACCAGAATGGTATTATTAATGCATGTTCCATGCCCCTAGTAAAATAATTACCAGCTACCGTCTTCTTCTGATCTCTGTGCCGCTTTGGTCGTCTTCTGCTACTTGTGATTAGACTGATCACTCCAGTGTTTGCTGGGTTAACCGAAAGTTACTTCTCTATGTAAGTCTATGAGAGCCAGAATGAGGCTCTCATAGACTTACATTTAGAGTTTTGGACTGTTAGCTTTGACTTTCGGCAAGTCAGGAGTAAGGTGCTGTGGTCACAAGATGGCGGAATGGGATCGGAGCAGTGCCGGGAAGAGCTAAAGATGGCAACTAGTATGTATTTTGCTAACAGCAGGGAATAGACATTAAGGATACTACTCTGGCGATGGAATAAAAAAAATGCTGGAATGGTGCTTTAAGCTCAAAATTAGCTCTTTCGCTAAGAAGCTAAGCAGTTTAATGTGATCGTTTTGGTCTGTAGTATGGTGTGTGTTAAAAGATTTTAGCACTAATAGTTTTTTTTTTAAATTCACATACACACGTGTACACACATCCATACACAAACGTATATATCTGATGTCTGAACATATTCTGCAAAGCAAAGGCTCATATGATAAAATAGTCTACAGCTACCCTCTGTAGATATAGAACATGAGTAAAATGATTAATAAGATTTTATTTTACATATCTTTATGGCAAATTGAGTTAAACTTTTTTTGCTAACAAGTCTTCAAATAAAATTACTATGTATGGTTCTAATAGCAGCCATACTTGCAATACTATTTCCAGACACAAATGCACAACAGAATGCAGCAGGCCCCTCATGATAAAGGAGGGGGCAGAACAGATGCAAAATACTAATAGGACAACCACTTACTAACCCAGCAGACATCCGTGGGGCGGCTGCCAAGTATTCAGAATGCACACAGGCTTGCATAGGGTGCCATTCACACCATTACATGAGATGCACCTCTATCTATATAGCAGCCTTTTCGCAACGCCCCTACTGTTTCATCAGGCGGGCTGCCAATACCATATGTGCACCCACAGGCCAGACACCCCACATTACCCAGCCACCACTGAAGGTCCTGGCCTGCACCCTGCATAAAACATACAAAAATGATGTTTTTAATGCATGAGGTATTGGTCGATATTTTGGCCAAAATACACATGATCGCAACCCGCATGAAGTGTCCTCATTATCTTGTGAGTCCCTACACTACATTCAAAAACAATTCACTGAAAAAAGGACAAAAATAAATGACACCACCGAAAAAGAAAAAATAGCCGCCATACATGCAATATCATGTTCAGACACAAATGCACAAATATGATGCAGCAGGCCCTCCATGATAAAGATGGGGGCAGCAAAAGAGCAAAATAAAACAACCATTTACTAATCCATCAAACATCTGTGGGGTGGCTGCTTAGTGTTCAAAATGCACACAGGTTTGCATAGGGTGCCATTCACACCATTTTGAATACTAGGCAGCCTCCCAACGGATGTCTAGTGGGTTAGTAAGTGTTTTTTCTTTTAGTATTTTGCACCTGTGCTGTCACCTCCTTTATCATGCGGGGTCTCGCTGCATCCTGTTGTGCATTTGTGTCTGGATATGATATTGCAAGTATGGCTGCTTATTTTTCAGTGATGTCTTTTATTTTTGCCTTTTTTTTCCAGTGAATTGTTTATGTATGGTTCTAGTTTTATAATGTTCCATGGTAGTATTCACGTACAGTAACACACAGCTCAGCCTTGACATGATGCCAACATAGCAAGTTACTGTACATTTCACAGATAATTTGGGAAAACAAAGTCACTGAACCTTTAATTTTTTTATACATTATAGATTGAGCAAGACATGTATCAGAATTCTAAATATTTGTGATTGAGAAATTGAACTGTTCAGCAAACATTGGGACGTTCGCCGATCTGAACCGAACCTTGAAAGGTTCACTCATCTCTAGTTGTGATCATGAATATGTCACTATCATCAATGCACAAGAACCACCATCAGTTTTCTCTCAAGCTGTATTTGTCCTGTTGTAGATGCAAACACCATCAGACGTATGCCAAATGGCCCATATTATGGTTAAAGGGGTTTTCCCACGAACTAAAGTTCAATCAATAGATCTTGGAATAATAATAATTTCCACAATTGAATGTATTTAAATAAAATGTCCTTGTGCTGAGGTAACAATTCTATTAAGGGCAAAGACACACTGCCGTTTTCACATGCTATGATCGCATCATAAACCTCGTTCTGGCCGACATCTCTCCTGACCTGACCTTGACAGCTGCGTAGAAATCCATCATGCTGTCATGTTCAGGTCACAAGAGGTGCTGGCCAGTCCGTGCAGTGCGATGCGATCATCGTACAAGTTATATGGCAGTGTGTCCCTGCTTTAAAAGTGATCATCAGAACTTGTTGCTTGACCCATTTTTGAGGGGGAGATGCATTGGAAGTCCTGTTACCTTGCTTTCTAACCCATTTCTTCACTTGGAAGGAAGGGCAGGCCATTGGATTCATCTGTGTAGGGCATCAAAATACTTTATTCCCAGCACTGGTGTGAAGATTATACATTTTTCAGTAATATAATATATACTGTTTTTAAAATAATATATATTTTTCTCCCTAAAGAGAACTCATTTGAGAGCTTACGTATTGCACTAGCTGTTTGTAATTGATGAGAAACTCTGAACTCACTGAAATGCAGCAACTCAAAATTATTAGGCTATGTTCCCACGATGCAGAAATGCTCCGGATTTTTCCAGAGCTTCTCTGCATCTCCCTGGCAGAAAAAACCCATGCGGATTGTACATGCGGATTGTACATGCTGTGAGGCAGTGACCGGGATCGTATACAAGGGACATTATATATCCCCCAGAATGTGTACAGAGACCTATTAAAATCCATTGGAGTGCATTGCAGTCACACACACAGCTGCGGCTGCAATGCAGGAATGAAGGTGAGCAATGACCTGGTCAGACTACCTGGCTAAGGCAGATTAAGTAAAACCCGGCAGGGCCTTCATTTCTTGGAGGAGGTCACAGGAGGCAGTGGGGCGGCCACCTCCCTCCAACCCGGGTTTTCCAGTGGCTCTTGCCACAGGCCCTTTAAAACTCCTGCACTAACTATTAGTGGGGTTCTTTGTTGCAACCTGCTGGGAGCACAGCAGGAAACCTCAGCAGTATTGAGGGAGGCTGAACCACTGCCTGGGAAGGCTCTGCACCTGTCAGGCTCTGAGCGGCCTGGTGTGGCCGTTGTCCCCGGCAACCATTGTGTATGGACTTTCTGGTAACCCGGCTGCGAACTGGAGGACTTTCTGTTAACCCGAGAGTGGCTGAAATAAAAGCTGTTTATGTTGGACTTGCTTGGGTCACTGCCTCAGTTACTGCACGATGTGAACACCGCCGCCTTACAGTTTGGTGGAGAATGCGGGCATAGTGACTGAGGCATACCCCACCGGCCGCTGCATGACCACAATCCGGCCTGCCACCTTTCAGTTCCACCCCATGGACAAAATGGAAGAGCTATTAAAGCAGCTCGCTCTCGCCAAGCAGCAGCAGTTGCTGCAGTCTCAGCGGCAACAGCAGGAGCAGCACCTGAGTCTCCAACGGCAACAGCAGGAGCGGGAACAGCAGCACCTGAGTCTCCAACGGCAACAGCAGGAGCGGGAACAGCAGCACAATCATCTGCAGCAGCTACTGTACCAGCATCAGCAAAAAACAAATGAACTGATGATGCAACAGATTGCTGCCCTGCGGGAGACACCGACCACATCAGCCCCGGAACGTCGAGACGCCCGGGACAAGGTTCGATCAGCGTTGAGGAAGATGGGACCGGAGGACGACGTGGAAGCCTTCCTTACCATCTACGAACGCACAGCCGAGCAGGAAAACCTACCAGCCGACCAGTGGGCGGAAGTGGTGGCTCCGTTTTTGGTTGGCGATGCCCAGAAGGCCTGTTTCGACCTCAGTCGGGAGGACGCCCGGGACTACCAGAGGCTCAAAGGTGAGATCCTTGCCCGGCTGGGGGTCAATACATACGTGAGGGCCCAGCGTGTGTTTTCGTGGGCCTATGTGGAGACCCGACCTGCCCGGTCTCAGGCTTATGACCTCCTGCAGCTGGTAAAGAGGTGGCTCCAACCTGAGACTTTGTCCCCAGCCCAGATAGTGGAGAGGGTGGTGGTTGACCGGCTGGTGAGGACTCTGCCAGTCGCTATCCAACGTTGGGTGGGGCAAGGGGACCCCGGCACCCTCGACCAGGTGGTCAGTTTGGTCGAGCGCTACTCAGCCACTCAGGACTTCATTCGAGTCTCCGCCCCCTCTCGGCTGTCACGCCGATCCCTGCCAACCCAGGAATCGGGAAAGGGGTCGCGTCCCTCTGCTTGGGACAGTCAGCACCGTACCCATGCGGAAGGGGAACCCCGGAGTGAGAGTGGCAGGAGACCGGTTCCCTCCCAAACTGTCATAAGACCTAACAGTACCACCACCCTTAGGTGCTGGCGGTGTCAGCGGCCGGGACATGTGATTGCTAATTGTCCCCTGACTACGGAACCCATGGCCTGTGGATATAGCTGCCGGGTCTCAATGTATACCCAGACCGTCTGCACGGCGAGCGCCGACTCCCGGGACAGTGAACTCCAACTATGCCAGGTACTGGTTAATGGGTACCCCACAGAGGCCCTCCTGGACTCAGGGAGCCTTGTGACTTTGGTACATGGGTCGTTGGTGGCAGGAGACAACCCCGGTGAACGGCCCGTTGGGGTTGTGTGCATCCATGGGGACCTCCGAGAGTACCCAACTGAGGAGGTAGTCCTGTCCACGCCGTGTGGAGAAATAAAACATGTGGTTGGGGTGGTAAAAACTCTTCCCTATGGGACTGTGTTGGGAAGAGACTTGCCCCTGTTCTGGACTCTGTGGAAAAACAAAATCCACTCTCCCCCCGGTAAAATGTATTACAGGCATTGTAACCGATGAACCAGAGTCAGGGGAACCTGCCGTAGGGGTGTCCAACCTAGGGACAGAGTGTGACCCCAATAGGTTTCCCTTAGAGGTGCTGGCAGGAGAGGTCGAGGAGATCCCATCGATCCCTGAGCTGGAAGTGTCCCGGGCCACGTTTGGGATGGCTCAGCTACAGGATCCCACCCTGGCTCAGGCGCGGGAAAGGGTGTTAGAGGTAAATGGCGTAGCTCAACAGCCCGGTGTCGATACTGTATTTCCACGCATGGTAATCAACAGTGAGTTGCTCTATAGGATAGATAAGATCAGGGACGAGGTTGTGGATCAGTTAGTGGCACCTCAGTCGTACCGTCGGGCGATTCTCAAGATGGCACACTCACACCTGCTGGGTGGACACTTAGGGATAAAAAAGACGCTAGAACGTATCTTGCAGCGGTTCTTTTGGCCTGGGGTTTACGCAGAGATCAAAAGGTACTGCGAATCCTGCCCCGAATGTCAGTTGACCACACCCACTGCAAGTTTCCGTAGCCCATTGGTACCCCTGCCCGTGATAGAGGTACCTTTTGAACGGATTGCAATGGACTTGGTAGGGCCCATTGTAAAATCCGCCCGTGGCCACCAACATATACTGGTAGTCGTCAACTATGCCACTCGGTACCCGGAAGCTATATCACTACGCCACACCTCGGCAAAACTGATAGCACAGGAGCTGTTTGCCATGTTCTGTCGCCTTGGACTCCCCAAGGAGATCCTGACGGATCAGGGGACCCCCTTTATGTCCAAAGTGACAAAGGAACTATGCAAATTGCTAAAAATTAAACAATTGCGCACCTCGGTGTACCACCCTCAAACCGACGGGCTAGTAGAACGGTTCAATAAAACCCTCAAGTCCATGTTAAAAAGGGTGTTTTCTAAGGATGGAAGGGATTGGGACATGTTGTTACCCTATTTGATGTTCGCCGTCCGTGAGGTACCCCAGGCTTCCACAGGGTTCTCTCCCTTTGAGTTATTGTACGGCAGACACCCTAGGGGTCTGTTGGACGAAGCCAAAGAGACATGGGAACAAGAGCCAACTCCGCATAGGAGTATAATTGAATACGTTGCTAGTATGCAGGACCGGATCGCGGCGGTCATGCCCATCGTGAAAGAGCATCTGTTAGATGCCCAGGTAGCTCAGAGGCACATATATAATAAAAGAGCCAGAGTCAGAACTTTTAAGAAGGGTGATCGGGTGTTAGTACTGGTACCCACAGCCGAGAGTAAGTTCATGGCCAAGTGGCAAGGACCATATGAGATTCGAGAAAAAGTGGGGGACGTAAATTACCGGGTGTATCAGCCCGGAAGGAGGAAACCTGAGCAGCTTTACCATGTAAACCTGCTAAAACCTTGGAAAGATCGAGAGTGTTTAGTTACAGACGTCACCCCGGGCATATCACCAGAGAATTCTCCACCTTCAGCCAGGGAAGCATCCGAGGGGGAGGTCAGGATAAGTGATGCCCTCACTAAACAGCAGCGACGGGAGGCTCGCTCGCTGGTGCAGCACAATATCGACGTGTTCTCAGAGCTACCAGGTAGGACTACGGTTATCCAACATGACATTGTCACCGAACTTGGGGCACGGGTACGAATAAGACCGTACCGGGTACCCGAGGCCCGGAGGCAAGCCATCACGGCTGAGGTAAAGCAAATGCTTCAGTTAGGCGTCATAGAGGAATCACGGAGTGAGTGGGCTAGCCCCATCGTACTGATTCCAAAACCAGATGGATCATTACGCTTCTGTAACAATTTCCCGAAATTGAATGAAGTGTCAAAGTTCGACCTTTATCCAATGCCCCGGGTGGATGAGCTGATTGAGAGACTGGGGCAGGCCCAGTACTTTACCACGCTCGATCTCACCAGGGGTTACTGGCAGGTACCTCTCGCAGATTCGGCGAAGGAAAAGACCGCCTTCGTAACTCCAGAGGGTCTATATGTTATGATCTGCTACAAGCACTAAGGAAAGAAAGGAGATCTGTCCCTACAATAGAACTAAGCTAGATCCCTACGATGTAACGGGGAACCTGATCCTGCGATCAGACCCGCTAAAGTCCTCGGCTAGTCTGTACGAAGACCTATAGGTGCAAGGGAGGGATCACTACAAGAACTAGGGACTGGGATAAAGTTGGACACCTCCTAGCAGAAATTGTAGCAGTAAAAGACAAACACACAACATAGAACATAAAGGTCCGAAGACCAAGCTAAACTGACTGAGAAAGGTAACTAAGCACCAGGCTAACTTAAGAGTAGAAATTACAATGAAGTCCAGCAAGGCCGGGAGGGCGGAGCAGGATTAAATAGGCAAACAAGGTCATGTGACCAGCAAGAAAGAAAAAACCTAACAGGAGAGTTCTAACAGTACCCCCTCTTCTATGAGGATCCTCCGGATCCCCTAGGCCCAGACTTATCAGGAAACCTCTTGTGAAACGCTCTGACAAGTCTGGAAGCAAAAAACATCATCCGCCCTCACCCATGAGTTATCCTCGGGTCCGAAACCTTTCCAAGCGACGAGATACTGCAAACTCCCTCTATACCGTCTAGAATTTAGGATGCGGGAAATTTCGTATTCCTCGTCCTCCACCACCGGAGGAACAGTGGCAGAGACGTCTCCATCCGACACATAAGCTCTTTTCAACAGAGAAACATGAAACACCGGATTAATCTTCCAGAAGGTAGGAACCTCCAACCTAACAGCAGATTGGTTAACTACCTGAAGCACCTTAAAGGGCCCTACAAACTTGGGACCCAATTTTTTAGAAGGAATCCTCAACCGCAGATTCTTAGAGGACAACCAAACCATGTCACCAATAGCAAACAAAATCTCTTGCCGTTTCCTATCAAAGTACCTCTTAGATTTTTTGTTAGCCTCCTGAAGATTACCACGCACATCCGTCCAAACTCTCTTCAAGCCACCGGAAAAACTCTCCTCCTCAGACACAGCCGATACCAATTTGGAGAATGACCCAAAAGACGGATGACTCCCAGAACAACAAAAAAAAGGCGAACAACCATCAGAAGAGGATGTATGGTTGTTAAGAGCAAACTCAGCAAGTGGCAGAAACTCAGACCACCCCTCCTGATTGTCTGCCACGAAACAACGCAAGAACTGCTCAACATCCTGATTCTTCCTTTCTGTCTGTTCATTAGACTCAGGATGATATCCGGATGAAAACGACAAATGAACTCCCAACCTGTCACAAAAAGCACGCCAAAAACGAGCCACGAACTGAGGTCCCCTATCCGAAACAATGTCAGTCGGAACGCCATGTAGTCTGACAATTTCCTTGACAAAGGCCTTAGCGAGTGTCTTAGCGCAGGGCAGTTTGATGAAAGGAACCAAGTGACACATCTTGCTAAAACGGTCCACGACCACCCAGATGACTGTGAAACCCTCAGAGGGGGGAAGGTCAGTAATAAAGTCCATAGCCAGATGTGTCCAAGGTGCACTAGGAACCTCCAGAGGGCAAAGCAACCCCGCTGCAGGAGTATGTGAAGACTTAGATCTAGCACACACCGTACATTGACGCACCCACTTAATGACTTCCTTCTGCCATCCAGGCCACCAAAAACTGCGACCCACAAGTCTCTTGGTCTCAGAAATTCCTGGATGACCTGCCAACCGAGACTCATGACACTCAACAAACAAATCTCTCCTAAAGGTCCTAGGCACAAACAACCTCCCATGGGGAGTGTTAGATGGGGCCTTCTCCTGTGCTTTAAGAATCTCATCTTCCAAAACGGAGTCCAATGCAGCAATCACAACACCTTCTTGTAAAATGCTCCCCTCCTCCTCAGCACCGACCATGGGAGAAAAGCTGCGAGAGAAAGCATCAGCTTTAACATTCTTGGTACCCGGGATGTAAGTAACGGAAAAATTAAACCGCGAGAAAAAAAGTGCCCACCTAGCCTGACGGGCATTCAAGCGCTTGGCAGCATCAAGATAGATCAGATTTTTATGATCAGTGAAAACCTGAATGGGAAATTCAGCACCTTCCAAGAAATGACGCCAGTGTTCAAATGCGAGTTTAATAGCCAGCAATTCCCGATTACCAATATCGTAATTAAGTTCAGTCTCAGAAATTTTTTTTTAAAAAAAAGCACAGGGATGTACTCCATCCTTGTTTTTCTGAGACAACACCGCACTGACCCCCACCGAAGAAGCATCAACCGCACCCAAAAACGGCTTAGTCACATCAGGCTGCATAAGGATGGGAGCAGAGCTGAACCTCTCCTTTAGAAACACAAAAGCTTCAATGGCCTCAGTAGTCCACTGAACCGCATTAGCACCTTTCCTGGTGAGATAGGTCAGTGGTTTGACAATAATAGAAAATGTTTTAATGAATTTTTTGTAATAATTGGCGAAACCCAAAAACCTCTGTATCGAGTTCAAACCAATAGGCCTAGGCCATTCCTGAACCGCCTGAACCTTCACAGGGTCCATCTCAAAGCCCTCGCTGGAGATAATGTAGCCCAAAAAATGAATTCTCTGTACAGCAAACTCACATTTCTCCAGCTTAGCAAAAAGCGAATTGTCAATTAATAACTGTAATACCTCACGTACGTTCCGCCAATGAGACTCCAGATCAGGCGAATAAATCAAAATGTCATCCAAATACACAACCACATTTTTGCCGATCAAAGGTCTAAGGATGTCATTAATAAGATTCTGAAAAAATGCTGGAGCATTGGTAAGACCAAAAGGCATAACCAGGTTCTCAAAATGACACACAGGAGTGTTAAAAGCAGTCTTCCATTCATCACCCTCCTTCATGCGCAACAAATTGTATGCCCCCCGGAGATCAATTTTAGAGAACCACTTGGCCCCCACTAACTGGTTAAACAAATCAGGAATCAATGGCAGTGGGTAAGGATTGCGTACAGTAATTATATTAATCTCATGAAAATCCAGACAAGGACGTAAACCGCCGTCCTTTTTTTTAACAAAAAAAAATCCAACAGCCACAGGAGACTTGGAAGGCCTAATGTGACCGGCGGCCAAGCTTGTCTGTATGTATTCCTCCAAAGCTTTTCTCTCAGGAATAGTAAGATTAAATAAACGACTTTTAGGAAGAGTCGCTCCAGGGACAAATTCAATGGTACAATCATAGTCTCTATGGGGAGGCAATATTTGTGACTCCTCCTCAGAAAAAACTCTCCAAAAATCCTGAATAGGTACAGGTAATTCCCCTTTTTCCACCGCAGCAATACGTCCGTTACAACACTTGTCATAACACTTTGGACTCCAGGACTTAATGTCATTGGTAGACCAATCCAGTACAGGATTGTGCAATTTTAACCAGGGTAACCCCAAAATTACTGGAGAAGGCAAATTATTTAATACCAACAAATCCAAATTTTCTTGGTGAATACCATTAATAGCGAGGGGAAATTCACAGACCTTGTGAGTAACACTCTTCAAGGGGGAGCCATCGACAGAAACCACAGCAATAGGGGATGACAAAGGTTTGGGTTTTAATTTAAGTTTTTCCAAGAATCCCCCATCAATCACATTAAGAGTAGAACCACAATCCACAAATATCCGAAATTCAATTAATTCATCCTGAGCAGCAGTAGTAGCAGAAAGAAATACCCCCTTAGAATTTAAACAGGCAATACGGGCGTAACTGACCTTTTTTTTTTCTTTGTTCATATGAAGCACACAGTTCTTAATAAAATGGTCAGATTTCCCGCAATAAAAGCACAAACCTTCAGAAGATCTGCGGTCTTTTTCCTGAGAGCGGGGTGCCATCGCCCCAATCTCCATCGGCTCTCCAATGTCAGTACAGACCCTCTCAAGACTCGGAGCGGACATGGCAGAGGATTTACTTTCATTAACCCTTGCACGCAGTCTCCTGTCCACCCGTATGGCTAATTGCATAGCCTCCTGCAAGTTTCCAGGTGTGGGATAAGCAATCAGCAAATCCTTAACCCTTTCACCTAGCCCCGCAAGAAACAAACTTTTCAAAGCTGAATCGTTCCACCCCACCTGGGCAGACCACCGACAGAAGTGAGAACAATATTTTTCCACATTACCTGATCCCTGCCTCAAATGTCTTAATTCACTCTCAGCTGATGAGACACGATCAGGATCATCATACAACTAACCCAAAGCAGAAAAAAAACTATCCACTGATCTAAAGCATGGATCACTAGGTTGGAGAGAAAAGGCCCATCCCTGAGGTTCTTTGCTCAAAAGTGACATTATGAACCCTATGCGCTGTGATTCATCACCAGAGAATCTGGGTCTCAAACGAAAATACAATAAACAAGCATTTTTAAAGGAAAAAAATTCCTGTTGATCACCAAAGAATAAATCAAGCAAACGTACCTTTGGCTCCACAAAATGTGCTCCAGAACAGCTACTCAAGTGTTGTTGGAGCTCGGCCACCTCCTGAGAGAGTCCCTGCAGGCGTTGAGCCAAATCCTGAACCAACTCCATGATGGAAACTGGAAGTCTTTCCTTAGAGAATTTTTTTGGGCTGGACTTACTGTTATGATCTGCTACAAGCACTAAGGAAAGTATGGAGATCTGTCCCTACAATAGAACTAAGCTAGATCCCTACGATGTAACGGGGAACCTGATCCTGCGATCAGACCCGCTAAAGTCCTCGGCTAGTCTGTACGAAGACCTATAGATGCAAGGGAGGGATCCCTACAAGAACTAGGGACTGGGATAAAGTTGGGCACCTCCTAGCAGAAATTGTAGCAGTAAAAGACAAACACACAACATAGAACATAAAGGTCTGAAGACCAAGCTAAACTGACTGAGAAAGGTAACTAAGCACCAGACAAACGTAAGAGTAGAAATTACAATGAAGTCCAGCAAGGCCAGGAGGGCGGAGCAGGATTAAATAGGCAAACAAGGTCATGTGACCAGCAAGAAAGAAAAAACCTAACAGGAGAGTTCTAACACTATACCACTATGTGGTCTTACCTTTTGGGTTACATGGGGCCACGGCTACATTTCAGAGGTTGATGGACATAGTGCTCAAGCCTCATCAGGAGTACGCGTCCTCGTATCTTGATGATATTATCATCTTTAGCACCAACTGGCATACGCACCTATCACAGGTACAAACGGTGCTGGATTCTCTCAGAGCCGCAGGGTTAACGGCAATCCCAAAAAAATGTGCGATAGGGCTAGAGGAAGCCCGAAATTTGGGGTATGTGATAGGCCGAGGAGCTATCAAGCCCCAAATCAATATAGTTGAGGCTATAAAAAACTGGCCTAAACCGTCAAGTACAAAACAGGTGAGGGCGTTCCTTGGCATCCTTGGGTATTACCGCCGGTTTATACCTAATTTTGCAGGGCGAACGGCGGCCCTGACCGATCTCTTGAAGGGAAAAAAATCGGTAATGGTTCGGTGGAACCCTCAGGCAGAAGAAGCTTGTCAGTCCATGAAGTTGGCCCTGTGTGGACAGCCGGTCCTCATCAGCCCCAACTTCAATGAAACCTTCATTGTACAGACAGATGCCTCGGAGGTAGGCCTAGGGGCGGTATTGTCACAAAAAGTGAATGGTGAAGAGCACCCGGTCACCTACTTGAGAAGAAAACTTGTCCCGGCAGAGAAAAACTATAGCGTGGTAGAGAAGGAGTGTTGGGCTATTAAGTGGGCCTTGGAATCACTACGTTATTATTTACTCGGGTGTCAGTTCCGCTTGGTGACGGACCACTCACCCTTGGTATGGATGAGGAATGCCAAAGAGAGGAATGCGCGAGTCACCAGGTGGTTCCTGTCACTGCAAAATTTCAGTTTCTCTGTAGAACATCGCCCTGGGAAGTTGCAAGCAAACGCGGATGCCCTGTCCCGGGCACCCTGTATGGTGGCAAATGTTCAACCCCACAAGCTTGAACAGAGGGGGGGTTATATGAGGCAGTGACCGGGATCGTATACGAGGGACGTTATATATCCCCCAGAATGTGTACAGAGACCTATTAAAATCCATTGGAGTGCATTGCAGTCACACACACAGCTGCGGCTGCAATGCAGGAATGAAGGTGAGCAATGACCTGGTCAGACTACCTGGTTAAGGCAGATTAAGTAAAACCCGGCAGGGCCTTCATTTCTTGGAGGAGGTCACAGGAGGCAGTGGGGCGGCCTCCTCCCTCCAACCCGGGTTTTCCAGTGGCTCTTGCCACAGGCCCTTTAAAACTCCTGCACTAACTATTAGTGGGGTTCTTTGTTGCAACCTGCTGGGAGCACAGCAGGAAACCTCAGCAGTATTGAGGGAGGCTGAACCACTGCCTGGGAAGGCTCTGCACCTGTCAGACTCTGAGCGGCCCGGTGTGGCCGTTGTCCCCGGCAACCATTGTGTATTGACTTTCTGGTAACCCGGCTGCGAACCGGAGGACTTTCTGTTAACCCGTGAGTGGCTGAAATAAAAGCTGTTTCTGTTGGACTTGCTTGGGTCACTGCCTCAGTTACTGCACGGTGTGAACACCGCCGCCTTACAATGCGGATTGTACATGCGGATTGTACATGCATTTTTCCTGCCAGGGACATACGGATGTGAAGCGTTCTTCACATGCATTTCTGCATGCGGGTTGTCAAGCGCTTTCCAAGCGATTTTAGAGTCACTTGGAAAGTCCTTGACAACTTGGTCACACTATATAAATCCATGCAACCGGCATAGATTTATATAGTGTGACCATAAAGAATGGTAAAAAATAAAAAATAAATATTATACTTACCTTCTGATGCCCCCGGTCTCCTTGTCCGATCCGTCCGGTGTCCCCGGTGTCTAGCGGTGGTCTAAAAAGACCTGCCATGACGTCATTTAGTCATGTGATGGGTCACGCGACCACCAACATCAGCGGTGGTGTGACCCGTCACATGACTAAATGACATCATGGCAGGTCCTTTTAGACCATCGCGAGCTGCTAGCGAGCCGGGACGGATCGCTATGGAGATCGGGGGCCATGAGAAAGTAAGTATAATGTATATTTTTTATTTTATTCTTTTTTTTACAGGTACTACGG
Source organism: Phyllobates terribilis (assembly GCF_046119375.1). Taxonomy (NCBI): domain Eukaryota; kingdom Metazoa; phylum Chordata; class Amphibia; order Anura; family Dendrobatidae; genus Phyllobates; species Phyllobates terribilis. The sequence continues at coordinate 405,902,251 of NW_027362771.1, forward strand.
TACCCTGGTCTGGAGGAGAGTCTCCTCTTCTCCAGCCAAACCCGGGTACCATCCGCACATTGAACCACATGATATCCACATGTGCACATGTAGTGATGTGGATATTATGCGATTCAATGCAAGTCAATGGTGGTGAAAACTCCGCGATTCCGTAAAATAATTGGTAGTGCTGCAGATTTTTCTACAATGATAATCCGCAGCGGAAATTTCCGCAGCATGTGCACAGCACATGCGGATTATCATTGGGCAACATGTCAGACCTTCTACCAAGCGTTTTTAAGAATTTCTGCAGCGGAATTGCCTCTGCGGAAACGCTTAAAAAAAGCATAGTGGGCACACAGCCGTAGGCATGAAAGTCAATTTTAATTTCAGCTTCTCTGAGGGATCATATTCAGGGCTGCCACCAGGAATTTCAGGGTCCCATGCTGGCAAAGTCTTCAAGCCCCTTTGAAACTCCACTCAGGCTCCACCTCAGCTCCGCCTCCACCTATTGCACCTTCCACAGTCCCATTGCTTACTCTTGTAAAAACTCCACTTCTGCACGATGTCCTGACCAATCACACATTAACAGTTCCCTTTGAATATCATGTCACTTATATAGCCATCAGATTTTGTTTTGGCAAAAAGATTTTTTTAAGCCTGCCACCACAACAAAGTTGACTATTTTGGCAGGGCTTTACTCCACTCTAACTTATTAAAAAAAATTAAATATCAAATACTATTTTTAGGTAAAAAAGACCAATAATACCACATACAAGGGACAAATACCACCACATTATGACCAGACAACATATTACTACCACATAGTGACTGAATAATACCACATATAGGGAGAAATACCATCACACCATGACTGGACAACATATTACCACCATATAGTGACTGAATAATGCTACATACAAGGGAGAAATATTGCCACACCATGACCAGACCACATATTACGACATAATTACTGAATGCTACAATACTGATCGTGAATAAAAACACAATACTAACAACAATGTTATTACCACCGGTGACGTTATACACAGGTGCTTTGTATATAGTGTCAGTGTGCAGGTAATACAGGGATCAACAGTGGTATTATACACAGGAGCTCTGTGCACAGTATATAGTGTACAGGGGGAAGCTGGGTAAGGTGAGTAGTTTGTTTTTATTTTTTAAATAACAATAATTATGCGGGTCTTCATACTGAGTGGGGGTCCTCTTATTGAGTGGGTGGCCTGTGAGAGTTCCGAAACTGAATGAGGGGCTGGTGGGGCCATTATACTAAGTGAGGGACTAATGGGGGTCAATATACTGAGTGTGGCCTAGTGGAAGTGTAGCGCCCCGAGGGTTCGGCCGCTGCAGTGGTATTGAACCTCAACCAGAGGTGTTGTATTCCACTCCCAGGTAAGGATGGAGTATGGACCAGGGCTCAGTTAGCTGCATACACCACACACACCCCATTTCCGGGGGACAGCTCCCATTTATATATATGTGCAGGCACATCTGACCATGTCCCTGGCTGGAGTGGGGAGGGGGGAAAGAACCCTGTGATGTAGGAGCAGAAGGGGATGGTTTCTGGAGCATAGGAAGGAGCTCATTGGTTGCAGGTCACCTGAGCTCAGACACAGTGAAGCAGATAAAAGGTGGGGGCCATCTTAGGAGGGAGTTCAGTGTTCTGTGAGAAGAGAAGGCTGGGAGCAGAGCTGCTGCATGAGCTCTGCTCCCTGGGCAGGCCTAGCACAGAGGTCGGAGCCTGAGGGAAGAGAGAAGAAGGAGAAGGAAGGAAGAAAGGTGGAGAGAAAGAGGAGTAGAAAGGCTCCAGAGACAAGAAGGCAGAAGGGACCCTGAGAACCCATGAGATAATGGGTGAAGGGTCAGGCAGAATAAGGGTACCGGATTCCCAAGTTGGTGGAGGTAAATTATCCCTCAGCCAAAGACCGGAGGTCGTGATCATCACTTGGTGCGACCCCCCTGCTACACCCACTAGGAAGGCACCACATAGGGTCAGGGAAACCGGCGACAGGTTTCACCAAGAGAAGGCCCGAGGCAGCTGGACAGAAGTGTGGTCACTGGTGGGGACACGAGAGGCCAGAGAAAGGACAGAAGAGGGTCCTGTGCCATACTCCTGAATTGCCTGGGGGTTGACCGAGCCCCTCACCTGGTGGACGCAGCATGGCTCGGGCAGTCATTCCCTGCAGAAGTGACTCGGATAACAACTGTGAGTAAAAGACCCTGGACTGCATCACTGACTCTGTGTTTCTTACCGCGCCAGCACTAATGGTACTGGGACGGCCTGCACCACAACCCCACCATCTACGCTCACTGCCCTGAGGCTACACTCCTCCCGTGGGGAGTTGTACTATTCCCAGCTGCACCCACTACACCAGCCTCAGCGGTCTGCTCTGCAGCGGCGGTTCAATCTGACCGCAATCCACGGGTGGCGTAGTCGGACGTTACCTAAAACATATAAGAGACTGCCACTTGTCTGACCACCCTGAGCCACGTGATCGGGTTGCCACTACTGCTCCCAGCATTGCCCTGAAGCCCGGTTCCGAGTGCCCCACGGCCTAGGGGGCGAGTCAGAAGCCCTTAGTATAAGGGACCCCACAAGCCTTCCACTCAGTATGAGGGGATAATTATATTGAACAGGCAGCTGGTGGGGGCTATTATACTGAGTAATGGCTGGTAGGGACCATTTCCCTTAGGGCCTGTGGGTGGCTGTGAGGGCATATTGAGTGGTGTTCTTTGAGGGTCCTCATACTGTGTAGGGGGCTGTGGTGACCCTCACTCTGTGTGAGGGATTGTGGAGCCATTGTGCTTAATGTTGTGCTGTAGGGATCATCATGCTGAGTTTGGAGTTGTGGGAGCCATTATACTGTGCGAGGGACTGTGGGAGCTATAATGCTGTGTAAGGGGATGTGAGGGAATTATACTAAGCAGGGGGCTGTGAGGGCTTCCATTCTGATTTAGGGACTGTGGGGATCCTCATTCTATTTGGGGTACTGTGGGGGCCATCATACTCTGTGTAGGTTTGGAGATAGCCCTCATTCTGTGTTTCTGCTCTGTTCTGTCTTCAATTTTGTTATGCTGAAGCACTGGAGAGTCACTGTAACTTCTGGTCCCAGTGATCTCCGGCACACAGTAGGTGAATTCCCCACAGTGAAAAAGAGTGATGACAGGCATTGGATTTCCGGACGTGCACATGACATGAAAGGGACATCTGAAGAGAAGGGGAGGAGAAAACCTGTATAATGACACCTGGGGCAGACTTATCTTCTGGACAGAGCATGCCCCATAACCTAGAAGATAGAAGGTATAAAAGATGATTTTTACTTAACAAGGCCACATCTAGGAAGCATAGAAGTATAACTAATTTCCGTTGTATACAACCTGTATGCCCATATTATTAACTCCAAAACCTCAAAAGGGTGTCAGATTGCCATTACGGCAAACAGAGTAGTGAGTTAATAGAGTTAAGGTGCATCCAATGAGGTCACCTTATTGCTGAAGAATGTTAAAGGAGCTGTCTAGTCTAAAATGAAAAGTCTACAGTCACTCTGTTTGATGGCAGACTTTTGAATCCTCCTAGCGCACGCACTGTGCACTAAAAGGATTTGTCATTCTCTTCCGCAGGAACGGTGGTCAGGTATGCCACATGTATACTCCCGGGCCGAATCTATCTAGTGGGACAGTGGAGAAATTCCTGCTGTTATAGATGTCAAGCAATAAGATTCGCGCACTACTTGTTGTTTTATCTCACCAGCACTGGACACATTGGGTGCACATTCGAGAAGGAATCATAAATACTATGTATCAACAATATATACCTTAGTAGAGATGATCGGCTCAATCTGCGGAGCATTGAGTTTGAGTCGAATTTCCTGAAATTTGCAGTTTCATGCAAATTTGAACATTTTGGGATTCGGGAAAAAAAATTCTACTTGCCCAGAACAATTTCCCACCCTGCCGAATTATCAGAGAGCAGGCTAGTGTCATCTTGCATGGCCATGCAGGCTTCCCCATAATGCCCTGCATCTCTTTCTTTCTCTCTCTTTCTGCTGTAGAGTGTAAACTCTTATGGTCCGCAGTATACTCCATCTATCCTGTAGAGTGTAAGCTGTTATGATCAGCGGTGTCCTTGCTCTTTCCTGTAAAATGTAAGCTCTTATGCTCAACGGAGTCCTCTCTCTCTTCCTTGCATGTATTTTCCAATTAATTATAAGTAGTGTTGAGCGAGCACTAAAATGCTCGGGTGCTCGAAGCTCGGGCCGAGCTCGCTGTGATACTCGGGTGCTCGACCCGAGCAACGAGCCCAATGTTAGTCTATGGGAGACTCGAGCATTTTTGCGGTGGCACCCCCGGCAGTCTTTTAAAAGCCTAACAAGTGCCCAAAAGGATAGTGACAGTGCTCAAATGACATGGGGATAGCATGGGGATCGCCCCAGGAAGCATTTCTGACCACCAGGTCACTGCTGTCAACTACGTGGTCAGAGGTATTAAGCCACTTTTACGGGCTGACAATAAAACATTCAGAAACGAAAGTGAAACTTTTTTCCTGTGAAATATGTTAAGGAACATCATTTCCAGGGAAAAGACTTGTGTATAAGTTAAAATAAATGACCAAAAACAAAAATACTCCTCCACACCTTCGGTTATGTTCACAAGTAGCATTTTTTATGCGTTTTTGCACTTTTGTATTGCTTTCAACTATGACAAATGTATTCACCGGAAAATGTCATTTTAACATTTTACAACCTTATCTGGCCATGTGCTGTGTGACACATGCATAAAGTGCTGAAAAGACATGGGAACAGATGGGGAAGACCCCTGGAAGCATCTCTGACTCCCAGGTCACTGTCTAAAAGTGTGCCCATCATAAGTGATCCTTGCCGCATCAGAAGATGCAGACTTGCAACTATCCCCATGCAAGTTCTAGTCCCAGGGCAGTGTTCAATTGTACCTCACCCATTCCTTGCAATACAAGCGCAAGTATGCAGCCTGCCACCCACCCACCCCCAGGCTGCAATACCATACTGCTTGCTTGCTTGAACTTCAAATTGGGCCTTTTAGGCATGTGGAGGCGGAATCTGGCCACCACGTCATGGCTGTGTTGGCGGCCTGGAATCCATACTCAGTCCTCAGCCGCCCGGCGGCCGGGTGTCCATTCTCGGTCCCCAGCCGCCCCGCGGCCGGGTGTCCACACACGGTCCCCAGCCACCTGGGGGCAGCCGGGTGTCCATAAACGGTCCCCAGCCGCCCCTATTTCTCCTTGGAACATCCCCCCACACACTTTTCTTAGCCCCGCCTGCTTTATGAAGCATTGGACGAGCCCACCAGAGAACCAGACTCCTCCAGTGGGCCCTGACTTCTCCATCGGTGGAGTTGAGAGTGCCAAGGTGAGGAGCATGATGATGATGACAGAAGTTAGCATCTGCTATGTTTTCTTTTAATGCAAGTGTAAGTGTGCAGCCTGCCACCCACCCACCCCCAGACTGCAATGCCATACTGCTAGCTTGCAATTGAAATGGGGCCTTTTAGTTTGGAGGAGGCCGAAGCTGGCCACTACCTCATGGCTGCTTCGGCAGCGAGGTATCCATACTCAGTCCCCAGCCACCCCTATTTTTCCTGGTGTGCCTTATACATAAGATTAAGCGCGTATACCAAAACATTACCTGTGCCCTCCCCAGTGCATTTAGTGGGAAGGAGAGCCTATTCCGCTGTAGTGTGTGCATGCCAAACCCCTGTTCATGGTACATGCGAAGATGCCTCCCACCTTGCACCTGTCGTTGCAGACTTGCAACTATCCCCATTCAAGTCCTTGTCCCAGGGCAGTGTTCAATTTTACCTCTCCCATTCCTTGCAATGCAAGCGCAAGTATGCAGCCTGCAACCCACCCACCCCCAGGCTGCAATACCAAACTGCTTACTTGCACTTTAAATTGGGCCTTTTAGGCATGTGGAGGCGGAATCTGGCCACCACGCCATGGCTGTGTCGGCGGCCTGGTATCCATACTCAGTCCCCAGCCGCCTGGTGGCCGGGTGTCCCCGCTTGCTCCCCAGCCTCCAGGGGGTGGCCGGGTTTCCATAATCAGTCCCCAGCCACCCCTGTTTGTCCCAGTAACTTTTCCCACACTTTTCTTAGCCTGGCCTGCTTTAGGGCAGCATTGGCCGAGCCCACCGGACTATCAGACTCCTCCGGTGGGCCCTGGCTTCTCCATCAGGGGAGTTGAGAGTGCCAAGGTGAGGAGCATGATGAGGATGATAGAAGTTAGCATCTGCTTTGTTTTGTTGTAATGCAAGCGCATGTATGTAGTAGCGGCTAGGCCTGAGGTGGTCAGCGTTTTGGCGCATATCCTACCTCCTCCGAGTATTGCTGGATGTTTTCCTGCCACTATCCAAGTTCTATGACTCCCGTTAAAACAAAGCTTCAGGTGATAAATGATGGATGAGGTAGTGGCAAAGGAGAAAGAGCAGGAGGAACAGGGACCATTCACATCAATATCAGGCCAGTCAACCAGATATGTCTTGTAGGATATGTTTCTGTAACAAAAGGAGCGGTTCGGCTACACAGTTATAGGGCATACAGTGAGTGCAATGCCTACCAAAAATTTTGAGGCACTCCAATGCCCCTTGGAAATGACATGGAGGTCAGAGGGCGTTAACTAAACCTTTTTTTCCATTTATAGCAACTGGGTCTCCTGTGCACTGTTTGCCTAAGCAGTGAATGGAAGGCTTTCCAAGAATTATGAGGAACTGCAATGCCCCTTACAAGAGCCATGTGTGGCACCCCAGGGGTCTGGTCACCACAGTAATAGAGATATTACGTCGGAGAGCAAGTGGGAGGTTTTCTGGTCAGGACCCCTTAAACATGCAACATCCTCCTGCCCCAGTCCTGGGAGGGGAGAATTCTGCCCTTATAAACTGGATCTGGGGTGGGGTTGAGTGAGTCAGAGAACAGAGAACAGTCAGAGTAAAGAGTTAGAGCAAGGGAAAGTAACACCAAGGAGCTCTGTAGGATCTAGGAGCTAAAGACCAGGGGCTGGAAGCTGAGCAGAGCTCGCCCTGGCAGAAGACAATAGGAACCGGACACAGGAGTCCGAGGCTGTGAGGACTTATATATCCAGCAGCAGAAACCAGCCGGCAGGGAATTTCAGGTCCTCTGGCCATAGAAGCCCGGAGGCTCAGTTACAAGCAAGGGACCAGCACCGCCGTCGTGGAGTGGAGGCTAACAGAAGGCCCCAAGTCACCAGCCATACGAGTGAGCACTACACGGTACACTCAGGGACGTGGGCAACTTCTACCCGCTAACAGCAAGGTAACCAGGAAGAGTGCAGACAGACGGGGAGACCTACAACTCCACCTGGCCAGGGGAACTCCTGCTTGCTCACAGACTGACCAGGCCTCTTATGCTAGCCAGTACTCCCGGGAGGGTCTACCTTATAATCATCAGTAAAGACCCTGAACTGCGCTGCAAAGACTCTGAGTCGTTCCTGCTGCGCTCGTGCACCATCACCCCCATCATCCACACTCACTGCCCTGAGGCTATACTCCTCCGGTGGGGAGTTATCTCATTCTCTGCTGCGCACACACCAGCCACAGCGGTCTGCCTCGCAGCGATGGTACTCCCTGACCGCAATCCACGGGTGGCGCAGTCGGACAATTAACCTCAAAACCTAAGAAAGACTGCCACTGGTTTGACCAGCCTGAGCCACGGGACCAGGTCACCGCCATGGAGACTACAGACCCCAGAGACCCGGCACCGGGTATCCCACACACGTGTACACACGGCCCAGGGGGCGCGTCACATGCAGTACAGCATATTACAAACATAAGTCCCATTATTGGGGAGTGGGTGTCCCATAGTATTTGCTTATGCCTTGCAAGCAAAAGCTGCCAAAAATTAGGACGGAGCAACTTGCAATGCCCCTTACAAGAGCCATGCAGTACAGCATATTACAAACATAAGTCCAATTATTGGGGAGTGGGTCTCCCATAGTATTTGCTTATGCCTTGCAAGCAAAAGCTGCCAAAAATTAGGACGGAGCAGCTTGCAATCCCCCTTACAAGAACCATGCAGTACAGCATATTATAAACATAAGTCCCATTATTGGGGAGTGGGTCTCCCATAGTATTTGCTTATGCCTTGCAAGCAAAAGCTGCCAAAAATTAGGACGGAGCAACTTGCAATGCCCCTTACAAGAGCCATGCAGTACAGCATATTACAAACATAAGTCCCATTATTGGGGAGTGGGTCTCCCATAGTATTTGCTTATGCCTTGCAAGCAAAAGCTGTCAAAAATTAGGACGGAGCAACTTGCAATGCCCCTTACAAGAGCCATGCAGTACAGCATATTACAAACATAAGTCCAATTATTGGGGAGTGGGTCTCCCATAGTATTTGCTTATGCCTTGCAAGCAAAAGCTGCCAAAAATTAGGACGGAGCAACTTGCAATGCCCCTTTCAAGAGACATGCAGTACAGCATATTACAAACATAAGTCCCATTATTGGGGAGTGGGTCTCCCATAGTATTTGCTTATGCTTTCCAAGCAAAAGCTGCCAAAAATTAGGACGGAGCAACTTGCAATGCCCCTTACAAGAGCCATGCAGTACAGCATATTACAAACATAAGTCCCATTATTGGGGAGTGGGTGTCCCATAGTATTTGCTTATGCCTTGCAAGCAAAAGCTGCCAAAAATTAGGACAGAGCAACTTGCAATGCCCCTTACAAGAGCCATGCAGTACAGCATATTACAAACATAAGTCCCATTATTGGGGAGTGGGTGTCCCATAGTATTTGCTTATGCCTTGCAAGCAAAAGCTGCCGCAAATTAGGATGGAGCAACTTGCAATGCCCCTTACAAGAGCCATGCAGTACAGCATATTACAAACTGTTAAATAATTAATAATCGATAATCATTTTTCTTAAATCTGAGTTCTATGCCTCAGCCATCGTGTCTAGTTGACATGCGCTATTTGTGTGTGTATTTTTGGTTCACTACCATATGTAGAACAGGTGTCCATACGACTGGCTATAAAAGACCATGGTACAGAAAGGGGGGGCTCTCTTGTTCTGCCCATCCCACAAGAAGAATCTTCATGCTGAGACGTATCTGACATGTAGGCCTGGACACGTGCTGGACAAAGACATGATTTACCAGCCAGGATCCAAGGAAAGATGGGTGAATCTCAACAATTAAGCTAATTATGGACAAATGGACAATTACTTTATAACTAATTATTATATGTACCTGCTGCAATCTGATTCTTTTTAATGGACAATCCAAGAATAAATAGATACATTTTTTTATAAGAATATCGTGATATTGATACTTTGAGAAGTCCTCAGTAGAAAAAAATAATACAGAGAAGAGTATTATTTTACAATGGTGAGCCAGCCAGCCCTGTTTTTTCGTTTTTTTAAATTAAGTAAGTGAATTTCTTCCCGTGAACAAGGGGGGAAGTCCTGACGAGCTGAACAGCTGTTGTTCACGTGTCAGTAAATTCACTAATTTGTCACGAGAAGCAGAAAGGAGCCTACAGACTGAGGACTATCGGGAAGCAGAGGTACTAACAAGGAACAGAATCAGACGAACTGAAGACAGGACGTGCTGATAAAGAAAAGCTAAGGAATCTTAAGGTAAGCAAAATATGGATATAATTTCTTCTTTTGCTAAACAAAGTAATATTAATTTTCAAATTAATGTAGGAAATGACATAGACGTTTTGTGGCTCAGTTTATACAAAGAATGTGAATTGCAGAATTTACAGTTAACTTCTAAATTGGTAAATAGAGAGAAACACAAATTGCGGAATATTCTACATCTTGTACAAGTATTTCATAATTTTGTACTTGAAAGTTCTAAGCAGGACAATAGTGTAGAAGTGTCAGATAGTGACAATGATTCTGACTGTAATGTGGAAAATGAACAAGATTTGAGACACGTGTCTGTAACTGAAGGTGACCTTGGGTCTGACCAAGAGACGGACATACAGAAACCTGACATGGGAGGAGACATGACTGACATACGAGAAACTGACATATTAGGTGATGTGGGAGGAGACGTGAGTGACGTAGGAGGAGCGGACGTACAAGAGCCACTAAAAATATCAGAGAATTCAGGAATTACCCAGGCTCAACTCCAAATGAAAATGAGGAAAAATTTGCTAAAACTATACAAAATCATGCCAAAATATGATGTCAAAATCCATGCCTGTAGAAATTCAGAGATATTTGAGAGCTTCTCTGATAAGTTTGATTTATCCAATGAGGAGAGGAATCAATTATTTAAAATATGGATTCCTGTGACATTGTCCAGACGTTTACATTTAATGTCCTGTGAAAATGACTCTCCTAATGGATGGGAAAATGATTCGGACAGATTAAGATATTTGATTTATTGTGTCACAAAGGATTTTCCCAACATAGAAGATCTGCAGAAACTAAGGATTGGTAGGAAGGAATGTACATATACATTCATGTCCATGTTTGAACGGTTGTATAAAGCTCTTATCAAAAATGGAAAAGTACAACATATGATAAAAACTTTTGTACAAAAATTCAAATTCCTAGATCCAGTATCTAGAGTTATAGCGTCACAAAAAGAATCCCTATTCAAATGTGTGCAGATGCTGGATTCTGTTAGAAAACATGAGAATTGTGCAAAGAAAATAAATCAAGTTAATTTTATAAAACCAGGAAAGGTAAAATCTTACCAAAAGCCAATATCAAACTCTCCTAGACTGAGTCATCCCCATAGTGAACTCTATCAAATACGCAGGAGATTTCATATCTGTTATAAGCCATATAAAATGATTGAAAAATCAATCTCTTCACAGAATGAGTTCATTCTCAGTCAGAACTGTGACTCTCTAAAAAGGAAAATGGCCGAAACTGATGAACAGAGACAAGTGAGACGACCGGCTCACAGTGACATCATGGAATGTGGACAGAAGAATAGGCAGTTCTCTGAGGTTTTGAAGGATAGAAAAATGTCTTTCCTAAATAGGGCGTTCCTGGAGATATTTGAGAGAGACAGAAGATTTGGTTTAGGGAGTGGCTAAGGAAAAACTGTAATTATGATGTTGTATCAAAATGTTATACAATGTCTCAATATTTATTTATAATCTTATACAGTAAAATTGTAGTTACATAGTTTCTAGTAGTTCATGTATGTATACATATATATATACACTTGTCTAAGTAGAGATTGTGTATAATTGTATTTATATATATGTTTATAAAATATATATATTAATTAATAAATTAGAACTTCATATATAAATTTAAGTAACAATATTTTGAATTACATTAGAACCAACCAATATAGATATAAGATATTTAAATAATTCTGTTTCTGTATGAATTTGATATTTAATTTTATTTTCTTATATTTCCTTAGAGGTTTCATTCCAAAGCAGGATTTGATCAAACAACTCTAAAATGGATTTATTTCTTTATTCACACAGGAAGTGGAAAAATTGCATGATTTATATGTGTTACATTTTAAAAAAATTAACAATATAACTAGTTGGACTATAATATATGTAATACTTATTAATTCTTTTGTGTTGCTAATATTTTCTGTGCATGAAGTGTTCGTGCTGATTGGGGTAGCTTTACAGCATGACGTGTGACAGCTGCGGCCTTTGAACTTTGAGCTAATAGTATAGGATCCCATTCATTCTATTTCCAGCTGATGTAACTTAAGACCGTGCAGCCAGTGAAAAAAGAATCTAAGTCAAGAGTTTTTTCAAGTGTTTGAAATTTCAAATACTTACTCTCATATTATATAATATGTATTTGGGGAATATTCAAAGAATATTAAGATATTTAATTGATATGGAAATGCGCATTAATAAATTGGGATACAACAATTTTGGGTTAAATATATATATTTATCTATAACTTCGTATGTGGAATGTTTGAGTTGAACAGATCTGTGAATGTCAGAGTGAAGGTGACAGATGAGTAAATCAGCAGCTGCTAAGTGTGATTGATGTGACAGAGGCCTCGTATGTTTGGAAAAAAAAATGTTTCTTTATGTGAAGGTACAAAAATATATTTAATTCTGAGGAAATTATAATACATAATTAGGTTTTATCTACATATATATATTTCTATATTTCTTTAATAATTATTATTTCTTGATTTAACTAATAGTGGATAAGGGCAACCACACATCAAAATGGTTTACAAAGCAAATTTACATTTAGAATAATTTTCCACATGATAATATTCTTGAATAACTATGATATTATTTTTAATGGTTACCTAAATAGGTACACACCTCTCTTTAGACAAATCTATGCTACTCATCGATATGAAATTTATGCAAAATATTTCTAGAAGAATAATTATTTTAATTTGGTTCTGATATATACATAAATTTTATAAAATAATATTTTTTGGTATTAAGGGGGAAAATGTGTTTTTGATCCTGATTACATAATCACTTTTGATCAATACTTATTTTCCACACATTTTAATAAAGGTAAAACAATAATAAGGTACAATGGTATAATTAAGAAGGGTATTACATGCAAAGTTGCATAGTTTAATAATTTAATATTTTTTGGTGATACAAGGTTATGACAAATATGAAATCATCCAGATAATGGAGATATAAGGGTATTTTTTATGGAGAATATAATTACTCTGCATTTGTCATTAAAATTTAAAGGCCTTATTTTTATTTTCATTTGTATTCTTAATTTTATTTTTCATTTTTAAAATTTTATTCTTACTTATTTTCTTATTTTTCCATTTTTCATTTTTAATTCTCAATTTTTGATTTTAATTCAGTTCAATATTTTAATTGAGAAAACACATTAATATTTAATGGGGTAATGTCAAGTACAAGAATATTGCTTCATTAAATATAATGATGATATGAATTAATATAAGAAAAATGTTTACATTTTCTGAGTAAACACAACAATTCATTCATTCATTCATTCATTCATTCCTTCATACATTCATATATTTATTCATTTTAGTTCAGGAGTATACATTCTTTGGTATTATTGGTTTAATAAAGATATAAACACTTGTTGTTTCAAAACACACTGACACCTATGGGTTGGAAAAGGTAATTACACCTATGACATAAAAATGTTCTATCATATGGAGAACTTGATTAATAATGAATTATTATCTATTATTGTTTATTATTCCAAACATAATTTATTTTAATGTTTTGATAATAATTAGATGGATATTACTGATTGCTATGGTACGCTGTGATATTATAGGTTAGGAAAAACTGCCAGATTTGGTATCAGATTAGGGAATGAAGACTTCAATCAAGACATCGCAATTATGAATTCTATCTTAATAAAGACTTTTAATTTTTATAAATCAAAGAGACTCTCAAAAGTTACAAGAAGAAGCAACTGATATCCGGACGTCTCAGAAGGTGACAGGTGTGAATGCTGAGTGTTATAATAGACTGTGTCCATTACATACAATACAATTCACACCACTGATCACCGGGACGGCAGAGGACGATGATCCTATATGAACTGTGTTGTGTTCAAGTTTCATCACGTTCCAGTGGTTTCTTATCACCTGCAACGCTTCAATGAAAGCTGGTGAGCAGGTAATACCTGGCATATGTGTCCTGTATATAAAGGACTGAGTACTGGTTATGGTGCTATATAAAGCAGGGAAGTGTCAAGTTAACCCTTGCTTTACTGACCAAAGATGTCACATCTGTTCCAAAAGTGACATGAGACCAGTGCGGATGACGCAGTGGATTCCAGAACTATCCAAAGACAACGTAAGTCCAGGTGACATCACACAGATATTAAAGCTACATTTCATCCATGGACTTTGTTTCTTATCAATTGACACATGATCTTTCTAATAAAGAGTACAGTTTATGGACTGAACAATAATGAATACAATTATGGGCTGTACAATATCTACACGCTGTCATTTGTTTCAAAGGAGTTTTCATCTAAAGACTGTGTTATAAAAGAACCAAGAAGAAGACGAGACGACGACCCGATGACATCAGATGATGACGATTGGACCCGCGATTACTTCAATTTAGATATAGGGAAGTATAATTATACATATTAAATGAATATTAGTCACGGCTTACCATAACATGAATTCACATCATTATATCTGATACTATTATTGATATTATTATTATTATTATTATTATTATGGAAATTTAATAATATTGCCAAGGAAGAAGAAAAGGAAAAAAATGATTGTTATCCTAATGATAAACCTGTCTTCTTTTGAGGATTTTTCAGTCCTTTTTATCCTCAAAAAGGGGGGAATGTTAAATAATTAATAATCGATAATCATTTTTCTTAAATCTGAGTTCTATGCCTCAGCCATCGTGTCTAGTTGACATGCGCTATTTGTGTGTGTATTTTTGGTTCACTACCATATGTAGAACAGGTGTCCATACGACTGGCTATAAAAGACCATGGTACAGAAAGGGGGGGCTCTCTTGTTCTGCCCATCCCACAAGAAGAATCTTCATGCTGAGACGTATCTGACATGTAGGCCTGGACACGTGCTGGACAAAGACATGATTTACCAGCCAGGATCCAAGGAAAGATGGGTGAATCTCAACAATTAAGCTAATTATGGACAAATGGACAATTACTTTATAACTAATTATTATATGTACCTGCTGCAATCTGATTCTTTTTAATGGACAATCCAAGAATAAATAGATACATTTTTTTATAAGAATATCGTGATATTGATACTTTGAGAAGTCCTCAGTAGAAAAAAATAATACAGAGAAGAGTATTATTTTACACAAACATAAGTCCCATTATTGGGGAGTGGGTGTCCCATAGTATTTTCTTATACCTTGCAAGCAAAAGCTGCCAAAAATAGGGACGGAGGAACTTGCAATGCTGGCACCCTGGTGGTATAGTGGTGGTGGAGGCTGAGGATAAGGAGAATAAGATAAAACAGCCGAAACGAGGAAGCGTATACCCATGTGTGGGTGTGAAGCGGTGCATGTGAATACACCTCCAGAAATAACACAGTGGATTTTACTTTATTTTACTCTGCTGTCATTTGGTGGTGATGAGAAGTCTGGCCCAATCCAGCCCTTGCTCATTTTGATAAGGGTCAGCTTGTCAGCATTGTCAGTTGACAGGCGAGTGCGCTTATCAGTTATAATTCCCCCAGCGGCACTAAAAACACGCTCCGATAACACGCTAGCGGAAGATCTGGCCAGGACCTCCATGGCGTACAGAGCGAGTTCATTCCAAGTGTCCAGCTTGGATACCCAATAATTAAAAGGCACAGAGGAATCACGCAGGATGCTGGTACGGTCGGCAAGGTACTCCCTCACCATCTTTTGAAACTTTCCACTCCTTGTGAGAGTACCCCACGCCTCAGGGCCTGTAAGCTGGGTGGGTGTCAGAAAACTGTCCCAGAACGTTGACAGTGTTCCCCTGCCTCTGCTGGATTGGAGTTGCATCTCTCTCGCCTGTACGCCTTGGGCAACAAACTGTGACCTCTGCTGCTAGCGTGTTCAGATGGGAATTTTTTTAAGAGTTCTGCAGCAAGGGCCTTCTGGTACTGCCCCATTTTTGTAGACCTCTCCACCTCAGGAATAAGAGAGTGAAAGTTCTCCTTGTAGCGGGGGTCTACAAGTGTCACCAACCAGTAATGACTGTCACCCAACATTTTGACAACGCGAGGGTCACGGTTAAGGCAGCGTAACATAAAGTCAGCCATGTGTGCCAGACTGGTAACGGGCAAGATTTCCGTGTCCTCACCAAGATGACGACTGACCATGCTCTCCTCCTCCTCCTCCTCCTCTTCCTCCTCCCCCCTGTCCTCAGGCCACCCATGATGATCTGACGGTATGACACTTGTACAGGTACTACCTTCTACAATGCATGATAGCAGCTCCTGTTCTTCCTCCTCCTCCTCCTCCTCCTCTCCCTCATTGTCCCCCAATGCACGTTGGGATGAGATGAGGCTGGGCTGTGTGTAATCGCCCGCTACAGCTTCTTGATCCATCTCATCATACTCTGGCTGCAATGCCTCCTCTTTAATTCTCTGCAGAGAGCGTTGCAAAAGACAGACAAGTGGGATGCTGACACTAATGATGGCGTCATCGCCACTCACCATCTTGGTGGCCTCCTCAAAGTTTGTCAGGATGGTACATATGTCAGACATCCAGGTCCACTCCTGAGGTCTTATGTGTGGAGTCTGACCTGAATATCGACGGCCTTGTTGCAGCTGGTACTCCACAACTGCTCTCTTCTGCTCACAAATTCTTTGCAACATGTGGAGGGTAGAGTTCCAACGTGTGGGGACATCACACACCAGTCGGTGTGCCGGAAACTGCAAACGCTGTTGCAACACAGCAAGGGCGGCGGAAGCTGTAGCCGACTTGCGAAAATGAGCTGACAGGCGGCGTACTTTCACAAGCAGATCTGGCAACTCGGGGTACGATTTAAGAAACCGCTGAACCACGAGGTTAAGCACATGAGCCAGGCATGGTACGTGTGTGATCTCACCTCGCCTCAGAGCCGCCACCAGGTTACGGACATTGTCACACACGACCATGCCGGGATGTAGGTTCAGCGATCTCAGCCACAGATCTGCCTGCTCTTTCACAGCTGTCCACAACTCGCAAGCAGTGTGAGGTTTATCACCTAAGCTTATGAGTTTCAGCACAGCCTGTTGCCGCTTGGCGGAGGCAGTATTGCAATGCTTCCAGCTTGTAACTGATGAGGTGATATCTGAGATGGAGACTGAACATGAGGAGGAGGAGGAGGATGCGCAGGAGCTGTACACTGTGGGGGCAACTCTGACTGACATAGGGCCCGCAATCCTCAGTGTGGGGAGGATGTGTTCCCTCCCAAGGTCCGACTGGGTCCCGGCTTCCACTATGTTTACTCAGTGTGCCGTCAGAGAGATGTACCGTCCCTGGCCACAAGCACTTGTCCACGTGTCCGTTGTCAGTTGGACTCTCCCAGTAACTGCGTTGTTGAGGGCACGGCAGATGCTTTGGGACACATGCTTGTGTAGTGCGGGGATGGCACACCGGGCAAAATAGTGTCGGCTGGGGACCGAGTACCGAGGGACGGCCACCGCCATAATATTGCGGAAGGATTCCGTCTCCACCAGCCTAAAAGGCAGCATTTCCAACGCAAGCAGTCGTGAAATGTGCGAATTTAGGACTGTGGCCTGTGGGGCGTTAGCTGCGAATTTCCGCTTTCATTCAAAGGTCTGGGATATGGACAATTGAATGCTGCGGTGGGACGTGGACGTGGACGTTGATGCTGTTTCTTGAGAAACTGCCATAACAAGTGAAGACTGAGAGGAGGGGGCATCTTTACATGCAGTATGGACAGGGGATTGCCTTGCACACACAACAAGGGGTTCTATTGCACGCACAACAGTGGAAGAAGCAGTGGTGAAACCCGCTGACACTGGTCATGGACCCTGGGTTTCGCCCCATAAAGTCAGGTGCTTTGCTGACATGTGCCTGATCATGCTGGTCGTGGTCAGGCTGGTAGTTTTGTCACCCCTGCTGATGCTGGCATGGCAGGTGGAACATATGGCCTTTTTGGGGTTATCAGCAGAGTCTTTAAAAAAATTCCAGACTCTGGAAGACCTACCGCTTGTACTGGCAACGTCCCTCGTGTTGGTGTTACGGGGAACGGTTGCCTGCCTTCTGTCTGCGGCCACAACACTGCTTCTTCCTGCCTGTTGGGGTACTCTGCCTCCCTCCTCCTGTGTGCTGCTGGCCTCACTCTGCATGTCCTCCTTCCACGTTGGGTCAGTTACTAGATCATCCACCAACTCCTCCACTTCCACTTGTGCACCACGATCCTCCTCCTCACTTCCTGACAATTGTGTCTCGTCATCGTCCACCTCTTGTGACAGATTGCCAACGTCGACTTCCTGTGGCCGTGGCTGTTCAAATATTTGGGCATCGCAACATGGGATCTCCTTTTCCACCACTTCAAGCGTATCAGGCGAGGGGCCCAAATATGGAAATGGACCAGTGAACAGCTCTTCAGAGTGTCCAAGTGTGGGATCACTTGCTGTCTGAAGACACTCGGCATGGTGGGAGGAAGGAGCTTCAGGGTGAGGGGGAGTATGTGGTCGAGACTCACGGCTACTAAGAGTTGACCGTGTGGAAGACAGACCGGAGGTGGTGGTGCCCAGGTAACTGGAAGTATTATCTGCTATCCAATTAATAACCTGTTCACACTGATCAGTTCTCAATACTGGTGTTGTTCTGTGCTTCCCTAGTAATTCGGTCAAGAAGTGGGAGCGAGAAGATGTGGCTGTTGGTTGTGGCACATTTTCACCTTGGCCACGGCCCCGTCCTCTGCACGAACCATCACCAGAACGTCCACTTCCACGTCCCTTGCCCCGCGCCTTGCCCATTGTAAATGAAGTAAAATAGCTTACACTGGCACTATCAATGGAAAAAGGGTAATAAAGAGTAGATTAGAACCGTGGAAGAGGAAAACCACAGTTATTGTTTACTGGGGTATACCACACTTTTTTAAATAGAGATATTTGCGTCTGAACAGTGAGCGACACACTCAAGCTGCTTTTTTTTTAGATACCAAAGGCCCAAAATTGGATAGTACAGCGATTTGACCCGTGGAACTGCGAAACCACACTGGGATGTCGGGCCTACACAAGACTATTTTCAACAGATATATTTTTGTGTCACAACAGTCAGGAGACACTACTGTTTTTCTTTACGGAAAATATACCAAAACCTGAATAATAGAGATTTTTTACCGTGGGATGGCAAAACCACAGCTATTGTTTACTGGGGTATACCACACTTTTTTAAATAGAGATATTTGCGGCTGAACAGTGAGCTACACACTCAAACTGCTTTTTTTTTAGATACCAAAGGCCCAAAACTGGATAGTACAGGGATTTGACCCATGGAACTGCGAAACCACACTGGGATGTCGGGCCTACACAAGACTATTTTCAACAGATATATTTTTGTGTAACAACAGTCAGGAGACACTACTGTTTTTCTTTACGGAAAATATACCAAAACCTGAATAATAGAGATTTTTTACCGTGGGATGGCAAAACCACAGTTATTGTTTACTGGGGTATACCACACTTTTTTAAATAGAGATATTTGCGGCTGATCAGTGAGCGACACACTCAAACTGCTTTTTTTTTAGATACCAAAGGCCCAAAACTGGATAGTACAGGGATTTGACCCATGGAACTGCGAAACCACACTGGGATGTCGGGCCTACACAAGACTATTTTCAACAGATATATTTTTGTGTAACAACAGTCAGGAGACACTGCTGTTTTTCTTTACGGAAAATATACCAAAACCTGAATAATAGAGATTTTTTACCGTGGGATGGCAAAACCACAGTTATTGATTACAGGGGTATACCACACTTTTTTAAATAGAGATATTTGCGGCTGAACAGTGAGCAACACACTCAAACTGCTTTTTTTTTAGATACCAAAGGCCCAAAATTGGATAGTACAGCGATTTGACCTTGAAACTGCGAAACCACACTGGGATGTCGGGCCTACACAAGACTATTTTCAACAGATATATTTTTGTGTCACAACAGTCAGGAGACACTACTGTTTTTCTTTACGGAAAATACTACCAAAAGCTGAATAATAGAGATTTTTACCGTGGGATGGCAAAACCACAGTTATTGTTTACTGGGGTATACCAGACTTTTTTAAATATATAGATTTGCGGCTGAACAGTGAGCGACACACTCAAACTGGTTTTTTTTTAGATATAAAAGGCCCAAAATGGATAATACAGAGGTTTGAACCATGGAAGTGCAAAACAACACTTCTGTTTCTCTAGCCTACACCAGACTATTTTCAACAGTTATATTTGTGTCTGAAAAATCAGAGACACGCTTTTTTTTGGGGGGGGGACACACCAAAAGGTTAATAAGACGGGTATTTGTACAGTGTGAAGGAGGAAAAAAAAAGGAGGATTTAGATGAAAAAATAGGGATTTTTCCTGGCCCCCGACACCTGGTGCTAAGTCCAGCAATTTCAGCAACAGGAGCACACAGGACTGTAATGCAGCGTTTGCTGGTATAACCACTGTGTCTCCTATACAGCCTGCCTGCCTGGTATCTGGGATGGATATTAGTCCTGAAAAGGACTGTTTGTTTGTTCTGGCAGCCTTTACAGACCCTACACTAACTATTTCGCAGTTTATATCTCTCCCTAAATCAGCAGCGCTGTCCCTACACTGACTAATCCAGAGCAACTGTGTCCAAGATGGCGGCGCCTGGTTTTAAATACTCGAGGTGACGCTGTGCGGTCAGCCAATCACTGTAATGCCCACAACCAACATGGCTGCAGCATTACAGTGACTGGCTGGCAATCCCTGCATGTTCATTGGCTCTGTAAAGAGCGCCAAACATGCAGGGCGGAGACCCGAGCTCCCGCCCGAGTAACCGGGAAATGCTCGGTGCTCGCCGAACATCCCGAGTAGCGTGATGCTCACGCGAGTACCGAGCAGTGTCGAGCATGTTCGCTCAACACTAATTATAAGCTTTCCAGTATTGAGATTTGCAGTAATTTATTCACCGCAAATCCCATTTTGGGGGAAAATTCATTGTAATTGTTGAATTCTTATTTCAAAAGATCTGCTCATCTCTAAATTACAGGAGAATTTGTTTTCACTAATTTGAATTCAAAGTTTGCTATATATTTATATATTTTTTTACAAAAAGACCTTTAATTAGTTTGATTCATTGACTATCTCCTTGTCATATTAATGGTCATATAGCTTCCTAGGGATCCCATAAAGACTTTCAGAGTAGTATTATGAGAAGAGTATTCACATATACTCATTTACAATTTTTTTCTTTGTTCCACCCCCTATCCCACCCCCCTCGCCCATCCAATCCAATCCAATCCATTTTGGTCACTTCAGCAAGCTTTATAAATGACGTCTTATATATGCCCTAATTGAAATGAACCTGTTCACATGATGTACGCTGTATTACAATTGGAATCAAATACATTCTTCTAATGCAAGTATGAATTCATTTTTATGCATTTGTCAAACTTTTGATAAGCCTCGTAGTCTGGTGTATGTGATCAAGCTTGAAATGCAGCAGCTGATCACGCTGTTAAAAATCAATAATTGTTGAGGAGATTTGTTTTCCTATCCCAATAGGAGACATAAAGAATTTGATGGTTTAATTAAAGGCAGTCTTAATAAGAAATGTCAGGAATAGTGGGACAAATAAACCAGAGCAGACTCATATAAAATCAATGAAATAAAGAACAAAGAGATAATCACGTCAAATGGTTGCAGAGATGAGGCATTTGGTTTAAAACAAGTCCAAAAAATTGTTCCTAATCACTAAAGTATATGGATTATTTAACCCTTTTCTCTTATAAATGTACTGCTTCTTCCATGAAAATACCCATGTGTGTCCACAGGAATGTTTTACATGTAAGTAATGCAACATCATTCTTCTGTGTAATGTTAGATATGAGTTTGTAAAGGAGCATCATCACTTTCTTACAATGCGTTATGAAACAACTTGCTGAAGACAATCGGAAAAGAATGCATTTGCGTGTCTTTGTAATATGGTAGGATCTATTTCTTAATGGAGATGTCCACTTACTGTAACTCCATCCTGCAATATAACTATTTGCAATAAGCCATACTAGGGAGGAAAACTTGAAATGCATTTGCTTAACTTGAATTGCTTAGGGCCCTAAAATAAATAGCCTATCATTGTAAATTAAGGATGTGACAGATCTGGTCAGCCTAAAGGGAATCTATCAATACTTTTTTGCTATGTAATCTGTGAGTAGCATGATGCAGGAACAGTGGCCCTGACTCCAGCAATGTGTCAGCTTGATGCTGATTTCATAAAAAAAACACATTTTTTTCTGCTGCAGATCTAGCAGTTCTCTGAATGCTGAGCTCTGTATAACCCCGCCCACAACACTGATTGGTAGCTTTCTGTGTACACTGTGCATTGGCAGAAAGCTGCCAATCAGTAATAGGAGCATGGTTTCATGGTTTCACAAAACAGGAGTACTTCATGGCATGAGGCAACAAGTCCTCTAGTGATAATTTCCTGCTAATAAAACACTGATTTTGTTGAAATTACAACAAATAGCCTAGTAAGTGACACATTGCTGGAATCAGGGTCTCTGTCTCTACATCATGTTGATCTCAGAATAAATATTATAACCTATACACAAAAGTTAATACACGTCAACATGATACTTTATAAATATATTTTCTGTTCTTTATTATAAGATGATAAAATAAACACAGAATATAAGAATGAAAGTTTAGATACAGAGAAAATTGGCCATGATACAGAGGGCAAGTAGTGATGTAAATATTACATCTAAGTAATGTGAGTAGTATATAGTGGGATGCAATAAGGCCTGCACAAAAATAAATAGGTAAAATATTACATTTCATATACCTTCTATGAGGCAACTTGGTTTGTACATGTATAGTGTATACAGCTTATAGTAAAGATTAGCAGTAAATCAACCCACATGCAAAATAGAATAAAGTGTCAAGGTCAACAGAGAGGTAGCATACTAGAATTTAAAGCAGTATAGTAAATTGCACATTTTCCAATTATATACTGCATATCCAGCATATTAACACACATTTATTTATTTTTTTCATTGTGGACCGAGCATCCATAAAAAATGTAAACTTTTTAACTTAGTCATGGATCACACTCACCAATACAGTTCAGGATGGGAAAGCTGTAAGTATATGGACATGCTATCCAAGTTCCCCCTTGAAAACACATGTATTGTTGTAGTGTGAACTGTGACATGCATTATTGATGTTGTCTTCTGCCCAACAATAGGGAGACTAAGGGTTGGGACTAGCCCAGAGTGGAAAGGAATAAAGTGCATGGACACAGTTTCATTTCAGAACATTAGAAGCTGGCCTAAGGTCTGACTTGTCGGCAGATCCGAGTGACATGGGTGTCTTTGATGTGATTGGAGACTAAGTCAGTGGAAAGTGTGATTCTGAGTAGGGAGAGAAGTGACAGAACGACAGAGTGATCAACTGGAGAACGGTCCTGGGAGATGACACCTAACAGTATTACCCTGAGTTTATAACTTTGAGAGCTAATGGGCCAGGATGGAACAGAGGTATGTGATGATGAGAGTGCCCCGGGCGGAAGTTCGAATGTGTCAGATGCAGAGAAGCTGAGTACCAGTGCCATATTTTACAAACTAGTTCCCTAAGGAGGTAAGAGGACGCAGAGCAGTGTGGTTGAGAATAGGACTCTCACTTACTAGACTGTAGTACTGTGCTGGGTAGTGGTGAAGATATATGATGTAGTGAGGTAGAACCGAATCATTCTGAAAAGGACAGGGAGAATAACAAATGGAGTATCTTCAAATTTTCAAAGGAAAATCGTGAAGTATTGCACCCGCTATCTACTGTACATAGTTCCTACCAAG
This sequence comes from Phyllobates terribilis, assembly GCF_046119375.1. Lineage (NCBI taxonomy): Eukaryota > Metazoa > Chordata > Amphibia > Anura > Dendrobatidae > Phyllobates > Phyllobates terribilis. Next base: position 405,925,699 of record NW_027362771.1, read on the forward strand.
TTGCTGTTTAGTAAAAGACTGTTTATTTCTGAGTGGTGGTCTCTCTTATTGAACTGTTCAACATCCAGTACTGGCCAGCAGAAGTCACTGGAATCATGAAGCCTGCTAGGGCGTAGTGCCCCAATAGCACAAGTCCACACACCCAGCCCAGACCTCCACCTTCATGTAACGTGTTGGGGAGTAAGAGACGAGTACCTCGTCTACGGCTACCGCACCGCACAACATTACAAACCAAACATTCTGAATAAATACTGAAACAAATCTGATCCAGCACTCTGATGGAAATCGGTCTGATTTTTTTTTCATTTACACAAAAAAAAACTGTTGTCATTATGAGAGTGGGAAGGCGATTCAATTCAGTGATTGACAGCTAAGTATGCACAGTCTTTAAGGGTAGTCTGTCAACAACTGAATAAGGCTGCCAACCCCTAAAAGGGATTCTGACACTTGATTCATGCTGGTCAAATCCCGGGTAGCATGAATAAGAACTTGGCTATCCAATTGCAGCCGAGTAAATTTTTCTTTGTAATGTTCATGTTTAAGAGAAATTATACTTTAAAGATCTAGCTGGTGAACATAACCAGAGTCACTACAGGTGATTGACTTTTGCTATGGGGAAACCTTTAGCAACATCTGTAGCAACACTGGGAGAAGCTGGCAGGGGGTAGAGTCAGACTAGTCTTGTCTCCAGCTATGGTTCCTGGCTAGATCTATAAAGTTATTTTTACTGACACACTGGAGCAATTTCAGCCAAGCTCTAATTTAGAGTATGATTACCGCGGTTTGGGCAGCATGACTCAGATGACAGATTCCCTTTAAGCCCAGAATAATTAGGGAATTAGATCAATACCTATATTATATATGTAGTTTCTGTGGTAAAAAAAATAGATTTAATATATAAATCTGCTGAACTCCTCCCTGTGACACTATTCACTACTCAAGGAGTAGCGGTGAGGAACAGTGGTCAAGAGGTTCAAGGTCAAAAGCCAGGAAGGTACGTCAAAGACAGAGGGATAAAACAAATGGATAGTCAGGGGCAAAGGCCGGGGTCTGGTAACTAAAGTCAAAATACGTCAAAGGCAAAAGAAGTTATTCAAATTGATAATAGAAAGGCAAATCCAAGGTTCGGCAACAAAACACCAGCATATCAAAATATAGAGCACAGAGTAAGCACACCACTGAGCTTAAACTACAATTGGCAATTATCTGACATTGCGAGCCAGTTAAATATACTGGCAATTATCTGGAAAGGAAAGAACCTTTAAGAAACCCAAACACAACACTCACAGCCCAATATGCCCCTGTTATCCATAGGGTTGATAAGCTGTCACTCACAGCACTGACAGCCTAACACACTCTTGCTAGCCATAGGGCGGCTGGGGTATCACTCACAGCATCCCTAGAACACAGCGAGTGGCGGAATCATGACAGTATCCCCTCTTCAAGGGGGGCCACCGAACCCACAAAATTTTCCAGGAAACCTAAGATTTAAGGCCCATACCAGATGATTTGCCTTCACGGAACAAGCTGGTACCCAGGATCTCTCCTCGGGTTCATATTCCCTCCAATGAACAATATATTGTTGTCAATTTCTGACCCTCCGAGAATCCACAATCCTCTGCACCTCATACTCTAAATCTCCATCAATGGAAACTGGAGGAGACAGAGAAGAGGAAGGCATTACAGAAGAGATAAACTCTTTCAAAGAGGACTTGTGGAAAACATTCGGAATATGAAGTAAGGGAGGGGATTTTAATCTAAAGGCAACTGTGTTGATTACTTCCAGAATCTCATATGGGCCAATAAATGTAGGACCCAACTACGCTGACGGTACCTTCAATTTAACATTTTGTTATTATTTGATGATATTCAAACCATCATATACCACGAAGATGGGTCCCGCTGTAATAGATCATGTGATAGTTCGCGTGAAATTAATTTGGCACAATATTAATATATTAATTAAATATTTTTTTTTACAATAATTGTATGACTTAATATTGAGCACAATAAAGTATGCTGACATCCCCTATATACAGTATGAGACCCTACACACAATATGAGCTGCCAATATCCTCCCATACACAGCAGGAGGCCTCACATAGCCATCTATACACAGCGGGAGGCCACACATTGCCATCTATATATAGCAGGAGGCCGTGCGTAGCCATCTATACACAGCAGGAGGCCACATGGCGCCATCTATACACAGCAGGGGGCCACATGTAGCCATCTATACACAGCAGGAGGCCACACGTAACCATCTATACACAGCGGGAGGCCACACATAGCCATCTATACACAGCAGGAGGCTAAACGTAGCCATCTATACACAGTGGGAGGCCGCACATAGCCATCTATACACAGCGGGAGGCCGCACGGCGCCATCTATACACAGCAGGCCGCATGTAGCGATCTATACACAGCGGGAGGCCGCACGGTGCCATCTATACACAGCAGGAGGCCGCACGTAGCCATCTATACACAGCGGCAGGCCGCACGTAGCCATCTATACACAGCAGGAGGCCACACGTAGCCATCTAAACACAGCGGGAGGCTGCACGTAGCCATCTATATACAGCGGAAGGCCGCACGGCGCCATCTATACACAGCAGGCCGCATGTAGCCATCGATACACAGCGGGAGGTCGCATGGTGCCATTTATACACAGCGGGGTGCCTCATGTAGCCATCTATACACAGCAGGAGGCCGCATGTAGCCATCTATGCACAGCGGGAGGCCGCACGTAGCCATCTATACACAGCAGGAGGCCGCACTGCGCCATCTATACACAGCGGGAGGTCTCACGTAGCCATCAATGCACAGCGAGAGGCCGCACGTAGCCATCTATACACAGCGGGAGGCCGCACGTAGCCAACTATACACAGCGGGAGGCCGCAAGTAGCCATCTATACACAGCGGGAGGCCACACTTAGCCATCTGTACACAGTGGGAGGCCGCACATAGTCATCTATACACAGTGGGAGGCCGCATGTAGCCATCTATACACAGCAGGAGGCCGCACGTAGCCATCTATGCACAGCGGGAGGCCACATGTAGCCATCTATGCACAGTGGGAGGCAGCACGTAGCCATCTATACACAGCGGGAGGCCGCACGTAGCCATCTACGCACAGCGGGAGGCCACACGTAGCCATCTGTACACAGCGGGAGGCCGCACGTAGCCATCTATACACAGCGGGAGGCCGCACCGTGGCATCTATACACAGCAGGAGGCCACACGTAGCCATCTATACTCAGCGGCAGGCCGCACGTAGCCATCTATACACAGCAGGAGGCCACACGTAGCCATCTATACACAGCCGGAGGCTGCACGTAGCCATCTAGTCACAGCGGGAGGACGCACGGCGCCATCTATACATAGCAGGCCGCATGTAGCCATCTATACACAGCGGGAGGCCACACGGCGCAATCTATACACAGCGGGGGGCCGCATGTAGCCATCTATACACAGCAGGAGGCCACATGTAGCCATCTATGCACAGCAGGAGGCCGCACGTAGCCATCTATACACAGCAGGGGGCCGCACGTAGCCATCTATACACAGCAGGAGGCCGCATGGCGCCATCTATACACAGCGGGAGGCCGCACGTAGCCATCTGTGCACAGCGAGAGGCCGCACGTAGCTATCTATACACAGCGGCAGGCCGCACGAAGCCATCTTTACGCAGCAGGAGGCCACACGTAGCCATCTATACACAGCGGGAGGCTGCACGCAGCCATCTATACACAGTGGGAGGCCGCACGGCGCCATCTATACACAGCAGGCCGCATGTAGCCATCTATACACAGCGGGAGGCCACACGGCGCCATCTATACACAGCGGGGGGCCGCATGTAGCCATCTATACACAGCAGGAGGCCGCATGTAGCCATTTATCCACAGCGGGAGGCCGCGCATAGCCATCTATACACAGCAGGAGGCCGCACGTAGCCATCTATACACAGCAGGAGGCCGCACGGCACCATCTATACACAGCGGGAGGCCGCACGTAGCCATCTATACACAGCAGGAGGCCGCACGGCGGCATCTATACATAGCGGGAGGCCGCACGGCACCATCTATACACAGCGGGAGGCCGCACGGTGCCATCTATACACAGCGGGAGGCCGCACGGCGCCCCCCAGATACAGCGGGAGGCCGCCCTCGCCCCACCAGATACAGCGTGAGGACACACGCAGTCACGCACACACACAGACATATACAGACATATACATACACGCATGAACACATTTGAAACACAAAAATATATATAAACAGACATCACACAACGATATCTGCCTGCACACACACGCACACACACACTCACTCACACACGCACACACTCACTCACCATCTCCCGGCTCGGCTACAGTTGTCCAGCTCCTCTCTGGTGCAGCAGTGCAGGGCACACACTGCGTGACGTCACATTAGCAGACACGGCCACGCACAAGGCCGTGTCTCCTAGCTGTGACGTGCCCGGGCCAGCACACAGGGAAGTTAACAGGTGGAGTGCTGGCCCGGCCGAAGAAGAAGCAGCGGCCCTCTGCAGCTGCTGGGGGAGCGGTCCGGGGGCCCCCCGCCTTTGTCTGCCAGTATGTGCCGCATTGGCGCTGCGCCGCAAATATTATAATGAGAGCAATCTGGCCAAGGGCCCACAGGAGTCTTGGGCCCCGGGCGGTAGCCCAGATTGCCCTCATTATAACCCGCCTATGGTACCGCTGAATGTTTCCTATCAGACTTCTGTTTTTGGCAAAACTGAGCCACCCCAATGTTCTTTTGGACCTCCTTCCAGACAACCCCCAAGTTTCTGTATGGAAACCTCTATTCTAGGACACCACAAACTCATCCTAAAAAATTGACCAAAATGAAGAAGAAAACTATATTTTCAAAAAAAGGCAAGGTTCCAGTGGACAACCCTTTTACAATCTAGGCACATGTCTCCAGAAGTACATTATTTGCATTTTTCACTCTGCAATATCCCTTGTGCACTAAATTCTGGAAAACGTCAGTGGGGTCAAAATAGTCATTACACCCCTAAATTACTTTCCTGTGATTTTATGGTGCCCACAAACTACGTATCTGTGTAACTGGTGTCCTATGCAAGCCCCATCTATGTGCATTTGTAATACTACACAGCCACTCCATCCATGAATTGGTAGGTTAGTGAGTGGAGTAATTTATCTCTTCATAAAATGTACAATTTGACTTGGTTTCTCTTTCCGTCAGACGCTAAATAGCTTTTTCAGCCAAATACTGCATTTTACTGAAGATAGTGGTAAACTTTGTACTACAGAGGTGACACACAGTAAGGGATGAATTTCAAACTCATAAGGCTGATGTATTTCAGCTTATGAATGGTATAAAGCAAATAGTAGAAACAAGCTGGAGATAAATAATAGATAAAAAAAGCAAGGAGGAGGTGGAGAAAGTGGAAATGTTGAGAGACAGAGGAGGGATAGAGATGAAAGACAATAAAGGAGGAGGGAGTGACTGAGGAAGGGTGCCATTCTCACTTCACATGTTGCCTCTCTATGCTTGGAACTACGCCAGCATCATCTGCATATATACACACAACAAAAGGCATCTGAGTTTTCTAGTTTTTAGTGGTCATTCAGAATTAAGCGGCTGTTTTCTTCCCTCTAAATAACCGACTTCAAATAGCTGGCATTGAAGTGGATACAATGCCCTCTGCCCGGGGATATCTGAGCATGGTTAATGCTTTTTTAATCATTACCTGTGTCATAACTGATAACATTCTAATTACAACTCAATTCACCTTCTAGCTTGTTAGGAAATCAGATGTCATCTTACAAATATATCATTGGAATTTCCAATAAAAACGAATTAGTCTCTTGAAATAAATTTAATAAAGATTTTCCCTAGTGATTCCATTTCCATTGCCCTTTGTACTTTTACAGTGAAAAAAGTGCAGCAAAGGGAGAGACAGGATTTAAATTGACTTGGAGCTACAGTGAAAAAACACATTTTACTCAGCAGATTGCTGTGGTAGTGATGGCTGAGAATTTGACTTGCCTGAATAGCAAATACATGGCTTTATTTGATGCACACAAATGTGCCTTTCTTGGCAGATGGATAAAGATATAACTCCTTGAGACTGGGTGGCATGTCTTTGTTGCTACAAGCTGAAAGGCTTTGGTCTTGGCTACATTGTGATCAGCAGGTTGTCAACCATGGCTAGCGGTCTAAGGCGGACAAAGTATGTACCAGAATGTACTGTAGAGTGACTATACGAATGTTGTTCCATGTGGTTAACTGGGAACGGATACTGTGAAGTCATCATTACACGATCCTAGTTCAGTTTCAGTTTTTCACTGCAGTCTTGTACAGAAAATGATTAAAAGTAAACTATTTTAGAGATTTGTTGGAGGAGTAGTTTTACTGTAAAATTATAATAGTGTGCTGTTATATATATATGTATATATGTATATATATATATATATATATATTATATATGTATATGTAAATTATATGTATATATATATATATATATATATATATATATATATATATATTATATATATATGTTATATATATATAATTATAATAGTGTGCCTGTATCTGAATATATTAATGTATATAGTATGTTGAAATCGGGTTGCAGTAAGTGTCTAAATGCGCAAGGTGTGTAATGAGTAACAAATAGTGATGAGCGAACGTGCTCGCCACTGCTCAGTACTCGCCCGAGTATTACTGTGCTGAACAAGCTCGGTGCTCGGCGAATATTTCCGGGTTGCTCGGGCGGGAACTCGGGTCCCCTCCCTGCATGTTTGGCGCTCTTTAGAAAGCCAATGAACATTCAGGGATTGCCTGCCATGCACTGTAATGCCGTAGCCATGTTGGTTGTGGGCATTACAGTGATTGGCTGGCCGCACAGCATCATTAGGTCTATATAAGACCTGGCGCCGCTATGCTCGTCACAGATTACCCTGGAATCAGGCAGAGTAGGGAGAGGTGCTGCTGTGTAAGGGAGAGATTTGCTTGTGTATAGTTAGTATAGGTATTCCACAACATATATACAGTTAGGTCCATATATATTTGGACATAGACAACATTTTTCTAATTTTGGTTCTAGACATTACCACAATGAATTTTAAACAAAACAATTCAGATGCAGTTGAAGTTCAAACTTTCAGCTTTCATTTGAGGGTATCCACATTAAAATTGGATGAAGGGTTTAGGAATTTCAGCTCCTTAACATGTGCCACCCTGTTTTTAAAGGGACCAAAAGTAATTGGACAATTGACTCCAAGGCTATTTCATGGACAGGTGTGGGCAATCCCTTCATTATGTCATTCTGAATTAAGCAGAAAAAATGCCTGGAGTTGATTTGAGGTGTGGTGCTTGCATTTGGAAGGTTTTGCTGTGAAGTAAACATGTGGTCAAATGAGCTCTCCATGCAGGTGAAACAAGCCATCCTTAAGCTGCAAAAACAGAAAAAACCCATCCGAGAAATTGCTACAATATTAGGAGTGGCAAAATCTACAGTTTGGTACATCCTGAGAAAGAAAGAAAGCACTGGTGAACTCATCAATGCAAAAAGACCTGGCCGCCACGGAAGACAACAGTGGTGGATGATCGCAGAATAATCTCCATGGTGAAGAGAAACCCCTTCACAACAGTCAACCAAGTGAACAACACTCTCCAGGAGGTAGGCGTATCAATATCCAAATCTACCATGAAGAGAAGACTGCATGAAAGTAAATACAGAGGGTTCACTGCATGGTGCAAGCCACTCATAAGCATCAAGAATAAAAAGGCTAGACTGGACTTTGCTAAAAAAACATCTAAAAAAGCCAGCACAGTTCTGGAAGAAAATTCTTTGGACAGATGAAACTAAGATCAACCTCTACCAGAATAATGGAAGGAGAAAAGTATGGCGAAGGCGTGGTACAGCTCATGAACCAAAGCATACCACATCATCTGTAAAACACGGCAGAGGCAGTGTGATGGCTTGGGCATGCATGGCTGCCAGTGGCATTGGGTCACTAGTGTTTATTGATGATGTGACACAGGACAGAAACAGCCAAATGAATTCTGATGTTTTCAGAGCCATACTGTGTGCTCAGATCCAGCCAAATGAAGCCAAACTGATTGGTCGTCGTTTCATACTACAGATGGACAATGACCCAAAACATAAAGCCAAAACAACTCAGGAGTTTATTAAAGCAAAGAAGTGGAATATTCTTGAATGGCCAAGTCAGTCACCTGATCTCAACCCAATTGAGCATGCATTTCACTTGATAAAGACTAAACTTCAGACAGAAAGGCCCACAAACAAACAGCAACTGAAAACCACCACAGTGAAGGCCTGGCAGAGCATCAAAAAGGAGGAAACACAGCGTCTGGTGATGTCCATGAGTTCAAGACTTCAGGCAGTCATAGCCAACAAAGGGTTTTCAACCAAGTACTAGAAATGAACATTTTATTTACAATTATTTAATCTGTCCAATTACTTTTGATCCCTTTAAAAACAGGGTGGCACATGTTAAGGAGCTGAAACTCCTAAACCCTTCATCCAATTTTAATGTGAATACCCTCAAATGAAAGCTGAAAGTCTGAACTTCAACTGCATCTGAATTGTTTTGTTTAAAATTCATTGTGGTAAAGTCTAGAACCAAAATTTGAAAAATGTTGTCTCTGTCCAAATATATATGGACCTAACTGTATATATGCAACTGAACTAACAGTCCTTCTGAGGACTAATCCAGCTGCACATATACAGTGATCATAGCAGGAGTTAGGCAGGAAAGGTATGTGGCAAACTGCAGTGCATGATACAGCACAAGAGGGTCCATTGAATGTTCTGTCTGCTGCTGCTGCAATAATTACAGATATTTGTAGACATAGCCCCAGATATCAGGGACCAGGGCATTTTTTTATTATTTTAATCCTGGCTATTTGCTTAAAAAGCAATCCAAAGCACCCAATTTTCTGCTCCATTTGCTTATTCTCACTGCAGAAGAAATCCAGATCTGTTCCATATTGGCCTCCTTTTCCAATTTGTTGCAGTGTGTTGGTCAAGCTATTCACACTAGGTGTCTGTGAAGAATAGTATTAGCAAATGACAGGCATGCTATTAAAACTGTGGTTCTGTCACGCCTGGTGTGGGGAAGACCTAGTGCAACACAGAGGGAAAAGGGAAAGGGAACCCAGACACTAGGGAAAAGGGGGAAGTGGAGACATCCTAGTCTGGTCTAGACTCACCCTGTCTCAACTATCGTCCTTATATTGCCTCCTCAGCAATCGCCGCACTCGTGTGTCACCCTACTCTCCCTGGTGTACAGCTACGGCTAGGGATGAAAGGAGGTGAGCACTAGTCATCCTCCACTAAACTCTATAGACAACAATCGTGGACAAAACAGGGGAAATGGCTTAGCTTTAGATGAACTCCAAATAAGCACACGGCCTCAAACTCCAGAGAGGACTAAGTACTGCTCCTGCTAAGCTTCACAAATAGAAATGGATATAGCCGGCGACTCCCTCTCAGACACACCAGGTATATATACACCCAGGCCAGAGAGCTAATTAGCAAAAGAGAGGTAGCTGCTCGGTCCTAAAGACAGCCTCTTATCTAAGAAGCTGTCTGCAATGCCAAATGTAGAGATCTCCTGTAACCAACTGAAGGGCGACTGTCTGTCACATCTGACACACCCCTGACAGGTTCTCTGTCAGATACATCACCTATAAGACTTTTCCAAAATCAGACATTTCTTCCATTTTCTTTCCGTTGCAGTGTGTCGGTCAAGTTATTCACACTAGGTATCTGTCTGTGAAGAATAGTATTAGTAAATTAAAGGCCTGCTATTTAAAACCGTGGTTCTCTATCAGACATATCACCTATAAGACTGTTACAAAATCAGACAATTCTTCCATTTGTATTCTGTTGCAGTGGGTCGCTCAAGCTATTCACACTAGGTGTCTGTGAAGAGTAGTATTAGTAAATTACAGGCCTGCTATTTAAAACCGTGGTTCTCTGTCAGACATGTCACCTATAAGACTGTTTCAAAATCAGACATTTATTCCATTTCCATTCTGTTGCAGTGTGACGGTCAAGCTGTTCACACTAGGTGTCTGTGAAGAATAGTATTAGAGAATTACAGGCCTGCTATTTAAAACCGTGCTTCTCTGTTAGACATATGAACTTTAAGAGAGTTCCAAAATCAGACATTTCTTCCATTTGCACTCTGTTGCTGTGTGTCGGTCAAGCTATTAACACTAGGTCTCTGTGTAGAATAATATTAGTAAATTACAGGCCTGTTATTTAAAATCGTGGTTCTCTGTCAGACGTATCACATATGACTGCTTTCTAAAATCAGCCATTTCCCGTGAACGTGGAAAATATTGTCCTCCATTTAAAATGGGCAAGGTACATGGCAAGGTACGGGGAAGGGGACATGAGGGTGATGGTACATGCAGAGGCCGAGGACGTGGTCGTGGGCAATCTGAAATTGTGCCACAACAAACACCCACATCTTGTCGCCCGACCTTCCTGTCCCAATTACTAGGTGACCGCAAAACACCACTATTAAACACAGAGCAGTGTCAAAAGGTTGTTAGTTGGATAGCAGATAATGCTTCCAGTCATTTTGCCACCAGCACCACCACCCTGTCTTCCACACAGTCAAGTCTCAGTAGCTGTGAGTCTGGACCGCATATTCCTCACCCTGATCCTCCTTCCTCCCACCATGCTGAGTGCCCGGGAAAACTGATCCCACACTTGGACACTCAGAGGGGGTTTAATTTTCCATTTGTAGATTCTTGCCTCTCGCCCGGCCAGCTTCAAGCAAGTCAAGAGGAGAATGCGTGTAGCGATGCCCAAATATTGAAGCAGCCACGGTCACATGAAGTCGACGGTCGGAAAGTGCAATTACTGTTGCAAGAGGTGGATGATGATGATGATGATGAGACACAATTGCCAGAAAGTCAGGAGGAGGACCATGGTGCGGAAGTGGAAGACAAAGTGGTGGATGATATAGTAACTGACCCAACCTGGCAGGGGGACATAGAGAGCAAGGACAGCAGCACACAGGAGAATGGAGGCGTAGCACCACATCAGGCAGGAAGAAGCAGTGTGGTGGCCGCAGACACAAGGTGGGAAAGTGTTCCTCGTAACGCCAACACAAAGGAAGTTGCCAGTACAACAGTTAGGTCTTCCCGAGTCTGGTTATATTTTAGAGACTCTGCAGAAAACCCCCAAAAGGCCATTTGCACCACCTGCCAGGCCAGCGTCAGCAGGGGTAGCAAAACTAGCAGCCTGACCACCACCAGCATGATCAGGCACATGGCAGCAAAGCACCCAACTAAGTGGGTCAAACCCCAGGGTCCAGGAACAGTGTCTGCGGGTGACACCAATGCTTGTTCCGTTGTTGTGCGTGCAGGCCAATCCCCTGTCCATGGCATATGCCAAGATGCCTCCCACTTTGCACCTGTCATTGTACACTCTCAACTAGCACCATCAGCAAGGACGTCCACGTCCTTATCCCAGTGCAGCGTTCAATTGTCCTTACCCCAGTCCTTGGAACGCAAGTGCAAATACACAGCCAACACCTCACAGGCCACACTACTAAATTCACACATTTTGTGAAAGCTTGCGCTCGAAATGTTGCCTTTTAGGCTAGTGGAGACGGAAGCTTTCCGCAACCTGATGGCGGCATCTGTCCCTCGGTATTCGGTTCACTATTTCCCCCGGTGTGCCATCCCCACATTACACGAGCACGTGTCCCACAACATTAGATGTGTCCTCAACAATGCAGTTACTGGGAAAGTCCACTTAACCATGGACACATGGACAAGTGCTTGTTTGCAGGGATGGCACCTCTCGCTTACGGCACACTGGGTTAATATAGTGGAAACCGGGACCCAGTCAGACTTTGAGACGGAACACGTCCTCCCGACGCCAAGGATTGCGGGCCCTGGATCAATCAGGGTTGTCCACACATTCTACAGCTCCTGCAACTCCTTTTCCTCCTCTTCAGCCTCTATCTCCAAAATGACTACATCAGTCGCAAGCTGGAAGCACTGCAGCACTGCCTCGGCGTAGCGGCAACAGACTGCGCTGAAGCTAATATGCTTAGGTGACAAACTGCACAACGCTGAATTGTTGGGGATAGCTCTGAAAGAGAAGGCAGATCTGTGGCTGACAATGCTGACCCTACAGCCAGGCAAGATCATGTGTGACAATGGCAGGAACCTGGTGGCGGCTCTGAGGCGAGGCGAGCTCACACACGTACCATTCCGGGCCAATGTGCTTAACCTCATTGTTCAGTGGTTTCTCAAAACCTACCCAGATCTGCCAGATCTGCCTTTCAAAGTACACCAATCGTGTGCCTAGTTTAGAAAGTTATCTACAGCTTCCGCTGCCCTTGCCATGCTTCAGCTGCGTTTGCAGCGTCCAGCTCACCGACTGATCTGCGATATTCCCACACATTGGAACACTACATTGCAGAAGTTGGGAAAGATTTGTGAGCAGAATGGGGCAGTTGTTGACTACCAGCATCAACAAGGCCGTTGGTATTCTGGTCAGACTCCACAAATAAGACCTCAGAAGTGTACATGGATGTGAGACATATATACCATCCTCCAAAACTTTGGGAACTCCACCAAGATGGTGAGCAGCGATGACTCCATAATTAGCGTCATCATCCTGCTTTAGTGTTAAGCGAGCATGCTCGACACTGCTCGGTACTCGCCCGAGCATCTCACTACTCGGGATGTTCGGCGAGCACCGAGCATTTCTGGGTTATTCGGGCGGGAGCTCGGGTCTCCGCCCTGCATGTTTGGTGCTCTTTACAGAATCAATGAACATGCAGGGATTGCCAGACAGTCACTGTAATGCTGCAGCCATGTTGGTTGTGGGCATTACAGTGATTGGCAGGCCGCACAGCGTCACCTCGAGTATTTAAAAGCGGGCACCGCCATCTTGGACACAGTCGCCCAGGATCAGACAGTGTAGGGTCAGTGCTGCTCAGTTAGGGAGAGATATATAGTGCAAAATAGGTAGTGTAGGGTCTCTAAAGCCTGCCAAATCAAACAAACAGTCCTTCTCAGGACTAATATCCATCCCAGATATCAGGCAGGCAGGCAGGCTGTATAGGAGACGCAGTGGTTATACCAACAAACACTACATTACAGTCCTGTGTTCTACCGCTGCTCAAATTGCTAGACTTAGCCCCAGGTCTCAGGGGCCAAAAAAAATCCTTTTTTTTTATTTAAATCATCTTTTTTTTTTTCCCCTTAGTCAGACTGTACAAATACCCATCTTATTAACCTTTTGGTATTCCCCCCCCCCCCCCCAAAAAAAAAATTGAGCGTGTCTGTGAGTGTTCAGAAACAAATATTTCTGTTTAAAAGAGTCTGGTGTAGGCCAGATAACTAGAACTGTGGTTTTGCAGTTCCACGCTTCAAATCTCTGTATTATCCACTTTTTTGCCTTTTTTGCATAAAAAAAAACATCTTGAGTGTCTCGCTGACTGTTCAGACACAAATATATCTGTTTAAAAGAGTCTGGTGTAGGCCAGAGAAATAGAACTGTGGTTTTGCAGTTCCACGGTTCAAATCTGTATTATCGACTTTTTTGCCTTTTTTCAATAAAAAAATAACATTTTGAGTGTCTTGCTGACTGTTTAGACACAAATAAATCTGTTTAAAAGAGTCTGGTGTAGGCCAGAGAAATAGAACTGTGGTTTTGCAGTTCCACGGTTCAAATCTCTGTATTATCCACTTTTTTGCCTTTTTTCAATAAAAAAAAACATTTTGAGTGTCTCGCTGACTGTTCAGACACAAATATATCTGTTTAAAAGAGTCTGGTGTAGGCCAGATAACTAGAACTGTGGTTTTGCAGTTCCACGGTTCAAATCTCTGTATTATCCACTTTTTTGCTACACCTTCAGCCGCCCTTGCCATGTTTCAGCGGCGTTTGCAGCTTCTGGCTCACAGACTGGTGTGTGATGTCCCTATGTGTTGGAACACAACACTGCAGATGTTGGGAAGGGTTTGTGAGCAGAAGAGGGCAGTTGTTGAGTACCAGCATCAACAAGGCCGTCGGTATTCAGTTCAGACTCCACACATAAAACCTCAGGAGTGGACATGGATGTCAGACAAATGTACCATCCTTCAAAGCTTTGAAGACTCCACCAAGATGGTGAACGGCGATGATGCCATAATTAGTGTCACAATCCCGCTTCTCTGTCTTTCTGAAACACTCTCTGCTCGCAATCAAAGAGGATGCATTGCAGGTGGAGCAAGATGAGATGGATCAAGGAATCATACAGGGTGATTACACACAGCCAAGCCTCATCTGAACCCAACATGGATTGGGTGACAATGAGGAAGAGGAGGAGGAAGGACAGGAGCTTCATGCACTATAGACGGTAGTACCTTCACAGCTGTCATATCGTCTGTTCAGCGTGGATGGCCAGAGGACAGAGAGGAGGAGGAGGAGGAGGAGAGCATGGTCAGTCATCCTCTTAGTGAGGACACGGAAGTCTTGCCTATTAGTAGTCTGGCACACATGGCTGAGTTTATGTTACGCTGTCTTTCCCATGACCCTCGCGTTCTCAAAATTTTGGGTGACTGTCATTACTGGTTGGTGACACTTCTAGACCCACGCTACAAGGAGAACTTTATATCGCTTATTCCTGAGGTGGAGAGGTCTACAAAAATGGGCAGTACCAGAAGGTCCTTGCTGCAGAACTGTTAAAAAAATTCCCATCTGAACATGCTAGCGGCAGAGGCCACAGTTCGTTGCCCAAGGCGTACAGGCGAGAGAGACGCAACTCCAATCCAGCAGAGGCAGGGGAACACTGTCAACGTTCTGGGACAGTTTTCTGAGACCCGCCCAGCTTACAGGCCCTGAGCCGCGGGGTACTCTCACAAGGAGTGGAAAGTTTCAAAAGATGGTGAGGGAGTACCTTGCCAACCGTACCAGCGTCCTAGGTGATTCCTCTGTGCATTTTAATTTTTGGGTATCCAAGCTGGACACTTGGAATGAACTCGCTCTGTACTAGAGATGAGAAGTGTTCGACTAGAACTGTTCGCCAATCTCAAATTCGAGCTGTTTTGGGCGGTGTTCGAGTTGTTCGACGAACGTGAACGATTTGCAAAAACTTTGGCTGTTCGAGGTTATGTTCGATAACTGTTCATGCACCAAAAGTGTAACTGGATTTTTTCACATGATGCAGGGATTGTCTGCCACTCACTGTAATGCCACAGCCATGGTGATTGTGGCATTACAGTGGTTGCCCAAATCGGTGGGAACAGTGCTCACAGTGAAACATGAAAAGCCGGCAATTCAGCAGCGGCATACACCGGTACCCGACAATTTAGAACAGAAAGAAAAGAACATCACACATAGATTAGATAGATAGAAACATGTCAGTCACATATATAAGAAGTACAGTGACAGTGTTGGTTACTGTACTTGTCATATAGTGTTAAAGGATTTCTTAAAAAAAATAATAGTGTTTTCATGCACCGTCTCTTTAAAAAAACCGGCCGGCAATTCAGCATCGGTACCCGACAATTTAGAACAGAAAGAATAGAGCATCACACATATATTAGATAGATAGAAACATGTCAGTCACATATATAATAAGTACAGTGATAGTGTTGATTACTGTACTTGTCATTTAGTGTTAAAATAAAGGACTTATTAAAAAAAAAATTTGGTGTGCGTTTCCCCGTAATTTTAGTCTCTAGCGCAGGTTAAGCAGACGGCTGGGGCAGATGTTTGAAGCCTGGGAAGGGTATAATACCCACGGAGCTTCCCAGTCTACTAATATCAGCCCCCAGCTGAATACCTAGCCTTTACTAGCTGTTAAAATGGGGGACCCCCCCAAAAAAATGATGTGGGGTCCCCCCTATTTTAATAGCTAGCAAAGGCTAGGAAGACAGCTGGGGGCTGATATTAATAGCCCAGTAAGGGTGCCATGAATATTGGCCCCCTCCCAGGCTAGAAACACCAGCCATCAGCCGCCCCAGAAATGACGCATCAATAGGATGCGCCCATTCTGGCACTTAGCCTCGCTCTTCCCACTGCCCTGTAGGGGTGGCAGGGGTAATAGGGTTGGGGTTGATGTCAGCTTATAATGCCAGCTGACATCAAGCCCAGGTTAGTAATGGAGAGGCGTCTATAAGACACCCCCATTGCAAACCCCATAGTCAAAGTTAAATAAAAACACAAACACCCAGAATAAAGTCCTTTAATTGAAATAAACACACAATTCTTTATTGTTCTAAATTAAACCATACTTACCATCACACCCATTCCAGCTGAAGCCAACGATCTCCTTCAATAAAAGTAAAATAATAAACCAACATCATCCTTACCTCTCCATGGTACCCAGGACGGCTGCAGCTCTGCTACATCGAGATGACAGGCTGGATCGCAGCTAGCAAAGGCTAGGCAGACAGCTGGGGGCTGATATTAATAGCCCAGTCAGGGTGCCATGAATATTGGCCCCCTCCCAGGCTAGAAACACCAGCCGTCAGCCACCCCAGAAATGGCGCATCCTAATGGGGTGGCTGACGGCTGGTGTTTCTAGCCTGGGAGGGGGCCAATATTTATGGCACCCTTACTGGGCTAATAATATCAGCCCCCAGCTGTTGGCCTAGCCTTTGCTAGCTATTAAAATAGGGGTGACCCCACGTCATTTTTTTGGGGGGTCTCCCCTATTTTAATAGCTAGTAAAGGCTAGGTATTCAGCTGGGGGCTGATATTAGTAGCCTGGGAAGCTCCGTGGGTATTACCCCCTTCCCCGGCTTCAAACATCTGCCCCAGCCGTCTGCTTAACCTCCGCTAGAGACTTAAATTACGGGGAACCGCACACCAATTTTTTTTTTAATAAATCCTTTATTTTAACACTAAATGACAAGTACAGTAATCAACACTATCACTGTACTTATTATATATGTGACTGACATGTTTCTATCTATGTAATCTATGTGTGATGCTCTATTCTTTCTGTTCAAAATTGTCGGGTACCGATGCTGAATTGCCGGCCGGCTTTTTTAAAGAGAGTGTCTTCTGAGCAGTTTGTCAGCTTTTTTACACCTTTGAAGGTGTTTTCTATGTGTTTTTATTTGCCTGCCATTGGTTGTACCGGTGTTCGATGGTGTTCGACAGTGTTCTAAGGTGTTCGATGAACAGTTCCACGAACATCCCGGTGTACAACGAACCAAACTGAACCCGAACACTAGGGGGGTGGCTCAACACTACTCTGTATGCCTTGGAAGTCCTGGCCTGACCTGCCGCTAGCGTGTTATCTGAGCACGTTTTTAGTACCGCTGGGGGAATTATAACTGATAAGCGCACTCACCTGTCAACTGACAATGCTGACAAGCAGACCCTTATCAAAATGAACAAGGGCTGGATTGGGCCAGACTTCTCATCACCACCAAATGACAGCAAAGTAACATAAAGTCAAATCCACTGTGTTATTTCGGGAGGTGTATTCCCATGCACCGCTTCACACCCACACATGAGTATACGCTTCCTCATTTTGGCTGTTTTTTGCTCTTATCCTTATCCTCAGCCTGAGGCACCAATAAACCACCAGGGTGACCGTCTTCCATGTTGCCAGCATTGCAAGTTCCTCCGTCCTAATTTTTGGCAGCTTTTGCTTGGAAGGCATAGGCAAAGACAATGGGAGACCCACTCACCAATAATGGGAATAATGTTTTTAATATGCTGTACTGCATGGCTCTTGTAAGGGGCATTAAAACCGTCTTGTTAAGCTACTGTGACCTCCACGTCTCTTCCAACGGGCATTAAAACCATCTTGTTAAGCTACGATGACCACCACGTCTCTTCCAAGGGGCATTAAAACCATCTTGTTAAGCTACTGTGACCTCCACATCTCTTCCAAGGGGCATTAAAACCATCTTGTTAAACCACTCTGAACTCCACGTCTCTTCCAAGTGGTATTAAAACCGTGTTGATAAGCTACTGTGACTTCCATGGCTTTTCCTAGGGGCATTAAAACCATCTTGTTAAACCAGTCTGACCTCCACGTCTCTTCCAAGGGGCATTAAAACCGTCTTGTTAAACCACTCTGTACTCCACGTCTCATCCAAGGGGCATTAAAACCTTCTTGTTAAGCTACTGTGACCTCCATGTCTCTTCCAAGGGGCATTAAAACCGTCTTGTTAAACCAGACTGACCTCCACGTCTCTTCCAAGGGGCATTAAAACCATCTTGTTAAATCACTCTGCACTCCACGTCTCTTCCAAGGGGTATTAAAACTGTCTTGTTAAGCTACTCTGACCTCCACATCTCTTCCAAGGGGCATTAAAACCGTCTTTTTAAACCTTTCTGAACTCCACGTCTCTTCCAAGGGGCATTAAAACCATCTTGTTAAGCTACTGTGACCTCCACGTCTCTTCCAAGTGGCATTAAAATCGTCTTGTTAAACCACTCTGACCCCCACGTCTCTTCCAAGAGGCATTAAAACCGTCTTGTTGAACCACTCTGAACGCCATGTCTCTTCCAATGGCCATTAAAACCATTTTGTTAAGCTACTGTGACCTCCACGTCGCTTCCAAGGGGCATTAAAACCGTCTTGTTAAGCTACTGTGACCTCCACGTCTCTTCCAAGGGGCATTAAAACTGTCTTGTTAAGCTATTGTGAACTCCACGTCTCTTCCAAGGGGCATTAAAACCGTCTTGTTAAGCTATTGTGACCTACATGTCTCTTCCAAGGGGCATTAAAACCGTCTTGTTAAACCACTCTGAACTCCACGTCTCTTCCAAGGGGCATTGAAACTGTCTAGTTAAACCACTCTGAATTCCACGTCTCTTCCAAGGGGCATTAAAACCGTCTTGTTAAGCTGCTGTGACCTCCACGTCTCTTCCATGGAGCATTAAAACCGTCTTGTTAAACCACTCTGAACACCAGGTCTCTACCAAGGGGCATTAAAACTGCATTGTTAAACGTCTCTGACATCCTCGTCTCATCCATGGGGCATTAAACCCGTCTTGTTAAACCACCCTGACCTCCAAGTCTCCTCCAAGGGGCATTAAAACCATCTTGTTAAACCACTCTGACCTCCACGTCTCTTCCAAGGGGCATTAAAACCATCTTGTTAAACCACTCTGACCTCCACGTCTCTTCCAAGGGGCATTAAAACCGTCTTGTTAAACCACTCTGACCTCCATGTCTCTTCCATGGGGCATTAAAACTGTCTTGTTAAGCTATTGTGACCTCCACGTCTCCTCCAAGGGGCATTAAGACCGTATTGTTAAACCACTCTGAACTCAACATCTCTTCCAAGGGGCATTAAAACCGTCTTGTTAAACCACTCTGAACTCCACGTCTCTTCCAAGGGGCATAAAAACGTCTTGTTAAGCTACTGTGACCTCCACGTCTCTTCCAAGGGACGTTGAAACCATCTCGTAAAGCTATTGTGACCCCCACGTCTTTTCCAAGGGGCATTAAAACCGTCTTGTTAAACCACTCTGACCTCCAGGTCTCTTCCATAGGGCATTAAAACCATCTTGTTAAACCACGCTGAACTCCACGTCTCTTCCAAGGGGCATTAAAACCGTCTTCTTAACCCCTTTCCAACCCTTGCCGTATTAGTATGCACGTTTGCGTACCCCCCGTTCAGTGAGGGCTGCTGCGCTGAGCATTTAACGCGCGCTTCCGGGTTGCGTGTCATAAGCCCCGCCCATCGGCGATCCCGTCACGTGATCGTGGGTCACCGATGGGTGGGCATGACAACCCAGGGTCTGCAGCAGGCACCTGTGGTTGTCATGATCTGGTCGCTATGAGCGCCACCTAGTGGTCGGCGCTCATAACACAGGACCATTTCTGATGCATGCAGAGGATCTGCTCGCGTCCTGTATGTAGCAGAGACAATCAGACTACTGCTGCTTCCAGTCTCCTATGGAGACTATTGAAGCATGCAGTAAGTGAAAAAAAAAAGTTTTTAAAAATATAAAAAAAATAAAAAAAATATAAAAGTTTAAATCACCCCCCTTTCGCCCCATTCAAAATAAAATATAAAAAAAAAACTCTACATAGACATATTTGGTATCACCGCATTCAGAATCACCCCATCTATCAATATAAAAAAATAACTAATCCAATCGGTAAACGGTGTAACGAGAAAAAAATTCTAAACGCCAGAATTACATTTTTTGGTCGCCGCAAAATTGCAATAAAATGCAACAACGGGCGATCAAAACATCGGATCTACCCCAACATGTTATCAATAAAAACGACAGCCCGGCGCGCAAAAAATAAGCCCTCAAACAGCCCAGGATCACGAAAAATGGAGACGCTACAGGTCTCGGAAAATGGCGCTTTTTTAAAAAAAATTTTTTTACCAAATTTTGGAATTTTTTTTCACCACTTAAATAAAAAATAACCTATACATATTTGGTGTCTACGAACTCATAATGACCTGGAGAATAAGAATGGCAGGTCAATTTTAGCATTCAATGAACGTGGTAAAAAAATAAATAAAAAGCAACTGTGGTATTGCACTTTTTTTGCAATTTTACAGCACTTGGAATTTTTTTCCCGTTTTCCCGTACACGATATGGTAAAACTAGTAATAGCGTTGAAAAGTACAACTTGTCCCGCAAAAAATAAGCCCTCAAACGGCCATATTGTCCAAAAAATATAAACGCTATGGCTCTTGGAACAAGGAGAGCAAAAAACGAAAAAGCAAAAGCGACAAAACCCAAGGTTGCAAAGGGGTTAAGCTACTGTGACATCCACGTCTCTTCAAAGGGGCATTAAAACCGTCTTGTTAAACCATTTTGAACTCCATGTCTCTTCCAAAGGGCATTAAAACCATCCTATTAAGCTACTGTGACTTCCACGTCTCTTCCAAGGGGTATTAAAACGGTCTGATTAAACCACTCTGAACTCCACGTCTCTTCCAAGGGGCATTAAAACCGTCTTGTTAAGCTACTGTGACTTCCACGTCTCTATCAAAGGGCATTAAAACCGTCTTGTTAAGCTACTCTGACCTCCACATCTCTTCAAAGGGGCATTAAAACCGTCTTGTTAAACCACTCTGACCTCCACGTCTCATCCAAGGGGCATTAAAACCGTCTTGTTAAACCACTCTGACCTCCACGTCTCTTGCAAGGGGCATTAAAACCATATTGTTAAACCACTCTGACAACCACGTCATTTCCAAGGGGCATTAAAACCATCTTGTTAAACCACTCAGACCTCCACGTCTCTTCCAAGGGGCATTAAAACCATCTTGTTAAGCTACTGTGACCTCCACGTCTCTTACAAGGGGCATTAAAACCATGTTGTTAAACCACCCTGAACTCCACGTCTCTTTCAAGGGCCATTAAAATCGTCTTGTTAAGCTACTGTGTCCTCCACATCTCTTCCAAGGGGCATTAAAAGCCTCTTTTTAAGATTCTGTGACCTCCACGTCTCTTCCAAGGGGCAATTAAACCGCTTTGTTAAACCACTCTGACCTCCAAGTCTTTTCCAAAGGGCATTAAAACCGTCTTGTTAAACCACTCTGACCTCCTCGTCTCATCCAAGGGGCATTAAAACTGTCTTGTTAAACCACCCTGACCTCCACGTCTCTTCCAAGGGGCATTAAAACCGCCTTGTTAAAGCACTCTGACCTCCACATCTCTTCCAAGGGGCATTAAAACCATCTTGTTAAACCAATCTGACCTCCACGTCTCTTCCAAGGGGCAATAAAACCATCTTGTTAAGCCACTGTGACCTCCACGTCTCTTCCAATGGGCATTAAAACTGTCTTGTTAAGCTATTGTGACCTCCATGTCTCTTCCAAGGGGCATTAAAACCGTCTTGTTAAACCACTCTGAACTCCACGTCTCTACCAAGGGGAATTAAAACCGTCTTGTTAAGCTACTGTGACCTCCACGTCACTTCCAAGGGGCATTAAAACCATCTTGTTAAGCTACTGTGAACTCCACGTCTTTTCCGAGGGGCATTAAGACAGTCTTGTTAAACCACTCTGACCTCCACGTCTCTTCCAAGGGGCATTAAAACCGTCTTGTTAAACCACTCTGAACTTTATGTCTCTTCCAAGGGTCAATAAAACCGTCTTGTTAAGCTACTGTAACCTCCACGTCTCTTCCAAAGGGCATTAAAACTGTCTTGTTAAACCACTCTGAACTCCACGTCTCTTCCAAGGGGCATTAAAACCGTCCTGTTAAGCTACTTTGACTTCCACGTCT
Organism: Phyllobates terribilis; assembly: GCF_046119375.1. Lineage (NCBI taxonomy): Eukaryota > Metazoa > Chordata > Amphibia > Anura > Dendrobatidae > Phyllobates > Phyllobates terribilis. The sequence goes on from NW_027362771.1 coordinate 405,947,905, forward strand.
CTTCCAAGGGGTATTAAAACCGCCTTGTTAAACCACTCTGAACTCCACGTCTCTTCCAAGGGGCATTAAAACCGTCTTGTTAAGCTACTGAGACCTCCACTTCTCTTTCAAAGCGCATTAAAACCATCTTGTTAAGCTACTGTGACCTCCACGTCTCTTCCAAGGGCCATTAAAACCGTCTTGTTAAACCACTCTGACCTCCACGTCTCATCCAAGGGGCATTAAAACCATTTTGTTAGACCACTCTAACCTCAACGTCTCTTCCAAGGGGCCTTAAAACTATCTTGTTAAACGACTCTGACCTCCACGTCATTTCCAAGGGGCATTAAAACCGTCTTGTTAAACCACTCTGACCTCCATGTCTCTTCCAAGGGGCATTAAAACCATTTTGTTAAGATATTGCGACCTAAATGTCTCTTCCAAGGGGCATAAAAACCATATTGTTAAACCACTCTGAACTCCATGTCTTTTTCAAGGGGCATTAAAATCATCTTGCTAAGCTACTGTGTCCTGCATATGTCTTCCAAGGGGCATTAAAAGCATCTTTTTAAGCTATTGTGACCTCCACGTCACTTCCAACGGGCAATAAAACCGTCTTGTTAAACCACTCTGACCTCTACGTCTTTTCCAAGGGGCATTAAAACCGACTTGTTGAGCCACTCTGACCTCTATGTCTCTTCCAAGGGGCATTAATGCCATCTTGTTAAACCACTCTGAACCCCACGTCTCTTCCAAGGGGCAATAAAACCATCTTGTTAAGCTACTGTGACCTCCACGTCTCTTCCAAGGGGCATTAAAACCATGTTGTTAAACCACCCTGAACTCCACGTCTCTTTCAAGGGCCATTAAAATCGTCTTGTTAAGCTACTGTGTCCTCCACATCTCTTCCAAGGGGCATTAAAAGCCTCTTTTTAAGATTCTGTGACCTCCACGTCTCTTCCAAGGGGCATTAAAACCTTCTTGTTAAACCACTCTGAACTCCATGTCTCTTCCAAGGGGCATTAAAACCGTCTTGTTAAACCACTCTGAACTTCATGTCTCTTCCAAGGGGCATTAAAACCGTCTTGTTAAGCTACTGTAACCTCCACGTCTCTTCCAAGGGGCATTAAAACCGTCCTGTTAAGCTACTTTGACTTCCACGTCTCTTCCAAGGGGTATTAAAACCGTCTTGTTAAACCACTCTGAACTCCACGTCTCTTCCAAGGGGCATTAAAACCGTCTTGTTAAGCTACTGAGACCTCCACATCTCTTTCAAAGCGCATTAAAACCATCTTGTTAAGCTACTGTGACCTCCACGTCTCTTCCAAGGGCCATTAAAACCGTCTTGTTAAACCACTCTGACCTCCACGTCTCTTCCAAGGGGCCTTAAAACAATCTTGTTAAACGACTCTGACCTCCACGTCATTTCCAAGGGGCATTAAAACCATCTTGTTAAACCACTCTGACCTCCATGTCTCTTCCAAGGGGCATTAAAACCATTTTGTTAAGATATTGCGACCTCCACGTCTCTTCCAAGGGGCATAAAAACCATGTTGTTAAACCACTCTGAACTCCATGTCTTTTTCAAGGGGCATTAAAATCATCTTGCTAAGCTACTGTGTCCTGAATATGTCTTCCAAGGGGCATTAAAAGCATCTTTTTAAGCTATTGTGACCTCCACGTCACTTCCAAGGGGCAATAAAACCGTCTTGTTTAACCACTCTGACCTCTACGTCTTTTCCAAGGGGCATTAAAACCGTCTTGTTGAGCCACTCTGACCTCTAGGTCTCTTCCAAGGGGCATTAAAGCCATCTTGTTAAACCACTCTGAACCCCACGTCTCTTCCAAGGGGCAATAAAACCATCTTGTTAAGCTACTGTTACCTCCACGTCTCTTCCAAGGGGCATTAAAACTGTCTTGTTAGGCTACTGTGACCTCCACGTCTCTTTCAAGGGGCAATAAAACCGTCTTTTTAAACCACTCTGACCTCCACGTCTTTTCCAAGGGGCATTAAAACAGTCTTGTTAAACCACTCTGAACTCCACGTCTCTTCCAAGGGGCATTAAAGCCATCTTGTTAAACCACTCTGAATCCCACGTCTCATCCAAGGGGCAATAAAACCATCTTGTTAAGCTACTGTTACCTACACGTCTCTTCCAAGGGGCATTAAAACTGTCTTGTTAAGCTACTGTGACCTCCACGTCTCTTCCAGGGGGCATTAAAACCGTCTTGTTAAACCACTGTGAACTCCACGTCTCTTCCAAGGGGCATTAAAACCGTCTTGTTAAACCACTCTGAACTCCACGTCTCTACCAAGGGGCGTTAAAACCGTCTTTTTAAACTACTGTGACCTCCACATCTCTTCCACGGGGCATTAAAACCATGTTGTTAAACCACTCTGACCTCCACATCTTTTCCAAGGGGCTTTAAAACCGTCTTGTTAAGCTACTGTGACCTCCACATCTCTTCCAAGGGGCATTAAAACCGTCTTGTTAAACCACTCTGAACTACACGTCTCTTCCAAGGTGTTAAAACCGTCTTGTTTAACCACTCTTAACTCCACGTCTCTTCCAAGGGGCATTAAAATGGTCTTGTTAGGGTACTGTGACCTCCACTTCTCTTCCAAGGGGCATTAAAACGGTCTTGCTAAACCACTCAGAACTTCACGTCTCTTCCAAGGGGCATTAAAACCGTCTTGTTAAACCACTCTGAACTCCACAGCTCTTCCAAGGGGCATTAAAACCGTCTTGTTATGCTACTGTGACCTCCACATCTCTTCCAAGGGGCATTAAAACCGTCTTGTTAAACCACTCTGAACTCCACGTCTCTTCCAAGGCATTAAAACCGTCTTGTTTAACCACTCTTAACTCCACGTCTCTTCCAAGGGGCATTAAAATGGTCTTGTTAATGTACTGTGACCTCCACTTCTCTTCCAAGGGGCATTAAAACGGTCTTGCTAAACCACTCAGAACTTCACGTCTCTTCCAAGGGGCATTAAAACCGTCTTGTTAAACCACTCTGAACTCCACAGCTCTTCCAAGGGGCATTGAAATGTTGTTTTAATTACCTCTAACCTCCACGACTCTTCCAACGGGCATTGCATTTCCTCCTAAATTTAGTCAGCTTTTGCTCTTCAATGCATAGGCGAACACTAACGGAGAACCACTCTCCAATAATGGCTAGAAGGTTTTTAGCACGCTGTAATCCACGTCTGTTTCAAGAGGCATTGCAGTAATTTTTGGAAAGCCTTCCATTCACTGCTTAGGCCAACAGTGTACAGGAGACCGAGTTGCTATAAATGTAAAAAAACGGTTTAGTTAAGGCCCTCTGACCTCCATGTCACTTCCAAGGGGCATTGGAGTTCCTCGAAATTTTTGGTAGGCATTGCACTCACTATATGCCCTATACCTGTGTAGCCGAACCTCTCCTTTGGGTACAGAAACATATCCTACAAGACATGTGTGGTTGACTGGCCTGATATTGATGTGAATGGTCCCTGTTCCTCCTGCTTTTTCTCCTTTGCCACCACCTCATCCATCATAAATCACCTGAAGCTTTGTTTTAACGGGAGTCATAGAACTGGGATAGTAGCAGGAAAACATCCAGCAATCCTCGGAGGAGGTAGGATATGCGCCAAAACGCTAACCATCTCAGGCATAGCCGCTACTACATACATGCGCTTGCATTCCAAGGAACAGAAAGCTAAGGAGATGGATGGCCTCATGATCATGAATAATTTACTCGTTGTGTAAGAGGCCAACCACTGCTGCTGTCTACCTTCTGAACTTTGTGTTGAAGCCTGATTGACCCAGGACCCGCAATCCTCTATGTCTGGAGGACGTGTTGCATCCCAATGTCCAACTGTGTCCCTGCTTCCACAATATTAACCCAGTGTGAAGGCATCAGTGAGATGGACCATCCCTGGCCACATTCACTTGTCCACATGTTTGTGGTTAGGCTGTCCTTCCCACTAAATGCACTGGGGAGGGCACAGGTAATGTTTTGGTATGCGTGCTTGAGTATAAGGTGCACCTGGACAAATAGGGGCGGCTCGGGACCGAGTATGGATACCAGGCCGCCGACGCAGCCATGACGTGGTGGCAGTATGATATTGCAGCCTGGGGGAGGGTGGGTGGCAGGCTGCATACTTGCGCTTGCATTGCAAGGAATGGGGGAGGTACAATTGAACACTGCACTGGGACAAGGACTTGCACGGGGATAATTGCAAGTCTGCATCTTCTGATGCGGCAAGGATCACTTCTGATGGGCACACTTTTAGGCAGTGACCTGGGAGTCAGAGATGCTTCCAGGGGTCTTTCCCATGCTGTTCCCATGTCTTTTCAGCACTGTATGCATGTGTCACACAGCACATGGCCAGATAAGGTTGTAAAATGCTAAAATGACATTTCCCGGTGAATGCATTTGTCATGGTTGAAAGCAATACAAAAGTGCAAAAATGCATGAAAAATGCTACTTGTGAACATAGCCCAAGGTGTGGAGTAGTATTTTTGTTTTTGGCTATTTATTTTACCTTATACACAAGTCTTTACCCTGGAAAGGAAGTTCCTTAGCATGTTTCACAGGAAAGCGGTTTCAGTTTAGTTTTTGAACGTTTTATTGTGAGCCCGTAAAAGTGGCTTAACACCTCTGACCACGTTGTTGACAGCACTGACCTGGGGGACAGAAATGCTTCCTGGGTCGATCCCCATTCTGTCCCCATGTCATTTGAGCACTGTCACCTTCGTTTTTGGCACTTTTTAGGCTTTCTACAGACTGCCGGGGGTGCCACCGCAAAAATGCTCGGGTCTCCCATAGACTAATATTGGGCTCGTTGCTCGGGTCGAGCACCCGAGTATCACGGTGAGCTCGGCCCGAGCTTCGCGCACCTGTGCATTTTAGTGCTCACTCAACTCTATCCTGTTTCTCTGTCTTCTGAAATGCTCTCTGCTAACAATTAAAGAGGATGCATTGCAGGTGGAGCATGATGAGATGGACCAAGGAACCATACAGGGTGATACAACACAGCCCAGTCTCATCTCATTCCAACGCGGATTGGGTGACAATGAGGAAGAGGAGGAGGAGGAGTATGAGGAAAATTAGCTACTTTCCTGCGCTATAGACGGTACTACCTGCACAACTGTCATACCGTCTGTTCAGCGTGGATGACCTCAGGAAAGGGAGGAGGAGTAAGAGTAGCAGGATGAGGAGGAGAGCATGGTCAGTCATCCTCTTGGTGAGGACACAGAAGTCTTGCCTCTTTGCGGTCTGGCACACATGGCTGCGTTTATCTTACGCTGCCTTTCCCATGACCCTCGCGTTATCCAAATTTTGGGTGACAGTCATTACTGGTTGGTGTCACTTCTAGACCCACACTATGAGGAAAACTTTCTGTCTCTCAATCCTATGCTGGACAGGCTTAATAAAATGGTTCAGTACCCGAATGTTGTGAAATTATTAAAAAAATTGCCGTCCGAAAATGCTGGCAGCAGTGGTCACAGTTCATTGGACAGCCAAGAAGTACAGGCGAGACAGACACAAATGCAATCCTGCAAATGCAGGGGAATGTTGTCAAAGATCTTGGACAGTTTTTTCAGACCCTCCCTTCGCACAGGCCCTGAGGCGCTGGGGACTTTCTCAAGGATGGAAAAGTTTGAGAAGATGGTGAGGGAGTACCTGGCCGACCATACCAATGTCCTCCGTGATTCCTCTGTGCCTTATAATTATTGAGTATGCAAGCTGGACATGTGGCATGAACTGCCTCTCTGTGCCTTGGAAGTCCTGGCCTGCCCTGCTACTAGCGTTTTTTCAGAGCTGGTTTTTAGTGCCACTAGTGGAATTATGGCCGATAGGTGCATCCGCCTCTCAACTGAAAATGCTGACAGACTGACTCTTATAAAAATGAACAAGGGCTGGAGTGGGCCAGACATCTCATCATCACCGAATAAAAGTAGCATAACATAAACACAAATCCAGAGTCTTTTTGGGAGGTCTAACTCTATTCCCATGCACCTCTGTCTTCACACCCAGTCATGGGTATATACTTCCTGATTTTGTCTATCTGCACTTGTCCTCCTCCTTCAACGCATCCTCATCCTCCACCACCATATCACCACCATATGTACCATATCAACATATCTACGTCTCTTGCAAGAGACATTGGAAATCCTCCAAATTTTTGCAAGCCGTTGCTTCACTGCATAGGCAAACAGTATGTGAGACCCACTTCCTGATAATTGGAACATTGTTTTCAGGAGGCCCTCCAACCTCTACGTCTCTTGAAAGGGGCATTGGAGTGCCTCCAAATGTTTGACAGCCATTGCAGTCACGGCATAGGCAAACAGTATGGGAGACACTCTCTTTTCTAATAGCAATATGTCGTTACTGTGGCCCAGCTCTATGTGTCTTTAAATTGTTAGTAGGGTTTTTCCTAAATTTTGCCAGCCGTTGCATTCACTGCATACCCTATAACTGAATAGCAGACCCTCTCCTTTCTAATGGGAACATGTCATTACTGTGGCCCAGCTCTATGTGTCTTTAAATTGTTAGTAGGGATTTTCCTAAATTTTGTCAGCCATTGCACTCACTGCATACACTATAACTGAATAGGAGACCCTCTCCTTTCTAATGGGAACATGTCGTACTCGTTACTGTGGCCCAACTGTATGTGTCTTTAAATTGTAAGTGGGATTTTCCTAAATTTTGGCAGCTGCTGGACTCACTGCATACCCTTTAACTGTATAGCAGACCCTCTCTTTTCTAATGGGAACATGACGTTACTTTTTCCCAGCTCTGTGTCTTTAAATTGTTAGTAGGGTTTTTTATAAATTTTGGCAGCCGTTGCACTCACTGTATGCCCTATAACTGAATATCAGACCCTCTCCTTTCTAATGGGAACATGTCGTTACTGTGGCCCTGCTCTATGTGTCTTTAAATTGTTATTGGGGTTTTTCCCAAATTTTGGCAGCCCTTGCAGTCACAGCATGGGCATTACCACTATAGGAGACCCGCTCCATTATAATGGGAACATTTTTTTTACTGAGACCCTCCTCAATGTCTCTTCAAAGGGGTATAGGGGTGCATCCAAATTTTTGGCAGCACTTGCAGTCACTGCATACGCAATAACAGTATAGCAGAACCACTCGTTAATAATGGGAACAACAAAGCATAACCTGCTGATGGCTTTCTAACAATAGTGAGGGCTGACTGCTGGCCCTTTAAGAATAGTAAAGGCTGCCCGATTCCCCTTTAAAAATAGGCTTTGTGAGTTTCAGAGTCCCTCCATCATAAATGAAACAGGATGTGTCTGATGATGTGTCACACACCACATGGCCAGATAAAGTTGTAAAATGTTAAAATGACATTTCCGGGTGAATGCATTTTTCTTGGTTGAAAGCAATGGAAAAGTGCAAAAATGCATCAAAAACGCTATGTGTGAACATAGCCCTAGGTGTAGAGGAGCATTTTTGTTTTTGTTCATTTATTTTGCCGTCTATGCAAGTCATTACCCTGGAAAGGATGTTCCTTAACATATTTCCTAGGAAAATCCATTTTGGTTTCATTTTTGTATGTTTTATTGTGAGTCCGTAAAAGTGGCGTAATACCTCTGACAACATTGTTGACAGCAGTGATCTGGGTGTCAGAAATGCTTCCAGGGGTCTTCCCCAAGCTGGTCCCATGTCATTTGAGCACTGTTCTCATCATTTTGGGCAATTTTTATGCCCTCTGCTGATCGCTGGGTGGAGCAGCCAGAAAAATGCTTGAGTTTCATATAGACTTACATTGGTCTCGTTACTCGGACCGAGCACTCGAGCATTCCAATTTGCTCGACTCCAACAACAAGTACCCAAGCATTTTAGTGCTTTTTCATCACTAGTAACAAAAAATTATAAATAAAGAAGTTTATCTTTTCATTAAAACCCACTCAAGACAGAAAATGACCTGCATGACTATGAAATAATATTGTGTGGCTAATGGCCTCCATGAGATCATGGAGTTTTTGCTGCCTGACTATACTTACCTTTAGTGTTTAACTACTAAGCGATTGTTTCATAATTTATATATTGCAACAGGAGGGGAGCCCTGTTTGTTTTAGGAGTACTGATGTCAAATAAATCTATATGTGTTGTGGTAAAGTGACTTGCTCGGCTCTCTGGAGGCAGACACAGGACACACGGTTCGGGTAAACTTATTGTGGGTTTATTGTGCGGCATAAACTTCAACAGCGTCCGATAAAAATAAACAGGCCCTCTCGGGGTTAACGGGTAAACAAAAGAGAAAGTACAACAGAGTCTATTAGCAAGGAAGACTCGGCCTGTTTCAGGTAGCACAGTGAAGTCTCAGCAACACACAGCCTGATGACTTCACTCTCCAGACCACAAACTACACAGAGCCAATTACTGACTGAGTATTTAACCCTGCTCAGCCACACCCTGGAGGTAGGGGAATGGCTTTCTACCCTCTTTGCCATTCCCATAAAACCACACCCTTTAAGAGAGTTATCCCCCAGCATATAATATGCTGGTAGAAATTTAGTAGGTTTCTGAATAGCTGCAGAGTTCCAAACTTCCTTTGGGATTAACATCAGCACAAAAACTGTGTACTGGGAGCTTAATGGCAGGTTCCTAGCTGCTTACAAGCCTTATTTATTTATTTTCCTTGCTTACATAGCACCATTAATTCTACAGAACTTTACAGACATCATCATCACTGTCCCCATTGGAGTTCAGATTCTAAATTCCCTATCAGTATGTCATTGGAGTTTGGGATGAAACCTGAGTACTCAGAGGAAACCCAAGCAAGCACTGTAAGAACAAACTGTACAAACTCCTTCCAGTGTTGTCCTTGGGGGGATTTGAACCCTGGACCCCAGCATTGCAAAGCAACCATGCTAACCACCGAGCCACTGTGAAAGCACAAAGTAATGTAAAGCACACACCCAAATGACACTTCCCTATCTCACAGTGTGAAGAATGCCATGAGAACATTACATGCCTAAATGCATTGTGTCAATTGTAAAGTTTGGTGGAGGAGAGAAAATTATATAGGATTGTTTTTTATGGCTTGACCTAGGCTCCTTGGTTCCAGTGATGAGAAATCATAATGTTTCAGCATAACACAACATTGTGGACAACAGTCTATGCTCTAGTGCACCAAGCTATGTCTATAAATACATGGCTTGATATGTTTGGTGTGGAAGAACTTGACAGTTCTGCACAGAGCCCTGACCTCAAATCTTTGGGATGAACTAGAAGGGTATGTGCACATGATGCAGAAATGAAGCAGAAAATTTCTGCATCATTTCTGCATCTCCCTGGCAGAAAAAAATGCATGCAGATTGTGCATGCGTTTTTCCTGCGGAATACATGCAGATTCACATGCGTTTCCACATGCGTTTCCGCATGTGGATTGACAAGCGCTTTGCAGGCGATTTTAGCATCACCTGGAAAGTGCTTGACAACTAGGTCACACTATATAAATCCATGCAACCGGCATGGATTTATATAGTGTGACCCGAGAGAGTGGTAAAAATAAAAAATAAATGTATACTTTACCCTCCGATGGTCCGCGCTGTCCTGCTCTATCCGTTCTCCCTCGCTGGCAACTTTGAATTGAAAGACCTGCCGACGTGAGCGTCACGTGACCCGTCACATGACTCTGACGTCAGCGCAGGTCCTTCAACTCACTGCAAAGTGCCGGGAACCAAGCAGGAGCGGTGCGCGGGCCGACAGAAGGTAAGTATACATTTATTTTTTATTGTATTCTTTTTTTACAGCTTTTTTAATGGTACCTGGGTGTGGATGAGACTCTCCTCTCCTCCACACCCGGGTACCATCCGCACATTAGAACGCGCCAATAGCGCAAGTACAAATGCAGTCAATGGCGGCGAAAATGCCGCGTTTACGCAAAATTAATTGACATGCTTCGGATTTTTGAGCGCAGATTGCGGATTTCAATTGGGGAACATTGCTGCCCTTCTACCATGTGTTTTTAATGCGTTTCCGCGACGTTTACGCAACTGCAAAAACGTCGCGGAAACGCATTAAAAACGCATCGTGTGAACTCAGCCGAACAGAGATTGCAACAGAGATTGCCCTGTGAGCCATTGCTAGACTCTGACCAAACAAATAGTCTACTAAATGAATGGGAACAAATTCCTACAGACACACACCAAAAGCTTGTAAAAAGCTTTCCCAAAGGAGTGAAAGCTGTTTTTTTCTTCAAAGCTAGGAACAAGTCCATATTAATGTCTAGAAATTTAAAGCGTGTACAGTACAGTAGATGTCCCAATACTTTTATGCATATGTACTGAATTTTCCTCTATTAATTTCCAGTAAATGCGTGATGACTAGTGATGAGCGTGCACTAAAATGCTCGGGTACTCGTTCCTCGGGTCGAGCAAATTGGAATGCTCGAGTGCTCGGTTCGAGTAACAAGCCCAATGTAAGTCTAAGGGAAACTCAAGCATTTTTCTGGTGGCCCCCGGCGTGTAAGACATCATCAGACACATCCTGTTTTCATTTCATTCAAGGAAGGACTCTGAAAGTAACAAACACTATTTTTATAGGGCCATCAGGCGGGCCTTACTATTCTTAAAGAGCTAGCAGTCGGCTATGCTTTGTTGTTTCCGTTATTAAAGAGTGGGTCTCATATACTGTTATTGTGTATGCAGTGACTGCAAGGGCTGCCAAAAATTTGGATGCACCCAATACCCCTTTGAAGAGACATTGAGGAGGGTCTCAGTAAAAAAAAAAGGTTCCCATTATAAAGGCTTGGGTCTCCTTTAGTGGTATTGCCCATGCAGTGACTGCAAGGGCTGCCAAAATTTGGGAAAAACCCCAATAACAATTTAAAGGCACATAGAGCTGGGCCACAGTAACTACATGTTCCCATTAGAAAGGAGATGGTCTGCTATACAGTTATAGGGTATGCAGTGAATCCAACGGCTGCCAAAATTTAGGAAAAACCCTACTAACAATTTAAAGACACATAGAGCTGGGCCAAAGTAACGGCATGTTCCCATTAAAAAGGAGTTGGTCTCCCATACTGTTCTTGCATATGCTACATGTGACTAAAACGGCTGCTAAAATTTTAGAGGAACTCCAATGCAACTTGCAAGAGACGTAGAGGTCGGAGGGCCTCCTGAAATGAATGTTCGCATTACTTGGAAGTGGGTCTCCCATACTCTTTGCCTATGTAGAGAATGCAATGGCTACCAAATAATTGGAGGAACTCCAATCTCCCTAGTAAGAGACGCAGATATGGTGATATGGTAGATATGGTGGTGATATGGTGGTGGAGGATGAGTAATAGAATGAGGAGAAGGAGGAGGAGGACAAGAGCAAATTGACAAAATCAGGAAGTGTGTACCCATGTCAGGGTGTGAAGACAGAGGTGCATGGGAATAGAGTTAGACCTCCCAAAGAAAAGACACTGTGTTTGAGTTTATGTTATGCTGCCAGCATTCGGTGGTGTTGAGAAGTCTGGCCCAATCCAGCCCTTGTTCATTTTTATAAGAGTCAGGATGTCAGCATTTTCAGTTGACAGGCGGATGCGCCTATCGGTTTTAATTCCACCAGTGGCACTAAAAATCCGCTTTGACATAACGCTAGCGTCAGGGCAGGCCAGGACCTCCAAGGTGTAGAGAGCCAGTTTATGCTATGTGTCCAGCTTGGATACCCAATAATTATAAGGCACAGAGGAATCATGGAGGATGTTTGCACGGTCAGCAAGGTACTGCCTCACCATCTTCCGAAACTTTGCACTCCTTGTGAGAGTACCCCGCATTTCAGGGCCTGTGTCATGGTAGGGTCTGAAAAAACTGTCCCAGAACTTTGACAGTGTTCCCCTGCCTCTGCTAGATTGCATTTGTGTCTCTCTTGCCTGTACTCCTTGGTTGTCCAACGAACTGTTACCTCTGCCACCAGCGTTTTCAGATGGAAACTTTTTAAATAATTCCACAACAAGTACCTTCTCATACTGCCTGTCAGACAGTTCTCCTTGTAACGTGGGTCTAGAAGTGTTGCCAACAAGTAATGACTGTCACCCAAAATTTGAACAATGCGAGGGTCACGGGAAAGGCAGCGTAAGATAAACGCAGCCATGTGTGCCAGACTGCTAACGGGCAAGACTTCCGTGTCCTCACCAAGATGATGACTGACCATGCTCTCCTCCTCATCCTCCTCCTCTTCTTCCTCCTCCTCCCTGTTTTCAGCCCATCCACACTGAACAGATGGTATGCAGGTAGTACCGTCTATAGCACAGGAAACAAGCTCCTGTTCTTCCTCCTCCTCCTCTTCCTCATTGTCACCCAATCCACAATGGGATGAGTTGAGGCTGGGCTTTATGGAATCTCCCTGTATGGTTCCTTGCTCCATCTCATCATGTTCCGCCTGCAATGCAACCTCATCCTACTGTGACATCCACGTCTCTTCAAAGGGGCATTAAAACCGTCTTGTTAAACCATACTGAACTCCACGTCTCTTCCAAAGGGCATTAAAACCATCCTATTAAGCTACTGTGACTTCCACGTCTCTTCCAAGGGGTATTAAAACGGTCTGATTAAACCACTCTGTACTCCACGTCTCTTCCAAGGGGCATTAAAACCGTCTTGTTAAGCTACTGTGACTTCCACGTCTCTATCAAAGGGCATTAAAACCGTCTTGTTAAGCTACTCTGACCTCCACATCTCTTCCAAGGGGCATTAAAACCGTCTTGTTAAACCACTCTGACCTCCACGTCTCATCCAAGGGGCATTAAAACCGTCTTGTTAAACCACTCTGACCTCCACGTCTCTTCCAAGGGGCATTAAAACCATCTTGTTAAACAACTCTGACCTCCACGTCATTTCCAAGGGGCATTAAAACCATCTTGTTAAACCACTCTGACCTCCACGTCTCTTTCAAGGGGCATTAAAACCATCTTGTTAAGCTACTGTGACCTCCACGTCTCTTCCAAGGGGCATTAAAACCATGTTGTTAAACCACGCTGAACTCCACGTCTCTTTCAAGGGCCATTAAAATCGTCTTGTTAAGCTACTGTGTCCTCCACATCTCTTCCAAGGGGCATTAAAAGCCTCTTTTTAAGATTCTGTGACCTCCACGTCTCTTCCAAGGGGCAATTAAACCGCCTTGTTAAACCACTCTGACCTCCAAGTCTTTTCCAAAGGGCATTAAAACCGTCTTGTTAAACCACTCTGACCTCCTCGTCTCATTCAAGGGGCATTAAAACTGTCTTGTTAAACCACCCTGACCTCCACGTCTCTTCCAAGGGGCATTAAAACCGCCTTGTTAAAGCACTCTGACCTCCACATCTCTTCCAAGGGGCATTAAAACCATCTTGTTAAACCAATCTGAGCTCCATGTCTCTTCCAAGGGGCAATAAAACCATCTTGTTAAGCCACTGTGACCTCCACGTCTCTTCCAATGGGCATTAAAACTGTCTTGTTAAGCTATTGTGACCTCCATGTCTCTTCCAAGGGGCATTAAAACCGTCTTGTTAAACCACTCTGAACTCCACGTCTCTACCAAGGGGCAATAAAACCGTCTTGTTAAACCACTCTGACCTCCACGTCTTTTCCAAGGGGCATTAAAACCGTCTTGTTGAGCCACTCTGAACTCCACGTCTCTTCCAAGGGGCATTAAAGCCATCTTGTTAAACCACTCTGAACCCCACGTCTCTTCCAAGGGGCAATAAAACCATCTTGTTAAGCTACTGTTACCTCCACGTCTCTTCCAAGGGGCAATAAAACTGTCTTGTTAGGCTACTGTGACCTCCACGTCTCTTCCAAGGGGCAATAAAACCGTCTTTTTAAACCACTCTGACCTCCACGTCTTTTCCAAGGGGCATTAAAATAGTCTTGTTAAACCACTCTGAACTCCACGTCTCTTCCAAGGGGCATTAAAACCATGTTGTTAAACCACCCTGATCTCCACGTCTCTTTCAAGGGCCATTAAATTGTCTTGTTAAGCTACTGTGTCCTCCACATCTCTTCCAAGGGGCATTAAAAGCCTCTTTTTAAGATTCTGTGACCTCCACGTCTCTTCCAAGGGGCAATTAAACCGCCTTGTTAAACCACTCTGACCTCCAAGTCTTTTCCAAAGGGCATTAAAACCGTCTAGTTAAACCACTCTGACCTCCTCGTCTCATTCAAGGGGCATTAAAACTGTCTTGTTAAACCACCCTGACCTCCACGTCTCTTCCAAGGGGGATTAAAACCGTCTTGTTAAAGCACTCTGACCTCCCCATCTCTTCCAAGGGGCATTAAAACCATCTTGTTAAACCAATCTGACCTCCACGTCTCTTCCAAGGGGCAATAAAACCATCTTGTTAAGCCACTGTGACCTCCACGTCTCTTCTAATGGGCATTAAAACTGTCTTGTTAAGCTATTGTGACCTCCATGTCTCTTCCAAGGGGTATTAAAACCGTCTTGTTAAACCACTCTGAACTCCACGTCTCTACCAAGGGGCAATAAAACCGTCTTGTTAAACCACTCTGACCTCCACGTCTTTTCCAAGGGGCATTAAAACCGTCTTGTTGAGCCACTCTGAACTCCACGTCTCTTCCAAGGGGCATTAAAGCCATCTTGTTAAACCACTCTGAACCCCACATCTCTTCCAAGGGGCAATAAAACCATCTTGTTAAGCTAATGTTACCTCCACGTCTCTTCCAAGGGGCATTAAAACTGTCTTGTTAGGCTACTGTGACCTCCACGTCTCTTCCAAGGGGCAATAAAACCGTCTTTTTAAACCACTCTGACCTCCACGTCTTTTCCAAGGGGCATTAAAGCCATCTTGTTAAACCACTCTGAACCCCACGTCTCTTCCAAGGGGCAATAAAACCATCTTGTTAAGCTACTGTTACCTACACGTCTCTTCCAAGGGGCATTAAAACTGTCTTGTTAAGCTACTGTGACCTCCACGTCTCTTCCAAGGGGCAATAAAACCGTCTTGTTAAACCACTGTGAACTCCACGTCTCTTCCAAGGGGCATTAAAACCGTCTTGTTAAACCACTCTGAACTCCACGTCTCTACCAAGGGGCATTAAAACCGTCTTTTTAAACTACTGTGACCTCCACATCTCTTCCACGGGGCATTAAAACCATCTTGTTAAACCACTCTGACCTCCACATCTTTTCCAAGGGGCTTTAAAACCGTCTTGTTAAGCTACTGTGACCTCCACATCTCTTCCAAGGGGCATTAAAACCGTCTTGTTAAACCACTCTGAACTCCACGTCTCTTCCAAGGAATTACAACCGTCTTGTTTAACCACTCTTAACTCCACGTCTCTTCCAAGGGGCATTAAAACGGTCTTGTTAAGGTACTGTGACCTCCACTTCTCTTCCAAGGGGCATTAAAACCGTCTTGTTAAACCACTCTGAACTCCACAGCTCTTCCAAGGGGCATTGAAATGTTGTTTTTAATTACCTCTAACCTCCACGACTCTTTCAACGGGCATTGCATTTCTTCCTAAATTTAGTCAGCTTTTGCTCTTCAATGCATAGGCGAACACTAACGGAGAACCACTCCCCAATAATGGCTAGAAGGTTTTTAGCACGCTGTAATCCACGTCTGTTTCAAGAGGCATTGCAGTAATTTTTGGAAAGCCTTCCATTCACTGCTTAGGCCAACAGTGTACAGGAGACCGAGTTGCTATAAATGTAAAAAAACAGTTTAGTTAAGGCCCTCTGACCTCCATGTCACTTCCAAGGGGCATTGGAGTGCCTCGAAATTTTTGGTAGGCATTGCACTCACTGTATGCCCTATACCTGTGTAGCCGAACCTCTCCTTTGGGTACAGAAACATATCCTACAAGACATGTGTGGTTGACTGGCCTGATATTGATGTGAATGGTCCCTGTTCCTCCTGCTTTTTCTCCTTTGCCACCACCTCATCCATCATAAATCACCTGAAGCTTTGTTTTAACGGGAGTCATAGAACTGGGATAGTAGCAGGAAAACATCCAGCAATCCTCGGAGGAGGTAGGATATGCGCCAAAACGCTAACCATCTCAGGCATAGCCGCTACTACATACATGCGCTTGCATTCCAAGGAACAGAAAGCTAAGGAGATGGATGGCCTCATGATCATGAATAATTTACTCGTTGTGTAAGAGGCCGACCACTGCTGCTGTCTACCTTCTGAACTTTGTGTTGAAGCCTGATTGACCCAGGACCCGCAATCCTCTATGTCTGGAGGACGTGTTGCATCCCAGTGTCCAACTGTGTCCCTGCTTCCACAATATTAACCAAGTGTGAAGGCATCAGTGAGATGGACCATCCCTGGCCACATTCACTTGTCCACATGTTTGTGGTTAGGCTGTCCTTCCCACTAAATGCACTGGGGAGGGCACAGGTAATGTTTTGGTATGCGTGCTTGTGTATAAGGTGCACCTGGACAAATAGGGGCGGCTCGGGACCGAGTATGGATACCAGGCCGCCGACGCAGCCATGGTGTGGTGGCCAGATTCCGCCTCCAAATGCATAAAAGGCCCAATTTCAAGTGCAAGCAAGCAAGCAGTATGATATTGCAGCCTGGGGGAGGGTGGGTGGCTTAATACCTCTGACCACGTTGTTAACAGCACTGACCTGGGGGACAGAAATGCTTCCTGGGTCGATCCCCATGCTGTCCCCATGTCATTTGAGCACTGTCACCTTCGGTTTTGGCACTTTTTAGGCTTTCTACATACTGCCGGGGGTGCCACCGCAAAAATGCTCGGGTCTCCCATAGACTAATATTGGGCTCGTTGCTCGGGTCGAGCACCCGAGTATCACGGTGAGCTCGGCCCGAGCTTCGCGCACCTGTGCATTTTAGTGCTCACTCAACTCTATCCTGTTTCTCTGTCTTCTGAAATGCTCTCTGCTAACAATTAAAGAGAATGCATTGCAGGTGGAGCATGATGAGATGGACCAAGGAACCATACAGGGTGATACAAGACAGCCCAGTCTCATCTCATCCCAACGCGGATTGGGTGACAATGAGTAAGAGGAGGAGGAGGAGTATGAGGAAAATTAACTACTTTCCTGTGCTATAGACGGTACAACCTGCTCAAATGTCATACCGTCTGTTCAGCGTGGATGACCTCAGGAAAAGGAGGAGGAGTAAGAGTAGGAGGATGAGGAGGAGAGCATGGTCAGTCATCCTCTTGGTGAGGACACAGAAGTCTTGCCTCTTTGCGGTCTGGCACACATGGCTGCGTTTATCTTACGCTGCCTTTCCCATGACCCTCGCGTTATCCAAATTTTGGGTGACAGTCATTACTGGTTGGTGTCACTTCTAGACCCACACTATGAGGAAAACTTTCTGTCTCTCAATCCTACGCTGGAAAGGCTTAATAAAATGGTTCAGTACCCGAATGTTGTGAAATTATTAAAAAAATTGCCGTCCGAAAATGCTGGCAGCAGAGGTCACAGTTCATTGGACAGCCAAGAAGTACAGGCGAGACAGACACAAATGCAATCCTGCAAATGCAGGGGAATGTTGTCAAAGATCTTGGACAGTTTTTTCAGACCCTCCCTTCGCACAGGCCCTGAGGCGCTGGGGACTTTCTCAAGGATGGAAAAGTTTGAGAAGATGGTGAGGGAGTACCTGGCCGACCATACCAATGTCCTCCGTGATTCCTCTGTGCCTTATAATTATTGAGTATGCAAGCTGGACATGTGGCATGAACTGCCTCTCTGTGCCTTGGAAGTCCTGGCCTGCCCTGCTCCTAGCGTTTTTTCAGAGCTGGTTTTTAGTGCCACTAGTGGAATTATAGCCGATAGGTGCATGCGCCTCTCAACTGAAAATGCTGACAGACTGACTCTTATAAAAAAGAACAAGGGCTGGAGTGGGCCAGACATCTCATCATCACCGAATAAAAGTAGCATAACATAAACACAAATCCAGTGTCTTTTTGGGAGGTCTAACTCTATTCCCATGCACCTCTGTCTTCACACCCAGTCATGGGTATATACTTCCTGATTTTGTCTATCTGCACTTGTCCTCCTCCTTCTCCGCATCCTCATCCTCCACCACCATATCACCACCATATGTACCATATCAACATATCTACGTCTCTTGCAAGAGACATTGGAAATCCTCCAATTTTTGCAAGCCGTTGCTTCACTGCATAGGCAAACAGTATGTGAGACCCACTTCCTGATAATTGGAACATTGTTTTCAGGAGGCCCTCCAACCTCTACGTCTCTTGAAAGGGGCATTGGAGTGCCTCCAAATGTTTGACAGCCATTGCAGTCACGGCATAGGCAAACAGTATGGGAGACACTCTCTTTTCTAATAGCAATATGTCGTTACTGTGGCCCAGCTCTATGTGTCTTTAAATTGTTAGTAGGGTTTTTCCTAAATTTTGCCAGCCGTTGCATTCACTGCATACCCTATAACTGAATAGCAGACCCTCTCCTTTCTAATGGGAACATGTCATTACTGTGGCCCAGCTCTATGTGTCTTTAAATTGTTAGTAGGGATTTTCCTAAATTTTGTCAGCCATTGCACTCACTGCATACACTATAACTGAATAGCAGACCCTCTCCTTTCTAATGGGAACATGTCGTACTCGTTACTGTGGCCCAACTGTATGTTTCTTTAAATTGTAAGTGGGATTTTCCTAAATTTTGGCAGCTGCTGGACTCACTGCATACCCTTTAACTGTATAGCAGACCCTCTCTTTTCTAATGGGAACATGACGTTACTTTTTCCCAGCTCTGTGTCTTTAAATTGTTAGTAGTTTTTTTTATAAATTTTGGCAGCCGTTGCACTCACTGTATGCCCTATAACTGAATATCAGACCCTCTCCTTTCTAATGGGAACATGTCGTTACTGTGGCCCTGCTCTATGTGTCTTTAAATTGTTATTGGGGTTTTTCCCAAATTTTGGCAGCCCTTGCAGTCACAGCATGGGCATTACCACTATAGGAGACCCGCTCCATTATAATGGGAACATTTTTTTTACTGAGACCCTCCTCAATGTCTCTTCAAAGGGGTATAGGGGTGCATCCAAATTTTTGGCAGCACTTGCAGTCACTGTATACGCAATAACAGTATAGGAGAACCACTCGTTAATAATGGGAACAACAAAGCATAACCGGCTGATGGCTTTCTAACAATAGTGAGGGCTGACTGCTGGCCCTTTAAGAATAGTAAAGGCTGCCCGATTCCCCTTTAAAAATAGGCTTTGTGAGTTTCAGAGTCCCTCCATCATAAATGAAACAGGATGTGTCTGATGATGTGTCACACACCACATGGCCAGATAAAGTTGTAAAATGTTAAAATGACATTTCCGGGTGAATGCATTTGTCTTGGTTGAAAGCAATGGAAAAGTGCAAAAATGCATCAAAAACGCTATGTGTGAACATAGCCCAAGGTGTAGAGGAGCGTTTTTGTTTTTGTTCATTTATTTTGCCATCTATGCAAGTCATTACCCTGGAAAGGATGTTCCTTAACATATTTCCTAGGAAAATTCATTTTGGTTTCATTTTTGTATGTTTTATTGTGAGTCCGTAAAAGTGGCATAATACCTCTGACAACATTGTTGACAGCAGTGACCTGGGTGTCAGAAATGCTTCCAGGGGTCTTCCCCAAGCTGTTCCCATGTCATTTGAGCACTGTTCTCATCATTTTGGGCAATTTTTATGCCCTCTGCTGATAGCTGGGTGGAGCAGCCAGAAAAATGCTTGAGTTTCATATAGACTTACATTGGTCTCGTTACTCGGACCGAGCACTCGAGCATTTTAATTTGCTCAACTCCAACAACAAGTACCCAAGCATTTTAGTGCTTTTTCATCACTAGTAACAAAAAATTATAAATAAAGAAGTTTATCTTTTCATTAAAACCCACTCAAGACAGAACATGACCTGCATGACTATGAAATAATATTGTGTGGCTAATGGCCTCCATGAGATCATGGAGTTTTTGCTGCCTGACTATACTTACCTTTAGTGTTTAACTACTAAGCGATTGTTTCATAATTTATATATTGCAACAGGAGGGGAGCCCTGTTTGTTTTAGGAGTACTGATGTCAAATAAATCTATATGTGTTGTGGTAAAGTGACTTGCTCGGCTCTCTGGAGGCAGACACAGGACACACGGTTCGGGTAAACTTATTGTGGGTTTATTGTGCGGCATAAACTTCAACAGCGTCCGATAAAAATAAACAGGCCCTCTCGGGGTTAACGGGTAAACAAAAGAGAAAGTACAACAGAGTCTATTAGCAAGGAAGACTCGGCCTGTTTCAGGTAGCACAGTGAAGTCTCAGCAACACACAGCCTGATGACTTCACTCTCCAGACCACAAACTACACAGAGCCAATTACTGACTGAGTATTTAACCCTGCTCAGCCACACCCTGGAGGTAGGGGAATGGCTTTCTACCCTCTTTGCCATTCCCATAAAACCACACCCTTTAAGAGAGTTATCCCCCAGCATATAATATGCTGGTAGAAATTTAGTAGGTTTCTGAATAGCTGCAGAGTTCCAAACTTCCTTTGGGATTAACATCAGCACAAAAACTGTGTACTGGGAGCTTAATGGCAGGTTCCTAGCTGCTTACAAGCCTTATTTATTTATTTTCCTTGCTTACATAGCACCATTAATTCTACAGAACTTTACAGACATCATCATCACTGTCCCCATTGGAGTTCAGATTCTAAATTCCCTATCAGTATGTCATTGGAGTTTGGGATGAAACCTGAGTACTCAGAGGAAACCCAAGCAAGCACTGTAAGAACAAACTGTACAAACTCCTTCCAGTGTTGTCCTTGGTGGGATTTGAACCCTGGACCCCAGCATTGCAAAGCAACCATGCTAACCACCGAGCCACTGTGAAAGCACAAAGTAATGTAAAGCACACACCCAAATGACACTTCCCTATCTCACAGTGTGAAGAATGCCATGAGAACATTACATGCCTAAATGCATTGTGTCAATTGTAAAGTTTGGTGGAGGAGAGAAAATTATATAGGATTGTTTTTTATGGCTTGACCTAGGCTCCTTGGTTCCAGTGACGAGAAATCATAATGTTTCAGCATAACACAACATTGTGGACAACAGTCTATGCTCTAGTGCACCAAGCTATGTCTATAAATACATGGTTTGATATGTTTGGTGTGGAAGAACTTGACAGTTCTGCACAGAGCCCTGACCTCAAATCTTTGGGATGAATTAGAAGGGTATGTGCACATGATGCAGAAATGAAGCAGAAAATTTCTGCATCATTTCTGCATCTCCCTGGCAAAAAAAACGGATGCAGATTGTGCATGCGTTTTTCCTGTGGAATACATGCGGATTCACATGCGTTTCCACATGCGTTTCCGCATGTGGATTGACAAGCGCTTTGCAGGCGATTTTAGCATCACCTGGAAAGTGCTTGACAACTAGGTCACACAATATAAATCCATGCAACCGGCATGGATTTATATAGTGTGACCCGAGAGAGTGGTAAAAATAAAAAATAAATGTATACTTTACCCTCCGATGGTCCGCGCTGTCCTGCTCAATCCGTTCTCCCTCGCCGGCAACTTTGAATTGAAAGACCTGCCGACGTGAGCGTCACGTGACCCGTCACATGACTCTGACGTCAGCGCAGGTCCTTCAACTCACTGCAAAGTGCCGGGAACCAAGCAGGAGCGGTGCGCGGGCCGACAGAAGGTAAGTATACATTTATTTTTTATTGTATTCTTTTTTTACAGCTTTTTTAATGGTACCTGGGTGTGGATGAGACTCTCCTCTCCTCCGCACCCGGGTACCATCCGCACATTAGAACGCGCCAATAGCGCAAGTACAAATGCAGTCTTGCGGAATTGGCACGTTCTAATGCAAGTCAATGGCGGCGAAAATGCCGCGTTTACGCAAAATTAATTGACATGCTTCGGATTTTTGAGCGCAGCGTTTACGCTGCGGAAAAATCCGCATCATGGGCACAGCACATGCGGATTTCAATTGGGGAACATTGCTGCCCTTCTACCATGTGTTTTTAATGCGTTTCCGCGACGTTTACGCAACTGCAAAAACGCCGCGGAAACGCATTAAAAACGCATCGTGTGAACTCAGCCGAACAGAGATTGCAACAGAGATTGCCCTGTGAGCCATTGTTAGACTCTGACCAAACAAATAGTCTACTGAATGAATGGGAACAAATTCCTACAGACACACACCAAAAGCTTGTAAAAAGCTTTCCCAAAGGAGTGAAAGCTGTTTTTTTCTTCAAAGCTAGGAACAAGTCCATATTAATGTCTAGAAATTTAGAGTGGGATTTCATTAAAGCGTGTACAGTACAGTAGATGTCCCAATACTTTTATGCATATGTACTGAATTTTCCTCTATTAATTTCCAGTAAATGCTTGATGACTAGTGATGAGCGTGCACTAAAATGCTCGGGTACTCGTTGCTCGGGTCGAGCAAATTGGAATGCTCGAGTGCTCGGTTCGAGAAACAAGCCCAATGTAAGTCTATGGGAAACTCAAGCATTTTTCTGGTGGCCCCCGGCGTGTAAGACATCATCAGACACATCCTGCTTTCATTTCATTCAAGGAAGGACTCTGAAAGTAACAAACACTATTTTTATAGGGCCATCAGGCGGGCCTTACTATTCTTAAAGAGCTAGCAGTCGGCTATGCTTTGTTGTTTCCGTTATTAAAGAGTGGGTCTCATATACTGTTATTGCGTATGCAGTGACTGCAAGGGCTGCCAAAAATTTGGATGCACCCAATACCCCTTTGAAGAGACATTGAGGAGGGTCTCAGTAAAAAAAAAGGTTCCAATTATAAAGGCTTGGGTCTCCTTTAGTGGTATTGCCCATGCAGTGACTGCAAGGGCTGCCAAAATTTGGGAAAAACCCCAATAACAATTTAAAGGCACATAGAGCTGGGTCACAGTAACTACATGTTCCCATTAGAAAGGAGATGGTCTGCTATACAGTTATAGGGTATGCAGTGAATCCAACGGTTGCCAAAATTTAGGAAAAACCCTACTAACAATTTAAAGACACATAGAGCTGGGCCAAAGTAACGACATGTTCCCATTAAAAAGGAGTTGGTCTCCCATTCTGTTCCTGCATATGCGACATGTGACTAAAACGGCTGCTAAAATTTTAGAGGAACTCCAATGCAACTTGCAAGAGACGTAGATGTCGGAGGGCTTCCTGAAAAGAATGTTCGCATTACTTGGAAGTGGGTCTCCCATACTCTTTGCCTATGTAGAGAATGCAATGGCTACCAAATAATTGGAGGAACTCCAATCTCCCTAGTAAGAGACGCAGATATGGTGATATGGTAGATATGGTGGTGATATGGTGGTGGAGGATGAGGATGAGTAATAGAATGAGGAGAAGGATGAGGAGGACAAGAGCAAATTGACAAAATCAGGAAGTGTGTACCCATGTCAGGGTGTGAAGACAGAGGTGCATGGGAATAGAGTTAGACCTCCCAAAGAAAAGACAATGTGTTTGAGTTTATGTTATGCTGCCAGCATTCGGTGGTGTTGAGAAGTCTGGCCCAATCCAGCCCTTGTTCATTTTTATAAGAGTCAGGATGTCAGCATTTTTAGTTGACAGGCGGATGCGCCTATCGGTTTTAATTCCACCAGTGGCACTAAAAATCCCCTCTGACATAACGCTAGCGTCAGGGCAGGCCAGGACCTCCTAGGTGTAGAGAGCCAGTTTATGCTATGTGTCCAGCTTGGATACCCAATAATTATAAGGCACAGAGGAATCATGGAGGATGTTTGCACGGTCAGCAAGGTACTGCCTCACCATCTTCCGAAACTTTGCACTCCTTGTGAGAGTACCCCGCATTTCAGGGCCAGTGTCATGGTAGGGTCTGAAAAATCTGTCCCAGAACTTTGACAGTGTTCCCCTGCATCTGCTAGATTGCATTTGTGTCTCTCTTGCCTGTACTCCTTGGTTGTCCAACGAACTGTTACCTCTGCCGCCAGCGTTTTCAGTTGGAAACTTTTTAAATAATTCCACAACAAGGGCCTTCTCATACTGTCTGTCAGACAGTTCTCCTTGTAACGTGGGTCTAGAAGTGTTGCCAACAAGTAATGACTGTCACCCAAAATTTGGACAACGCGAGGGTCACGGGAAAGGCAGCGTAAGATAAACGCAGCCATGTGTGCCAGACTGCTAACGGGCAAGACTTCCGTGTCCTCACCAAGATGATGACTGACCATGCTCTCCTCCTCATCCTCCTCCTCTTCTTCCTCCTCCTCCCTGTTTTCAGCCCATCCACACTGAACAGATGGTATGCAGGTAGTACCGTCTATAGCACAGGAAACTAGCTCCTGTTCTTCCTCCTCCTCCTCTTCCTCATTGTCACCCAATCCACAATGGGATGAGTTGAGGCTGGGCTTTATGGAATCTCCCTGTATGGTTCCTTGCTCCATCTCATCATGTTCCGCCTGCAATGCATCCTCTTTAATTGTGAGCAGAGAGCATTTCAGAAGACAGAGAAGCGGGATGTTGACACTAATTATGGCGCCATCGCTGCTCACCATCTTGGTGGAGTCCTCAAAGTTTTGGAGGATGGTACAGATGTCTGACATCCATGTCCTCTCCTGAGATCTTATGTGTGGAGTCTGACCTTAATATCGATGGCTTTGTTGATGCTGGTAGTCATCAACGGCTCTTTTGCTCATAAATCCGCAATGTAGAGTTCCAACGCGTGGGGACATCACACACCAGTCTGTGAGCTGGAAGCTGCCAATGCTGCTGAAGCACGACAAGGGTGGTGGAAACTGTAGCTGACTTATTAAGATGGGCACACATGCGGCGTACTTTGACAAGCAGATCCGGTAGATTCGGTTAGGTTTTGAGAAACCACAGAAACACGAGGTTAAAGGGAATCTGTCACCACTTTAGAGTTATCAGAGTTATCAGACCTCTACTATGGGCATACAAGGTATAGAAAAGTAAATCTATACATACCTGTATGGCCCATAATAGAGGTTTGATTTCAGAGAAAAGCACTTTAATCAATTCTATTTTGTACAGGCTTGGTGTCCGGGGGATGCCAA
Organism: Phyllobates terribilis; assembly: GCF_046119375.1. Lineage (NCBI taxonomy): Eukaryota > Metazoa > Chordata > Amphibia > Anura > Dendrobatidae > Phyllobates > Phyllobates terribilis. The sequence continues at coordinate 405,972,886 of NW_027362771.1, forward strand.
GAAATCAAGGCCTATGTGCTTATTATTCACTCAAATCCCCGCCTATATGCTTAATAATCATACTCCCCCACTCCCCTGCATGTGCAAAGAGCCGCTCACATAGAGCACGCTTTGCTTCATCCCGGCCCCATCTCTCTGTGTACTGCGCTGCCGGTTTCGATTGCGCAGGCGCCGGGGAGTCACTGTCACTTCCCGGGGCCTGTGCAATAGAAACCTGCAGCTCAGTGCACAGGCAGATGGGGCTGGGATGAAGCAAAGCGCGCTCTATGTGAGCGGAGCTTTGCGCATGCCCGGGAAGTCAGGGAGCACAGTGCACATCACAGGGCCCTGTGATGTGCAGGGGAGGGGGGAATATGATAATTAAGCATATAGACGGGGATTTTAGGGGAATTTGACAGATTCCCTTTAAGCACATGAGCCAGGCCTCGCTTCAGGGGTGCCACTAGCTTCCAGCCATTGTCACACATGACCATGCCTGGCTGTAGGGTCAGCGGTGTCAGCCACATATCTGCTTGCTCTTTCAGAACTGTCCACAACTCTTCAGCATTGTGCAGTTTGTCACCTAAGCATATTAGCTTCAGCACAGCCTATTGCCGCTTGGCCAAGGCAGTGCTGCAGTGCCTTCAGCTTGTGACTGATGTGGTCATTTTGGAGATGGAGGCTAAAGAGGAGGAGGAGGTGCAGGAACTGTAGAATGTGGGGCAACCCTGATTGACCCAGGGCCCGCAATCCTCGGCATCGGGAGGACGTGTTCCATCGTAAAGACCACCTTGGTCCCAGCTTCCACTGTAGTAACCCAGTGTGCCGTCAGCGAGATGTACTATCCAAGCCCACAAGCACTTGTCCACATGTCCATGGTTAGGTGGACTTTCCCAGTAACTGCGTTGTTGAGGGCACGGCTAATGTTGTGGGACACGTGCTCGTGTAATGTGGGGATAGCACACCGGGAGAAACAGTGGCGGCTGGGGACCGAGTACCGATGGACAGCCGCCACCATCAAATTGCAGAAAGATTCCATCTCCACGAGCGTAAAAGGCAACATTTTGAGCGAAAGCATTCGCGAAATGTGTGAATTTAGTAGTGTGGCCTGTGGGGCTTTGGCTGCGTATTTGCGCTTGTGTTCCAAGGACTGGGGTATGGACAACTGAACGCTGCACTGGGACAAGGAAGTGGACGTGCTTGATGATGATGCTAGTTAAGAGTGTTCAACGACAGGTGCAGGGCTGGAGGCATTTTGGCATGTGCCATGTATAGGGGTTTGGCGTACATGCACAAAAGGGGAAGAAGCAGTGGCATCACCCGCAGACACTGTTCCTGGACCCTGGGGTTCGGCCCACTTAGTTGGGTGCTTTTCTGCCATGTGCCTGATCATGCTGGTGGTGGTCGGGCTGCTGGTTTTGTACCCCTGCTGATGCTGGCCTGACAGGTGGTGCAAATGGTCTGTTTGCGGTTATGTGCAGAGTCTTTAAAAAACAACCAGACTCGGGAAGACCTAATAGTTGTACTGGCAACTCATGTTAGCATTACGGGGAATGCTTTCCCGCCTTGTGTCTGTGGCCACCTCACTGCTTCTTCCTGTCTGTTGTGGTGCTATGCCTCCCTCCCCTTTGAACTGCTGTCCTCTCTCTGCATGTCCCTGTTATGATAGGCTACAAGCACTAAGGAAAGACAGGAGATCTGTCCCTACAATAGAACTAAGCTAGATCCCTACGATGTAACGGGGAACCTGATCCTGCGATCAGACCCGCTAAAGTCCTCAGCTAGTCTGAATGAAGACCTATAGATGTGAGGGAGGGATCCCTACAAGAACTAGGGACTGGGAGAAAGATGGACACCTCCTAGCAGAAATTGTAGCAGTAAAAAGACAAACACACAACATAGAACATAAAGGTCAAAAGACCTAGCTAAACTGACTGAGAAAGGTTACAAAGCACCTGGCTAGCTTAAGAGTAGAAATTACAATGAAGTTCAGCATGGCCAGAAGGGCGGAGCAGGATTAAATAGGCAAAAAGGTCATGTGACCAGCAAAATAGAAAAAACCTAACAGGAGAGTTCTAACAGTCCCCCTGCCAAGTTGTGTCAGTTACTATATCATCCACCACCTCGTCTTCCACTTCCGGACCCTGGTCCTTCTCCTGACTTTCTGGCAATTGTGTCTCATCATCATCATCCACCTCTTGTGACAGTAATTGCACTTTCCCACCGTTGCCTTCGTGTGACCGTGGCTGCTCAAATATTTAACCTTACAACACGCATTCTCCTCTTGACTTGATTGAAGCTGGCCGGGCTAGAGGCCCCAATCTACATATGGAAAAGTCAACATCTCTTCTGAGTATCCAAGTGTGGGATCAGTAGTCTCCGGGCTCTCTGCATATTGGGAGAAAGGAGGATAAGGGTGAGGAATATACGGTCCAGACTCACAGCTTCTGAGACTTGACTGTGTGGAAAACAGGGTGGTGGTGTTGGTGGCAAAGTGTCTGGAAGCATTATCTGCTACCATCCAACAACCTTTTGACTCTGCTCTGTGTTCAATAGTGGTGTGCTGCGGTCCCCTAGCAATTGAGACCGGAAGGTTAAGCGATAAGATGTGGGTGTTTGTTGTGGCACAATTTTAGCTTGCCCATGGCCAAGTCCTCGACCTTTGCATGCACCATCACCATCACGACCACTTCCCCATCCCTTGCCACGCACCTTGCTCATTTTAAACGGAGGACAATATTTTCCACATTCGAGAGAAATGACAGATTTTGTGATACGCCTGACAGAGAACCACGATTTTAAATAGCATGCCTGTAGTTTACTAATATTATTCTTAACCGAATTCTACTGTGAATAGCTTGACCGACACACTGCAATGAAATTGCTAGAAATTGCTGATTTTTGAACGCTGTTATATGTGATATGTCTGACAGAGAACCTCGGTTTTAAATAACGGGCTTGTAACTTACTAATACTGTTCTTCACTGAGACCTAGTGTGAATAGCTTGACCAACACATTGCAATGCAATGGAAGGCAGAAATGGCTGATTTTAGAATGCTGTTATATGTGATATGTCTGACAGAAAACCACAATTTTAAATAACAGGCCTGTAATTTACTAATACTATTCTTCACAGAGACATAGTGTGAACAGCTTTACCGACACACTGTAACTAAATGGAAGGCAGAACTGGCAGATTTTGGAGTGCTGTTATAAGTGATATGTCTGACAGAGAACCAAGATTTTAAATACCAGACCTGTAATTTAATAATACTCTTCTTCACAGAGACCTAGTGTGAATAGCTTGACTGACACACTGCAACAAAATGGAAGCCAGAAATGGCTGATTTTGGAACGCTGTTATATGTGATATTTCTGACAAAGAACCACAGTTTTAAATAGCAGGCCTGTAATTAACTAATATTATTCATCACAGAGACCTAGTGTGAATAGCTTGGCAGACACACTGCAACGAAATGGAAGCCAGAAATGGCTGATTTTGGATTTTGGAACGTTGTTTTACGTGATATGTCTGACAGAGAACCACGCTTTTAAATAGCAGGCCTGTAATTTACTAATACTATTCTTCACAGAAACCTAGTGTGAATAGCTTGACCGACACACTGCAACGAAATGGAAGCCAGAAATGGCTGATTTTGGAACGCTGTTATATGTGATATGTTTGACAGAGAACCATGGTTTTAAATAGCAGGCCTGTAATTTAATAATACTATTCTACACAGAATGTTGTATATAAGCCAGAAGATAAAGGCGGCAATGTTGTCATTTGGCCTAAGGAAGCCTATGAAAAACAAGCTCACAAATTACTAAATGACACACGTTGCTTCCGTAGATTGTCCAGTAATCCTACCATTCCCTTTCAGTTGGAACTGGTTGAAATCCTAGAAAAAGGATTTGAGCAGGGAATAATACAAAGGAGAATGGTGGACAGTATCAAAGAATTGCATCCTCGCATGTCAAATTTTTACATTATCCCAAAGGTTCACAAAGATTTTCTGGATCCCCCCGGAAGACCCATTGTGGTGAGCATTGGGAGTTTATGTGAACTCATATGCGTTACCATTGACTTCTACTTAAAACCACTTGTATCAACATTACCATTTTATATCAAACATACTACTGCAGCTCTGCATCGCCTTGACAATGTACACCTGGCACCAAATATGATCATGGTAGTTGCCGATGTAGAATCCCTGTACACCTCGATAAAGCATGAGGATGGTCTGAGAGCGGTTTCCTTCTTTTTGAAATCCAGCAATATAGCACCCGAATTGACCGAACTGTTACTAATTTTATTAAAGTTTATCCTCATGCATAACTACTTTACTTTCGATAAACAAATTTTTCTTCAAGCCCAGGGAACTGCGATGGGTGCAGCGTGTGCACCCAGTTACCCAAATTTGTTTCTCGGAGCCTGGGAACGAGACATTTTTATGGTGGATACAATACCTGGTATTGAGAGGGTCCAACAATGGATGAGATTTATAGATGATTTGTGGTTCATCTGGGAAGGTACGAACTTAGAACTTGAGGACCTGATGAACAAACTAAACTGTAACAACATCAATGTCAGACTTTCGTACAAAGTAGGAAGAACTTTAGATTTTTTGGATATCAATAACACCACATTATTGGTGAGTTGCATACAGATGTTTTTAGGAAACCTACCTCAACAAATTCCCTACTGCATGCGAGCTCCTCACATCCAGCTTCAACCATCAAAAGCATTCCAGTGGGGAAATTTTTGAGATTGAGGCGTATCTGTTCAGATGATCTATCTTTTGAGAGGCAGGTGGAGGACCTAAAAGGGCGGTTCAAAGAAATGGGGTATAATCGCCATCAGATTCAGGGAGGATATTTTAGGGCAAAACAGACATCACGCAATGATGTTCTATACAAGACCAAATTAAGCCATTTCACTAAAGATACAAATCCAATCCGGTTGATAACAACATTCAATGATCAGTTGACTGACTTTAGGAAAATCATACAAAAACATTGGAATGTGCTTCTAGTTGATCCTGTTCTTAAGAAATGTCTGCCAGAACACCCCTCTATTACAGCGCGTAGATCCAAAAATTTGAAAGATCTAATTGTTCGTAGTCATTACGAAGGGAGACATCATAGTACGAACACCTGGCTCAGCACAATTGGATTCTACCCATGCAATCACTGTAAGGCATGTACCAATATGGTAAAGGCTAAGGACTTTAGAAATTCGGCTAATACAAGGACTAGTGTTGAGCCACCCCCGTAGTGTTCGAGTTCGGTTCGTCGAACACCCGTATGTTCGCCAAACTGTTCGTCGAACTGTTCGTCGAACACCTTCGAACACCGTTAAAACCAATGGCAGGCAAACAAAAACACATAGAAACACATAGAAAACACCTTCAAAGGTGTCCAAAAGCTGCCAAACTGCTCATAAGACACAACTAACACATGGAAAAGTGACAAGTACATATAGTCATGGGAAAAGAAAAGAGGTGGAGGAGTAAAAGGAGGGGGAGACACAGATATAGGCATGTCATGCCCTTCTAAAACCAAAAATCATTCCTGCCCGTGTGACCTCCGTGTCGCCGGCTTTGTGCCAGAGCCGCGGTGGACCCTGACGGCCAGCCCCCCTCTCCCAATACTGGTGCCTGTCCGCTGGTGGGTCGAGCGAGCCCCCCTGCGGTGGAGGCAGGTCTAATCTTTTTAATTTAAATTGTCTCTCTAATTTGAATGAATACACTTTAAATCCTTTTACAAGGATGTATTGGAGGGCAAGTCTCATGCCAGCAGCCACGTAATTCCAGCTCCAGTAGCGTCCACTAAAGCTGCTGCAGTTAAAAAGCTTTTATAAGGATCGAGCTCGGCGGTCCACCGCAAGGCGTCCTACCGCCAGTCCCAGCCCCTATGCCTTGGGGTGCCTCCCCGATGCTCTTCACTGAGTGTCCCGGGGGCCCGAACCATTTCCTTTGAAAAAATTAAGTGTCCAAACTACAGGTGGTGTAGCTTGCTTAACAGCTGGGATAATCTGCTGACTGGCAGACACTGCTGCTAGGCACAAAGTATTTCCTGGGCTTGATGCAGTTAAAAATTTGTAATTAGATACTCTCGTTGGATGCTGAGAAAGCATTACATAGAGTCTCCTGGCGCGCCATCTATTATTCTCTTAAAAATCTTGGGGTAGGGGTCTAGGGGACCCTTTTAGAGGCAAAATCACGGCCCTGTATCGCAATACGTCACCTAGGCTGAAGATAAATGGAACATTTTCATCACCTTTCATAATCACCTATGGGACAAGGCAGGGATGTCCTCTGTCCCCTCTCTTATACATCCTAGTGACAGAGCACCTGCTCTCATCAATTCACCATAACCCCAATATTAGGTGGATTGAGGTGGGAGGCACCGAGTACAAGTGCTCTGCATTTGCTGATGATGTCCTAGTATATATCACTCAATCACATATATCCATCCCTGCTGTTATGGCTGAAATAGATCACTTTGTTTTATGGTCAAATTTTAAAATCAATGCAACGAAGTCTGAGGCCCTCGATGTCTCCCTCCCCAAATCCATGCAGGATTCCATCCAGTCCAACTTTCCCTTTGCCTGGCCCTCATAGGGTATCAAATACTTAAGAATTCGTAATCATAGAGACCTCTCCCATCTATGTTATCTTAATTTTGGGCCCTTTATTGAACAACTCCATACAGACCACGGTTGGCAAGTTAGAACTGTAAGCAATTGCAGACACCTGTGCTAATTAGTTTGGCCTGTGTGTCCAATGAAAGGCAAGACTACTTAAGAAGGCTGTCCCACATTATTAAGCAGCCTACATTTTCTGCCAAAATGGGAAAGAAAAAGGACGTGTTGGCTGCTGAGAAGCAACAAATTGTGGAGTGTTTAGGTCAAGGCATGACTACAATCAGCATTGCCAAGACACTTCACCCTGATCATCGCACAATCAAGAAGTATGTAGCTGATTCACAGTACACACGTGTGCGTGCTGATAAGGGAAAATTGAGGACTCTTTCCTACAGGCAATTACGTCATGTTAAAAGACCAGCGGCAAAAAAGCCTTGTCATAGCAGCAGACAAGTTTTTGAAGCTGATGGTGCCTCCAATGTCCCCCAAACAACAAGATGCAGAGTCCTTCAGAGGATTGCAGCTGTGCGTAAGCCATCCTGTCGACCTCCTCTATCCACTGCACACAAGCAGAAACGGCTGCAGTGGGCCAAACAATACATGAAGACTGACTTCAAAACTGTTTTGTTCACCGATGAGTGCCGTGCAACGCTCGATGGTCCAGATGGATGGAGTGGAGGATGGCTGGTTGATGGACACCCCACGCAAACACGGCTACAGCGCCAACAAGGAGGAGGTGGAGTAATGTTTTGGGCTGGAATCATGGGGAGAGATTGTCGGCCCCTTTAGGATCCCTGAAGGGGTAAAGATGAACTCCATAATGTATGTGGAGTTTCTCAAACAGCACTTCCTGCCATGGTTCAAGAAGAAGAGCCGTGTATTCCGCAGCAAGATCATTTTCATGCATGATAATGCACCGTCTCATGCTGCAAATAACACATCTGCATCTCTGGCTGATATGGGCATAAAAGGGGACAAACATATGGTGTGACCCCCATGCTCCCCTGACCTCAACCCCATTCAGAACCTCTGGAGCATCATCAAAAGGAGTGTCTAGGATGGCGGGAGGCAGTTCAAATCAAAGCAACAGCTCTGGGAGGGTATTCTGTCCTCATGCAAAACAATTGAAGCAGAAACCATCCAAAACCTGACAAATTCAATGGACGAGAGAGTTCAGAAGCTCCTTTTAAACAAGGGGTCCTATGTGCAAATGTAACATCACCTAGAACAAAGTTTTGAGTTGAAAACTGTTTGATTTCAGTTTCTAATAACCTGTTAATGCTTATAATTTCAAAAATGACCATTTTTTGTTCTTTATTAAAATGAAAAGGTTGATCGAAGAGTGTGGGGGATCTAAGAGTGTGGCAACCCAGTAGTCAGGATTACTTCGAATTCTGACAATCTGAGGGTCATGTTGCAGGTAGTGCAGCAAGAAGGCACTCATGTGTCTTGCGCATCTAGGAGCCCCCATGATTTGTTCATCTTTATGAACGTGAGTCTGTCTACATTATCAGTGGAGAGTTGCATGCGCTTATCTGTCAGCACACCACCAACAGCGCTGAACACACGTTCAGACAAAACGCTGGCTGCGGGGCATGACAAGATCTCCAAGGCATAAGTGGTGAACTCCGGCCATTTATCCAGATTGGAAGCCCAAAAAGAGTAAGGGTCCAGTGACACAGTCATGGCTTCACTGTTTACGTGGAGATACTCCTGTACCATCGTCTCTAGGAGTTGACTATGTGTCAGACTTCTTGTCTCCTGTGGCCTTGCAAAGGATGGGCTAAAAAAGTGGTGAAATGATTCTGCAAAATTGATGTTACCAGCAGATACTGTGTTTCTGTTACGTTTTGAGAGCTGAACACTTGACGATCCCACGGTTGGCAAGTTGGAACTGTGAGATTCACTACGTGCACCACTGGTGTTTTGTGGAAAAGCACATGTAAGATTCTGCAACAGTCTCTGCTGATACTCCTGCATGCGTGCATCCCTTTCTATGGCAGGAATAATTTCTGCAAATTTACTTTTGTACCGGGGATCTGACAGTGTGGCAACCCAGTATTCAGGATTATTTCTAATTCTCACAATTCGATGGTCATGTTGCAGGTAGTGCAGCAAGAAGGCACTCATGTGTGTTGCGCATCCAGGAGCACCAAGTCCCTGTTGTGTTGGTGGCGAGGTAACAATCATGCTTCCTTCCTCTTCCCTCTCCCCCCAACCTCGCACAACAGAAATGTGATCAAGGTCTCCCTCATCTGATGAGTCTTCCATCAGTTCGTCCTCCACTTCTTCCTGGGCTCCTGCACCTTCCTCACTAGTTTGGCTGCTACCATGCGCCCTGGTAAAAACATCTCCCCCACCCTCACATGCCTGCTGCCTTGGTGCTGCAGAATGTCTGGACCTTGCAGATGTTAGCCCTTCTGCATAAAACTCCTCCTCCTCTACTTCCTCCACCTCCTCTTGTGCAACCACCTGACTCTGAATTCTGTTTAACATGTGCTCCAGCATGTAAATCACTGGAATAGTCATGCTGATAATGGCATCGTTAGCACTAAACATCTTCGTCGCCATTTCAAAACTGTGCAGAAGGGTGCATAGGTCCCTGATCTGAGGCCACTCCTCCAGCATGATTTGCCCCACCTCTGTATCTCATTGGCCCAGGCTATACGTCAGAACGTATTGCACCAGGGCTTGTCGGTGCTGCCACAGTCGCTGCAACATGTGCAGAGTTGAATTCCACCGGGTAGGCACATCGCATTTTAGCCGGTGAAGTGGCAGGCCCAACGACTACTGTAGAGATGTAAGTCGCTGAGCTGCGGGATGCGAACGGCGGAAGTGAGCACACAGCGACCGTGCCCTCTGCAGAAGGCCATCTAGTCCGGGATAGTGGGCTAAAAATTGCTGGACAACCAGGTTCAACACGTGAGCCATACAAGGCACGTGTGTGACATTGCCCCGGCGAAGGGCCGCACCGAGGTTCGCAGCATTGTCGCACACGGCCTTCCCTGGTTTAAGGTCCAGTGGAGACAACCATTCATGAAACTGGTTCTCCAGAGCTGACCACAACTCCTCAGCTGTGTGACTCACATTTCCCAGACATTTCAAAGTAAAAACTGCCTGATGACATTGAGCCCTGCTGCCAGCATAGTAAAGAGGTGTGCAGGATCCCTTCTGCGCAGTTAGAAAGCTTGTGGCATGACCAGACAGGCTTTGGGTGCAGGTGGAGGACTGAGAGGAGGTTGAGGAGGCAGAAGCAGTGGAGGAACTTTGAGATAAAGAGGATTGACGCACAACTCGTGGGTATGGAAAGACTTGGACAGCAGCCCCTTGTCCTGCTGTCACCCTAGTTACCCAGTGCCCAGTCAGCGACATGTAACATCCCTGTCCATGTCTACTCGTCCAAGTGTCTGTGGTGAAATGCACCCTGTCACACACAGAGTTTCTCAAAGAAGCGGTGATGTTGTGTGCGACATGCTGGTGGAGCGCAGGCACACCTTTCTTTGAGAAGTAGTGCCGACTGGGCATCTGGTACTGGGGCACTGCGATGGACATAATGTCTCGAAAATCCTCTGTGTCCACCAGGCGGAAAGGAAGCATTTCTGTAGCCAAGAGCTTGCAGATGGTGAAATTCAACCTCTTAGCTTTCTCATGGCTAGGAGGACATGGTCTTTTACTTGTCCACATCTGAGGGACAGAGGGCTGGCTGTTGTGCTTAGACGGGGTTGAGAAGGGTGCCCCTGGCAAACTGCCGGTCTGTGAGGAAGATGCAGGTGGACATGTTAGGTTGCCACCTCCAAAGAAAATGATGACCTGCCAATCATGCTGGCTGTTGTGGGTAAAGAGGAGGCAGGTCTGCGTCCCAAAACAGGTGTGACTGCTGTACCCCCAGTCACAGAGGATGAAGAGGCCGCGGATGCACAAGATGTGGCAGACGGTGGTTGGCCCGGCCGGCTAGGCCGCATTGTAGCACAGTGCGCTTTCCCACTGCAGATTATGCTTCATATCCATGTGCCGGTTCCTGCATGAAGTACTCAAACTATGTATTTTTTGGGGTCTACTTAGCTTTTGCTGACAAATGTTACAGATAACACGAGTTGGGTCATCTTTATCGATCTGAAAAAATGCCCAGGCTATGCAAGGCTTAGCACCCATGCGACCTGAAGAGCCACCACGAATTGTGGTCAGAGACAGAGTTGTGTTTGAGGATGCAGTTGTTGTCGTGCTTCCAGTACTACGTCTCTGTCCAGGAAGGCGCAACCTGACCTCGTCGTCACTAGCATCCTCCTCCACCTCATCTGCTGACCTCATCTCTTGGCTGACTTTGGGTTGACAGTAAGTGGGATCTCCAACCTCGTCATCATCAACCTGTGTGTTATCACACCCGTCGTTCTCAGAGCCAACCTCTTCCTGCCCGGACAAAAAACTTAAGTTATTGCTCCAATCAGGTATTTGAGTCTCATCATCATCTTCCTCATTGTCTCCACCAACAGGAGTTACAGTTTGGGAACGAGGGTCTACATTATGGACAGAACCTTCTGCGTCTGGTCCTGGATCCGACTCATAAAGATTCTGGGCATCAGTGCAGATCATTTCCTCGTCTGGATTCACAGAAGCTCTGGAGCCGACCTCTGATTCCCAGGCTATAGTATGAATAAACAGCTCTGCAGACTCAACCATCTATTCTACCCCATACTCAGACAGGCAGCTGGAGACTTGGGAGCTGTGAGGAATCAAGTGCGATTGGGGTGACACCTCTGAGGACTGGAGTATTTGTGATGTTGAAGTTGAGGTGGAGGAGAGCCCACTTAAAGGAGCACTTGATATTCGTTGAAGCACCTGCTGTTTTGTGTCTCATCTGGAATTTGTAGCGATTGGTGTGGCCGTAAGAAAGGGATCTTATCACATTGTCTGCAAAAAGAAGTAGACATCTTAGTTTGGCTGGAAGATGGTCTTTCTTCTGCAGATGTTACTGTTGCTTTAACACCTACCCCACGGACACAACCTTTTTTTCCCTTCCCAACATGCCTATTCCCCTTTCCACCAGCAGCAGGCCTTTTTCCACTCATTTTGGTGGTTAACTAATTGACAACTCTGGAGTTGTTTACACAAAAAACAATGGATGGTAACCGAGCAGAGCTGAGTGGCCAAACTGTGGTATTAGCCCAAAAGTATTGGCTGGGTTAGATGCAGATAAAAATTATATTGAATTTGCAACCTGGTGGAAGTTAGTTTAGATGGACTAATAGAACAAGTCCCACACACTGCTACAAGCCAAAATATTTTTTCAGAGCTAGATGCAGAAAAAAATTATATTGAATTTGCAACCTGATGGAGGTTAGTATAGATGGACTAATAGAACAAGTCCCACACACTGCTACAAGCCAAAATATTTTTACAGAGCTTGATGCAGAAAAAAATTATATTGAATTTTCAACCTGATGGAGGTTAGTATAGTTGGACTAATAGAACAAGTCCCACACACTGCTACAATCAGAAATATTTTTTCAGAGTTAGATGTAGATAAAAATTATTTTGAATTTGCAACCTGATGGAGGAAAGTATAGTTGGACTAATAGAACAAGTCCCACACTCTGCTACAAGCCAAAATATTTTTTCAGAGCTAGATGCAGAAAAAAATTATATTGAATTTGCAACCTGATGGAGGTTAGTATAGATGGACTAATAGGACAAGTCCCACACACTGCTACAAGCCGAAATATTTTTTCAGAGCTAGATGCAGAAAAAAAATATATTGAATTTGCATCCTGATGGAGGTTAGTATAGAATGACTAATAGAACAAGTCCCACACACTGCTACAAGCCGAAATATTTTTTCAGAGCTAGATGCAGAAAAAAATTATATTGAATTTGCAACATGATGGAGGTTAGTATAGATGGACTAATAGAACAAGTACCACGCACTGCTACAAGCCGAAATATTTTTTCAGAGCTAGATGCAGAAAAAAATTATATTGAATTTGCAACCTGATGTAGGTTAGTATAGATGGACTAATAGAACAAGTCCCACACACTGCTACAAGCCGAAATATTTTTTCAGAGCTAGATGCAGAAAAAAATTATTTTGAATTTGCAACTGCAACCTGCTAGAGATTAGTATAGATGGACTAATAGAACAAGTCCCACACACTGCTACAAGCCGAAATATTTTTTCAGAGCTAGATGCAGAAAAAAATTATATTGAATTTGCAACCTGATGGAGGTTAGTATAGATGGACTAATAGAACAAGACCCACACAATGCTACAAGCCGAAATATTTTTTCAGAGCTAGATGCAGAAAAAAATTATATTGAATTTGCAACCTGATGGAGGTTAGTATAGATCGACTAATAGAACAAGTCCCACACACTGCTACAAGCCGAAATATTTTTTCAGAGCTAGATGCAGATAAAAATTATTTTAAATTTGCAACCTGCTGGAGGTTAGTATAGAAGGACTAATAGAACAAGTCCCACACACTGCTACAGGCCAAAATATTTTTTCAGAGCTAGATGCAGAAAAAAATTATATTGAATTTGCAACCTGCTGGAGGTTAGTATAGATGGACTAATAGAACAAGTCCCACACGCTGCTACAAGCCGAAATATTTTTTCAGAGCAATATGCAGATAAAAATTATTTTGAATTTGCAACCTGGTGGAGGTTAGTATAGATGGACTAATAGACTGATGCTATGCCCAAAAGGTTTTACTTCACTAGGTGCAGTAAAAAAAATTGTATTCTATACACAGGTGGTGTAGCTTGCAACACAGATAGGCTTCTCCACTGACTAACACACACTGCAAGAGGACAAAAAGGATTTGCTTTGCTAGATTTAGCCAAATGCTGTGAAAAAAACTTGCACAGCACTGGCACAGACCTGCCTGGCTAAAAGTGATAGGAACTGATGTAACCTAGCCCTGAAAAGGACTGCAATTACAATTAGTCTTTACTCCCAACGTATCTATTTAAGAGCACAGACCTGCCTGATAAAAGTGATAGGAACTGATGTAACCTAGCCCTGAAAAGGACTGCAATTACAATTAGTCTTTACTCCCACAACCTATCTATTTAAGAGCACAGACCTGCCTGATAAAAGTCGTAGGAAATGATGTAACCTAGTGCTTAAAAGTACTGCAATCACAACTATTCCCTACTCCCAAGCTATCTGTAGATTTGTGCGAAAATTGGCTTCAAATTAACAAAGTATAGCGCACAACAACAGCGGTGCCGTCTAACACGCAGCTGCAGCAGTGAGAAAATGGTGGCGACGGGGAAAATGGCTGGGTCTTATACGGCAAGGACATGTGACATACACTGCCAATGACACATGCCCTTGCTTGTGTGAAAAAAAAGCAGTTCGCTCCGTGTGTGCGCTGCTGATAGGCTGACAGATTGCACCTCCCCACTGTAAATGCGGGAAAGAGAAAAAAAAATGGAGATCTTCATTATTTCTGCAGAGATCCATCGCCTGCCCCTCCCCCCGCCCCGCTGTACACTCAAACTGCGTATTAACATTAATTTTCAGCATTACTGAGAAAAAATCCAGTTATGATTTTGGTGCACGAACATAACCTCGAACAGCCGAATTTTGTTCAAATCGTTCAGGTTCGCCGAACGGCTCGAACACCGCCCAAAACAGCTTGGATTTGAGATTGGCGAACAGTTCGAGTCGAACACCGCTCATCTCTAACAAGGACTTACGAGATAAGACATCATCTTACATGCTCCTTGAAAGGGGTTATATACTTTGCTGAGTGCCCCTGCAAAAAAAAAGTATAGGAATAGCTACCAGGGAACTAAGGATAAGAACCCAAGAGCATGTAAGGGACATCGAAAAAAGCAAAACGATTGAAGATGTCACTCTACTTAAAACCTTACCAAAACATTTCTATTTGTACCACCAAAGTAATGCAAATCTACTCAAAGGTAAAGCCATTGATCAAGTTTCCATGGGCCCAAGGGGTGGGAACTTAGGGAGAATGTTAGCTCGGACCGAGAACAAATGGATCTTCAGGCTTAAAACAGTGGCACCCATTGGTCTCAATGGAAATTTTGGGTTCAATGCTTTCCTGTAATCTATCTTTAGGACATAGACAACTGTTGTTTCATGGGTTGGTGGGGAAGTGTTTTTATCATGTTTTTTATAGTTTTTAATTCATATATTCTTTCTCATATCAGATTGAGCACTTTATGTGTGGCCATAACTTTTTTCGTGACATATCAGATACCATTTGTGCCATTGATGGGAAACTCAACTGTCTTGGACCTTCGAGGGCAAGGAACCGCCAAATGATGCTTGCCAAGTGGTGCTGTAAGAAGGATGGGCTTTCGTACCCTAAGAAAATCTTGGACTAAATACTCTATAAAAAATTGTTTACGTAATTATTGGGGACATTTGGACTATCCAGAGATACTTTGTCTATGGCCTAAAGGTCCTATCTGGGACTTTTTGATTTTTAGACGTTTTGTGCAATATTACTGTGTCTATATTTACCCCAAATGATGTGTCTCTTTTGTTTGGGGGTCTGATGTTTGCCCCCTTTTCTTGGGATATATTGAATTTAAAACATATTCTGATTATGCTTTAGAACACATGTCTTATCATGTTACACATATATGTTTAATAAGTATATAACATTAGTTTTTGCATCAGCACTTTAGCCATCACTATTAATGATTACTTAGAATTTTTAATATTTATGATTCAGTTGTTATTCATGCACATGCACTTTTAATGCACAGTTGACATTATTCACATAATGTATGCACATTAGGTTTTATCCCGTTCTATCAGGTTTACACATATAGATTTATTATTAGAATATGATTTTTTGCACTGTGCACTTTAATAGCGGGCCTGTAATTTACTAATATTATTCTTCACAGACACCTAGTGTGAATAGCTTGACCGACACACTGCAACAAAATGTAACATAGAAACAGCTGATTTTCGAACGCTGTTATATATGATATGTCTGACAGAGAACCATGGTTTTAAATAGCAGGCCTGTATTTACTAATACCATTCTTCACAGAGACCTAGTGTGAATAGCTTGGCCGATACAGTGCAATGAAATGGAAGCTAGAAATGGCTGATTTTGAATTGCTGTTATATGTGATATGTTTGACAGAGAACCACGGTTTTAAATAGCAGGCCTGTAATTTACTAATACTATTCTTCACAGAGATCTAGCGTGAATAGCTTGACCGACACACTGCAATACAATGGAAAAGTAGGCCAATATTTTCCACGTTCAGTTCAAATTTCTGGATTTTTATCACTGAAATATGGAACAGATCTGGATGAATTCTGCAGTGCTAACAAGCAAATAGAGCAGAAAAATTGTGTAATCTGGATTAGTGTTGAGCCACCCCCGTAGTGTTCGAGTTCGGTTCGGTTCGTCGAACACCCGTATGTTCGCCAAACTGTTCGTCGAACTGTTCGTCGAACACCTTCGAACACCATTAAAACCAATGGCAGGCAAACAAAAACACATAGAAACACATAGAAAACACATAGAAAACACTTCAAAGGTGTCCAAAAGCTGACAAACTGCTCAGAAGACAAAACTAACACATGGAAAAGTGACAAGTACATATAGTCATGTGAAAAGAAAAGAGGTGGAGGAGTAAAAGGAGGGGGAGACACAGATATAGGCATGTCATGCCCTTCTAAAATCAAGAAAGGCTGGAGTAAAAATCTAAAATTAGCCTACCAACACCCAGATGTCGTGACAAGAAAATTAAAAAAAGAAATATCTTTAGGTAGAATGGCGGTTCTATTCAGAACACTTTCCTTACAAGACGTAGTGGTATCCCCGTTGTGAGTTGTGCCAAATACGGAACCCAATACATTCGGACTAATCCACCATTTGTCATATCCAAGGGGCAGGTCAATAAACGACAACATCGACACGGAACCAAGTACAGTAGTATATACTGTACATCCTTTGACAATGCAATCAGGCAGATCAAGAAGTTAGGAAGGGTCACCCTAATGGCCAAAACAGACATTGATGAGGCGTTCCGGTTACTTACTACCTGTGCCTCCGAATAGTGTCCACCTATTGGGCTGCTTCTGGGAAGGAGCATACTATATAGATCGCTGTTTGCCCATGGAGTGCTCCAGATCCTGCTCACTATTTGAGGCGTTTAGTTGCTTCCTCGAATGGGTTGTAATGGACGTTTCTAAGGGGGCACATATTATCCATTAGCTCGACAACTTCTTATGCCTGGGCCCAAAAGATTCGCCACAGTGAGAATACACGTGGTAGTCCACCTGTGAGAAGGAGAGAGCTGGAGGGAGAGCGGACACCACAGAGCCGAAGGGTTAGATGGAGAACGGAAGAAAGAGGGCGAGGGAGGTAAGGGAGTACAGTGGAAGGCCGACCTGAGCTCCCCCACGTTCCTGCTGGGTGGGGAACAGCCCTGGGAAGAAAAGCTGCTTGCGCATCCCTTTGAGGTTACGGGCGCGAGCGGGCAGAGGGGCTATGCTGGAATGCGAAGCCGACACGGCCAGTCCGTTCCTGCCCGTGCGACCTCCGTGTCACCGGGTTTGTGCCAGAGCCGCGGTGGACCCTTATGGCCAGCCCCCTCTCCCAATACTGGTGCCTGTCTGCTGGTGGGTCAAGCCCCCCCACGGTGGGGGTGGGGGTGACATCTGCAGAAGAAAGACCATCTTCCAGCCAAACTAAGATGTCTACTTCTTTTCATGGACAATGTGATACAATCCCTTTCTAATGGACACGCCCATCGCTACAAATTCCAGATGAGGCACAAAAACAGCAGGTGCTTCAACGGATATCAAGGGCTCCTTCAAGTGGGCTCTCCTCCACCTCAACTTCAACATCACAAATACTCCAGTCCTCAGAGGTGTCACCCCAATCGCACTTGCTTCCTCACAGCTCCCAAGTCTCCAGCTGCCCGTCTGAGTATGGGGTAACACAGATGGTTGAGTCTGCACAGCTGTTTACTCATACTATAGCCTGGGAAACAGAGGTCTGCTCCAGAGCTTCTATTAATCCAGACAAGGAAATGATCTGCACTGATGCCCAGAATCTTTATGAGTCTGATCCAGGACCAGATGAAGAAGTTTCTGAGCATAATGTAGACCCTCGTTCCCAAACTGTAACTCCTGTTAGTGGAGACAATGATGAAGACGATGATGAGACTCAAATACATGATTGGAGCGACAGCTTGACTTTTCGGTCAGGGCAGGAAGAGGTTGGCTCTGAGGACGACGGGTGTGAGAACACACAGGGTGATGATGACGAGGTTGGAGATCCCACTTACTGTCAACCCACAGTCAGCCAGTCGATGAGGTCAGCAGAGGAGGTGGAGGAGGATGTGACTAGCCCAGAGGTTGGGGATGACTCGGTACCCGGGCCTTTGCCTGGCCTTTGGGATGTCGCGGTGGTCGGCTCCCGGGCCCGTACCCTGGGGTCACTCTTTAAAAGGGTGGATAATTGTTAATTTTATAAGAGTTCATGATGCCACCTGTGGTATCTCGTGAGAAGCAGAAGTGCTGCAGCAGTCCACTGAGGCCGGTGACAAGGCAGCTCGATAGTATAGCTCCCCACAGGTGGATCTAGGCCTCAGGGCAGCGTATGCAGGGGGAATGCAGGACAGGCGAGACCCAGCTAGGTCAGAGCAAGAACGGGAATGGACACATTAGTCACTTCAGTACCTTTTACTGGTGGAAATTCAGGCACATCCCGGAGAACTGTAGGGTGAAGGGTGCATATCAGGATCCTCCCCAATGAGTGGATGTAAGGCCTCCTGTTTCTTGCCTCTGCGTACTAAGTTTCTGACCTGCCTGGAGCTTGGCCTAACTATGACTCTGTCCTGCGCTGGCTGACCTTGTGGTAGGGCCTTGTCTTGGAGTTCACGCTCCCAGTATGCGGGGCCTAAGCGTCTCCTGGCTCTGATACGTATCAGCACCTTAGCGATCCTGGGACTTGTAGTTCTCCAGGGATTCCGGTTATGCCTTACTGGGCCATAGTGATCCCGGTAAGCTCGGATCCGGTGTCCGGTAAATGCTTTGGGGTGAGCTGGTTAAGCTCCTCTACCCCCTATGTACTTACTCTCCACTCGCCTTCGGCCTACTCGGGCCCTCACTAGGCTATACACACTAACGGCAGCTTACCGTGCTTCACCGATCTTATGGCGCCGGCACACCTTAAGCTCTAACTGGGCTCCCTGAATCTAGCTAGCAGGAGCCTCGTACTCCACTGCTGAACTATTAACTGAGTTGTCTAGACTAGACTTAGCTCCATTGCAGACTGACCTCTCTTAGGCTTCTCTACTGCAGGAACTCTTCAGAGGAACTGAACTGCCTAGCTCCACCTTCCTTATTTATAACCCTAACGGGCTCCCTCTGCTGGTCTGAGGTGGAAGGTGGAGATGTGTGAATGTTTATGGGGGCCTTTTGTGGAGGATTTCATCAATGCACTCTTCTAGGATCTATGATACCAAGCGCAGCTGGGCGTCACAGATGCTATTGACGACGAGGTTCGGTTGCGCCTTCCTGGACAGAGACTGAGTACTGGAAGCACGTCAACAACTGCATCCTCAACCACAACTCTGCCTCTGACCAAAAGTCGTGGTTGCTCTTCAGGTTGCATGGGCTCTAAGCCTTGCATAGCCTGGGCATTTTTTCAGATCGATAAGGATGACCCAACTCGTGTTATCTGTAATATTTGTCACCAAAAGCTAAGTAGAGGGCAAAAAATCCATAGTTTGAGTACTTCATGCATGAACCGTCACATGAATATGAAGCATAAGCTGCAGTGGGAAGCTCACTGTGCTACAATGCGGGCTAGCGGGCCGGGCCAACCACCATCTGCCCCATCTTGTGCATCCGCGGCCTCTTCATTCTCTGTGACTGGTGGGACAGCAGTCACACATGTTTTTGAATGCAGACCTGCCACCTCTTTACCTGCAACAGCCAATGTGATTGGCAGGTCATCATTTCATTTGGAAGTGGAAACACCAGCTGGTGTTGAGCGCTCTCCGACATCGAGAACACCACCTTTGGATCAAGGCAACCTAACTTTTCCGTCTGCATCTTCCTCACAGACCGGCAGTTTGCCGGGGACACCCTATTCAGCCCAGTCTAAGCACAACAGCCAGCCCTCGGTCCCTCAGATGTGGACAAGTAAAAGACCATTTCCTCCTAGCCATGACAAAGCTAAGAGGTTGAATTTCACCATCTGCAAGCTCTTGGCTACAGAAATGCTGCCTTTCCACCTGGTGGATTTTTGAGACCTTATGTCCGTCGTAGTGGCCCAGTACCAGATGCCCAGTCAGCACTAATTCTCAAAGAAAGGTCTGCCTGCACTCCACCAGCATGTCGCACACAACATCACCACTTCTTTGAGAAACTCTGTGTGTGACAGGGTGCATTTCACCATAGACACTTGGACGAGTAGGCATGGACAGGGACGTTACATGTCGCTGACTGGGCACTGGGTAACTATGGTGACAGCAGGACAAGGGGCTGCTGTCCAAGTCTTGTCGTCCCCACTAGTTATGCGTCAATCTTCTTTATCTCAAAGTTCCTCCACTGCTTCTGCCTCCTCAACCTCCTCACGGTCCTCCACCTGCACCCAAAGCCTGTCTGGTAATGCCACGCGGTTTCTAACTGTGCAGATGGAATCCTGCACAGCTCCTTACTATGCTGGCAGCAGGGCTCAACAGCATCAGGCGGTGTTTACTTTGAAATGTCTGGGAAATGTGAGTCACACAGCTGTGGAGTTGTGGTCAGCTCTGGAGACCCAGTTTCATGAATGGTTGTCTCCACTGGACCTGCAACCAGGGAAGGCCGTGTGCGACAATGCTGCAAACCTGGGTGCGGCCCTTCGCAGGGCAATGTCACACATGTGCCTTGTATGGCTCACGTGTTGAACCTGGTTGTCCAGCAATTTTTAGCCCACTATCGCGGACTAGATGGCCTTCTGAGGAGGGCACGGTCGCTGTTTGCTCACTTCCGCCGTTCGCATCCCGCAGCTCAGCGACTTACATCTCTACAGAAGTCGTTGGGCCTGCCAGTTCACCGGCTGAAATGCGATGTGCCGACATGGTGGAATTCAACTCTGCACATGTTGCAGCGACTGTGGCAGCACCGACAAGCCCTGGTGCAATACGTTCTGACGTATAGCCTGGGCCAACGAGATCCAGAGGTGGGGCAAATCACGCTGCAGGAGTGGTCTCAGATCAGGAACCTATGAAGTTGACGCACACCCTGGGCCGTGGGGTACCAGGAGCCGGGCCGGTAGATCCTGAGGGTTGTAGTCACTGTGGCGGTGACCCGGTCCGTGACCCAGGGCGGTCAATCCAAGGGTAATTTGTATATATGGGTTTTATAATGTCCGACTACGCCACCTGTGGAGTGCGGCCAAAGGGGCCGCCATTGCGGAACAGTCCTCTGAAGCTGGTGGTTTTGCAGCAATGGTATTATTACTCCCCACAGGAAGAGTGTAGCTTCAGGGCAGTGTGGGGGGATGATGGTGGTTGTAGTGCAGGGAGTCAGTAATGACCACAGAGTACGTGTGATGCAGTCCCAAGATCTTTACTCACCATTGTTGTAGTCCAGATTACAGGTGCCAGAGCAATCTCCCCCGTCGTGCTGTGCGTACTCAGTGAGGGGCTCAGTCCACCCCCAGATAGCTCCGGAGTACTTAGCAGGACCCCCTTCTTTGTGTCCTTTCTCTGGCCTTCTCCCTGCACCTCACACCCAGTGACACTTCTATCCGGTATCCTCGGGCCTTGGCGGGCGACGTGTGTTCCGTCCCCTGGGTCCTATGTGGCTACCTTCTTAGTGAGACTGGTGTGGACTTTGGCCTGCAGTACATGAAATGCTGCAGCCTCTGTTTTCTAGTTGAGCCTTGCTGTTTCTCCGCTAGTTGAGGGACCGGTTCCCCTTATCTGGCCTGACCCCTCTACCTCCTGGTAGCAGTGGGCGTACGGGTGGCCTTCAGCACGGCCCATACCCTTAGGGTCCCTTCGGTTCCTGGAGCATTCCTGCTCCCACTTCTCTCTTCTCTCCTTCAGTCCTGGGCATCCCAAGCTAGGCCCGCCTCCGGAGCAGAGCTCATGCAGAGCCTCTGCTCCTGTCTAGAGATGAACGTTGTTCGACTCGAACTGTTTGCCAATCTCAAATTCGAGCTGTTTTGGGCGGTGTTCGAGCCATTCGGCGAACACGAACGATTTGAGAAAAATTCGGCTGTTCGAGGTTATGTTCGATAACTGTTCGTGCACCAAAATCATAACTGGATTTTTTCTCAGTAATGATGAAAATTAATGTTAATACGCAGTTTGAGTGTACAGCGGGGTGGGGGGAGGGGCAGGGGATGGATCTCTGCAGGAATAATGAAGATCTCCATTTTTTTTTCTCTTTCCCGCATTTACAGTGGGGAGGTGCAATCTGTCAGCCTATCAGCAGCGCACACACGGAGCGAAGTGCTTTTTTTCACACAAGCAAGGGCATGTGTCATTGGCAGTGTATGTCACATGTCCTTGCCCTATAAGACCAAGCCATTTTCCCCGTCGCCACCATTTTCTCACTGCTGCAGCTGCGTGTTAGACGGCACCGCTGTTGCTGTGTGCGCTATACCTTGTTAATTTCAAGCCAATTTTCGCACAAATCTACAGATAGCTTGGGAGTAGGGAATAGTTGTGATTGCAGTCCTCTTAAGGACTACGTTACAGCATTTCCTACGACTTTTATCAGGCAGGTCTGTGCTCTTAAATAGATAGATTGTGGGAGTAAAGACTAATTGTAATTGCAGTCCTTTTCAGGACTAGGTTACATCAGTTCCTATCAGTTTTTGCCAGGCAGGTCTGTGCCAGTGCTGTGCAAGTTTTTTTCACAGCATTTGGCTGAATCTAGCAAAGCTAATCCTTTTTGGCCTATTGCAGAGTGTGTTAGTCAGTGGAGTAGCCTATCTGTGTTGCAAGATATACCACCTGTGTATAGAATACCAATTTTTTTACTGCACCTAGTGAAGTAAAATCTTTTGGGCATAGCATCATTCTATTAGTCCATCTATACTGACCTCCATCAGGTTGCAAATTGAATATAATTTTTTTCTGCATCTAGCTCTGAAAAAATATTTGGGCTTCTAGCAGTGTGTGGGACTTGTTCTATTAGTCCATCTATACTGACCTCCATCAGGTTGCAAACTGAATATAATTTTTTCTGCATCTAGCTCTGAAAAAATATTTGGCCTTCTAGCAGTGTGTGGGACTTGTTCTATTAGTCCATCTATACTGACCTCCATCACGCTGCAAATTCAAAATAATTTTTTGTCTGCATCTAGCTCTGAAAAAATATTTGGCCTTCTAGCAGTGTGTGGGACTTTCTCTATTAGTCCATCTATACTGACCTCCATCAGGTTGCAAATTAAAAATAATTTTTATCTGCATCTACCTCTGAAAAAATATTTGGGCTTCTAGCTGTGTGTGGGACTTGTTCTATTAGTCCATCTATACTGACCTCAATCAGGTTGCAAACTGAATATAATTTTTTTCTGCATCTAGTTCTGAAAAAATATTTGGCCTTCTAGCAGTGTGTGGGACTTTCTCTATTAGTCCATCTATACTGACCTCCATCAGGTTGCAAATTAAAAATAATTTTTATCTGCATCTAGCTCTGAAAAAATATTTGGCCTTCTAGCAGTGTGTGGGACTTTCTCTATTAGTCCATCTATACTGACCTCCATCAGGTTGCAAATTAAAAATAATTTTTTGTCTGCATCTAGCTCTGAAAAAATATTTGGCCTTCTAGCAGTGTGTGGGACTTTCTCTATTAGTCCATCTATACTGACCTCCATCAGGTTGCAAACTGAATATAATTTTTTTCTGCATCTACCTCTGAAAAAATATTTGGGCTTCTAGCTGTGTGTGGGACTTGTTCTTTTAGCCCATCTATACTGACCTCCATCAGGTTGCAAACTGAATATAATTTTTTTCTGCATCTAGCTCTGAAAAATTATTTGGCCTTCTAGCAGTGTGTGGGACTTTCTCTATTAGTCCATCTATACTGACCTCCATCAGGTTGCAAATTAAAAATAATTTTTATCTGCATCTAGCTCTGAAAAAATATTTGGCCTTCTAGCAGTGTGTGGGACTTTCTCTATTAGTCCATCTATACTGACCTCCATCAGGTTGCAAACTGAATATATTTTTTTTCTGCATCTACCTCTGAAAAAATATTTGGGCTTCTAGCTGTGTGTAGGACTTGTTCTATTAGTCCATCTATACTGACCTCCATCAGGTTGCAAACTGAATACAATTTTTTTCTGCATCTACCTCTGAAAAAATATTTGGGCTTCTAGCTGTGTGTGGGACTTGTTCTATTAGTCCATCTATACTGACCTCCATCAGGTTGCAAATTGAATATAATTTTTTTCTGCATCTAACCCAGCCAATAGTTTTGGCCTAATACCACAGTTTGGCCACTCAGCTCTGCTCGGTTCCCATCCATTGTTTTTTTGTGCAAACAACTCCAGAGTTGTTAATTAGTTAACCACCAAAATGAGTGGAAAAAGGCCTGCTGCTGGTGGAAAGGGGAATTGGCGTGTTGGGAAGGGGAAAAAAGGTTGTGTCCGTGGGGTAGGTGTTAAAGCAACAGTAACATCTGCAGAAGAAAGACCATCATCCAGCCAAACTAAAATGTCTACTTCTTTTAGCGGACAATGTGATAAGATCCCTTTCTTACGGCCACGCCAATCGCTACAAATTCCAGATGAGGCACAAAAACAGCAGGTGCTTCAACGGATATCAAGTGCTCCTTTAAGTGTGCTCTCCTCCATATCAACTTCAACATCACAAATACTCCAGTCCTCAAAGGTGTCACCCAAATCGCACTTGCTTCCTCACAGCTCCCAAATCTCCAGCTGCCCATCTGAGTATGAGGTAGAACTGATGGTTGAGTCTGCAGAGCTGTTTACTCATACTATAGCCTGGGAATCAGAGGTCGACTCCAGCGCTTCTGTGAATCCAGATGAGGAAATGATCTGCACTGATGCCCAGAATCTTTATGAGTCGGATCCAGGACCAGACGCAGAAGGTTCTGACCATAATGTAGACCCTCATTCCCAAACTGTAACTCCTGTTGGTGGAGACAATGAGGAAGACGATGATAAGACTCAAATACCTGATTGGAGCGACAACTTTAGTTTTTTGTCAGGGCAGGAACAGGTTGGCTCTGAGGACGACGGGTGTGATAACACACAGGGTGATGATGATGAGGTTGGAGATCCCACTTACTGTCAACCCACAGTCAGCCAAGAGATGAGGTCAGCAGAGGAGGTGGAGGAAGATGCTAGTGACGACGAGGTCAGGTTGCGCCTTCCTGGACAGAGACGTAGTACTGGAAGCACGTCAACAACTGCATCCTCAAACACAACTCTGTCTCTCACCACAAGTCGTGGTGGCTCTTCAGGTCGCATGGGTGCTAAGCCTTGCATAGCCTGGGCATTTTTTCAGATCGATAAAGATGACCCAACTCGTGTTATCTGTAACATTTGTCAGCAAAAGCTAAGTAGAGGCCAAAAAATACATAGTTTGAGTACTTCATGCATGAATCGGCACATGGACATGAAGCATAAGTTGCAGTGGGAAGCTTAGTGTGCTACAATGCGGCCTAGCCGGCCGGGCCAACCACCGTCTGCCATATCTTGTGCATCCGCGGCCTCTTCATCCTCTGTGACTGGGGGGACAGCAGTCACACCTGTTTTGGGGCGCAGACCTGCCACCTCTTTACCCGCAACAGCCAGCGTGATTGGCAGGTCATCATTTTCTTTGGAGGTGGTAACACCAGCTGGTGTTGAGCACTGTCCGACATCGATAGCACCACCTTTGGATCAAGGCAACCTAACATGTCCGCCTGCATCTTCCTCACAGACCGGCAGTTTGCCGGGGACACCCTTATCAACCCCGTCTAAGCACAATAGCCAGCCCTCGGTCCCTCAGATGTGGACAAGTAAAAGACCATTTCCTCCTAGCCATGAGAAAGCTAAGAGGTTGAATTTCACCATCTGCAAGCTCTTGGCTACAGAAATGCTGCCTTTCCGCCTGGTGGACACAGAGGATTTTCGAGACCTTATGTCCGTCGCAGTGCCCCAGTTCCAGATGCCCAGTCGGCACCACTTCTCAAAGAAAGGTGTGCCTGCGCTCCACCAGCATGTCGCACACAACATCACCGCTTCTTTGAGAAACTCTGTGTGTGACAGGGTGCATTTCACCACAGACACTTGGACGAGTAGGCATGGACAGGGGCGTTACATGTCGCTGACTGGGCACTGGGTAACTATGGTGACAGCAGGACAAGGGGCTGCTGTCCAAGTCTTGCCGCCCCCACGAGTTGTGCGTCAATCCTCTTTATGTCAAAGTTCCTCCACTGCTTCTGCCTCCTCAACCTCCTCTCGGTCTTCCACCTGCACCCAAAGCCTGTCTGGTCATGCCACAAGCTTTCTAACTGCGCAGAAGGGATCCTGCACACCTCCTTACTATGCTGGCAGTAGGGCTCAACGTCATCAGGCGGTTTTTACATTGAAATGTCTGGGAAATGTGAGTCACACAGCTGAGGAGTTGTGGTCAGCTCTGGAGAACCAATTTCATGAATGGTTGTCTCCACTGGACCTGAAACCAGGGAAGGCCGTGTGCGACAATGCTGCAAACCTGGGTGCGGCCCTTCGCCGGAGCAATGTCACACACGTGCCTTGTATGGCTCACGTGTTGAACCTGGTTGTCCAGCAATTTTTAGCCCACTATCCCAGACTAGATGGCCTTCTGCAGAGGGCACGGTCGCTGTGTGCTCACTTCCGCCGTTCGCATCCCGCAGCTCAGCGACTTACATCTCTACAGAAGTCGTTGGGCCTGCCACTTCACCGGCTAAAATGCGATGTGCCTACCCGGTGGAATTCAACTCTGCACATGTTGCAGCGACTGTGGCAGCACCGACAAGCCCTGGTGCAATACGTTCTGACGTATAGCCTGGGCCAACGAGATCCAGAGGTGGGGCAAATCACGCTGGAGGAGTGGTCTCAGATCAGGGACCTATGCACCCTTCTGCACAGTTTTGAAATGGCGACGAAGATGTTTAGTGCTGACGATGCCATTATCAGCATGACTATTCTGGTGATTTACATGCTGGAGCACATGTTAAACAGAATTCGGAGTCAGGTGGTGGCACAAGAGGAGGTGGAGGAAGTAGAGGAGGAGGAGTTGTATGCGGAAGGGCTAACATCTGTAAGGTCCAGACGGTCGGCAGCACCAAGGCGGCAGGCATGTGAGGGTGGGGGAGATGGTTTTACCAGGGCGCATGGTAGCAGCCAAACTAGTGAGGAAGGTGCAGGAGCCCAGGAAGAAGTGGAGGACGAACTGATGGAAGGCTCATCAGATGAGGGAGACCTTGATCACATTTCTGTTGTGCGAGGTTGGGGGGAGAGGACAGAGGAAGGAAGCATGATTGTTACCTCGCCACCAACACAACAGGGACTTGGTGCTCCTTTATGCGCAACACACATGAGTGCCTTCTTGCTGCACTACCTGCAACATGACCCTCGAATTGTGAGAATTAGAAATAATCCTGACTACTGGGTTGCCACACTGTTAGATCCCCGGTACAAAAGTAAATTTGCAGAAATTATTCCTGCCATAGAAAGGGATGCACGCATGCAGGAGTATCAGCAGAGACTGTTGCAGAATCTTACATGTGCTTTTCCACAAAATACCAGTGGTGCACGTAGTGAATCTCACAGTTCCAACTTGCCAACCGTGGGACCGTCAAGTGTTCAGCACTCAAACCGTAACAGAACCACAGTATCTGCTGGTAACATCAATTTTGCGGAATCATTTCACCACTTTTTTAGCCCATCCTTTGCAAGGCCACAGGAGACAAGAAGTCTGACACATAGTCAACGCCTAGAGACGATGGTACAGGAGTATCTCCAAGTAAACATTGAAGCCATGACTGTGTCACTGGACCCTTGCTCTTTTTGGGCTTCCAATCTGGATAAATGGCCAGAGCTAGCCACTTACGCCTTGGAGATCTTGTCATGCTCCGCAGCCAGCGTTCTGTCTGAACGTGTGTTCAGCGCTGCTGGTGGTGTGCTGACAGATAAGCGCACGCGGCTCTCCACTGATAATGTAGACAGACTCACGTTCATAAAGATGAACAAATCATGGATCCGAAACGTCTGTTCTACCCCTGTGTCATCCTGGGGAGAGTAAAAGCTTGATGATTGGTTAAAATCACCCTACCAACCGTTTTAAGCTTTCAAATTACTAATCATGTTTATCTGTATCTTGGCTGGAAAATAATTTGGGCTTTGTAGCAGTGTGCAGCACTGATTCTATTAGGCCATCTATAATAAGCTCCACCAGATTTAAAATTACTAATCATGTTTATCTGTATCTTGACTGGAAAATAATTTGTGCTTTGTAGCAGTGTGCAGCACTGATCCTATTAGGCCATCTATACTAAGCTCCACCAGATTTAAAATTAATAATAATTTTTAGCTGCATCTAGCCCGGAAAATAATTTTGGGGCTCCGAGATGCGCAAGACACATAAGTGCCTTCTTGCTGCTCTACCTGCAACATGACCCTCATATTGTCAGAATTCGAAGTAATCATGACTACTGGGTTGCCACACTCTTAGATCCCCCAAACTTTTCGATCAACCTTTTCATTTTAATAAAGACCAAAAAAATGGTCATTTTTGAAATTATAAGCATTAGCAGGTTATTAGAAACTGAAATCAAACAGTTTTCAACTCAAAACTTTATTCTAGGTGATGTTACATTTTCACATAGGACCCCTTGTTCGAAAGGAGCTTCTGAACTCTCTCGTCCATTGAATTTGTCAGGTTTTGGATGGTTTCTGCTTCAATTGTTTTGCATGAGGACAGAATACCCTCCCAGAGCTGTTGCTTAGATGTGAACTGCCTCCAGCCATCATAGACACTCCTTTTGATGATGCTCCAGAGGTTCTGAATGGGGTAGAGGTCAGGGGAGCATGGGGGTCACACCATAAGTTTGTCCCCTTTTATGCCCATATCAGCCAGAGATGCAGATGTTTTATGTGCAGCATGAGATGGTGCATTATCATGCAAAAAAATGATCTTGCTGTGAAATACACGGTTCTTCTTCTTGAACCATGGCAGGAAGTGCTGTTTGAGAAAATCCACATACATTATGGAGTTCATCTTTAGAGCCTTCAGGGATCCTAAAGGGGCCGACAATCTCTCTCCCCATGATTCCAGCCCAAAACATTACTCCACCTCCTCCTTGTTGGCGCTGTAGCCGTGTTTGCGTGGTGTGTCCATCAACCAGCCATCCTCCACTCCATCCATCTGGACCATCGAGCGCTGCACGGCACTCATCCGTGAACAAAACAGTTTTGAAATCAGTCTTCATGTAATGTTTGGCCCACTGGAGCCGTTTCTGCTTGTGTGAAGTGGATAGAGGAGGTCGACAGGATGGCGTATGCACAGCTGCAAACCTCTGAAGGACCCTGCATCTTGTTGTTCGGGGGACGTTGGAGGCACCAGCAGCTTCAAAAACTTGTCTGCTGCTATGACAAGGCTTTTTTGCCGCTGCTCTTTTAACCTGACGCAATTGCATATAGGAAAGAGTCCTCAATTTGCCCTTATCAGCACGCACACGTGTGTACTGTGAATCAGATACATACTTCTTGATTGCCAAGACACTTCATCCTGATCATCGCGCAATGTTGATTGTAGTCATGCCTTGACCTAAACACTCCACAATTTGTTGCTTCTCAGCAGCCGACACATCCTTTTTCTTTCCCATTTTGGCAGAAAATGTAGGCTGCTTAATAATGTGAGACAGCCTTCTTAAGTAGTCTTGCCTTTCATTGGACACACCTGCCAAACTAATTAGCACAGGTGTCTGCAATTGCTTACAGTGATATAAAGAGCCCTGACACACATCACCATCAATGAGTTTAACTGACAAACAAACAAATTCTTCCCTTATCACTCCTAAACACTTTTTGCATAATAATTTGGAACACAGTGTACATGTGCTTTTCCACAAAACACCAGTGGTTCACGTAGTGAATCTTACAGTTCTAACTTGCCAACCGTGGTCTGTATGGAGTTGTTCAATAAAGGGCCTAAAATTAAGATAACATAAATGGGAGAGGTCTCTATGAATAGGAATTCCTAAGTATTTGATACCCTGTGAGGGCCAGGCAAAGGGAAAGTTGGACTGGATGGAATCCTATATGGATTTGGGGAGGGAGACATCGAGGGCCTCAGACTTCGCTGCATTGATTTTAAAATTTGACCATGTAACAAAGTGATCTATTTCAGCCATAACAGCATGGATGGATATATGTGATTGAGTGATATATACTAGGACATCATCAGCAAATAGAGAGCACTTGTACTCGGTGCCTCCCACCTCAATCCACCTAATATTGGGGTTATGGCGAATTGATGAGAGCAGGTGCTCTGTCACTAGGATGTATAAGAGAGGGGACAGAGGACATCCCTGCCTTGTCCCATTGGTGATTGTGAAAGGTGATGAAAATGTTCTGATGCAACCCCTGGGCCTTGGGACACCCGGAGCCGGACCCTTTTTGGTGGATGCTGGTGGTTGTAGTCTTCGTGGCGGCGACCCGGTTCCGTGGCTCAGGGTGGTCAAACCAGTGGCGGAACTATTTATGTGGTTTTGATGTTTAAATGTCCGACTACGCCACCCGTGGATTGCGGTCAGAGTGAACCGCCGCTGCAGGGCAGACCGCTGAGGCTGGTGTTGTGGGTCCAGCAGAGCGTAGCATAACTCCTCACGGGAGTAGTATAGCCTCAGGGCAGTGTATGCGGAGGATGGGGGTGATGGTGCAGGGCAGCAGCAGTAACGACACGGAGTCAGTGATGCAGTCCAGGGCCTTTACTCACAGTTCTTATTATCCAGACCACGTCTGCAGGTAACGGCTGCCCACGTCGTACTGTGCTCACCAGGTGAGGGGCTCAGACAACTCCCAGATAACTTTGGAGCGCTTCACAGGACCCCCTTTGTGTGTCCTTTGTCTGGCCTTTCTTACCAACCCTTCTGTCCGGCTGCCTCGGGCCTCCTCTTGGTAAACTTGGCGCCAGTTTCCCTGACCCTATGTGGTGCCTTCCTAGCGGGTGTAGCGAGGGGCTGCGCCACATAAAATGTCACAGCCTCCGGTTTCTAGCTGAGGGTCGTTTCCTGCCTCCACTAGTTTCGGGGACCTGTCTCCCCCTTTGGCCTGACCCCTCCACGCAGGTGGATTCGGGCGTGCGGTGGCGACTCGCCCGTCCGCACCCCTGGGATCCCTTCATTCCTCGTTCCTGGAGCCTTCTCCGCTCCTCTTCCTTCCTTCTCCCTCTTCCAGGCCTGGGCCTTTGTTACTAGGCCCGCCTCCGGAGCAGAGCTCATGCAGAGCCCCTGCTCCCTGCCACTTCTGCTCAGACTTCTCTGCATTGAACTAAGATGGTGCCCACCTTTTATACTCCCTTCTCAATGCACCCAGGAACTGCTTCCTCCCTGCTCCTGCACTACAGGGTTCCCCTTCCTCAGTGTTCCCTCCCCCCACTCCAGCCAGGGACAGGGACTGTCGTGCCCATCTCAGAGGCATATTGGTCGCCCTGCCCCACGGCAATGTGGTGTAATGCATGCAGGTGTTGGGTCCTGATCCACACTCCATCCTTACCTGAGAGTGAGATATCACACCTCTGGGTGAGGTGCAATACCTCTGTAGCAACCGAGCCCTCAGGGTGCTACAGTTCCATTTATCTTCAGCCTAGGTGACGTATTGTTATACAGGGCCGTGATTTTGGCTATAAAAGGGTCCCCTAGACCCCTACCCCAAGCTTTTTAAGAGAATCATATATGGCGTGCCAGGAGACTCTATGGAATGCTTTCTCAGCATCCAACGAGAGTATCTAATTACAAATTTTTAACTGCATCTAGCCCAGGAAATACTTTGTGCCTAGTAGCAGTGTCTGCTAGTCAGCGGATTATCCCGGCTGTTAAGCAAGCTACACCACCTGTAGTTTGGACACTTAATTTTTTCAAAGGAAATGCTTCGGGACCACGGGATACTCAGTGAAGAGCATCAGGAGGCACCCCAAGGCATAGGGGCTGGGACTGGCAGTAGGATGCCTTGCGGTGGACAGCCGAGCTCGATCCTTATAAAAGCTTTTTAACTGCAGCAGCTTTAGTGGACGCTACTGGAGCTGGAATTACGCGGCTGCTGGCATGAGACTTGCCCTCCAATAGATCCTTGTAAATGGATTTAAAGTGTATTCATTCAAATTAGAGAGACAATTTAAATTAAAAAGCTTAGAGCTGCCTCCACCAGAGGGGGGCTCGCTCGACCCACCAGCGGACAGGCACCAGTATTGGGAGAGGGGGGCTGGTCGTTAGGGTTCACCGCGGCTCTGGCACAAACCCGGCGACACGGAGGTGGCACGGGCAGGAGCGGACTGAACGTGTCGGCTTCTCACTTTTTGGATTTTAGAAGGGCATGACATGCCTATATCTGTGTCTCCCCCTCCTTTTACTCCTCCACCTCTTTTCTTTTCGCATGACTATATGTACTTGTCACTTTTCCATGTTTTAGTTGTGTCTTCTGAGCAGTTTGTCAGCTTTTGGACACCTTTGAAGGTGTTTTCTATGTATTTCTATGTGTTTTTGTTTGCCTGCCATTGGTTTTAACGGTGTTCGAAGGTGTTCGACGAACAGTTCGATGAACAGTTCGGCGAACACACGGGTGTTCGACGAACCGAACCGAACTCGAACACTACGGGGGTGGCTCAACACTACTCCTGTCACTTCTCCTCCTCTGACTTGCTTGCTCTTTCTAAGATGGCTTCCTATTTATACTCTTCCTGTCATTTGCTCCCCTAAGCTGCTTTGTCCACCCACACCCACTACATAGGACCCTCCCGCCAGCTAGGGACCTTGGTCTGTGCTCTCCCTTAGTAGAAATCTCGCCCTACCCCCACTGCGGGTATGCGTTGGATGCAGGTGTTAGGGTCCCAAGCCATACTCCTTCCTTACCTGAGGGTGAGATACTACACCTCTGGGTGAGATGCAGTACCTCTGTGGTGATTGAACCCTCAGGGGCGCCACACACCCTTCTGCACAGTTTTGAAATGGCGACGAAGATGTTTAGTGCTGACGACGATGCCATTATCACCATGACTATTCTGGTGATTTACATGCTGGAGCACACGTTAAACAGAATTCAGAGTCAGGTGGTGGGACAAGAGTAGGTGGAGGAAGTAGAGGAGGAGTCTTATGCGGAAGGGATAACATCTCCAAGGTCCAGAGGGTCGGCAGCACCAAGGCGACAGGCATGGGAGGGTGGGGAAGAGGGATTAACCAGGGCGCATCATAGCAGCCAAACTGTGGAGTAAGGTGCAGGAGCCGAGGAAGAAGTGGAGGACGAACTGGCGATGGCATGTTAGACTCATCACATGAGGGAGACCTTGATCACAATTCTGTTGTGCGAGGTTGCTGCGAGAGGGCAGAGGAAGGAAGCATGATTCTTACCTCGCTACCAACACAACAAGGACTTGGTACTCCTGGATGCGCAAGACACATGAGTGCCTTCTTGCTGCACTACCTGCAACATGACCCTCGGATTGTCAAAATTCGAAGTAATCCCGACTACAGGGTTGCCACACTCTTAGATCCCGGGTACAAAAGTAAATTTGCCGAAATAATTCCTGCGATAGAAAGGGATTCACCCATGCAGGAGTATCAGCAGAGGCTGTTGCAGAATGTTACATGTTCTTTTCCACAAAACACCAGAGGTGCACGTAGTGAATCTCACACTTCTATCTTGCCAACCGTGGGACTGTCGAATCTTCATCACTCAAACCCTGACAGTAACACAGTATCTGCTGGTAACAGCAATTTTGTGGAATTGTTTCACCACTTTTTTAGACCATCCTTTGCAAGGTCACAGGAGACAAGAAGTCTGACACAGAGTCAACGCCTAGAGAGGATGGTGCAGGAGTATCTCCAAGTGAACATCGAAGCTATGACTGTGTCACTGTACCCTTGCTCATTTTGGGATTCCAATCTGGAAAAATGTCAGGAGCTCGCCACTCACGCCTTGGAGATCTTGTAATGCCCTGCAGTCAGCGTTCTCTCTAAACGTCTGTTCAGCGCTGCTGGTAGTGTGCTGACAGATAAGCGCACGCGGCTGTCCACTGAGAATGTAGACAGACTCACGTTCATAAAGATGAACAAATCATGGATCCGCAAGGACTTTTTTACACCTGTGTCATCCTGGGGAGACTAAAAGCTTGAGGATTCAGTAAAATCACCTCACCAACCGTTGTAAGCAACTCCGGGGCAATTGATGCCACTTAAGTGGTGTCTGTGCCACAATTTTTGGAAAAAATGGAGACTCTTTTTGTAGTCCCCTTGCTGTGTTTTACGTGACGTTGGCATCGTCAATTCCAGGTGGGTTGGGTCGCTCCCCCCCCTTTTAACTGTAAGAAACTACATGCACTATGGCTTGGGGTAACACAGATGGTTGAGTCTGAAGAGATGTTTACTCAGAGGTTTGCTCCAAAGCTTCAGTGTCTGCTAGTCAGCGTAGAATTTTTAACTGCATCTAGCCTAGGCAATACTTTGGGTGTAGTAGCCCAGCTGCGAAGCAAGCTGCACCGCCTGTGTATCTAATAAGAATTTTTAAATGCATCTAGCCTAGGCAGACTGTGGGAACCCCTAACCAAACTCAGACGCTCAGCACCCCTACCGCCCCCCTTTCCTTGACAATACAATAATGTAACTCTTACAACTGGATGGGTGAGGATTGGTCACAGCTTTATTAACTCTTTATACTCATTCCATTAGAAAGGCATTTTATTTCTAAAATAATTCAGCTTGTTGCAGCATGCCCTGGGTCTCCACACCGGCAAGTTGGCCAACAAGTGTGACTCTCCAACATGTCCTTTCTATTTCCAGGCCACGGAGGATCCTGCGTACTTGTATGGAGGACTCTGACCCCCATCCATCACTCTTAACGCTTGTTCCACTCCGTCCTGGAGTCCTGACAGGAATATGTCCAGTCCAATATCCATTAAGTGAACACCGTTGGGCCGTATGAGGCCTGCTTTATCTCCTTCCAGTTGTCGGTGTTGTATCACTACACCACCTCTGTCTCTTCTAAATTTTGCCATCCGAATATTTATTACCCGCCTTGTCCGTTCGATGGCCGTGATGTCTCGCGCACCTTGCCAAACCACTATTGGCACAATCTCTGACCATACTATAGTTAGTTTTGTGAAAAATTCTCTGAAGCGCTCAGTGTCTAGTTTCATTATTGCCATTAGCTATGCGCTCTTGTGATGACCTAGGTCGTTTCCTCCTGCCTGTATAACTAAGATGACCGGACCTCTTGCTTCTCTCCCTACCTTGATTACCTCCATTAGTACCTGTGGCCTCTAATACCTCTCCAGTTTAAATATGTGTTAGGAAACTCTAATTTCCTCCTGCCTGGGTGGACTTTCGCCCTTTTTTCTGCACAAAATTTATATATACGAGTGGCCTATCACCCACACTGTTGGCTTAGCGTCACCTGTAAAAGAAACAAACCACGTTAGGATAACAAGTCCGGTCTTATGTATCTCGCCAAACACGTGGATCGCCATTTCCATATCCTCTGAACTTCCGTTTCTGACAGTCCTGCTCTTGCAACTTCGGTGGCCGCACCTTTGCGGAATGAGTGTGTCCCGTAATCTTTGGGGTGGTTCCCTGCCGATGTTATCCATTTATTAAATATAGCATGGAACTGGTATCTTGATAATGGTGTTCCATCAATGTGTGATAGGAAGAAATTACTTTGTGATCTGATGGTTATATATGTTTTTACTATTGTTACCCGACTCAGTGTATCGTATGTGGGTTGTAGAAGTACCCAAGTACCCCTGCCCGCTGGAACCGTTTTCGATTTGCGTATGCGTAGACTTATTGCATTATTGGCTATGACTACGTCCTGGTGTAATAAGCCTCCACTGGTGGTAATTTTGGATTGAGGGACTAATTCGCTTATGCATAGCGCCCCGAAGAAGGCGATCGCAAATGCGGTAGACAGTAGTGTTGCTTCAAATTGTGAGTGTCATGTTAATGGTGTTAGGGATATGATGTGAGAAATCAGTTTTAGTGACACGGGACGGGACGTCTACACTCCTGACTTGGCTGACCCCTTTTCCACCCTTTTATGGATTGTCTGATGATGAATCTCTTTGTCACATCTCCCCAATTCATAAGTTGGAAGTGAAATGCTACTCCCGTCAGACACCGCTGTGCTGACGCCCCTGATATGCCCCTCATCATTAGCTGGTGGAGAAATTCTATGGTGACTAGAGATGAGCGTTGTTCTACTCGAACTGTTCGCCTATCTCAAATTCAAGCTGTTTTGGGCGGTGTTCGAGCCGGTCGGCGAACACGAACAATTTGAGAAAAATTCGGCTGTTCGAGGTTATGTTCGATAACTGTTCGTGCACCAAAATCATAACTGGATTTTTTCTCAGTAATGATGAAAATTAATGTTAATATGCAGTTTGAGTGTACAGCGGGGCGGGGGGAGGGGCAGGGGATGGATCTCTGCAGGAACAATGAAGATCTCCATTTTTTTTTCTCTTTCCCGCATTTGCAGTGGGGAGGTGCACTCTGTCAGCCTATCAGCAGCGCACACACGGAGCGAAGTGCTTTTTTTCACACAAGCAAGGGCATGTGTGATTGGCAGTGTATGTCACATGTCCTTGCCCTATAAGACCAAGCCATTTTCCCCGTCGCCACCATTTTCTCACTGCTGCAGCTGCGTGTTAGACGGCACCGCTGTTGCTGTGTGCGCTATACCTTGTTAATTTCAAGCCAATTTTCGCACAAATATACAGATAGCTTGGGAGTAGAGAATAGTTGTGATTGCAGTGCTTTTAAGGACTAGGTTACAGCATTTCCTACGACTTTTATCAAGCAGGTCTGTGCTCTTAAATAGATAGATTGTGGGAGTAAAGACTAATTGTAATTGGAGTCCTTTTCAGGACTAGGTTACATCAGTTCCTATCAGTTTTTGCCAGGCAGGTCTGTGCCAGTGCTGTGCAAGTTTTTTTCACAGCATTTGGCTGAATCTAGCAAAGCTAATCCTTTTTGGCCTATTGCAGAGTGTGTTAGTCAGTGGAGTAGCCTATCTGTGTTGCAAGATATACCACCTGTGTATAGAATACCAATTTTTTTACTGCACCTAGTGAAGTAAAATCTTTTGGGCATAGCATCATTCTATTAGTCCATCTATACTGACCTCCATGAGGTTGCAAATTAAAAATAATTTTTTTCTGCACCTAGCTCTGAAAAAATATTTGGGCTTCTAGCAGTGTGTGGGACTTGTTCTATTAGTCCATCTATACTGACCTCCATCAGGTTGCAAATTAAAAATAATTTTTTTCTGCATCTAGCTCTGAAAAAATATTTGGGCTTCTAGCAGTGTGTGGGACTTGGTCTATTAGTCCATCTATACTGACCTCCATCAGGTTGCAAATTAAAAATAATTTTTTTCTGCATCTAGCTCTGAAAAAATATTTGGGCTTCTAGCAGTGTGTGGGACTTGGTCTATTAGTCCATCTATACTGACCTCCATCAGGTTACAAATTGAATAAAAAAAATTTCTGCATCTAGCTCTGAAAAAATATTTGGGCTTCTAGCGGTGTGTGGGACTTGGTCTATTAGTCCATCTATACTGACCTCCATCAGGTTGCAAATTAAAAATAATTTTTTTCTGCATCTAGCTCTGAAAAAATATTTGGGCTTCTAGCAGTGTGTGGGACTTGGTCTATTAGTCCATCTATACTGACCTCCATCAGGTTGCAAATAAAAATAATTTTTTTCTTCATTTAGCTCTGAAAAAATATTTGGGCTTCTAGCAGTGTGTGGGACTTGTTCTATTAGTCCTTCTATACTGACCTCCGCAGGTTGCAAATTGAATATAATTTTTTTCTGCATCTAGCTCTGAAAAAATATTTGGGCTTCTAGCGGTGTGTGGGACTTGGTCTATTAGTCCATCTATACTGACCTCCATCAGGTTGCAAATTAAAAATAATTTTTTTCTGCATCTAGCTCTGAAAAAATATTTGGGCTTCTAGCAGTGTGTGGGACTTGGTCTATTAGTCCATCTATACTGACCTCCATCAGGTTGCAAATTAAAAATAATTTTTTTCTTCATTTATCTCTGAAAAAATATTTGGGCTTCTAGCAGCGTGTGGGACTTGTTCTATTAGTCCATCTATACTGACCTCCATCAGGTTGCAAATTAAAAATAATTTTTTTCTGCATCTAGCTCTGAAAAAATATTTGGGCTTCTAGCAGTGTGTGGGACTTGGTCTATTAGTCCATCTATACTGACCTCCATCAGGTTGCAAATTGAATAAAAAAATTTTCTGCATCTAGCTCTGAAAAAATATTTGGGCTTCTAGCGGTGTGTGGGACTTGGTCTATTAGTCCATCTATACTGACCTCCATCAGGTTGCAAATTAAAAATAATTTTTTTCTGCATCTAGCTCTGAAAAAATATTTGGGCTTCTAGCAGTGTGTGGGACTTGGTCTATTAGTCCATCTATACTGACCTCCATCAGGTTGCAAATTAAAAATAATTTTTTTCTTCATTTAGCTCTGAAAAAATATTTGGGCTTCTAGCAGTGTGTGGGACTTGTTCTATTAGTCCTTCTATACTGACCTCCAGCAGGTTGCAAATTGAATATAATTTTTTTCTGCATCTAGCTCTGAAAAAATATTTGGGCTTCTAGCGGTGTGTGGGACTTGGTCTATTAGTCCATCTATACTGACCTCCATCAGGTTGCAAATTAAAAATAATTTTTTTCTGCATCTAGCTCTGAAAAAATATTTGGGCTTCTAGCAGTGTGTGGGACTTGGTCTATTAGTCCATCTATACTGACCTCCATCAGGTTGCAAATTGAATAAAAAAATTTTTTGCATCTAGCTCTGAAAAAATATTTGGGCTTCTAGCGGTGTGTGGGACTTGGTCTATTAGTCCATCTATACTGACCTCCATCAGGTTGCAAATTAAAAATAATTTTTTTCTGCATCTAACCCAGCCAATAGTTTTGGCCTAATACCACAGTTTGGCCACTCAGCTCTGCTCGGTTACCATCCATTGTTTTTTTGTGCAAACAACTCCAGAGTTGTGAATTAGTTAACCACCAAAATGAGTGGAAAAAGGCCTGCTGCTGGTGGAAAGGGGAATAGGCGTGTTGGGAAGGGGAAAAAAGGTTGTGTCCGTGGGGTAGGTGCAGAAGAAAGACCATCTTCCAGCCAAACTAAAATGTCTACTTCTTTTAGCGGACAATGTGATAAGATCCCTTTCTTACGGCCACGCCAATCGCTACAAATTCCAGATGAGGCACAAAAACAGCAGGTGCTTCAACGGATATCAAGTGCTCCTTTAAGTGGGCTCTCCTCCACATCAACTTCAACATCACAAATACTCCAGTCCTCAAAGGTGTCACCCAAATCACACTTGCTTCCTCACAGCTCCCAAATCTCCAGCTGCCCGTCTGAGTATGAGGTAGAACAGATGGTTGAGTCTGCAGAGCTGTTTACTCATACTATAGCCTGGGAATCAGAGGTCGACTCCAGCGCTTCTGTGAATCCAGACGAGGAAATGATCTGCACTGATGCCCAGAATCTTTATGAGTCGGATCCAGGACCAGACGCAGAAGGTTCTGACCATAATGTAGACCCTCATTCCCAAATTGTAACTCCTGTTGGTGGAGACAATGAGGAAGACGATGATAAGACTCAAATACCTGATTAGAGCGACAACTTTAGTTTTTTGTCAGGGCAGGAACAGGTTGGCTCTGAGGACGACGGATGTGATAACGCACAGGGTGATGATGATGAGGTCGGAGATCCCACTTACTGTCAACCCACAGTCAGCCAAGAGATGAGGTCAGCAGAGGAGGTGGAGGAAGATGCTAGTGACGACGAGGTCAGGTTGCGCCTTCCTGGACAGAGACGTAGTACTGGAAGCACGTCAACAACTGCATCCTCAAACACAACTCTGCCTCTCACCACAAGTCGTGGTGGCTCTTCAGGTCGCATGGGTGCTAAGCCTTGCATAGCCTGGGCATTTTTTCAGATCGATAAAGATGACCCAACTCGTGTTATCTGTAACATTTGTCAGCAAAAGCTAAGTAGAGGCCAAAAAATACATAGTTTGAGTACTTCATGCATGAACCGGCACATGGACATGAAGCATAAGTTGCAGTGGGAAGCTCAGTGTGCTACAATGCGGCCTAGCCGGCCGGGACAACCACCGTCTGCCATATCTTGTGCATCCGCGGCCTCTTCATCCTCTGTGACTGGGGGGACAGCAGTCACACCTGTTTTGGGGCGCAGACCTGCCACCTCTTTACCCGCAATAGCCAGCGTGATTGGCAGGTCATCATTTTCTTTGGAGGTGGTAACACCAGCTGGTCTTGAGCGCTGTCCGACATCGATAGCACCACCTTTGGATCAAGGCAACCTAACATGTCCGCCTGCATCTTCCTCACAGACCGGCAGTTTGCCGGGGACACCCTTATCAACCCCGTCTAAGCACAATAGCCAGCCCTCGGTCCCTCAGATGTGGACAAGTAAAAGACCATTTCCTCCTAGCCATGAGAAAGCTAAGAGGTTGAATTTCACCATCTGCAAGCTCTTGGCTACAGAAATGCTGCCTTTCCGCCTGTTGGACACAGAGGATTTTCGAGACCTTATGTCCGTCGCAGTGCCCCAGTACCAGATGCCCAGTCGGCACTACTTCTCAAAGAAAGGTGTGCCTGCGCTCCACCAGCATGTCGCACACAACATCACCGCTTCTTTGAGAAACTCTGTGTGTGACAGGGTGCATTTCACCACAGACACTTGGACGAGTAGGCATGGACAGGGGCGTTACATGTCGCTGACTGGGCACTGGGTAACTATGTTGACAGCAGGACAAGGGGCTGCTGTCCAAGTCTTGCCGTCCCCACGAGTTGTGCGTCAATCCTCTTTATGTCAAAGTTCCTCCACTGCTTCTGCCTCCTCAACCTCCTCTCGGTCTTCCACCTGCACCCAAAGCCTGTCTGGTCATGCCACAAGCTTTCTAACTGCGCAGAAGGGATCCTGCACACCTCCTTACTATGCTGGCAGTAGGGCTCAACGTCATCAGGCGGTTTTTACATTGAAATGTCTGGGAAATGTGAGTCACACAGCTGAGGAGTTGTGGTCAGCTCTGGAGAACCAATTTCATGAATGGTTGTCTCCACTGGACCTGAAACCAGGGAAGGCCGTGTGCGACAATGCTGCAAACTTGGGTGCGGCCCTTCGCCGGGGCAATGTCACACACGTGCCTTGTATGGCTCACGTGTTGAACCTGGTTGTCCAGCAATTTTTAGCCCACTATCCCAGACTAGATGGCCTTCTGCAGAGGGCACGGTCGCTGTGTGCTCACTTCCGCCGTTCGCATCCCGCAGCTCAGCGACTTACATCTCTACAGAAGTCGTTGGGCCTGCCACTTCACCGGCTAAAATGCGATGTGCCTACCCGGTGGAATTCAACTCTGCACATGTTGCAGCGACTGTGGCAGCACCGACAAGCCCTGGTGCAATTCGTTCTGACGTATAGCCTGGGCCAACGAGATTCAGAGGTGGGGCAAATCACGCTGGAGGAGTGGTCTCAGATCAGGGACCTATGCACCCTTATGCACAGTTTTGAAATGGCGACGAAGATGTTTAGTGCTGACGATGCCATTATCAGCATGATTATTCCGGTGATTTACATGCTGGAGCACATGTTAAACAGAATTCGGAGTCAGGTGGTGGCACAAGAGGAGGTGGAGGAAGTAGAGGAGGAGGAGTTGTATGCGGAAGGGCTAACATCTGCAAGGTCCAGACGGTCGGCAGCACCAAGGCGGCAGGCATGTGAGGGTGGGGGAGATGATTTTACCAGGGCGCATGGTAGCAGCCAAACTAGTGAGGAAGGTGCAGGAGCCCAGGAAGAAGTGGAGGACGAACTGATGGAAGACTCATCAGATGAGGGAGACCTTGATCACATTTCTGTTGTGCGAGGTTGGGGGGAGAGGACAGAGGAAGGAAGCATTATTGTTACCTCGCCACCAACACAACAGGGACTTGGTGCTCCTGGATGCGCAACACACA
This sequence comes from Phyllobates terribilis, assembly GCF_046119375.1. Classification (NCBI taxonomy): domain Eukaryota; kingdom Metazoa; phylum Chordata; class Amphibia; order Anura; family Dendrobatidae; genus Phyllobates; species Phyllobates terribilis. Next base: position 406,014,729 of record NW_027362771.1, read on the forward strand.
TGAGTGCCTTCTTGCTGCACTACCTGCAACATGACCCTCGAATTGTGAGAATTAGAAATAATTCTTACTACTGGGTTGCCACACTGTTAGATCCCCGGTACAAAAGTAAATTTGCAGAAATTATTCCAGCCATAGAAAGGGATGCACGCATGCAGGAGTATCAGCAGAGACTGTTGCAGAATCTTACATGTGCTTTTCCACAAAATACCAGTGGTGCACGTAGTGAATCTCACAGTTCCAACTTGCCAACCGTGGGACCGTCAAGTGTTCAGCACTCAAACCGTAACAGAACCACAGTATCTGCTGGTAACATCAATTTTGCGGAATCATTTCACCACTTTTTTAGCCCATCCTTTGCAAGGCCACAGGAGACAAGAAGTCTGACACATAGTCAACGCCTAGAGACGATGGTACAGGAGTATCTCCAAGTAAACATTGAAGCCACGACTGTGTCACTGGACCCTTGCTCTTTTTGGGCTTCCAATCTGGATAAATGGCCGGAGCTAGCCACTTACGTCTTGGAGATCTTGTCATGCCCCGCAGCCAGCGTTCTGTCTGAACGTGTGTTCAGCGCTGCTGGTGGTGTGCTGACAGATAAGCGCACGCGGCTCTCCACTGATAATGTAGACAGACTCACGTTCATAAAGATGAACAAATCATGGATCCGAAACGACTTTTCTACCCCTGTGTCATCCTGGGGAGAGTAAAAGCTTGATGATTGGTTAAAATCACCCTACCAACCGTTTTAAGCTTTCAAATTACTAATCATGTTTATCTGTATCTTGACTGGAAAATAATTTGGGCTTTGTAGCAGTGTGCAGCACTGATCCTATTAGGCCATCTATAATAAGCTTCACCAGATTTAAAATTAAAAATAATTTTTAGCTGCATCTAGCCCGGAAAATAATTTTGGGGCTCCGAGATGCGCAAGACACATAAGTGCCTTCTTGCTGCACTACCTGCAGCATGACCCTCATATTGTCAGAATTCGAAGTAATCATGACTACTGGGTTGCCACACTCTTAGATCCCCCAAACTTTTCGATCAACCTTTTCATTTTAATAAAGACCAAAAAATGGTCATTTTTGAAATTATAAGCATTAGCAGGTTGTTAGAAACTGAAATCAAACAGTTTTCAACTCAAAACTTTATTCTAGGTGATGTTACATTTTCACATAGGACCCCTTGTTCGAAAGGAGCTTCTGAACTCTCTCGTCCATTGAATTTGTCAGGTTTTGGATGGTTTCTGCTTCAATTGTTTTGCATGAGGACAGAATACCCTCCCAGAGCTGTTGCTTAGATGTGAACTGCCTCCCGCCATCATAGACACTCCTTTTAATGATGCTCCAAAGGTTCTGAATGGGGTAGAGGTCAGGGGAGCATGGGGGTCACACCATAAGTTTGTCCCCTTTTATGCCCATATCAGCCAGAGATGCAGATGTTTTATGTGCAGCATGAGATGGTGCATTATCATGCAGAAAAATGATCTTGCTGTGAAATACACGGTTCTTCTTCTTGAACCATGGCAGGAAGTGCTGTTTGAGAAAATCCACATACATTATGGAGTTCATCTTTAGCGCCTTCAGGGATCCTAAAGGGGCCGACAATCTCTCTCCCCATGATTCCAGCCCAAAACTTTACTCCACCTCCTCCTTGTTGGCGCTGTAGCCGTGTTTGCGTGGGGTGTCCATCAACCAGCCATCCTCCACTCCATTCATCTGGACCATCGAGCGCTGCACGGCACTCATCCGTGAACAAAACAGTTTTGAAATCAGTCTTCATGTAATGTTTGGCCCACTGGAGCCGTTTCTGCTTGTGTGAAGTGGATAGAGGAGGTCGACAGGATGGCGTATGCACAGCTGCAAACCTCTGAAGGACCCTGCATCTTGTTGTTCGGGGGACGTTGGAGGCACAAGCAGCTTCAAAAACTTGTCTGCTGCTATGACAAGGCTTTTTTGCCGCTGCTCTTTCAACCTGACGTAATTGCCTGTAGGAAAGAGTCCTCAATTTGCCCTTATCAGCACGCACACGTGTGTACTGTGAATCAGCTACATACTTCTTGATTGCCAAGACACTTCATCCTGATCATCGCACAATGTTGATTGTAGTCATGCCTTGACCTAAACACTCCACAATTTGTTGCTTCTCAGCAGCCGACACATCCTTTTTCTTTCCCATTTTGGCAGAAAATGTAGGCTGCTTAATAATGTGAGAGAGCCTTCTTAAGTAGTCTTGCCTTTCATTGGACACACCTGCCAAACTAATTAGCACAGGTGTCTGCAATTGCTTACAGTGATATAAAGAGCCCTGACACACATCACCATCAATGAGTTTAACTGACAAACAAACAAATTCTTCCCTTATCACTCCTAAACACTTTTTGCATAATAATTTGGAACGCGGTGTACATGTGCTTTTCCACAAAACACCAGTGGTTCACGTAGTGAATCTTACAGTTCTAACTTGCCAACCGTGGTCTGTATGGAATTGTTCAATAAAGGGCCCAAAATTAAGATAACATAGATGGGAGAGGTCTCTATGAATAGGAATTCCTAAGTATTTGATACCCTGTGAGGGCCAGGCAAAGGGAAAGTTGGACTGGATGGAATCCTATATGGATTTAGGGAGGGAGACATCGAGGGCCTCAGACTTCGCTGCATTGATTTTAAAATTTTACCATGTAACAAAGTGATCTATTTCAGCCATAACAGCAGGGATGGATATATGTGATTGAGTGATATATACTAGGACATCATCAGCAAATAGAGAGCACTTGTACTCGGTGCCTCCCACCTCAATCCACCTAATATTGGGGTTATGGCGAATTGATGAGAGCAGGTGCTCCGTCACTAGGATGTATAAGAGAGGGGACAGAGGACATCCCTGCCTTGTCCCATTGGTGATTGTGAAAGGTGATGAAAATGTTCTGACGCACCCCCTGGGCCTTGGGACACCCGGAGCCGGACCCTTTTTGGTGGATGCTGGTGGTTGTAGTCTTCGTGGCGGCGATCCGGTTCCGTGGCTCAGGGCGGTCAAACCAGTGGCGGAACTATTTATGTGGTTTTGATGTTTAAATGTCCGACTACGCCACCCGTGGATTGCGGTCAGAGTGAACCGCCGCTGCAGGGCAGACCGCTAAGGCTGGTGTTGTGGGTGCAGCAGAGCGTAGCATAACTCCCCACGGGAGGAGTATAGCCTCAGGGCAGTGTATGCGGAGGATGGGGGTGATGGTGCAGGGCAGCAGCAGTAACGACACGGAGTCAGTGATGCAGTTCAGGGCCTTTACTCACAGTTCTTATTATCCAGACCATGTCTGCAGGTAACGGCTGCCCACGTCGTACTGTGCTCACCAGGTGAGGGGCTCAGACAACTCCCAGATAACTTTGGAGCGCTTCACAGGACCCCCTTTGTGTGTCCTTTGTCTGGCCTTTCTTACCAACACTTCTGTCCGGCTGCCTCGGGCCTCCTCTTGGTAAACTTGGCGCCAGTTTCCCTGACCCTATGTGGTGCCTTCCTAGCGGGTGGAGCAAGGGGCTGCGCCACATAAAATGTCAGAGCCTCCGGTTTCTAGCTGAGGGTCGTTTCCTGCCTCCACTAGTTCGGGGACCGGTCTCCCCCTTTGGCCTGACCCCTCCACGCAGGTGGATTCGGGCGTGCGGTGGCGACTCGCCCGTCCGCACCCCTGGGATCCCTTCATTCCTCGTTCCTGGAGCCTTCTCCGCTCCTCTTCCTTCCTTCTCCCTCTTGCAGGCCTGGGCCTCTGTTACTAGGCCCGCCTCCGGAGCAGAGCTCATGCAGAGCCCCTGCTCCCTGCCACTTCTGCTCAGACTTCTCTGCACTGAACTAAGATGGTGCCCACCTTTTATACTCCCTTCTCAATGCACCCAGGAACTGCTTCCTCCCTGCTCCTGCACTGCAGGGTTCCCCTTCCTCAGTGTTCCCTCCCCCCACTCCAGCCAGGGACAGGGACTGTCGTGCCCATCTCAGGGGCATATTGGTCGCCCTGCCCCACGACAATGTGGTGTAATGCATGCAGGTGTCGGGTCCTGATCCACACTCCATCCTTATCTGAGAGTGAGATATCACACCTCTGGGTGAGGTGCAATACGTCTGTAGCAACCGAGCCCTCGGTGCTACAGTTCCATTTATCTTCAGCCTAGGTGACGTATTGTGATACAGGGCCGTGATTTTGGCTATAAAAGGGTCCCCTAGACCCCTACCCCAAGCTTTTTAAGAGAATCATATATGGCGTGCCAGGAGACTCTATGGAATGCTTTCTCAGCATCCAACGAGAGTATCTACTTACAAATTTTTAACTGCATCTAGCCCAGGAAATACTTTGTGCCTAGTAGCAGTGTCTGCTAGTCAGCGGATTATCCCGGCTGTTAAGCAAGCTACACCACCTGTAGTTTGGACACTTAATTTTTTCAAAGGAAATGCTTCGGGACCACAGGATACTCAGTGAAGAGCATCAGGAGGCACCCCAAGGCATAGGGGCTGGGACTGGCACTAGGATGCCTTGCGGTGGACAGCCGAGCTCGATCCTTATAAAAGCTTTTTAACTGCAGCAGCTTTAGTGGACGCTACTGGAGCTGGAATTATGCGGCTGCTGGCATGAGACTTGCCCTCCAATAGATCCTTGTAAATGGATTTAAAGTGTATTCATTCAAATTAGAGGGACAATTTAAATTAAAAAGCTTAGAGCTGCCTCCACCACAGGGGGGCTCTCTCGACCCACCAGCGGACAGGCACCAGTATTGGGAGAGGGGGGCTGGCCGTCAGGGTTCACCGCGGCTCTGGCACAATCCTGGCGACACAGAGGTGGCACGGGCAGGAGCGGACTGGCCGTCTCGGCTTCTCACTTTTTGGATTTTAGAAGGGCATGACATGCCTATATCTGTGTCTCCCCCTCCTTTTACTCCTCCACCTCTTTTCTTTTCGCATGACTATATGTACTTGTCACTTTTCCATGTGTTAGTTGTGTCTTCTGAGCAGTTTGTCAGCTTTTGGACACCTTTGAAGGTGTTTTCTATGTGTTTCTATGTGTTTTTGTTTGCCTGCCATTGGTTTTAACGGTGTTCGAAGGTGTTCGACGAACAGTTCGGCGAACACACGGGTGTTCGACGAACCGAACCGAACTCGAACACTACGGGGGTGGCTCAACACTAATGGTGACTTGTAATCTGGCTTGTTCACATTGGTCAACCCGTCTGCCTGCTACTAGTCATGTCCACTCTTCCCATGCCTTACCGTATGCTTGCCACGTCGACGGGGCAACTGACGCTCTGATTAATGGCATCAACTATTCGCCACTAGATCCCATAGGGAGGGTGGGCAACTGTTGCCCGATGGGTGGGCGTTGGGGAGGAGCTCTGTGACAATCTGCCAATTGAATTGTGATAAAGCGTTAGCAGCAGCTTTAGATCTCTCAGCATCGTGGCTAGCGCGGACCCATACATAGTGTTTTAGGCACAGGAATGATAGCCGGCAAAGTAGGCCTAGCACTGGGAGAGAAGCCATCTTATTAATGCAGTGCGCTAGGCTGGTGTTTTTTGTTATGAAGCGTATATTTTTGTTAGCCAGGCGCGTGCCCCATATTTCTATTGCTATCACTAGATGCAGCTAAAAATTATTATTAATTTCAAAGCTGGTGGAGCTTGGTATAGATGGCCTAATACAATGAGTACCACACACTGCTACTATGCCCAAAAATTTTTTCCACGCAAGTTGCTGCTAAAAATTATTAGTAATTTGAAAGCTGGTGGAGCTTAGTATAGATGGCCTAATAGAATGAGTACCACACACTGCTAATATGCCCAAAATTATTTTACAGGCAAGATTCAGCTAAAAATTATTATTAATTTCAAAGCTGGTGGAGCTTGGTATAGATGGCCTAATACAATGAGTACCACACACTGCTACTAAGCCCAAAATTATTTTCTGGGCTAGATGCAGCTAAAAATTATTATTAATTTCAAAGCTGGTGGAGCTTGGTATTGATGGCCTAATACAATGAGTACCACAGACTGCTACTATGCCCAAAATTATTTTCCAGGCAAGATGCAGCTAAAAAGTATTAGTAATTTGAAAGCTGGTGGAGCTTAGTATAGATGGCCTAATAGAATGAGTACCACACACTGCTAATATGCCCAAAATTATTTTCCAGTCAAGATGCAGTTAAAATTATTAATTTCAAAGCTGGTGGAGCTTGGTATAGATGGGCTAATACAATTAGTACCACACACTGCTACTATGCCCAAAATTATTTTCTGGGCTAGATGCTGCTAAAAATTATTATTAATTTCAAAGCTGGTGGAGCTTGGTATAGATGGCCTAATACAATGAGTACCACACACTGCTACTATGCCACAAAATTATTTTCCAGGCAAGATGCAGCTAAAAATTATTAGTAATTTGAAAGCTGGTGGAGCTTAGTATAGATAGCCTAATAGAATGAGTACCACACACTGCTAATATGCCCAAGATTATTTTACAGGCAAAATGCAGCTAAAAATTATTATTCATTTCAAAGCTGGTGGAGCTTGGTATAGATGGCCTAATACAATGAGTACCACACACTGCTACTATGCCTAAAATTATTTTCCAGGCAAGATGCAGCTAAAAAATATTAGTAATTTGAAAGCTGGTGGAGCTTGGTATAAATGGCCTAATAGTTTGAGTACCACACACTGCTACAGGCCCAAAAGGTTTTACTTGGCTAGGTGCTGTAAAAAATTTGTATTACATACACAGGTGGTGTAGCTTGCAACACAGATAGGCCACTCCACTGACTAACACACACTGCAAGAGGCCCAAAAGGATTTGCTTAGTTAGATTTAGCCAAATGCTGTAAAAAACACTTGCACAGCGCTAAAACAGACCTGCCTGGCAAAAAGTGATAGGAACTGATGTAACCTAGCCCTCAAAAGGGCTGCAATTACAACTAGTCACTACTCCCAACCTATCTGTAGATTTAAGAGCACAGACCTGCCTGCTAAAAGTGCTAGGAACTGCTGTAACCTAGCCCTCAAAAGGGCTGCAATTACAAACTAGTCCCTACTCCCTAAACCTTTCTGTCTATTTAAGAGAAAATTCGCTTGCAATTCAGTTACACAATATAGCGCTAACAGCAGCAGCAGTGCCGTCTAACACTCAGCTGCAGCAGTGAGAAAATGGTGGCGATGGGGAAAATGGCTGGGTCTTATAGGGCAAGGACATGTGACATACACAGCCAATGACACATGCCCTTGCTTGTGTGAAAAAAAGCACTTCGCTCCGTGTGTGCGCTGCTGATAGGCTGACAGACTGCACCTCCCCACTGTAAATGCGGGTAAGAGAAAAAAAAATGGAGATCTTCATTATTTCTGCAGAGATCCAACCCATGCCCCTCCCCCCGCCCCGCTGTACAATCAAACTGTGTATTAACATTGATTATCAGCATTACTGTGAAAAAATCCAGTTACGATTTGGGTGCACGAACAGTTATCGAACATAACCTCGAACAGCCGGATTTTTTTCAAATCGTTCAGGTTCGTCGAACGGCTCGAACACCGCACAAAACAGCTCGAATTTGAGATTGGCGAACAGTTCGATTCGAACACCGCTCATCTCTACTCTGGATTGCTTTTTAACCATGCTGTTTTGATCGCATTTACTATACACTTGTAATGTTTTGCGTCAATATGACCCGACCTATAAAAATGTTGATTTTAGCTACTGTAAGTGTTTTATTTGAATACCTATTTCATTATTAAACTGAATGTGAACATGGTTGATCATAAACAAATGAAAAATTTAATTAAAACTTAATTTTTATTTATTTTTTTCAGAAAAAGTTTACACGGGCTATTTGCAATTATATTCACTTTATAGCATTCTACACATAAATAACAAACATGCTTTAGATTTCTATTACTATAACATGAAATCAAGCTAAATATAACTTTGTGTTAACAAATTTTATAAAACAAGAAATGAAAAATAATGAAAAAAACAAACTATATAAATAAATAACAATTAAAGAGAAAATAATCTATAACCAGTTTCACAACAAAAAGAGCTTATACAGTATACTACAGTAAGGGCCCCATCGCTCTCCCAGCGGTGAAGAAAGTGCAGTGTGACCGCTACGCTTGCGATGCTGGAGCCTCACCTTTGTGACGTTGCAGCATCGCAATCGCAGGGTTCATCTGTGTGTGTGGGATGGGGCCCTAAAACAGACCCTGTTCAAATCTGTACTCAATGCTCATCCATGCAATCAATATACAGTATCACATCAGTGAGAATACACCCCCTCCTAGACAAACATTCAGTCTACACAAGCCTAAGGATACCTTTAGACAGGCACACATTAGCTTACATCATGACACAATAATCAAAAAATGGCTTTACAATATGCAATCTAAAGAACCGAATTGAATAATTTGAGAAGAAAAGCATAGCTTATATGCTACATACTGTAAAGATGTGTGTTCACAGCTCAGTGTCCTCTCTCACAGAATTGAAAGAGAAATGATTGGATGAGTACTTGCTCACTGATAAAAACAGTGAAACCTACACCCTTTTGAATAATGAGATGAAGTATACAGGAAAACAAGTAAATTTTGCATGAAGAAATAATTAGTGACCTGTTCAACAGTATAAAATGTTACTGAGTCATATTGACCCGAACAGTACAAGTGTAACAATCAGCGTGTAGCAAAAAGTAAACAAAAAAACACAAAAAACAACACTCATAGTAAGAACCCCTCAAATGAGGAAAAGTCAATTAATCACAAGTTTCAGATCCGCATAATAAATAATCTGCATGGTCTCAAATTTCATTTTGGGCCATATGGACCCAAATAGAACAGCAAGGTTAAGAAAATAACCAGGATTAAGATAAAAAAAAAATTGCCCTGGCCCCTGATATATGGGACTATGTCTACATATATATGTAAGAACAGCAGCAGCAGGACCCTCTTGCACTATATGCACTGCAGTCTGCCACATACACTGCCTTCCTGCCTAACTCCTGCTATCACCACTGAAAAGATGCTGCTGGATTATTCCTCCTAAGGACTGTTAGTTCATAAATATATATATATATATATATATATATATATATACACATGTATATACTGTATGTATGTATAAATATATATATATATATATATATATATGTTTACACAATAGGTTCCAGAACTTCAACTTTAGTTTATCATTTCAAGAGCTAGTGCCCCAAGATATAGCAAATCTCTCAATCATTACAAGACAGAGGACATAGAGTTAAAGCTAAAAAATATTGTTTTATTCAATTTCATTAAAAATGATATTGCATGATTCGATTAACATGTAACAAAATTTGTGCAAGTGAAACAGTATATAGAACCCAATGGGAGGGCTGGAAGAACCAAACTCTTAGGGAGTAAGAGGTGCATGTGTGGGACCAGATACCTTATGTAGGAAGTCTGATCTGCACCATTATAAAGGTTAAATGCATGTGCACAGTGACAAAGAAGGCAACCTAAGGTAAGGTCAGATCAGATCTATAGAAAGAGGCTCCGTGTTGGAGCCTACTCCCTCTTAGACTAATATACCCCCACATAAACAAAGTCACATGTAAAAATGGTGCAGATGGTAGATTAGGAAGGGATCAGAATCAGAGGCAATCATATAGAATCCCACAAAACACCTATAACTCCAATTGAGAAATATTTAGACAAGTGTCAGAGAGCTAAATAGTAAGTTACCCATGGTCAATTGCAGAGGTGGGTCTCCAGTCCAAACCCCGAACGCATGATATTGCTGTAATGCTTCTTCAAGGGGAGTATATACCACAACATATATATGTTGTGGTATACCTATACTAACTATAAACAAGCAAATCTCTCCCTGACGCAGCAGCACCTCTCCCTACTCTGCCTGTTTCCGGGGTAGACTGTGACAAGCATGGCGGCGCCAGGTCTTATATAGACCTGATAACGCTGTGCGGCCAGCCAATCACTGTAATTTACTTTGGCTATGTAATTTACCATGCAAATAAATGGTGTGTCTGAAATTCTTAACACATCAGGATGATAATCAGAATGTCAGATATTAAAAGTAAAACACTCCTGTTGTTTGTGTGCTAAATAGCCATAATTTAAAAAAAAAATCTTATTCCTATTGGGATTTGAACTCTGACACTGCAGTTTTTGAGGTTGATGCTTTAGCTTTGCTCTACCCAGTCAAGTGATAGCAGCTGTTAGCTTTTCTTGTTTTATGAGATCAACCATGAAAATACTCAGGGTGACTAAAAGTCATTATGATTCTGATGTTTGAAGAAAGTCACACATCAGACTCACATCAAAATCAAACATCATTTGAATTTAATTTGGCTTGCTTGCAGTCTGTGCATAAGTGCCAATGAGTTTCAATCAGGTTTGCACTGAAAATCATATACCCAAATAGAACTCTCAGGTCTTCACAACTGAGTTAATAGCTCAGTGGTTAGTGCACTGTTTTCTGGACATAGAATTTTGGGTTCAAGTCCTATCAGCTAACAGTGACATTTTTTTATTATTATTACAGTTGTAAAAGTCACTTGTCAAAATCACTTGTCAGAATCACTTGTCAAAATCACTTGTCAGATTCACTTGTCAGAATCACTTGTCAGGATCACTTGTCAGAATCACTTGTCAAAATCACTTGTCAGATTCACTTGTCAGACAGGGTATTTACCCTCAAACTGACATCATTCTGATGTTTGATTTTGATATCTGATCATGTCCTAAAATGGACACTGGAAACCTAAACAGCTCGTTGTATGGTCTTCTTAATCAATATTACATTCCTACATATACAGTATATGATTACATAAGCTCTATCTTTTCTCTTATATGTTTGGCTTGTCTCATAACACTACATTTCAAAAACAGATAAAAAATACTGTGTTTCTCTATGTTGTCAATCACAAGCTCAAAGTTAAAGTGTTTCTATTGTTAAACACCCTTGTAAAATGACTTGGAGGAGGACAGACTAATTGAGAGTGATTACGGAATTGGGAAATATCTAATTTAGAGAATATGGGGTTCTTTGTCATCATTCACTTTATATACTATGAACTCAATTATGTTACTTGACTAGGAATTTGTCATTTAATAGTTAACACTATATTATTTTCTAAAATAATATATGTGCTCTATACAATTGACCATTATGCTTTTAAGATAAATAGCATGTCTGCCTACGCACTTTATTGTGCTTTAAAATTGTCCTTTTATTTTGTCATGAAAAATGTCAACAATAGCTTATAATACCTTCAAAATGTGATATAATTGCTCTATTTGTGCTTAACTTTCCAAGTTGGTCTCCACTTCTGGTCAACTTTTATAACACTATAATACTAACATAATTTTATATTATACAATCCCAATCACAAAAAAGTTGAAATGCCATGTTAAATATCTCTTACAGCCATATTTTATTCACAATAGAACATAGATCAGAAGTTGAAAGTTAGAAATATTTCCATTTTATTTGAAAAAATTAACTCAATTTGAAATTGATGGCAGCAACACATCTAAAAAAAAGTTGTGACTGGACCCTGTCTACCAATTGTAATCATTAATAAAAACTACTGTACTAAGACCAATATTACTACCATACAGTGACCATATAGTGGTACAGTGGATAACAGCCCTACACCAGCACTCTGCATGCTTTACAAGCAAATACATTACAATTATATCAATGGGCGTGTTCATTTTTCCCTATCTTTTCCATTTGTCCTACATTGCCATGATGATTTCTTCTATCCATGACTCGATTCTGCATAACGCACAGACATGTTTGACTCTTCACTTATTCAGCATTACCTTCACTTTTTCCCCACCTATACACAAACTTTATATTGCTCTAGCCAAGCAAAGTTCCCTCAGTGGCTCCCAGTGACCTTCACAGCAATTGTGTCCCATTTTATGCCCCAAACAGCAATAATGCTCCTCTCTTTCTCTTTACCGTAATGACTAGTGATGAGCGAGCATGCTCGCTACTGCTTGGTGCTCTCCCGAGCATCTCACTACTCGAGATGCTCGGCGCTCACCGAGTATTTCCGGGGTTGCTCGGCGGGAGCTCGGGTCCCCTCCCTGCATGTTTGGTGCTCTTTAGAGTGCCAATCAACATGCAGGGATTGCCTGCCACTCACTGTAATGCCGTAACCATGTTGGTTGTGACATTACAGTGATTGGCTGGCTGCACAACCAGCATCAGGTCTATATCAGTCCTGGCGCCGCCATGCTTGTCACAGTCACTCCGGAATCAGGCAGAGTAGGGAGAGGTGCTGCTGCGTCAGGGAGAGATTTGGATGTGTATTTGGTAGTGTAGGGAAAAAAACCATACATTACACATATCCATCTTAACAAACAGTCCTTTTGAGAACTAACTAACCCATCTGCAGAGATATCAGGCAGGTAATGTATATAGGCAGGCAGGGTATACAGCAGACTGCAGTGCATAGAGCACAACAGGCTCCATTCCAATTCTGCCTTCTGCTGCTGTTAGACATTTCTATACAAAGGCCCAGGTCTCAGGGGCCAGGAATACTTTTTTTTGGATCTTAATCCTCATTATTTGCTTAAAAAGCAATCCAGAAAACACAGTTTTTCTGCGCCATTTGCTTGATGGCAAAATACTGCCATTTTCTATATCACAGCGCTAGAAATCCAGCTATTTAGAACTGTGTTTTCTCCATCAAACAGATCACATATACGTTTTCAGAAAATACTGCCATTTCTGGCCTCCATGAAAAATTTGTTTCAGTGTGTGTGACATACAGGCCAGGTATTTAAAACTCTGTTTTCTCCGTCACATGGATCACATAAAAGTTTGCTCCAAACTCAATCATTTGTAGTGCGCATGGAAGAGACTGTCCACCATTTAAAATGGGCAAGGCACGTGGCAAGGGACGGGGAACTGGACGTGATGATGATGGAGCATGCAGAGGCCGAGGACAAGGCCGTGGGCAAGCTGAAATTGTGCCACAACAAACACCCACATCTTCTCGCCTGACCTTCCTGTCCCAATTCCTTGGGGACCGCAGCACACCACTATTGAACCCAGAGCAGTGTCAAAAGGTTGTTGTTTGGATAGCGGATAATGCTTCCAATCACTTAGCCACCACCACCACCCCTGTCTTTCACATGGTAAAGTCTCAAAAGTCTTGAGTCTGGACCGCATATTCCTCACCCTGATCCTCCTTCCTCCCACCATGCCGAGTGCCGGGAGACAACTGATCCCAAACTTGGACACTCTGAAGAGCTGTTCACTTTTCCATTTATAGATTCGGGCCTCTCGCCCGGTCCACTTGAAGCGGAGCAAGAGGAGATCGCATGTAGCGATGCCCAAATATTTGAGCAGCCACGGTCACATGAAGGTGACGGTGGGAAAATGTAACAAGAGGTGGACGATGATGAGACACAATTGCCAGAAAGTCAGGAGGAGGACTAGGGTGTGGAAGTGGAAAACGAGGTGGTGGAAGATATAGTAACTGACCCAACCTGGCAGGAGGACATGCAGAGCGAGGACAGCAGCACACAGAGGGAGGGAGGCAGAGCACCCCAACAGGCAGGAAGAAGCATTGTGGAGGCCGCAGAAAGAAGGCAGGCAACAGTTCCCCATAACACCAACACAAAGGAAGTTTCCAGTACAACTGTTAGGTCTTCCCGAGTCTGGTTATTTTTTAAAGACTCTGTCGATAACCCCAAAAAGGCCATCTGCACCACCTGCCAGGCCAGCATCAGAAGGGGTGGCAAAACGACCAGCCTGACCACCACCAGCATGATCATGCACATGGCAGCAAAGCACCCGACTTTGAGGGCCGAACCCCAGGGCCCAGGAACAGTGTCTGCGGGTGGCACAATTGCTTCTTCCGCTGTTGTGCATGCAAGCAAATCCACTGTCCATGGTCCCTGCTGCCCTGCAACCGGTCGTTGAACACTCTCAAGTAGCAGCATCTGGAAGCACGTCCATGTCCTTGTCCCAGCACAGCATTCGGTTATCCATACCCCAGTCCTTGGAACACAAGCAGAAATGTGCAGCCAACGCCCCACAGGCCACACAGCTAAATTCTCACATTTCACGACTGTTTGCGCTCGAAATGTTGCCTTTTAGGGTCGTGGAGATGGAAACATTCCGCAACCTGATGGCGGCGGCTGTCCCTCGGTACTCGGTGCCCAGCCGTCACTATTTCTCCCAGTGTGTCATCCCCGCATTACACAAGCATGTGTCCCAAAACATTAGCCGTGCCCTCAACTACGCAGTTACAGGGAAAGTCCACCTAATCACGGACATGTGGACAAGTGCTTGTGGGCAGGGACTGTACATCTCGCTGATGGCACACTGGGATAGCATAGTGGAAGCCGGGGACAAGTCTGACATTGGGATGGAACACGTCCTCCCGACGCCAAGGATTGCGGGCCCTAGGTCAATCAGGGTTGCCCCCACAGTCTACAGCTCCTGCACCTCATCCTCCTCAGCCTCCCCGTATTCAGCCTCCATCTCCGAAATGACCACACCAGTCACAAGCTGGAAGCACTGCAGCACTGCCTCAGCCAAGCAGAAACAGGAGGTGCTGAAGCTAAAATGCTTAGGTGACAAACCGCACAATGCTGAAGAGTTTTGGACAGCTCTGAAGGAGCAGGCAGATCTATGGCTCACACCGCTGAGCCTAAGGCCAGGCATGATCGTGTGTGACAATGGCCGGAACCCGGTGGCGGCTCTGAGGCAAGGAAAACTAACACACGTACCATGTCTGGCCCATGTGCTTAACCTCGTGGTTCAGCGGTTTCTCAAATCCTACCCGGAGCTGCCAGTTCTGCTTGTTAAAGTTCGCCACCTGTGTGCCCATTTTAGAAAGTCAGCTACAGCTTCAGCCACCCTTGCCATGTTTCAGCAGCATTTGTAGCTTCTAGCTCACAGACTGGTGTGTGATGTCCCTATGCGTTGGAACTCTACACTGCAGATGTTGAGAAGGATTTGTGAGCAGAAGAGGGCAGCTGTTGGGTACCAGCATCAATGAGGCCATTGGTATTCAGTTCAGACTCCACACATAAAACCTCAGGAGTGGACATGGATGTCAGACATATGTACCATCATCCAAAACTTTGAGGACTCCACCAAGAGTGAGCGGCGATGATGCCATAATTAGCATCACGATCCCGCTTCTCTGTCTTTCTGAAACACTCTCTGCTCGCAATCAAAGAGGATGCATTGCAGGTGGAGCAAGATGAGATGGAGCAAGGAATCATACAGGGTGATTACACACAGCCAAGCCTCATCTCATCCCAAAGTGGATTCGGTGACAAAGAGGAAAAGGAGGAGGAGGAAGGACAGGAGCTTCATGCACTATAGATGGTACTATCTTCACAGCTGTCATGCCGTCTGTTCAGCATGGATGGCCAGAGGACAGAGAGGAGGAAGAGGAGGAGGAGAGCATGGTCAGTCATCCTCTTGGTGAGGACATGGAAGTTTTGCCTGTTAGTAGTCTGGCACGCATTGCTGAGTTTATGTTGCGTTGTCTTTACCATGACCCTCGCGTTCTCAAAATTTTGGGTGACTGTCATTACTGGTTGGTAACACTTCTAGACCCACGCTACAAGGAGAACTTTATATCTCTTATCACTGAGGCGGACAGGTCTACAAAAATTGGGCCGTACCAGAAAGCCCTTGTTGCGGAACTATTAAAAAAATTCCCATCTGAAAATGCTGGTGGCAGAGGGAACACTTCGTTGGACAACCAAGGAGTACAGGCAAGAGAGACACAATTTCAATCCAGCAGAGGCAGGGGAACACTGTCAAAGTTCTGGGAGAGTTTTCTCAGACTATCCCATCGCAAAGTCCCTGAGGCGCGGGGTACTCTCACAAGTAGTGAAAAGTTTTGGAAGATGCTGAGGGAGTACCTTGCCGACCGTACCTACGTCCTCTGTGATTCCTCTGTGCCTTATAATTATTGGGTATCCAAGCTGGATATGTGGAATGAACTGGCTCTCTGTGCCTTGGAGGTCCTGGCCTCACCTGCCACCAGCGTTTTTTCAGAGCGGGTTTTCAGTGCCGCTGGTGGAATTATAACTGATAAGCACATCCGTCTCTCAACTGAAAATGCTGACCGGCTGACTCTTATAAAAATGAATGAGGGCTGGATTGGGCCAGACTTCTCAACACCACCGAATGATAGCAGCGTATCATAAACTCAAATCCAGTGTCTTTTCTTGGGAGGTGTATTCCCATGCACCTTTCCACACCCACACATGGGTATACGCTTCCTAATTTTGGCTATTTGCTCTTGTCCTCCTCCTTCTCCTCATCCTCCTCCACCATATCACCAGGGTGACCGCGGTCCATGATGCAACACCCACATAGTTACATAGTTACATAGTTTATAAGGCCGAAAAAAGACAAGCGTCCATCCAGTTCAGCCTATTTCTTGTGCACTGCAGCTATTCCGCAGCGTTGATCCAGGAGAAGGAAAAAAAAAAACATGCGGTATAGGCCAATTTACTTCATTAAGGAAAAATTTACTTCCCGACTCCAATCTGGCAGTCAAATTAAATCCCTGGATTAATTAACTATCACTAAGCATAAGATGTAATTTTATTGTTCTCAAGAAAGGCGTCCAGTCCTCTCTTGAACTCATTAAGTGAGTTGGACATCACCACTTCCTCTCCCAGAGAGTTCCAGAGTCTCACAGCTCTGACCGTAAAGAATCCCCTTCTATGCTGGTGCAGGAACCTCCATTCCTCCAGACGCTTAGTGTGCCCCCTCGTCTTTGTCACCATCCTTGGTATAAACAGGTCATGGGAGAGATCTCTGTACTGCCCCCTGATGTATTTATACATGTTTATGAGGTCTCCCCTTCTCTTTTCCAACGTAAATAGGCCTAATTTTGACAACCTCTCTGGGTATTCTAGTCCCTCCATTCCCTTTATTACCTTAGTCACCCTCCTTTGTACCCTCTCTAGCTCCAATATGTCTTTCCTGAGCACCGGAGCCCAGAACTGTGCCCAGAACAAGCGCTTTATACAGAGGAAGAACAATGTTCTCATCATATGCCCCTATTCCACTTCTGATGCATGCCATGACTCTATTTGCCTTCGCAGCTACTGCCTGACACTGGGCACTCCAATTTAATTTGCTGTTAACCAAGACGCCCAGGTCCTTCTCCATGTCAGATTTCCCCAACAGTTTCTCATTTAATATGTATGGGTGACTGATGTTTTTCTTTCCCATGTGCATGACCTTACATTTATCGGCATTGAACCCCATTTGCCATTTTTTGGCCCAACTCCCCAGTTATCTAAATCCTCCTGTAGCTGTGCCCTATCCTCATCTGTATTAACTACTTTACAAAGTTTAGTATCATCTGCAAATATTGCTATTTTACAATGCAACCCTTCCACTAGATCATTAAGAAATATATTAAATAATATAGGGACCAAGACAGACCCTTGAGACACCCCGCTAGTAACCCTGACACACCCTGAGCTTACTCCATTGATAACCACCCTCTGCTTTCTATCACTGAGCCAGCTATTTACCCTCTTGCACACATTATCCCCCAGACCAAGCATTCTCATTTTATATACCAACCTTTTGTGTGGCACAGTATCAAACGCTTTGGAGACGTCAAGGTGTACAACATCCACTGACTCTCCCTAGTCTATCTGTGAGCTCACTTCCTCGTAGAAGGCGATCAGGTTTGTTTGGCAGGAGCAATCCCTCATGAATCCATGTTGATATGGAGTTAGACAGTTATTATCATTAAGATATTCTACAATAGCATCTCTAAGAAATCCTTCAAACAATTTACCCACAACAGACGTTAAGCTTACTGGTCTATAGTTCCCAGGGTCACTTTTAGACCCCTTTTTGAATATTGGTACCACATTTGCTTGGCGCCAGTCTAGTGGGACAGTCCCTGTCCATAAAGAGTGCTTGAATATAAGATACAGCGGTCTGTCTATCACATTACTTAATTCTTTTAGTACCCGGGGGTGTATGCCATCTGGGCCTGGTGACTTGTCTATTTTGATATTACTTAGACGTTTCTGAACTTCCTCCTGGGTCAGGTGGGTGATATTTAGCGGAGGGTTTACTTTATTACTCTGCATTTCCTCCGACAAATTGTTTTCTTTTGTGAAAACAGCGGAGAAGAAGCTATTGAGTAGGTTTGCTTTACCCTCATGGCCCTCTATGATTTTACCCAGGTTATTTTTCAATGGGCCAACTCCATCAGTTTTAATCCTTTTACTGTTTATATAGTTAAAGAACAGTTTGGGATTAGTTTTACTTTCCTTGGCAATTAGTCTCTCTGTCTCCTCTTTTGCTATTCTTATTTCTTTCTTACAGATTTTGTTTTTTTCCCTATAAGTTGCTGCCTTCTTGTTTAAGTTTACCGAAAGCCCTTTTTTTGTTTTTCATTGCCCTCTTGACTTCCTTATTTAGCCACATTGGCTTCCTCCTATTCCTAGCCCTTTTATTCCCATAAGGTATGTACCTTCTACAGTGACTATGTAGGACTGTTTTGAAAATTTCCCATTTTCCATCTGTGCTCCTATTACTGAAGATACTATCCCAGTCTATAAGGTGAAGGGCATCTCTTAGCTGATCAAACTTTGCCCTCCTGAAGTTCAGTGTTTTTGTGACTCCCTTGCTGGGCACCCTACTGAAGCACATGTGGAATTGTATAATGTTGTGGTCACTATTTCCCAGGTGCCCCCCGACCTGCACCTCAGTTATTCTGTCTGGCCTGTTAGTTAATAATTAATTTTATTAAAGGGTGTTTATGATGCCCATAAAAAAAATTATACAGTATGTTCATGTATAACCCCCAGGGGTAAATGTTTGTCAGCCCATACACTTGTGCATGGGCATTACAAGTATAGGAGGCCCGCTCCTTTCTAATGGGAAAAATTTTTTATGAGGCCCTCCTCCACGTCTCTTCCAAGGAACATTGAAGTGCCTTCAAATTCTTGGCAGCCCTTGCATTCACTGCATAGGCCCACACTATGAGAGACTCTCTCCTTTCTAATGGGAATTTGTCATTACTGTGGCCCTGCTCTATGCCTCTTTAAATTGTTAGTGGGGGTTTTCCTAAATTTGGGCTGCCGTTGGACTCACTGCATACCCTATAACTGTATAGCAGACTCTCTCCTTTCTAATGGGAACATGTACTTGCTACTGTGGCCCTGCTCTATGTGTCTTTAAATTCTTAGTGTAGTTTTTCCTAAATTTGGTCAATTTGGTTAATTTCTTAGTGGGGTTTTTTCTAAATTTGGTCAGCCGTTAGACTCACTGCATACCCTATAACTGTATAGCAGACTCTCTCTTTTCTATTCGGAATTTGTCGTTACTGTGGCCCTGCTCTTTGTGTCTTTAATTTCTTAGTGGGGTTTTTCCTAAATTTGGTCAGCCGTTGGACTCACTGCATACACTATAACTGTATAGCAGACCCTCTCCTTTCTAATGGGAACATGTACTTGCTACTGTGGCCCTGCTCTATGTGTCTTTAAATTCTTAGTGGGGTTTTTCCTAAATTTGGTCAATTTGGTTAATTTCTTAGTGGGGTTTTTCCTAAATTAGGTCAGCCGTTGGACTCACTGCATACCCTATAACTGTATAGCAGACTCTCTCCTTTCTAATGGGAACATGTCGTACTTGTTACTGTGGTCCTGCTCTATGTGTCTTTCAGAGTCCCTCCATCATCAATGAAACATAAAAAAAAAGAACAGTAGGATCTTTCTTTAGTATAAAAACAGAGTCGCCAATGTAACCTCAATGTAATCACATTGTTCAGCTCCTGCACCTCCTCCTCCATTTCCAAAATGACCACATCAGTCACAAGCTGAAAGCACTGCAGCACTGCCTTGGCCAAGCGGCAACAGGCTGTGTTGAAGATAACATGCTTAATGCTTAGGTGACAAACCGCCCAGCGCTGCAGAGTTGTTGAAAGCTGTAACACAGCAGCTTGATCTGTGGCTCTCACCGCTGAACATACAGCCAGGCATGGTCATGCGTGGCAATGGGCGGAACATGATGATGGAGAAATGACATCCGGAGTAGATATAGTTTCCCTCTATGCCAGTCCTTTCACCGAGCTAAAGAATATGGCTGTAGTGAAATGCAACTCCCACTTAGAACCTGTTTCAGATTGAAAAACATTGGGACCACCAGAGGATTTGATTCTGAGGGCTAAACTTTCTCACCCGCTCAAGAGCCCCATAGCAGATGCAAAGTTAGCGCTATCATGAACTCTCCTTATGTAAAAGCCAGAGAACACCAGAGGATTCTCTGGTGGGACCGTCCAACCCTGCTGAGAAGCAGTCCTGGCTAAGAAAAGTGTGTGGGAAGGTTCCCGGACACTCTATGGCTGCTTTCTAATTGAGGTGGAAACCCAAGCAAACAGGAGAACATACAAAATCCTGATCCAATGTGCTGCTGTTCACCCTCTGATATCTAACAGGCTGGAGAAACTTGTACCTACTGCCACTCTATCTTCAGCTCCTTTGTGAGAAACTAATGTATTTGGGCAGCCACTCAGTCTACCAAATAAAATTCCTGAGAAGGAAATTGGAGAAGGCTTCGCTACTGGAACTGGGGGCAATGCTAATACCATTGCGTCGTACCATAGTTTACTGGAAATATTCCAGGCTGGTAGGAGACAAGTAGATTCCTACAAAAAAGTACCAGCGGTAATGTTCAGGGACCCGCGCTTGTAGAAGGCGGAGACAACACCGGGAGAAATAGTGGCGGCTGGGGACCGAGTATGGACACGAGGCATGAGGTTGTGAAAAGCTTCCGACTCCACGAGCCTAAAAGGCCACATTTCATGTGAAAGAAGCTTTAGAGGGCTTCCTGGGAAAATTGATAGCTGGAGTAGATATGGTTTCCCAAGTCCTTTCACCAAGCTATAGAATATGGCTGTGGAGAAATACAACTCAGCAGAAAAAGCTGTGGACTGGCTCTGTACCGACCCTGGCCACATTCACTTGACCACGTGTTTGTGGTTAGGCGGTCCTTTCCAGTAAGTGCACTGGGGAGGGCACGGATAATGTTGTGGGACCCATGCTTGTGGAAGGCGGAGACGATACCGGGAGAAATAGTGGCGGCTGGGGACCGAGCATTGACACCCGGCCGCCGCCGGCATGAGGCTGTGAAAAGCTTTCGCCTCCACAAGCCTGAAAGGACCCATGTCAAGTGCAATTAGCTGCCCAGAAATCTGGCAGCTTAGTATTGCAGCCTGTGGGTGGGTGGCTGGCTGCATACTTGCACTTGCATTCTAAGTAACAGAAAACTAAGCAGATGGTGGCCTCTATCATCAACATGGCCTCACCTCGGCACTATGAACTCTCGTGAAGGAGAAGCCAGGGCCCACCAGAGGAGTCTCCGGTTTTCTGGTGGGTCTGTCCAACCCTGCCGTGAATCAGCCCTGGCTAAGAAAAGTGTGGGGGAAGGTTCGCGGACACTCTAGGGCTGTTTTTTTAATGTGGATCGGACGTGCTTATGCATGTTATTTCTCAAACCGGATTGCAGATCAGGCCATTGCCCAACTCTGTATTTATGAAATGAAATGCGCAAAGAAAGATTTGTGTGTCAAAGCACCACCGAGAAGGGCGAGTTGATGTTGGATGGGCTGCCATTGCTTCTGCAAAAGCTGCTTTAGAGGACTTCCTGGGAGAAATGACACACAGAGTAGATACGGTTTCCCTCTATGCCAGTCCTTTCACCGAGCTAAATATTATGGCTGTGGTGAAATACAACTCAGCAAAAAAGCAGTGGACTGGCTCCGTACCGTCCCTGGCCACATTCACCTGTCCACGTGTTTGTGGTTAGGCGGTCCTTCTCAGTAAGTGCACTGGGGAGGGCACGGGTAATGTTGTGGGACCTGTGCTTGAGGAAGGCGGAGACGACACCAGGAGAAACAGTGGCGGCTGGGGACCGAGTATGGACACACAGCCACAGCCTGCATGAGGTTTTGAAAAGCTTCCACCTCCATGAGCCTAAAAGGCCACATTTCAAGTGCAAGCAGTTGTCAAAAAATTGGCAGTATAGTATTGCAGCCTGTGGGTGGGTGGCTGGCTGCATACTTGCGCTTGCCTTCCAAGGAATGGGGTAGGGACAACTAAATGCTGCACTGGGACATGGACGTGGACAGTGATTGTTGCAAATCTGCAATGACAGGTGCATGTCTGGAGGCATCTTCGAATGCGCCAAGGATCACTTATGATGGACACACTTTTAGCTAGTGACCTGGGAGTCAGAGATGCTTCCAGGGGTCTTCCCCATGCTGTTCCCATGTCTTTTCAGCACTGTATGCATGTGTCTGATGATGTGTCACACACCACATGGTCAGATAAGGTTGTAAAATGTTAAAATGACATTTCCTGGTGAATGCATTTGTCTTGGTTGAAAGAAATGCAAAAGTGCAAAAACGCATCAAAAACGCTACATGTGAACATAACCCAAGGACTGGAGGAGTATTTTTGTATTTGGTTATTTATTTTGCCTTATATACAAGTCATTACCCTGGAAAGGATGCTCCTTAACCCCTTTACAGCCTGTGCCGTATTTGTACATACAAGGCTGTAAGCCCCGGTTCAGTGAGGGGCACGGCGGTGAGCCCGAACTGAACTGGGCACATGTCAGCTGATTATTACAGCTTACATGTGCTCGCAACAGCCGCGGGTGGAATCGCGATCCACCTGCGGCTGTTAACATGTTAAATGCCGCTGTCAAGCGCGTCACTTACCCCGCCCTTCGGTGACCCCGTCACGTGATCGCGGGTCACCGGTGTGTGGGCATGACAACCCTGGGTCTGCAGCAGACTCCAGTGGTTGTCATGAGCTACTCACTATGAGCGCCACCTAGTGGTCGGCGCTCATAGCACAGGACCATTTCTGCTACACAGAGGTGATCTACTGATCACCTGTATGCAAAAAAGAAGCAAGACAAAAATATATCTCATACCCAATTTGGGGTCACCTTGCCGCTGGTGGGACGGCTTGTATACTTTTTTTGATCAAAAATAGTTCACTAAGTACCCTATATTTATTATGCAATTTTGCTTCACATTTATATATAATTATGGTAGGGTATGAGATATATTTTTGTCTTGCTTCTTTTTTGCTAGTGTGAACATGCCTCTGTTTCTTGTATGTCTGCCATCTTAGACCTCAGTTCACATTGTCTGGTTTTTTGACTTGTTTGCATTCTGTGCAATTTAAGGGTGTGGCATGCCCTTTGTTGAGCTGATTGGTATATATGTAGCTTACCACGGGCCTAGGTGGTCTGGAGTTGGGACCCGGTCCTATTTGTCTGCCCTTTTATATGCATTACTTCAACTTTGATATACAGTAAGGTTTTTAATATAGGCAGTATAGGTACCGTCCCAATTTGGGGTCACCTTGCCGCTGGTGGGACGGCTTGTATACTTTTTTTGATCAAAAATAGTTCACTAAGTACCCTATATTTATTATGCAATTTTGCTTCACATTTATATATAATTATGGTAGGGTATGAGATATATTTTTGTCTTGCTTCTTTTTTGCTAGTGTGAACATGCCTCTGTTTCTTGTATGTCTGCCATCTTAGACCTCAGTTCACATTGTCTGGTTTTTTGACTTGTTTGCATTCTGTGCAATTTAAGGGTGTGGCATGCCCTTTGTTGAGCTGATTGGTATATATGTAGCTTACCACGGGCCTAGGTGGTCTGGAGTTGGGACCCGGTCCTATTTGTCTGCCCTTTTATATGCATTACTTCAACTTTGATATACAGTAAGGTTTTTAATATAGGCAGTATAGGTACCGTCCCAATTTGGGGTCACCTTGCCGCTGGTGGGACGGCTTGTATACTTTTTTTGATCAAAAATAGTTCACTAAGTACCCTATATTTATTATGCAATTTTGCTTCACATTTATATATAATTATGGTAGGGTATGAGATATATTTTTGTCTTGCTTCTTTTTTGCTAGTGTGAACATGCCTCTGTTTCTTGTATGTCTGCCATCTTAGACCTCAGTTCACATTGTCTGGTTTTTTGACTTGTTTGCATTCTGTGCAATTTAAGGGTGTGGCATGCCCTTTGTTGAGCTGATTGGTATATATGTAGCTTACCACGGGCCTAGGTGGTCTGGAGTTGGGACCCGGTCCTATTTGTCTGCCCTTTTATATGCATTACTTCAACTTTGATATACAGTAAGGTTTTTAATATAGGCAGTATAGGTACCGTCCCAATTTGGGGTCACCTTGCCGCTGGTGGGACGGCTTGTATACTTTTTTTGATCAAAAATAGTTCACTAAGTACCCTATATTTATTATGCAATTTTGCTTCACATTTATATATAATTATGGTAGGGTATGAGATATATTTTTGTCTTGCTTCTTTTTTGCTAGTGTGAACATGCCTCTGTTTCTTGTATGTCTGCCATCTTAGACCTCAGTTCACATTGTCTGGTTTTTTGACTTGTTTGCATTCTGTGCAATTTAAGGGTGTGGCATGCCCTTTGTTGAGCTGATTGGTATATATGTAGCTTACCACGGGCCTAGGTGGTCTGGAGTTGGGACCCGGTCCTATTTGTCTGCCCTTTTATATGCATTACTTCAACTTTGATATACAGTAAGGTTTTTAATATAGGCAGTATAGGTACCGTCCCAATTTGGGGTCACCTTGCCGCTGGTGGGACGGCTTGTATACTTTTTTTGATCAAAAATAGTTCACTAAGTACCCTATATTTATTATGCAATTTTGCTTCACATTTATATATAATTATGGTAGGGTATGAGATATATTTTTGTCTTGCTTCTTTTTTGCTAGTGTGAACATGCCTCTGTTTCTTGTATGTCTGCCATCTTAGACCTCAGTTCACATTGTCTGGTTTTTTGACTTGTTTGCATTCTGTGCAATTTAAGGGTGTGGCATGCCCTTTGTTGAGCTGATTGGTATATATGTAGCTTACCACGGGCCTAGGTGGTCTGGAGTTGGGACCCGGTCCTATTTGTCTGCCCTTTTATATGCATTACTTCAACTTTGATATACAGTAAGGTTTTTAATATAGGCAGTATAGGTACCGTCCCAATTTGGGGTCACCTTGCCGCTGGTGGGACGGCTTGTATACTTTTTTTGATCAAAAATAGTTCACTAAGTACCCTATATTTATTATGCAATTTTGCTTCACATTTATATATAATTATGGTAGGGTATGAGATATATTTTTGTCTTGCTTCTTTTTTGCTAGTGTGAACATGCCTCTGTTTCTTGTATGTCTGCCATCTTAGACCTCAGTTCACATTGTCTGGTTTGATCACCTGTATGTAGCAGAGGCGATCAGACAAGTGCTGCTTCTAGTCTCCTATGGAGACTATAGAAGCATGCAAAAAGTGAAAAAAATGTTTTTAAAAATATTAAAAAATAAAAAAAAGTTTAAATCACCCCCCTTTAGCCCCATTCAAAATAAAATAATAAAAAAAACACATACATATATTTGGTATCGCCGCGTTCAGAATCACCTGATCTATCAATATAAAAAAAGAATTAATCCGATCAGTAAACGGCGTAACAGGAAAAAAATTGTAAACGCCAGAATTACGTTTTTTGGTCGCCGCAACATTGCAATAAAATGCAATAACGGGCGATCAAAATATCGGATCTACCCCAAAATAGTATCAATAAAACTTCAGCTCGGCACGCAAAAAATAAGCCCTCACCCAGAAATTCAGTGAAAGTGGTAAAAAAAAATAAAAAAAAACATCTGTGGTATTGCACTTTTTTTGCAATTTCACCGCACTTTTTTTCCCGTTCTCCCGTACATGATATGGTAAAACTAGTAATGGCGTTGAAAAGTACAACTTGTCCTGCAAAAAATAAGCCCTCACACGGCCATATTGACCAAAAAATCAAAACGCTATGGCTCTGGGAACAAGGGGAGTGTGTGACGCCCGGGTGAAGGAGAGAGATGGATGGTAGTAATACGTCCGTGTTGGTTGGACTGGGGGACGCCTCTCCTTCCCCGCTCGCTAGCCATCCCTGAGAGTTGGGGTACTCGGAAGCCGGGCCACTGTGCAAGGTGGATGTAGTCGCTGCCTAGGCCTGGTCCGTGCACAGGGTTGTCACATTAAAAAGTTAAGGGCTAGGAGGGACGGTGACAGTGATTCGAGTGGTGTGAAAGACTACGCCACCTGTGGTGTCTGGTGATAGCCACCAGCGCTGCAGCAGTCCTCTGAGGCGGGAAGTAGCGGCAGCTTTGTATGGTGCTACTCCTCACAGGCGGAGCAGGGCCTCAGGGCAGAGACACGGATGGAGGGAGTAGTAGTGAATTCTGGTGTAGTGCGGTGCGGCGCGGGAATGAAGGACCGGGGGCCATAGGGGTAGTCTTGCAGGTTTTACTCACGGTAGAGCATGCAGCTGCAAGGCTTCTCCCTGCTCCTCACGGCACTCTGCGGCCACCAGGACCAGGGGTCTGACAACCTCCGGGTAGTTCAGGTGCTTTGGTCAGGACCCCGCACCAGAGTGTTCCTAGACTTCTCACTAAGTCCTCTCCGTTCTGGGTGTACTACGTGTGGTAAGGCCGGGTCTCCCTTTGGTCTATGCACAGAACAAGGGTACGGGTGGCGACTCCGCTCTGTCTGTTACCCGGTGGGATCCTCCAAGCCTCCGGGCTTTTCTGACTAGGACATGAAGTAGCAAAGCCGGATATCTGGGGCCGGTACCCCCTTTTGCAGCAGGAATCCCTCTGACTAGGCCAGAATAGTGAGGACAGGTGGCGTATGCCGCTCCGTCTGCATCCCCCCTGGGATCCTTTTGCCTGTGGAGCTTGTCTCCTCTGCTCCCCTCCAGGCCTTCTTAGGTAGGGACCTTCACCGGGTAGAGACAGCCGTTAACTCTAGCCCGCTCCTCGCCTCAAGGCCAGAGCACGAGGACCGTGTCCCCATCAACTGCAGGTTCACACAGAAAGCCACGTTCAGTGATGAAGATCATAATCAAAGACCATAAGCCCAAGATGGCCGTTTATTAAATATGAATTATTAAGTGTAACCTAAAAGTGTGTCCTCCACCCTCACCCACTACTAGGTTCCCCCTATCTTTGGTTCCCCCCCCTTCTCCAGTTATCCCGGCTGGGGCAGCACACTGGTGCATATTATCTCCCCCTGGGAGAGATGTAGTGATGAATGCAGAGGTGAGGTCCTGACAGCTGCACCATCCTTACCTCGAAGGAGAGATACCACACCTCATTAAAGAGATGCAGTACCCCTGTGGTGACCGAACCCTCAGGGGTGCCACATTTCCCCCTGGGGAAACACAGCACGTCCACGGGCTGCAAAGAAAGAAAAAACATGGTACAGACTTTTTACATTTTTGCATAACAACATAACAATCTTCCCATTATGGGAGGCATTTTTTCTTGAACATTAAATAGTACAAAAGTATAAAAACATCACGGAGACATTATACATATAGACAGACTGATTAAAGTGCAGTAGGAAGGAGTCAGTTCAGAAGCAAGAGGGACCTGTCCCAAACCCTCAACGTGGGCCCTGGGGTGGCTTCAGGGCATGAAGATCAAGAGTTGGACCTCCAGGAGAGCCACTCCAGACAGGTTTTGTTTCTGAGGTCGAGGTAGTAGTAGAATGGTTTTGTATAAAACCAATAGGGAGCACCTAAACAGATGCAAACTATATACAAGAAGTAGAAGAGTCTGTCTACTGCTAGTCCGCAGGGACAAATGTCTCTCTAAACCAGGGGGAAAAAGAAAAAGAACATAACAAACCATAACAATTTAAACTGCAAAAGTTACAGCCGCCGGGGCCGCTCACACCAAGTATCCCCACCGGGGAAAAGGTTCATTCCTGTCGACGGAGGCCGGCTGATCCTCCACTGCCAAGCGCGAGGGGGTGTCACTCCTGGACACTTTATGCACATCCAGGGCGTACCACCCCCGCACCCCGTAGTGGCGGGTGAATGAGACAAGGTCACCCGGGAAGAGGTTCCGGCCAGGGTGTCCCTTCTTTAGTTGCGACTCAACGTTCCGCCGGCTGACAAAGACGTCGTGCTCGAACTGGGGACTCCGAATGAAGCCCCATCCCGCCTACTGGTGGAAGCGGACAACTTGCCCTTCCTCCCAGGGTCTTGGACGGGCTGCCTCCTCCTGGCAGGCTTTGGATTTTGCTGCCTTGGCGCGCACCTCCAGGCGCTCGCAGCGGATCTCCCTCTGCCGTTGCTCCCTGTCAAGCTGGAAGATTTGCTGCTTACACCTTTCGCTCCTCCTCTGAGCTTCAGCCTGGGTCTCCTGGGGGAAGCCCATCAGGACCCCCCTGGTTGTCCCAGGCCATCTCCTCCGCCGCCGGCCAGGTAACTGGAGGTGCAGGTAGCGGTGACAGCAGGGGTTGCTGCAGGTCCTCGGCAAGTGCGGACCAGTGTGGGTTGGGGTCGGTGGACTCCCCAGCGGGCACAAGTTCCTCCGAGACGGGAGGCGGGAGGCAATGCAGGCCTCCGGCGGTGGCGGAGGCTTCCAGCTCCGGGGCAAAGACTTGCTCCCAAGTTACAGCACCAGGTATCAGATATTTTGACATCAGATCCAGGAGGGGCATGGTGGGCTCTGCAGCCGGGACGGGGGTATCACTCTTACCCGATCCTGGGCTGCACGCGACCTTTGATGCTTCTTCCTCCTGGGTTGCTGTTCCTTGACGGCGGGCCCAGATCTTTAGCAGCATCTCTTCCATGAATGGCACCATAGAGATCCTGCAGAATTCCATCGCTGCCACCAAATGTGAAGGATCCACACCTCGCCACCCACCTGACGTCACAATTATGTCAGACAGATAACGTGATATGAATCTGCCCTTTGCACCAACCCACTCGGGGTTGTTCCACACCCCCATGGGGACACATAAGGTCAGATTGGTACAGTTCTACCCAGACACCCCCTGTACACATGGCTACAGGAAAGCACCGTGAGGGAGAAGAGATGGCCCACTCAGTCACTGACGTGTCACCACCCTCGCTTACACCCCTGACAGGCTGAGAGGACCCTTCACTAGTCCCAGTGAAGCAGAACCTTGTCGGCCTGGTAGAGCTGCCACCAGTTCCTATTAAATATAATTCCAGCTAGCGGATCGAGGCCAGGAACCAGCCCCGGTAGCATGTTTGTTGGACCAAACAACAGACGTGAGAATTCGTGGATCGAGATAAAAGAGCAGCCCAAGGTTAAATTATACATTTTATCACCATAGGGGCACACTAGACAATGCACTATATACATAAGGGTTACACATACATAATAGTCAGAGATGTAAACACAATAGTAGTGGTACAAAAGACATAAGCAGATACTAAGAGTCAGTTACCAGTCAGATGGAAGGCCTGGCTTGCGGGGGAGGGGCTGCCACATGAGAGCCTTGTGGGTCCCTCTCTCTTTTCTGTGACTTTCCTCACACGATGTGTTGTCTCTAACTCCCCAGAGAAAAAGCACTGGGCTATAGCTGCCAGAGCTTTAAATTTCTCTGGGTCACTCCCTTATTACACCCGGGCAGGACCTAAATCTCCACCCCTGGCCTCTCTCAGCTATAAGCTCCAAAAACTAAAATGGGCTATACTTCCTTAATGGACAGTCCTAGGAAGCCGGTTCTGGTGTCATCAGATCCAGCAGGGCCCCTGTTACGCGTGGAGACCAAACACAGCCGCCCTGGGGGTTTCCAAAAGGCTGTGCCATGTATCTCCCCATCCCTATGTGCTAGACTGTGCTGGAAGCCAGGGTGACATTCCTCATATCCGTGTGATTCCAAAAACCTATTTGGTGTATTGCGGGGATATATCCTATTCCCATAAATTGGTGTTGAAATATAATTGTCCGATACAAAAGGGATGGCGCATGGCTTGGGTCCACAGGGGGTCTTTCTGTAGCAGCTTCACAGCTGAGAGCTGCTGTGAGACATTTGTCACTCACTGTCTCTTTGCCCCCTCCCTTCTTCTTAGCTGAAGCAGTGTCCAGTTACAGCTGTACACTGTAGACCATTATAATCCCCTGACAAACAGGATACACTGACTGACATGAGATTATAGCTACAAAATTCTTCACACATCCCATACTGCAATTGACCATGGAGAAGTTCCCAGCTCAGCAGATAGGACTTAACTCCTGTCTGAGCGCGCACACTGCCCAGAGAGAAAATTCAATGCAAATCACCCCTATATGAGGGGTGCAGGGTGGTAGTTGTGGTGAGGGGCTGTTGCTGTGCTCCCACACCCTGACTCCTCACAAATAAAAGATAATATTTAGTCTGTCTTATAGTTTGCATGCACTGAATA
Source organism: Phyllobates terribilis (assembly GCF_046119375.1). Taxonomy (NCBI): domain Eukaryota; kingdom Metazoa; phylum Chordata; class Amphibia; order Anura; family Dendrobatidae; genus Phyllobates; species Phyllobates terribilis. Next base: position 406,045,043 of record NW_027362771.1, read on the forward strand.
ACACTCACAGTTTCCTTGAGAGTCCTATCTGCTCCAGAGTTCCACCTTCAGCTGCAGGCAGACAATCAAGCACAGACTCTTGTTCCTTTTTCAACAGAACAACTTTACTTAACTCTTCCAGTTCAGTTTCGGTCACAGCACATTATGATACAGCGGTCACAGTTTCACTAGCAGATACAGTACAGCACAGGTTCTGTTGCTCATCCTGAGCTCTTCCTGCATTCCCTGTAACCTCAGGTTCTGTAATGACTTCCTCTTCCAATACAGTTTTAATGCTCCCTGACCCACTATTCTGTTGGTTCAGCATACCACTGAACAAAGTGGTGGATGTCTGCATACCGTATATCCTACCCTCCAGCGTACTCCTCGTACTTTCATAGACTCCATGCCTTGTCTGCTTCTCCTGTGTCCCCTCTTTTGGCTGCGTGTTTGCTGACCTTCAGCCAAATTGCCCTGAACTTCTCCACTTCTCTCAGTTATCCCTCATGCACGTGCTTAAATGTTCCAACTCTTTCAACTATATTCCCCTCTCTGACTAAACCAGAAAGTACTCCTTCAATTTATAACTTCACTCCCCCTCCCAAGTCTCCCTCCCCTTTCCCAACTGCAAAAACCCTTGGACCCAACAACTACAACTTCTACCTATTCCTCACACTAGAGTACCCCCTTGTACCTAGCTAACCTTATCTTATTTCTACACTTATATGCTATTCTATCACTATATTATCTTGTTACAGTATACTAACACACTTTCAATATTTCACTCTAATGTACATATTACACATGTACCTGTTTTATCAGGAAGAGATGCAGAGCGTGTGCAGGCGTCCACACACCCTTACACCTATGCTTTCATGGAATCAAGACTGTGGGCTACTAAGTCTATGCTTTTTATTGAATCAGTAGTCTGGGCTCTGCTATAAGCTCCTGCCTGCTGAGCTGCGCACTTCTAGGGAGTCTATTGCACAATCTGTGGGGTCTCAAGACCCGAACTCCCACCAGAATGCAGTCAATTCAAGTGACTGCTAAATTTAAAAACCAAGAAGAAAACTTAGTTACTTTTTAAATACACCAAACTTTGCTCCAAAATGACTTACTCCTTCTGACTGCAGCCAACAATCTGACAAAGGTGGTGCAAGTAGGCTATTTCATAATGTTAAAAAATACCAATAAATAGGCCAACTCTATAATAACCTCTTTAATTTAATCAATAAAACCAATAAATACAGATAGAGGTTTCTTAAACATTAACAACTCTTTATTTCATTCACAATGAAAAACAACAAAAAACTAAAAAAGGCATAGAAATATTGCAGTAATGGGCATCAAGTGGCATGACCAAATGATCAATTACATCTTTATTCGTAAACAGGGTAAATAGCAAACAAGTCTTAAAGGTGCAAAATGCTAAAAATGGTATTATAATGTCGCCATCTAATGACGATAAGCAGCAAATCTTTAATTTAATAATTAAGAATCAATTTTTCACTGCAACCTGCTAAATACCATTATCATCCTGCTATCTAACATGTTAATGGTGTTACATGGGCACTAAACATTAAGCATAATCCAGCACATCATAACACAATATATCCATGCCCAGGGCACACCATCCCTTTACACAGGTTCTCATAGATCCTCATGGATTCTTTAGAATTCCTTTAAAGCATATTTACCAAACAGAGAGCAGTGAGCCACGCAAGAATATCCCCCTTAACGCGCGTTTCGCATGAGCTTCTTCAAGAAGGGGTGAATACAGACAGGCATGCAAACATTAAATGCCCTACCTCATGTGCAGCACGTGATCACGCGTTGCCCCGCGAACATAAACAGAGCCAGCCCGGACCTCGGCGTCTGACGTCAGACTCCCACAATCCTCAGCCCGACGCGTCAGAGCTTAAGGCAGGGAGTCCTACGTCAATAAGACGCTCGAGGTTGTCATGGCTGCACGGCACATCAGCGGACAAGCGAGCCCCACACTGCCATCTAGAGGAAATTTAAATACTTAGCAGACATTCAGACTATCTAACAGAGAAGATTAGTTATTGAACCAAGACCTATGTAATTTGGAATCCCACTCCATTATAAATAGTAGTGTTGAGCGAGCATGCGCGACACTGCTCGGTACTCGCCCGAGCATCACGCTACTCGGGATGTTCGGTGAGCACCGAGCATTTCTGAGTTACTCGGGCGGGAGCTCGGGTCTCCGCCCTGCATGTTTGCCGCTCTTTACAGAGCCAATGAACATGCAGGGATTGCCAGCCAGTCTCTGTAATGCCACAGCCATGTTGGTAGAGGACATTACATTCATTGGCTGGTCGCACAGCGTAACCTCGAGTATTTAAAACCGGGCGCTGCCATCTTGGACACAGACAGCCGGGATCAGACAGTGTAGGGACAGCGCTGCTGATTTAGGGAGAGATATATACTGCAAAATAGTTAGTATAGGGTCTGTAAAGGCTGCCAGATAAAACAAAGAGTCCTTCTCAGGACTAATATCCATCCCAGATCCCAGATATCAGACAGGCAGGCAGGCTGTATAGGAGACGCAGTGGTTATACCAGCAAATGCTGCATTACAGTCCTGTGTGCTCCTGTTGCTGAAATTGCTGGACTTAGCTCCAGGTCTCGGGGGCCAGGAAATTTTTTTTTTTCCTCCTTCACACTGTACAAATACCAATCTTATTAACCTTTTGGTTCCCCCCCCCCCCGCAAAAAAAGGTGTGTCTCTGATTTTTCAGACACAAATATATCTGTTGAAAATAGTCTGGTGTAGACCCAAGAAATAGAAGTGTGGTTTAGCAGTTACACGGTTCAAACCTCTGTATTATCCTGCTTTCGGGCCATTTGTATCTAAAGAAAACAGTTTGAGTGTATCGCTCACTGTTCAGCCGCAAATATATATATTTTAAAAAGTCTGGTATACACCAGTAAATTATAACTGTGGTTTTGCTGTTCCACGGTAAAAAATCTCTATCATCCTGCTGTTGGCATTTTTTGCCATAAAGAAAAACAGTAGTGTCTCCTGATTGTTCAGACACAAATATATCTCTTGAAAATAGTCTGGTGTAGGCTCGAGAAACAGAAGTGTGGTTTTGCAGTTCCACGGTTCAAACATCTGTATTATCCTGCTTTTGGGCCATTTATATCTAAAAAAAACCAGTTTAAGTGTGTCGCTCACTGTTCAGCCGCAAATATATATATTTAAAAAAGTCTGGTATACACCAGTAAATTATAACTGTGGTTTTGCTGTTCCACGGTAAAAAATCTCTATTATTCTGCTTTTGGCATTTTTTGCCGTAAAGAAAAACTAATAGTGTCTCCATGATTTTTCAGACACAAATATATCTGTTGAAAATAGTCTGGTGTAGGCCCGAGAAATAGAAGTGTGGTTTTGCAGTTCCACGGGTCAAATCTCTGTATTATCCTGATTTTGGCATTTTTTGCCGTAAAGAAAAACTAATAGTGTCTCCCTGATTTTTCTGACACAAATATATCTGTTGAAAATAGTCTGGTGTAGGCCCGAGAAATAGAAGTGTGGTTTTGCAGTTCCACGGGTCAAATCTCTTTATTATTCTGCTTTTGGCATTTTTTGCCGTAAAGAAAAACAGTAATAGTGTCTCCTGATTGTTCAGACACAAATATATCTGTTGAAAATAGTCTGGTATAGGCCAGAGAAACAGAAGTGTTGTTTTGCAGTTCCACGGTTCAAACCTTTGTATTATCCACTTTTGGCCCATTTGTATCTAAAAAAAAACAGTTTGAGTGTGTCGCTCACTGTTCAGGCGCAAATATATCTATTTAAAATTGTCTTGTATACCCCAGTAAACAATAACTGTGGTTTTGCCATTCCACGGTAAAAAATCTCTATTATTCAGCTTTTGGTATTTTTTCCGTAAAGAAAAACAGTAATAGTTTCTCCCTGATTGTTCAGATTGTTTAAAAGAGTCGGGTGTAGGCCAGAGAAATAGAACTGTGGTTTTCCTCTTCCACGGTTCCAATCTACTTTTTATTACCCTTTTTCCATTGATAGTGCGAGTGTAAGCTATTTTACTTCCTTTACAATGGGCAAGGCGCGTGGCAAGGGACGTGGAAGTGGACGTTCTGGTGATGGTGCGTGCAGAGGACGGGGCCGTGACCAAGGTGAAAATGTGCCACAACCAACAGCCACATCTTCTCGCTCCCACTTCTTGTCCGACTTACTAGGGAAGCACAGAACAACACCAGGTTTGCGATCTGATCAGTGTGAACAGGTTATTATTTGGATAGCAGATAATACTTCCAGTTACCAGGGCACCACCACCTCCGGTCTGTCTTCCACACGGTCAACTCTTAGTAGCCGTGAGTCTCGACCGCATACTCCTCCTCTCCCTGATGCTCCTTCCTCCCACCATGCCGAGTGTCGTCAGACAGCAACTGATCCTACACTTTGACACTCTAAAGAGCTGTTCACTGGTCCATTTCCAGATTTGTGCCCCTCGCCTGCTCCATTTGAAGTGGTGGAAGAGGAGATCCCATGTAGCGATGCCCAAATATTTGAACAGCCACTGCCACAGGAAGTCGACGCTGGCAATTTGTCACAAGAGGTGGACGATGACGAGACACAATTGCCAGGAAGTGAGGAGGAGGATCGTGGTGCGCAAGTGGAAGAAGAGGAGGTGGTGGATGATCTAGTAACTGACCCAACGTGGCAGGAGGACATACAAAGCGAGGCCAGCAGCACACAGGGTGAGGGAGGCAGAGTACCCCAACAGGCAGGAAGAATCAGTGTGGTGGCCGCACACAGAAGGCAGGCAACAGTTCCGCGTAACACCAACACGAGGGACATTGCCAGTACATCCTGTAGGTCTTCCAGAGTCTGGAATTTTTTTAAAGACTCTGCTGATAACCTGATAACCCCAAAAAGGCCATTTGTACCACGTCCCATGCCAGCATCAGCAGGGGTGACAAAACTACCAGCCTGACCACCACCAGCATGATCAGGCACATGGCAGCAAAGCACTCGCCTTTATGGGGTGAACCCAAGGGTCCACGACCAGTGTCAGTGAGTGTCACCACTGCTTCTTCAGCTGTTGTGCATGTAATAGAACCCCCTGTTGTGCGTGGAAGGCAATCCCCTGTCCATACTTCATGCAAAGATGCCTCCTCCTCTCAGTCTTCACTTATTCTGGCAGTTTCTCAAGAAACAGCATCAACGTCCATGTCCACATCACAAAGCAGTGTTCAATTGTCCATATCCCAGACCTTTGAACGAAAGCGGAAATTCGCAGCCAACACCCCACAGGCCACAGTCCTAAATTCGCACATTTCATGACTGCTTGCGTTGGAAATACTGCCTTTTAGGCTGGTGGAGACAGAATCCTTCCGCAACCTTATAGCGGTGGCCGTCCCTCGATACTCGGTCCCCAGCCAACACTATTTTGCCCGGTGTGCCATCCCCGCACTACAGAAGCACGTGTCCCAAAACATCTGCCGTGCCCTCAACAATGCAGTTCTTGGGAGAGTCCACCTGACAACGGACACGTGGACAAGTGCTTGTGGCCAGGGACGGTACATATCCCTGACGGCACATTGGGTAAACATAATGGAAGCCGTGACCCAGTCGGACCTTGGGACGGAAAACAACCTCCCCACACCGAGGAATGCGGACCCTATGTCAGTCAGAGTTGCCCCCACAGTGTACAGCTCCTGCGCATCATCCTCCTCCTCCTCATGTTCAGCCACCATCTCAGATATCACCACATCAGTTACAAGCTGGAAGCACTGCAGTACTGCCTCCGCCAAGCGGCAACAGGCTGTGCTGAAACTCATAAGCTTAGGTGAGAAACCTCACAATGCTTGTGTGTTATGATCTGCTACAAGCACTAAGGAAAGAAAGGAGATCTGTCCCTACAATAGAACTAAGCTAGATCCCTACGATGTAACGGGGAACCTGATCTTGCGATCAGACCCGCTAAAGTCCTCGGCTAGTCTGTACGAAGACCTATAGATGCAAGGGAGGGATCCCTACAAGAACTAGGGACTGGGATAAAGTTGGGCACCTCCTAGCAGAAATTGTAGCAGTAAAAGACAAACACACAACATAGAACATAAAGGTCCGAAGACCAAGCTAAACAGACTGAGAAAGGTAACTAAGCACCAGGCTAACTTAAGATTAAAAATTACAATGAAGTCCAGCAAGGCCTGGAGGGCGGAGCTAGATTAAATAGGCAAACAAGGTCATGTGACCAGCAAGATAGAAAAAACCTAACAGGAGAGTTCTAACAGTACCCCATCTTCTATAAGGATCCTCCGGAGATCAATTTTAGAGAACCACTTGGCCCCCACTAACTGGTTAAACAAATCAGGAATCAATGGCAGTGGGTAAGGATTGCGTACAGTAATTTTATTAATCTCACGAAAGTCCAGACAAGGACGTAAACCGCCGTCCTTTTTTTTAACAAAAAAAAATCCAACAGCCACAGGAGACTTGGAAGGCCTAATGTGACCGGCGGCCAAGCTTGTCTGTATGTATTCCTCCTAAGCCTTTCTCTCAGGAATAGTAAGATTAAATAAACGACTTTTAGGAAGAGTCGCTCCAGGGACAAATTCAATGGTACAATCATAGTCTCTATGGGGAGGCAATATTTGTGACTCCTCCTCAGAAAAAACTCTCCAAAAATCCTGAATAGATACAGGTAATTCCCCTTTTTCCACCGCAGCAATACGTCCGTTACAACACTTGTCATAACACTTAGGACTCCAGGACTTAATTTCATTGGTAGACCAATCCAGTACAGGATTGTGCAATTTTAACCAGGGTAACCCCAAAATTACTGGAGAAGGCAAATTATTTAATACCACCAAATCCAAATTTTCTTGATGAACACCATTAATAGTGAGGGGAAATTCACAGACCTTGTGAGTAACACTCTTCAAGGGGGAGCCATCGACAGAAACCACAGCAATAGGGGATGACAAAGGTTTGGGTTTTAATTTAAGTTTTTCCAAGAATCCCCCATCAATCACATTAAGAGTAGAACCACAATCCACAAATATCCGAAATTCAATTAATTCTTCCTGAGCAGTTGTAGTAGCAGAAAGAAATACCCCCTTAGAATTTAAACAGGCAATGTGGGCGTAACTGACCTTTTTTTTTTCTTTGTTCATACGAAGTACACAGTTCTTAATAAAATGATCAGATTTTCCGCAATAAAAGCACAAACCTTCAGAAGATCTGCGGTCTTTTTCCTGAGAGCGGGGTGCCATCGCCCCGATCTCCATTGGCTCTCCAATGTCAGTACAGACCCTCTCAAGACTCGGAGCTGACATGGCAGAGGATTTACTTTCATTAACCCTTGCACGCAGTCTCCTGTCCACCCGTATAGCTAATTACATAGCCTCCTGCAAGTTTCCAGGTGTGGGATAAGCAATCAGCAAATCCTTAACCCTTTCACCTAGCCCCGCAAGAAACAAACTTTTCAAAGCTGAATCGTTCCACCCCACCTGGGCAGACCACCGACGGAAGTGAGAACAATATTTTTCCACATTACCTGATACCTGCCTCAAATGTCTTAATTCAGTCTCAGCTGATGAGACACGATCAGGATCATCATACAACAAAAAACAGACAGCATAGCCAGAACAATAGACAGAATTTTTAGAAAATAGCAAAAGGCAATGGTACTCACCAGCCAAGGTTTCAAGAAAAAATGCACACCAGGACACGGCCGGCCCCCTTTTGTTAGAAGGAGGTAACACAGGTGCAGAATGCTAATGAACAATCGCCCTCAACCACTCTCACTGGAGGGGCGACTACCCAGCACTAAAACTGCACACAGATGAAACTTGCAGTAGGGTGCAATTCACACACTCGCGGCACCGTGCCTAGCCAGCATCCTATTATACGCCCCTACTATTCGACTAGGCGGGATGCCCGGCACCCTATCCGTGCATCGCAGAGTTGTGAAGCCCCCACTCACAAGGTCACCATTACTGGGCCTGGCCGTGCCCTAGCAGATAAAAAAAGTGCAAAAAATATCATATGAGGTATTAGTTGATATTTTGGCCAAAATACGTAAGCTCGCAACCCATCGTCAAGGGTCCTCACGGTTTTGCGAGTCCCTACTCTAATATTAAAAACAGACAGCATAGCCAGAACAATAGACAGAATTTTTAGAAAATAGCAAAAGGCAATGGTACTCACCAGCCAAGGTTTCAAGAAAAAATGCACACCAGGACTGCAAGTTTCATCTGTGTGCAGTTTTAGTGCTGGGTAGTCGCCCCTCCAGTGAGAGTGGTTGAGGGCGATTGTTCATTAGCATTCTGCACCTGTGTTACCTCCTTCTAACAAAAGGGGGCCGGCCGTGTCCTGGTGTGCATTTTTTCTTGAAACCTTGGCTGGTGAGTACCATTGCCTTTTGCTATTTTCTAAAAATTCTGTCTATTGTTCTGGCTATGCTGTCTGTTTTTAATATTAGAGTAGGGACTCGCAAAACCGTGAGGACCCTTGACGATGGGTTGCGAGCTTACGTATTTTGGCCAAAATATCAACTAATACCTCATATGATATTTTTTGCACTTTTTTTATCTGCTAGGGCACGGCCAGGCCCAGTAATGGTGACCTTGTGAGTGGGGGCTTCACAACTCTGCGATGCACGGATAGGGTGCCGGGCATCCCGCCTAGTCAAATAGTAGGGGCGTATAATAGGATGCTGGCTAGGCACGGTGCCGCGAGTGTGTGAATTGCACCCTACTGCAAGTTTCATCTGTGTGCAGTTTTAGTGCTGGGTAGTCGCCCCTCCAGTGAGAGTGGTTGAGGGCGATTGTTCATTAGCATTCTGCACCTGTGTTACCTCCTTCTAACAAAAGGGGGCCGGCCGTGTCCTGGTGTGCATTTTTTCTTGAAACCTTGGCTGGTGAGTACCATTGCCTTTTGCTATTTTCTAAAAATTCTGTCTATTGTTCTGGCTATGCTGTCTGTTTTTAATATTAGAGTAGGGACTCGCAAAACCGTGAGGACCCTTGACGATGGGTTGCGAGCTTACGTATTTTGGCCAAAATATCAACTAATACCTCATATGATATTTTTTGCACTTTTTTTATCTGCTAGGGCACGGCCAGGCCCAGTAATGGTGACCTTGTGAGTGGGGGCTTCACAACTCTGCGATACACGGATAGGGTGCCGGGCATCCCGCCTAGTCAAATAGTAGGGGCGTATAATAGGATGCTGGCTAGGCACGGTGCCGCGAGTGTGTGAATTGCACCCTACTGCAAGTTTCATCTGTGTGCAGTTTTAGTGCTGGGTAGTCGCCACTCCAGTGAGAGTGGTTGAGGGCGATTGTTCATTAGCATTCTGCACCTGTGTTACCTCCTTCTAACAAAAGGGGGCCGGCCGTGTCCTGGTGTGCATTTTTTCTTGAAACCTTGGCTGGTGAGTCATCATACAACAAACCCAAAGCAGAAAAAAAACTTTCCACTGATCTAAAGCATGGATCACTAGGTTGGAGAGAAAAGGCCCATCCCTGAGGTTCTTTGCGCAAAAGTGACATTATGAACCCTATGCGCTGTGATTCATCACCTGAGGATCTGGGTCTCAAACAAAAATACAATAAACAAGCATTTTTAAAGGAAAAAAATTCCTGTTGATCACCAAAGAAAAAATCAGGCAAACGTACCTTTGGCTCCACAAAATGTGCTCCAGAACAGCTACTCACGTTTTGTTGGAGCTTGGCCACCTCCAGAGAGAGTCCCTGCAGGCGTTGAGCCAAATCCTGAACCGACACCATGATGGAAACTGGAAGTCTTTCCTTAGAGATATTTTTGGGCTGGACTTACTGTTATGATCTGCTACAAGCACTAAGGAAAGAAAGGAGATTTGTCCCTGCAATAGAACTAAGCTAGATCCCTACGATGTAACGGGGAACCTGATCCTGCGATCAGACCCGCTAAAGTCCTCGGCTAGTCTGTACGAAGACCTATAGATGCAAGGGAGGGATCCCTACAAGAACTAGGGACTGGGATAAAGTTGGGCACCTCCTAGCAGAAATTGTAGCAGTAAAAGACAAACACACAACATAGAACATAAAGGTCCGAAGACCAAGCTAAACAGACTGAGAAAGGTAACTAAGCACCAGGCTAACTTAAGAGTAGAAATTACAATGAAGTCCAGCAAGGCCTGGAGGGTGGAGCAGGATTAAATAGGCAAACAAGGTCATGTGACCAGCAAGATAGAAAAAACCTAACAGGAGAGTTCTAACCTTGTGAGTTGTGGACAGCTGTGAAAGAGCAGGCAGATCTGTGGCAGAGAATGCTGAACCTACATCAAGGCATGGTCATGTGTGACAATGGCCGTAACCTGGTAACGGCTCTGAGGCGAGGAGAGATCACACACCTACAATGCCTGGCTCATGTGCTTAACCTCGCGGTAGAGCAGTTTCTTAAATCGTACCCCAAGTTGCCAGATCTGCTCGTGAAAGTACGCCGCTTGTCAGCTCATTTTCGCAAGTCGGCTACAACTTCCGCTGCCCTTGCTGTGTTGCAGCAGCGTTTGCAGCTTCCATCACACCAACTGGTGTGTGATGTCCCCACATGTTGGAACTCTACCCTCCACATGTTGCAAAGGATTTGTGAGCAGAAGAGAGCAGTTGTGGAGTAACAGCTGCAACAAGGCGGTCGATATTTAGGTCAGACTCCACACATAAGACCTCAGGAGTGGACCTGGATGTCTGACATATTTACCATCTTGACAATCTTTGAGGAGTCCACCAAGATGGTGAGTGGCTATGACGCCATCATTAGCGTCAGCATTCCACTTGTCTGTCTTTGCAACGTTCTCTGCATTGAATTAAAGAGGAGGCATTGCAGCCAGAGTATGATGAGATGGATCAAGAAGTCGTAGCGGTCGATTACACACAGCGCAGCCTCATCTCATCCCAACGTGCATTGGGGGACAATGAGAGAGAAGAGGAGGAGGAGGAGGAGGAGGAGGAGGAAGAACAGGAGCTTGTATCATGCGCTGTATCATAGAATCATAGAATCATAGAATGGTAGAGTTGGAAGGGACCTCCTGGGTCATCTGGTCCAACCCCCTGCTCAAAGCAGGATTCACTAGATCATCTCAGACAGATGTTTGTCCAGCCTCTGTTTGAAGATGTCCATTGAAGGGGAACTCACCACCTCTCGTGGCAGCCTGTTCCACTCATTAATCACCCTAGCTGTAGACGGTAGTACCTGTACAACTGTCATACCGTTGGTTCAGCGTGGGTGGCTTGAGGACAGGGGTGAGGAGGAGGAGGAGAGCATGGTCAGTCGTCATCATGGTGAGGACATGGAAGTGTTGCCCATTACCAGACTGGCACGCATGGCTGACTTTATATTACGCTGCCTTAACGGTGACCCTCGCGTTGTCAAAATGTTGGGTGACAGTCATTACTGGTTGGTGACACTTTTAGATCCCCGCTACAAGGAGAACTTTCACTCTCTTATTCCTGAGGTGGAGAGGTCTACAAAAATGGGGCAGTACCAGAAGGCCCTTGCTGCAGAACTGTTAAAAAAATTCCCATCTGAACACGCTAGCAGCAGAAGTCACAGTTCGTTGCCCAATCAAGGCGTGCATGCGAGAGAGACGCAACTCCAATCCAGCAGAGGCAGGGGAACACTGTCAACGTTCTGGGACAGTTTTCTCAGATCCTCCCTTCGGACAGACCCTGAGGCGCGGGGTACTCTCACAAGGAGTGGAACGTTTCAAAAGATGGTGAGGGATTACCTTGCCGACCGTACCAGCGTCCTCCGTGATTCCTCTGTGCCTTTTAATTATTTGGTATCCAAGCTGGACACTTGGAATGAACTCGCTCTGTACGCCTTGGAGGTCCTGGCCTGCCCTGTCGCTAACATGTTATCGGAGCGTGTTTTTAGTGCCGCTGGGGGAATTGTAACTGATAAGCGCACTCGCCGGTCTACTGACAATGCTGACGAGCTGACCCTTATCAAAATGAACAAGGGCTGGATTGGGCCAGACTTCTCATAACCACCAAATGACAGCAGAGTAACATAAAGTCAAATCCACTGTGTTATTTTGGGAGGTGTATTCACATGCACCGCTTCACACCCACACATGGGTATACGCTTCCTCATTTCAGCTGTTTTATGTTCTTCTCCTTATCCTCAGCCTTCACCACCACTAGAGATGAGCGTTGTTCTACTCGAACTGTTCGCCAATCTCAAATTCGAGCTGTTTTGGGCGGTGTTCGAGCCGTTCGGCGAACACGAACAATTTGAGAAAAATTCGGCTGTTCGAGGTTATGTTCGATAACTGTTCGTGCACCAAAATCATAACTGGATTTTTTCTCAGTAATGATGAAAATTAATGTTAATACGCAGTTTGAGTGTACAGCGGGGTGGGGGGAGGGGCAGGGGATGGATCTCTGCAGGAACAATGAAGATCTCCATTTTTTTTTTTCTCTTTCCCGCATTTACAGTGGGGAGGTGCAATCTGTCAGCCTATCAGCAGCGCACACACGGAGCGAAGTGCTTTTTTTCACACAAGCAAGGGCATGTGTCATTGGCAGTGTATGTCACATGTCCTTGCCCTATAAGACCAAGCCATTTTCCCCGTCGCCACCATTTTCTCACTGCTGCAGCTGCGTGTTAGACGGCACCGCTGTTGCTGTGTGCGCTATACCTTGTTAATTTCAAGCCAATTTTCGCACAAATCTACAGATAGCTTGGGAGTAGGGAATAGTTGTGATTGCAGTCCTTTTAAGGACTAGGTTACAGCATTTCCAATGACTTTTATCAGGCAGTTTTGTGCTCTTAAATAGATAGGTTGTGGGAGTAAATACTAATTGTAATTGGAGTCCTTTTCAGGACTAGGTTACATCAGTTCCTATCAGTTTTTGCCAGGCAGGTCTGTGCCAGTGCTGTGCAAGTTTTTTTCACAGCATTTGGCTGAATCTAGCAAAGCTAATCCTTTTTGGCCTATTGCAGAGTATGTTAGTCAGTGGAGTAGCCTATCTGTGTTGCAAGATATACCACCTGTGTATAGAATACCAATTTTTTTACTGCACCTAGTGAAGTAAAATCTTTTGGGCATAGCATCATTCCATTAGTCCATCTATACTGACCTCCATCAGGTTGCAAATTGAATATAATTTTTTTCTGCATCTAGCTCTGAAAAAATATTGGGCTTCTAGCTGTGTGTGGGACTTGTTGTATTAGTCCATCTATACTGACCTCCATCAGGTTGCAAACTGAATATATTTTTTTCTGCATCTACCTCTGAAAAAATATTGGTCTTCTAGCTGTGTGTGGGACTTGTTCTATTAATCCATCTATACAGACCTCCATCAGGTTGCAAACTGAATATATTTTTTTCTGCATCTACCTCTGAAAAAATATTGGGCTTCTAGCTGTGTGTGGGACTTGTTGTATTAGTCCATCTATACTGACCTCCATCAGGTTGCAAATTAAAAATAATTTTTATCTGCATCTACAGTACCTCTGAAAAAATATTTGGGCTTCTAGCTGTGTGTGGGACTTGTTCTATTAGTCCATCTATACTGACCTCCATCAGGTTGCAAATTGAATAGAATTTTTATCTGCATCTAGCTCTGAAAAAATATTTGGCATTCTAGCAGTGTGTGGGACTTTCTCTATTAGTCCATCTATACTAACCTCCATCAGGTTGCAAATTAAAAATAATTTTTATCTGCATCTACCTCTGAAAAAATATTTGGGCTTCTAGCTGTGTGTGGGACTTGTTGTATTAGTCCATCTATACTGACCTCCATCAGGTTGCAAACTGAATATATTTTTTTCTGCATCTACTTCTGAAAAAATATTGGGCTTCTAGCTGTGTGTGGGACTTGTTCTATTAATCCATCTATACAGACCTCCATCAGGTTGAAAACTGAATATATTTTTTACTGCATTTACCTCTGAAAAAATATGTGGCCTACTAGTAGTGTGTGGGACTTTCTCTATTAGTCCATCTATATTGACCTCCATCAGGTTGCAAACTGAATATAATTTTTTTCTGCATCTAGCTCTGAAAAAATATTTGGCCTTCTAGCAGTGTGTGGGACTTTCTCTATTAGTCCATCTATACTGACCTCCATCAGGTTGCAAATTCAAAATAATTTTTTGTCTGCATTTAGCTCTGAAAAAATATTGGGCTTCTAGCTGTGTGTGGGACTTGTTGTATTAGTCCATCTATACTGACCTCCATCAGGTTGCAAATTAAAAACAATTTTTATCTGCATCTACAGTACCTCTGAAAAAATATTTGGGCTTCTAGCTGTGTGTGGGACTTTCTCTATTAGTCCATCTATACTAACCTCCATCAGGTTGCAAATTAAAAATAATTTTTATCTGCATCTACCTCTGAAAAAATATTTGGGCTTCTAGCTGTGTGTGGGACTTGTTGTATTAGTCCATCTATACTGACCTCCATCAGGTTGCAAACTGAATATATTTTTTTCTGCATCTACTTCTGAAAAAATATTGGGCTTCTAGCTGTGTGTGGGACTTGTTCTATTAATCCATCTATACAGACCTCCATCAGGTTGCAAACTGAATATATTTTTTACTGCATCTACCTCTGAAAAAATATGTGGCCTACTAGTAGTGTGTGGGACTTTCTCTATTAGTCCATCTATACTGACCTCCATCAGGTTGCAAACTGAATATAATTTTTTTCTGCATCTAGCTCTGAAAAAATATTTGGCCTTCTAGCAGTGTGTGGGACTTTCTCTATTAGTCCATCTATACTGACCTCCATCAGGTTGCAAATTCAAAATAATTTTTTGTCTGCATTTAGCTCTGAAAAAATATTGGGCTTCTAGCTGTGTGTGGGACTTGTTGTATTAGTCCATCTATACTGACCTCCATCAGGTTGCAAATTAAAAATAATTTTTATCTGCATCTACCTCTGAAAAAATATTTGGACTTCTAGCTGTGTGTGGGACTTTATCTATTAGTCCATCTATACTGACCTCCATCAGGTTGCAAATTAAAAATAATTTTTATCTGCATCTACCTTTGAAAAAATATTTGGGCTTCTAGCTGTGTGTGGGACTTGTTCTATTAATCCATCTATACAGACCTCCATCAGGTTGCATACTGAATATATTTTTTTCTGCATCTACCTCTGAAAAAATATGTGGCCTTCTAGCAGTGTGTGGGACTTTCTCTATTAGTCCATCTATACTGACCTCCATCAGGTTGCAAACTGAATATAATTTTTTTCTGCATCTAGCTCTGAAAAAATATTTGGCCTTCTAGCAGTGTGTGGGGTTTTCTCTATTAGTCCATCTATACTGACCTCCATCAGGTTGCAAATTCAAAATAATTTTTTGTCTGCATCTAGCTCTGAAAAAATATTGAGCTTCTAGCTGTGTGTGGGACTTCTTGTATTAGTCCATCTATACTGACCTCCATCAGGTTGCAAATTAAAAATAATTTTTATCTGCATCTACAGTACCTCTGAAAAAATATTTGGGCTTCTAGCTGTGTGTGGGACTTGTTCTATTAGTCCATCTATACTGACCTCCATCAGGTTGCAAATTGAATATAATTTTTATCTGCATCTAGCTCTGAAAAAATATTTGGCCTTCTAGCAGTGTGTGGGACTTTCTCTATTAGTCCATCTATACTGACCTCCATCAGGTTGCAAATTAAAAATAATTTTTATCTGCATCTACCTCTGAAAAAATATTTGGGCTTCTAGCTGTGTGTGGGACTTGTTCTATTAGTCCATCTATACTGACCTCCATCAGGTTGCAAATTGAATATAATTTTTATCTGCATCTAGCTCTGAAAAAATATTTGGCCTTCTAGCAGTGTGTGGGACTTTCTCTATTAGTCCATCTATACTGACCTCCATCAGGTTGCAAATTAAAAATAATTTTTATCTGCATCTACCTCTGAAAAAATATTTGGGCTTCTAGCTGTGTGTGGGACTTGTTGTATTAGTCCATCTATACTGACCTCCATCAGGTTGCAAATTGAATATAATTTTTATCTGCATCTAGCTCTGAAAAAATATTTGGCCTTCTAGCAGTGTGTGGGACTTTCTCTATTAGTCCATCTATACTGACCTCCATCAGGTTGCAAATTAAAAATAATTTTTATCTGCATCTACCTCTGAAAAAATATTTGGGCTTCTAGCTGTGTGTGGGACTTGTTGTATTAGTCCATCTATACTGACCTCCATCAGGTTGCAAACTGAATATATTTTTTTCTGCATCTACTTCTGAAAAAATATTGGGCTTCTAGCTGTGTGTGGGACTTGTTCTATTAATCCATCTATACAGACCTCCATCAGGTTGCAAACTGAATATATTTTTTACTGCATCTACCTCTGAAAAAATATGTGGCCTACTAGTAGTGTGTGGGACTTTCTCTATTAGTCCATCTATACTGACCTCCATCAGGTTGCAAACTGAATATAATTTTTTTCTGCATCTAGCTCTGAAAAAATATTTGGCCTTCTAGCAGTGTGTGGGACTTTCTCTATTAGTCCATCTATACTGACCTCCATCAGGTTGCAAATTCAAAATAATTTTTTGTCTGCATTTAGCTCTGAAAAAATATTGGGCTTCTAGCTGTGTGTGGGACTTGTTGTATTAGTCCATCTATACTGACCTCCATCAGGTTGCAAATTAAAAATAATTTTTATCTGCATCTACCTCTGAAAAAATATTTGGACTTCTAGCTGTGTGTGGGACTTGTTCTATTAGTCCATCTATACTGACCTCCATCAGGTTGCAAATTGAATATAATTTTTATCTGCATCTAGCTCTGAAAAAATATTTGGCCTTCTAGCAGTGTGTGGGACTTTATCTATTAGTCCATCTATACTGACCTCCATCAGGTTGCAAATTAAAAATAATTTTTATCTGCATCTACCTCTGAAAAAATATTTGGGCTTCTAGCTGTGTGTGGGACTTGTTCTATTAATCCATCTATACAGACCTCCATCAGGTTGCATACTGAATATATTTTTTTCTGCATCTACCTCTGAAAAAATATGTGGCCTTCTAGCAGTGTGTGGGACTTTCTCTATTAGTCCATCTATACTGACCTCCATCAGGTTGCAAACTGAATATAATTTTTTTCTGCATCTAGCTCTGAAAAAATATTTGGCCTTCTAGCAGTGTGTGGGGTTTTCTCTATTAGTCCATCTATACTGACCTCCATCAGGTTGCAAATTCAAAATAATTTTTTGTCTGCATCTAGCTCTGAAAAAATATTGGGCTTCTAGCTGTGTGTGGGACTTCTTGTATTAGTCCATCTATACTGACCTCCATCAGGTTGCAAATTAAAAATAATTTTTATCTGCATCTACAGTACCTCTGAAAAAATATTTGGGCTTCTAGCTGTGTGTGGGACTTGTTCTATTAGTCCATCTATACTGACCTCCATCAGGTTGCAAATTGAATATAATTTTTATCTGCATCTAGCTCTGAAAAAATATTTGGCCTTCTAGCAGTGTGTGGGACTTTCTCTATTAGTCCATCTATACTGACCTCCATCAGGTTGCAAATTAAAAATAATTTTTATCTGCATCTACCTCTGAAAAAATATTTGGGCTTCTAGCTGTGTGTGGGACTTGTTCTATTAGTCCATCTATACTGACCTCCATCAGGTTGCAAATTGAATATAATTTTTATCTGCATCTAGCTCTGAAAAAATATTTGGCCTTCTAGCAGTGTGTGGGACTTTCTCTATTAGTCCATCTATACTGACCTCCATCAGGTTGCAAATTAAAAATAATTTTTATCTGCATCTACCTCTGAAAAAATATTTGGGCTTCTAGCTGTGTGTGGGACTTGTTCTATTAGTCCATCTATACTGACCTCCATCAGGTTGCAAATTGAATATAATTTTTATCTGCATCTAGCTCTGAAAAAATATTTGGCCTTCTAGCAGTGTGTGGGACTTTCTCTATTAGTCCATCTATACTGACCTCCATCAGGTTGCAAATTAAAAATAATTTTTATCTGCATCTACCTCTGAAAAAATATTTGGGCTTATAGCTGTGTGTGGGACTTGTTCTATTAGTCCATCTATACTGACCTCCATCAGGTTGCAAATTGAATATAATTTTTATCTGCATCTAGCTCTGAAAAAATATTTGGCCTTCTAGCAGTGTGTGGGACTTTCTCTATTAGTCCATCTATACTGACCTCCATCAGGTTGCAAATTAAAAATAATTTTTATCTGCATCTACCTCTGAAAAAATATTTGGGCTTCTAGCTGTGTGTGGGACTTGTTCTATTAGTCCATCTATACTGACCTCCATCAGGTTGGAAATTGAATATAATTTTTATCTGCATCTAGCTCTGAAAAAATATTTGGCCTTCTAGCAGTGTGTGGGACTTTCTCTATTAGTCCATCTATACTGACCTCCATCAGGTTGCAAATTAAAAATAATTTTTATCTGCATCTACCTCTGAAAAAATATTTGGGCTTCTAGCTGTGTGTGGGACTTGTTCTATTAATCCATCTATACAGACCTCCTTCAGGTTGCAAACTGAATTTATTTTTTTCTGCATCTACCTCTGAAAAAATATTGGGCTTCTAGCAGTGTGTGGGACTTGTTGTATTAGTCCATCTATACTGACCTCCATCAGGTTGCAAACTGAATATATTTTTTTCTGCATCTACCTCTGAAAAAATATTGGGCCTTCTAGCAGTGTGTGGGACTTTCTCTATTAGTCCATCTATACTGACCTCCATCAGGTTGCAAATTCAAAATAATTTTTTGTCTGCATCTAGCTCTGAAAAAATATTTGGGCTTCTAGCTGTGTGTGGGACTTGTTCTATTAATCCATCTATACAGACCTCCTTCAGGTTGCAAACTGAATTTATTTTTTTCTGCATCTACCTCTGAAAAAATATTGGGCTTCTAGCTGTGTGTGGGACTTGTTGTATTAGTCCACCTATACTGACCTCCATCAGGTTGCAAACTGAATATATTTTTTTCTGCATCTACCTCTGAAAAAATATTGGGCCTTCTAGCAGTGTGTGGGACTTTCTCTATTAGTCCATCTATACTGACCTCCATCAGGTTGCAAATTCAAAATAATTTTTTGTCTGCATCTAGCTCTGAAAAAATATTGGGCTTCTAGCTGTGTGTGGGACTTGTTGTATTAGTCCATCTATACTGACCTCCATCAGGTTGCAAATTAAAAATAATTTTTATCTGCATCTACAGTACCTCTGAAAAAATATTTGGGCTTCTAGCTGTGTGTGGGACTTGTTCTATTAGTCCATCTATACTGACCTCCATCAGGTTGCAAATTGAATATAATTTTTATCTGCATCTAGCTCTGAAAAAATATTTGGCCTTCTAGCAGTGTGTGGGACTTTCTCTATTAGTCCATCTATACTGACCTCCATCAGGTTGCAAATTGAATATAATTTTTATCTCCATCTAGCTCTGAAAAAATATTTGGCCTTCTAGCAGTGTGTGGGACTTTCTCTATTAGTCCATCTATACTGACCTCCATCAGGTTGCAAATTAAAAATAATTTTTATCTGCATCTACCTCTGAAAAAATATTTGGGCTTCTAGCAGTGTGTGGGACTCATTGTATTAGGCCATCTATACCAAGCTCCACCAGCTTTGAAATTAATAATAATTTTTAGCTTCATCTAGCCCTGAAAATAATTTTTCCCAATAGTGGTAGCAATAGAAATATGGGGCGCGCGCCTGGTTAACAAAAATATATGCTTCATAACACAAAACACCAGCCTAGCGCACTGCATTAATAAGATGGCATCATCGTCTCTCCCAGTGCTAGGCCTACTACGCAGGCTAGTATTCCTGTGCCTAAAACACAATGTATGGGTCCGCGCTAGCCACTATGCTGAGGGGTATAAAGCTGCTGCTAACGCTTTATAACAATTCAATTGGCAGATTTTCACAGAGCTCTTCCACAACGCCCACCCATCGGGCAACAGTTGCCCACCCTCCCTATGGGATCTAGTGGCGAATAGTTGATGCCATTAATCAGAGCGTCAGTTGCCCCGTCAACGTGGCAAGCATACGGTAAGGCATGGGAAGAGTGGACACGACTAGTAGCAGGCAGACGGGTTGACCAATGTGAACAAGCCAGATCACAAGTCACCATAGAATTTCTCCACCAGCTAATGATGAGGGGCATATCAGGGGCGTCAGCGCAGCGGTGTCTGACCGGAGTAGCATTGCACTTCCAACTACTGAATTTTGGAGATGTGACAAAGATTCATCATCAGACATTCCATAAAAGGGTGGAAAAGGGGTCAGCCAAGTCAGGAATGTAGACGTCCCATCCCGTGTCACTAAAACTGATTTCTCACATCTTATCCCTAACACCATTAACATGACACTCACAATTTGAAGCAACACTAATGTCTACTGCATTTGTGATCGCCTTCTTCGGGGCGCTATGTATAAGCGAATTAGTCCCTCAATCCAAAATTACCACCAGTGGACGCTTATTACACCAGGAAGTAGTCATAGCCAATAATGCAATACGTGTACGCATACACCAATCGAAAACGGTTCCAGCGGGCAGGGGTACTTGGGTACTTCTACAACCCACAAACGGTACACTGAGTCGGGTAACAATAGTAAAAACATATCTGACCATCAGATCACAAAGTAATTTCTTCGTATCACACATTGATGGAACGCCATTTTCAAGATACCTGTTCCAAGCTATATTTAATAAATGCATAACATCGGCAGGGAACCACCCCAAAGATTACGGGACACACTCATTCCGCATAGGTGCGGCCACGGAAGCAGCAAGAGCAGGACTGTCAGAAACGGAAGTTCAGAGGATTGGGAGATGGCGATCCACGTGTTTGGCGAGATACATAAGACCGGACTTGTTATCCTAACGTGGTTTGTTTCTTTTACAGGTGACGCTAAGCCAACAGTGTGAGTGATAGGCCACTCGTATATATATTGGGCACAAAAAAGGGCGAAAGTCCGCCCAGGCGGGAGGAAATTAGAGTTTCATAACACATATTTCAACTGGAGAGGTATTAGAGGCCTGCTATGGCCACATGTACTAATGGAGGTAATCAAGTTAGGGAGAGAGGCAAGAGGTCCGGTCATCTTAGTTATACAGGCCGGGGGAAACAACCTAGGTCATCACAAGAGCGCATAACTAATGGCAATAATGAAACTAGACACTGAGCGCTTCAGAGAATTTTTCACAAAATGAGCTATAGTATGGTCAGAGATTGTGCCGATAGCGGTATGGCAAGGTGCGCAAGACATCACGGCCATCGAATGGACAAGGCGGGTAATAAATATTCGGATGGCAAAATTTAGAAGAGACAGAGGCGGTGTAGTGATACGACACCGACAACTGGAAGGAGATAAAGCAGGCCTCATACGGCCCGACGGTGTTCACTTAATAGATATTGGACTGGACATATTCCTGTCAGGACTCCAGGACGGAGTGGAACAAGCGTTAAGAGTGATGGGTGGGGGTCAGAGTCCTGCATACGAGTACGCTGGATCCTCCGTGGCCTGGAAATAGAAAGGACATGTTGGAGAGTTACACTTGTTGGTCAACTTGCCGGAGTGGGGATCCAGGGCATGCTGCAACAAGCTGAATTATTTTAGAAATAAAATGCCTTTCTAATGGAATGAGTATAAAGAGTTAATAAAGCTGTGACCGATCCTCACCCATCCAGTTGTAAGAGTTACATTATTGGGTTGTCCATGAAAGGGGGGTGGTAGGGGGGCTGAGCATCTGGGTTTGGTTGGGGGTCCCCACAGTCTGCCTAGGCTAGATTAATTTAAAAATTCTTATTAGATACACAGGCGGTGCAGCTTGCTTCGCAGCTGGGCTACTACGCCCAAAGTATTGCCTAGGCTAGATGCAGTTAAAAATTCTACGCTGACTAGCAGACACTGAAGATTTGGAGCAGACCTCTGAGTAAACAGCTCTTCAGACTCAACCATCTGTGTTACCCCAAGCCATAGTGTATGTAGTTTCTTACAGTTAAAAGGGGGGGGGGGTGCGACCCAACCCACCTGGAATTGACGATGCCAACGTCACGTAAGACACAGCAAGGGGACTCCCAAAATTGTGGCACAGACACCACTTAACCCTAGAACGCATACCTGTGGCCTTGCAGGCCCGCCCAGTTAATTGTTTTCTATTTTCTGCAAGATTGCTTTAGTTAGAATTTTGAAACTCTAGGTATTCTTCATGTATATAGTTGTTTGTCATTTGAGTTTGAGTTATTCCATGTTATTTGCACACGGGCCTAAAGGGCCCCAGGTATGTGAAAGTGTAGATTTTTATGGTCATGCGTTCTAGGGTTAAGTGGCATCAATTGCCCCACTGTTGCTTAAAACGGTTGGTGAGGTGATTTTACCAAATCCCCAAGCTTTTAGTCTCCCAAGGATGACACAGGGGTAGAAATGTCCTTGCGAATCCATGATTTGATCATCTTTATGAACGTGAGTCTGTCTACATTCTCAGTGGACAGCCGCGTGCGCTTATCTGTCAGCACACGTTGCAGCGCTGAACACACGTTCAGAGAGAACGCTGGCTGCATGGCATGACAAGGTCTCCAAGGCGTGAGTGGCGAGCTAGGGCGATTTTTCAAGATTGGAATACCAAAATGAGCAAGGGTCCAGTGACACAGTCATGGCTTCGATGTTCACTTGGAGATTCTCCTGTACCATCCTCTCTAGGCATTGACTATGTGTCAGACTTCTTGTCTCCTGTGGCCTTGCAAAGGATGGTCTAAAAAAGTGGTGAAACGATTCCACAAAATTGCTGTTACCAGCAGATACTGTGTTACTGTTACTGTTTGAGTGATGAAGACTCGACAGTCCCACCGTTGGCAAGTTAGAACTGTTAGATTCACTACGTGCACCACTGGTGTTTTGTGGAAAAGCACATGTAAGATTCTGCAACAGATACTCCTGCATTCGTCAATACCTTTTTATGGCAGGAATTATTTTGGCAAATATACTTTTGTACCAGGGATCTAAGAGTGTGGCAACCCAGTAGTCGGGATTACTTCGAATTCTGACAATCCGGGGGTCATGTTGCAGGTAGTGCAGCAAGAAGGCACTCATGTGTCTTGCGCATCCAGAAGGACCAAGTCCTTGTTGTGTTGGTAGCGAGGTAAGAATCATGCTTCCTTCCTCTGCCCTCTCCCTCCAACCTCGCACAACAGAAATGTGATCAAGGTCTCCCTCATCTGATGAGTCTTCCATGCCCATTGCCAGTTCGTCCTCCACTTCTTCCTCGGCTCCTGCACCTTCCTCAACAGTTTGGCTGCTACCATGCGCCCTGGTTAATCCCTCTCCCCCACCCTCCCATGCCTGCCGCCTTGGTGCTGCCAACCGTCTGGACCTTGGAGATGTTATCCCTTCCGCTTACGACTCCTCCTCTACTTCCTCCACCTCCTCTTGTCCCACCACCTGATTCCGAATTCTGTTTAACACGTGCTCCAGCATGTAAATCACCGTAATAGTCATGCTAATAATGGCATCGTCAGCACTAAACATCTTCGTCGCCATTTCAAGACTGTGCAGAAGAGTGCATAGGTCCCTGATCTGAGACCACTCCTCCAGCGTGATTTGCCCCACCTCTGGATCTCGTTGGCCCAGGCTATACGTCAGAACGTATTGCACCAGGGCTTGTCGGTGCTGCCACAGTCGCTGCAACATGTGCAGAGTTGAATTCCACCGTGTCGGCACATCGTATTTCAGCCGGTGAACTGGCAGGCCCAACGACTTCTGTAGAGATGTAAGTCGTTGAACTGCGGGATGCGAACGGCGGAAGTGAGCACACAGCGACCATGCACTCTGCAGAAGGCCATCTAGTCCGGGATAGTGGGCTAAAAATTGCTGAACAACCAGGTTCAACACGTGAGCCATACAAGGCACGTGTGTGACATTGCCCCGGCGAAGTGCCGCACCCAGGTTTGCAGCATTGTCGCACATGGCCTTTCCTGGTTGCAGGTCCAGTGGAGACAACCTTTCATGAAACTGGGTCTCCAGAGCTGACCAAAATTCCTCAGCTGTGTGACTCACATTTCCCAGACATTTCAAAGTAAACACTGATGCGTTGAGCCCTGCTGCCAGCATAGTAAGGAGGTGTGCAGGATTCCTTCTGCGCAGTTAGAAAGCAGGTGGCATTACCAGACAGGCTTTGGGTGCAGGTGGAGGACCGAGAGGAGGTTGAGGAGGCAGAAGCAGTGGAGGAAGTTCGAGATAAAGAGGATTAACACACAACTCGTGGGGACGGTAAGACTTGGACAGCAGCCCCTTGTCCTGCTGTCACCATAGTTACCCAGTGCCCAGTCAGCGACATGTAACGCCCCTGTCCATGCCTTCTCGTCCAAGTGTCTGTGGTGAAGTGCACCCTGTCACACACAGAGTTTCTCAAAGAAGCGGTGATGTTGTGTGCGACATGCTAGTGGAGCGCAGGCACACCTTTCTTTGAGAAGTAGTGCCGACTGGGCATCTGGTACTGGGGCACTGTGACGGACATAAGGTCTTGAAAATCCTCTGTGTCCTCCAGGTGGAAAGGCAGCATTTCTGTAGCCAACAGCTTGCAGATGGTGAAATTCAACCTCTTAGCTTTCTCATGGCTAGGAGGAAATGGTCTTTTACTTTTCCACATCTGAGGGACCGAGGGCTGGCTATTGTGCTTAGACGGTTTTGAGTAGGGTGTCCCCGGCAACTGCCGGTCTGTGAGGAAGATGCAGGCGGACATGTTAGGTTGCCTTGATCCAAAGGTGGTGCTCTCGATGTCGGAGAGCGCACAACACTAGCAGGTGTTTCCACTTCCCAATGAACTGACGACCTGCCAATCACACTGGCTGTTGCGGGTAAAGAGGTGGCAGGTCTGCGTCCAAAAACATGTGTGACTGCTGTCCCCCCAGTCACAGAGGATGAAGAGGCTGCGGATGCACAAGATGGGGCAGACGGTGGTTGGCCCAGCCGGCTAGGCCGCATTGTAGCACAATGAGCTTCCCACTGCAACTTATGCTTCATATCCATGTGACGGTACATGCATGAAGTACTCAAACTATGTATTTTTTGGCCTCTACTTAGCTTTTGCTGACAAATATTACAGATAACACGAGTTGGGTCATCCTTATCGATCTGAATAAATGCCCAGGCTATGCAAGGCTTAGAGCCCATGTGACCTGAAGAGCCACTACGACTTGTGGTCAGAGGCAGAGTTGTGGTTGAGGATGCAGTTGTTGACGTGCTTCCAGTACTCCGTCTCTGTTCAGGAAGGCGCAACCTAACCTCATCGTCAATAGCATCTGTGATGCCCCGCTGCGCTTGGTATCACAGATCCTACAAGAGTGCATTGATGGAATCCTCCACAAGAGGCCCCCATAAACATTCACACATCTCCACCTTCCACCTCAGACCAGCAGAGGGAGCCCATTAGGGATATAAATAGGGAAGGTGGAGCTAGGCAGTTCAGTTCCTCTGAAGAGTTCCTGCAGTAGAGAAGCCTAAGAGAGGTCAGTCTGCAGTGGAGCTCAGTCTAGTCTAGAGAACGCAGTTAATAGTTCAGCAGTGGAGCACGAGGCTCCTGCTTGCTAGATTCAGGGAGCCCAGATAGAGCTTAAGGTGTGCCGGTGCCGTAAGATCAGTGAAGCGCGGCAAGCTGCCGTTAGTGTGTATAGCCTAGTGAGGGCCCGAGTAGGCCGAAGGCGAGTGGCGAGTTAGTACATAAGGGGCAGAGGAGCTTAACCAGCTCACCCCGAAGCATTTACCGGACACAGGATCCGAGCTTACCGGTATCTCTATAACCCAGTAAGGCATAACCGGAATCCCTGGAGAACTACAAGTCCCAGGATCGCTAAGGTGCTGATATGTAACAGAGCCAGGAGATGCTTAGGCCCCGCATACTGGGAGCGTGAACTCCAAGAGAAGGCCCTACCACAAGGTCAGCCAGCGCAGGACAGAGACAAAGTTAGGCCTAGCTCCAGGCAGGTCAGAAACTTACTACGCAGAGGCAAGAAACAGGAGGCCCTACACCCGCTCATTGGGGAGGATCCTGATATGCACCCTTCACCCTACAGTGCTCCGGGATGTGCCTGAATTTCCACCAGTAAAAGGTACTGAAGTGACTACCGTGTCCGTTCCCGTTCTTGCTCTGACCCAGCTGGGTCTCGCCTGTCCTGCATTCCCCCTGCATACGCTGCCCTGAGACCTAGCTCCACCTGTGGGGAGCTATACCATCGAGCTGCCTTATCACCGGCCTCAGTGGACTGCTGCAGCGCTGGTGCTTGTCACCAGATACCACAGGTGGCGTCATGAACTCTTATAAAATTAACAATTATCCACCCTTTTAAAGAGAGACCCCAGGGTACGGGCCAGGGAGCCGACCACCGCGACATCCCCAAGGCCAGGCAAATGCCCAGGTACCGAGTCATCCCCATCCCCAGGGCTAGTCACATCCTCCTCCACCTCCTCTGCTGACCTCATCGACTGTCTGACTGTGGGTTGACAGTAAGTGGGATCTCCAACCTCGTCATCATCACCCTGTGTGTTATCACACCCGTCGCCCTCAGAGCCAACCTCTTCCTGCCCTGACCGAAAAGTCAAGTTGTCGCTCCAATCAGGTATTTGAGTCTCATCATCGTCTTCTTCATTGTCTCCACCAACAGGAGTTACAGTTTGGGAACAAGGGTCTGCATTATGCTCAGAACCTTCTTCATCTGGTCCTGGATCCAACTTATAAAGTATTTGTGATGTTGAAATTGAGGTGATGGAGAGCCCATTTGAAGGAGCACTTGATATCCGTTGAAGCACCTGCTGTTTTTGTGCCTCATCTAGAATTTGTAGCGATGGGCGTGTCCGTAAGAATGGGATCGTATCACATTGTCCACGAAAAGAAGTCGACATCTTAGTTTGGCTGGAAGATGGTCTTTCTTCTGCAGATGTTACTCCCCCCCCCACCGTGGGGGGCCTCGACCCACCAGCGGACAGGCACCAGTATTGGGATGGGGGGCTGGCCGTCAGGGTCCACCGTGGCTCTGGCACAAACCCGGCGACACAGAGGTGGCACAGGCAGGAACGGACTGGCCATGTCGGCTTCTCACTTTTTGGATTTTAGAAGGGCATGACATGCCTATATCTGTGTCTCCCCCTCCTTTTACTCCTCCACCTCTTTTCTTTTCGCATGACTATATGTACTTGTCACTTTTCCATGTGTTAGTTGTGTCTTCTGAGCAGTTTGTCAGCTTTTGGACACCTTTGAAGGTGTTTTCTATGTGTTTCTATGTGTTTTTGTTTGCCTGCCATTGGTTTTAACGGTGTTCGAAGGTGTTCGACGAACAGTTCGACGAACAGTTCGGCGAACTTGAACACTACGGGGGTGGCTCAACACTAACCACCACTATACCACCAGGGTGACATGGTTCGTGTTGCCATTATTGAAAGTTGTTATGTCCTTATTTTTGGCAGCTTTTGCTTGGAAGGCATAAGCAAAGACTTTGGTAAACCCACTCCCCAATAATGGGAATAATATTTTTAAGATGCTGTACTGTATGGCTCGTGTAAGGGGCATTAAAACTGTCTTGTTAAGCTACTGTGACCTCCACCACTTTTCCAGGGGGCATTCAAACCGTCTTGTTAAGCTACTGCGACCTCCACCACTTTTCCAAGGGGCATTAAAACAGTCTTAAGCTACTGGGACCTCCACGTCTCTTCTGAGGGGCATTAAAAGCATCTTGCTAAACTACTGGGACCTCCACGTCTCTTCTGAGGGGCATTAAAAGCATCTTGTTAAGCTACTGTGACCTCCACCACTTTTCCAAGGGGCATTAAAACCGTCTTGTTAAGCTACTGGGACCTCCACGTTTCTCTTCTAAGGGGCATTAAAACCATCTTGTTAAGGTACTGCGACCTCCATCACTTTTCCGAGGGGCATTAAAACCGTCTTGTTAAGCTACTGGGACCTCCACGTCTCTTCTGAGCGGCATTAAAAGCGTCTTGTTTAGCTACTGCGACCTCCACCACTTTTCCTAGGGGCATTAAAACCGTCTTGTTAAGCTACTGTGACCTCCACATCTCTTCTGAGGGGCATTAAAAGTGTCTTGTTAAGATACTGCGACCTCCACCACTTTTCCGAGGGGCCTTAAAACCGTCTTGTTAAGCTACTGGGACCTCCACGTCTCTTCTGAGGGGCATTAAAAGCGTCTTGTAAAGATACTGCGACCTCCACCACTTTTCCAGGGGGCATTCAAACCGTCTTGTTAAGCTACTGGGAACTCCACGTCTCTTCTGTGGGGCACTAAAACAGTCTTGTTAAGCTACTGCGACCTCCACGTCTCTTCTGAGGGGCATTAAAAGCGTCTTGTTAAGCTACTGCAACCTCCACCACTTTTCCGAGGGGCATTAAAACCGTCTTGTTAAGCTACTGTGACCTCCACGTCTCTTCTGAGGGGCATTAAAAGTGTCTTGTTAAGATACTGCGACCTCCACCACGTTTCCGAGGGGCATTAAAACCGTCTTGTTAAGCTACTGGGACCTCCACGTCTCTTCTGAGCGGCATTAAAAGCGTCTTGTTTAGCTACTGCGACCTCCACCACTTTTCCTAGGGGCATTAAAAGCGTCTTGTTAAGCTACTGTGACCTCCACATCTCTTCTGAGGGGCATTAAAAGTGTCTTGTTAAGATACTGCGACCTCCACCACTTTTCCGAGGGGCCTTAAAACCGTCTTGTTAAGCTACTGGGACCTCCACGTCTCTTCTGAGGGGCATTAAAAGCCTCTTGTAAAGATACTGCGACCTCCACCACTTTTCCAGGGGGCATTCAAACCGTCTTGTTAAGCTACTGGGAACTCCACGTCTCTTCTGTGGGGCACTAAAACAGTCTTGTTAAGCTACTGCGACCTCCACGTCTCTTCTGAGGGGCATTAAAAGCGTCTTGTTAAGCTACTGCAACCTCCACCACTTTTCCGAGGGGCATTAAAACCGTCTTGTTAAGCTACTGTGACCTCCACGTCTCTTCTGAGGGGCATTAAAAGTGTCTTGTTAAGATACTGCGACCTCCACCACGTTTCCGAGGGGCATTAAAACCGTCTTTTTAAGCTACTGGGACCTCCACGTCTCTTCTGAGGGGCATTAAAAGCGTCTTATTAAGCTACTGCGACCTCCACATCTCTTCTAAGGGGCATTAAAACCATCTTGTTAAGGTACTGCGACCTCCACCACTTTTCCGAGGGGCAATAAAACCGTCTTGTTAAGCGACTGGGACGGATCTCCACGTCTCTTCTGAGGGGCATTAAAAGCATCTTGTTAAGCTACTGTGACCTCCACCACTTTTCCAAGGGGCATTGAAAGGTTGTTTTTAATTAACTCTAACCTCCAAGACTCTTCGAACGGGCATTGCATTTGGTCCTATTTTTTTTCAGCTTTTGCTTGGAGGGCATAAGCAAAGACTATGGGAGACCCACTCCCTCATAATGGGAATAATGTTTGTGATATGCTGTACTGCATGGCTCTTGTAAGGGGTATTGCAAGTTCCTCCATCCTAATTTTTGGTAGCTTTTGCTTGGAAGGCATAAGCAAAGAATATGGGAGACCCACTCCCTAATAATGGGAATAATGTTTGTAATATGCCGTACTGCATGGCTCTTGTAAGGGGCATTGCAAGTTCCTCCATCCTAATTTGTGGCAGCTTTTGCTTGGAAGGCATAAGCAAAGACTATGGGAGACCCCATCCCCAATAATGGGAATAATGTTTGTAATATGCTGTACTGCATGGCTCTTGTAAGGAGCATTGCAAGTTCCTCTGTCCTAATTTTTGGCAGCTTTTGCTTGGAAGGCATAGGCAAAGACTGGGAGACCCACTCCCCAATAATGGGAATAATATTTTTAAGATGCTGTACTGTATGGCTCTTGTAAGTGGCATTAAAACAGTCTTGTTAAGCTACTGTGACCTCCACCACTTTTCCAAGGGGCATTAAAACCATCTTGTTAAGCTACTGGGACCTCCACGTCTCTTCTGAGGGGCATTAAAAGCATCTTTTTAAGCTACTGTGACCTCCACCACTTTTCCAAGGGGCATTAAAACCGTCTTGTTAAGCTACTGTTACCTCCACCACTTTTCCAAGGGGCATTAAAACCGTCTTGTTAAGCTACTGCGACCTCCACCACTTTCCCAAGGGGCATTAAAACCGTTTTGTTAAGCTACTGGGACCTCCACGTCTCTTCTGAAGGGCACTTAAAGCGTCTTCTTAAGACACTCTGAACTCCACAGGTCTTCCAAGGGGCATTGAAATGTTGTTTTTAATTAACTCTAACCTCCACGACTCTTCCAACGGGCATTGCATTTCCTCCTAATTTTAGTCTGCTTTTGCTTTTCAATGCAAAGGCGAAAACTAAGGGAGACCCACTCCCCAATAATTGGTAGAAGGTTTTTAGTACGCTTTTATCCACGTCTGTTTCAAGGGGCATCGCAGTTCCTAATAATTTTTGGAAAGCCTTCCATTCACTGCTTAGGCCAACAGTGTACCGGAGACCTAGATGCTATAAATGGAAAAAGCGGTTTAGTTAAGGCCCTCTGATCTCCATGTCATTTCCAAGGGGCATTGGAGTGCCTCGAAATTTTTGGTAGGCATTGCACTCACTGTATGCCCTACAACTGTGCAGCCAAACCGCTCCTTTTGTTACAGAAACATATCCTACAAGACATATCTGGTTGACTGGCCTGATATTGATGTGAATGGTCCCTGTTCCTCCTGCTCTTTCTCCTTTGCTACCACCACATCCATCATTTATCACCTGAAGCTTTGTTTTAACAGGAGTCATAGAACTGGAATAGTAGGAGGAAAACATCAAGCAATCCTCGGAGGAGGTAAGATATGCGCCAAAACGCTGACCACCTCAGGCCTAGTCTCTACTACATACATGCGCTTACATTCCAAGAAAACAAAGCAGATGCTAACTTCTATCATCATCATCATGCTCCTCAACTTGGCACTGTCAACTTCCCTGATGGAGAAGCCAGGGCCCACCGGATTTGTCTTGTTATCTGGCGGGCTCGTCCAATGCTGCCCTAAAGCAGGCCGGGCTAAGAAAAGTGTGTGGAGGGAAGTTGACAGGAGAAATATGGGCGGCTGGGGACCGTTTATGGACACCCGGCTGCCCCCAGGCGGCTGGAGACCATGTGTGGACACCCGGCCGCGGGGCGGCTGGGGACCGAGTATGGACACCCGGCCACTCCCTGGCGGCTGGGGACCGTGTGTGGACACCCGGCCGCCGGGCGCCTGGGGACTGAGTATGGACACCAGGCCGCCAACGCAGCCTTGACGTGGTGGCCAGATTCCGCCTCCACATGCCTAAAAGGCCCAATTTCAAGTGCAAGCAAGCAGTATGGTATTGCAGCCTGGGGGTGGGTGGGTGGCAGGCTGCATACTTACACTTGCATTGCAAGGAATGGGAGAGGTACAATGGAACACTGCCCTGGGACAAGGACTTGAACGGGGATAGTTGCAAGTCCGCAATGACAGGTGCAGGGTGGGAGGCATCTTCGCATGTTCCATGATCAGGTGTTTGGCATGCACACACTACAGCGGGATAGGCTGTCCTTCCCACTAAATGCACTGGGGAGGGCAAAAGTAATGTTTTGGTATGCGCGCTTAATCTTATGTATACGGCACACCGCGACAAATAGGGGTGGCTGGGGACTGAGTATGGATACCTCGCTGCCGAAGCAGCCGTGAGGTAGTGGCCAGCTTCGGCCTCCTCCAAACTAAAAGGCCTCATTTCAAGTGCAAGCTAGCAGTATGGTATTGCAGCCTGGGGGTGGGTGGGTGGCAGGCTGCACACTTACGCTTGCATTCCAAGAAAGCAAAGCAGATGCTAACTTCTATCATCATCATCATGCTCCTCACCTTGGCACTCTGAACTCCCCTGATGGAGAAGCCAGGGCCCACCGGAGGAGTCTGGTTCTCTGGTGGGCTCGTCCAATGCTGCCCTAAAGCAGGCCGGGCTAAGAAAAGTGTGTGGGGGAAGTTGACAGGAGAAATAGGGGCGGCTGGGGACCGAGTGTGGACACCCAGCCGCCGGCGGCTGCGGACTGAGTATGGATACCAGGCAGCCAACGCAGCCATGACGTGGTGGCCAAATTCGTCCTCCACATGCCTAAAAGGCCCAATTTCAAGTGCAAGCAGTATGGTATTGCAGCCTGGGGGTGGGTGGGTGGCAGGCTGCATACTTGCGCTTGCATTGCAAGGAATAGGGGAGGTACAATTGAACACTGCTCTGGGAGAAGGACTTGCACGGGGATATTTGCAAGTCTGCATCTTCTGATGCGGCAAGGATGACTTCTGATGGGCACACTTTTAGGCAGTGACCTGGGAGTCAGAGATGCTTCCAGGGGTCTTCCCCATGCTGTTCCTATGTCTTTTCAGCACTGTATGCATGTGTCACACAGCACATGGCCAGATAAGGTTGTAAAATGTTAAAATGACATTTCCCGGTGAATGCATTTGTCACGGTTGAAAGCAATACAAAAGTGCAAAAACGCATAAAAAATGCTACTTGTGAATATAGCCCAAGGTGTCGAGGATTATTTTTTTTTCTGTTATTTATTTTACCTTACACACAAGTATTTACCCTGGAAAGGAACTTCCTTAACATATTTCACAGGAAAGCAGTTTCAGTTTAGTTTTTGAACGTTTTATTGTGAGCCCTTAAAAGTTGCTTAATACCTCTTACCCATGCTTAACACCTCTTCCCCACGTTGTTGACAGCAGTGACCTGGGGGTCAGAAATTCTTCCTGGGGCGATCCCCATGCTGTCCCCATGTGATTTGAGCACTGTCACTATCGTTTTGGGCACTTGTTAGGCTTTTAAAAAACAGCCGGGGGTGCCGCCGCAAAAATGCTCGGGTCTCCCATAGACTAACATTGGACTCGTTGCTCGGGTCAAGCACCCGAGTATCACGGGGAGCTCGGCCCGAGCTTCGAGCACCCGAGCATTTTAGTGCTCGCTCAACATTAATAAATACGTATCAATCAGGAAAATGCATATATAAATATATGAATAATTAGATACCCCCTATAACATTCTTGCACATTCCCATAAATAAATAGATAAATCCATCAAACAATCAACACGGTGTATAGTACATTATTTATCAGAAGATATTACAAAAAAGAAATGAATATCTCCTCAAAAAAATCATCATTATTAGTGTTGAGCGAACATGCTCGACACTGCTCGGTACTAGCCCGAGCATAACGCTACTCGGGATGTTCGGCGAACACCGAGCATTTCCGGGTTACTCGGGCGGGAGCCCGGGTCTCCGCCCTGCATGTTTGGCGCTCTTTACAGAGCCAATGAACTTGCAGGGATTGCCAGCCAGTCACTGTAATGCCGCAGCCATGTTGTTTGTGGGCATTACAGTGATTGGCTGGCCGCACAGCGTCACCTCGAGTATTTAAAACCGGGCGCCGCCATCTTGGACACAGTCGCTCCGTATCAGACAGTGTAGGGACAGCGCTGCTGATTTAGGGAGAGATATATCCTGCAAAATAGTTAGTGTAGGGTCTGTAAAGGCTGCCAGATCAAACAAACAGTCCTTCTCAGGACTAATATCCATCCCAGGAATATCAGGCAGGCAGGCAGGCAGGCTGTGTAGGAGACGCAGTGATTATACCAGCCAACGCTGCATTACAGTCCTTTCTGCTGCTCCTGTTGCTGAAATTGCTGGACTTAGCTCCAGGTCCCGGGGGCCAGTAAAAATCCTTTTTTTTTATCTAAATCCTCTTTTTTTTTTCCTCCTTCACAATGTACAAATACCCATCTTATTAACCTTTTGGTGCCCCCCCCCCCCCTCCAAAAAAAAGTGTGCTTCTGATTTTTCAGACACAAATATATTTGTTGAAAATAGTCTGGTGTAGGCCAGAGAAATAGAAGGGTGGTTTTGCAGTTCTATGGGCCATTTGTATCTAAAAAAAGCAGTTTGAGTGTGTCGCTCACTGTTCAGCCGCAAATATATATATATTTTAAAAAGCCTGGTATACACCAGTAAATTATTACTGTGGTTTTGATGTTCCAGGGTAAAACATCTCTATTATCCTGTTTTTGGCATTTTTTGCTGTATAAAAATAATAATAGTGTCTCCCTGATTTTTCAGACACAAATATATCTGTTGAAAATAGTCTGGTGTAGGCCAGAGAGACAGAAGTGTGCTTTTGCTGTTCCACGGTAAAAAATCTCTATTATCCTGCTTTTTTGCATTTTTTGCTGTAAAAAAAAAAAAATAGTGTCTCCGTGATTTTTCAGACACAAATATATCTGTTGAAAATAGTCTGGTGTAGGCCATAGAGACAGAAGTGTGCTTTTGCTGTTCCACGGTAAAAAATCTCTATTATCCTGCTTTTTGCATTTTTTGCTGTAAAAAAAAAAAAAAAATAGTGTCTCCCTGATTTTTCAGACACAGATATATCTGTTGAAAATAGTCTGGTGTACGCCCGAGAAATACAAGTGTGGTTTTGCAGTTCCACGGTACAAACCTCTGTATTATCCACTTTTGGGCCATTTGTATCTAAAAAAAACAGTTTGAGTGTGTCGCTCACTGTTCAGCCGCAAATATATATATATGTTAAAAAGCCTGGTATACACAAGTAAATTATTACTGTAGTTTTGATGTTCCACGGTAAAACATCTCTATTATCCTGTTTTTGGCATTTTTTGCTGTATAAAAATAATAATAGTGTCTCCCTGATTTTTCAGACACAAATATATCTGTTGAAAATAGTCTGGTGTAGGCCAGAGAGACAGAAGTGTGCTTTTGCTGTTCCACGGTAAAAAATCTCTATTATCCTGCTTTTTGCATTTTTTGCTGTAAAAAAAAAAAAAATAATAATGTTTCCCTGATTTTTCAGACACAAATATATCTGTTGAAAATAGTCTGGTGTAGGCCAGAGAGACAGAAGTGTTCTTTTGCTGTTCCACGGTAAAAAATCTGTATTATCCTGCTTTTTTTTTTTGCTGTAAAAAAAAAAAATAGTGTCTCCCTGATTTTTCAGACACAAATATATCTGTTGAAAATAGTCTGATGTAGGCCCGAGAAATACAAGTGTGGTTTTGCAGTTCCACGGTACAAACCTCTGTATTATCCACTTTTGGGCCATTTGTATCTAAAAAAAACAGTTTGAGTGTGTCGCTCACTGTTCAGCCGCAAATATATATATATTTTAAATAGCCTGGTATACACCAGTAAATTATTACTGTGGTTTTGATGTTCTACGGTAAAACATCTCTATTATCCTGTTTCTGGCATTTTTTGCTGTATAAAACTAATAATAGTGTCTCCCTGATTTTTCAGGCACAAATATATCTGTTGAAAATAGTCTGGTGTAGGCCCGAGAAATACAAGTGTGGTTTTGCAGTTCCACGGTACAAACCTCTGTATTATCCACTTTTGGGCCATTTGTATCTAAAAAAAACAGTTTGAGTGTGTCGCTCACTGTTCAGCCGCAAATATATATATATTTTAAATAGCCTGGTATACACCAGTAAATTATTACTGTGGTTTTGATGTTCCACGGTAAAACATCTCTATTATCCTGTTTCTGGCATTTTTTGCTGTATAAAACTAATAATAGTGTCTCCCTGATTTTTCAGGCACAAATATATCTGTTGAAAATAGTCTGGTGTAGGCCCGAGAAATACAAGTGTGGTTTTGCAGTTCCACGGTACAAACCTCTGTATTATCCACTTTTGGGCCATTTGTATCTAAAATAAACAGTTTGAGTGTGTCGCTCACTGTTCAGCTGGAAATATATATATATTTTAAAAAGCCTGGTATACACCAGTAAATTATTACTGTGGTTTTGATGTTCCAGGGTAAAACATCTCTATTATCCTGTTTTTGGCATTTTTTGCTGTATAAAAATAATAATAGTGTCTCCCTGATTTTTCAGACAGAAATATATCTGTTGAAAATAGTCTGGTGTAGGCCAGAGAGACAGAAGTGTGCTTTTGCTGTTCCACGGTAAAAAATCTCTATTATCCTGCTTTTTTGCATTTTTTGCTGTAAAAAAATAATAATAGTGTCTCCCTGATTTTTCAGACACATATATATCTGTTGAAAATAGTCTGGTGTAGGCCAGAGAGACAGAAGTGTGCTTTTGCTCTTCCACGGTAAA
This sequence comes from Phyllobates terribilis, assembly GCF_046119375.1. NCBI lineage: Eukaryota > Metazoa > Chordata > Amphibia > Anura > Dendrobatidae > Phyllobates > Phyllobates terribilis. The sequence continues at coordinate 406,081,187 of NW_027362771.1, forward strand.
AAATCTCTATTATCCTGCTTTTTGCATTTTTTGCTGTAAAAAAAAAAAAAATAGTGTCTCCCTGATTTTTCAGACACAAATATATCTGTTGAAAATAGTCTGGTGTAGGCCATAGAGACAGAAGTGTGCTTTTGCTGTTCCACAGTAAAAAATCTCTATTATCCTGCTTTTTGCATTTTTTGCTGTAAAAAAAAAAAAAAATAGTGTCTCCCTGATTTTTCAGACACAAATATATCTGTTGAAAATAGTCTGGTGTACGCCCGAGAAATACAAGTGTGGTTTTGCAGTTCCACGGTACAAACCTCTGTATTATCCACTTTTGGGCCATTTGTATCTAAAAAAAACAGTTTGAGTGTGTCGCTCACTGTTCAGCCACAAATATATATATATATTAAAAAGCCTGGTATACACCAGTAAATTATTACTGTAGTTTTGATGTTCCACGGTAAAACATCTCTATTATCCTGTTTTTGGCATTTTTTGCTGTATAAAAATAATAATAGTGTCTCCCTGATTTTTCAGACACAAATATATCTGTTGAAAATAGTCTGGTGTAGGCCAGAGAGACAGAAGTGTGCTTTTGCTGTTCCACGGTAAAAAATCTCTATTATCCTGCTTTTTGCATTTTTTGCTGTAAAAAAAAAAAAAAAAATAGTGTTTCCCTGATTTTTCAGACACAAATATATCTGTTGAAAATAGTCTGGTGTAGGCCCGAGAAATACAAGTGTGGTTTTGCAGTTCCACAGTACAAGCCTCTGTATTATCCACTTTTGGGCCATTCGTATCTAAAAAAAACAGTTTGAGTGTGTCGCTCACTGTTCAGCCGCAAATATATATATATTTTAAAAAGCCTGGTATACACCAGTAAATTATAACTGTGGTTTTGCTGTTCCACGGTAAAAAATCTCTATTATTCAGGTTTTAGTAGTTTTTTCCGTAAAGAAAAACAGTAGTGTCTCCTGACTGTTGTGACACAAAAATATATCTGTTGAAAATAGTCTTGTGTAGGCCCGACATCCCAGTCTGGTTTCGCAGTTCCACGGGTCAAATCGCTGTACTATACAGTTTTGGGCCTTTGGTATCTAAAAAAAAAGCAGTTTGAGTGTGTTGCCGCAAATATCTCTATTTAAAAAAGTGTGGTATACCCCAGTAAACAATAACTGTGGTTTTCCTCTTCCACGGTTCTAATCTACTCTTTATTACCCTTTTTCCATTGATAGTGCAAGTGTAAGCTATTTTACTTCATTTACATTGGGCAAGTCGCGTGACAAGGGATGTGGAAGTGGACGTTCTGGTGATGGTTCGTGCAGAGGACGGGGCCGTGGCCAAGGTGAAAATGTGCCACAACCAACAGCCACATCTTCTCGCTCCCACTTCTTGACCGAATTACTAGGGAAGCACAGAACAACACCAGTATTGAGAACTGATCAGTGTGAACAGGTTATTAATTGGATAGCAGACAATAGTTCCAGTTACCTGGGCACCACCACCTCCGGTCTGTCTTCCACACGGTCAACTCTTAGTAGCCGTGAGTCTCGACCGCATACTCCTCCTCACCCTGATGCTCCTTCCTCCCACCATGCCGAGTGTCGTCAGACAGCAAGTGATCCCACACTTGGAGCTCTGAAGAGCTGTTCACTGGTCCATTTCCATATTTGGGCCCCTCGCCTGATACGCTTGAAGTGGTGGAAGAGGAGATCCCATGTTGCGATGCCCAAATATTTGAACAGCCACGGCCACAGGAAGTCGACGTTGGCAATCTGTCACAAGAGGTGGACGATGACGAGACACAATTGCCAGGAAGTGTGGAGGAGGATCGTGGTGCGCAAGTGGAAGAGGAGGTAGTGGTGGATGATCGAGTAACTGACCCAATGTGGAAGGAGGACATGCAGAGTGAGGCCAGCAGCACACAGGGGGAGGGAGGCAGAGTACCCCAACAGGCAGGAAGAAGCAGTGTGGTGGCCGCAGACAGAAGGCAGGCAACCGTTCCCCGTAACACCAACACGAGGGACATTGCCAGTACAAGCGGTAGGTCTTCCAGAGTCTGGAATTTTTTTAAAGACTCTGCTGATAACCCCAAAAAGGCCATATGTTCCACCTGCCATGCCAGCATCAGCAGGGGTGACAAAACTACCAGCCTGACCACCAACAGCATGATCAGGCACATGGCAGCAAAGCACCCGACTTTGTGGGGCGAAACCCAGGGTCCACAACCAGTGTCAGCGGGTGTCACCACTGCTTCTTCCACTGTTGTGCGTGCAATAGAACCCCCTGTTGTGTGTGCAAGGCAATCCCCTGTCCATACTGCATGTAAAGATGCCCCCTCCTCTCAGTCTTCACTTGTTATGGCAGTTTCTCAAGAAACAGCATCAACGTCCACGTCCACGTCCTACCGCAGCGTTCAATTGCCCATATCCCAGACCTTTGAACGAAAGCGGAAATTCGCAGCTAACGCCCCACAGGCCACAGTCCTAAATTCGCACATTTCACGACTGCTTGCATTGGAAATGCTGCCTTTTAGGCTGGTGGAGACGGAATCCTTCCGCAATCTTATGGTGGTGGCTGTCCCTCGGTACTCGGTCCCCAGCCGACACTATTTTGCCCGGTGTGCCATCCCCGCACTACACAAGCACGTGTCCCAAAGCATCTGCCGTGCCCTCAACAACGCAGTTACAGGGAGAGTCCACCTGACAACGGACATGTGGACAAGTGCTTGTGGCCAGGGACGGTACATCTCTCTGACGGCACACTGGGTAAACATAGTGGACCCAGTCGGACCTTGGGACAGAACACATCCTCCCCACACTGAGGATTGCAGGCCCTGAGCATCCTCCTCCTCCTCCTCCTCCTCATGTTCAGCCTCCATCTCAGATATCACCACATCAGTTACAAGCTGGAAGCATTGCAGTACTGCCTCCGCCAAGCGGCAACAGGCTGTGCTGAAACTCATAAGCTTAGGTGATAAACCTCACACTGTTTGTGAGTTGTGGACAGCTGTGAAAGAGCAGGCAGATCTGTGGCTGAGACCGCTGAACCTACATCCCGGCATGGTCGTGTGTGACAATGGCCGTAACCTGGTGGCGGCTCTGAGGCGAGGTGAGATCACACACGTACCATGCCTGGCTCATGTGCTTAACCTCATGGTTCAGCGGTTTCTTAAATCGTACCCCGAGTTGCCAGATCTGCTCGTGAAAGTACGCCGCCTGTCAGCTCATTTTCGCAAGTCGGCTACAGCTTCCGCCACCCTTGCTGTGTAGCAGCAGCGTTTGCAGCTTCCGGCACACCGACTGGTGTGTGATGTCCAAACACGTTGGAACTCTACCCTCCACATGTTGCAAAGGATTTGTGAGCAGAAGAGAGCAGTTGTGGAGTACCAGCTGCAACAAGGCCGTCGATATTCAGGTCAGACTCCACACATAAGACCTCAGGAGTGGACCTGGATGTCTGACATATGTACCATCCTGACAAACTTTGAGGAGGCCACCAAGATGGTGAGTAGCGATGACGCCATCATTAGTGTCAGCATCCCACTTGTCTGTCTTTTGCAAAGCTCTCTGCAGAGAATTAAAGAGGAGGCATTGCAGCCAGAGTATGATGAGATGGATCAAGAAGCCGTAGCAGGCGATTACACACAGCCCAGCCTCAACTCATCCCAACGTGCATTGGGGGACAAAGAGGGAGAGGAGGAGGAGGAGGAGGAGGAAGAACAGGAGCTGCTATCATGCGTTGTAGATGGTAGTACAAGTGTCATACTGTCGGTTCAGCGTGGGTGGTCTGAGGACAGGGGGGAGGAGGAAGAGGAGGAGGAGGAGAGCATGGTCAGTCGTCATCTTGGTGAGGACACAGAAATCTTGCCCGTTACCAGTCTGGCACGCATGGCTGACTTTATGTTACGCTGCCTTAACCGTGACCCTCGCGTTGTCAAAATGTTGGGTGACAGTCATTACTGGTTGGTGACACTTCTAGACCCCCGCTACAAGGAGAACTTTCACTCTCTTATTCCTGAGGTGGAGAGGTCTACAAAAATGGGGCAATACCAGAAGGCCCTTGCTGCAGAACTCTTAAAAAAATTCCCATCTGAACACGCTAGCGGCAGAGGTCACAGTTCGTTGCCCAACCAAGGCGTACAGGTGAGAGAGATGCAACTCCAATCCAGCAGAGGCAGGGGAACACTGTCAACGTTCTGGGACAGTTTTCTGACACCCGCCCAGCTTACAGGCCCTGAGGCGCGGGGTACTCTCACAAGGAGTGGAAAGTTTCAAAAGATGGTGAGGGAGTACCTTGCCGATCGTACCAGCGTCCTCCGTGATTCCTCTGTGCCTTTTAATTATTGGGTATCCAAGCTGGACACTTGGAATGAACTCGCTCTGTACGCCTTGGAGGTCCTGGCCTGCCCTGCCCCTAGCGTGTTATCGGAGCGTGTTTTTAGTGCCGCTGGGGGAATTATAACTGATAAGCGCACTCGCCTGTCAACTGACAATGCTGACAAGCTGACCCTTATCAAAATAAACAAGGGCTGGATTGGGCCAGACTTCTCATCACCACCAATTGACAGCAGAGTAACATAAAGTCAAATCCACTGTGTTATTTCGGGAGGTGTATTCACATGCATCGCTTCACACCCACACATGGGTATACGCTTCCTCGTTTCGGCTGTTTAATCTTCTTCTCCTTATCCTCAGCCTCCACCACCACTATACCACCAGGGTGCCAGCATTGCAAGTTCCTCCATCCTAATTTTTGGCAGCTTTTGCTGGGAAAGCATAAGCAAATACCATGGGACACCCACTCCCCAGTAATGGGACTTATGTTTGTAATATGCTGTACTGCATGGCTCTTGTAAGGGGCATTGCAAGTTGCTCCATCCTAATTTTTGGCAGATTTTGCTGGGAAAGCATAAGCAAATACTATGGGAGACCCACTCCCCAATAATGGGACTTATATTTGTAATATGCTGTACTGCATGGCTCTTGTAAGGGGCATTGCAAGTTGCTCCGTCCTAATTTTTGGCAGCTTTTGCTGGGAAAGCATAAGCAAATATTATGGGAGTCCCACTCCCCAATAATGGGACTTATGTTTGTAATATGCTGTACTGCATGGCTCTTGTAAGGGGCATTGCAAGTTGCTCCGTCCTAATTTTTGGCAGCTTTTGCTGGGAAAGCATAAGCAAATACTATGGGAGACCCACTCCCCAATAATGGGACTTATGTTTGTAATATGCTGTACTGCATGGCTCTTGCAAGGGGCATTGCAAGTTGCTCCGTCCTAATTTTTTGCAGCTTTTGCTTGCAAGGCATAAGCAAATACTATGGGACACCCACTCCCCAATAATGGGACTTATGTTTGTAATATGCTGTACTGCATGTGACGCGCCCCCTGGGCCGTGTGTACACGTGTGTGGGATACCCGGTGCCGGGTCTCTGGGGTCTGTAGTCTCCGTGGCGGTGACCCTGTCCCGTGGCTTAGGCTGGTCAAACCAGTGGCAATCTTTCTTAGGTTTTGAGGTTAATTGTCCGACTGCGCCACCCGTGGATTGCGGTCAGGGAGTACCACCGCTGCGAGGCAGACCGCTGAGGCTGGTGTTGTGTGCGCAGCATAAAATGGGATAACACCCCTCGGGAGGAGTATAGCCTCAGGGCAGTGAGTGTGGATAATGGGGGTGTTGGTGCACGAGCGCAGCAGGAATGACTCAGAGTCTTTGCAGTGCAGTTCAGGGTCTTTACTGATGACTATAAGGTAGACCCTCCCGGGAGTACTGGCTAGCATAAGAGGCCTGGTCAGTGTGTGAGCAAGCCGGAGTTCCCATGGCCAGGTGGAGTTGTAGGCCTCCCCGTCTGTCTGCACTCTTCCTGGCTACCTTGCTGTAAGCGGGTAGAAGTAGCCCACGTCCCTGAGTGTACCGTGTAGTGCTCACCCGTATGGCTGGTGACTTGGGGCCTTCTGTTAGCCTCCGCTCCACGACGGCGGTGCTGGTCCCTTGCTTGTGACTGAGCCTCCGGGCTTCTATGGCCAGAGGACCTGAAATCCCCTGCCGGCTGGTGTCTGCTGCTGGATATATAAGTCCTCACAGCTTCGGACTCCAGTGTCCGGTTCCTATTGTCTTCTGCCAGGGCGAGCTCTGCTCAGCTTCCAGACCCTGGTCTTTAGCTCCTAGCTCCTACAGAGCTCCTTGCTGTTACTTTCCCTTGCTCTCACTCTGACTCTGAATGTTCTCTGTTCTCTGACTCACTCAACCCCACCCCAGATCCAGTTTATAAGGGCAGAATTCTCCCCTCCCAGGACTGGGGCAGGAGGATGTTGCATGTTTAAGGGATCCTGACCAGGAAACCTCCCACTTGCTCTCCGACGTAATCTCTATTACTGTGGTGACCAGACCCCTGGGGTGCCATACATGGGTCTTGCAAGGGGCATTGCAGTACCTCATAATTTTTGGAAAGCCTTCCATTCACTGCTTAGGCCAACAGTGCACATGAGACCCAGTTGCTATAAATGGAAAAAAAGGTTTAGTTAACGCCCTCTGACCTCCATGTCATTTCCAAGGGGCATTGGAGTGCCTCGAAATTTTTGGTAGGCATTGCACTCACTGTATGCCCTATAACTGTGTAGCCGAACCGCTCCTTTTGTTACAGAAACATATCCTACAAGACATATCTGGTTGACTGGCCTGATATTGATGTGAATGGTCCCTGTTCCTCCTGCTCTTTCTCCTTTGCCACTACCTCATCCATCATTTATCACCTGAAGCTTTGTTTTAACGGGAGTCATAGAACTTGGATAGTAGCAGGAAAACATTCAGCAATCCTCGGAGGAGGTAGGATATGCGCCAAAACGCTGACCACCTCAGGCCTAGCCGCTACTACATACATGCGCCTTCATTACAACAAAACAAAGCAGATGCTAACTTCTATCATCCTCATCATGCTCCTCACCTTGGCACTCCCAACTCCCCTGATGGAGAAGCCAGGGCCCACCGGAGGAGTCTGATAGTCCGGTGGGCTCGGCCAATGCTGCCCTAAAGCAGGCCAGGCTAAGAAAAGTGTGGGAAAGGTTACCGGTACAAATAGGGGTGGCTGGGGACCGAGTATGGACACCCGGCCACCCCCTGGAGGCTGGGGAGCAAGCGGGGACACCCGGCCACCAGGTGGCTGGGGACTGAGTATGGATACCAGGCCGCCGACACAGCCATGGCGTGGTGGCCAGATTCCGCCTCCACATGCCTAAAAGGCCCAATTTAAAGTGCAAGCAAGCAAGCAGTATGGTATTGCAGCCTGGGGGTGGGTGGGTGGCAGGCTGCATACTTGCGCTTGCATTGCAAGGAATGGGAGAGGTACAATTGAACACTGCCCTGGGACAAGGACTTGAATGGGGATAGTTGCAAGTCTGCAACGACAGGTGCAAGGTGGGAGGCATCTTCGCATGTACCATGAACAGGTGTTTGGCATGCACACACTACAGCGGAATAGGCTCTCCTTCCCACTAAATGCACTGGGGAGGGCACAGGTAATGTTTTGGTATACGCGCTTAATCTTATGTATAAGTTACACCAGGACAAATAGGGGCGGCTGGGGACTGAGTATGGATACCTCGCTGCCGAAGCAGCCATGAGGTAGTGGCCAGCTTCTGCCTCCTCTAAACTAAAAGGCCCCAATTCAAGTGCAAGCTAGCAGTATGATTAGCAGTCTGGGGGTGGGTGGGTGGCAGGCTGCACACTTACACTTGCATTAAAAGAAAACATAGCAGATGCTAACTTCTGTCATCATCATCATGCTCCTCACCTTGGCACTCTCAACTCAACCGACGGAGAAGTCAGTGCCTACCTGAGGAGTCTGGTTTCTCTGGTGGGCTCGTCCAATGCTGCCTAAAGCAGGCCGGGCTAACAAAAGTGTGTGGGGTGATGTTCCAAGGAGAAATGGGGGCGGCTGGGGACCGTTTATGGACACCCGACTGCCCCCAGGCGGCTGGGGTCCTTGTGGACACTCGGCCGCGTGGCGGCTGGGGACTGAGTATGGACACCCGGCCGCCGGGCGGCTGGGGACTGAGTATGGATTCCAGGCCGCCAACACAGCCATGACGTGGTGGCCAGATTCCGCCTCCACATGCCTAAAAGGCCCAATTTCAAGTTCAAGCAAGCAAGCAGTATGGTATTGCAGCCTGGGGGTGGGTGGGTGGCAGGCTGCATACTTGCACTTGTATTGCAAGGAATGGGGGAGGTACAATTGAACACTGCCCTGGGACTAGAACTTGCATGGGGATAGTTGCAAGTCTGCATCTTCTGATGCGGCAAGGATCATTTATGATGGGCACACTTATAGACAGTGACCTGGGAGTCAGAGATGCTTCCAGGGGTCTTCCCCATGCTGTTCCCATGTCTTTTCAGCACTTTATGCATGTTTCACACAGCATATGGCCAGATAAGGTTGTAAAATGTTAAAATGACATTTCCCGGTGAATGCATTTGTCATAGTTGAAAGCAATACAAAAGTGCAAAAACGCATAAAAAATGCTACTTGTGAACAGAGCCGAAGGTGTGGAGGAGTATTTTTGTTTTTGGTCATTTATTTTAACTTATACACAAGTCTTTTCCCTGGAAAGGATGTTCCTTAACATATTTCACAGGAAAAAGTTTCACTTTCGTTTTATTGTGAGCCTGTAAAAGTGGCTTAATACTTCGGACCACGTTGTTGACAGCAGTGACCTGGGGGTCAGAAATGCTTCCTGGGGCGATCCCCATGCTGTCCCCATGTCATTTGAGCACTGTCACTATTGTTTTGGGCACTTGTTAGGCTTTTAAAAGACTGCCGTGGGTGCCACCGCAAAAATGCTCGAGTCTCCCATAGACTAACATTGGGCTCGTTGCTCGGGTCGAGCTCCCGAGTATCACAGCGAGCTCGGCCCGAGCTTCGAGCACCCGAGCATTTTAGTGCTCGCTCAACACTAATCATTATCCATTTAAATAAATAACTAAAATAATAACCATATACTTAATATATTAATGTCTAAAAAATTATGTAAAGTGCATGCAGTGTATAAATTGCACTAACAATTTCTAAACCATATTGATCAGTGATACTTAAGTACATATATACATACTTCCATAAACACACATACCCATCCTTACCGCATGTATAAATAAATCCATAGATCCAGATATATTATATATACTTAAAAAAATCCTTATGTGTAAATGGCAAAGAAAAAATATCCTGTAAATCAGATAGTGTGACTGAAACACCTGTGTATGGATATGAAGACCCTGAAAAATTCAGCGAAAGAGGTGAAAGTGAATTAACCAAAACGAATATATAAATATGTGTTCCAAACAGCCATACAGGTGGACCATTAGTCCACCAAAATGGTGGACCAATGGTACAGTCGCATGGTGCAAAATATAAAACATAGATAAAGTATGTATAACCCATCAATGAGAGAAGTATAGGCCTGTGCTAAAACAACAAAACTTACTTGCAACAATTGAGACAAAAATAGACATAAAAATTACCAAATATATACTGTGAAGAACCATGTAGGCGAAAAATCGCCCCACCAGATATATAATTTGCACCAGTCAAAAGAAAAGATATGGTGTATAAACTTTATTGCAAGTAGGGTCCCAGAATCGACTTTCAATATGTGCCAATCTTCAAAATAAGGCCATATGGTAGATAGACAAGGTCAATGGGTAGTAAGAACTATTAATAACATAAAAACAAAAATAAGAAAAAAGAAATAAATAGAAATAAAAACTTTTAAAAAGCGAAGCTTATCAGAAAATGACTTGCACCCAAGTCATAAAAACGGTGCAAAGCTCAAAACTTTGTTTAAACCTTTGGGGCTCATAGTATCTACCTTCCATATCCATCGTGCCTCAATCTGTGCTAACAACTTTCTCAAATTGCCCCCTTAGTTAGCAGAACCCGGTCTATTCCCTTAGCCTTCAATAATCTGGCATTACAATCATGTTTAAGCTTAAAATGTTTGGGGATTGGTTTAAGTGTTGTTACATCATCTATTTCCTTGGCTTTCCCAATATCCAGTATATGCTCCCTTATTCTGACTCTAAGTTTTCTAGAAATCAGTCCAATGTAAATGAGTCCACAGGGGCAAGTGGCATAATTTACCATACTCTCAGTATAACATGTAATATGTTGTGTAATTTTGAATGTCCTAGTCCCATCACTAGAATCAAAGGTAAGAGATTTTTCCATGTTTGGACAAGCAAAACACTGGCCACACGGGTAAAAGCCCCATTTTGGGCCTTTTGTGCCAAAAGCATTATGTACAGTCGTGCCCTTATATTGACTTTTCACAAGCATGTCTTTCAGGTTTTCAGCTCTTCTGGATCACTAGTCAAAATAGACCAGTATTTATCCAGGGCCCCCCACATCTCTCCCCAATGATCGTTACATGAGGAAATTAATCTCACCTGGTCATTTTCTTTGTTTCTGTTTTGAGTAATTCCTCTTTTTTGGTTAATCTTGCCCTTTGAAATCCTTTCTGGATAACTTTCTTATTGTATCCTCTTTCTTGAAATTTAAAGGATAGTTCGTGTCCTGTTGAAAAAAAGTCATATCATCAGATCAATTTCTCCTGACTCTAAGAAACTGTCCTACTGGTATACCATCCTATCTTCTCAATAGGGTTGAGAAAAAAAATTCTCTCTCCCACAGCCCCAGGAATAGATTGGCATATGAGGATGCAAAGGCTGCCCCCATAGCCGTTCCCTGGAGCTGTAGGAATATGATCTCCTTGAAAAGAAAAAAGTTGTGGGTCAAGGTAAATTTTAGACAAGTCAGGAGAAATTGCCTGAGATTAGATGGATAAGGGGACATGGATAGAAAGATGTCTACTGCTCCTACACCATCAGAGTGTTTTATATAGGTATAGAGCAATTCAACGTCCATAGTAATGAACCACATATTACCCTCCATTTGAATATTGTTGACCTTATTCAATACATCCATTGTGTCCTTTAAATAAGACGGTAACATTTCCACCAAAGGTTTTAAGTGAGAATCCAAAAATTTACACAGGGGTTCACAGAAATCACCATTGCCAGATATGATTGGACGGCCTGGGGGAGTCTTGCTATTTTTATGCACTTTCAGCAACATATAAAAACACGGAGTTCTTGGAAAATCCAGACACAAAAAGTCATGTTGTTCTTTAGTGATAACATTAGTAGAACGTGCAGTGTCCAAAATACTCATCAATTGTTCTTGGTAAATGGTGGAGGGTGTAAGTCGTTTATAGCATTCACCATTGCGTAATTGGTGAAATGCTTCTTTCTCATAGAGGCTGTTTGGCTACACCACCACGTTCCCTCCTTTGTCGGCCTGTTTAAAGACCACTCCCTTCAAATTTTTCAGATCTCTCAATGCCTTCCTCTGTGCAAACGTAAGATTATCCTTTCTTGGTTTCATTGGAATTTTCTTTAACTCCTCAGATCCAAGTTTCACAAAAATCTCAATTGCTGGATACATATTCAATGGGGGAAATTTTTGTGATTTAGCTTTAAAGACATTCATCTCCTTACCTATAGAATCCACGATAGCCGATGTTCCCTGTAATTCTTCCAATATCTGTATAGCTTCCTCTTCTTGTGTTGTCCAAGTATCACCCGGTCGATCAATGCTGTGAAAAAAAGTTTTGAAAATTAATTTTCTAGCAAACAAATTCAGGTCTTTGACAGTCATAAAGGCATCAAAGGAGGGGGCAGGGGAGAAGTTCAGGCCTAATGACAAGACCTATTCTTGTACAGGAGTTAAGACAATATCAGAGAGGTTAATTACCTGTAATTTGGTTACATCTTGCCCCACACCTTGATTTCTTCTTTTTTCATTTTTAAAGATATCATCGTTTCCAGCTTTTCGTTTATTTCTTTTGGAATCTTCATATTGCCTTCCCCAAAAGGAGTCAGTGCTAGTCCCACTAGAGGACATAGAGGTGACTGATGGAGACCTATCTCTTATTAGGTCCTTGGTGGTAGTAGTGTGCCATTTATAAACTCTCTTATTATGAAAATCACCTAGATCTCTTTGGAATTTCTTTGCTTTGGTCTCTTGTACATCTTTTTCCCATGTAACAAATTGGGCATCAATTTCCATTTTGAATGTTTCTAATCTCCCTGGACTTAGATATTCATTACTTATTTGTAATATATTCTGATAAATAATGTACTATGCACCGTGTTGATTGTTTGATGGATTTATCTATTTATTTATGGGAATGTGCAATAATGTTATAGGGGGTATCTAATTATTTATATATTTACATATTTATATATGCATTTTCTTGATTGATACGTATTTATAATGGAGTGGGATTCCAAATTACATAGGGCTTGGTGCAATAACTAATCTTCTCTGTTAGATAGTCTGGATGTCTGCTATGTATTAAAATTGCCTCTAGATGGCAGTGTGGGGCGCGCTTGTCCGCAGATGTGCATGCAGCCATGACAACCATGAACGTCTTATTGACGTAGGACTCCCTGCCTTAAGCTCTGACGCGTCGGGCAGAGGATTGTGGGAGTCTGACGTCAGACGTCGAGGTCCGGGCGTGCTTTGTTTATGTTCGGGGGACAGCGCATGATCACGTGCTGCACATGAGTTAGAGTATTTAATGTTTGCGTCCCTGGTTGTATTCACCCCTTCTTGAAGAAGCTCATGCGAAACGCGCATTAAGGGGGATATTCTTGCGTGGCTGACCGCTCTCTGTTTGGTAAATATGCTTTAAAGGAATTCTAAAGAATCCATGAGGATCTATGAGAACCTGTGTAAAGGGATGGTGTGCCCTGGGCATGGATATATTGTGTTATGATGTGCTGGATTATGCTTAATGTTTAGTGCCCATGTAACACCATTAACATGTTAGATTACAGGATGATAATGGTATTTAGCAGGTTGTGGTGAAAAATTGATTCTTAATTATTAAATTAAAGATTTGTTGCTTATCGTCATTAGATGGTGACGTTATAATACCATTTTTAGCAGTTTGCACCTTAAAGACTTGTTTGCTATTTACCCTATTTGCGAAACGAATAAAGATGTAATTGATCATTTGGTCATGCCACTTGATGCCCATTACTGCAATATTTCTATGCCTTTTTTAGTTTTTTGTTGTTTTTAATTGTGAATGAAATAAAGAGTTGTTAATGTTTAAGAAACCTCTATCTGTATTTATTGGTTTTCTTATTTCATAATGTTGCCTGCACGCCACAGGCTTAGAATAGCTATGGCTTACCTGAGTAATTGGCATGGAAGGCTCTCTTCTCAGGCCCACAAAACAATTTGCTCTCTCCAGTGTTTAAACTGGTCAGCATTAGAAATGAGTGAACTTAGTAGAGAAAGGTTAAATTCTTCTTGGATTTCACAAAAAAATTGTATTCTCCTGTATAACAGTTTTTTGCAAGTCGCTCAACGCAAATGAAGCAAAATGGAAGCCAACAGTAGCTGCAATTTTGCTGAATAGCAGAAGGCTAGGCAAGCAGATAAAAAAAATAACACTCATCTCAGCACTCACCTGTCCTGCCACCCCCTAGCTTTCCCTGTCATGTACATTCTCTAAGATTGCTTCACTCCATGCTATGGCTTCCATCACTGACTAGGCCTCTGACATCACTATGGGCTGTGCTGTCATGACACAAGTATCACAGTGTTACAGAAGTATGTCACCCGAGGCTTAGTCCTAGATGGAAGTCATGGCATGGAGTGAAATGGCAAAAGATGATGCGCTAAACAGAGAAAAGGTAATAGAAGAGCTGGAGAAGACCAGACAGCAAGCTGGGCATCAGTGAAAAAGTTTTTTTTTTTTCGATCTTACATTTATTATGCGCTTTGGTCTGGAGAGACGCCAGAGCATAATAAGCAACATGTAATTTGCATCGATTAACTTCCCTGCAAATCACATTTGCCTGAAAAATATTTGTGATTTGCCAAATTTTAATCTTTGCATATTCAATCACCTCTCTCTTTCTGTGCTTCCACTTAGTGTATATATATATACTGTATATACAGTGGGGAAAATAAATATTTGAAACACTGCCGATTTGCAAGTTTTCCCACATACCAGGAATGGAGAGGTCTGTAGTTTTTTATCATAGGTACACTTCAACTGTGAGGCACAGAATCTAGGAAATATTCAAGAAAATCACATTGTATGATTTTTACATAATTAATTTGCACTTTATTGCAGCAAATAAGTATTTAATACAATAGAAAAATAGAACTTAATATTTGGTACAGAAACCTTTGTTTGCAATTACAGAGGTCAGACGTTTCCTATAGTTCTTGACCAAGTTTGTGTTACCTTGTGACCTTAGTACAAACCTGCAAGAGCGCAGAGCGGTGAGGAGCAGCGCAGAGCGGTGACCGGAAGCAGGAAGCAGGGACCGCGCGGGGAGTGTGCACGTGGGCTGTGGTGAGCGGCGTGCGGCGTGGTCCGACTAGGCTCGCGGCCCTCCGGCGAGGGAGCCAGGCGGAGTGACCTAGTGGACCGGAGGCGACCGGAGGGACGAGCGATAGAGAGCGCTGTGACAGCGTGTAGCGCCAGCCGGCGGAGGGTGCCAAGTGGTGGTGACCAGGAGGACCGGTAAGAGGCGACCGGAGGGACGAGCGCGCTGTGATAGCGTGCTGCGTCCCTAGAGGAGGTGAGTGAGGGGCAGGAGGCCGCGATAAGCGGCCCTACTGAACCCAGTGTGTGCTGTACTGTATTATATTTGTATCTGTATTGTAATTGTATTGTATTCCCCAGTCCATATTTAATTGATCACCCCCTCGTCCATATTTAATTGATCACCCCGTCCATATTTAAATTGTTCCCCCTGATCACCCCCATCCATATTTAACTGATCACCCCCGTCCATATTTAAATTGTTCCCCCTGATCACCCCCCGTCCATATTTAACTGATCCCCCTGACCACATTTAAATTGACCCCCCCGTCCTCATTTAATTGATCCCCGACCACCCCCCGTCCATATTAAAGTGATCCCCCTGACCACACTTAACTGATTGACCCCCCAGCCCATAATTCATTGATCCCCCTTGTCCTATTTAATTGATTCCCCTTGTCCACTTTTACTGATCCCCAGTCCCTATCTATTTGCCTTATCCCCCACCATATTTAATTAACCCCTGTCCATAATTAATTGATTGATTTCCCAGTCCACAATTAATTATTTCCCCAGTCCATATTTATTGATATTATTGATACTTATTGATCCCCAGTCCTTAGTTAATTAACCCACCGTCCATACCTATTTATTTGCTTTACCCCTTATCCTATTTAATTAACCCCCAGACCATAATTAATTGATTGATTCCCTAGTCCACAATTAATTATTTCCCCAGTCCATACTTATTGATCCAGTCCATAGTTAATTGACACACCGTCCATACTTAATTAATCCACCTGACCCACTCAGCTGATTCCCCCGTCCATACTTAATTGATACTTAATTGATCCCCCGTCCATACTTAACTGATCCCGCGCCGATACCTAATCAATACACTTGAACATCCCTAATTGATCCCCGTCCATACACCTATATATAAATAATTGTGTTTTGTACTTGTACATATATACTGACTGTATCCCCATATTTAGAATGACGTCCATGTTGGCCGGAGCCGTGCAGTGTACATCTTGCGCAATGATGCATTCCCTGAGCTACTGCTCAGGGATCCTTACCGCTGCGAGAGATGTGAGCATATCGTGCACTTGGAAGCCCAAATCCTGGATCTAAGTGCTCAGATAGCGGTACTGAGGAGCATCGACAACATGGAACGGAGTTTGCTGCTCACCGAGCAGACACTCAATGGGTCAACACTGGGGGTGGAGCATAGTGGGGAAGTGCAGGCTGAACAGGCAGGGAGCTGGCTAACAGTTAGAAGGGATAGAGGGAAGAAGTATAGGAAGGCTGGTTCAGAACCGGCATTATTGGAGCACGACAGATCCTCTGACCACCGGGGGAGTGTATGCTCCAGTAATGAGGGGGAGGGGGGAAGTGTAGGGCAGGCTAGACAGGTCCTGGTAGTGGGTGACTCTATTATTAGGGGGACGGACAGGGCAATCTGTCACAAAGACCGGGATCGCCGAACGGTGTGCTGCCTCCCTGGCGCTCGAGTCCGGCACATCGCGGATCGGGTTGACAGGTTACTGGGAGGGTCTGGCGAAGACCCAGCGGTCATGGTCCACATTGGCACCAATGACAAAGTGAGTGGTAGATGGAGGGTCCTTAAAAATGATTTCAGGGATCTAGGTAAGAAGCTTAGGGCAAGAACCTCCAAGGTAGTTTTCTCAGAAATACTACCAATCCCGCGAGCCACACAGGAGCGCCAACGGGAGGTTAGGGAGGTGAATAAGTGGCTAAAGAGTTGGTGTAAGGCAGAAGGGTTTGGGTTCATGGAGAACTGGGCCGACTTCGCGGTCGGCTACAGGCTCTACCGTAGGGACGGGCTGCACCTCAATGGGGAGGGTGCAGCCGTGCTGGGGAAGAAGATGGCTAATTGGTTGGAGGAGTATTTAAACTAGAGACGGGGGGGGACCAAGGAAATAGGTGGGATGTGAGGCAAGCAAGGGGGAAGGGGATAAGTGAATATAATGAGGGTGGAGAGGGGGGTGGGGATAGCACAGTTAGATCATTAGAGAAGAGTAGGATGCTAAATAACCCCAAAATTTTATCTTGCATGCTGACCAACGCAAGAAGCCTGACCAATAAGGCGGATGAGCTACGGGTGCTTATATCGGAGGAGAGGTATGACATCGTAGGTATAACAGAGACTTGGCTAGACGATAGCTACGACTGGGCGGTAAATTTATTAGATTATAGTTTATTTAGAAGGGACCGGAAACAGGGGAAAGGCGGAGGAGTCTGCTTATATGTAAAGTCATGTCTAAAGCCCAGACTAAGGGAAGATATAGGAGAGGGAGAAGAGGGGGTCGAGTCCATGTGGGTAGAGATAGAGGGAACTAAAAATAATAATAAAATATTACTGGGGGTCTGCTATAAGCCACCCAATATAACAGAGGAGAATGAGAAACTGGTATTAGGACAAATAGACAAAGTAGCAAAAAATAATGAAGTGATTGTAATGGGGGATTTCAACTACCCGGATATTGACTGGGAAACTGAAACCTGTAGATCTCAGAAAGGAAAAAGGTTCTTGACAAATATTAAGGATAATTATCTCTCCCAACTAGTGCAGGAACCAACGAGAGGGAAGGCCGTGTTGGACTTAATATTGACTAATAGGCCTGATAGAATAACTGAGATACAGATAGGGGGGCACCTAGGTAATAGCGATCATAATATTATCAATTTCAAAATGCCCTTCAGTAGGGTTATCAATAAGGGAACAACTAAAACATTAAACTTTAGGAGGGCGAAGTTTGATCAGCTGAAAGAAAGCCTTCTACTTATAGACTGGGACAAAGTTCTTAATCAAGGGAATACGAATAGTAAATGGGTAAACTTCAAAATAATTCTGAATACTCAGTGCAAGAGGTATATACCGTATGGGAATAAAAGGGCCAGAAACAAGAGGAAACCAATATGGTTGAATAAGAACGTAAAAGGGGCGTTAAATAGCAAAAAAGAGGCATTTAAGAGATTTAAAAAGGAAAACAGCAAGGAGGCACTAATGTGTTACAAGGAAAAAACGAGAACCTGCAAAAATCAAATAAAAATAGCGAAGGAGGAAACAGAGAGACGTATTGCTAGGGAAAGTAGATCAAATCCCAAACTGTTCTTTACATATATAAATAGTAAAAGGGTTAAATCGGATAATATTGGACCGATAACAAGTGATGAAGGCAAAATCATAGAGAAAGATGAGGATAAAGCTAATCTATTAAATACATTTTTTTCGGCAACTTTCACAAAGGAAAAAGAACTAACAGGCGAAATGAGAAGGGACAAGCTTAATCCTCCACTAAGTATGACAAATCTAACCCAAGCTGGGGTACAGAAACGCCTCAGTAACATTAAAATAAACAAATCACCAGGACCTGATGGCATACACCCACGGGTACTAAGGGAACTAAGTAATGTGATAGACAGACCGTTATATCTTATATTTAAGGACTCTGTTGAGACTGGGTCTGTACCGCTTGATTGGCGACAGGCGAATGTAGTGCCAATATTCAAAAAGGGAGCAAAAAGTGATGCCGGAAACTATCGGCCGGTGAGTCTGACGTCCGTTGTGGGCAAAATTTTTGAAGGTTTTATTAATGAGGCAATTATGGAGCATCTTGATGCTAATAATCTATTAACCCCGAACCAACATGGATTCATGAGGAATCGCTCCTGCCAAACAAACCTGATTGACTTCTACGAGGAGGTTAGCTCTCGATTAGATCAGGTGGAACCAGTGGATGTCGTGTATCTCGACTTCTCAAAAGCGTTTGATAGCGTGCCACATAATAGGTTGGTATACAAAATGAGAATGATGGGGCAGGGGGAAAATGTTTGCAAGTGGGTAGCTAACTGGCTAAAGGATAGAAGGCAGAGGGTGGTTATAAATGGAATATACTCAGAATGGGTAAGCGTCACTAGTGGGGTACCACAGGGGTCTGTACTAGGCCCAATGTTATTTAATATCTTTATTAACGACATAGTCAACGGGTTAAATAGTAAAATATCAATATTTGCAGATGACACAAAGTTATGTAAAACAATTAATACAAAAGAGGCAGACCTACAGAGGGATTTGGATAAACTAGGTAGGTGGAGCATTAAATGGCAAATGAGGTTTAATGAGGAGAAATGTAAGGTCATACATATGGGAAGGAAAAATGGAAGTCACCAGTACTCACTGAATGGGAAATCATTGGGGAATTCAGAGATGGAGAAGGACTTGGGCATCTTAATTGATAGTAAACTAAATTGGAGTGCCCAAAGTCAGGCCGCCGCTGTAAGGGCAAACAGGGTAATGGGATGTATCAGAAGAGGTATAGCTGCAAAGAATGAGAACATTGTTCTTCCACTGTACAAAGCACTGGTCAGACCACACTTGGAATACTGTGCTCAGCTATGGGCCCCAATATATAGAAAGGATATAAACGAGCTTGAAAAGGTACAAAGGAGGGCAACAAAATTAATAAGGGGAATGGAGGGACTGCAATACCCAGAGAGGTTGGCAAAACTATGACTATTCAGCCTGGAAAAAAGAAGGTTAAGGGGGGATATAATAAATGTGTACAAATATGTTAGGGGACAGTATAGAGACCTTGCCAGGGATTTGTTCAAAAAGAGGGATATTACGGTAACAAGAGGGCACTCACTAAGACTGGAAGAGAAAAGGTTCCAGCACCAGCAAAGGAAGGGGTTCTTTACGGTAAGAGCAGTGAGAATATGGAATTCACTGAGTGAGGAGACGGTAATGTCGGATTCACTAAACCAGTTCAAGCGGGGACTAGATGCATTTCTAGATAGCTGGCAGATTTCAGCATATACTTAAAAATAGAATAAAATAGTAAGTTGATACAGGGATTTATTCTGACTGCTGGTTTCAGAGTCGGGAGGGAATTTTTCCTCAGGTGAAGATTGGCCAAATCATTTGGGGTTTTTGCCCTCCTCTGGATCAACTTTAGCAACCACATAACTTACAGGTCGAACTTGATGGACGCAAGTCTTTATTCGGCTTTACTAACTATGTAACTACGATACTGCAACTAAGAACTAGGACAAGAGGGGGAAAGCTGTCCCTGCACTAGGTCTAGTCTGTAGCCCTACGATGGAGTGGGCAACCTATTCCTGGCGAATAGACCCACCGACGTTTCCTAGACTAAACTCACTAGAAGACCTAAAGGAAGAGGGAAGGGAACCCTGAAAGATCTAAGGGCTGGGATAACAAGCAGGTGATCTCCTAGAAGGAAAAGAGGAAGCTGCAGTAAAGAAAAAGGACTAAAAGGAATCTTAGCAGGCAGAACTAGAAGATCCCAGAACTGCACAAAGCTAAACACAGAAAAACTACTATCAAACCTCCTGGCCAGAACACTAACGGATAAACACTGTTGTCCGGCAAAGACTAGGAGGCAGGTGCTGGGTAATAAAGGCTGATACAATCACCTGACCAAAGCAAAACCAACACTAGAAGAAAAAGACCAGCAGCCAGAAACCACAACAAAATGGCAGATGGTCAAAAAGACACAGATTCTAACAGTTTGCACACACTGCAGCAGGGACTGTGGCCCACTCCTCCATACAGATCTTCTCCAGATCTTTCAACTTTCGGGGATGTCGATGGACAACATTGAATTTCAGCTCCCTCCAAAGATTTTCTATTGGGTTCACGTCTGGAGACTCTCTAGGCCACTCCAGGACCTTGAAATGCTTCTTACGGAGCAACTCATTAGTTGCCCTGTCTGTATGTTTCAGGTCATTGTCATGCTGGAAGACCCAGCCATGACCCATCTTCAATGCTCTTACTGAAGGAAGGCGGTTGTTGGCCAAAATGGTGTGATACATGACCCCATCCATCCTCCCTTCAATATTGTGCAGTTGTTGTTATGATCTGCAACAAGTACTAAGGAAAGATAGGGGAAAGCTTTCCCTACAGTAAGACTAAGCTGAATCCCTACGATGTAGCGGGCTGCCTGTTCCTAGCGAACAGACCCGCCTTTGTCCTCGGCTAGTCTGAACGAAGACCTACTTCATAAGGGGAGGAGTCCCTTAAAGAACTAAGGACTTGGACAGAAAATGGGACACCTCCTAAACAGAGAAGTTGTTGCAGAACACAAAAAGACAAACTGACAAAAAGGTACTAGAGGTCCCAGAAGGACCAAGCGAACTGACAGAGAAAGGCACCGAAGCACTTGGCTAGAGAAACAGTCAAACACTGAAGTCCAGCACAGCCAAAAGGGTGGAGCTGGAATATAAAGGCAGATGGTCACGTGACCGCAAAACACAAGATGGAAAAAAACAAACAGGAGGGTTCTACCTGTACCCCCTCTTTTATGAGGATACTCCGGATGCTCCAGGCCTATCCGGAAACCTCTTGTGGATAGCTTTAACAAGCCTAGGAGCAGAGACATCATCCGTCCTTACCCAGGAGTTGTCTTCGGGACTTAAACCCTTCCACTAGACAAGATACTGTAATCTTCCTCTATTCCATCTAGAATTCAAGATACAAGAAATTTCATATTTGCTGTCTTCCACCACAGGAGGAAATGTGACAGTGGCATCCCTATCTGACACATCAGCCTTTTTCAACAAGGAAACATGAAACACAGGATTAATCTTCCAGATAGTAGGGACATGCAACCTAACAGCAGATGGGTTAACAACCTGAAGCACTTTAAATGAACACACAAACTAAGGACCAAGTTTTTAGAGGGAATCCTCAACCGCTGGTTCTTTGACGACAACCAAACTATGTCACCCACAGTAAACAAAACCTCCTTATATTTCCTGTCAAAATACTTCTGGGACTTCTTGTTAGCCTCTTGAAGGTTGCAACGTACATTAGTCCAAACTCTCTACAAATCACCGGAAAAATTCTCCTCCTCCGGCACCGCCGACCCCAATTTGGAGAACAAACCAAAAGACGGATGTCTCCCAGTACAACAAAAAAAAGGAGAACACCCAGCAGAGGAGGATGTATGATTGCTAAGAGCAAATTCCGCGAGAGGCAGAAACTCAGACCACACCTCTTGATTGTCTGTCACAAAACACCGCAAAAACTGTTCTACATCCTGGTTCTTTCTTTCAGTCTGTCCTTTAGACTCAGGATGATACCCAGACGAAAATGACAAATGGACTCCCAACCTGTCACAAAAAGCACGCCAAAAGCGAGCCACAAACTGAGGTCTGCTATCAGAAACAATATCCGTGGGAACGCCATGAAGCTTGACAAACGCCTTAGCGAGTGTCTTGGCGCAGGGCAACTTAATGAATGGAACCAAATGACACATCTCATTAAGACGGTCCACGACCACCCAGATGACAGTAAAACCCTCGGACACAGGTAGATCAGTAATAAAATACACTGTGAGATGCGTCCAAGGCACACTAGGAACCTCCAGAGGGCAAAGCAACCCCGCAGCAGGAGTATGTGAAGCCTTTGACCTAACAAACACAGTACATTGATGCACCCACTCGATGACTTCTTTCTGCCATCCAGACCACCAAAAACTGCGACTGATAAGTCTCTTAGTCTCAGAAATTCCTGGATGACCTGCCAACCAAGATGCATGACACTCCACAAACAAATCTCTCCTAAAGGTTATAGGCACAAACAACCTCCCATGAGGAGTGTTAGATGGGGCATCATCTGCAGCCTTCAGAATCCCATGCTCCAAAACGGAGTCCAATTCCGCCACCACAACTCCTTTCTGTAAAATGCTCTCCTCCTCCTCGGCACCGACCGTAGGAGAGAAGCTGTGAGATAAAGCATTATCTTTAACATTCTTAGTACCAGGGATATAGGTAATAGAAAAATGAAACCGAGAAAAAAAAAAGTGCCCACCTAACTTGACGGGCATTCAAGCACTTGGCAAGCATCCAGATAGATCAAATTCTTATGATCTGTCAAAACCTGAATAGGATATCTAGCGCCTTCCAAACAAATGACGCCAATGTTCAAACAGGAGTTTAATAGCCAGCAACTCTCGATTTCCAACATCATAATTCAGTTCGGTTTCCAAATTTTTTTTCGAAAAGAAGGCACAAGGATATATTCCATCCCTATTCTCTTGAGACAAAACTGCTCCGACCCCCACCAATGAAGCATCGACCTTGACCAAAAAAGGCTTGGTCTCATCAGGCTGCATAAGGATAGGGGCAGAACTGAACCTCTCTTTGAGATACTTAAACGCTTCTATGGCCTCAGTAGTCCACTGGACCGTATTCGCACCTTTCCTGGTGAGATCGGTTAGAAGTTTAACAATTGCAGAAAAATTCTTAATGAATTTCCTGTAATAATTGCCAAAACCCAAAAATCTCTGTATAGATTTCAAACCAATAGGCCTAGGCCATTCCTGCACAGCCTGAACCTTCACAGGG
Organism: Phyllobates terribilis; assembly: GCF_046119375.1. Lineage (NCBI taxonomy): Eukaryota > Metazoa > Chordata > Amphibia > Anura > Dendrobatidae > Phyllobates > Phyllobates terribilis. The sequence continues at coordinate 406,104,188 of NW_027362771.1, forward strand.
TCCATCTCAAAGCCCTCGCTGGAGACAATGTAGCCCAAAAAACTAATTTTATGCGCAGCGAACTCACATTTCTCCAGCTTAGCAAAGAGTGAATTATCACTCAAAAACTGCAAAACTTCAAGTACATTCTGCCAATGGGAATCAAAATGTCTTTCAAATACACAACCACATTCTTACCAATCAAAAGTCTCAGGATGTCTTTAATAAGGTTCTGAAAAAATGCAGGTGCATTGGTAAGACCAAAAGGCATCACCAGATTCTCAAAATGACCTACTTGAGTGTTGAAAGCAGTTTTCCATTCATCACCCTCCTTCACTCGTAACAAATTGTATGCCCCCCGGAGATCAATTTTAGAGAACCACTTGGCCCCCACTAACTGGTTAAACAAGTCAGAAATTAACGGCAATGGGTAGGAATTGCGTACGGTAATCTTATTAATTTCACGAAAATCCAGACATGGACGTAAACCCCTGTCCTTTTCTTAACAAAGAAAAATCCAACTGCCACAGGCGACTTAGAAGGTCTAATGTGACCAGCAGCCAGGCTAGTCTGTATTATTCCTCCAAGGCCTTTCTTTCAGGGATAGTCAGATTAAACAAGCGACTCTTGGGAAGAGTAGCTCCCGGAACAAGCTCAATGGCGCAATCATAATGCCTATGAGGAGGTAAAACTTGTGACTCCTCCTCCGTAAAAACCCTCCAAAAATCTTGAATAGGTACCGGTTATTCCCCTTTTTCCACAGCCGCAATGCGAACATTACAACATTTATCATAGCACTTCGGACTCCAAGACTTAATCACATTAGTAGACCAGTCCAGTAAAGGATTGTGCAGTTTTAATCAAGGCAATCCTAGAACAACCAGAGAGGGTAAAATATCTAATACAACCAAGTCCAAAATTTATTCGTGAACTCCATTGATAGTGAGGGGAAAAGCAGCAACCTTGTGAGTAATACATTTCAAGGGAGTGTTATCAATTGCAATCACAGAAATAGGTGATGACAAAGGTTTGGATTTCAAGTTAAGTTTTTCCAAAAACCCTTTATCAATCACATTAAGTGTTGAACCACAATCCACGAATACCTGAAATTCAATCAAATCTCCCTGCAAATTAGTACTCCCAGAAAGAAATACTCCTGCAAAGCGTAAACAAGCAATACGGGCGTACCTGACCTTTTTTTTTCCTTTACTTAAACAAAGCTCACAATACTTAATCAAATGATCAGCTTTACCACAATAAAGACATAATCCCTCAGCGAACCTCTGGTCTCTTTTCTGAGAGTGGAATGACAACCTCCATTGGTTCTCCGCCATCTGAGCAGATTTTCTGGGGACTAGGATCTGACATTACAGGAGTATTTACCTCATTCAGCCTGAACCTCAGCCTCCTGTCCACACGAACAGCTAATTGCATGGCATCCTGCAGAGTCTCAGGTGCAGGGAATGCAATTGGCACATCCTTAACTCTTTCACTCAGACCAGCAAGAAATAAACATTTCAGAGCAGCATCACTCCATAAGACTTCTGGAAACCATACCGATCCCCGAATTTCTTTCCTTTTAGTTTTTTGGGCTGGACTTACTGTTTTGATCTGCAACAAGTACTAAGGAAAGATAGGGGAAAGCTGTCCCTACAGTAAGACTAAGCTGAATCCCTATGATGTAGCGGGCTGCCTGTTCCTAGCGAACAGACCCGCCTTTGTCCTCGGCTAGTCTGAACGAAGACATATAGCATAAGGGGAGGGGTCCCTTAAAGAACTAAGGACTGGGACAAAAAATGTGACACCTCCTAAACAGAGAAGTTGTTGCAGAACACAAAAAGACAAACTGACAAAAAGGTACTAGAGGTCCCAGAAGAACCGAGCAAACTGACAGAGAAAGGCACCGAAGCACCTGGCTAGAGAAACAGTCAAACACTGAAGTCCAGCACAGCCAAAAAGGCAGAGCTGGAATATAAAGGCAGATGGTCATGTGACCGCAAAACACAAAATGGAAAAAAACAAACAGGAAGGTTCTAACAGTTGTCTTGTCCCATTTGCAGAAAAGAACCCCAAAGTATGATGTTTCCCCCACCATGCTTCACGGTTGGAATGGTGTTCTTGGGGTTGTACTTATACTTCTTCCTCCAAACATGGTGAATGGAGTTGATACCAAAAAGTTTTATTTTGGTCTCATCTGACCACATAACTTCTCCCATGTCTCCTTTGGATCATCAAGATGGTCACTGGTGAAATTCAAACAAACCTGGACATGTGCTGGCGTGAGCAGGATGCCTTGCGTGCACTGCTAGATTCATGATGAAGTAGTGTGTTACTAATGTTTGAGACTGTGGTCCCAGCTTTCTTCAGGTCATTGACCAAGTCCTCCCGAGTAGTCCTAGGCTGATTCCTGACCTTTTTCAGCATTTTGGCTACAATTATTAATGGTTGCTGCCAGTTCTGAGCCTGATAGCTCACTATTGGACATCTTCTGATTTCAAAGGGAAGTAAGCATGCTGTGTCTCTTGTCTGCCGAACACGACATCGATGGTCCTCAAAGTTTCACTTTTTATGGTGCTTTTTCTAAAGAGCTTGAACAATACATCTTGAAACATCATTCTGCTTTGAAATCATTGCCTGGGAGAAACTTTGCTGATATATAACTGAAGTATAACTGTTGCTAGGCTTAGTCTTACATGAAATGTGACATGAAATTGCTACAAAGGAGAGGTTGTGGTAAATAGAGTTTATATTTTCCTCACTTTGTTTTAAGCCTTCTACAAAGCTTTTTTTTTGCTTCAGTTGATGACTGTGTTTCAACCTGCATATGAATGAGATGTTCATTATCACCTGTTAGGTATGATTGGTTACTTCTACACATGACTATAATCCTAAAAAATCTCAGACTTTGTGTAAATGTACCTAGAAGATTTGGTGCTGTTTTGAAGGAAAAAGCCAATCAAATCAAATATTGAATTTATTTAAATTTATTTTTTGCTCATTAATTTTGCATTTTGTTAATTGAAAACAATATACTATTAATACTTCTATTTTTAAAGCATTCCTACTTTGCAAAAGGTTTAGGATTGTGTGGAAAATTGCTGCATAGTACTGTACTGTATAAGATTATGAATGGGCATAAAAAACTAAATGAAATACGGAATCTATGGACACAAACCGACGCTGGTTAGCTTTAAAAGTTTTAGGGAATGTATTTATAAAAGTATTTTTCTTATTTCTCAAGAAAAACTGGAAAAATAATAAAAGTTCATCTTGTTTCTTTTTTTAATCCCACTATTGAAGATGATGGGTCTCCTTTCAATATAACTCTATTTACTTTTGACATATAGACTTCCAGAGGGCTATTTTGGCATGAAACAACAAAACTGATCCTTCAGGAAATGTGCACTCTATCAGGGTTGAGATTGAGAGGAGCTCAGTGTGTGATATATGACTCTGGAGAGATGTTCCATTGATGTCGGGTGTAAATCCCAGCGGACATAGATACCACACTGTCCTGACTCTACACACTAGATTGACAGTTCCTGTCTCACTTGCTAAGTGCATAAAGCTGTCGAATACTGAAATGTCTGCCCCAGAGATTCAAAACAAATGTAATACAAATCTTCATGTTATAAGTATGGCCACATTGCTGTGCCTATTAGTACATGCACAAAAACTAATATAATTTTGTATTAATGAAAACTAATTACATTGAGGTTATAAGTTGTGTGATTCAACATATTGACTACCCCCAAAAAAGAAAATATTAAAAATAGTGCTACCATTTCCTCACTTTACCCTACCTTACCTTCCGAATGCTCCTACTGGATTTACATCTGCTGTAAGTAGACATAATCAAGCGCATATTCTTCTTTATGAATCGTCCTTAATCTCCTCTTTGAGTGATGGGTGATCAAACAAGTGTTGAAAGTATTGGACTTCAGCAAAAAGGAAACTGTGATAACAGTAAATCTGTGGTCTTAAAATGCTTACTGCAACATTAGCAGGAAGTCAATACCTATACTGGTTAATTGCACTTCTACATGGACTGAATGGTTATAAATTACAAGTAGTTATAGGGATTGTCCGATCTAAAATGAAAAGTCTGCAGTCATTCTGTGTGACTGCAGACTTTTGAATCCTCCCAGCACACGCACTATGCTCTGCGAGGTTTCGCTGGTTTCTGAGTCGGGAACGGCGATAATGTATGCGATATGCATGCTCCCGGGAATAAGTCATCAAGTGTGTTGAGTAGTGTTGAGCCACCCCCGTAGTGTTCGAGTTCGGTTCGGTTCGTCGAACACCCGTGTGTTCGCCGAACTGTTCGTCGAACTGTTCGCCGAACTGTTCGTCGAACTGTTCGTCGAACACCTTCGAACACCGTTAAAACCTATGGCAGGCAAACAAAAACACATAGAAACACATAGAAAACACCTTCAAAGGTGTCCAAAAGCTGACAAACTGCTCAGAAGACACAACTAACACATGGAAAAGTGACAAGTACATATAGTCATGTGAAAAGAAAAGAGGTGGAGGAGTAAAATAGGGGGAGACACAGATATAGGCATGTCATGCCCTTCTAAAATCCAAAAAGTGAGAAGCCGACACGGCCAGTTCATTCCTGCCCGTGCCACCTCCGTGTCGCCGGGTTTGTGCCAGAGCCGCGGTGGACCCTGACGGCCAGCTCCCCTCTCCCAATACTGGTGCCTGTCCGCTGGTGGGTCGAGCGAGCCCCCCTGTGGTGGAGGCAGCTCTAAGCTTTTTAATTTAAATTGTCTCTCTAATTTGAATGAATACACTTTAAATCCTTTTACCAGGATCTATTGAAGGGCAAGTCTCATGCCAGCAGCCGCGCAATTCCAGCTCCAGTAGCGTCCACTAAAGCTGCTGCAGTTAAAAAGCTTTTATAAGGATCGAGCTCGGCTGTCCACCGCAAGGCATCCTACCGCCAGACCCAGCCCCTATGCATTGGGTTGCCTCCTGATGCTCTTCACTGAGTATCCCGTGGTCCCGAAGCATTTCCTTTGAAAAAATTAAGTGTCCAAACTACAGGTGGTGTAGCTTGCTTAACAGCCGGGATAATCCGCTGACTAGCAGACACTGCTACTAGGCACAAAGTATTTCCTGGGCTAGATGCAGTTAAAAATTTGTAATTAGATACTCTCGTTGGATGCTGAGAAAGCATTCCATAAAGTCTCCTGGCACGCCATATATTATTCTCTTAAAAAGCTTGGGGTAGGGGTCTAGGGGACCCTTTTATAGCCCAAATCATGGCCCTGTGTCTCAATACGTCATCAAGGCTGAAGATAAATGGAACTGTAGCACCCTGAGGGCTCGGTTGCTACAGAGGTATTGCACCTCACCCAGAGGTGTGATATCTCACTCTCAGGTAAGGATGGAGTGTGGATCAGGACCCGACACCTGCATGCATTACACCACATTGCCATGGGGCAGGGCGACCAATATGCCCCTGAGATGGGCACGACAGTCACTGTCCCTGGCTGGAGTTGGGGGAGGGAACACTGAGGAAGGGAAACCCTGTAGTGCAGGAGCAGGGAGGAAGCAGTTCCTGGGTGCATTGAGAAGGGAGTGTAAAAGGTGGGCCCCATCTTAGTTCAGTGCAGAGAAGACTGAGCAGAAGTGACAGGGAGCAGGGGCTCTGCATGAGCTCTGCTCCGGAGGCAGGCCTAGTAACAGAGGCCCAGGCCTGGAAGAGGGAGAAGGAAGGAAGAGGAGCGGAGAAGGCTCCAGGAACAAGGAACGAAGTGATCCCAGGGGTGCGGACATGCGAGTCGCCACCGCACGCCCGAATCCACCTGCGTGGAGGGGTCAGGTCAAAGGGGGAGACCGGTCCCCGAAACTAGTGGAGGCGGGAAACGACCCTCAGCTAGAAACCGGAGGCTGTGACATTTTATGTGGCGCAGCCCCTGGCTACACCCCCTAGGAAGGCACCACATAGGGTCAGGGAAACTGGCGCCAAGTTTACCAAGAGGAGGCCCGAGGCAGCCGGACAGAAGGGTTGGTAAGAAAGGCCAGACAAAGGACACACAAAGGGGGCCCTGTGAAGCGCTCCAAAGTTATCTGGGAGTTGTCTGAGCCCCTCACCTGGTGAGCACAGTACGACGTGGGCAGCTGTTACCTGCAGCAGTGGTCTGGATAATAAGAACTGTGAGTAAAGGCCCTGGACTGCATCACTGACTCCGTGTCATTACTGCTGCTGCCCTGCACCATCACCCCCATCCTCCGCATACACTGCCCTGAGGCTATACTCCTCCCGTGGAGAGTTATGCTATGCTCTGCTGCACCCACAACACCAGCCTCAGTGGTCTGCCCTGCAGCGGCGGTTCACTCTGACCGCAATCCACGGGTGGCATAGTCGGACGTTTAAACATCAAAACCACATAAATAGTTCCGCCACTGGTTTGACCGCCCTGAGCCACGGAACCGGGTCGCCGCCACGGAGACTACAACCACCAGCATCCACCAAAAAGGGTCCGGCTCCGGGTGTCCCAAGGCCCAGGGGGCGCGTCAGAACATTTTCATCACCTTTCATAATCACCAATGGGACAAGGCAGGGATGTACTCTGTCCCCTCTCTTACACATCCTAGTGACGGAGCACCTGCTCTCATCAATTCGCCATAACCCCAATATTAGGTGGATTGAGGTGGGAGGCACCGAGTACAAGTGCTCTCTATTTGCTGATGATGTCCTAGTATATATCACTCAATCACATATATCCATCCCTGCTGTTATTGCTGAAATAGATCACTTTGTTACATGGTCAAATTTTAAAATCAATGCAGCGAAGTCTGAGGCCCTCGATGTCTCCCTCCCCAAATCCATACAGGATTCCATCCAGTCCAACCATCCCTTTGCCTGGCCCTCACAGGGTATCAAATACTTAGGAATTCCTATTCATAGAGACCTCTCCCGTCTATGTTATCTTAATTTTGGGCCTTTTATTGAACAACTCCATACAGACCACGGTTGGCAAGTTAGAACTGTAAGATTCACTACGTGAACCACTGGTGTTTTGTGGAAAAGCACATGTACACTGTGTTCCAAATTATTATGCAAAAAGTGTTTAGGAGTGATAAGGGAAGAATTTGTTTGTTTGTCAGTTAAACTCATTGATGGTGATGTGTGTCAGGGCTCTTTATATCACTGTAAGCAATTGCAGCCACCTGTGCTGATTAGTTTGGCAGGTGTGTCCAATGTAAGGCAAGACTACTTAAGAAGGCTGTCCCACATTATTAAGCAGCCTACATTTTCTGCCAAAATGGGAAAGACAAAGGATGTGTTGGCTGCGGAGAAGCAACAAATTGTGGAGTGTTTAGGTCAAGGCATGACTACAATCAACATTGTGCGATGATCAGGATGAAGTGTCTTGGCAATCAAGAAGTATGTAGCTGATTCACAGTACACACGTGTGCGTGCTGATAAGGGCAAATTGAGGACTCTTTCCTACAGGCAATTACGTCAGGTTAAAAGAGCAGCGGCAAAAAAGCCTTGTCATAGCAGCAGACAAGTTTTTGAAGCTGCTGGTGCCTCCAACGTCCCCCGAACAACAAGATGCAGGGTCCTTCAGAGGTTTGCAGCTGTGCGTACTCCATCCTGTCGACCTCCTCTATCCACTGCACACAAGCAGAAATGGCTCCAGTGGGCCAAACGATACATGAAGACTGATTTCAAAACTGTTTTGTTCACGGATGAGTGCCGTGCAACGCTCGATGGTCCAGATGGATGGAGTGGAGGATGGCTAGTTGATGGACACCCCACGCAAACACGGCTACAGCACCAACAAGGAGGAGGTGGAGTAATGTTTTGGGCTGGAATCATGGGGAGAGAGATTGTCGGCCCCTTTAGGATCCCTGATGGGGTAACGATGAACTCCATAATGTATGTGGAGTTTCACAAACAGCACTTCCTGCCATGGTTCAAGAAGTAGAACCGTGTATTCCACAGCAAGATCATTTTTATGCATGATAATGCACCGTCTCATGCTACACATAACACATCTGCATCTCTGGCTGATATGGGCATAAAAGGGGACAAACTTATGGTGTGACCCCCATGCTCCCCTGACCTCTACCCCATTCAGAACCTCTGGAGCATCATCAAAAGGAGTGTCTATGATGGCGGGAGGCAGTTCACATCTAAGCAACAGCTCTGGGAGGGTATTCTGTCCTCATGCAAAACAATTGAAGCAGAAACCATCCAAAACCTGACAAATTCAATGGACGAGACAATTCAGAAGCTCCTTTCGAACAAGGGGTCCTATGTGCAAATGTAACATCACCTAGAATAAAGTTTTGAGTTGAAAACTGTTTGATTTCAGTTTCTAATAACCTGCTAATGCTTATAATTTCAAAAATGACCATTTTTTTGGTCTTTATTAAAATGAAAAGGTTGATCGAAGAGTGTGGGGGATCTAAGAGTGTGGCAACCCAGTAGTCAGGATTACTTCGAATTCAGACAATCTGAGGGTCATGTTGCAGGTAGTGCAGCAAGAATGCATTTATGTGTCTTGCGCATCTCGGAGCCCCAAAATTATTTTCCGGGCTAGATGCAGCTAAAAATTATTATTAATTTTAAATCTGGTGGAGCTTAGTATAGATGGCCTAATAGAATCAGTAGTGCACCCTGCTACAAAGCCCAAATTATTTTCCAGCCAAGATACAGATAAACATGATTAGTAATTTTAAATCTGGTGGAGCTTAGTATAGATGGCCTAATAGAATCAGTGCTGCACACTGCTACAAAGCCCAAATAATTTTCCAGCCAAGATACAGATAAACATGATTAGTAATTTTAAATCTGGTGGAGCTTAGTATAGATGGCCTAATAGAATCAGTACTGCACACTGCTACAAAGCCCAAATTATTTTCCAGCCAAGATACAGATAAACATGATTAGTAATTTTTAATCTGGTGGAGCTTAGCATAGATGGCCTAATAGAATCTGTACTGCACACTGCTACAAAGCCCAAATTATTTTCCAGCCAAGATACAGATAAACATGATTAGTAATTTGAAAGCTTAAAATGGTTGGTGAGGTGATTTTAACCAATCATCAAGCTTTTACTCTCCCCAGGATGACACAGGGGTAGAAAAGTCGTTTCGGATCCATGATTTGTTCATCTTTATGAACGTGAGTCTGTCTACATTATCAGTGGAGAGCCGCGTGCGCTTATCTGTCAGCACACCACCAGCAGCGCTGAACACACGTTCAGACAGAACGCTGGCTGCGGGGCATGACAAGATCTCCAAGGCGTAAGTGGCTAGCTCCGGCCATTTATCCAGATTGGAAGCCCAAAAAGAGCAAGGGTCCAGTGACACAGTCATGGCTTCAATGTTTACTTGGAGATACTCCTTTACCATCGTCTCTAGGCGTTGACTATGTGTCAGACTTCTTGTCTTCTGTGGCCTTGCAAAGGATGGGCTAAAAATGTGGTGAAATGATTCCGAAAAATTGATGTTACCAGCAGATACTGTGTTTCTGTTACGGTTTGAGTGCTGAAAACTCGACGGTCCCATGGTTGGCAAGTTGGAACTGTCAGATTCACTACGTGCACCACTTGTGTTTTGTGGAAAAGCACATGTAAGATTCTGCAACAGTCTCTGCTCATACTCCTGCATGCGTGCATCCCTTTCTATGGCAGGAATAATTTCTGCAAATTTACTTTTGTACCGGGGATCTAACAGTGTGGCAACCCTGTAGTCAGGATTATTTCTAATTCTTACGATTCGAGGGTCATGTTGCAGGTAGTGCAGCAAGAAGGCACTCATGTGTCTTGCGCATCCAGGAGCACCAAGTCCCTGTTGTGTTGGTGGCGAGGTAACAATCATGCTTCCTTCCTCTGTCCTCTCCCCCCAACCTCGCACAACAGAAATGTGATCAAGGTCTCCCTCATCTGATGAGTCTTCCATCAGTTCGTCCTCCACTTCTTCCTGGGCTCCTGCACCTTCCTCATTACTTTGGCTGCTACCATGCGCCCTGGTAAAACTATCTCCCCCACCCTCACATGCCTGCCGCCTTGGTGCTGCCGACCGTCTGGACCTTGCAGATGTTAGCCCTTCCGCATACAACTCCTCCTCCTCTACTTCCTCCACCTCCTCTTGTGCCACCACCTGACTCCGAATTCTGTTTAACATGTGCTCCAGCATGTAAATCACCAGAATAGTCATGCTGATAATGGCATCGTCAGCACTAAACATCTTCGTCGCCATTTCAAAACTGTGCAGAAGGGTGCATAGGTCCCTGATCTGAGACCACTCCTCCAGCGTGATTTGCCCCACCTCTGGATCTCGTTGGCCCAGGCTATACATCAGAACGTATTGCACCAGGGCTTGTCGGTGCTGCCACAGTCGCTGCAACATGTGCAGAGTTGAATTCCATCGGGTAGGCACATTGCATTTTACCTGGTGAAGTGGCAGGCCCAACGACTTCTGTAGAGATGTAAGTCGCTGAGCTGCGGGATGCGAACGGCGGAAGTGAGCACACAGCGACCGTGCCCTCTGCAGAAGGCCATCTATTCCGGGATAGTGGGCTAAAAATTGCAGGACAACGAGGTTCAACACGTGAGCCATACAAGGCACGTGTGTGACATTGCCCCGGCGAAGGGCCGCACCCAGGTTTGCAGCATTGTCGCACACGGCCTTCCCTGGTTTTAGGTCCAGTGGAGACAACCATTCATGAAATTGGTTCTCCAGAGCTGACCACAACTCCTCAGCTGTGTGACTCACATTTCCCTGACATTTCAAAGTAAAAACTGCCTGATGACGTTGAGCCCTACTGCCAGCATAGTAAGGAGGTGTGCAGGATCCGTTCTGCGCAGTTAGAAAGCTTGTGGCATGACCAGACAGGCTTTGGGTGCAGGTGGATGACTGAGAGGAGGTTGAGGAGGCAGAAGCAGTGGAGGAACTTTAAGATAAAGAGGATTGACACACAACTTGTGGGGACGGCAAGACTTGGACAGCAGCCCCTTTTCCTGCTGTCACCATAGTTACCCAGTGCTCAGTCAGCGACATGTAACGCCCGTGTCCATGCCTACTCGTACAGGTGTCTGTGGTGAAATGCACCCTGTCACACACAGAGTTTCTCAAAGAAGCGGTGATGTTGTGTGCGACATGCTGGTGGAGCGCAGGCACACCTTTCTTTGAGAAGTAGTGCCGACTGGGCATCTGGTACTGGGGCACTGCGACGGACATAAGGTCTCGAAAATCCTCTGTGTCCACCAGGCGGAAAGGCAGCATTTCTGTAGCCAAGAGCTTTCAGATGGTGAATTTCAACCTCTTAGCTTTCTCATGGCTAGGAGGAAATGGTCTTTTACTTGTCCACATCTGAGGGACCGAGGGTTGGCTGTTGTGCTTAGACGGGGTTGATAAGGGTTTCCCCGGCAAACTGCCGGTCTGTGAGGAAGATGCAGGCGGAGATGTTAGGTTGCCTTGATCCAAAGGTGGTGCTATCGATGTCGGACAGCGCTAAACACCAGCTGATGTTACCACCTCCAAAGAAAATGATGACCTGCCGATCATGCTGGCTGTTGCAGGTAAAGAGGTGGAAGGTCTGCATCCCAAAACAGGTGTGACTGCTGTCCCCCCAGTCACAGAGGATGAAGAGGCCACGATGCACAAGATGTGGCAGACGGCGGTTGGCCCGGCCGGCTAGGCCGCATTGTAGCACAGTGAGCTTCCCACTGCAACTTATGCTTCATGTCCATGTGCCGGTTCATGAATGAAGTACTCAAACTATGTATTTTTTTGCCTCTACTTAGCTTTTGCTGACAAATGTTACAGATAACATGAGATGGGTCATCTTTATCGATCTGAAAAAATGCCCAGGCTATGCAAGGCTTAGCACCCATGCGACCTGAAGAGCCACCACGACTTGTGGTGAGAGGCAGAGTTGTGTTTGAGGATGCAGTTGTTGACGTGCTTCCAGTACTACGTCTCTGTCCAGGAAGGCGCAACCTGACCTCGTTGTCACTAGCATTCTCCTCCACCTCCTCTGCTGACCTCATCTCTTGGCTGACTGTGGGTTGACAGTAAGTGGGATCTCCAACCTCATCATCATCACCCTGTGTGTTATCACACCCGTCGTCCTCAGAGCCAACCTGTTCCTGCCCTGACAAAAAGCTAAAGTTGTCGCTCCAATCAGGTATTTGAGTCTCATCATCGTCTTCCTCATTGTCTCCACCAACAGGAGTTACAGTTTGGGAATGAGGGTCTACATTATGGTCAGAACCTTCTGCGTCTGGTCCTGGATCCGACTCATAAAGATTCTGGGCATCAGTGCAGATCATTTCCTCGTCTGGATTCACAGAAGCGCTGGAGCCGACCTCTGATTCCCAGGCTATAGTAAGAGTAAACAGCTCTGCATACTCAACCATCTGTTCTACCTCAGACTCAGATGGGCAGCTGGAGATTTGGGAGCTGTGAGGAAGCAAGTGCGATTGGGGTGACACCTCTGAGGACTGGAGTATTTGTGATGTTGAAGTTGATGTGGAGGAGAGCCCACTTAAAGGAGCACTTGATATCCATTGAAGCACCTGCTGTTTTTGTGCCTCATCTGGAAATTGTAGCGATTGGCGTGGCCGTATGAAAGGGATCTTATCACATTGTCCGCTAAAAGAAGTAGACATTTTAGTTTGGCTGGAAGTTGGTCTTTCTTTTGCAGATGTTACTGTTGCTTTAACACCTACCCCACAGACACAACCATTTTTCCCCTTCCCAACACGCCTATTCCCCTTTCCACCAGCAGCGGGCCTTTTTCAACTCATTTTCGTGGTTAACTAATTCACAACTCTGGAGTTGTTTGCACAAAAAAACAATGGATGGGAACCGAGCAGAGCTGAGTGGCCAAACTGTGGTATTAGTCCAAAACTATTGGCTGGGTTAGATGCAGAAAAAAATTATATTCAATTTGCAACCTGATGGAGGTCAGTATAGATGGACTAATAGATCAAGTCCCACACACTGCTAGAAGCCCAAATATTTTTTCAGAGCTAGATGCAGAAAAAAATTATATTCAATTTGCAACTTGGTGGAGGTCAGTATAGATGGACTAATAGAACAAGTCCCACACACTGCTAGAAGCCCAAATATTTTTTCAGAGCTAGATGCAGAAAAAAATTATATTCAATTTGCAACCTGGTGGAGGTCAGTATAGATGGACTAATAGAACAAATCCCACACACTGCTAGAAGCCCAAATATTTTTTCAGAGCTAGATGCAGATAAAAATTATTTTTAATTTGCAACCTGATGGAGGTCAGTATAGATGGACTAATAGACCAAGTCCCACACACTGCTAGAAGCCCAAATATTTTTTCAGAGCTAGATGCAGATAAAAATTATTTTTAGTTTGCAACCTGATGGAGGTCAGTATAGATGGACTAATAGACCAAGTCCCACACACTGCTAGAAGCCCAAATATTTTTCAGAGCTAGATGCAGATAAAAATTATTTTTAATTTGCAACCTGATGGAGGTCAGTATAGATGGACTAATAGACCAAGTCCCACACACTGCTAGAAGCCCAAATATTTTTTCAGAGCTAGATGCAGAAAAAAATTATATTGAATTTGCAACCTGATGGAGGACAGTATAGATGGACTAATAGACCAAGTCCCACACACTGCTGGAAACCCAAATATTTTTTCAGAGCTAGATGCAGAAAAAAATTATATTCAATTTGCAACCTGGTGGAGGTCAGTATAGATGAACTAATAGAACAAGTCCCACACACTGCTAGAAGCCCAAATATTTTTTCAGAGCTAGATGCAGAAAAAAAATATATTCAATTTGCAACCTGATGGAGGTCAGTATAGATGGACTAATAGAACGATGCTATGCCCAAAAGGTTTTACTTCACTAGGTGCAGTAAAAAAATTGGTATTCTATACACAGGTGGTGTAGCTTGCAACACAGATAGGCTACTCCACTGACTAAAGCACTCTGCAATAGGCCAAAAAGGATTAGCTTTGCTAGATTTAGCCAAATGCTGTGAAGAAAACTTGCACAGCACTGGCACAGACCTGCCTGGCAAAAACTGATAGGAACTAATGTAACTTAGTCCTGAAAAGGACTGCAATTACAATTAGTCTTTACTCCCAACCTATCTATTTAAGAGCACAGACCTGCCTGATAAAAGTCATAGGAAATGCTGTAGCCTAGTCCTTAAAAGGACTGCAATCACAACTATTCCCTACTCCCAAGCTATCTTTAGATTTGTGCGAAAATTGGCTTGAAATTAACAAGGTATAGCGCACACAGTAATAGCTGTGCCGTCTAACACGCAGCTGAAGCAGTGAGAAAATGGTGGCGACAGGGAAAATGGCTGGGTCTTATAGGGCAAGGACATGTGACATACACTGCCAATGACACATGCCCTTGCTTGTGTGAAAAAAAGCAGTTCGCTCCGTGTGTGCGCTGCTAATAGGCTGACAGATTGCACCTCCCCACTGTAAATGCGGGAAAGAGAAAAAAAAATGGAGATCTTCATTATTCCTGCAGAGATCCATCCCCTGCCCCTCCCCCCGCCCCACTGTACACTCAAACTGCATATTAACATTAATTTTCATCATTACTGAGAAGAAATCCAGTTATGATTTTGGTGCACGAACAGTTATCGAACATAACCTCGAACAGCCGAATTTTTTTCAAATCGTTCGTGTTCGCCGAACGGCTCGAACACCGCCCAAAACAGCTCGAATTTGAGATTGGCGAACAGTTCGAGTCGAACAACGCTCATCTCTAGTGTTGAGCAAGGCCATGGCCACTAGATTGCCATGCCCAACTAGATGGCCGCACCCTTGCTCCATACATTTGCCTTGAATTTTTGGATTTGACTGCAGTTTTACAACTTTGTGGAGGGTTGTACCAAATAAGCACTAAATATGGAGTGGTGCACGGAATATACCTTGATGGATATCAGGGAGATCTATATCCAGCTCATAGATCTTAATAACTCATTTGCATAGTAGTAAAAATGTGGATATCTCTGGAATAAGACAATGGATGGTAGATATTAAGGTATCATTTTATTCATATTTCTATGACCTACAGGCCCATATAGACAGCTTAGGAGGGTTTATCCTACTGACAGATTCCTTTTAAGTTTATCAGAGAGGTGGCGTGGTTATGCTTGTGAGCTGAGAGGTCGCACCAGAACAGAGCTCCTATAATCCTGACTAAAATCTGCCATAAATCCTGCTTTAATTGGACTAATTATCGGAGGGAGATCGCCTGAGGGTGAGGAGATCCTGTGGGACTGTAGAGAATCGCTGGAGGTGAAGGAGGACCAGCAACTCCAGGGGGCTATCTGTCTGCCGCGCACAGCTGGGAGTATGGTAGCCATCTTCGAGTTGTGACTTGGTGCTGTGTGACGAAAAGAGGGGCCGTTGTGCGGGCATCTATAATATAACCGGGGATGCGTGTTTCTGTCCGAAGCCTCGATAGACTGTGAATGCGTGACACGCAGTCTGGCTCCAGAGAGAAGCACGCTTCCAGCCGTTACAGGTAAGAGGAGGTGTATGGCGCCGGAGATCGCGCGGTATGCGTAGACACTGAACGCATACTGCGATCTCCGGCGCCATACTTACACACTTACCTGACCGGGAGTAGCGTTGCCGCAGCGCCTCTCTTCGCTGGAGACCGGGGGCGGAGTGAAGGCGTCGGACCGGCGCGTGCGCATAGCGCTATTCGGTGCCATTTTACTGAACACACATTTACAGCAAATGGATGCGCCATTTCTGGGGCAGCTAACAGCTAGTGCTTCTAGCCTGTCAGGTGGCCAATATTCATGGCACCCTTCCTGGGCTATTAATATCAGCCCCCAGCTGTCTGCCTAGCCTTTGCTAGCTATTAAAATAGGGGGACCCCACGTAATTTTTTTGGGGGGTCCCCCATTTTAATAGCTAGTAAAGGCTAGGTATTCAGCTGGGGGCTGATATTAGTAGCCTGGGAAACTCCGTGGGTATTACCCCCTTCCCAGGCTTCAAACATCTGCCCCAGCCGTCTGCTTAACCTCCGCTAGAGACTAAAATTACGGGGAACCCCACGCCAATTTTTTTTTTAATAAATCCATTATTTTAACACTAAATTACAAGTACAGTAATCAACACTATCACTGTATTTCTTATATATGTGACTGACATGTTTCTATGTATCTAATCTATGTGTGATGCTCTATTCTTTCTATTCTAAATTGTCGGGTACCGCTGCTGAATTGCCGGCCAGCTTTTTTAAAGAGACGGTGCATGAAAACACTATTATTTTTTTTAATAAATCCTTTAACACTAAATGACAAGTACAGTAAGCAACACTGTCACTGTACTTCTTATATATGTGACTGACATGTTTCTATCTATCTAATCTATGTGTGATGCTCTATTCTTTCTGTTATAAATTGTCGGGTACCGATGCTGAATTGCCGTTCGGCTTTTTTAAAGAAACGGTGCATGAAAACACTATTATTTTTTTTAATAAATCCTTTAACACTAAATGACAAGTACAGTAAACTGAGCGCTGCCATTCAGCTTGTCATCCTTCAGAGACACTGCAGAGCGCAGGCACTATGGGAACTTCCGATTCCGGTATTCGATATTCTAAAAGTATCGGAACTCAGTATCGGAACTCCGATACCGCGAATATCGGTCGATACCCGATATTTCAGTATCGGAATGCTCAACACTAGTCACGAGGCCAGTGAATCTGCTGGGTGGGGGAGACATTGCTGGATGCTAGTGCCATCATATTCCTACTACTACAGCCAATGAAGTGTCCATCTGGAAGAGTTGTCTACCTGCGGGAGCAGGAGATTGCAGACTGCTGTTGAGGAAATCATCCTCATCTATCTTGACTGTGGATGGCAGGGGTGAGTGTGTGGTGGTCATTCTCCACTTTTCCCCCTGGGAAGAAGTTTTGGCACCATTTTTGCACAACTGCTTACCCCCTGTAGTACATCTGTTCCAGGATATATCTCCACTCAGTTGGAAGAAGTTTCCCTGGCGTTAAGGAGACTCTGTGGGTTAAAGGAGCTGTCTCCAGGGGGGGCGAAATGACCCACTGCAAGAAGAAAGGCAAGTAGGAGAGAGTGTTACAAGCAGAACCTCAAGATGGTGCACCTCCATCCTGTAAGAGAAGGAGAATATTGGTGGGTCAGAGGGCTTCCAGACTGTAACAGTATGCCCATAGGGTGCAGAATTCAATTCACAGAAGCCAGAGGTAGGCGGTGTCCATGCAGTCGCCCCTAAACATGTCCCCAACAGGGTCTAGATATATAGCTCTTGCACAAGAGGAAGATGAGGAGGAGGATGGATCCACTGAGAGAGCATCTACTTCACAGGTGCCTCCTGGGGCCTAAAGATTCCCCAGGGTAAATGAGAGTGCTCCTGCAGAAGTATCCCTGGAAGAGTATCCATCTTTGATGGACGTTCTCATAGCAGTCAATATGTGCAATTCCACTCTTTCTACAATCACAGGTCAGGTGAACTTCATTCAGTAAACTATTTCCACAATCAGTCATGATGCTCAAAATGTGGCGGAGCGCACCATGGCTGTAGAAGGTCAAGTAAGCCAGTTTGAAGGCGCTATGCCTCCTGTCCATAGAGAAATTCAAAAGTATACTCAAGCCTTGACGGCTCTGATGGCTAAGGCCGATGAATTGGAAAATTGCCTGAGACGTAATAATATAAGTCTGTTGGGGGTACCAGAGATGGTGGAAGGGAGAGATCCTGATAATTACTTTGAAAGGTGGGTAGCTTGCACCTTTGACAAAGAAGCCCTCACTCCTTTGTTTGCAGTGGAGAGAGCTCATAGGATCCATACCAAACCTAAGCTAGTGGGCAGACCTCCTAGGCCTATACTGATTAATATTCTCCACTACAAGGATCGGGACATATTATTAAAGAAAGCATGGAAGAATAAGTACATTAGGCTTGGCGGGCAGAGGGTCTTATTCTTTGCAAATTTCTCAATGGAGGTCCAGCATAAAAGATCCATGTATTTGGACAATAAAATAAGAATGAAAGCATTGGGCCTTCAGTATTCCATGATTTATCCTGCCAAATTTAGGGTGGTTGCCCTGGGTACTGCTACCTTTTTTGAGACCCCCAAAGATGCTCTGAGATGGCTTGTCATTCATGAGTTGCAGATTCAACAAGATATGAGAGCAGGAAGGGTCTAAATTTGGATGGTCATTTTGAAGAAGTAACTAAGCATATTTCATCTATGGACAAAATTTGATATTTGATATGATGCTCAGGTTTTCTATGCAAATTAGAAGTTTCTGTACTAGATATGCGGTTCAATCTCTGTGCAGTTTTTGTACTTTTCTTTGGAATAATATGCGAGCTCTGTTCTGGAAACATCGGAACATGGGAAATTTGCCCCCCATCACAGTAAGAGAGCATAACAGATGGTTCTATACGTTCTCATACCCCATGCCTTACAGTTAAGTGCAGGTTTACTTCAGTATGGGGAGGGAAGGGTTGTTCTTGCAGTGGGAATAAGGGTTCTCTTGGTGCTCACACATATTAGTGTATTGTTCATTGTAAAGGAACTTATTCTGCCATTTGCCTTATTGTCTAGAATTCTGATAATTAGCACTAATTTGAGAAAATGGGTCTAAGGATGAAATTCTTGTTATGGAATATCTATGGCTGAAAAGATAGTCCCAAAACGCAAGTGATATTTTAATATCTTCAGAAACTTAACCCTGCAATTATAGGGTTGCAGGAAACTCACATGAAATCCGTCAATTTGTTACATAAGTCTTGGATGGGATATAGTGTACATTCTGTGAATTCTAATTATGCCCAAGGAGTTAGTCTTTGCCTGAGTAAAAATATTTTCTTTAAATGCATAGACTCTTGTAGAGATGACAATGGCTGGTTTGCAGGGGTTTGGCAGACATTGTCTCATTTTGAATGTATGAATGTAATAGTGTACATTCCTCCCCCTTATTCAAATATCCCACTAAAAGAAAGCTCAGTAAAACTCGTAATTATGAGCGCTTATAACAATATCTGCAACCCTTTCAAGGAAAAGTACATAGAGAGAGATGACAATTTATCTCCTTTTGGCTGCCTTATGAATGAGCAGGGCTGGATAGATATTAGGAGAAAAAGAGCCTGTGACCTAAAGGCTTTCTCCTGTGTCTCCTCGACATATCAATCTCTGTCACTAATTGATTTGATTCTTAATGAATATTGAATATGCCTCTCGATCTTTATCAGATCACTCTCCACTTTTGTTTTGAGTTCTAGTGGAGCCAATGAGGTCTAGGTACCCTTTAGCCTTAAATCTCAACCCATTCTGGCTCAAACTTTTTAATTGTGACAATGTTAAGGGGAAACTGTCAGAATTTTTCAAACATAATTTAGGCTCTGGTCCCATTAGTGTAGTTTTGGATGCAGGCTTTCCTGAGGGGGGTATTAATAAGCAAAATAAAAATGATTAAAGATAATTCAAGGAAAAAGAGGAAGGATTTTGAGAATATAGTGCAGGACACTGAACAAACATACATCTAGAATACTTGCTCTGAAAATTTGATTCAATGGAAGGAGGCCCAACAGCAACTGCGATTATTTCAATTAGAACAAGTGGATAATAACCAAATGCTTTTAAAACAGCAGTTTTACGAGGAGGGAGCAAGCACTGGTCGTTTGCTAGCTAAACTGGCACAGGCACAGAAAGAGAATGCAGTTATATATCAGCTAAAGGTACTCAGAATACAAACATATTGCAGATATTATGTAGATTTTACTGTAGTCTATATTCCTACAGGATTAATTACTCCCATGAGGAGTTGACCGAATATCTATCTGGGATTGGTCTTCCATCCCTAAGTGATAAAGATAAGGATTTGCTGGATATGCTTATCTCGGTGGAAGAAGTTCAAAAAACTGTGGGGAAAATGTCAAACTACAAAGCATTAGGCTCAGATAGTCTTCTGATTGAAATCTATAAATTGTTTGAGGAGGAACTATCACAACATTATTCAGATATGCTAAAGGAGGTGTTTGTGTTGGGGGAGCTCCCAAAATCCCTGCATGAGACAATAATTGTGGTCTTTTCAAAAGAGGGAAAGGACAAAGAATTACCTGATTCATATAGGCCCATTTCACAGCTGACATCAGATGTTAAGGATCTGGCCAAAATCCTTGCCATACGTCTGAGTACTGTTATTGCCTCAGGAATTCATTCAGATCAGGCGGATTTTATGCCATCAATATAAATTGCTGTTAACCTATGTAGGTTGTTTCTTAATTTACAAGTGGCACAAGTGAACCCCAGAAATAAATCGGTTACCTCATTAGACGCTAATAAGGCCTTTGATAGCGTGATTTTATATCTGGGCGGTATTAAGAAAAATGGGCTTTGGGCTTCATTTTATTAAATTAATTGAGTTAATATGTAAAGCTCCGACCACTAGGGTTAGAGCCAATAGTGAAATCTCTAATAGCTTTGATCTTTCTAGGGGCACGAGGCAAGGTTGTTCGTTATAGTCATTACTTTTTGCCCTTGCAATAGAACCCCTAGCCTGTGTTATTCGAAGAAATCATGGATTAGAAGGTTTTAAATATGGAAGTAACTAAAAGAGGGTCGTTTTGTATGCAGACGACCTATTACTGTTTGGTAATAAATCTACTATCTCTCCTCCAATTAATATGTAAATAATAGAATGATTTGGGATCTTCTCGGGGTTAACTGTAACTGGTCAAAATCTGCATTGCTTCCACTGAATGTTGGCGATACCCTGATTTTAAATGGTATTTTGAACATTTCGATAGGCAGAAACTTAAATACCTTGGTATTTCCATTACTGGAGAGACTAATGATTATATCCCTTTGAATCTGAACCGTTGGTAACTAAGTCCAGGAATAAAGTTGAATGCGTGGGGGAAACTGTCAGCTCTGGATAAAACTATAAAACTAATCTTATCAAGATGTATCTCATGCACTGTATACTACATGCACTCCATAATTCCCGGTTTGGATTCATAATCTAAAGTTCAGGTAAATTCATAACATTTTCAGAGATTTGGTTTGGAATAGGGGCATAACAAGAATAAAATTGGGCAAATTACGGTTTCCTAAAGATCAAGGAGGGTTATCATTGCCACATACTTTGGGTTATTTTTAGCTTCCTAACTCTAGAAGTTTAGAGGATGGGTCTTAGATGGGATTCAAGAAGCCGGAACAGTAGTGTTGAGATATACACTGTAGCAGGGAGGGGAATTTGCCAAAGCTTTTGGAATCTCATAACATTAATGTCACTTCAGGATGCTTTCCCACCTTGCTCCTTATACGTAAAACCTGGGCCTGCATGAAGTTGCTGGGAATGCAGAATTCACTATTTCATATAATGGGCTAATACACTGTGTGCAGAATTATTAGGCAAGTTGTATTTTAGAGGATTATTTTTATTATTGATCAACAACTATGTTCTCAATCAACCCAAAAGACTCATAAATATCCAAGCTTAATATTTTTTGAAGTTGGAGTGGGTTTTTTTTAGATTTGGCTATCTTAGGAGGATATCTGTTTGTGCAGGTAATTATTACTGTGCAGAATTATTAGGCAACTTAATAAAAACCAAATATAATCCCATCTCACTTGTTTATTTTCACCAGGTAAACCAATATCAGTTCACAAAATTTAGAAATAAACATTTCTGACATGCAAAAAAAAAAACCCCAAAAATTAGTGATCAGTATAGCCACCTTTCTTTATGATGACACTCAACAGCCTTCCATCCATAGATTCTGTCAGTTGCTTGATCTGTTTTCGATCAGCATTGCGTGCAGCAGCCACCACAGCCTCCCAGACACTGTTCCGAGAGGTGTACTGTTTTCCCTCCCTGTAGATCTCACATTTTATGATGAACCACAGGTTCTCTATGGGGTTCAGATCAGGTGAACAAGGGGGCCATGTCATTATTTTTTCTTCTTTTAGACCTTTACTGGCCAGACATGCTGTGGAGTAGTTGGATGCATGTGATCAAGCATTGTCCTGCATGAAAATCATGTTTTTCTTGAACGATACCGACTTCTTCCTGTACCACTGCTTGAAAAAGTTGTCTTGCAGAAACTGGCAGTAGGTCTGGGAGTTGAGCTTCACTCCATCCTCAACCTGAAAAGGTCCCATAAGTTAATCTTTGATTATACCAGCACATACCAGTACCCCACCTCCACCTTGCTGGCGTCTGAGTCGGAGTGGAGCTCTCTGCCCTTTATTGATCCAGCCTCTGGCCCATCAAGAGCCACTCTCATTTCATCAGTCCATAAAACCTTTGAAAAATCAGTCTTAAGTTATTTCTTGGCCCATTCTTGGCGTTTTATCTTATGTTTCTTGTTCAAAGGTGGTCGTTTTCCAGCCTTCCTTACCTTGGCCATGTCCCTGAGTATCGCACACCATGTGCTTTTTGATACTCAAGTAACGTTGCAGCTCTGATATATGGCAAAACTGGTGGCGAATGGCATCTTGGCAGCTTCACGCTTGATTTTCCTTAATTCATGGGCAGTTATTTTGCGCCTTTTTTGGCCAACACGCTTCTTGCGACCCTGTTGGCTATTTGCCATGAAACGCTTGATTGTTCGGTGATCACGCTTCAAAAGTTTGGAAATTTCAAGACTGCTGCATCCCTCTACAAGACATCTCACAATTTTGGACTTTTCAGAGCCCGTCAAATCTCTCTTCTGACCCATTTTGCCAAAGGAAAGGAAGTTGCCTAATAATTAAGCACACCTTATATAGGGTGTTGATGTCATTAGACAACACCCCTCCTCATTACAGAAATGCACATCACCAGATTTACTTAATTGGTAGTTGGCTCTCAAGCCTATGCAGCTTGGAGTAGGACAACATGTATAAAAAGTATCAAAGTGATCACAATATGCATTTGCCTAATAATTCTGCACACGGTGTAGAACATGTAGTATGTGCTAAAACTACTTAGGGCATTATTTCATTAATATACAACCCCTGGCAAAAATGATGGAATCACCGGGTTCGTAGGATGTTCATTCAGTTGTTTAATGTTGTTGAAAAAAGCAGATCACAGAAATGGCACAAAACGAAAGTCATTTCAAATGGCAACTTTAGGGCTTTAAGAAACAATAAAAGAAATCAAGATAAAAAATGTGGTACTCAGTAAGGGTAATTTTTTTCAGACCAAGCAGAGGGAAAAAATTGTTTCTGGCATATAGGGTTTATAGAACTCCAAAGGCTCTATGTAAAATGGGCCTCAGAGTAGATGATTGCTGCCTTCACTGTGGTGACGAGGAAGCTGACTTGATCCATATGTTTTGGCCATGTCCTCAAATGGGTTGGTTATGGGAGAGTGTGAGTAGACTAGTTATGGTGGTATTTTGTATTAAAATCCCCCTTAGTCTTAAATCTGGTGCCTTGGATCTGGTGAGGGACATTGGGGGTATCTATCCAGTGCATCAAGCTATAGCTAAAATACTATACAAGACCAGGAAAATTATAGCTGAACACTGGTGGCAAATGGCCCTACCTCATTGAATGAAATAGTTTGGTGTTTGAGTAATACAATTCTTATGGAAAAGAAGTTCTATATCAAAAGGAGAGCAATTGCTAAATTTAGTGTCTGAAGTGTTGGCAAACGATGTAATTTTCAATTTATTAGTACTCTGATGAGTCTAAACTGCTTTAGTGTAAGGATTACGAGATAGATGGTATTTTCAATGCACTAATCAGTCTGAGTTGTATTGTGTGCACCAAAAAGGGAGGGGAGTTGTTTCAGTGGGGAGGGGGAATTAGATGGGGTAATTGGGAATGGTTCAAATATATAGGCGAACAATGGGGATAGTCTGCAATTTGTTTATATGTAATTAGTGATGGGCGAGCACTAAAATGCTCGAGTGCAAAATGCTTGGGTGCTCGATGCTCGAGTCGAGCACATTGGAATACTCGGGTGCTCGACCCAAGCAACGAGCCCAATGTACTGTAAGTCTATGGGAAACTAGAGCATTTTTCAGGCGGCTCCCCCCGTCGGTCTGCAGTGGGCCTAAAAATTGCCCAAATCGATGGGAACAGTGCTCAAATGACATGGAGACAGCATGGGGAAGACCCCTGGAAGCATTTCTGACTCCCAGGTCACTTTCTGTCAACAACGTTGTCAGAGGTATTATGCCACTTTTACGGACTCACAATAAAACATACAAAAACGAGACCAAAATGGATTTTCCTGGGAAATATGTTAAGGAACATCTTTTCCAGGATAATGACTTGTATATAAAGCAAAATAAATAACCAAAAACAAAAATGCTCCTCCACACCTTGGGCTATGTTCACACATAGCGTTTTTGATGCGTTTTTTCACTTTTGCATTGCATTCAACCGTGACAAATGCATTCACCAGGAAAGTTATTTTAACATTTTACAACCTTATCTGGCAATGTGGTGTGTGAGATATCATCAGGCACATCGTGTGTTTCATTTATGAAGGAGGGACTCTCAAAGTCACAAAGCCTATTTTTATAGGGCTATTAGGTGGCCTTTACTATTCTTAAAGGTTCAGCAGTCGGTCCTCACTATTCTTAGAGAGCCATCAGCCGGCTATGTTTTATTGGTCCCTTTACTAAAGAGTAGGTCTCCTTTTGTAGCGTCGGCGTCTCTGCCTCCTGCTGGGCAGAGACGCTGATCCCCTCACCGCCGCGGTCCTGGTCCAGCGTCCTCCGGCTCCCATCCTGCATCTGCCTGGGTGCAGTTCCCCGGGCACTGTGTTTAGGGCGTGCGTGCGTGCGCTCCCTCCCTCTTAAAGGAGCCACGTGCGCCATCCTAAAGAGACCCCGGCCAATGGCTGGAGGACTTCCTTTATTTAAGGCATCTCCTCCAAAATGGAGGTGCCTGTGCAAGGTTTCAGTCCTCAGGATTCAGGGCCCGCCAGCCTGTCTAACAGCCGTGCCCACCAGTCTGTCTATCATTCGAGCTCGTCTGCCTGTCTATCAGCTGTGCCCGCCTGCCTGTCTACCTGCCATGCCCGCATCACCTGTCTGCCTACCAGACGTGCTCATCTGCTGTGCCTGTCAGCTTCAGCCATCAGTCCCGTGGGAGTCGCCTGCTCTCACACAAGGTCGGTCCCAGAGTGGCACCTGGTTCACATTGCCGCACCCTCCTTGGTGCACGGAGTCGACTAAGCCGCCGTGTAGCCAGTGTCGGTCCAGGTAGGCACTTAGCTATGCCCCTCTGGTCCCTCCATGCATCACAGCACAGAGGTTCCACCACACGGATCCGTAACACCTATACTGTTATTGCGTATGCAGTGAGTGGCAGGGCTGCCCAACATTTGGACGCACCCCAATAATACTTTGAAAATTTGGATGCACCCCAATACCCCTTTGAAGAGATTTAGAGGAGGGCCTATTGAAAACAATGATCCCATTATTAGGAAGTAGTTCTCCCATTGTGCTTTCCTATGCAGTGAATGCAAGGGTTGCAAAAAATTTGGAGGCACACCAATGCCCCTTGCAAAAGACGTGGAGGTCAGAGGGCCTCCTTAAAGCAATGTTCCCATTATTAGGAAGTAGGTCTCCCATTGTGTTTGCCTATGTAGTGAATGCGAGGGATGCCAAAAATTGGGAGGCACTCCAATGCCCCTTGGAAGAGACGTGGAGGTCAGAGGGCCTCCTGAAAACAATGTTCCCATTAATAGGAAGTGGGTCTCTCATTGTGTTTGCCTTTGCAGTGAATGCAAGGGCTGCCAAAAAAATTGGAAGGTATTCCAATGTCCCTTGGAAGAGACATGGAGGAGGGCCTCATAAAAAAGGTTCCCATTAGAAAGGAGCGGGTCTCCTATACTTGTAATGCCCATGCACTAAGTGTATGGGCTGACAAACATTTACCCCTGGGGAGTATACATGAACATACTGTATAAAAATTTTTTTACGGCCATCATAAACACCCTTTAAAAAAATTATGTGGGTGTTGCATCACGGACCACGGTCACCCTGGTCATATGGTGGTGGAGGATGAGGATGAGGAGAAGGAAGAGGACAAGAGCAAATAGCCAAAATCAGGAAGCGTATACCTATGTGTGGGTGTGAAGAGGTGCATGGGAATACACCTCCCAAAAAAGACACTGGTTTTAAGTTTATGTTACGCTACTATCATTCGGTGGTGTTGGGAAGTCCGGTCCAATCCAGCCCTTGTTCATTTTTATAAGAGTCAACCTGTCAGCATTTTCAGTTGACAGGCGGATGCACTTATTAGTTATAATTCCACCATTGGCACTAAAAACCCGCTCTGATAAAACGCTGGCGGCAGGGCAGGACAGGACCTCCAAGACCTAGAGAGCCTGTTCATTCCACGTATCCAGCTTGGATACCCAATAGTTATAAGGCACAGAGGAATCACGGAGGACGTTGGTACGGTCAGCAAGGTGCTCCCTCAGCATCTTCCCAAACTTTGCACTCCTTGTGAGAGTACCCTACTCCTCAGGGCTTGTGCGATGGGAGGGGCTGAGAAAATTCTACCAGAACTTTGACAGTGTTCCCCTGCCTCTGCTGGATTGAAGTTGTGTCTCTCTCGCCTGTACTCCATGGTTGTCCAACGAACTGAGACCTCTGCCACCAGCATTTTCAGATGGGAATATTTTTAATAGTTCCGCAACAAGGGCCTTCTGGCACAGCCCCATTTTTGTAGACCTGTCCGCCTCAGGAATAAAAAATATAAAGTTCTCCTTGTATCGTGGGTCTAGAAGTGTCACCAAACAGTAATAACTGACACCCAATATTTTGAGAACGCGAGGGTCATGTGAAAGGCAGCGTAGCAAACTCAGCCATGTGTGCCAGACTGCTAACAGGCATGACTTCCGTGTCCTCACCAAGAGGATGACTGACCATGCTCTCCTCCTCCTCCTCCTCTCTGTCATCTGGCTAACCACGCTGAACAGACGGTATGACAGCTGTGCAGGTGGTACCGTCTATAGCGTATTAAACTAGCTCCTGTTCTTCCTCCTCTTCTTCCTCATTGTCACCCAATCCATGTTGGGATGAGATGAGGCTGGGCTCTGTGTAATCTCCCTGTATGGTTTCTTGCTACATCTTATCGTGCTCCTCCTGCTATACATCCTCTTTGATTGCGAGCAGAGAGTGTTTCAGAAAGACAGAGAAGTGGGATGGTGACGCTAATTATGGCGTCATCGCCGCTCACCATCTTGGTGGAGTCCTCAAAGTTTTGGAGGATGGTACTTATGTCTGACATCCATGTGCAATCCTGAGGTCTTATGTATGGAGTCTGAACTGAATACCAACGGCCTCGTTGATGCTGGTAATCAACAACTGCCCTCTTCTGCTCACAAATCCTTCCCAACATATGCAGTGTGGAGTTCCATCGCGTGGGGACATCACACACCTGTCTGTGAGCTAGAAGCTGCAAACGCTGGTGAAACACGGCAAGGGCGGCTGAAGCTTAAGTTGACTTTCTAAAATGGGCACACAGTGGGCGTACTTTAACAAGCAGATCCGGCAGCTCCAGGTAGCATTTGAGAAATCGCTGAATCAAGAGGTTAAGCACATAGGCCAGGCATGGTACGTGTGTGAGCTCGCCTCGCCTCAGAGCCGCCACCAGGTTCTGGCCATTATCACAAATGACCATGCCTGGCTGTAGGTTCAGCGGTATGAGGCACAGATCTGCCTGCTCTTTCAGAGCTGTCCACAACTCTTCAGCATTGTGCGGTTTGTCACCTAAGCATATTAGCTTCAGAATAGCTTGTTGACGCTTGGCCGAGGCAGTTCTGCAGTGCTTCCAGCTTTTGACTGATGAGGTATTTTTGGAGATGGAGGCTGAGGAGTATGAGGTGCAGGAGCTGTAGACTGTGGGTGCAACCCTGATTGACCTAGGGCCCGCAATCCTTGGCGTCGGGAGGTCGTGTTCCATCTCAAGGTCCGACTGGGTCCCGGCTTCCACTATGCTAACCCAGTGTGCCGTCAGCAAGATGTACCGACTCTGCCCACAAGCACTTTTCCATGTGTCTGTGGTTAGGTGGACTTTCCGGGTAACTGCATTGTTGAGGGCACGGCTAATGTTTTGGGACACATGCCTGTGTAATGCGGGGACGACACACTGGGAGAAATTGTGGTGGCAGGGGACCGAGTATCGATTGACAGCCGCCGCCATCAGGTTGCGGAATGATTCCATCTCCACGAGCCTAAAAGGCAACATTTTGAGCGCAAGCAGTCGTGAAATGTGGGAATTTAGTAGCGTGGCTTCTGGGGCGTTGGCTGTGTATTTGCGCTTCCGTTCCAAGGACTGGGGTATGGACAACTGAATGCTGCAATGGGACAAAGACGTGGACGTGCTTCCTGATGCTGCTACTTCAGAGTGTGCAGCGACAGGTGCAGGGCAGGAGGCATCTTGGCATGCACCATGGACAGCGGATTGGCTTGCATGCACAACAGCGGAAGAAGCAGTGGTGCCACCCGCAGACACTGTTCCTGGACCCTGGGGTTCGGCCCAAAAAGTCGGGTGCTTTGCTGCCATGTTCCTGATCATGCTGGTGAAGGTCAGGCTGCTAGTTTTGCCACTCCTGCTGATGCTGGCCTGGCAGGTGGTGCAAATGGCCTTTTTGTGGTTATCGGCAGAGTCATTAAAAAGCAACCAGACTCGTGAAGACATGACAGTTGTACTGGCAACTTCCTCGGTGTTGGTGTTACGGGGTACGGTTGCCTGCCTTTTGTCTGCGACCACCACATTGATTCTTCCTGTCTGTTGGGTTGCTCTGCCTCCCTCCCCCTGTTTGCTGCTGTCCTCGCTCTGCCTGTCCTCCTGCCAGGTTGGGTCAATTACTATATCATCCACCACCTTGTCTTCCATTTCTGCACCCTGGTCCTCCTCCTGACTTTCTGGCAATTGTGTCTCATCATCGTCCACCTCTTGTGACACTTTCCCACCGCCACCTTCGAGTGACAGTGGCTGCTCAAATATTTGGGCATCGCTACATGCAATCTCCTCTTGCGCCGCTTCAAGTGGACCGGGCGAGAGGCCCGAATCTATAAATGAAAAAGTGAACAGCTCTTCAGAGTGTCAAAGTGTGGGATCATTTGTATCCTGGCACTCGGCATGGTGGGAGGAAGGAGGATCAGGGTGAGGAATATGCGTTCCAGACTCACGGCTACTGAGACTTGACAGTGTGGAAGACTGGGTGGTGGTGGTGGCTAAGCGACTGGAAGCATTATCCGCTATCCAACCAACAACCTATTGCTCTGTGTTCAATAGTGGTGTGCTGCGGTCCCCTAGGAATTGAGACAGGAAGGTCAGGCGAGTAGATGTAGGTGTTTTTTGTGGCACAATTTCAGCTTGCCCACAGCCTCTGCCTCGGTCTCTGCATGCACCATCACCATCACCATCACGTCCAGTTCCCCGTCCCTTGCCCATTTTAAATGGAGGACAATATCTTCCACGCTCACTACAAATGGCTGAATTTGGAGCGAAGTTATATGTAATCCATGTGATGGAGAAACTACAGTTTTAAATACCTGGCTTGTAGGTAACTATTTGAACAGCAAACCGGTGTCGAAAACTTTGCTGACACATTGAAAAAAAATTTGAATGGACGGAAGAAATGGCAGAATTTTCAGAAAAAGTATATGTGATCCCTGTGATGGACAAACCACAGTTTTAAATACCTGGCCTGTAGGTAACTATTTTAAACAGCAAACCAGTGCCAAAAACTTTGCTGATACACTGAAAAAAAATTTGAATAGAGACTAAAAATGGCAGTATTTTCAGCGCAATTATATGTGATCTGTGTGACGGACAAAACACAGTTTTTAATAGCTGTATTTTTAGCTCTGTAATATGGAAAGGATCTGGCTTTATTCTGCAGTGCCAACAAGCAAATGGCACAGAAAAACAGTGTTCTCTGGATTGCTTTCTATGCAAATAATGAGGATTAAGATCCAAAAATAATTATTCATGGCCCCTGAGACCTGGGCCTTTGTCTAGAAATATCTAACAGCAGCAGAAGGCAGAACTGGAATTGAGCCTCTTGTGCTATATGCACTGCAGTCTGCTATATACACTGCCTGCCTGCCTATATACACTGCCTGCCTGGTAGCTCTGCAGATGGATTAGTCCTCAGAAGGACTGTTTGTTGAGATGGATATGTGTAATGTACTTGTTTTCTCCCTACACTACCTAATACACAACCAAATCTCTCCCTAGCTCAGCAGCACCTCTCCCTACACTGCCTGATTGTGGAGTAGACTGATGAGTAGTGTTGAGCCACCCCCGTAGTGTTCGAGTTCGGTTCGGTTCATCGAACACCCGTGTGTTCGCCGAACTGTTCGTCGAACTGTTCGTCGAACACCTTCGAACACCGTTAAAACCAATGGCAGGCAAACAAAAACACATAGAAACACATAGAAAACACCTTCAAAGGTGTCCAAAAGCTGACAAACTGCTCAGAAGACAAAACTAACACATGGAAAAGTGACAAGTACATATAGTCATGCGAAAAGAAAAGAGGTGGAGGAGTAAAAGGAGGGGGAGACACAGATATAGGCATGTCATGCCCTTCTAAAATCCAAAAAGTGAGAAGCCGAGACGGCCAGTCCGCTCCTGCCCGTGCCACCTCCGTGTCGCCGGGTTTGTGCCACAGCCGCGGTGAACCCTGACGGCCAGCCCCCCTCTCCCAATACTGGTGCCTGTCCGCTGGTGGGTCGAGAGAGCCCCCCTGTGGTGGAGGCAGCTCTAAGCTTTTTAATTTAAATTGTCCCTCTAATTTGAATGAATACACTTTAAATCCATTTACAAGGATCTATTGGAGGGCAAGTCTCAAGCCAGCAGCCGCGTAATTCCAGCTCCAGTAGCGTCCACTAAAGCTGCTGCAGTTAAAAAGCTTTTATAAGGATCGAGCTCGGCTGTCCACCGAAAGGCATCCTAGTGCCAGTCCCAGCCCCTATGCCTTGGGGTGCCTCCTGATGCTCTTCACTGAGTATCCCGTGGTCCTGAAGCATTTCCTTTGAAAAAATTAAGTGTCCAAACTACAGGTGGTGTAGCTTGCTTAACAGCCGGGATAATCCGCTGACTAGCAGACACTGCTACTAGGCACAAAGTATTTCCTGGGCTAGATGCAGTTAAAAATTTGTAAGTAGATACTCTCGTTGGATGCTGAGAAAGCATTCCATAGAGTCTCCTGGCACGCCATATATGATTCTCTTAAAAAGCTTGGGGTAGGGGTCTAGGGGACCCTTTTATAGCCAAAATCACGGCCCTGTATCACAATACGTCACCTAGGCTGAAGATAAATGGAACTGTAGCACCGAGGGCTCGGTTGCTACAGACGTATTGCACCTCACCCAGAGGTGTGATATCTCACTCTCAGATAAGGATGGAGTGTGGATCAGGACCCGACACCTGCATGCATTACACCACATTGCCATGGGGCAAGGCGACCAATATGCCCCTGAGATGGGCACGACAGTCCCTGTCCCTGGCTGGAGTGGGGGGAGGGAACACTGAGGAAGGGGAACCCTGCAGTGCAGGAGCAGGGAGGAAGCAGTTCCTGGGTGCATTGAGAAGGGAGTATAAAAGGTGAGCACCATCTTAGTTCAGTGCAGAGAAGTCTGAGCAGAAGTGGCAGGGAGCAGGGGCTCTGCATGAGCTCTGCTCCGGAGGCGGGCCTAGTAACAGAGGCCCAGGCCTGCAAGAGGGAGAAGGAAGGAAGAGGAGCGGAGAAGGCTCCAGGAACGAGGAATGAAGGGATCCCAGGGGTGCGGACGGGCGAGTCGCCACCGCACGCCCGAATCCACCTGCGTGGAGGGGTCAGGCCAAAGGGGGAGACCGGTCCCCGAACTAGTGGAGGCAGGAAACGACCCTCAGCTAGAAACCGGAGGCTCTGACATTTTATGTGGCGCAGCCCCTTGCTCCACCCGCTAGTAAGGCACCACATAGGGTCAGGGAAACTGGCGCCAAGTTTACCAAGAGGAGGCCCGAGGCAGCCGGACAGAAGTGTTGGTAAGAAAGGCCAGACAAAGGACACACAAAGGGGGTCCTGTGAAGCGCTCCAAAGTTATCTGGGAGTTGTCTGAGCCCCTCACCTGGTGAGCACAGTACGACGTGGGCAGCCGTTACCTGCAGACGTGGTCTGGATAATAAGAACTGTGAGTAAAGGCCCTGAACTGCATCACTGACTCCGTGTCGTTACTGCTGCTGCCCTGCACCATCACCCCCATCCTCCGCATACACTGCCCTGAGGCTATACTCCTCCCGTGGGGAGTTATGCTACGCTCTGCTGCGCCCACAACACCAGCCTTAGCGGTCTGCCCTGTAGCGGCGGTTCACTCTGACCGCAATCCACGGGTGGCGTAGTCGGACATTTAAACATCAAAACCACATAAATAGTTCCGCCACTGGTTTGACTGCCCTGAGCCACGGAACCGGATCGCCGCCACGAAGACTACAACCACCAGCATCCACCAAAAAGGGTCCGGCTCCGGGTGTCCCAAGGCCCAGGGGGTGCGTCAGAACATTTTCATCACCTTTCACAATCACCAATGGGACAAGGCAGGGATGTCCTCTGTCCCCTCTCTTATACATCCTAGTGACGGAGCACCTGCTCTCATCAATTCGCCATAACCCCAATATTAGGTGGATTGAGGTGGGAGGCACCGAGTACAAGTGCTCTCTATTTGCTGATGATGTCCTAGTATATATCACTCAATCACATATATCCATCCCTGCTGTTATGGCTGAAATAGATCACTTTGTTACATGGTAAAATTTTAAAATCAATGCAGCGAAGTCTGAGGCCCTCGATGTCTCCCTCCCTAAATCCATATAGGATTCCATCCAGTCCAACTTTCCCTTTGCCTGGCCCTCACAGGGTATCAAATACTTAGGAATTCCTATTCATAGAGACCTCTCCCATCTTTGTTATCTTAATTTTGGGCCCTTTATTGAACAATTCCATACAGACCACGGTTGGCAAGTTAGAACTGTAAGATTCACTACGTGAACCACTGGTGTTTTGTGGAAAAGCACATGTACACCGCGTTCCAAATTATTATGCAAAAAGTGTTTAGGAGTGATAAGGGAAGAATTTGTTTGTTTGTCAGTTAAACTCATTGATGGTGATGTGTGTCAGGGCTCTTTATATCACTGTAAGCAATTGCAGACACCTGTGCTAATTAGTTTGGCAGGTGTGTCCAATGAAAGGCAAGACTACTTAAGAAGGCTCTCTCACATAATTAAGCAGCCTACATTTTCTGCCAAAATGGGAAAGAAAAAGGATGTGTCGGCTGCTGAGAAGCAACAAATTGTGGAGTGTTTAGGTCAAGGCATGACTACAATCAACATTGTGCGATGATCAGGATGAAGTGTCTTGGCAATCAAGAAGTATGTAGCTGATTCACAGTACACACGTGTGCGTGCTGATAAGGGCAAATTGAGGACTCTTTCCTACAGGCAATTACGTCAGGTTGAAAGAGCAGCGGCAAAAAAGCCTTGTCATAGCAGCAGACAAGTTTTTGAAGCTGCTTGTGCCTCCAACGTCCCTCGAACAACAAGATGCAGGGTCCTTCAGAGGTTTGCAGCTGTGCATACGCCATCCTGTCGACCTCCTCTATCCACTTCACACAAGCAGAAACGGCTCCAGTGGGCCAAACATTACATGAAGACTGATTTCAAAACTGTTTTGTTCACGGATGAGTGCCGTGCAGCGCTCGATGGTCCAGATGAATGGAGTGGAGGATGGCTGGTTGATGGACACCCCACGCAAACACGGCTACAGCGCCAACAAGGAGGAGGTGGAGTAATGTTTTGGGCTGGAATCATGGGGAGAGAGATTGTCGGCCCCTTTAGGATCCCTGAAGGCGCTAAAGATGAACTCCATAATGTATGTGGATTTTCTCAAACAGCACTTCCTGCCATGGTTCAAGAAGAAGAACCGTGTATTTCACAGCAAGATCATTTTTCTGCATGATAATGCACCATCTCATGCTGCACATAAATCATCTGCATCTCTGGCTGATATGGGCATAAAAGGGGACAAACTTATGGTGTGACCCCCATGCTCCCCTGACCTCTACCCCATTCAGAACCTTTGGAGCATCATTAAAAGGAGTGTCTATGATGGCGGGAGGCAGTTCACATCTAAGCAACAGCTCTGGGAGGGTATTCTGTCCTCATGCAAAACAATTGAAGCAGAAACCATCCAAAACCTGACAAATTCAATGGACGAGAGAGTTCAGAAGCTCCTTTCGAACAAGGGGTCCTATGTGAAAATGTAACATCACCTAGAATAAAGTTTTGAGTTGAAAACTGTTTGATTTCAGTTTCTAACAACCTGCTAATGCTTATAATTTCAAAAATGACCATTTTTTTGGTCTTTATTAAAATGAAAAGGTTGATCGAAAAGTTTGGGGGATCTAAGAGTGTGGCAACCCAGTAGTCATGATTACTTCGAATTCTGACAATATGAGGGTCATGCTGCAGGTAGTGCAGCAAGAAGGCACTTATGTGTCTTGCGCATCTCGGAGCCCCAAAATTATTTTCCGGGCTAGATGCAGCTAAAAATTATTTTTAATTTTAAATCTGGTGAAGCTTATTATAGATGGCCTAATAGGATCAGTGCTGCACACTGCTACAAAGCCCAAATTATTTTCCAGTCAAGATACAGATAAACATGATTAGTAATTTGAAAGCTTAAAACGGTTGGTAGGGTGATTTTAACCAATCATCAAGCTTTTACTCTCCCCAGGATGACACAGGGGTAGAAAAGTCGTTTCGGATCCATGATTTGTTCATCTTTATGAACGTGAGTCTGTCTACATTATCAGTGGAGAGCCGCGTGCGCTTATCTGTCAGCACACCACCAGCAGCGCTGAACACACGTTCAGACAGAACGCTGGCTGCGGGGCATGACAAGATCTCCAAGGCGTAAGTGGCTAGCTCCGGCCATTTATCCAGATTGGAAGCCCAAAAAGAGCAAGGGTCCAGTGACACAGTCGTGGCTTCAATGTTTACTTGGAGATACTCCTGTACCATCGTCTCTAGGCGTTGACTATGTGTCAGACTTCTTGTCTCCTGTGGCCTTGCAAAGGATGGGCTAAAAAAGTGGTGAAATGATTCCGCAAAATTGATGTTACCAGCAGATACTGTGGTTCTGTTACGGTTTGAGTGCTGAACACTTGACGGTCCCACGGTTGGCAAGTTGGAACTGTGAGATTCACTACGTGCACCACTGGTATTTTGTGGAAAAGCACATGTAAGATTCTGCATCAGTCTATGCTGATACTCCTGCATGCGTGCATCCCTTTCTATGGCAGGAATAATTTCTGCAAATTTACTTTTGTACCGGGGATCTAACAGTGTGGCAACCCAGTAGTCCGGATTATTTCTAATTCTCACAATTCGAGGGTCATGTTGCAGGTAGTGCAGCAAGAAGGCACTCATGTGTGTTGCGCATCCAGGAGCACCAAGTCCCTGTTGTGTTGGTGGCGAGGTAACAATCATGCTTCCTTCCTCTGTCCTCTCCCCCCAACCTCGCACAACAGAAATGTGATCAAGGTCTCCCTCATCTGATGAGTCTTCCATCAGTTCGTCCTCCACTTCTTCCTGGGCTCCTGCACCTTCCTCACTAGTTTGGCTGCTACCATGCGCCCTGGTAAAATCATCTCCCCCACCCTCACATGCCTGCCGCCTTGGTGCTGCCGACCGTCTGGACCTTGCAGATGTTAGCCCTTCCGCATACAACTCCTCCTCCTCTACTTCCTCCACCTCCTCTTGTGCCACCACCTGACTCCGAATTCTGTTTAACATGTGCTCCAGCATGTAAATCACCGGAATAGTCATGCTGATAATGGCATCGTCAGCACTAAACATCTTCGTCGCCATTTCAAAACTGTGCAGAAGGGTGCATAGGTCCCTGATCTGAGACCACTCCTCCAGCGTGATTTGCCCCACCTCTGAATCTCGTTGGCCCAGGCTATACGTCAGAACGTATTGCACCAGGGCTTGTCGGTGCTGCCACAGTCGCTGCAACATGTGCAGAGTTGAATTCCACCGGGTAGGCACATCGCATTTTAGCCGGTGAAGTGGCAGGCCCAACGACTTCTGTAGAGATGTAAGTCGCTGAGCTGCGGGATGCGAACGGCGGAAGTGAGCACACAGCGACCGTGCCCTCTGCAGAAGGCCATCTAGTCTGGGATAGTGGGCTAAAAATTGCTGGACAACCAGGTTCAACACGTGAGCCATACAAGGCACGTGTGTGACATTGCCCCGGCGAAGGGCCGCACCCAGGTTTGCAGCATTGTCGCACACGGCCTTCCCTGGTTTCAGGTCCAGTGGAGACAACCATTCATGAAATTGGTTCTCCAGAGCTGACCACAACTCCTCAGCTGTGTGACTCACATTTCCCAGACATATCAATGTAAAAACCGCCTGATGACGTTGAGCCCTACTGCCAGCATAGTAAGGAGGTGTGCAGGATCCCTTCTGCGCAGTTAGAAAGCTTGTGGCATGACCAGACAGGCTTTGGGTGCAGGTGGAAGACCGAGAGGAGGTTGAGGAGGCAGAAGCAGTGGAGGAACTTTGACATAAAGAGGATTGACGCACAACTCGTGGGGACAGCAAGACTTGGACAGCAGCCCCTTGTCCTGCTGTCACCATAGTTACCCAGTGCCCAGTCAGCGACATGTAACGCCCCTGTCCATGCCTACTCGTCCAAGTGTCTGTGGTGAAATGCACCCTGTTACACACAGAGTTTCTCAAAGAAGCGGTGATGTTGTGTGCGACATGCTGGTGGAGCGCAGGCACACCTTTCTTTGAGAAGTAGTGCCGACTGGGCATCTGGTACTGGGGCACTGCGACGGACATAAGGTCTCGAAAATCCTCTGTGTCCACCAGGCGGAAAGGCAGCATTTCTGTAGCCAAGAGCTTGCATATGGTGAAATTCAACCTCTTAGCTTTCTCATGGCTAGGAGGAAATGGTCTTTTACTTGTCCATATCTGAGGAACCGAGTGCTGGCTATTGTGCTTAGACGGGGTTGATAAGGGTGTCCCTGGCAAACTGCCGGTCTGTGAGGAAGATGCAGGCGGACATGTTAGGTTGCCTTGATCCAAAGGTGGTGCTATCGATATCGGACAGCGCTCAAGACCAGCTGGTGTTACCACCTCCAAAGAAAATGATGACCTGCCAATCACGCTGGCTGTTGCGGGTAAAGAGGTGGCAGGTCTGCGCCCCAAAACAGGTGTGACTGCTGTCCCCCCAGTCACAGAGGATGAAGAGGCCGCGGATGCACAAGATATGGCAGACGGTGGTTGGCCCGGCCGGCTAGGCCGCATTGTAGCACACTGAGCTTCCCACTGCAACTTATGCTTCATGTCCATGTGCCGGTTCATGCATGAAGTACTCAAACTATGTATTTTTTGGCCTCTACTTAGCTTTTGCTGACAAATGTTACAGATAACACGAGTTGGGTCATCTTTATCGATCTGAAAAAATGCCCAGGCTATGCAAGGCTTAGCACCCATGCGACCTGAAGAGCCACCACGACTTGTGGTGAGAGGCAGAGTTGTGTTTGAGGATGCAGTTGTTGACGTGCTTCCAGTACTACGTCTCTGTCCAGGAAGGCGAAACCTGACCTCGTCGTCACTAGCATCTTCCTCCACCTCCTCTGCTGACCTCATCTCTTGGCTGACTGTGGGTTGACAGTAAGTGGGATCTCCGACCTCATCATCATCACCCTGTGCGTTATCACACCCGTCGTCCTCAGAGCCAACCTGTTCCTGCCCTGACAAAAAACTAAAGTTGTCGCTCCAATCAGGTATTTGAGTCTTATCATCGTCTTCCTCATTGTCTCCACCAACAGGAGTTACAGTTTGGGAATGAGGGTCTACATTATGGTCAGAACCTTCTGCGTCTGGTCCTGGATCCGACTCATAAAGATTCTGGGCATCAGTGCAGATCATTTCCTCGTCTGGATTCACAGAAGCGCAGGAGTCGACCTCTGATTCCCAGGCTATAGTATGAGTAAACAGCTCTGCAGACTCAACCATCTGTTCTACCTCATACTCAGACGGGCAGCTGGAGATTTGGGAGCTGTGAGGAAGCAAGTGCGATTTGGGTGACACCTTTGAGGACTGGAGTATTTGTGATGTTGAAGTTGATGTGGAGGAGAGCCCACTTAAAGGAGCACTTGATATCCGTTGAAGCACCTGCTGTTTTTGTGCCTCATCTGGAATTTGTAGCGATTGGCGTGGCCGTAAGAAAGGGATCTTATCACATTGTCCGCTAAAAGAAGTAGACATTTTAGTTTGGCTGGAAGATGGTCTTTCTTCTGCACCTACCCCACGGACACAACCTTTTTTCCCCTTCCCAACACGCCTATTCCCCTTTCCACCAGCAGCAGGCCTTTTTCCACTCATTTTGGTAGTTAACTAATTCACAACTCTGGAGTTGTTTGCACAAAAAAACAATGGATGGTAACCGAGCAGAGCTGAGTGGCCAAACTGTGGTATTAGGCCAAAACTATTGGCTGGGTTAGATGCAGAAAAAAATTATTTTTAATTTGCAACCTGATGGAGGTCAGTATAGATGGACTAATAGACCAAGTCCCCCACACCGCTAGAAGCCCAAATATTTTTTCAGAGCTAGATGCAGAAATTTTTTTTATTCAATTTGCAACCTGATGGAGGTCAGTATAGATGGACTAATAGACCAAGTCCCACACACTGCTAGAAGCCCAAATATTTTTTCAGAGCTAGATGCAGAAAAAAATTATTTTTAATTTGCAACCTGATGGAGGTCAGTATAGATGGACTAATAGACCAAGTCCCACACACCGCTAGAAGCCCAAATATTTTTTCAGAGCTAGATGCAGAAAAAAATTATTTTTAATTTGCAACCTGATGGAGGTCAGTATAGATGGACTAATAGACCAAGTCCCACACACCGCTAGAAGCCCAAATATTTTTTCAGAGCTAGATGCAGAAAAAAATTATATTCAATTTGCAACCTGCTGGAGGTCAGTATAGAAGGACTAATAGAACAAGTCCCACACACTGCTAGAAGCCCAAATATTTTTTCAGAGCTAAATGAAGAAAAAAATTATTTTTACTTTGCAACCTGATGGAGGTCAGTATAGATGGACTAATAGACCAAGTCCCACACACCGCTAGAAGCCCAAATATTTTTTCAGAGCTAGATGCAGAAAAAAATTATATTCAATTTGCAACCTGCTGGAGGTCAGTATAGAAGGACTAATAGAACAAGTCCCACACACTGCTAGAAGCCCAAACATTTTTTCAGAGCTAAATGAAGAAAAAAATTATTTTTAATTTGCAACCTGATGGAGGTCAGTATAGATGGACTAATAGACCAAGTCCCACACACTGCTAGAAGCCCAAATATTTTTTCAGAGCTAGATGCAGAAAAAAATTATATTCAGTTTGCAACCTGATGGAGGTCAGTATAGATGGACTAATAGAATGATGCTATGCCCAAAAGATTTTACTTCACTAGGTGCACTAAAAAAATTGGTATTCTATACACAGGTGGTATATCTTGCAACACAGATAGGCTACTCCACTGACTAACACACTCTGCAATAGGCCAAAAAGGATTAGCTTTGCTAGATTCAGCCAAATGCTGTGAAAAAAACTTGCACAGCACTGGCACAGACCTGCCTGGCAAAAACTGATAGGAACTGATGTAACCTAGTCCTGAAAAGGACTCCAATTACAATTAGTCTTTACTCCCACAATCTATCTATTTAAGAGCACAGACCTGCTTGATAAAAGTCGTAGGAAATGCTGTAACCTAGTCCTTAAAAGGACTGCAATCACAACTATTCCCTACTCCCAAGCTATCTGTATATTTGTGCGAAAATTGGCTTGAAATTAACAAGGTATAGCGCACACAGCAACAGCGGTGCCGTCTAACACGCAGCTGCAGCAGTGAGAAAATGGTGGCGACGGGGAAAATGGCTTGGTCTTATAGGGCAAGGACATGTGACATACACTGCCAATCACACATGCCCTTGCTTGTGTGAAAAAAAGCACTTCGCTCCGTGTGTGCGCTGCTGATAGGCTGACAGATTGCACCTCCCCACTGCAAATGCGGGAAAGAGAAAAAAAAATGGAGATCTTCATTGTTCCTGCAGAGATCCATCCCCTGCCCCTCCCCCCGCCCCGCTGTACACTCAAACTGCGTATTA
Organism: Phyllobates terribilis; assembly: GCF_046119375.1. Lineage (NCBI taxonomy): Eukaryota > Metazoa > Chordata > Amphibia > Anura > Dendrobatidae > Phyllobates > Phyllobates terribilis. The sequence goes on from NW_027362771.1 coordinate 406,144,358, forward strand.
ACATTAATTTTCATCATTACTGAGAAAAAATCCAGTTATGATTTTGGTGCACGAACAGTTATCGAACATAACCTCGAACAGCCGAATTTTTCTCAAATTGTTCGTGTTCGCCGACCGGCTCGAACACCGCCCAAAACAGCTCGAATTTGAGATTGGCGAACAGTTCGAGTAGAAAAACGCTCATCTCTACTGATGAGCACAGAGGCACCAGGTCAGATATAGACCTGATGACACTATGTGGCCAGCCAATCACTGTAATGCCACAACCAACATGGCTGCGACATTACAGTGAGTGGCAGGCAATCCCTGAATGTTGATTGGCGCTCTAAAGAGCGCCAAACATGCAGGAAGGGGACCTGAGCACCTGCCCGAGCATCTCGCAAGTACTCGGCGAGCTCCGAGCATCCTCGAGTACTGAGATGCTCGGGCAACTACCGAGTACTTGCGAGTATGCTTGCACATCAATATATGTAATGTAAATAACCTGTTATTATTGACTGATCTGCTGTTAATTGTGAGAATTGTTTCAATAAAAGTTACCTGATTTAAAAAAGTTTATCAGAGATATACAGATGGTTTAAGTACTGTTTCATGGAAAGTAGGTATGGTTGTCTTTATAAGATCACATATTTAAGGCTATTTTATAGTTTGGGATGATAATGAAATACTAAAGAAGTTTTAATACCAAAATAATTTGGATCTAATATAAACTAAGTAAAGAGTTCACATATTACGCAAATTGGTAAATGTGATTTATGTTCATATGGTCTTTAATACCAGAGAGGCAAAGCAAAGGAGCATCCACACTTTTGCCAGTTTTTAATTAAACAGAAAAGTAAGGTAAGTTATTTGGAAATTACTAGTGATGAACGAGCACTAAAATGCTTTGGTACTCGTTGCTCGTGTCGAGCAAATTGGAATACTCTGGTGCTAGACCCGAGCAACGAGCCCAATGTAAGTCTATGGGAAACTCAAACATTTTTCAGGTGGCTCCCCCTGGCAGTATGCAGAGGGCCTAAAAATGACCCAAATCGATGGGAACAGTGCTCAAATGACATGGGAACAGCATGGGGAAGACCCCTGGAAGTATCTCTGACTCTCAGGTCATTGCCTAAAAGTGTGCCCATCCTAAGTGATCCTTGGCGCATGCAAAGATGCCTCCCGCCATGCACCTGTTGTTACAGACTTGCAACAATTACCGTCCACGTCCTTGTCCCAGTGCAGCGTTCAGTTATCCCTACCCCATTCCTTGGAATGCAAGCGCAAATATGCAGCCAGCCACCCACTCACCCACAGGCTGCAATACTATACTGCCAAATTTTTGACCTCTGCTTGCACTTGAAATGTCTCTTTTTAGGCTCGTGGAGGCGGAAGCTGTCCACAGTCTTATGGCGGCGGCAGCCGGGTATCCATACTTGGTTCTCAGCCGCCACTATTTTTCCCGGTGTCGTCTCTGCCTTCCACAAGTATGGGTCCCACAACATTACCTGTGCTTTCCCCAGTAAACTTACTGGGAAGGACAGCCTACTCACAAACACGTGGTCAAGTACACATGGTCAAGTGAATGTGGCCAGGGACGGTACAGAGCCAGTCCACAGCTTTTTTTGCTGAGTTGTATTTCACCACAGCCATATTCTTTAGGTTGGCGAAAAGACTTGGGAAATCATATCTACTCCAGGTGTCATTTCTCCCAGGAAGTCCTCTAAAGCTGCTTTCACTTGAAATATGAACTTTAGGCTCGTGGAGGTGGAAGCTTTTCACAATCTCATGCCGGCGGTGGCCGGGTGTCCATACTCGGTCCCCAGCCGCCACTATTTCTCCCGGTATCGTCTCCGCCTTCCACAAGCACGTGTATGACAACATTACCCGTGTACTCCCCAGTGCACTTACTGGGAGGGACTGCCTAACCACAAACACGTGGACAGGTGAATGTGGCCAGGGACAGTACGGAGCCAGTCAACAGCTTATTTTGCTGAGTTGTATTTCACCACAGCCATATTCTTTAGCTTGGTGAAAGGACTTGGGAAACCATATCTACTCCATCTGTCATTTCACCCAGGAAGTCCTCTAAAGCTGCTTTCACTTGAAATGTGGCCTTTTAGGCTCGTGGAGGTGGAAGCTTTTCACAACATCATGCCGGCAGCGGCCGGGTGTCCATACTCGGTCCCCAGCTGCCACTATTTCTCCCGGTGTTGTCTCCGCCTTCCACAAGCGCAGGTCCCTGAACATTACTGCTGGTACTTTTCTGTGAGAATCTGCTTGCCTCCTACCAGCCTGGAATATTTCCAGTAAACTATGGTACGATGTCATGGCATTAGCACTGCCCCCACTACCAGTAGCAAAGCCATCCACAATTTCCTTCTCAGGAATTTTATTTGGTAGACTGAGTGGCTGCCCGAATACATTAGTTTCTCGCAAAGGAGCTGAAGATAGAGTGGCAGTAGGTATAAGTTTCTCCAGCCTGTTAGATATAAGAGGGTGAATGGAGGCACATTGGATCAGTGGTTAGCACTGAAGCCTCGCAGCTCTGGGATCCCGGGTTCAAATCCCAGCAAGGACAACATCTACAAGGATTTTGTATGTTCTCCCCGTGTTTACTTGGGTTTCCACCTCAATAAAAAAGCAGCCATAGAGTTTCCGAGAACCTTCCCACACACTTTTTTTAGCCAGGACTGCTTCTCGGCAGGGTTGGAGGGTCCCACCAGAGAATCCTCTGGTGTGCCCTGG